>NC_080799.1:39009569-40319892 GCF_028018385.1 Neofelis nebulosa | reverse complement strand
CCCTTCACTTATGTACTGGCAGGGACCAGGGTGCACCTGCCAGCCGAGGAGGGTTTGGGGCGGGGCTGCTCGCGTGCTCGGAAATCCGCGCCTGGCGGTGTGGAGGATTGGTGCCCAACCACCGGTCTTCTCAGTGGAACTTGTAAAGAAGTGGGGGAGGTGTTGCGGAATAGCTTTGAGCCGAAATATGATGCGCCATAACTTGACTTTTCTTTTATAACAGTAACGATTATTTATTTATTTATTTATTTATTTACTTCTTTATTTATTTAAACCCAGTGCGTCCCAGCTGGTGATCCCTCTCAGCCCCTGTCTTAGTTCATCTACCCTCCATTTCCATTTATCTTTTTTTTTTTTTTTTTTTTTTTTTTAAATGAGAGGACCTGAATCCTTTCAATTTTTAAGTGACCACACAGGACCCGGCTGGAGACACAGGCAGATTTATTTTTGGCCAAGGACTTTTTTTTCTTCAGAGGCAGAGGACCTGGGGCCTATACAGGGTAAAGGTGTCTCTGGCAGGTATTGTGCTGCAAACAGGGGCTGACTCCAAACCTTCCACTTTTTGAGGGAAACCCTGGTTCCAGAGGAATCCACTGGGTTTTCCCTATGTTAGCTCATGGTTGAGTTGGGTTAGGAAGAAACAGGCATCATCTGTTACAGTTTTCTGGGGTGTTTCACAGGTTGTAGAGAGTAGAGTTTTATCACAGAGAAAACCACAGCCCGCCCCTACATGCTAGCTGTGTGACCTTGGGCAAGTTACTTGGCCTCTCTGTGCTTCAGTTTGTTTACCTGTTAAATGGGAGTTTCAGTGGTAGTGTTGGCCCCAGAGGGCTTGAGGGATAAATAAATAAAGCATTAAACACTTAGGACAAGGTCTGACACATGGTAAGTGCCTGGATAATGTTAGGGTTTCCCCCCCTCCCCTTAATCAAGTTGGATACCCTGTATTTTCAGCCTTATAACACTTGATGGGATAGAGTAGGCAGGCATTTTCCCTTACACACACACTTTCTCTTAAACAGCAGATGAAAAGGAAACAAAAAGGGAGGTTAATCAAGAGAGGTTGCTCAGAAGAAGCCTCAGTCTCTCTGAGAGAGTCTCCTGCTCGCCACATGTTCCAAGGAGCGGGGGAGAGGTGCAGCCCACTGGCCCGGATGCAGTCTGGTGACCTTCGATGCCATCTCAACAAGCACAGATGCCCCGAAACTAAGTTTTTGTAGCACTTGTGCATTTCTTCAAATCAACAGAAAGGCCTGCTTCTCCTCAGTCTCCTGGGAAGAAAGCATCATCTCAGTAAATCTTCCTTTTCTCAGAACACACTGTCTTTTTAATATCACCCTGTGGTCCCAGAGTCTTCCAGTCAGAAACAAGCCGAAACGTGGGTCTGAGAACATTTTTTTCCTCCTGGGATTGACCCTTTCTGCTCTATTTTCTCTTCATGATAATTGATGCTATTTTTTTACCTACTCCTCTAAGGTCTGAGCACAGGCCTTTCAGACATCCTCACATCTCTGATGACTTTTTTTTTTTTTAAACAAGTTTAGCCTTTTCAGTTCAAGCCCTACCAAACCATTATAGTTTATAAAATTCCTTTCAGATAAGTTTTTTTTTTTTTTTCTTTTTCGGCATCCAGAAAATTGGGTCTGCTCTGTATAAATATGTCTGGCATTTCACCTTTCCAAAAATTAGACCATTTTATTTGCATCCTTTAAGCTGATGTGTGGAGTAATGAACACATTCCAAGAGGGAAATCGGATCTGACACAGAAAATACTTTGGGGACCCAGCGATTTCCCAGCGGCATGGATGAAGACTTTTGAAATCCAAGTGCATTTGCTCTGAAGGACACAGGGCAGCTAGGTCTACCTTTGCCGCCCAGCATGGGAGATACATAGCAAGCATCCTCATCAGCTAATACTGGTACACTTTCCTAAAATCATCTGGCAATTTGTCACATTTACATTCCCCCGAATTGCCTGAGAGAAAACTTTGTTATGCCAAAGACCTCAAACATGGAGAAATGTTTTTAAAGGAGTCTTGAGGCTCTCCCTGATGCCTACCTTCATTATTTAAAATACTGCCTCAGGGCACACGTATAAATATTAAAACTTTAATTAAAGAATCAATCAGTGAGGGAGCTTCAAAATGAGGGGCGCCCAGAACATTCAGATGACTTCAACAGAACATGGTTCTCTAGATTGTAAGGTCTGAGCGGTCTGATGGAAATGACATACAGGGTTTTAAGGAGAGATAGTCATCATCCTGTTTCGTGTCTGTAGTTGCCGGGAGCTGCCATCATTGCCATTGGTTTGTCATTGATCACTAGACACAGGACATGATACACTGGTGGGTATGTCTCTCTTGGGGGAGGAAAGCCTAATGTAATAAACACTTATCCAGGAGACACTGCATGTCAGACATTCTGCTCAGGGAGGGAGCAAGGCCAATGAGAAGGTTTTTCTTTGGGGGCTTCTATTGTCATGGGGAAAGCCAGACAGTAAGCAAGGGATGGAAATGTATTTTTATAAGGATAATGATTAAGGGTTACAGAAATTATAATGTGACAATATGCTAGAGAGTGGGTTGGAAGGGCTTTCCAAGGAAGAGAGATTTGAGCTGAAATCTAAATGAAAAGAAGTAGCTGACACGTTTCAAGCTATACATTCCTCCCATGAGTATTTACTGTGCATTGCCAACTACTGTTCAAAGCACTTGAAATGCAGAGTGATCAGTATGTATAGATACCCTGTGATGATGGAATTTCCATTCTAGGATAGTTATCTGCACGAAGAGAGTTTCAGAAAGTGCAAAGGCCCTGAGGCAGAAGCAGTGATCCCATTGTATGGATGAAGTTGGGTCATACAGGTCCTTGAGCTTTGGTAGGGAGTCTGGATATTAAGCCAGTGGGAAGCCATTGGAAGATTTAATGCAGAGAAATGCCATGATATATTTATGTCTTTGGAAGGGTAAGCCCCACAACATCTAAAAAACTAAACTTTGTTTTTTCCCTTTCCTTTCTGAGAGCAAAATCTTCGATTCAAGAAGAAAGATGAGTTTATAGGAAAGAAGAATCCCAAGTTTCTCAGTAATGCTCACTGTGTGTGGGTACAACATTGAGCATGTATCTTTATATGTGGTCCGGCTTAGTTCTTTATCTAGGAGTGCCTTCAAAGAGGGAATACTCCAGGGTGCCTGGGTGGCTCAGTTGGTTAAGCATCTGACTCCGGCTCAGGTCATGATCTCACTGTTTGTGAGTTCAAGTCCTGCATCGGGTTCTGTGCTGACAGCTCAGAGCCTGGAGCCTGCCTCACATTTCGTGTCTCCCTCTCTCTCTACCCCTTGCCCGCTCACACTCTGTTTCTCCCTCTGTCAAAAATAAATAAACACACGGGGCGCCTGGGTGGCTCAGTTGGTTAAGCGTCCGACTTCAGCTCAGGTCATGATCTCACGGTCCGTGAGTTCGGGCCCTGCGTCAGGCTCTATGCTGAGCTCAGAGCCTGGAACCTGCTTCAGATTCTGTCTCCCTCTCTCTCTGACCCTCCCCCATTCATGCTCTCTCTCTGTCTCAAAAATAAATAAACATTAAAAAAAAGTTTAAAAAAAATAAAAAATAAATAAACATAAAAAAAAAAAAGAGGGAACACTCCACTCCTCCCCCGCCCCCGCCACACACATCTTCCCAGCAGCTTGATTGGCATCTCTTCTGCACACAGATCCCCTTTATCGATCGTCTATTCCAGTAGGTCTCCTTTCAGATTGTGCCCATGTGTTTCTCCCATTGGCGGTTGTGATGTTGGATACTGACAGGAGAAAGGGGTTGTTTCCTCAGAGCTCTGAGTACGACTGACATTGTCCATCTTTGGAGACTCTCCTGGTCTTGGAAGGTGGAGGTATGGTTTGATGGAGGGCTTGGACATCCGGGTAGCTCAACTTTCTTCCCAAATTTGACGCAAACCTGTGTCTCTTTATCCACAAACCTGGAACTCTGTCTGAGCCGGTTAGATACACTGTGACAGTAAGAAGTGTATATGTTGTGAACACTTCCTACACAACACAAGCTGTGCTAAGTACTCTGCCTGCATTGCTATGTGCTGAGCTCTGTTTTTCTGGCAGGTGATTATCCCCCTCACTTTGCGTTTCACCTTGCTCTCCTCCACCCATCCATCCCAAAACCCTTGCTCGGGGGAACCCTCCCTCTTTCCCTGTGTGGATTCCCCTTCCTTACACTTACCCCAGGGGCAGCTTTCTATGCACTTGAGTGATCTGTTTCATCTCTTTCTCTTACTGTACTGAACAGTAAGCTCCAGGTGGACCCTGCATGCACCTGGTTCAAACATCACCGTATCCCTAGCATCTAGCGTGGTGCATGGCACAGGGTAGATGCTGGGTATGTTAATAGAGTTATTCCCTTTGATGCATCTAACACACTTTGAGATGGATTCTCTTCATGTCTCCATTTTGCGATAGATTGAAGGGTTTAGGCAGGCAAAGCAGTTGGCCTCAGGATGCTGCAGCAGGTAAGTGGCATACCCAGGACTTTGAACCTGATGGTCTGAGTCTGTAGCCCATGAAACTAATCACTGCATACTCTGCCTCTTTTGCTGCCTTTCGGAGATGCTAGGGACGGAGGAGGTAGTGCATTGCAGAGGTTAGGGGGACCTTGCTGCTTAACTTGAGCTGCTCTCAGAAGTGATGCTGAGTCAATCAGAGGCACAAAAGGAAAGCAGAGCACCTGTTTCTACTTGCCACGATGTATCTTTTTTGTTTCATAAGAGTGGTCTGAACTGGTGCAGTCTGTCTCTTGCTTTTCTGTGCCTTCACTTAGATCCTGAGAGCCCTGGGTTCTGGCCCCTACCCCCAGGCTCAGGCTTTGAGTATGATTTCGCAGGAAGTCTGGGACCACCTCTCTGGCTACCGGCAGTCCTTGGGGATAATACTCTCAAAGCTGGCAGTGCTCTGACAACCCCTCAACGAAGCATGCAAACCACTGTTCGCTCCACAGAGGCAGGATCACTCTGTCATCTGAGTTAGCTCCCTTTTCATTTCTTCTGAGAACAAAATTAGACCTTTGCCAACATAATAGATCAACTTGTGTAACCACCTTACTCATTGGGAGGCCAGGTTTTTCCTCAATTTTCTGTTTCCTGTGAGTTTTAGAGCATAGAGTCAGAGATGGGGGCACGGACTGAGGTGTCCAAAGTTGTCTTCTTTGTACCATCATGTGTTCCATAAGCGTAAGTGCTACCACCTGTTGGAAGCATGTTCTCTGCTGGGGCTTCACGTACGGGATCTCTTCAGTTCTTTCTCACAAGCCCTTTATCATCCCAACTTTGCAGGTGGGGGACCTGAGGCCCAACAACTAGGTTGCAGAGTCACGCAGTTGCTTCCAGAGTCTGTGCGTGTCTCACCTACTCTGCACCAAGAGGACGTGCTGGGTGCTGAGTGACCCCGCAGAGGAACCATTACAGGTTTAGAGACAGGAGGTGGGGCAGGGCAGCAGTTAGGATCTTAGAATCACACTGTCTGGCTTCAGTTCCAGCTTCATCACATTCTTGCTCCATGACCTTTGGTCTTAATGGACCTCTCTGCACCTCAGTGTCCCCCTCTACATGGAGATAATAACCATCCCAACAAACCATCTAGTTTGTGTTTAGTAGGGATGCTTGCTATGATGGTAGCAGCAATGATTATTGTCATTTAATAATAATGATACCATTATTACCATTACTGCTGCTACTAGAATTTCACAATTCCTCCAGGCAGCAAATTGGCTCCAAAATATGATTCCTTCATTTTCCTTTTGACTGTAACCAAGATGATAAATTGAGAGTGAAGGGGAGGAACCCAGCATAGCTGCTAACGTATACTTGAAGGAGTTGACAGACCTGAGTCGCTCTATGGAGTTCTGCCTGCAGAGGCTGCCTGACAGCAGCCATATGCATGAGCTCTGATTGATTGGCAGAGAGAAACACTAATTTATTAGACTCGTTATGAAAAGTGACAGAGCGGGGAATCGAGAGGCTGATTCAGCAACAGTGGCCCTGGCTAGATCCCAGCACTGCTGGCTTTGTGTTCGTGTCCCTTGGGACACACCCTCCGTCTTGATTGTGGGGTCACTGCTTATATTCTAGAATGAGTCTCTTAACGAAGCCCCGGGAATGAGCCGCTTCTCCGTAGGTCTTTCTGAAGGGAAGGCTAGCCTGTGGCATGGCTCATAGTCATGGCCATGTGACACGTCTTTTCCTTTGGCAGCCTTAGAAAGGTGAGTCCAGTTTAGGCTGCTGCTGATTGCAAAGCCTGATAATGGAGAGCTCGCGTGCAGCAATTCTCCAGGGGAAAGAAAGTAGTTTTCGTTTGCACAGGTTGGAAAATTTTAGGGGTTTCCTTGGGGAGTGTAAGGAGGAGATTGATACCTGTCTTTAAGAACAGAAGACTCTTCCTGGGAGGGCTTCTTATTTCTGATCTGGGGAGTTTGGTCAGTCTGAATTATAGCATGTAGGATGCTAGCTAACTAAGGACATGATGACACATTGACCTAAGCTAATGGAGTTGCTGTGGAGTGAGAAAAGCTTTGAAATGACCAAACTCCCTGAGAGCAAAAGTTTGAGGGGACACAGGCTTTGGAGCCAGCCGTGCCTATTTTTTTTTTTAATTTTAATTTTTTAAAAACTTTTAAAATTCATTTTTGAGAGAAAGAGACAGAGTATGAGTGGGGAAGGGGCAGAGAGAGGGAAACACAGAATCCGAGGCAGACTCCAGGCTCTGAGCCATCAGCACAGAGCCCAACGCGGGGCTCAAACTCACAGACTGTAAGATCATGACCTGAGCTGAAATCAGTCACTCAACCGACAGGGCCACCCAGGTGCCCCGTGCCTAATTTTTTTGAGTCCAAATTCTGCCACTTTCTAGCTATGTGACCTTGAGTGAGTCACTGCACCTCTCTGAGGCTTCATGTCCCTGTCTGTTAGAGGATGGATGATTCTGTCTCCCGTAGCAAGGATTGGTGCTCCAGAGTAAAGCATGGGAAGCAGTTATCCCATGACCACTTTGGAGTAGGCATACCTCATCTGTTCACTGACCCGTAGCATTCAGACAAGAGCTTTCTCTCCAAGAACTACTCAAAGCCTAGTTTGTTTGAATTTACAGTGTTCTTTGAGAGTATGTCATGAGGATAAGGAACCACATGTCCCCACTCCATAAATGGAGTTCGACTGAATTGTGCTGTGCTGCTGTTGGCTTATAATGAGATTATAAAAAAAAAAAAGTCCTTTGACCCTATCTTTAAAGAAATAGATATTCTGTATATACACAGAAAAAGAGTAGATAGTTTAGACTAATGTTTAAGACTGATAGCAGAATCTAAAACCCCGAGTGAAAATAATGCAACATTATGGAAGACAAATAAGGGGAACCAAGAAGGACTGTGAGCTGTGAAGAACTGATACTTCCTGCTGCTATTTGCTGTGGTGATATTTCTGAGGCCTCTGTTGGCTATCACAGTGTCATTTCTGGTCTCAGGGTCACAAAGAATTTTTCCTTTCCTGAGGTAGTGATTGGTACTTCTATACCAGACACTGTTATGTGGAACAACTGATCATGTTCCCTTTTCACAAAGCCAGCCAGGAAGCTCAGACCTGATTTTATTTTATTATTAACAAAATTTTTTAATGTTTATTTTTGAGAGAGAAAGAGTGTGAGTGGGGAGAGGAACAGACTGAGGGGGAGACACAGAATCCAAAGCAGGCTCCAGGCTCTGAGCTGTCTGCACAGAGGCCCATGCAGGGCTCAAACTTCACAAGCCGTGAGATCATGACCTGAGCTGAAGTCCGACGCTTAACCAACTGAGCTGTCTAGGTGCCTCAAACTCAGAGCTGATTTTAGAGTCTAGTCTTGACAGTGAATAGGATTTGCTAGCATAGGTTTTGCATATTAACCTCACTGTCAAGTCCATTTTACTTCTCTGCCTTTATTTTAATTTACCATTTATTGTAATTTATGTTGCTTATTTATTAATTTTAATTGTTTATAAAATTTTTTAATGTTTGTTTATTTTTGAGAGAGAGCACATGCAGAAGGGGAAGAGAGAGAGAGGGAGACAGAGGATCCAAAGCAGGCTCCGCACTGTCAGCACAGGTCCCAATGCAGGGCTCGAACCCACAAACTGTGAGGTCATGACCTGAGCCGAAGTCAGATGCTTTACCAACTGAGCCACCCAGGCGCCCTGCTTTTTTTATTTTTTAGAAAAATAATCTGCAAGTATTACCGTTAAAAATTAAATAGGCTTTTTACCAGCAAAAACATGTTTGTTGAGGAGTAACAGAAAATTGCAGTTTGGGACACGCAAGCTATGGCAAAACCATAGGCACATCTCACAGGCTAAGGAGAGGAACATTATGGAGAAGGAGGAAGTTGGAAGGGGTTGTTTTGAACAAAAGTCCCTTGGAGAGAAGCAAGAGTCCAGGGGGATGATAGCTCACTGGGTAAGCTACAGGGGTAGTTGATTGCTGTAGGAGAGGCAGTGTGGATTCTTCCTCAGTGGGATCTGTAAATGATGGCTCTTTCCTTTTGACTGTTCTATTGGGGGCTGTAATTTTCAATTCCTCCTATAATGGATGTTGGTGGGAAGGCTCCCCCTTCTTACCTTGCCTTCTGTCCTCCTGACTCCACTTTAGTGAGGTTTCCCTTGATTAATTTTCACACGAGGTAGCTAAAATAAATATATCTGAGATAGGTGCAAGTTAAAAGACAAATAAATAAATTACAGTCCTTTAAAACACCAGGAATCCCTGGAAAATAGGACAAGCTAGTGCAGTGCTTGGTATCCTGAGCTATACCTGGAGTAAAGGAGTATTATTTTGATTCCCAACAGTGCAGATAGACACTCTTTCTTATTTTCTCCCATTTAAAAAAAAAAGTTTCCCTGGAGCATGAGTTATGACATGTAGGATCACTTTTATGGGGTCACTCATTGCCTTTCTGAAGCGTTCGGTAGACATTATCAGACCTGTGTTAGGTACTGTGCTGAGCACTGGAGATACTATATTGGGGTCACTATACTGACCAGTGACCAAGACCAGCAAGGTCTGTACCTCATGAAGCTTATTCTGTAGTTGGAGAGACCATCACAAAACATGAAGATAAATGAGCGGGCAGCATAATTCTCTATTGTAAGTATTAAGATGGAAACAAAGTAGAGTGCTAATGTAATCAAAGAGTGAATGGCCATATTATGCCGGAGGGTGAGGGAAGGTCTCTCCAAGGAGAGACGTTTGGGTGACATTTAAGCTGAGACCTGGAGAATGAGAAGGACCAAGTCATGCACGGAAGGGAGATGGACACAGGGGAGGGGCTGTGCTGAGTACCAGTGTGTTCAGGTAGGAGAGTGCTCCACACAGGTCCTGAAAACCGCAACATGACCCTTGGAGCCTGGAGCAGCTTGAGCAAGTGAGTTGATGTAGCTGGAGAAGCTGGAGAACAGAGTAGAAGTCTGTTGTTGAAACCCAATGTTCTTTTTCTCTGAAATGAGTAAGATCTTTGTTTGTACCCTTCCTCAAAGATGTATTCCAGATGAGAGGACAGCTCTGAGGGCGAGGGAGTAACTGCTGGGAGCATCAGTGGATAAAGGCTGTGTGTGTGTGTGTGTGTGTGTGTGTACATGGGTGAAGGTATGTATGTGTATGTGTGTACATGTGTGTATGAACGTGCACATGGGTGCAGGTGTGTGTGTGTATGTGCATGAGGATACAAGTTTGTGTGCACACGCTAGTGTTAAGTACAGGTGGGTGCAGGGCTGTGTGCATGTGTCCATGCACATGGGTGCAGGTGTATGTGTACATGTGCATGTGTATGTGCACACAGTGCAGGGATGCATGTGTACGTGCATGTGGCTGCAGGTGTGTACGTGCACACGCGGGTGCCGGTGTGTGTGCATGTGCTTGTGTAAGTGCATGGGGGTGCAGGTGTGTATGCGTGTGTGGCTTGCAGGTGGAGGACAGGGAACAAGGCTAATACAGTGGTGCTGATGGGGGGCTCTGACTTCTGAACCCTTGAGGAGGGGGAGAAGTGGCACTTGGGCTCTCTGGTTTTCACATCTCCAGAACACAGCTCTGTTTAGACTCAGGTCTTCCACACGTGAGTGTGCTCTTTCGGCCAGGGACAACTTCTGAGGAGGCAGAGTCAGACCCCCAACTCTGGGCACATATCTTCATAACATCCATAAAGTTTCATGAGAAAGCCATTTGTTCTCCTTCGATGACCCCACAATTGCCCTCTCGTTGGCTCTACGTCAGTATCGCAGATTAAAAAGACATTGGCACAACCTTCTGGGACTTGAGCATTTTTTAATCTGTTTTGAAGTCTTTTGTTAGCACAACAGAGATCCTTTCGCTTCTTTGCTAAAATTAACATTCTCAGGGCCCTCCCTTTTTATTCACATTTTTAGTTACGCTGCTTCTTGGGTTCTGAGATCCCTGAATGTTCTGTTTTATGTTCCTGGCTCTTCCAGTGCAGGTAGAGTGCTGTTACCCTGGGTCCCTCCTTTGTTCACTGTTTTGAGACAAGGATTGGTGAGATTCCCTTTTGTAGAAAAAAAAAATCAAGGGAAGCAGCTCGCGGATTTAAATTGCCTCCAGTCTAACTCTTCCACTTATTAAAAAAATAATAAAAAGTAGCATTATTCATTCCCCAGAGCTCCAGAATGCTTTCCTGAAAGAAGGGAGGGAGTCCAGTCCAGAGGAACGAGGCTCTTAGGCTTTCATTCCTTGATGGTCTTCTCTTTACATCATTTTGGGGAGCATATTGGGGAATATTCATTTTTGTAGGCCACAATGAGCCTCAGCGCCCGAGAATAAATGGAGAGCAGTGTCTGGAACAAATGCCTGTCTTAAAAACAGTTTATGAAATGCCAGCAGATGTCAGTGTGCCCTTGCCATTTAATTTTTTTCCCTTTTAACTTTTAAAAACAACATTAATTATTTTCAGTAGTTAAAAAAAATAAAACAAAAAGCGTATTGTCATACAGTCATCAATTAAGACACCATGAAGCAACTTTTTTCTTTCTTTCTTTCTTTTTCTTTTTTTTTTTTTTTTTTAGTTCTGGGAGGGAGAGCAGCAGAACTCATTTCATGATGTGAATCCCCTAAATCATCTGTGTGATACAATTTTGTCTTTTCCCAGAATAGTGGTTTCAAAATTCAAAGCCTAGTGTAGATTTTATTTCCTTTTTCCTTCCCTCCAAGCCATTGTTCAGAAACTAATAATAGCCCAGGATCCAGCTCGGCTTCTAAGAACCGACTGGCTGTGCTAATTGATACAGCTCTTCATTGAAAAGCTGCAGTTTGCAAAGTGGGGTGAGGGGAAAGGTTGGGTATAGTCTCAGAATTTGTCTCTGAGTTATAATGAGAACCTCTTGGAGTTTTTGTTGTTGTGAGCACAACAACCGATGTGCTAATCGCTCCTCTGCAGACATCTTTGGATTAAAAATTGGGGGCATCTATACAGAAAAAGATTTGACCAAATGATTTTAAATTACTCCTTTTTAGGTAAGGCATGATTTGCTAAGCATTTACAAAAGTCAAGTGCAAAAGAAATAGGCTGGTTTTGAGGCGGGGAATGCTGTACTTAACAGGGCATATTTGATGCTTCACTTTATTTAATAGTTTAGATTAAAATGCCACAGTCATTAAAAAATGCAAGAATGTGCTGAGGAAAATATATCCTCTTCTCCTTGCTTCTGCTCTCACCAGAGACAACTACTATTATGATTACTCATGTATCCTGTCAGATCTGTTATGCAGATGTGCACATTTATACCAGTAGATGGATGATAGCCTAAGATATGCATAGTTCTATTCTGCTTTTATTTTTTAATTTAAGTATATACTTTAGGGATTATTCCATATCCACACATACATGTGTCTTATCCATTTTGTTAATGGATATATAATATTCCATTGCCGTATTTACTCTCCTTTATTTAATTGGCTTCCTTTTGGTGAATATTTATAGTATTTCTAATATTTCACTATTATTAAACTGCTGCTTTGAAAATCCTTGACCAAGACCATCGCCTATACATGGTAGTTTGTCTGTAGGGTAAATACATAGAGATGGAATTTCTGGATCAGAGGAGATGTGCCCTTATGTTTTACGGCCATGCTCACTCTAAGGCTTTGGCTAAAATGTGCCCTTGTGTCTTGGTGGGTGAATGGAGTTTGGAAGAAGCCATATGGTAGTTCTGGTTCTGATTTTGTGGCCATGGTGCCAGGCATGTGGCTGCTGTTACACATTGTTTACCTGATGGAATATTTTTAGGTTCTTGTCATTCTTGTTTTTTGCTAACACTTTCCATCTGCCAGGTACTTTGCTAAGAGATTTGATTTCATTTTCACATTTGGTCCTGTGGAGTAGACCCTGCTGTCATCCCTATTGCAGAGATGGGGATGTGAGGGCTGAGAGAGGTCAAGTGCTTTGCTAGGGTCATATGGTTGGTAGTCAGGTGGGGGTTTCACACTCCACCCCCAAGTTTTCACCCCAAGTTTAACCACCATGCTGTGTGCTACACAGTGTATTTTGAACAGCAGAAAACATATTGTTGATTTGTACTGAGATTTAACCTTGATGGTATTTTCTATTGACATTTTGGGTTGGATGATTTTCTGTTATGGGTGGGGGGGAGGCTGTCCTGTGCTCTCTAGGATGGTTAGCAGCATCCTTGGTCTCTACCTATTAGATGCCAATAGCAACCCCTCCTTCCATAGTGATAGTCAAAAATGTCTCCAGACCGTGCTCCGTGTCCCAAGGGTGGGGGATATTGTCCCTGTTTGGAAACCACTGACTCAGAGAAAGAGCAAATGTATTCTGGGAACAGAGATTGTAACACTAGGGGCATGGATTTGAGGGGACATATGGTGGCTGATGTCAGAGCATCTTCCATTCAGTTGTCCCTGCTCAGGGACACCCATTTTGTCCTACCCCCGATGGAGCAGCTGGGCTGCCCCTCACCTTAACCTTAAATGTCAGTCAAGGAAGAAACAGGAGGGTATGTTTAAGCCACTGTCATGCTCCAGTCAGATAACAGTAATGTTCCCCAACATGAGACTTTGTTTTTTAACATGCGGTTTAGAAATATCCATGAAAAATTGCTTGGTAAAATAGACTTTAAAAAATCATGCTCTCAGGTACAGCCCAGCTTATATATTACACAGTCTTTCTATTCATGCATTTTCATTCAGTGCTCAGTAATGCTCTACATCAGAATGGCAGTCATGAGGCCTAAGTGACTCACCCCCCTATGTACACGTGGCAGATATTGATAATCAATTCCTTCCCCCTCATCAGATACACTTTCTTAGAATCCTCAATACATCACTGTAGGCATATATACTATCAGCCAATTGGAATTACTATGTGAAATGAAATTTATTTGCCACCCCTATTACACGGTGTCTTTTTGGCCGAGAAGAAGGATTATGCCTTCCAAAGAGGCAGGCTTATCATGAGGTATTAGCTTATTTTTCAGTTACTGTGAGAAAAGTACTTGATGGATATGAAGAAATGTCTATTCTTAAGGCATTTGGAATTAATATCCTATTTTATGAGAATAATTGGGCAGCTGGGAGTGCGTCTATATCCCAGCAATTTTACATATACGTCCCTCTTACAGATGGTTGTATTGTAACATCCTTCTCTCCCCCACCAAAATTAGTCCCCTCCCTTTAAGCTCCATGAGGCAGCCAACCGAGGGCAGAGTGAAATGCTTTGTATACAATGAGAACCAAGACAATTCCCTTAGCAAAGGACATTCAGAAGCTGTGGGATATTAGTGGAACTGTGTCACTTCCCAGCATGGTGCATGTGTGGAAACCTTAGAGAGAAAAGGGACTGTACCGTCCAAGACTTCCACAAGTAGAGGCTGATTTACGAAGGTCCCGAGGTCACACTGCTCTGGGAGGGAAACGTATACTTAAGATTCGAAAATGATTTTAGGTGGTACCTTACAACCATCCCTTCATGAATAATGTTTTACTTCTTTGCTTTTTGGGGGAGATGACAGGGATCCCCCCAGAATTGTTTATGTAAAACTTAGTAACTTAAATAAACTACATACAAACACCCATCACTGAAACAGTTTGTCACTAGTCTCCTGTTTCTGATCCTAGGAAACCAGGTAAAAATAATTCTGGGAGGACAAAGCACTGGGTCAGAGGGCATCTGCTTCCTTCTTTGGGACTGATGGGAGTGTTTCTCTGCTTGTAGATGGCTTAGTCTCTGTGAGATAGGGGCAAATTAGATAGATAATTGTCTCATGTTTCCTCTTCTCAGAAAAGAATTAAAAACTTGGGGCCACTGATGGGCCTGCAGTGGTTTACTGAAATTGTTTTCAAAATGATAAGAATGAATATTTTTATCTGCCCAGAAAGTCCATAGCTTTTTATTTTTAAATCAGATTCTCAGAGGGCTGTAGCACACAAAGAAAATTAGGAGCCCGCCTTTTTAGAACAATAACTGTCACACCTATTTAACCATGACCTGATTAGGCAGGGAAAAAGAACCCTTCACTCTACCTGTTTTAACTTTGTGGTTGAATTTTGGGTACAGAGGTGATGGTGAAGGGGCAGAGAATTCAGTGGCAATGTTGAAGGGTCATGAAGCAAACTTATTTGGAGAGAGATGTATACCTCTGATTTAGCAGAGGGAATATGGTGTTTATTTGAACCGCAACCTCTGTCTTAAAATCCATTTACTGAGAAATTACCAGCCCAAAATACAGTTAATGGTGAGGTGTTAACTAAAAAACCCATAAGACCCATAATAACAGTGTTGTAAAGAGTGAAATTGAATACCACTCAGCAACCTTGATGATCAGATAAAATCAGAAAGTCCTTCCTGAAAATTCCAGGAATTACAGACGTGTGCATGGGTATTTGCAGGAAAACATTTGGAACACTTCTCTAAGGTTCTTGATAGCTAGACTTCTTAGTACCATGCTAATAATGGTTCACAGTAAACTCTATTGTGACCTATGTTTATTTTTCAGTACTATTCATTCGATCAACACTATTGTTGGTATCTACCAGTCATTGGTAAAAACATGAAAGTTTGTGGAATGTATTTCAGTGATGCATAATGCTAATGAGATGACTTTTGTTTGGGCTTAAGTTCATGGCCCTTGGTGAAGACTCTTTTGGCCTGTATACTCATACTCAGGCCTCTTAAATCACTACTATAGGGAGTTAGGGAATATGGGAGTAGAGAACTTACCCATGGGATCTCCATTCTACAGATAGCCCCATTTCATCAGGATGGCTCTGAAAACCATATTTTCTAAGCTTTTTTTTTTATTTTGCAAATTATCAGTAGGCTCGAGATAGATCCACGCACGCACACACACACACATACGTATGTATCATATGCACATACATTCACTTATGAGTGTTTGGACCCAAATCTGTATTTAAGTACACTGATCACTGTGTATGTCAGTTTCCCTGTCTGCCCAATTTTAGATATCCCTGTTTAATAAAATGTAGTGGTCTTTCAAACCCTCTTCATTGGCCATCTATTTTCAGAGAGGTCCCATTAGCTATTACCCATTTTAGGCAATCTATATATTTATGAGGCACTTAATGGGATCTTTGTGACCTGCTATTTTTATAGGTTTTATTTATTTTTTTTGAGTTTATTTATTTTGAGAGAGAGATAGAGAGCAAGTGGGGTAGAGACAGAGAGAGAGAGAGAGAGAGAGAAAGAGGGGGAGAGAGCGAATCCCAAGCAGGCCCCGTGCTGTCAGTGCAGAGCCCGATGTGGGGCTTGAACTTATGAACCATGAGATCATAACCTGGGCCCAGAACAGGAGTTGGACACTTAACCACCTGAGCCACCCAGGTGCCTCTATGACCCGCTATTTTATTAGCAAAATAAGTCCTTTTTAAAAAAATTTTTTTTTAATGTTTATTTGTTTTTGAGACACAGAAAGACAGAACATGAATGGCGGAGGGTCAGAGAGAGACACACAGAATCGGAGGCAGGCTCCAGGCTCCGAGCTGTCAGCACAGAGCCTGTCTCGGGGCTCGAACTCACAGACCATGAGATCACGACCTGAGCTGAAGTTGGATACTTAACCGACTGAGCCACCCAGGCGCCCTGCAAAATAAGTCCATTTAAATGAACCCCATTTTGTTTGCTTTAGAGCTTTGATTGTTTTACTTGGATGAGTCCTTCAGAAAAACTAAGCAGAATTATTTACTTGGGTTGCATTTTTGATTATCCTCCATATTTGAAGTCACAACCAGCAATCCCCATGGATTTGAGTGACAGTGATTTTCAATAGGCACAGATTTCACTGGATCCTTGCCAAGTGGCATCTTTGATTTTTCCGTGCATCAATTCTATATGTGGACAAGGAACATAATATCACACACCAGCCAATGTTCTCTGCTCACTTCATGCATCCTGGTTTGTGAAAAAAAAATGCTGAATCCCACAGAAAGTTTCCACTTCCCAGACCAAGCTGTGTGCATAGCAGGGAGAAGAGACCAGATGGCCAGTGGGTTGAAATCAGTGGAGAACCAGCTGGGATGCATGAGAGGGCATTTCCTCCTCTACTTCCCTAGGAACCTGGTCAGGGCACGTCCCGGAGCTCTGAGCAGGACAAGAGACATCAATGTCAAGACCTCTGTCTGGCTCACAGGACCCTGGGACATCTCAGAGTTGGATTGGAAGCTGGCAGAAAAATCTGAGGAAACTAAAATCTGAGCTTTTAGTTTCCTGCTTGCCGAAAAAAAAAAATAACATGCCAGTGTGACAGAAGGTTCTAGGGTAAAATGCTGATGAACAGGAAATAACCATATTTCCCTGTATTAGCACCAGCTTGGAGACTAAAGTTCTATGATGAGGGCACATGATTTGGGTGGTTTTAGATCCCAAAGGAAGGAATTTTTTTTTCCATTTAAAGTGAAACCTTTCTTTGCTGCTGAATAATTAGGCATTTCTCAGACTGCCAGCTTCTGCCACCATGATTCCTAACCTCACATTTGACACCATGTATTCAGTTATTTTGAAGAAAACTGCACACTTTTCAAATTCACTCATTTCTTATTTTTTTAAAATGCTTTTATGGCTTTTTCTTGTTTTGGTTAATATTTTAGTTAACTGCTGCATAACAAATTAACCCAAAACATAACAGCTTTTAATTTTTTTTGATGTTTATTTATTTTTGACAGAGAGACAGATAGAGTATGAATTGGGGAGGGGCAGAGAGAGAGGGAGACACAGGATCTGAATCAGGCCCCAGGCTCCGAGCTGTCAGCACTTAGCCCCACATGGGGCTTGAACTCACAGACCACGAGATCATGACCTGAGCTGAAGTCGGACACCCAACCGACTGAGCCACCCAGGTGCCCCCAAAACATAACAGCTTTTAAAACAGTAATGGTGTAGCATCTCACGTGGTTTCTGTGGGTCAGGAATCTGGGAGCAGGCTTGCTGGGTGGATTTGACTTAGTCTTTTGTGAGATTTTCAGTCCAGATGTTGGTTGGAGCTGCTATCATCTGAAGGTCCAAAACTCAGGCTTGTTAGGAAACCTTAGGTCTCTGATGGCTACTAGATGGAGACTTTAATTCCTTGCTGTGTTCGTCTCTCTGTAGAGTTGCTTATAAGGTGGATAGAGCCAATGAGAGAGAGGCCCAGTGACTTTGTTTTTGATACAGTTACCCCTATCGCTAGCATCGTGCTTTAGTGTGGTACATTTGTTACAACTGATGAACCAATATCGATCCATTTTTATTAACTAAAATTTATAATTTACATTAAAACTCACTCTTTATGTTGCACAATTCATCGGGGTTTTGAAAAACAATTTAATTGTGGTAAGGTACCTGTGAATTTACTTTCTTCTTTTGGGGATGTGCAGTTAAGTAGTATTAAGTATATTCATAGTGTCATGCATCGATCACCACCCCCCATCTCTGTAGCTCTTCTCATCTTGCAAAACTGAAACTCGCCTTCAACACTGACTCCCTATTTCCCTTGTCCCATCCCCTGGCAACCACCAGTCTACCTTCTGTTTCTGTGAATTTTGACTACTCAAAGCACTTCACAGAATTGGAATCATACAATATTTCTCTCTCTATGTCTGGCTTATCTCACTTAGCAAAATATCCTCAAGGTTCATTCATGGTATAGTATGGCAGGTTTTCCTTCTCATTCATTCATTCATTCATTCATTCAAAGTAGGCTCCAGCCAGGTGCCCCTCTT
The DNA here is from genome assembly GCF_028018385.1 of Neofelis nebulosa. Lineage (NCBI taxonomy): Eukaryota > Metazoa > Chordata > Mammalia > Carnivora > Felidae > Neofelis > Neofelis nebulosa. The sequence continues at coordinate 40,301,636 of NC_080799.1, read as the reverse complement.
CCTGTTTTAAAGGCTGAATAATGTCCCATTGTATGTGTGTGCCATACTTTGCTTATTCCTTCATTCATTGGGGGACACTTCAGTTGCTTCCACATTTTAGTTATTGTGACAATTTTATTGGTTTTGACAGATGTGTAATGTTATGTATCATACACCATTATAACATCAAACAGAATAGTTCACTGCCCTAAAAATCCCTATGCTTCATTTCCTTCTCCACAGACCATGGGACATCACTGATCTCTTTACCATTTTGCCTTTTTCCAGAATATTCTATAGTTGGAAGCATACAGTATGCCACCTCGGTAGGTTTTATGACCAATCTCTGAGTCACACAGCATTATTTCTGCCTTATTCTACTTGTTAGAAGTGAGTCCAGCCTACACGTGAGAAGAGGCTAATTAAACTCCACCACTTAAAGTGGGAAAGAACAAGAAATCTGTGGACATATTTTAAACTACCACAGTGAGGAAGATGAGACAGGAAATGCTGGCATTGATTGAACATCTGCTGTGTGTTGGGCACTATGCACAGTGTTGTTATGCACCATCCATTTAACTCTTAGACTCACACCATGAGGTTGCTGTCACATTTATCTCCATTTTTCAGATGTTAGAGCTGTGGCTTTCCCATGTCACACATCTTGTAGGTGGCAAACCCAGGACTCAGAGTTGGGTCTGTCTGAAACCAAAGCCTACATTTTGAAATTATGTTGCTTCCTCTTAGTCTAGGGGGAAATCTAGGTCAAAGGCTCAGAAACAGGGGGCAAAACATTATCAAAAAATGTCAGAAGATGCCAGTGGGGGACAGTGTCAGACATCTTCCAGCTGTCCCTCTAAAGACATTTCTTACTCTTATCTCCATCGTATTAGTTTCCTATGGCTGCTTCACAAATTACGGTAAGCTCAGTGGCTTACAACAACAGAAAGTTATTATTTTAAAGTTTTGTAGTTCAGAAGTGCAACGCACAGTGTAGGGCTGCATTTGTGTTTAGGAGGCTCTAGGGAAGAATCCCTTTCTTTGCTTTTTCCAGTTTCTAAAAGGCTGCCCCTGGTCCTTCCTGTATCTTCTGAGGTCTTACTCTCTTCCACCTGCCTCTTCTACCTTTAAGAATTCTTGTGATTGCCCTGAGCCAACCCAGGCAATTCAGAAGAAATCTCCCTGTCTTAAAGTCAGCTGATTAGCAACTGTAATCCAATAAGCAAACTTAATTCCATAATTTACAAATGTAATCTACAGGTATCCACACATTCCTGGGTTTAGGAGGTAGACATCTTTGGAGGGGGCCAGTATTCTATCTACCATGTACACCTGCTCTTTTCCCAGGAAGCTGATATGTAAGGACTATATGCATGGCTCCTTTGTCCTTGGATTTTCATTGGAATTCTGCTTATAGGGAGTTTGGCAAGAGGTTAGAGGGAGGACACAGAGTGAGGGTACAGGATTTATTGTTCTGGTGCCCTTCCTGAATGGCAGGGAGTATCCTTCCAATACAAGTCACTGCTCTTCCTCACTAAGCAGTCTCTTTTCCTTCCAGAGACCCCTGATTGTTCCTTCCCCTCACCCCCTTTGGCCTAGGGATGGTAACAGCCATGCTGCTACTAATTTGAGGCTGCTGCACATCCTGTTTGGTTTTCCTACACTCTGCCTACACCTTTGAAAATAGTACCTCTGTAAGTAAAATCTCCTTAAATAATCCAAATTTGAGTATGCCATCTGTTTCCTATGGAGAACTTGACTGATATAGCGACTAAGGATATTCATATTTAAAGTAAAAAAAAAAAATTAAATTAGGGCAAGCTGAATCTTCCAAAGCATGATACTTAACCCATTGACAGAGATGTTGACATAGAGCCAGAATCCTGGGGTGGCTTGTTGCTTTCAGAAACCAAGTAAAATTTCCATGTGGAGGCAATGCTTTCTGACTACTTAACCAATAACTTCATATGATGTTGAATGTTCTCATTTTGAGTCTGTCCTGGTGTCTGTGTTACAAAAGGTAATGAGCTCAAGAGTCTCCCCAAATTGTGGTGGGCTATCATCCTTGTCTTAGAAGACCTGATTCAACTTTACAAGAGAAAATTCATTGTTCTTAGAATCCAAACGATTCCACAGGTGAGCTAATGAGCTAATTACAGATAGCGGTTTGAAAACATTGGCATTCCACAAGTAAACAGCATCTGCCTTTGATTAAGGTGTGAAATTTTAAAAAGGTGTGAAGTTATGGGTAATATCTGAAGATGTTCATGTGCTTCAGGTGGTTTCCTTTTTTTTGTTTGTTTTGTTTAGTTGTAGAGGAAATATAATGAAATGCCTTTATATCTGTGTTCCTATGAGGACTGTGAAAACTAAGTAACACATCCCAGGATACTCCCTTGGTGTGATAATCAATCCTAAGTTGCTTTTCCCTTCTGAAGCATAGCCTAGTCCTTTATCCACAGAGCTAGGGCTTTGTCACTATTCCCTCATGTTTTTGTATCATTGTTTTAGCTTTGGAGTAGTAGTTCCCTCTGCATACATATACACATAGTTTGCAAAATTCTGAGGTGGTTGTCTATATGCTAGATCAGTGGTTCTAACTATTGATCGGACATTAGGATATGTAGGAGAGTACCAATGATGCCCAGGCCATGGCCCCAGAGACTCTAATTTAATTGTCTGGAATGGGGCTTCTAATAAGCAGCCAAGGTTCAGACCAGTGGAACTAAAGCAAGGCTTTTCAAATTTTAATGGGCATACACATCACCCGAGAATCTTGTTCAAATAAAGATGCAGATTCAGCAAGTCTGAGATGGGGCCTGAGATTCTGAAATTATAAACTCCCAAGTGATCCTGGTGCTGCTGATCCTTGGAACACACTTTGGGCAGTATGGAGATAGAGGCTTTGGGTGATTCCTGAGAACTTCTTAGGATGGCTGAACGTTAATTTGTGGGTCTTAGGGGACTTGAATCAAGGCTCAGAGACTTCTCTAAGCAGCAGGAAATTATAGTTTAATCTGAGTTTCAAGGTTATAGATTTAGTGGAATTATTGGTGGGAAAACACAGCAAGTCTCTGCACATGCATCAATTCATTCATTCATTCATTCATTCAGTGAGTATGTATTGGGCACCTACTTACTGTAAAGTAGGGATATTTTAGTCATTGAAGATAGATCATTGACAAAGAGAAATAAGGTTCTTGCCCTTGTGTATTCCAATGAAGGGAGCAGAAGGAGATAATAAGTAAATATGAGTCAATAAGAAAGATAAAGATGGTGATATGGACTGTGAAGAAAATAGTACATGATGTATTAGGGAGTTATCCTAGATTGAGAGTGTGGGTATGGAGTTTAATTTGCTATAATTTGCTATGGACAGGACTGTCTGGAAGTTCCTCTGAAGAGATGACATTTTGGCTAATACATGAATGATGTAAATAAGGCATATGAAGACCTAAGGAATACCAGTACAGGGAAAGGGAAGAACCAGGGCAAAGAATCTGAGGTTGGAAAGAGATTGATTTACTGAGGAAAGGGGATTAGTGTTGCCTTGTTATAATGAATGAGGGGATGAGTTATATGGGGAGGTGGGGATGGGACAGATCATACAGGGCATTGCACACTGTGATAAGGACTGAGTTTTTCCCGAAGCACCAAGGGAAGAAACCATTTCATAGTTTTAAGCAAGGAAGAGATATATTCTGCTTTATGTGTTAAATGATTTGAGATGAAGGTGTCAAAAGACACAGGGAAACCAGTTAGTAGACTTTTAGAGAAATGTAAATAGAGATGATATAATTTGGTGGTAACACTAACAGATGGAGGGATGAAGGAAGGGAGGAAGCACGGGTGACTCCTAGCAATAGGGTAAATGGTAGTGATTTGAAGATGGAGACTAGGAGAAGAACCAATTTATAGGGCACGTCAAGATTCAAGAGCCCCATTTTGGACAAGTTTGAGATGCTTATGAAACTTTCAAGTGTAGGTTCAAGAACATAGTTTATAACCAAGTCTGCAGCTTTTAGGCAGGGAATAAGTCAAGTCTAAACATGGAATTTTGGTGGGGGGCTATCCACACCTCATTAGTTAAAAGTCATTTCCATGACTTTTTAAGGAGAGAGAATGTAGCTTGAGAAGAGTTGACGTCTAGGAAATATCATGGTTCTGTAGAAAGACTGACCCAGGTTTAGGGAGGAAGACTTTGTGTCCTTCCTGAAATCTATCTTGGCCTGTGCTCCCCAACCTCAGCCTCAAGGTAGCCTTTGCAGTGATTTCAATAATAACTGGTGTGTAAGCTTTCAGTAAACATTATTTCCCAGACATGGGACATCTGGCTAAAGCCAGTGTAATCTGAAATGATGTTGGCTCTGTCTAGATGTCTATCTCAGAGGGACAAATTGTGAGGAAACAAACATTATGTTGGATTATTATGAAGGGTAAGAGAAATAAGCTTATTGGTTCCTTGGCCAGATGTCTAAGTATATGGTAAATGGAATTAATGGATGTTGGGGAAGAGAAACACATGTGCAGTGCTGGCGTCCTTTCAGCAAAGCCAGGCAGGGTTGCTGATGAAGGCCCTCCACTGCTGGAAATGGAGTTGAAGACATATTCTTGGACCCAAGGCGGAAACACAGAGGACGCATTATCATATGGAATGATTACTTGGCTAATGAGCCTTCAGGGGCAGGAAAATTGACTGCAAAACAGATTAAACCAGCACCTGACATTCTAATGTTCTTTATAAACAAGTGATTATGTCCGTGTGTGTGCGTGTGTGTGCATTTGTATGTGTGTTCTTTTGTATGAGCCCACTTTTTTTTAACCAACCCCATAAAAAATATTCAGAATTAGATTGACCAGCTCCCCTTTCCCCCTGATTCGTGGGCATGATACCATGTCTGAGGATGTGATTCAGCTTTTAGATATATCTTTTCTCTGTGGCTGTTCTTGGCAGATGATGAAAGATGAAATTTCTCTGAAAAGCTCATCCCTTTGAATTGTGTTCCTGAGGAAAGAGGCCAGATGCCACATGACCAAAGCTTTAGAAAACTCTAGGATTTTTGGTGATGGACATGCAAAGCCTGGCTGTCTTCCATCTGAAACAAGGACAGAAGCAGCACACAGACAGAAACACAGAGAAAGAAAGGCAGTTAGGGGATAAATTCCTCACAGATGCCATTATTTAATCCCAAAATGGAATGGTTTAGGGTGAGTGAATTCACCTTCTGTGGAGCCTTGTAAGAGTAGGGAGATACTTAGCTTTGACATCAATTGCCATAGCAATGTTTCATGTATTGAATATTGGTTGTGTTCAGATTGTGTTTTAAGGGTTTTGCATCTGTTATCTTACTTAACTCCACAACAACCACAGAAGGGCAGGGTGTAACTATTGCTGTCTTTATTTTATACATAAATATGTAAATGTCTTAGAGACAAAGCAGTTTTCCTTGGGTTTCACAGCCAGTAAATATTGGAGTCTGTCAAGGGAATGCAGGTGGTTATACTCAGAGCTCCTTTTGCTGTGAGGTGGAGGACGATGCTTCCTTAGTAAAGAGTGAGAAGACCATGCTATGTGAAAACAAAGTCCAAGGTCTTTGTAGGATTTTCCAATAGTTTTAATTTAAATACAGCCATTTATATTAATGTTAGTATGGGCCAGGAATTTTACCATAAAATTGCCTGTAGAATCATGGGGCACCTGGCTGGCTCAGTCAGAAGATGATGTGGCTCTCGATCTTGGGGTTGTGAGTTTGAGCCCTACATTGAGTGTAGAGATTACATAAATAAATAAAAACGTAAAAACATTGCCATATAGAATCTGATTTAATCCTTATATCAGTATCATGGGATAGGTATTGTTATTTTTATTTTACGTCTGAGGAAGTTGGCTCAGGAAAACTACTTGGCCAAGGTCAGGCAGGTACATTTGGTTGAGCTGGGATTTGAGTTCTGATCTCTGTCCTCTGTTACTCACGCCTTTACACGATATTCCGTGTTGCATTAATGTAAGTGGAGAGTTCTTTATTTTACTCTCCAAAATCGAATGGCATGTCTAGCCCAAGTTCTCACTGAATTTTTGGAAACTACAATATAAGTATGGAGTATAACTTATAGTAAAATTTCCTTCTAGATATCAGAGTCCTTTCTAATGATCAGAGCCTCTGAATTAGTTCTAGCCTGTAATGCTTGTTTCTCTTTAAGAATGGCTCATTTTTGCCAGATACCAGTAACCTACCAAATTGCGATTTCTTCTGTTCTGCTGAAATTTCATTACTTAATGCTCTTGGTAATAATACTGGACACACATTTCTGGATTAAAGTATGTGCCTTCTCAGATGATGCACCCTGGAAAGGTTATTATTAATAAAGGTAGCATTAAAACACCACAAATAACTCTGTAACCTTGCTTGAGCTTAATAAATTCCCTACAGAAAATTATTTGCAGTAAACTCTGAAAATTCAGCTCACTTTTAATATACTGTGGCCTTTAGTGACCCTTATCATTCATTACATGCCAGTGACCTTTCTGAAGTTGAGAAGGGTAGTTGCAACAGCTTTTGGGTATTAATACTATAAGAGGTAGATATGGTTTTCATTCTTTGCTATTGATAATTAATTCATGTACTTTAAAGGCATTGCATTATTTCTCCTATGACACAGTCTGTGATGGTTTCATAAGGGCATGGAATATAAATGGTTATCTTGGCTAAAGTGGGTTTCCATCATTTTTAGACACTGCGTTCTACAGCAATACTTAGATGGGTGCTAGGGTTGAAGGATGCCAGGCTGGAGGATATACTTGATCAACGCCATCTTACATCATCTTCTGTGGATATTTTTTAAGAGATAATTTTTATTATGTAAAACTTAGAGCATATACAAAAGCAGAGAGGATAACATAAAGAACCACCGAATAGCCATCTCTCAGATTCGGTAATTATCAAGGTATAGCTAATGTTCCATCTATGCCCTTGATCATTCTCCCTCCTCAGGCTCATGTTACTTTGAAGCAAATACCAGACATCCTATCATTGTTTCCATAAATACTTCAGTTTATGTTTCTAAAGGACAAAAAGGCTTTTGCTTTTCTGTTAATTTTAACTTCAGTAATTTAAGTTTTGCTGTAGTAAGAACACTTAACATGAGATCTCCCCTTTTAACAAAGTTTTAAAGTGTACAAAACAGTATTGTTAGCTATAGGTACACTGTGGTACAGCAGATCTCTAGAACTTACTTGCCTTGCTTAACTAAAATTTCATACCCATTGAATAGCTACATCCCATTTCACCCTCCCCCAGCCCCTGACAGTCACCATTTTACTTTGTTTCTATGAGTTTGACTATTTTTTTATTTTATTTTTTTTCAATGTTTGTTTATTTTTGAGAAGGGGTGGGGAGGGAAAGGGAGACACAGAACCTGAAGCAGGCTGCAGGCTCTGAGTCATCAGCACAGAGTCCAATGTGGGGCTAGAACCCATGAATTGTGAGATCATGACCAGAGCCGAAGACAGAGGCTTAACCAACTGAGCCACCCAGGTGCCCCAAGTTTGACTATTTTTAGATCCTTCAAGTAAGTGCAATCATGAAATATTTGTCCTTCTCTGGCATATTTTACATAGCATAAACTTCTCCAGGTTCATCCATGCTGGCACATATGGCAATAATTCCCTCTTTTTAAGACTGGATAGTATTCCATTGTGTGTGTATACTGCATTGCCTTTATCCATTTATTCATCAATAGATATTTGGGTTATTTCTGTATCTTGGCTATTGTGAATAGTGCTGTAGTAAACATGGGAGCGCAGATACCTCTTTGAGATCCTGATTACAATTTTTGGGGATAAACACCCAGAAGTGGGATCTCTGGATAATATGGCAGTTCTGTTTTTAACTTTTTGAAGAACTGGCATACTATTTTCAATAGTGGCCACACAGGCTTGCATTTCCCCCCCAACAGTGCTTTGCCAACACTTACCTTTTGTTTCTGTTTTTGTGTTTTTTATAATACCCACACCTCACACTTGTTACAAGTCTTTTTCTAACATAACCATAATGCCTACTAAAAATTTACAGTGATTCCTTAAAATAATCAATTATTAAATCATTAATTATTGAATTTTCTCACAAGTATTATTATTTAATAGTTTATTCAAAACAGGATCTAGATAGGTTACATCCATTGTGCTTGGGTGATATATCTTAAAAAGGCTCGCTCATTCAGTCTGTTTTAAGGATCATTTAATCAATCTGCACGCAGCATTTTTGTTTGTATTTACAGTTTCCTTTGTGGTGGTTGTTGACTTTGTTGAAGAAAACAGATTGTTGTTCATACAACATTTCCCACATTCTGGTGTTTACCGATGGCATTCCTGTGGTGTAGTTTCCCATACTCCTTTGTCCTTTGTATATCTTTTCAATTGGTAGATGTTTCCAAAGTCTTCATCAGATACAAGTTCAATTTTTTCTGTAGTTTGTTCTTCCAAGAAGAGGCTTATAATATAAAATTGTCTCTTTTTGTGATGCTATAGCCATTGATGCTCAGTATCTAGGTTGATTAATTCTTCAGGGATTGTAGAAGGATGATATTCTAATTTTATCTTTCCTTCTTCATGGATTTACTGGAATACTTCTTAAGAAGAATTCCCCCCTATACTATTAGGATCTTCAAGGGTACAGCTTATTTAAGAAATACAAGAAAAAATATTTGATTTCCCTTTTTTGTTTTTAAATTATTCAATTGGTTAATTTGCATACTTCAGTGGTGCCGTGTATTTTTTTAGTATTAGGGTAAACTCAAGGATTGAAGTTACTGTATTTATTGATGCTCAGATTACTTGATCTTTGACCAATGGGAGCCTCTTCAAGCTGCCTTGTGAGTTTTTTTGTTTGACTGACTCAGCTCGTCTTTGTCTTTCTTGCTGTCATGTATGACAGGATATTCCAGATTTATCTTGCCCATGTCTTACCTCAGACCTGGAGTGATCCATTTCCCCAAGGAGTTCTGGTCCCTAGTAGTATTTCAGGATCATAATCTAAGTACTAGGGTTGTGCTCTGGGTCTTTCTTTCTTTTAATTTTTTTTAATGTTTGTTTATTTTGGGGAGAGAGGCGGGGGGAGGGAGAGAACAAAAGCACACAGGAATAGGGGAGGAGCAGAGAGAGAGGGAGACACAGACCTGAAGCAGGCTCCAGGCTCTGAGCTGTCATTATACAGCCCCACACGGGGCTCAAACCCACAAACTGCAAGATCATGACTTGAGCCGAAGTCAGACATTTAATTGACTGAGCCACCCAGGTGTCCCTCCTCTCGGTCTTTAAAAATCCCATCTTTTCTTCCCCAAATGACCATCTTCTGTTACCTTCATCTTGATTGACAGCCCCTGCATCTATGCAGGTCCTCAGGAACAAACTTCAGAGGTACCTTTTATTCCTCCTCTCTGCCTGCACCCTCCTCCCTCCCCACTTCCACTGACATTGTCAGACCTCTATTCCCTCACTTGGACTGACAAGTTTGACCCCTCACAAATGACTAGAACTCTGGTCTTTCTCTTATCTAGTTGAGTCTCTACTAGAGCATCCAAATCTCTTTTATGCAAAACAAAACAGAAAAATAAAACAAAACCCAAACTATTCTTGCCATGCCCTTGCTCAAAATCCTTCTATGACTCCCAGCTGCTTGTAAAACCAACGCCACACTCTAGCGTAACATTCAGTCTATTCCAGCTCTTTTGTTTGTAATGTTTGTTTATTTTTGAGAGAGAGAGAGAGAGAGAGAGAGAGACACCATGAGTGGGTGAGGGGCAGAGAGTCAAGGGGACAGAGGATCTGAAGTGGGCTCTGCACTGACAGCAGTGAGCCCAGTGTGGGGCTTGACCTCACAAATTGTGAAATCATGACCTAAGCTGAAGTTGGACACTTAACTGACTGAGCCACCCAGGCATCCTTTTCTTTATAGTATATACTTAATATGTAAATAATATATACATTTATGAATATGTTATTTATGAATATATGTTATTTATGAATATATATATATATTATTAATATATATGTATGTTATGAATATATACATATATGAATAATATTATAATTCCACAATTATAACAATGGCTGACATGTTTTGAGCTCTTACTATGTCCGAAGCAGTGGTATAAACTTATCCCCTACTCTCAGGTTCCCTGTGTTTCCTATGTGGCTGACCTATTCCATTTTTGAGAGTTAATACAATGTGTTCCAGGTCAAAGGAGGACTCAGATGGAGTCTGTCTGCTGAGTGGTAAATACCGTATTGGCATCTTGCCCATCTTTCATATTGGCTGTATATAAGTGCAAACTGGAGGAAAGAATAATGATTTCCTCATTGTTTGTTTCTAATCAGTCAGCGGGTGCCTGGGTGACTTAGTTGGTGGAGCATCAGCCTCTTGATTTTGGCTCAGGTCCTCATCCCAGAGTGGTGGGATCCACGCCAAGTGGGGAGCCTACTTGGGATTCTTTCTCTCTTTCCCTGTCTCTCCCTTTCTTTCTCCCCCTCTGCCCCTCTCCTGTATTCATGCTGTCTCTCTAAAATAAAATAAATGCACACACACACAACAAAAAAGAACCAGTCAGTATAATGAAACGTCTTGTTCACATCTTGAACTGCCATTTGCCCTTGAAGCTTATGTTTCTGAGCATGAAACTCACAGATTTGCATGAATTTTCACGTACAATTTGTCAGTTGGACATTATGCTGCTCTTGTCCATTGGCTACTATTTCACATGTAGCCATTGGCTACCATTGGCTACTATTTTTTAAATTTTTGATTTTTCATAAATATTTGCAAGTGTAGCCTATAGAATCATGTGTCATAGATGGCTGTTCTTTGGCAGGGAACTGTGTGGGGATGATGTTTCATATGGAATCTTTGTGGGGCTCAAAAACTTATCCTACACATCATTTATGTTATTTGAGCATGAGTAAAGGCTTTCTAACTGTCCAGCTGAATCTTTAAGAAGCATTTATTGTTGTTTCATTTAAAGTGAGCTATTTATTGTGCTTTCAGTGCATTTATGTTGACTAATGCCTGCTAATTTCTGAGGAAACAGAATTGAATGAGGCATGGATCCTACTCTTGCAGGAGTTTGTAGCCTGGGAAGGGAGAGAGACAGTAATGGAGGAGAGAAACGGTGGTGATTAGGAGGGGTGGTGGCTCTAGGAGAAAGATAAGACAGCACAAGGATGACAGAATTAGAAGCCAAGGTGAATGGAGCCCAGCGAGATGTGTGGAATTTTAGTTTATTGTAGAAAACTTGGAAAACACAGGAAAGCACCCAGATGATCATCCCTCAGAGCCCCATAACCCAAATTGCTCTGGACAGTTTGTTTGACACTTGATTTTTCCAATACTCTATTGGTGCACCCTTAGGTTTTTTTCTTCCTTATATTATGAATTACCGCCCTAACTTTGTTAGCTACTTGGTGATAATTTATTTCATTGCTTTGCCCTCACTGAAGGTTCCTGGAACAAAGTGGGCAATTTTGGCTATGCTAGCCAAATGGTAAATCTAAGTACGGCCAGTTGGCTGCCAGAAAAGATCTGTGTCACCTACATCTTGTCTTTAGGTAAGCTCTCCAAGGTTTCCAATCTCTCATTGACCTTTTAATCTAAGGGTTTGCCATGTTCTGACAAAGTAATTGTGTGGGGTGTAGGGATGAGGCAAGGAGGTATGAGATTGACTTACTGAGGGTGTGGAAAACAGTATGGAGGTTCCTCAAAAAATTAAGAATAGAAATACCAGGGATGGCTCACTCGGTTAAGTGTCTGACTTTGGCTCAGGTCATAATCTCACAGTTTGTGAGTTTGAGCCCCGCACTGGGCTCTGCACTGACAGCTCAGAGCCTAGAGACTGCTTCTCTCGCTCTCTGCCCCTAACCCTCTTATGTTCTGTTTCTGTCAAACATGAAGTAAACATAAAAGAAATGAAAAAAAAAGAGGGGTGCCTGGGTGGCTCAGTCGGTAAAGCGTCCGACTTCCACTCAGGTTATGATCTCGCGGTTTGTGAGTTCGAGCCCCGCATCGGGCTCTTTGCTGACAGCTCAGAGCCTGGAGCCTGCTTCAGATTCTGTGTCTCCCCCTGTCTCTGTCCCTCCCATGCTCATGCTCTGTCTCTCAATAATAAATGTTAAAAAAAAAAAAAAGAAGAAGAAAAAAAAATACCACATGATCAAGTAATCCAACTACTGGATATTTACCCAGATAAAACAAAAACACTGATTTGAAAAGATAAATGCACCTCTATGTTTATTGTAGCATTATTTATAATAGCCCAAATAGGGAGGAAACCCAAGTGCTCATGGATAGATGAATCAATAGAGAAGATGTGAGATACAGACACACGATGGAATATTAGCCATAAAAAAGAATGAAACCTTGCCATTTGCAACAATGTGGTTGGATCTGGAAGGTATCATGCTAAGTGAAATAAGACACAGAAAGGCAAATGCCATATGATTGAACTTATATGTGGAATCTAAGAAACAAAATAAATAAACAAAACCAGACTCTTAAATACAGAGAACAAATGTGGTTGCCAGAGGGGCAGGGCTAGGGGGAATGGGCAAAAAAGGTGAAGGGGATTAAGAGGTACAACCTTCCAGTTATAAAACAAATAATGCATGGGGATGAAAAGTACAGCCTAGGGAATATAGTCAATAATATTGTCATAACATTGTATAGTGACCGTTGAAAACTGCGCTTCCTATAGTGAGCATTGTGTAACGTATAGATTCATTGAATCATCGTTGTACACCTGAAGCTAACATTGTCAACTATATTTCAGTAATAAATTAAAATCCTAAAGTAAATTTTAAAAAATGAGTACTGCATCATTTATGAAAGAAATTAAAAAAAAAAAAAAAAAGCATGTGTTGGAGTCCAGTGAGCAAAGGATTCGAAACTTGAATAAATCAGCAAATAGCCTCCTTGATTTTTTTTCTTTTTCTCTATTTCTCCTCCTCCCTCCCTCCCTTATCTCCTGTTTCTCCCTCTTTTATGGCCTCTCTCACTCTCTCCCTTCCTTCCCCCCTTTATTTTCTCCCCTTGATCCCTTTTGTCTGTCCCTCCTTAACCCATTTGTATTTGAGTAAAGGTCACTGTTGAGATGCCATTGGGACATCTCAAGAAAAGAAAAACAAAATCTTGTGATTCGTCTCTGCAGGGAATTGCTGGGCAGTCCTGCTATACTTCTTTTCCTCCTACATCCCAACTCTTAGAACTGTCACCAGGAGAGGAGACTGGCATAGTTGTTGACCATATCCATGAAAATGATCATTTAGCACCTCTGGGTGCAGGTCTTGGTTGTGGGAAGCATCAGGAATACCTAAAGAAGCTGGTCTCTGAGAGATACATCATGAAATCACATCTCCAGCTAGCCTATTGATGATTAATATAGATCACCAGTGATAAATACTTGTGACAGTGGCTGGACTCATCTCATGAAGAATTAAGATATTTTTTAGACCCCCAAAATGCATGCAGCAAGAACAAAGACCAAGTACAGACTAGGAACCAAAGTACTGATGTGGCATTCAATTCAGCTGCTGTTTTATGATACCATTCCTCTGGAGAGAAAAGTAAGTTTGTGTTTGTAAATGCCCTGGTGACGAGAATCTCTTTTTTCCTGGAGAAAGAGATCCGTGTATAACTGAGTTTTCTCAGAGAACACAAGGGGTGGGGGGGCAATAAATCAAGTGAGTTTTTTATGATCCCTATAAGCAAAAACATACTTCAGTTGTGATGGATTGTGATAGAGAGTAAATGAGGTTGCATGGAGGCTGTGTACTAATGTTGATACTTATAGTGCTTAAATATATTGCCTGCCTCCTCTAAATACAGCTCATTCGTTGGTTTTCTGTGATGCAGGAAATATCAGAATAATGAGCTGTTTTTCCCCCTGTCTTCATACTTTAATATCATGCAACTGTTTATTAATAAGCTCCAACCCCCAAAGGATTTTTCTAATCCTATTCTAATATCAGACTAAATTTAATAAGATCCATTCTTCTCCCTATTGCGTATGCCTCATTCATTCATTTATTCAACTAATATTTATTGAGAGTCTCCTATGGTGACAGGCACTGGGCTGGGCTTGGGGAATAAAATGTTGAAACAAAACAGTCTTGGTCTGTGCCTGCAAAAGGGGACAGACCAAAAGGGGGGAAAAAAAAAAGCACAGACTCTGAGCCAAGAATGTAACCAGGCATTTAAGGGCATATATAGCTTCCCTAATTTAATAACTTCAAGATTTGGGGAAAGATCAGAGTTTAGAATATTTGAAAAAAAAATGGAAGGATTGTCTCCTAGGACTGTAGAGGGGAAATGTCTTGTAGTTTTCTCATTTTGTCAAGCCCCCTTGGCCTTGTTGAAATTTTACGATGGTTTGGCGTGTTCCTTTGAGGCAAACGTAACTTTATTCAGGTTACCAGAAGTAGGCAACTGCTCAGTTGAATTCCTGATGCAGGATAAGATGTCTTGCTGATGGGGAGGTCAAAGAGGAGGGAAAATCTTTAGAGGGAATGAAAGCCTGAAGCCTTCACTTCAGACAAAGGCCTGACCCAGGCTTTTCACACTTGAAAGGATGCCAGATTTCAAAGGGGGCAGTGCCAGAGGAGCTAAAGGCAGACGTATGGGAAGGCTTATGAAAAGAGGGATTTTGTTTGAAGTGAGTTGGAGGACTTGATGAGTTTGAGGGTGGAATAGAAAGATGGAAGTGCATTCTTCTTAATCACAGAAATTCTTGCTAAAATAATTTTCTATCAGGAATATGAGTGTTTATGGGTTTTCATTGTCCCTCGCTCCTCCTGGGCCTGGATGTGCCAGAGACCAGCCTTTGTCAGCTTCTTGCACCACTTAGAACTCTGTCTTAGACGGTGCTGTTGTGTATGTTGGTTAAGACCTCAAAAGGTCCGTCGTCATGAACAGTTATGGAGTCCTTGATGGCACCAAGGCAGCATTGTCCAGAAAATACTGAGATCAGTTTTGCGTGTGTGTCCATTTGTTAGTCCATCTATCATTAATGTTAATATCAAGGGCCACAGCATTGTTTTGCGTGATCACTTTTCCTCAGTGTTCCCGTCAGTAAGACTGGAACAGCTCTTTCAGACTCTAACGAGGGAACCAAGGAAGATAATGACTAGAAACAAGGAAGAAGTAATTGGACGTCACATCTTTGCGAAAGCAAACAACACATGTTCTACAAATTGTTGTGCCGCTTTGGCTTTTCATACTCTTTATAAAAGTCATAATTTGCACATACGGGGTCAGGATTTTGGCAGAAGGGAGTGTGAAAGGGGTGCATAAATCATCTGGGCATAGAATGAAGGTTTACATTTGCCCCTGGAGTCCAGATGCCTTTTAGAAAGCAAGGTGGCTATAAACAAAACAAAAGGCGAGTAAATCCTGATTTCTGAAAGAGAATCTTCACTAAACAGTGGAAGTTATGCACAGGAATTAAACCTGAAGCACTGAAAAGGCATGCATGGCACATATAATAATGACTTCCTCTTGTCCAGGGTACTGGGATATGGTGATTCCTATGGAGAAAGCCTGATTCAAATCTCTTTTCTCTTATTTGATTCTTTTTAATGTTCTATTTACTCTGCACTTTTTAAAAGTTTGTATCTTTAAGAGAAGATGAATGCTTTAAAAGAGAACTATTCCAAGTTCATGTTTGCTGTGGGGAGGAGAGTTTGTGTTTAAATTGGTTCTCTGGGTAAATAGATATATTTTTGACATGGGAGGTTATTCAAACTGAGCATCTCTCCGTTTTATGTATTATGTTTTTTCTCTCTTCTCTCTACGATGTTTTACTTTTAGAATCTGAAACAGGGCCTTGGCCATCTGTTTATCTATTTCAGCCAAATTCACCATTCAGATAATGTACGTTTCACAACTTAAGCCCACTTAGAGATCACTTTTCACCACTTAAAGAGTATTTAGCCGTGATTCCAGGAATAGAAAGTGTATCCTGAGACCCATAATGACTTGATGGGAGAATAAAGGATCATTTGTTATTCAGCAAGTATAAAATTATAACAACTTCCCTTTATGTTTACAGATGAAGGACATTCTGGCTCTTGGAAGGGGGAAAGAGTCTCGACTCTATTTGTTGATTTTCCCACTCTATTTGTTGTCCTGGAAACAGATATAGGACACAGTATTTAAAGAAATAGATAATTGGCACCATTTGGACCTAAAATTAGGATTAGGGATTTTTACACAAAACAAGAATGGAAAACATTTTACTTATTAATTGGGAGGAATAAGCTTGTAGCTACTGCATATTGAATTTTGGCTCTTAAATTCTTAGCCACAGTTTGGCTAAGAGGATGTGTGCCTTTTCTTCATCTGTAAGATGGTGGGTGATAATAACAACA
Source organism: Neofelis nebulosa (assembly GCF_028018385.1). Classification (NCBI taxonomy): domain Eukaryota; kingdom Metazoa; phylum Chordata; class Mammalia; order Carnivora; family Felidae; genus Neofelis; species Neofelis nebulosa. The sequence continues at coordinate 40,285,246 of NC_080799.1, read as the reverse complement.
GATACCTCATAGTATTGGCATGAGAATTACGTGAGCTACTAAATGTAAAACACTTAGAACAATGCCTAGTACACACGAATGTTCCAGAAGGGTTAGGTGTTATTTTAGGCTATTATTATGCCATGGGGTAAAGTTCGCAGCAATAATCTTATGAGACCTGCTCTCCTCATAATGCTTTAGCTTGACCTTTTGCAAAGTGTCTCTTCAAATTCAATCTCTAAATTAGCAGCTCTTTGATACTTTGATGCTTGTTTCATGCCTTGCTTATGGTGTTGTAAACAAATCCTCCATGTGTCTTTGTTGCAAGGCAATACAGAATCAGCATCAATGTTACTGATCATGTGCCTGCAAGTACCTTAAACCCACTCTTATTATCTTAAGATAAGAAAAGATCCTGGAAAGATTCAGAACTGTTTTCTAGAACCTGAGGGCATAGAGTTTAATCATAGAGCCCAAAGGGGAGATAATTCACTCAGTTACTCATGAAGAGCTGAAAACAGAAGAATCTGTAAGAGCTGGGTCATACTATCTTTTCAGGGCTACGTGGCATCTATACTTTTTCATCTTATTTCTGCAGATTTTGCCCTTGCGTATGGCACTTGAACAAGCATGGCTACCCTGAGTCTCATCCTGCTTTGCCACAAGACTGATAAAAGTCAATGTATTCATTTAAAGTTACTGAGGATAGGAGCGCCTGGGTGGCTCAGTTTGTTGAGTATCCGACTTCAGCTTGGGTCATGATCTCACGGTTCGTGGGTTCGAGCCCCACGTCGGGCTCTGTGCTCACAGCTCAGAGCCTGGAGCCTGCTTCAGATTCTGTGTATCCCTCTCTCTGCCCCTACCCTGCTAGTGCTCTGTTTCTGTGTCTGAAAAAATAAAAATGATAAAAAAAAAATTTAAAGTTAATGAAGATAGAAACTTGTTGGCCTGACCCTTTCCAGAAGTCACCCCTAGTGCAACCTACTGGAGTAGAGAAGTGGGGTCACGGTGCCTAATTTACCTCAGGGAGGGGAGAGATAGAAAGGTAGGTTCTAGGAGAAGGACTTTCAGAAGGGTGGGACCCACCACACTGTTACAAATTCAATGATAGGTTAAGAAACTGGTATGCCAAGTTTCCAAACATGTTTGCTCAAATAATCAGACTATATTGACCTTGTTCTTCATCATGGCAGAGGATGGAACTGAACTCAATGGGTGTAAGTGACTAGGGGTTAGATTTCAAGTCCCAAGGAAGGAATTTCTAAGAATATAAAATTCATACATATTTGTATATAAGTTGCAGATGAATCTCCCTCTCTCTATATAGAGAGATACTATATATCCATATCTATAGATTATCTCTATATCTGTCTGTAAAGAGATGTATCTCTATATCTACCATGTATCTATTGAAAGAGATTTGATTATGGTGGCTGGCAAGCCTGAAATTTATAGGCTAGACTGTCGGGCTGGAAACTTAGATAGGAACTGATGTTATAGTCTTGAGGCTGAAATATGTAGGTCTTCAGGTTGGAAACTTAGACCTAATTTCTATGTTATAGTCTTTTTTTATTAAAAAAAAACTTTTATTCATGTTTGTTTACTTTTGAGAGAGAGAGAGAAAGATAATGTGTATGCAAGCAGAGAAGCGGCAGAGAAGAGAGGTAGACACAGAATCTGAAACAGGCTCCAGGCTCTGAGTTGTCAGCCCAAAACCTGACCTGGGGCTCGAACTCATGAACTGTGGGATCATGACCTGAGCCAAAATTGGATGCTTAACCGACTGAACCACCCAGGCGCCCCTGTTACAGTCTTGATGTAGAATTCCTTCTCCAGGAGAACTCTCCTTGCTCTTAAGGCCTTCAACTGATTGGGTGAGGCTCACCACATCCTGGCAGTCAACTGATTATAGATGTTAACCACATCTACAAAATACCTTCACACAACCGTTTCAGTTATTTATTTTTTTTTTTAAATTTTTTTTTTCCAACGTTTTTTATTTATTTTTGGGACAGAGAGAGACAGAGCATGAACGGGGGAGGGGCAGAGAGAGAGGGAGACACAGAATCGGAAGCAGGCTCCAGGCTCCGAGCCATCAGCCCAGAGCCTGACGCGGGGCTCGAACTCACGGACCGTGAGATCGTGACCTGGCTGAAGTCGGACGCTTAACCGACTGCGCCACCCAGGCGCCCCTCGGTTATTTATTTTTTAATGTTTATTTGTTTCTGAGAGAGAAAGAGAGAGAGCACATGTGCAAGTAGGGAAGGGGCAAAGAGAGGGAGACAGAGGATCTGAAGCTGGCTCCGCGCTGACAGCAGAGAGCCTGATGAGGGGCTTGTACTCATGAACCACAAGATCATGACCTGAGCCAGAGTCAGATACCTAACTGACTGAGCCCCCCAGGCGCCCCCCCCCCCACAGCAACCATTTTAGACTGGGCACCATAGCCTAGCCAAGCTGGCACATAAAATTAACCACCACACCATTGTACACCATCTTGATGAGGCTGAGCTCTTGGGAGTGGCAAAAGGACAATCAACGTAGAGGCTTCCACATTTACCACCTGAAATGCCAAGTCTCTAGGAGAAGAAGTTTCAGTTGAGTCTCCCAGGCTCAATTTAGGGTTTCTAATCTGGAGCATGTTTCTGGAAGAGAAATGGCAGACATATGACTTGTGCAGTATTCCATCATTAGGGTCTGCCTGTCCGTCCATCTGTCTCTCTTTCTGATATCCTACGTCCTTATTTATTTTTCAACCAGTATCTTCCTCCCTAATCACATGTCTCCTAATGGCTGCCACTCTGAGTCCTGGGGCTCTCAAGACTACCTTTTACTCCAGTATTGTTATCATCATTTGTTTTGTTTTCAAGGGTGGTGTTCATTACAGTGCCATCAACATGAGGAGAGGGGGCCTGTCACCAGGGCAACCAGAAGCACAGCATGTGCATTGCCTCCTTAGTGGATGTCTCCTTCCCTCTTGGATGGATTCCAACTGTGTCTTTGATTCATCCATGTATGTGGTCACTAGAATGGAGACACTTGACAGCCTTCTCATCCTTAACTTGTCTGGCTTTATACAGCTCACTGGCCAAGACCTGCTCTCTAAAATCCACCACTTTATTACCCATTATATCTGTATGCATAGCACATAACATTTCTAAGCATATTAACCACATGGCTATACTTTAATAAACATTCTAATCTCTAGCCCTCTAACATTTTATTTGTTTATTACATATCCTAATGCATGTCCCTGCTCTAGTATGATACATTTTTTCTCCTGATCAGTGCTACCTGTTAATAATGAGCTCGTCATCACTGAAGGTACCCAGGTACAAGATTATCTGTCTCTCCCCAGGATTTTATAAAGGCTATTGCAATATGGAGGAGATTAGGATAGATGACCTATAAATTTTTTTTTTTTTCAACGTTTTTTTAATTTATTTTTGGGACAGAGAGAGACAGAGCATGAACGGGGGAGGGGCAGAGAGAGAGGGAGACACAGAATCGGAAACAGGCTCCAGGCTCCGAGCCATCAGCCCAGAGCCCGACGCAGGGCTCGAACTCACGAACCGCGAGATCGTGACCTGGCTGAAGTCGGACGCTTAACCGACTGCGCCACCCAGGCGCCCCAGATGACCTATAAATTTTTAAAAAATCTTAAGCTTTAGCTTTATTTCATATCTATAACTTTCCCCCACACGTATAATTTTAGATAGGGTAGATCTCTAAAAATGAAGACATCTGGAACATTCCAAATGTAAGCATCAATACAACATGTCTACAGGTAGTTTTTCATATCCTTCTATCTCCACAAAATTACTCAGATTTTATGAATAATTTTATTAAATTTACTTTTGGCTGTATACTTGATAAAGTGGGACTGTAAGGGGACAATCTAATAAAAAATCCATTCCTCTATTTTCTGCTCTGTAAGAATACATACACTATTAGGATTTATGTGTATGTTTTGGTGGAACATACTCCTAGATTTTGCCCTTGATCAGTCATTTCCAAACCTGACATTATATTTGAAACACACACACACACACACACACACACACACACACACACACATCTCTGAGCCCACATCATGGAGAATCTGAGTCAACCGGTCTGGAGTAAAGCCCAATATCTGTAATTTTAAAAATAAAAAATAAAAACCCCACCCAGATGATTGTTATGGATGCCTAGGCAGGTCTGGGAACTGCCATGCATGATCTGTTTTCCTAGTTCTAGGGGACATACTTCTTAACGTGGGCTGTCTGTTCCCTATACTGGCTTCCCTTGTGGTCCTAGATTGCTTTCGAGCCTCTACTATGTGCATCCTGCTTTCACCTTCTCTTCTTCACCCTTAATTAGTCACTGTTGTGTGCTTAACCTGCTCAGAAATCATCAGAGGTTTATCAGCAGCTTCAGAAGTAAATTCTCATCCTTGAGATGGGCGTTCAAGAACCTCCAAGCCTTCATTTCTCTTTATTTGTAAGATGATATAATAAGCTAGAAGACCTGGCTCTGAATACTGGCTCCTTCTCTATGGACCTACTAAGTTTCAGGCAATGTCATTTCATGTAATGCTTATAACAACCCTATGAGATGGATATCTCTGTTTTACAGATGAGAAAACTCAGGCTCACTTGGTTGAAGTAATTCACTTAATTACTTAAGTAGAGAATAATTGGGGTCTGGATTTTATCTCATGTCTGTCTGAGATCAGGGTTTCTCCAATTTGATGTGCTGCCTCTCAATGTCGGCAAAAGGATTCTTAATCCTGGTAATTTGGAAAGTGTCTTAGGTATGAAATATGTTTCCTATTGCTTCACTTCAAAATTAAGAAGTGTAATGGAGACATGGTAGTTGTGAGGGTGACTGGAAAGTAATAATTAAAAAACATTACAATTCTACGACTGCAGAACATCAGCTATTGTTGAAAATGTAGACATCGGGAGGGGAAAGGCATTTGTTCAAATACACCGCTGCTGAATTAGATGCTTTTGGGAAATAGGACTGCATACGAGGTGGTTTATTCAGTGTTTTTTTACATTGTTGGTACATGGTTGAGGAATGGATGCCTTTTTAATATGCTATTCTAAAAATGTAAATAGAAGATGTGATTTTAGACAGTAGGGACTCATTATGTCAGACTTTAGATTCTCTGGATAGCCAACTGCAAAGGGCAGGTAAGTTTCCAGAAATAGATGAGGGTTTGGCCAGAAATGGCTGTGGGTGCACTGTGCCAAGCATTGGCCTTTGCCAGGTGCCTGCCGTGATGTCAAGGATACAAGCTGAAGCTAGCCATATGGTTCTTGGAGTCTCTCTGCCCATTCCACACTCCTCTCAGAGTTGGAGACACAGGCTTTTCTTTATCTGCAGGAGAAGGTAATTGCTTTAGACTTAACAGGCTGAGCTTGACCCTTGAGTCGCCATCACGCTGCATTATAAAATGGAGCATCAGCGGTGGTTCTCCTGGTGGTTAGGGAGAAGGAGAGGGGAGGGAGGGAGGGTGGTGCCTGAGCTATCAACATGGCACAGTTTAAATGTCAGGCTCTGCAATTTACAAGTGATCTGAGATTCATGGGAAAGGCAATGGAAAAGTCATTCTCTACACCCCTCTCCCTCGTGTTATAAAATTGAGTATGTCATAAATTCTGTGCATTGCTAAGTTCGTGGGGCTTCTGTAGGAAGACATTAAAAATAGAACTCCTTACATCTTTGATTCTGTCCTAGAGAGCGTCCAGGCCAAAAGTGTACATACAGACATGAAGCTACCTTTTATCTCACTTTTTCATTTTGGGGCCTCTGCTCTCGAAAGCCAAACACTTTTTCAGTGACAACCTGTGCGTGATGTAGCTTCATTTAGTTAACAGCAACGTGAACGGGGGTGGATAAACAGGGAAGAGAAGGGAATGCCTGGGTAGGAATTTAAAGTTTCACTGAAAATAAAATAGGATCAAATTACTAATACCATTATAGTAATTCCCCCTTCTCTGTGGTTCTCTTTCGGTGTTTTCATTTGCCCCCAGGTTAACCATGGTCTGGAAGCAGGTAATCCTCCTCCTGACCTAGGTCGTAGGTCACAGCACCTGCATTATCCACCTCACTGCATATTACCACATTGGCATTTTTATCCTCTCACATCATCACCATCAGAAGGGTGAATACAGAACAATAAGATACAGGCATACCTCACTTTATCACGCTTTGCAGATAATTGCAGTTTTTACGAATTGAAGGTTTGTGGACACCATATGTCGATCAAGTCATTTTTCCAACAGCATATCCTCACTTCATGTCTCTGTGTCACATTTTATTTTTTTTTTTAAATTTTTTTTTTTCAACATTTTTTTTTTTTTATTATTTATTTTTGGGACAGAGAGAGACAGAGCATGAACGGGGGAGGGGCAGAGAGAGAGGGAGACACAGAATCGGAAACAGGCTCCAGGCTCCGAGCCATCAGCCCAGAGCCTGACGCGGGGCTCGAACTCACGGACCGCGAGATCGTGACCTGGCTGAAGTCGGACGCTTAACCGACTGCGCCACCCAGGCGCCCCCTGTGTCACATTTTAGTAATTCTTGCAATATTATTGTAATTGTTACGGTGATACATGATCAGTGTATCATGTGTCAGTGTATCATGTGTATCACTGTATCATGTGTATCAGTGTATTATGACTGGCTGAAAACTCAGGTGAGGGCAGGCATTTTGTAGCGATAGAATATTTTAAATAAAAGTATGTGCATTATTTTTTTAGACCTGATGCTGTTTCACAGTTAATAGAGTACAGAACAGTAGAAACATAACTTTTGTATGTGTGGTCAACTAAAACATTCATTTGCCTTGCTTTATTGTGGTGGTCTGAACCTGCAGTATCTCTTGAGATATTGTGACAAGGGGAGGGGCACATTCACCTCACTTTCACTACAGTATGTTGTTATAATCATTCTATTATTATTGTTGCTCATCTCTTACTGTGCCTAATTTATAAATTAAACTGTCCTATCTGCATGTATAGGAAAAAACATAATATGTAGAGTGCTCTATACTATGTGTGGTTTCAGGGGGTCATGGGGGTCTTGCAGGGTGTCTCTTGTGGATATGGGGGGACTGCTGTAATACTACTTGTGTGATAGGGATGTTACACAGCCTGGTACTAAGCACAATGTCGGAGCTAGTTTGAGGAAGTACACTGGGAGAGACATTTTCTGTGTTCATCAGAGAGAAGTTTTGCTTTTCCCTGAAGCTATATCCTCAGCTTCTCTAGAGAAATCTCTCTCCATACAAGGGATTGACTACAAAGGGTGGGCTGCTCAGGGCTAAATCCATTAAAACCAATTGAAGGAAGAGATTTTATTTGCTTAGGAAGGAAAAAAAAATAAAAAAAAAATAAAGCTCATTATTACCTAGAGCAACATGACTGCTTCAGGATTAAGAAATTGACAGTTAATGTTTAATTATACTAGCCTGCTGAAAATGCAAATACAAAGCGTTCAAGACACTTAACACAAGCATATGTGCATTTATTATTCTATCAATTGGGGAAAATTCAGGATTGTAAATGCCAATAACTTAAGCAGTGTCTACCCAACCTTTTGGTAAATGGGTCTATTATATTCATGTTATGGGAAAAACACCGTCTTGCTATCAGTAATGTTCTTGTATCCCATAGTTTGTTTTAATTACTTGCAATCTTTCTGAGAGTAGGCTTTTCACTACTTTTTTCATCAATCATAGTTTCATTAAGGACACAGCATCCTGTATGGACAATGAAGCTGTTGTGCTTAAAGATGAGCTTTTCTGGGGCACCTGGGTAGTTGAGTTAGGTAAGCCTCTGACTCTTGATTTGGGCTCATGGTTCATGAGATAGATCCATGCTTGGGGCTCTGTGCTGACAGCGTGGAGCCTGCTTGGGATTCTCTCTTTTTCTTTCCCTAAAATTAAATTAAAAAAAAAAAAAGAAAGAAAATTTCAGTGCAGTAATAAGATCATGGCTGTAACCTGATGTTAAGCAGTTAAATATAAGAAAATCTACTTCATAGTTCAAATTCAATGGAAGAAATTTTTAAAAATCTTACTGATGGTTATAGAAAAGCTTTCTTTTTGTTAAAAAATGTAATTTGAGAAGTAATAATGTAAGAACTTTGCAGAAACTTACCAGAAACATATCTGCTGTAGGAAGAGGTGCTGTTATTCCTGGCAGGTTTTTCCAGTTCCTCCATTGTATCCAAACCCATCAGGAAAACCATGTCAAGGAAAACCTGGCATGGGAGTTAAAAGTTACAGTTCTTGCACTTGGCATGGAGGACTTCACGTACCTCAGAATACCGGCCCTTTTCAAACACAGCCTTAATCTAGTTCATCTAACCTAGGTGTTGATAAGGATAAACGCCACCCAAATTTCATGGTTATTTTTCTAGGGTATATGCAAACACCACATTATAATAAAGTCTGATCAAAAGTTGCCACCAGTTTTAGATTAACTCTAAATCAACACAGAACAATACGCATCAACACAAAGAAGCAGCCAGCTTTGTGGAGGCAAATTCATAAAAATTTTTGGCCATAAATTGTACAACACAATTTCAATATTTTGTTAGGCATTTCATTTTTGCAACCTAGATCTGCTAAGAAGTTTGCTTCTAGATAATAATATTATATGTATGTGTATGTGTATATAATGTGTGTATACTATGTATGTATATGCATAAAGTTATAAATTTATAAATCTTATGTAACATAATTGCACATAATATGTTATATAATTTATAAGTCTAAATATGTAAAAAATATATGAATACATTACATACTATAAATATTGTGTTACCAGGAAGCAAAGTGAATACACACACACACACACACACACACACATGCATATATACATATATGCATATTTTGTATTTGCACTAACTTATTTATAAATGTATATCTTTCAGTGGGGATAGAAGTTAATTTTTTTCTTTTAATGCTCAGAATTAAGTACAACATCAAATTAAATTATATGTCAGGTTTTCATCTTGGTCCTTCGGTTTTGATTACCTAGTATTTTCTGTATCTTAGTCACCAAACTGGAAAAGATCTCCAGATTTTGTGTGTGCTGAAGGAAAATGTAAGTAACCTTGCCATGTAAGGGGCAGGAAGGAATTAATACTTCTTTTGAGAAATCAACCAAATAGCCACTCAGAGTGAAATACTAATATACTTAGAAATTTACGATAGTCTCATGTGAAAATCTAGTGCATTTATGGATGCTTCTCAATAATATTTTGTGATTGGTCACAATGAGACAGAATCTATGCCTAGATTATTTCTTGAGCAGTGTTCTCAATTCTCAGCATTAGCATCACACTCTCATATCTGAAGGAGGATTGGGTGTAAGTGAGCCCTTGTCCCTCATATCACCTGCTGCGCTAGATTTCAGTGCAGACATAAACTGCTCAATACCTGCATATTTAAGATAAATTGATGCTGAGGAGCTGATGGAATTCACCCTAATATCTAGACATTGTAGGTCTAAATCATACATTAATTTCTGAACTGAAAACCCAGAAAGGTAGTTACGGTTGTTAATATATTATTGCTGTTGTTACTGTTTTCCTTACAAGTGTGTGCTCATAGAAAAAGAAAAATAAATCCTGGTTCCAGCTTCTTAGCCCAAAATGTGTTTATTGTGTTCACCTGGCTGAAGCAGTTCTTACATGTTTGCTTTAAAATAATGCACTTCAGTTTGGAACTAAACTGGTTAAAAATACAAAGTACAAAAATGTGTTAAAAGGTGTTGTAGCTGAAAAAATATATTTGGGGCATACACGCTTCCTAGATTCCTATTTTTTCGTACACTTCTACATGTTTCAGTCTTTTGCATTATTTGTTCTTCCCTGCTCATTATTTTTAAATGGCTAGGATGAATTAAAATAGAACCATAAAAGATATATTATTTTTGTATTTGTTAGGACTCTTTCAATTACAAGTGATAGAAACTCAGTTCCGCTTGGTTCCACAAAATAGAAATTGGTGGTAGGTCTTGCTTGGGTTGTTACATTATGGAATATGGGCTTCAGGCACAGCTGAATCCAGGAGCTTGCTCACTATAGCCTGGTCTGGTGTATGCTGTCTATCTCTGTGTATGTGTGTTTCTCTCCCTCCACCCTCTCTTTTCATTCCTTGCACAGCTGCACAGACTTTCTGTGTTTAGTGAGCATCTTTACCCATGATGATTTAGCAGTCCTACCTACAATCCTTACATTCCCTCTGTAGCTCTGCACATATGTTCTAGAAGGAGTGAAAATGATCTAGCATCAGTCATGGTCCATCCCTGAACCAGTCATGGTATAACCTGAGTGGCTGGATTTGTATCATGCATTAATTCCTGCTGAAGCATGGTGCTCCCCACCCTAACTGTATCTGGCATGTACCCCCAGAATAGACAGGGTTCCATTACCGAAGAAGGAGAAGCTAGGCAGACAGTCACAGAGTATGCCTTTGCCTCTAGTGTTCTGTTTACCTACCTGACACAGAGAATGATGGCCTTGAGCCAAGCCACTCCAATAATAAACACTGAGGTGAAATTAATTAAAACTTCAAATTTAAAATGAATACTTCTCAATGTTAATGCAGGTGCATAGCTTTGATTGGCTCTGAGAAATAAGATACCCAAAATTTTACCCAGTTTTTTGAGGAGGTGAAAAATACTAGGAGAACATTCGTTTATATATTTAACAAACAATTCTTCTTGAGTGTTGTCTGTGCTAGGCGCTGTTGCAGATACAACAGAGAATAAAATGGATACAAATCTGTGTCCTCATTGAGTCTTATACAGTTGTACACCACAAGAATAATTTACTGCTTTAGAAAATATAATGTGTATCTTCTAGTGATAAAACATACTTTGCTTTTTAAGAGGTATAGGAGTGCCTGGGTGGCTCAGTTGGTTAAGTGTCTGACTCTTGATTTTGGCTCAGGTCACAATCTCACATTTTCCTGAGTTCTAAGCCCCGCATACAGCATGGAGCCTGCTTGGGATTCTTTCTCTCCCTCTCTCTCTCTGTGCCCCTCCTCCCCTCTCCGTTTCTCATCCTGTCTGAAAATAAATAAATAAATAAACAAAGAAAAAGGTATGAGAAGTACATAATAAGATTTATACCAGAGAACAAAGAACAGAGATGTAATTTTTATTCATTCTCTCTCTCTCTCTCTCTCTCTCTCTCTCTCTCTCTCTCACACACACACACACACACACACACACACACACACACACACACACATTTTTTCAGGACATAAATCAAGTCTTTGTGATTGTGACTTCTTCAGTCAGTCTATTAACAGAGTTGAATAATCTGGTTTTACCTTGAAGAGATCCTTCTCTTACATCATTTTATGATATAAAAATGATTATATCATACCTTTAGAAGAATCTACAGGAACTTCTAACCTGTCCCTCTATTTCCTGGACAAAAATTGTGACTGTCTCAGAAAGGATGGACAGAACCCCTGTTTACTCCATGTATGCAATTTTCCAGGCATTGTGTAGGTGATTTATTGTGTAATACCTCATTTAATCCTTAATAGACCCCAACACCGTGGGTACTGTTCTTATGCCCATTTCACAGATGAGGAATTAGGTTTATGTTGTATGTCTTAAGACTCTTAATCTGGGAAATCTTTAAAATTTTTCTATTATCTGGAAGTAAGAACACATCTTTTCTTCTCTGCCTCACTGATCCAAAGGCACAGAATCCAGTGTAGAAAGGCAGGCAGATGGATAAGCTAATTTTCAAGCCCCTCACAGTAATGAAAATGGGACAGCTGGGTAATCTAAAGAGTTCTTGATGAAGGTATGAAAAGAAAACCATCAGGCTCAATCAGAGAAGGGGAACTAAGTAACAAGCAGCGAGCCGGCTGTGTAGCTCTGGCCAGAGGTGGGAAAGTATAAGCTGATGGGCAGGTCTCTTACCCAGAAGCAAACTGAATAAGATTAATAACGATGCTGGAAACCCCGGGTAGCATCATCCTTGGAGACTGACAGCCAATATCAAGCCTGCCTAAGAGTACCCACGAAGCGCTTGGCAAATTTAGTTTTATTTGCAGCCTCGTAAGGTGGGATTGGTAATTCTCTGTGGTGTCCTTTAGGGGAAAAGCCAAACAAGAATGACTCCTTTAAATACCTTTCAGGGTAGACAGCTTTTAGACATTGGAATTCTACCTCTTGCAACATAGTGCATGTCAGCCCCTGCTCTGCTGGCATCTCAGAGATGGCTGGGCACCACTGTGTTGCCGCTGACGTAGCAACTCGGCCAGGCACAAGCTTACATATCTGGCATTTATTGCTTTGGGTGTTAAAAAATAAATCATATCTTTAAAAGGTCAACATGGTTTGTACTAAGTGTGTAAGGATTGGAAATAACAGTCTGGGGCAAGCTTCTTTATGATTCTTGAAGTTAGGAAAGTAATACTGCCTCATTGCAGAGAACTGGGAAATGAGAAAGAGAAAATCACCCATAACCTCACCCTTATAATTCCTTTCATGGTTTGCTTTGTGCTTTTCTCACGAGAAAGCAGGGGGCTTTGCTGTCATGGTTGTTACTATTTATTTTTTGTTTGTTTTGCTGTTTGTTTTCTCTTTTCTCTTCAAAGCCTAGCATTTATAATGAGTGATGTTTAGGACTATGTTCAGAATGGATTTGGAAGAGAGAAGTGCAGTTGTTAGGAGAGGCAGCTCACACATTCAGGTAAACTAGTAGCATTTTGAAAAGTGCTAATGTGAAGCTGGAGTTTGTCCCCCCTGAGGGCATGGTAGCCTGTGTGTGTGGCCTGACATCCTGTGGTGGAGCCAAGAGGTGTGCTCATGGTCACTCCTATTCTGCAGGTGCAATGAGTTGTCCTTGTTCAGTTGCGTTGGATTATTCAGCAGAAAATCCTCCCTGGAGTTGGAGGATTGGAGGGGTCTGAATGCATTCGAATCAGACTTCTAGGGACAGGAAGACATCCTCAGGTGCTGTGCATGTTAGAGTCAAACATGTGCAAGAGAGGGCAGATTTGCATCTGAAAATAGATGTAAGTTGGCATTCTCGTGGACTTCATCCTTCTCTATTTAATCACATATTGTGTGCAACTCAAACATCCATTCGCTCAGATATTTTATTAAGAAACAGTATGTATCAGCTGCTGTGCTTGGTGCTGCATACAGGATGATGAGTGAGACAGATATGGTCCCTGCCCTCCTGAGGCTTATTGGAGTTAGCCCCATGTAGTGAGCCACAGATCCTGCTGACCTCAGGGGTACATGGCTGGAAGGGTGGGAGCCAGTGGACGACCACGACAGTATTTCATCTCGCACATCATATTGTGTTAATTTTCACTCATGTGCTTACTTTTGATCTCAATGTGATTTACAGAAATGCTTTACTGAAGTTCAGAGGGACGGGTCACAAACTTAGATGCCTATATGGGGCAGGCAGGTGGCAGAAACTAGAAATTGGGGTGTTGTATTTAAATACGTAGAAATAGTTTTCCCTTCCTCAAACAATTATGGTCTACCTTAAAAATATGTAGCTCTCTTGGTCTATATTATATTTTCCTGCTTTGATGATAAAGACATGATTTCCGAGGAATAGTTATTTGCTAAGAAGAAACACAGCAGACAAAAGTGATGATAAAATACAGCAGACCCTTGGTGTCAAGATAAGGGTGATGGGGGCGCCTGGGTGGCTCAGTCGGTTGGGCGTCTGACTTTGGCTCAGGTCATGATCTCGCGGTCCGTGAGTTCGAGCCCCGTGTCGGGCTCTTTGCTGACAGCTCAGAGCCTGGAGCCCGTTTCAGATTCTGTGTCTCCCTCTCTCTCTGCCCCTCCCCTGTTCATGCTCTGTCTCTCTCTGTCTCAAAAATAAATAAACGTTAAAAAAAAATTAAAAAATAAGGGTGATGGCTAGAATATTAAGATGGGCGTTGAACTAGAAAGTGCACACCCCATCTAAAAGGAACAGCCACATTCCAGCACTACCTTATTCTTTTTATTTTTTTTTAATTTTTTAATGTTTTTATTTATTTTTGTGAGACAGAGACAGAGAGAGAGAGAGAGAGTGCGCGAGCACAAGCAGGGGAGGGGCAGAGAGAGAGAGAGGAAGACACAGAATCCGAATCAGGCTCCAGGCTCCAAGCTGTCAGCACAGAGCCCAATGCTATGATCGAACTCATGAATCATGACATCATGACCTGAGTGGAAGTCAGACTCTCAACCAACTGAGACACCCAGGAGCCCCTAGCGCCACCTTATTCTTAAGCCAGAGAACTGGATTTTTAAGTGGGAATTTCCCTACGTTTAAATATTGAATCAGTCTTTATGTACTTTTTAAGCCAGACAAAATATATGGTCAAGGTGAATTCAGCCTTTTGCACCAGTTGGTAACTTCTGGCTAAGGGTGTCTTAAATGAGTAGAAGATCTAAGAGATATTCTGTGTAGCCACAAACATTCTGTAATGTTCAGGAAGGAAATTTTGGCTGTCTCTTTATTGTGGCTGTTTTACATCACTTCATCAATTCCACTGGTCCCTACACCACCACTCATTCAACACATTAATAACATAGAATAGAATGGCATTGGATGATGGAAGCCGCCAGTGTCTACGATGATGATTGCTTATGGAAAACTGCTCTTAAAACAGGTATTTAAGCTATGTATACTATTTAGCCACATGGCTTTGGGTGGGTCAACATGTGCTTTTCCAGAGACCTCCTTGGCTCTCACACCAGTGATGCCTTTTAATTTTTTTAATGTTTATTCATTTTTTGAGAGAGCATGAGTGGGGGAGGGACAGAGAGAGAGGGAGATACAGAATCCGATGCAGGCTCCAGGCTCTGAACTGACAGCACAGAGCCCAACATGGGGCTGAATTCACGTCCCATGAGATCGTGACCTGAGCCGAAGTCGGATACTTAACCGACTGAGCCACCCAGGCACCTCAGCGATGCCTTTTAATAGTATGTCTGAGGGGCACCTGAGTGGCTCAGTTGGTTAAGCATCTGACTTGGGCTCAGGGCATGATCTCTCAGTTGGTGGGTTCTGTTCCCGCTTAGGGCTCTGTGCTGGCAGCTCAGAGCCTGAAGCCTGCTTTGAATTCTGTGTCTCCCTCTCTCTCTCTGCCCCTCCCTCACTTGTGCTGTTTCTCTCTCTCTCTCTCTCTCTCTGTCTCTCTGTCTCTCTCTCAAAAATAAATAAAGTGTAAGCTTGACATGTGGCTGTGATTACCATCAACAATAACCAAGCAGTAGACATCAGAGGGCCTGCTCTCATGGCTTGAACAGATGTTATTACAAGAGACCAAGTGATATCTTAGTGAAACGGAAAGAACTTTGCATGAAGGCAAAGAGAAATCTGAATCCGAGATTGAATACCACCCTTGATGGGGCTTGGCTGTGCTTGTCTTGCTCCAGTCTTCCTGGTCCCCATCTTCCAGGTGAGGATACAAACTGCGGTGTTCCTCCTTAAGCCTGCCCGTCTGAATATGTCCTAGAATGTGTGAGAAAATGCTTTGTACATAACAAATCATGTACAAGTAAAGGATTGTTGTTGTTGCCATTACTGTGATTAAATCCAGTTTGCAGTAGCAAGTTGTATCAGCTAAGAGCACGGGCCGTGGAACCAGACTGCCTGGGTTTGAGTCCTAACTCTGCCCCTTCCTACCTAGATTTGTGGCCTTGGGCAAGTTACTTAACCTCTCTGATGGTCACTGGTTTCTTCTTGAGGTGAGGCTGTATTAGTGCCTCTCTCCTTGGATTACTGTGAGGGTACTGAGATAATGTAGGCAAAGCAGTTGTAGCAGTGCCTGCCATATAGTAAGCGTACCACAGATGCTTGCTGTTGATGTTGTTTTATTCTCCAGGGCTTGCCTTGCTCTGTCATTCTTTTCCTACTTTTGTATCATTCTGGCATTTCTGGGTCTTCAGGTTGCTGCTCTCTGAGAAGCTCTATATCCCTGTGGCTGACAGGGCCCATCTAAAAACTGTGCACAGTAGATCATGTTAATGTGGTGAGGACGTTATCAATCCCATCATCCCAGATCTTGTTGAATTTATCCTTCCATAGATAGCACTTGTTATATACGTTTTTATTATACATTTAATGACCTGGTGTAAAAGTCCTTTTAAAATTGTATATTCATTGTAACATTTCAAGACTTCCTTCCAATACAAAATACTGAGTGTCTAGCCCATTGAGAATTAACTTAGAATGTTCGTATAACTTGGATTGGCTTTTAAAATCCTGTTCTGGAGTCTTAAACCAAGTGTGATTGAAGCTTAACACCGTATAACAGTCCTCCTAAATTCCTGGAGCAAGCCTAAGTCTGGTAATGCTATTAAGGAAGGGGACAGGCATGTGTTTTCCGACGTGTAGGGGGATATCACAGAGGAGCAACACGGGATATTTCCACTGTGGTCTGTGCTGGAAGGGGAGATGTGAGGCGGGGGGAGGGGAGGTGCAGGCCTTTTCTTGGCTCTGCCCCATCACTTTCTCCTACATCATCCCACAGAACTGGTAATTGTGATCTTGTGTGGGTCATCTAATATGTAAGGGTGCTAAGTTAACACCATCATCTCCTGCTTCACATGAATCCTGGAATTTGGAGTGGCTCTTACCTGTAGGGCTCCCACCCTAGCCTAACATAACCAGTGGGTGACGCCTCCCCCAAACCACTGGGAACACTTGGTGCATTTGTGGAGAATTTCTGCCATGTGCCAAGCATTGGACTGTGTGCTCCTGTGAACAAAACAGGTATGATCCCCTGGGATCTGTAGTCTAGAAGAGAGGAGAGACATTGACTAAAGAAATGCATAATGAATGCTTAATTGAAACAGAGCCAAATACTGTATAGGAAAAAATAAAACATTCTTTGTGAAAAAACAGCAAATAAAGCTGACTAGGCTGGGTCAGAAAATAGTTTATGAACAGGAATACTTTTTTTTTTTAAAGGATTTACTCTCCTCTTTATTAAATACAAAAAACAAGGGAAACACTGTAAAGGAATGTCAGAGTTTTAGGGCAACATGTGTGGAGGGTTCCAAATGGACTTTGGCACCTGGCCATTGCTATCAACTGCTGGTGATATGTTGGTGCCCTCATGTGAGAATGTTGCCCATTCTCCTTTTTAACACTAGTCTATTAATTTAAAAGTAGAGGAGGAGATAATCAAAAATTATTTCCTCCAGGTGGAGGCACCAGGAACTACAAATCCAAATCCCAATAATGCCCATTAGGAGGGCACTTGAGATAGCTTGAAGCCGCTCAGAGGAGAATTGTATTTACTTTCCTAGCATCCTGTAAAGACGAGTGACCTAAGAAACCGGATTTTTAAATGAATGTGGAGCATACTGTCCCTTTGCCCTGGGTATTTAAAAATAGACCAAGAACTTCTCCTAGGCATCTTTCAGATACACTTTGGCAGACCGATGACGGCTGTTCCCAGGACAGATTTAAATCCTAAATGAAATTAAAATTTAACAAGGTGAGTTTGTTCGGGTTAAAGGCGCCTACCCCTTTTCAGCTCATCCAAGATTATTCCTGGTTGGACAGTGTTTCCTAAGACAAGTGGGGCTGGTTCCCAAAACCTATAATGGTCAGGAAAGCATTCAGGAATTCAGGTCTCTGTTACTATTTTTTCTGTCAAAGACTGGAAATGTGAATTTGCCTAGCCATTGTGTCAGGTAGGTTTGACCTGGGATATTTTTACGCTAGGTTGCTTCTGGGCTGAAGATGAAGGTTGTTTTTTTCTTTTTTTTTTTTTTTTGCTTCCCCTTTTTAAAAAGCATTTTAGAGACCAAGCAGTTTGCTGCTCTCTGCTGCCCCCTGTTGCTTTTGAATGGGAACAGCTGGTTTTCCACTCAGGGTAGTTCTTAAAATAACTGCGGCAAAGAGCTTCCTGTGAGCTTGAACGTTGGTTCCTGATTTCATGTGAAGTTGGCTGATCTATGAAACTGACTTTTAAATTAAAGCTGAGCTAAATGAGGAAGAAGGCATTCCAGGGTTAAGGGAAAAGAAGGAAGTGGGAAACTCTGAAGCTCTCTCTCCCGGTAGCTACTTGCAGCTAAGCTTTGTGGCTATAGGGTTCTGGTCCTTGCATTTGGGCCCTGGAGTTATGTTCAGTTCACCAAACACTCTGAGTGCCTGCTTGCTCCAGGCCCTCCACTAGCTGCTGGGGTTTCCGGGAAGGAGAGTGTACAGCCACATCATAAGTGGTTAATATTTGAGTTCTGGAGTCAGACCATGGCTTTGAATGGGAGCTTTAACTCTTGCCAGGTGTGTGAATTGAATGAGTTACCTAAACCCTCTAAACCATAGTCTCTAAATCTGTACAATGGGAAAGGGGAATTACAGGAGTTCCTGATTCAGAGGTTGCATGAGAAGCAAGAGATCGTTACAGTATCATCTTTTGTTCACTTACTAATGTTGACATATTTAAACACAGTACTGCTGTCCTCTCTAATCTTCACAACCTTCCTACGGACTATGTTCTGTGATCATCCCCATTTTGTAAATATCAAAGTAAAACTTCAAAAGATGAAGTAATGCGTACAAAGTTAAGCATAATATCTGCTGGGAGTTTTGTTGTTAGTTTTGTTTTGTTTTTTTTTTTTTTGAGCTGCACCCAGCAGAACTCACTGTAAGGCTTCTCTTATACAGGAGTTTTTATTTCTCATAATGATTCTGGGAGACAAATGGATGGCTTCCCAATTGCTTAATTTAAGCAGTGCAGTGATTTCACCAAGAATCCCAGGTGATTTACATCTTCTCACCTCCCCATCCTCAGCCTAGAGGCCCTCAGACTGATCCCCTCACTGTGCAAGATGGCTACCACAGTCTCGGGCATCGTGTCCTCATACCTTCATATCCAACGACAGCACAGACACTTTTTTCCTCACCTTTAAATCAGAGGGAAAACCTCTCCCAGGAGCCCTCAGCACATGTCCCCTTAATGCCATTGGCCAGGTTTGCATCACATGTTGGTGCCTTAGCCAATCACTGGCCATGGGGATGGAATGACCTGTGCTTCAGTTAATCAAAAGTGACTTTCTGGGAAGGGGCTGTCTTCTCTGAGAACAGAGAGAGTGATAAGTCAAATAGAACAGGGTCTGAGCCAGGAACAAAGAATGCCCTGAGGGGTGGCTGCTTTGTTGGCAACCAGCAGGGTCTACCCTACAGAGCTGGATCTAAGAAGGTTAATTCAAGATCATGCACTTGGGCCCAATAGCCCAAATCCCATGGATGGTATACGATATGCTTAGCACAGACCTGGCACGTAGCAATCTTACTTTGCAGGTCAGCCAGTGTTGCTGGTGATTATATTTACCCAATCCACTGTTCTCAAGAGGAGAGACATACACACAGGGAAATACTTTGATGATAATTTGGAATGTTCCATATCTGTTGTTGCCATAGTCATTTGTGAAGATTCAGAGGTTCATTTACTGGTCCCTAGAGAGTCTGTTTGAATTTAATTTTTTTTTCAACTAAGTGTTGGTTTTTGCTTTCTTCCCCTCTTTGGTCTGGATCCTGAACTCTAAACCCTCTCCACCCCTCTACCTTTCCTCTCTCACCTGTGTGGATGCTGTCATTGTTTATACAGAATTGACTCATTGGAAACCTGAGAATTTATTTGGAGGGTGGGTCAAGCAAGAGGAAGTCTCCCATGGGAGCCTGGGGCATTTTCCTTTTGACTTCTTTGTTGAAAAATTGTGTCAAATTTTAGAAAAAGAGCAGAAGTTCAGTAGAGTATAAAGGCTAAGATGTCCTAGTTTTACAGCTTGATACCTTCTGACCTTGGACAAGTTAATTAATCCTCTGGGCCTGAATTTTTCCATCTGTAAAGGGGGCTAATAATAACACCTCCCTCTTGAGGGTGTTCTGAGGAGTGATTGAGATAATATGTCAGTATTTTTACACAGTGCTCCGAAATTTACAGTGTTCTGTAACCCTCCCTATTATTCTAATTTCAGAGTCTTATAGCCTTCAAAGGACAAGGACCCTTTCTAAAAAAATTTAGTGACACAGAGGCAAAGTAAGCCTGTTCTCACTCTATTTCCGGGATCATTTATCTGGATTATTACTTGGTTAGGAGCTAAGGGTATACATTTCAGGCTACCACAGAGGGGCCACCTCTGCACAGGGGAAGCATTACACTCCTGGGGATTCCACAGAGGGAAGAGTCTGAGACTCTGAGTGACTCATTCATGTTGACCTTGAACTATTTATTTGACTTGAAGTGGCTAATGGCCAGATAACTACTCTGAGATGGTATCTCAGTCTCTGCTATGTTTCTTGTCGATAGTGATCAGAATTCATTTGCAGAAGTGGTTTCCTTTTCCCCAACTTGTCAGAATTCACTTCTTTTCCCAGCTTGCTTGCTTCTTTCCCTCACTCATTCAAATATGTTTTCAGGGGGCGCCTGGGTGGCGCAGTCGGTTAAGCGTCCGACTTCAGCCAGGTCACGATCTCGCGGTCTGTGAGTTCGAGCCCCGCGTCAGGCTCTGGGCTGATGGCTCGGAGCCTGGAGCCTGTTTGCTATTCTGTGTCTCCCTCTCTCTCTGCCCCTCCCCCGTTCATGCTCTGTCTCTCTCTGTCCCAAAAATAAATAAATAAATAAATAAATAAATAAATAAATAAATAAATAAATAAATAAATATGTTTTCAGGCACAATGCTAGGGGCTGGGTGAGGATAGTGAATGTTTCCTTCAAAGAGCTTATTGCCACTTTCTGCCCATATTCTTCCCCCATCATCATCAGATCCAGAACCTCTCCTACTGGGAGACCTGCTGCCCATTTAGCTGATATGAATCTTTGGTCAGTAATCTAACTTTGAAACTGTAACTAGGTTTTATGGCATCTTTGGTACATTCCAGCAGACTACGTGAAGACAGGCAGCAAAAGCAGTGGGATGAGAGTGTCTGTGTATGAAGGGGTGTTGGATACAGTAGATCTTAAACTCTCCCTTTCCCAACATAAGTCGCCTTGACCAACACATTCTCTGACCTCCCGTCTAATTTTTTGTACGATACAAGCACTGACTCTTACTTACAATGAACACATTTATTGGATTTGAATTTTGAAATTGATCGTTTGGAAGTGAACTACTCTATGCCATTTGCTGTGCTAAGTGTCTTTTAAGTGTTTTGTTATTTATTCCACACCCAGCCCTATATATCTCATACTTCAGATTTTTCATGAGTGTTCTGCTGCCCAGACGTATTCTATTGAGTGTTTGATCAGCCCTGAGGGTAGGTACTCTGCACAGGAATAGGTGGTGAGCTCTTTTTTCTTCTTCCATCTGATAGTGCTTCCAACAATGGCATCCCAGTTCCCTCAACACTTAGTGTTCTTTGGATTTCTGCTGAAACATAAACCAGAGTGAATGTAGCATCTTTATTTAGTACCTGACATGGGATAGAGCCCTACTCACTTGGCCGGATGTAAAGATACTTGGGGCGAGGTTTCATTTTCATTATATCTGAGTACGTATCAGGGAGATCACTTACTCTTTCCCAGTAAAAGAAACAGAGTTTTAAAGAGCTCCATCTTTTTGTGTTGGACCTAAATACCTGTCTAAATCCATTCCATCATCTTTCACAAAAGAGATATGCAGCAGATATTTATTAAGTTAAACTGAATAATGCTCAATTTGAGTCCTCTTCTCTAAAGCACCGTTCACTTGAATGTAACACAAAAGAGACAATGGATCATCATTCATTCTGGCTTAACGCCTTTCCTCATTAAAGCCTTCCTGATGTTCATGGAAATACCAGGTGTAATAGCCAGGAAGACCCAGACCAGGAAGACCAGGAAGTGACAAACCATGCAAGAGGAGCCTTTCTAGTTCCAGGCAGGTACACAGTGAGTGAGCAGAGAAAAAAACGTAGATGTCCAAAATGCCCCAACAGGAAGAGAGGCAAATCTGACAGAAATCCAATTTCTGTCACCAAATTTAGATTATGAGATGAAAGGCTAGATTTATGAGGATAGATTGACTCTCCCTAGGTGTTAGGACTTTGGAACGGCTGCCATGTGAAAAGTGGCACAATTTTAGGGAGATTTAAGTCCAATGAAAACGCTTTTCCTTAGGCAGGAATTAAAACATGGTCCACCCATCCATATTCTTGTGCATATGAACATACACACACAGGCAACCTTTTAATTTAAAAGTCCTGATTAAATATCCATGTTTACATATACATAATGTAAATATTATATGTATGAATATATGGATAGGTAAATATAGGCCTGATAAAAGATGTTGAGAATCGGCTGTTTCAACATGCATAGATAACCACTGCTAACATTTTCTAGACTTCTTTCCCTTTTTTCCCTTTTTTCAGGTACATACATACCTGAAAATTTAGGATCACTGCAAGCTGCTTTGTCTTTACTTAAGAGCATGTGAACATTTCTTCATGCCATTAAATGTCTTTCTAAAATGTAATATTTTAAGTACCTACATAGTGTTCCATTGTATTAATGTCGAATAATCAAGTAAATCCCTCTGATGCATATTTAGGTTGTTGCCACGTAAAAAGAGAGTTGTGTGTGTGTGTGTGTGTGTGTGTGTGTGTGTGTGTGTCAGCATTGAACTTCTGCTCTAACACAAGCATATTTTTACAATCCCTGGATCAACTACAGCAAACCTTTATCTAGGTGAATTTCACAGAGAAGGAGTGCACAGTCTTATTAACTCAACCTCATCATCTGTAATAGGTATGGAAGAGCCTAATCCTTTGATTTATTCTACCAGAAAATTTATCTCCTAGTTAATGGTTTTGTTTTTGTTTTCGTTTTCATTTTTGTTTTCAGCCTGGTTGCATCAGATGGATCCTACCTGTTTTTCTTAGGAACATTTCTGAAACTACTGAACAATATGGAACATGTTGTCAATAAGGGTATTTTTCACAGATGCCTTTTTGTCACACCGGTGTGCTTAGCCAGAGAAGTGTGATTAATCTTGTTCTCTGATGAGGTTTTGTAATCTTCATTGGTCTTTTATTAGGAAAAATTCTCCAGATGAGTCTTTCCAATGATATATAAACATACAAATTAAATATTAAATATTGGGTACCAAGTCTTTGCTAGGCTATGTGTTACATGCTGGGGACAAAGAGATGAACTAGATTGAATTTTTTTTTCCTCAGCGCATTCATATTTTAATGCATTTTTAATGCTCAAGTCTTTTTAGGGATCCATGAACTCCCTGAGATTATTTGTAAACTATGTATATTATATAAAACCTGTGTGTGTATAGTTTCCTGAAGATGGGATCTCATTCTTCAGACCCTCAAAATGCTCCATGATTCTAAAAAGACATTAAGAACTAATGACTGGAAGAAAACATCAGGTAATGAGTTGTAATACAGTGTGAGAATTGCTAAAATTGAGGCATGGATTCTGTGCTGTAGGAGAACAAAGGAGGTAGATCCTGATTGGTTTGAGTAGTGCATCATTAAGCTCTTTGTAATGATGGAGCTGAGTCCTAAAGACTGTATAGGACTTGGATCGATGAACAAATGCATCAGGGAGACATCTGCTCTGGGCAGAGGGAATAATACATTCAGAGGCCCAAAGGCATGAGGGATTTGGATACATTTAAGAAATGTAGTCATTGAGATGACCAGCACTTAGATAGAGGGTCTATGGGGAATGGTAGGAACAGAGGGGGCAGAAGTTGGGACCGAGTGGATGCTGGAAGGCACTGTAAATCCCAGATTGAAATCTCTTGGATACCTTGAACAATCACAGAGATTTTAAGCAGAGTGACTCCGTGTACTTGGCTTTGAAATGCCAATATTTCTTGGGAGGGTCTCTAGCTTCATTAATGATTATTAATCATTAATAATCTCAAGACTGAGTGAGGTATATGTTCTTGGGGGATGAGTCCCTTGAGGATGTGGATGTAGGGAGAGGTAAATCCCTGGAAACGTAGGTGAAAACCTTGCCAACATCAAATTTGGCAGTTTATAGAAATGAAAGAAAACCGTGTTGATTCCTTTCTAAGTAAGGCACTATCCACTTTCCATAAATCAGCTCATTTAATCCTTTTAAGAATTTACAGAGGCATAGATTGTGAATTAATTTCCTGTTGCTGCTGTAACTGATTACCACCTGTTTGGCTTAAAAGAATACAAATTTATTATATAACCATTCTGGAAGTCCTAAGTCCTAAATAGGTTTTACTAGGTAAAAGTCAAGGGGTAGGCAGGGCTGTGTTCCTTTTGGAGGCTTTGGATAGGGTCCATTCCTGTGCCTTTTTCAGATCCCACAGGCTGCTTGTATTCCTAGAATCATGGCCCCTTCAAAGCCATTGATGGTTGGTTGAGTCCTCAGATCACATCTCTCCAACACTGACTGTTTTGCCCCTCTCTTCCACATTTAGGGACTCTTGTGACTACATTGGGTCCACCAGGGTAATCCAGTGCAGAATATACTCCATATAATAAAGTCAGCTGATTAGTAAACTTAATTTCATCTACTACCTTAATTCTCCATTTCCCTGTTAAGGTAACATATTTACAGGTTTTGGGAATTTAGGACATTGTCATCTTTAGGAGGCCATTCTCCTGCAGATCATACACTGTCATCTCTACTCCTGAATGAAGAAACAGCCTCATAGGTAGGTTAAAGTCACACAGCTAGTGAGGATCAGAAGAGGGATTTGAGCCCTGATGTGTTTGGCTTCAAAGTCAGCCCTTATTAAAAGGTAAATCTTGGACAAAAGTTAATGATTAATGGCAGTACAGAGCCTAACATTCCAATTACTTCATCACTCAATGAGTTTTGTTTCAGAAGTCTGAAGCATTAAGTTACCATATTGACCTTTATGCTTCACATTGTGAACACACCCCTGAAGACAGGGTTTACTGTTCTTTTGATAACCTAACATGTTGAATTAGCTCTAGGGCCCTGTAGTTCCATGAACAAACCACCGAATGACTCAGTCCTTTTTCTTTATTTTCCCATTGTGAGGTCCCTGAAGTACTACAAATGAGATTCTGTGTTGGAGAGAGGAATGGAAGCATAGAAGCAGAGAAGGGGGACATGGTCATTCACTTCCCTATCCTGCTTCTCTGAGAATAAAAACTAAACTCTTTACTTGGCTCTGTCATGACCCAGGTAGCCTCTGCCACTCTCTGTCACCAGGTCTCACAAGGTGTCAAACAGATGTCTCTTCCTCCTGGGCCTCTGCACTTTCTTTCCGTAGCCTGGAAGGGTTTTCTTACTTTCCTCCTTATTAGTTCTTAGGATCGATTAGGTCTTTAAATGCACCTTCTGTGCTTTACCCTCCCCATTTAAATGAGGTCTGTCATAATCTCTCATCACACTTTTTGATTTCCCTTTATAGAGCTCACCAGATTTGTAACCAATGTTTTTATGAGATTGTCCTCTCTTTGATAGGGTAAGGTGGTCTATTGCCACTTTATCATGTACTCAACTAAGTACATGGTAGGTATTCAGTAAATATTTGTTGAATAAATGCTGCTCTAGTATTTTGATGGCAGATAGTTTTGCTCTTGCTACTGGTTCCTCTCCATCCATTCATTCACTTATTCAGCTATGCATCATCTATTCATCCATCCATCTACCTGTCCGTCCATCCTTCCATCCATCCATCCATCCATCCATCCATCCATCCATCCATCCCCATCTGTCCATCCATTCTCCTTCAAGACATACTTCAGAGTACTTAGCAATCCTTCCTGATTTCCCCTTTCTTCTTTCTATCTCCTTTCTTTACTCTGAAGTCCAAAGTGGAATATAGGCTTGACATTAAGGAGAGGATACATACTTATGATGATAAGAATAATAGCTACTATTTATTCACCATGTGCCAGGTACTCTCTGGCACTAAAGTATTAAGTAAACACAAGAGCCCACTAAAGTAGGTATTAGAAATATCCCCATTTTCAAGATGATGAAACTGATACCAGCCAAGTCAAGTGTTTGAGGTCATGAAAGCATTAAGTGCCAGTGTGGAAGAACGGCTTAATCTTGCTCTCTTTCTTGTTTCATTTAGTCTGTGGCACAGTCAGACTAAAGAAAGACAGTGTGTAACAAAACTATGACATAACTCTCAGAAATGGACTCTTTCTAGTGCATGTTTGACAGGACATAACTGCATCATAATACAAGTTACCTTTTGGTTTCTTCAATTTGTAAGTAAACTGGTTGCTTACCCCTGAGAAGATGGCATCATTGACATCTTCACTGAGTGTTTTATAGGTGAACAAATGAGTTTTAACTCCTTGTGGTTTAGAATTTTACTGTAAACCAATTAAAATGAACAACATATTTCATTTTAATAAATAGCAGAAAATTATCTGTTGAAAGCATAATACATGCTCCTGTGTAGCGTAAGGGTCTGGAAGGATACTCAACAAATCAGGAATTCCCAATTGGGGGGCAGGGTGGAATTATGGGTAGTGATAGAAGGGAACTTTAATCTTGTGTATATATTTTTAGCAAAGGTATGCATGTATCGTGTGGTTAAAATTCGATGATATGGTGATCATACATAAAACTAAAGGGTACAGGGTACTCTGAATTCTGTGAGTTCTTCCAGAGGTGGTTTCTCTCCTCTGCCTGTCCCTGCTTGCTATTCCAAAAGATGAAATCATTCCCCTATTCCCCCTTTTAGGTAATTTATGTTCTGTAGAGGGTTTTTAATTTGCTCTTTAAATCAGTCATCCTCCAGATTACTCACCCCAGTATTGCCTTTAGTTTTGACCGAAGCTTTGTCCCAATGTCATATTTAATTTTGTTGGAGGGGCAGATAGTCCCTGAATGTGTTTGCAACAGATGAGAAAGAACTGACATTTCCCTTTGGTAGCATCTTTTCATTTTATCATTCCCTGAATCACCATTCCAGAGGGAGAGAGAGCTTTAGGGATGTGATTTTTGACAAGAGGTCCATCATCTGTTTCATTTCTTTTAACCCCAGCTGGTATTCCCCAGCAACAAGGAAACACTTAGAGAGGGAGCAGTTTCTATGTAAAACATAAATCGCATGGACTCACAGAGAAAGGCACAATTAATCAGACTGTAAAGTTACCAAGGGAGAAACTGACATGCATACTAGATGCTAGAATACCAACCTTAGCAAGCATTCCATTTGAACCTTTAAGGGAGTTATTTTTGGGCAAATAAAAGAAAGAGCTACTTTTGAAGCAGGTAGGTCATAGCTAAGAGCTGTGGAGTTAAGCCACTTCTAACTTCATTTCAGGCTCTGCTGTAGCAGTTTACAGTCATTGGCACTGTGTCTTACTTACCCTCACTACATCTCAGTTTCCTCATCTGCAAACTGGAAATCATGATAGTATCAACCTCATAGTGTTGTAGCAAAACACCCAGTAGACCTTTGTGCATATGGTTAGAGTCTTGTCTATTTTTTCTGTTTAGTTGCATTTCATCTTTTCTTTTTTCTTTTCTTTTCTTTCCTTTCCTTTTTTCTTTTCTTTTCTTTTCTTTTCTTTTCTTTTCTTTTCTTTTCTTTTCTTTTCTCTCTTTTCTTTTCCTTTGTATTCTTCTCTTCTGTTTTCTTTTGTATTCTCTTCTTTCCCACCTGCCCACACTATTTCTTTCTTGCTGTCTTGCTGTCTTTCCTTACTTCCTTCCATCTATCTCTGTATCCATCTGACATCAGGTATCATTATCTTCATCATTAGAGGTTAGTAACAAATCAGGTTTAATGAGGTTTAAATAAACTGGAGCAGACTGGATTCCTTTCAAAGTAAAAAAAAAAATTAAAGGAGTTTAAAAAAGTAGGTATATAAATAAGTGAAGTCCAGATGATTTCTAAGTGAAGTAGGAGTTGTTTAGAACATCTCTGCCATTTCTAAGAGTGATGTTATGAAACTCAGCCACCTCATTCTTCCCACAGATTATACCCTTGCCTTTTCTATGGGGAAGGTTGGACCCTGGCTATTTAGACAGTGCCAGAATTGTCTTTTCACCTTTTCCTCTTGCTTCCGGGTTCTTAGGCACCCAGGAGAAGGGCTGGTAGAATTGGAAGCAATTGGAAGCACTTCTATCTGCCATTCATTTCAGAAGGCAGACATCTCTAACGAGCTTGTCTCTGCCTTTGCAAGGAGCCTGGTAACCAGCCAGCACCTTACTTTACCTCTGATTAGTCCTGCTCTGAGCTTCTCCTCTGAAACTGGAAAAGAAAGAAAGAAAAAAGACAGTGAGGTGAGACAGCAGAGCAAGTCCCAGACTGAGTGTGGCCAGGGCGCAGACTGAAGACCTGCCTGAGTTTGAGATTGTTACCTAGGCTCTATAGTTTTCACAGTGAGGGATGCAAAAGTTAGAGAGTTGAGTTGTCCCCACACAGTGCCCTCCAGCAGGCTCCAAGCAGAGTTTGGTCTCCAGGCCTTCTGCCTTCTGCTTCCGGAGCTTGAGTCCCAGATCCCAGCCACTCACATCCTATTGGGAAAATATGAAGATAGGCAAGATGGCTGGCCTGCCCAGGGCTGGCCCTTTCAGAGGTGGGTGTAATGGAAACATCATCGTATGTCATTTGCCTTTGACTCCATGTTGCCATAGAAACAGAAAATGGCATGTTGGTGGTAAACGACCTTGTCATTGCTTTTATATATGCTCTTAGTTTATTGTGCTGAAGTTATTTATAACCTGGTGGAGGAGAGTCCCAGGAGAGGGGCATTGGTCTGCTTAATTGTTCCATGGGGGAAGGAGAAAAATTCTGCCCCAAGAAAAGGAAAGGAAACCAAAATGAAACAAACAAAAAGAAATCTTACTGAAAAATTTCACCCAGATACATTTTTGTATTCTTTAGAATCATGTGCGCTCTATTAAATTTTTTCTCAGAATTTATTTTGGGGGTTTTATGTAGCTGTTACAACATTTTCTCAAAATCTTTTACCACTGTTAATTCCCTTCATATTCTTTGCAGAGCTGTGCCTAGAGTTGGTTAATGTGTTATCAAAGATGTTGGATTCCAGAGTGGAGCAAGCTACTTTGTGAGTTCTCTATCCCTACAGTGGCCTGTGAGAAAATTCTGCATCCCAACGGGTGGCTCCGTTGGTTAAGTGTTTGACTTTGGCTCAAGTCATGATCTCATAGTTCATGAGTTCGAACCCTGAGCCAGGCTGTTTGCTGACAGCTCAGAATCTCGAGTCTGTTTCAGATTCTCTGTCTCCCTCTCTCTGCCCCTACCCTGTTTGCAGTGTCTCTCTATCACTATCTCTCTCTCTCTTTCTCTCTCTCTCTCTCAAAAATACATAAACATTAAAAAGAATTTTTTTAAAGAAGATTTTGATTCCATAAACCAATATATTCTTTTCAGAGGATTTAATACAGTGTCATCATTTTAGAGTTTATCAGATAAGGGTTTTTAAAACCCTAACCATTGGCTACCTGCTTAGCATCACTGTCACTTTATAAAAGATATTATAATAACTGTAAAGAAATACTGTAATAGATACTATATTTGATCATTTCCTGAGTGTCAGATACATTCATCTCATTCTTAAAAGCATAGATGACTAGCCAGCCCCATCAGTGCCACCTGGGAGAGTGAGGAACACAGAATCACAGACCCCTCTTCAGATCTGTGGAACCAGCACCTTTTTTATTTTTCTTTATTTTTTATTTAAAAAAATAACCTCTGCACCCATTGTGGAGTGTGTGAACTCACAACCTCCAGATCAAGAGTCACGTGCTCCAACAAATGAGCCAGCCAGGTGCCCCTGCACCTGCATTTTAATGAGGTCTCTAGGTGATTTGAACAGGCATTAAAGTTTTGGAAGCCTTATTACTCTAGAGAAACGTGACTCCACTTGTGGTCTGCAGACCAGTGGCACTAGCATCACCTGGGACTTGGTTGGAGATGCCAATTCAGGTCCTACCCTGACCCACTAGATCAGAACTCCTGTATCTAGCAGGATACCTGTATCCTGTATACAGCAAGCTATCTGTATCTAGCAACCTGTATCACAGCAAGCTATCTAGTTGATTTATGAATGTAACGTATGATGACCTCTGCTCTAAAGAGACATCTTTCTTTATCCCCATTTTACAGATGAGAAAAATGATGGAAAAATAACAGAAAGATAAGTCATTCCCCCAAATGCTTAGTAAGTGGCCAAACTAGGGTTTGAACCTAGGACACATAAATCTGGAGTCTGTAGGTTTAACCATTATACTATACGGCTATCATTTCTTTGATCTCTGTGCTCTGTTGCACTCTCCAGGATTCTTATTTGTTTGTTATCTATCCTCCACCTGACACTGGAACATAAGTTGAGGACTTACTGGCTTTCTCATGGCTATATTGCCAGTAGACATTGCTAGAAACTTGCTAGAAACTTCAGCGTCGTCCCCTGGATGACTGTTAAACCAGAGGTACCAGGCTCCACCCCAGAGTGCCGAGTCAACAGGTCTGGGGTGAAGCCTGAGACTCTGCATTTCTGACAAGCTCACAGATGGTGCTGCTGCTGGTCTGTAGACGTCACTTGCAGTAGAGGGAGTTTACACTATTTTTCAAATGCAGAAGAAGTGTGTTTGTGTGGGGGGAGGAGTGGGGCTGGCCACCATTTACTTTGCTTCGTGCTGCCCTTTGTCGCCTGCCTTTCCACACACTCTGCAAACTTCACCTCATTAATCTTCCCCACCCCGGGAGGTCCTGTGTGATGGACACCGGTGCCTTTATTTCACAGATGGAGAGGCAGCAGTGCTCAGGGAATGTGACAGGCCCAAGGTCACATAGCGAGTTCCTTGAATGAACCCAGAATAGAAACACTGCTGCCTGCCATCAAACCCTTTTCTTGCTCCAGTGAACCTTTGAGCCCCCAAGCCTACAAAGCCTCCTCATGTCCTCTCTCCATCAATGCCCACTTGCACTGCCTCCAAAATTAGCTTTGTCTCTTTGACACCCCCCCCCACCCCGAGACCTAGGTTCAAGGTTAGCACTAAGCACCTTTTGAGTTTCTTGTAACTTGGACTCTGGAATAATTCTAACTCAAGAGCAGTTAATTATAGGAATATGAGTCCTGTAGAAGAGCTGCTTGAATCTTGTGTCTTTGACTGCTCCCAAAGGCTATACAGATTCTCCCTGTTGTCTTTCTCTGCCTGCCTTCAGAGCTTATGCATTCATTTCCACTGACAAGCTGATCATCGGAGACACTTGCTACAGAGGTGCCTAGACTAGACTCTGTCCTAGAGACCAGAGTCGGGTGAGTCGGGGAGGGGATGTAGCCCAAGCACCCATTTCACCAAGCTCTTTAGGTGATTTGGATGCAACCTATCCTAGAAAACTCCTAAGTGAAAGATGTGGACTCTCAGGAATACTAATAGCCTTCTTCTCTGGATACTTGGTAAACAACCAGGATGGATGTGGCTTGGATGGGGGATGGCTTGGACTGGATTCCTTAAAACTGCCTTCTGCATTTCTCATAGTACATGATTTAAATCAATAGAGGATGGACTGGGTAGGTGGGTTCCTGGTTCTTCATTAGGCAGAGAACATTTCTCCGTCTGGTTGAGAGTCTGTTCTAATGGGCAACGCATTTTAGAATTTACATAAAAGAAAAAAAATTTGGTTGAACCTGATTTGCCTTTTTAATTAGCCAGCACTATCTGGAGGAATGGAAAAATCCATTTGGTTCAATCAAAAATGGAAATTGGCCAGTGTAAATGTTAAGATGCTCCACCGTTTAGGGGTGCCTGGGTGGCTCAGTCAGTTAAGCATCGGACTCTGAGTTTGGCTTAGGTCATGATCTCACGCTTTGTGAGATCAATCCCTGTGTCAGGCTCTGTGTTAGCAGTTCAGAGCCTGCTCGGGATTCTCTCTCTCTCCCTCTCTCTCTGGCCCTCTCCCACTTGTTCTCTCTGTCTTTCTCAAAATAAATAAATAAAGTCAAAAAAAAAAAAAAAGATGCTCCACTATTTGTTTCACTTGAACCATAAGTGTTGATCTGCTTTTCAACTTGATGTTCATTGGAAAATAGGTGATTCCATAATGATGTCTATAAATGGTCTATAGGAACCTGAGCTCCAGTGAAATTGATAGTGTTATGCCCAGAATTCGTGATCCCCAAAGACCGCCAGGGAGCCGAGTCCGATGTAAAAGCAAAAGAGCCTTTATTTGAGCTAGCTTGAGCTCAATCCCCTACCTGCACCGACGCAGCGGTGAGATACCAGGGAGAGAGAGCGAGTTTTCAAAGCCCAAAGGTTTTATTGGGGCCTAGGGGCAGTTGGTGAGGTAATGGCTATGGCCTCAGCCTATTGGCTGGGGAAGGGTCCGAGTTCTGTTAGGCAGGTGGGGGAGGGGTTGGCTCAAGGGGAGGAGGTGTGGTCAAGGTGAAGGACACAGAACAAGATGGAGTCGGCCGGTGTAGGCCCGCCCTTTCAATAGCAAATGTAGTCCTGCATTCTGTGTAGACATGAAAGGGCTACTTCTGACTGCCTTCATTATTATTTTAAGAATTTTGTCAACTTCCAGGGTGCCTGGACAGCTCAGTCCTTTAAGCATGTGATTTCGGATTTCAGCTCAGGTCATGATCTCATGGTTTGTGGCATTGGAGCCCACTTGGGATTCTCTCTCCTTCTCTCTCTGCCTCTCCCCCACTCACACTGTCTGTCTGTCTGTCTGTCTCTCTCTCAATAAAAAACTTTAAAAGAATTTA
Source organism: Neofelis nebulosa (assembly GCF_028018385.1). Taxonomy (NCBI): domain Eukaryota; kingdom Metazoa; phylum Chordata; class Mammalia; order Carnivora; family Felidae; genus Neofelis; species Neofelis nebulosa. Next base: position 40,252,603 of record NC_080799.1, on the reverse strand, counting down.
GTCAACTTGAATATATGATACTGTAGGGGAGGAAAAATAATTTTTCCCTCCTTTTAGTGCTTACTTGAAAACACTCCTCACCCCAATAATAAAAGATTAGCAGGAGAAATACAGAAGTTTGATAAATGTAGATCTCTCGCATACATGGGAGATACCCAGAAAAACTGGGTAACTTAATGAAAGACCCAAGCTACAGTGTTAAATGATGAGGTTTTGGGGTGGGAGACAGTCCTGAGCCATCAGCTAAGAAAAAAATTCTTGAAGACGTCTTTGGTGTGAAAAGCTGATTTTATTAAAGCACAGGGACAGGACCCTTGGGCAGAAAGAGTTGCCCTGGGGTTGTAAAGAAGGACTGGTTATGTCCTATGGAGTTGGGGGAGGTAAAGGCAAATGAGAGGCCTCTAGAAGGACTTGGATATGCTAAAGAGGACTCCTAAGACACCCGAGGCCTTGCTGTTGTCAAGCTTAGGTTGTTTTCCCTCTAGTAAGGCCTGAACATGGGATGGTAGGGGTTTCTGGAGAAATGTTATTCTCTGTATTTGCCTTAAGTATTTGTCAATGGGCTGCAGGTTATAAAGAAATTTAATTTTACCTGCCATTTCCTTCTTGCCTCTGTTCCCCACATCACTATGGAGGGGAAGGTGATATTGGGGGCTCCAGGAAACTGAGTCTATAGGTTTCTGGAGATTAGGCTGTTAATAAGATTGCTTTTTTCTTATAATTTCCTAAGACATTTGTAAACTGATAGAGACTCATGTCCTGCATGACTATGATCTCTATCAGTTAACTGTTTGCTTTCTTATCTTTTCTTTGTTCCTGGGCAGCCAGGAGTGCCTAAGGAATGATATCACACATATCCCACCTGAGGAGGGGGGGGGGGCATTGTACTAGCTTGTGCTTGGCCCTCAGTTTGCGTTTTGGACCTTCATCATTAAATAAATACTATCTCCAGTACTCCAGCTAAAGACAAAAGACGATGTTGGGGATATGGGGAGCCAGTGATGGTAGGCAGTCAGGGAAAGGGTGAGGTTGCTTGCAGATTTAGGACCCTGCTTTCTCTATTGATGAGAGTCTAGAGATTGAGTTACCTCCTCTTCATGGTTACACAAAGAGATACAGCATTAAGAATGGAGATTTCCCTTATAAATGTAAATGTCTCTTACAAAGGGGTAACACCTACTTGTTTTTTCAGAGCTTTTCCTGTGTCTGCTGTTTTTTAAAAATAGCCAGCTCAAGATAATCCTAGTGCCAAGGATGCGTATTTTGAGGTGGCCTAATCTCCCTTTCAATTCCATTTATATGAAATATCCAGCATAGACAAGTCCATAAAGGCAGAATGCAGACTGGTGATGGCCAGGGTCTGGTGAAGGGGGAAAATAGGGAGTGTAGGAGATAAAACAAATTTTCCTCTACTAGATTTTTTTGGGCTGGTTTATTAATTAAATTGATGTAAGACATATTCATAGGAGAAAAATAAATGTTATAGGTATGAGAACTGCACATAGACATAAAAGGTAGTTCAAAGACAGGTAGTTGAGGCTTCTGTGCTCTCGTGAGCTTAGGAGAAGGGGTTTGGGGTCTGGGACTTCAAAGGGAAGGACATCTCACAGGAAGATAGGAAGAGCACATTTTTGGTAAACAAATGTTTCTCATGCCAGCAGAGACTGTGGGACACAGGGAAGAATTTGAACATACAGGTCCTGCCAGCTCCCCCCAGTTTACCACGCCCAACCCGTGTTCTTTGTATTTGACTCTGATGATAGGTTTCTTCCCGGACCAGGCCCCCTCTCTGAATTCTTAGAGGCAGTTAAGGGGAAGGTAGAAAGCTCTGCTTGAGTCTCTTAATCCTTGATTATCTTCCATTCAAAATGGTCCACATCCTCAAGTGGCACATTTGGGGGTGGGGGGTGGGGCTTGTTCTGAAGTTTCCTGGAGCAAAGGATGATGGGTCTGGTGTTTCTTTTTGGAGTGCTGAAAATGTCTTGGAACTAGATGGATTTGGTTTTACAACATTATGAGCATGCTGCGTGCCACTGAATTGTTCGCTTTAATATGGTTAATTTCATGTTTTGTGGCTGTCACCTCAATAAAAATAACAAAACATGAAACAAATAGAAACAGAGCAAACCCTAACCCAATGCAATGAATCCTTCCCTTTTCTCAAAGACATCACCCTTATTTAAGGGGACATTAATAACAATTCTTCTCTTTTGCTTTCCTGTTAAAGAAGATCTTCTCCTTTTGCCTCATTTATCCTCGCAGTAAATAACAAGATGGGTATGAATCATCATCTGTATAGGCAGGTGGTATGACTTAGTATCATTTAGCATCCAGGAGCTGGAGATATATATATTTATATAAAATTATATATGTATGTATATATATGTATATATATAATTATATAAAATTATATACGTGTGTATATATATATGTATATATATAATTTTTTTTGAAGTTTATTTTTGAGAGAAAGAGTGCACATGCAAGTACACATGAATGGGGGAGGAGGAGGGGTGGGGAAGAAAGAGAGAGAGACAGAGGATCCAAAGCAGGCTCTGCACTGACAGCAGGGAACCTGATGCAGGGCTTGAACTCACAAGCTGTGAGGTCATGAGCTGAGCCGAAGTTGGATGCTTAACTGACTGAGCCACCTAGGCGCCCCTAGGAGCTGTCTTTAGGTAGGAAAGGTTGAATGGAAGGTAAAACTCAGGAGTGTTGAAAAATGTATATTATTCTTTTGTAAGAAAAGCAGGCTTAAATGTCAGGAATGCTTTGAGATAGTCAACTTTTAGGTTAACGAAAATGGGAGGCAGACGTAATCATTTTGCTGTGTGTTAATTTGGTAGATCTAGGCTATATCTGCTTCCGTGCCCTCTATACACGTTCCTTGCAGCAAATATAATTTGACTGAGGGTGCATTCAAAATCTAAAACAATTACTTTGGATTCATTTTATTCTTTCATAATAATGAATATTTGAGTCCCTAGTATAGATCCCAAACTTTACATGCATTATCTACTTGGCCTTCCTCTGATCCAATGATACAGGGACTATCAGTGTCCTAGTTTCTTAAATGGAGAGTCCAAGCCTCCGCCATCTTTGTTTTCTTAATGTTTATTTATTTATTTTGAGAGGGAGAAAGAGAGAATACTAAACAGGTTCCATGCTGTCAGCACAGAGTGGGACATGGTGCTCGAACTCACGGATCATGAGGGCATGACCTGAACCAAAATCAAGGGTTAGATACTTAACCGACTGAGCCACCCAGGTGCCCTAAGTCTCAGCTGTCTTAACCAACTTGCCCAAAATAACAACACTAGTGAAAAAAAGTTGACTTGAGATTAGAACACTGGGTGGTCTGAACCTCAAAGCCAATACTCTTGACTTTGCATAATTATACGAATGTTCCTTAAGTGCTCTCACACGGTATACAAGGTAGAGTTCCTGAGGGATACCTATGTGGCCAGTCTTTCCTACAGGTGCACAAAGGGTTTCCTACTCAAAATGAACAACCTCATCTTCTTAAAAAAATTTTTTTTATGTCTATTTAATTTTGAGAGAGACAGAGAGACAGAGAGAGAGACAGAGCCAGATTGCAAGCAGGGAAGGTACAAAGAGAAAGGGAGACACAGAATCTGAAGTAGGCTCCGGGCTCTGAGCTGTCAGCACAGAGCCCAATGTGGGCCTCCAACTCACAAACTATGAGATTATGACCTGAGCTGAAGTGGGACACTTAACCGACTGAGCCACCCAATCGCCCCAAATAACCTCATCTTCTAAGGTATGGGTTCCTCCCAAGAGGGCCAGACCTTGGTTCAGTTTCACTTCTGCCACTTACTGGCAATTTCACTGTAGCCAAGCTCCACAAACCATCTTTGCCCATTTTATTCCTCTGTAAAATGCATGCAATAATGACTTCCTAGCAGGGGTGTTGCAAGAATTCAAAGAGATGATGTCTATGAGAACACCTAAAGAGTGCTGGATTGTCAGGGCACACCCTCTCACTTTCCTGTACTTGGTCCTTGAAACAGTGGTCACCCTGGCAGTGTGTAGACCTCTGGGTCTCAAGTCTTCGTTCTCCATTGAGTAATCTCTGGGTCTCAAGTCTTCGTTCCCCATTGAGTAATTGTTTATAGACAATAGGAGAAATGATGGAGCATTTCCCTGTATAGAACATCCTCATCCTGAACCAAGAAGCTATTAGTCTCCACGTGTGAATTTGGTTGTCATAAGGCAGCTACAAAACAGATTCCTTTTGGTGTAGCTTTCTTTTTTATCCTCTGCTTAAAAAAATTTTTTTTTATATACCCATACCCACTCTCCCTGTAATCTTGCACACAATCCTTCCTTGACCCCATCTGCCTGGGCACTGGGACCTGTAGGGTCAAGGTGGCCATTCCCAGGAGGTGATTATTCTGCCAGCTCCAGAATTACCTCCCTGGAAGAGGCTGGCCTCTGGGAGGCCCAGGGTGTGAGCTGATTGTTTTGGCTTGAGGACATTCTTTGAGGGCTCTGCATTTCTAATAATTAAGACCCAAGATGCTGTGACTGTTGCCCTGGCCGCATTTTGTTTCCTGCATGTGTAGCATAATGGCCTGATTTCATTTCCTTGTAATTAAAGTATTTTGAATACTAGTTTGAGTTTTGACCTGAGAGAAGTTATTAGGATTGTCTGCCCCTTGCCAGCAAATGGATAGTCCCAGAAATGCATTTAGTGAAACCTCTGGTGACAAAGAATGTTCTCTCTCCCTCTCTTCTTTTCTTTCTTCCTCTTTCCCTCTTAGAAAGAATGTTGCGACATCATAGGCCCAGAGTAAGAGTTCATTAATTATTTTAAGAAGTTATCTATGACACTGTTTAAGCCCACTTCTAAACTATCTTTGGCTATCAGACTTATGTATGTGGGTCACTGTCTATCCCTCTAAGTTTAGAAGGGCTCTACTTGTAACAACACAGATCATCAAATTATAAGTTAAATGTTGAAGGTGACTTTATCTGTGCAGGATGTTTTCTTCCAGTTAGGTAGATCTAGATGAAGTTTAAGGATAATTTTTTCTCTAGGCACTAGATGTCCTTCAAGGCCCTCTTAATCAATCAGTCAATCAGTCTCTCCCAATTAAACCTGAAACATTGGGGACATGTGGGTGGCTCAGTTGGTTAAGTGTTCGACTTTGGCTCAGGTCATGATCTCACGGTTCATGTGTTTATGCCCTGTGTCAGGCTCTCTGCTATCAGCTCACAGTGCACTTGGTATCCTCTGTCCCCCTCTCTCTCTGTCTAACCCCCTTTGTTTAAAAAAATAAACATTAAAAAAATGTGAAATATTGGCCTCAAATATGGCCATCTTCTAGTGCATTTTGTGGGAATCTTTTTGAATCATTTTTGCCTCGATTTTCAGGTTTTCTACCCTAGTCTTGACTCATTAGGTCACAGCTGTGTCTAATGATTTTCCTCTTAGCATAGACCCTAATTTATAGAATATGCAAATACTTTCTAAGCCTTGTGTCCTGAGCTGTAAGACAGGGTTAAGTTCCTAAAAAATTTTTTTTAATATTTATTTTTGAGAGAGAGAGAGACATGGAGCATGAGCAGGGGAAGGGCAGAGAAAGGGAGACACAGAATCTGAAGCAGGCTCCAGGTTCCGAGCTGTCAGCACAGAACCCGATGCGGGGCTCGAACCCGCAAGCGGTGAGATCATGACCTGAGCTGAAGTCAGAGGCTTGAACGACTGAGCCATCTAGGTGCCCAGGACTAGATTGAGTTTAGATGTGACTTGTGGTCATTTGTAGTTTTAGAAGGAATACTGTAATGGAGTCTAGGTTTTTCTCTGCAGGCTTCTTAGTGTTTTCACGGCCATTGTGACATTGTGGCTATTGTTATTTCAGTGTTTTAGTAACTTAGGTGTGATCTTGGTGAGCTCACCTTTGCTGGGCAACCAAAGGGATTGAAAGTAGGGTTGAAGCTAATTGGTTGCTGGTTTAGGAGTAAATGACATTGCTATCCTCAGCAAGCACAAGACACATGCCACATATGTGAGAACATGTAGTGTTTGCTCAATGGCTGGTAGAATGCCCCAATTCAATCTGCATCCTACAGCCCAGAGGAGAGAGATCGAGGTCTGAACACTGGGTATAATTCTGTCTCTGATAGTTACCAGGGTTGTGACCTTGACCAAGTTACTTTTGATGAGGTTTTTGGTTTGTGGGGTTCGGAGCCACCAACCAAGAAATAATTCTTGAAGACGTCTTTGGTGCAAAATGATTTTATTAAGGCACGGAGACAGGACCTATCAGCAGGAAGAGCTTCATAGACTATGGAGTTGGGGGAGGTAAAGTCCTTGGGAAATTTCCAATGAGATTTTCATATGCTAAAGACTCACTGGATTTTGGAGGCCTAGCCATTGTCAAGCTAAGGTTTTCCCTTCAGCAAAGCATTAACATTAAGACAGTAGGGAGTTCCTGCACAAATGTTTTCCTCTGCTGCCTCAAGTATCTGTCAATGGGCTGCAGGTTGTAAGGAAATTTAATTTTATCTGCCATTTCCTTCTGCCTTTGTTTCCCACTTCACTTTGATTCTGACGGAAGATCAGAGGTGTGATGATGGTATTGTAGGGAAACCAGATTGGCAGAGCTGGAGTGCCTGTGTTCTCACTGGGTGAGTAAACTTCCCCCTTCCTGCTCTGTCCTAAGTTGGGAGAACCCTTCCTTTTGGCATGGGACTCTTCCCTCATCCCTTATGCCTGCAGTTCTCTGTCTCTATCATCTCTTCTTAGCTCAGCCCCTATACCTTCCAGAATTTCAACACTCTGGTACTCAGCCTTTTAAAATCTTCTAGCTCAGGAGCCCAAACTATGCCCAGACTCCTCACGTGTACATTTAACACCTTCATAAAGCTTTTTTTTTCTGGGGCACCTGGGTGGCTCAGTCAGTTAAGCGGCCAGCTCTTAGTTTTGGCTTGGGTCACGATTTCACAGTTCATGACTTCAATCCCCGAGTGGGGCTGTGTGTTGACAGCGCAGAGGCTGCTTGGGATTCTCTTTCTCCCTCTCTCTCTGCCCCTCCCCCACTCTTGCTCTGTCTCAAAATAAAGAAATAAGTAAATAAATAAACTTAAAAAAAATCTAAAATAAATTATTTATGGATTTACGGATTTATTTTGAGACACACACACACACACACACACACACACACACAGATGGAGAGAGAATCCCAAGCAGGCTCTGTGCTGTCAGATGGAGCCTGACTCAGGGCTGTATCCCCACGAACTGTGAGATCATGAACTGAGCTGAAACCAAGAGTCAGACGCATAACTGGCTGAGCCACCCAGGTACCCCTTGTATTAGAGAAACATATTTTATTTTTACAGCTTTTGGTACACAACCATATTATCCCTTTCCCTTTTGATGCCCCTGTCTTTCCATTTAATGCCTTTTTTGTTGTAAGGATTATACCTTTTCACTGCTCCTTATATTACAATATTAAGACAGGCCCTTGGAACTTAAAGTATAAATATCTGCTTTCCAGAGCTGAGGGACACCATCTTGGAAATAAGGTAATGCCAAACTAGGTTTTTTTAAAACAGCTTTATAGGGGTATAATTTACACAACATAAAATTCACTGATTTAATTTTAAAATTCAATTATCTTTAGAAAATTTACAATCTAATTTTAGAACATTTCCATTTTCCCCACAAGGTCCCTCCCCAATGCCCATTTGCAGTCAATCTTTTTCCACCCTTAGCCTCAGGCAACCACTAATCTACATTGTTCCCAGCAGCACTAGTCATAATAGCCAAAAAGTGTAAACAATCTAAATGTCCATCAGCTAAAGAATAGGTCAAACTTGCTATACCCATACAATAGAATACAATTTAGCAAAAACAAACTGCAAAGACACAAACAAAAAACCAGAATAGGAATACAAGCTACAACATCCTTGGACCTTAAAAAACATTATACACACATTGTAGTAAGTAAAAGATGTCAGAAGCAAAATACCATATATTGTAACATTCCATTTTTTATGAAATGTTCCAAAACAAGCAAATCTGGAGTAGATTGTTACCACTGATTCCCATTAGGCAAATATACCTCCACTTTTTGCCTTTAGGAATCTAGACTACTTAGGTGTCTTGGGTCCCTGGGGCTAATTCTCTTTTAAAAAAAGAAAACTGTAGTTCATTTACCCTTGCCTAGATTTGCTTTTCTACTTTGTCTGCTGAGGGAGGAAATCCAGAAACCAGGGAAGGAAATGACAGCTTTACTAGTCCCATATAAAAGAGACCCAGGGGGCGCCTGGGTGGCTCAGTCGGTTAAGTGTCCGACTTCGGCTCAGGTCATGATCTCACGGTCCGTGAGTTCGAGCCCCGCGTCGGGCTCTGTGCTGACTGCTCAGAGCCTGGAGCCTGTTTCAGATTCTGTGTCTCCCTCTCTCTGACCCTCCCCCATTCATGCTCTGTCTCTCTCTGTCTCAAAAATAAATAAACGTTAAAAAAAAATTTAAAAAAAAAAAAAAAAATAAAAGAGACCCAGCCTTCTCTCCTTTCCTGCATCTTGCCTGACTTCTCAAAGCCCATGTGGGACCCCACTCCAACTTTAAGTTATTGTATTAGAGAACATATAGTGTCTACTGGGACCTGTTGGTAGGCAGGAATGTTTAAATTGGTCGTTTGTTTTAAACATACATAAGCCATTTGTAATACATGATTCTTCTGTTGCTAGAAGGTACATGGCATCTTTTACACATCCCGTGATTCAACTTGTGACAACATTCATAGCTCAGAAGGAAAAAAAAATCAGGGGTTTGTTCATCAGAATCTTTACAGATTCCACATTTTTGGAATTGAATATAATGATGCCATCTTAGCATATTTGAGACTGGCATTGTGGGGAGGGGATTGGTATGCTAATGCCAGCAAAACAGAAATTAAGACGTTTTAGAAATGAACATTCAAGGGGTGCCTGGATGGATCATTGGGTTAAGCGTTCCACTCTTGATTTTGGCTCAGGTCATGATCTCAGAGGTCATGAGATTGTGCCCCACATTGGGCTCTGTGCTCATAGCGAAGAGCCTGCTTGGGATTCTCTCTCTCTCTCTGCCCCTCTCCCACCTGTGTGCGCTTGCCCCCTCTCTCTCTCCAATGAATAAACTTAAAAAAAAAAAAAAAAGAGCAGTCAAATCCATCTTAAACATCAATGATTATTTTCATGGATACCATATTTCATTTCATTTCATTTCATTTCATTTCATTTCATTTCATTTCATTTCATTTCATTTCATTTCATTTCATTTCATGTCCCTTGTTTTCTGTTGATTAAATAATAAGTACTTTAGAGGAAAAGCTGGTAAATAAGAAAGGAAACTGTCTAAGAAAATAAATTTCCATATAAAATTCCTACTATCATGGATACTTGCTAGCATTGTTTTGGTGGATTCCCTTTGTATTTACTTATTTATTTATTTATTAAAAAAAATTTTTTTTAACGTTTATTTATTTTTGAGACAGGGAGAGACAGAGCATGAACGGGGGAGGGTCAGAGAGAGAGGGAGATACAGAATCTGAAACAGACTCCAGGCTCTGAGCTGTCAGCACAGAGCCCGACGCGGGGCTCGAACTCACGGACCGCGAGATCATGACCTGAGCCGAAGTCGGCCGCTTAACCGACTGAGCCACCCAGGCGCCCCTACTTATTTATTTTTGTGTGTGCATATATAAGTGCTTAGATATTTAATTGGGCTCAAACCATATATATACTGTGCTCTGATATTGTCACGTGATATTTTGTTATGAACATTTTCTTCCATGTCATTAAATATTCTTCTGGAAGAAAAAGTTAATGGTCCATAGTAGCCCAACATTTGGGTGTGCCATCGTACCATTCTCCAATTGTTAAGACACTAGTATTGTTTCAGTGTTTTTAAAAAACTGTTAAAAGCTGCAGTGAAGATCTTTTTTTTGATTAATTTTATTATTTTTTAAAAAATTTATATCCAAATTAGTTAGCATATAGTGCAACAATTATTTCAGGAGTAGATTCCTTAGTGCCCCTTACCCATTTAGCCCATCCCGCCTCCCACATTCCCTCCAGTAACCCTCTGGTTCTTCTCCATATTTATGAGTCTCTTATGTTTTGTCCCCCTCTCTGTTTTTATATTATTTTTGTTCCCCTTTCCTTTTTTTTTTATTTTTTTTATTTTTTTTATTTTTTTATTTATTTTTGGGACAGAGAGAGACAAAGCATGAACGGGGGAGGGGCAGAGAGAGAGGGAGACAGAGAATCGGAAACAGGCTCCAAGCCATCAGCCCAGAGCCTGACGCGGGGCTCGAACTCACGGACCGCGAGATCGTGACCTGGCTGAAGTCGGACGCTTAACCGACTGTGCCACCCAGGCGCCCCTGTTCCCCTTTCCTTATGTTCATCTGTTTTGTCTCTTAAAGTCCTCGTATGAGTGAGGTCATGTGATATTTGTCTTTGACTAATTTCACTTAGCATAATAGCCTTCAGTTCCATCCACGTAGTTGGAAATGGCAAGATTTCATTCTTTTTGATTGCTGAGTAATATTCCATTGTATATATGTATACCACATCTTCTTTATCCACTCATCCATCTATGGACATTTGGGCTCTTTCCATACTTTGGCTATTGCCAACAGTGCTGCTATAAACATAGGGGTACATGTGTCCCTTTGAAACAGCACACCTGTATCCCTTGGATAAATACCTAGTAGTGCAGTTGCTGGGTCGTAGGGTAGTTCTATTTTTAATCTTTTGAGGAACCTCCATACTGTTTTTCTGAGTGGTGGCACCAGCTTGCATTCCCACCAACGATGTAAAAGAGATCCTCTTTCTCTGCATCCTTGCCAACATCTGTTGTTGCCTGAGTTGATAATGTGAGCCATTCTGACAGGTGTGAGGTATCTCATTGTGGTTTTCATTTGTAGTTCCCTGATGATGAGTGACGTTTGAGCATGTTTTCATGTGTCAGTTGGCCATTTGGATGTCTTCCTTGGAGAAGTGTCTATTCATGTCTTTTGCCCATTTCTTCACTGGATTATTTGTTTTTTGGGTGTTGAGTTTGATAAGTTCTTTATAGATTTTGGATGTAACCCTTTATCTGATACATCGTTTGCAAATATCTTCTCCCATTCTGTCGTTGCCTTTTAGTTTTGCTGATTGTTTCCTTCGCTGTGCAGAAGGTTTTTTTTGTGATGAGGTCCCAGTAGTTCATTTTTGCTTCTGTCATCTCCTTGCCTCCGGAGATGTGTTGAGTAAGAAGTTGCTACGGCCAAGATCACAGAGGTTTTTGCCTGCTTTCTCCTCGAGGATTTCGATGGCTTTCTGTATTTTTGTGGATAGTGTAAGAAAGTGGTCCACGTTCATTCTTCTGCGTGTCTCTGGCCAGTTTTCCCAGCACCACTTGCTGAAGAGACTGTCTTTATTCCATCGGATATTCTTTCCCGCTTTGTCAAAGATTAGTTGGCCATATGTTTGTGGGTCCATTTCTGGGTTCTCTATTCTGTTCCATTGATTTGAGTGTCTGTTCTTGTGCCTGTACCATACTGTCTTGATGATTACAGCTTTGCAATACTGCTTGAAGCCTGGGATTGTGATGCCTCCTGCTTTGGTTTCTTTTTCAAAATTGCTTTGGCTATTTGGGGTCTTTTCTGGTTTCATACAAATTTTAGGATCATTTTTTTTCTAGCTTTGTGAAGAAGGCTGGTGTTATTTTGATAGGGATTGAATTGAATATGTAGTTTGCTTTGGGTAGTATTGACATTTTAACAATATTTGTCCTTCCTATCTGGGAGCGTGGAATCTTTTTCCAATTTTTTTTGTGTCTTCTTCACTTTCTTTCCTAAGCTTTCTATAGTTTTCAGTGTATAGATTTCTCACCTCTTTGGTGAGAAAATCTTTTTCTAGGTATTTTATGGGTTTTGGTGCAACTGTAAATGGGATCAATTCCTTGATTTCTCTTTCTGTTGCTTCATTGTTGGTGTATAGGAATGCAATCGATTTCTGTGCATTTTATATCCTGCTACTTTGCTGAATTCATGAATCAGTTCTAGCAGTTTTTTGGTGGAATCTTTAAGGTTTTCCATATAAAGTATCATGTCATCTCTGAAGAGTGAAAGTTTGACCTCTTGACCAATTTGGATGCCTTTTATTTTTTTTGTGTTGTCTGATTGCAGAGGCTAAGACTTGCAATACTGTGTTGAATAACAATGGCAAGAATGGACATCCCTGTCTTGTTCCTGACCTTAGGGGAAAAGCTCTCAGTTTTTCCCCATTGAGGATGATATTTGCGTTGGATTGTTCATCTATGGCTTTTATGATCTTGATGTATGATCCCTCTATCCCTACTTTCTTGAGGGTTTTTATCAAGAAAGGATGTTGTATTTTGTCAAATGCTTTCTCTCCATCTGTTGAGAGGATCATATGGTTCTTGTCCTTTCTTTTATTGATGTGATGAATCATGGTAATTGTGTTGCAGATATTGAACCAGCCCTACAACCCAGGTATAAATCCTGCTTGGTTGTGGTGAATACTTTTTGAAATGTATTGTTGGATCTGGTTGGCTAATATCTTGTTGAGGATTTTTGCATCCATGTTCATCAGGGAAATTGGTCTCTAAGCTCTCCTTTTTAGTGGGGTCTTTGTCTTGTTTTGGAATCAAGGTAATGCTGCCTTCATAGAATGAGTTTGGAAGTTTTCCTTCCATTTCTATTTTTTGGACCAGCTTCAAGAGAATAGGTGCTAACTTTTCCTTAAATGTTTGGTAGAATTCCCCTGGAATGCCATCTGGCCCTGGAGTCTTGTTTTTGGGGAGATTTTTGATTACTAATTTGATTTCCTTACTGGTTATGGGTCTCTTCAAATTTTGTATTTCTTCCTGATTCAGTTTTGGTAGTGTATATGTTTCTAGGAATTTGTCCATTTCTTCCAGATTGCCCATTTTATTGGCATACAATTGCTCATAATATTCTGTTATTATTTTTATTTCTGCTGTGTTGGTTGTGATCTATCCTCTTTTATTCTTGATTTTATTTATTTGGGTCCTTTCCTTTTTCTTTTTGATCAAGGTGGCTAGTGTTTTATCAATTTTGTTAATTCTTTCAAAGAACCAGCTTCTGGTTTCATTGATCTATTCTAGTGGGTTTTTTGTTTTGTTTTGTTTTGTTTTGTTTTATTGTTTTGTTTTTGGTTTCGATAGCATTAATTTCTGCTCTCGTCTTTATTATTTCCTGTCTTCTAATGTTTTTGGGTTTTATTTGCTGTTCTTTTTCCAGCTCTTTAAATCCTAAGGTTAGGTTGTGTATCTGAGATCTTTCTTCCTTCTTTAGGAATGCCTGGATTGCTATATACTTCTCTCTTATGACTGCCTTTGCTGCATCCCAGAGGGTTGGCTGTGGTGTTATCATTTTCATTGGCTTACATAAACTTTTTAACTTCCTAACTTTAACTTCTTGGTTAACCCATTCATTCTTTAGTAGGATGTTCTTCAGTCTCCAAGTATTTGTTAACTTTCCAAATTTTTTCTTGTGGTTGATTTTGAGTTTCATAGCATTATAGTCTGAAAATATGCATGGTAGGATCACAATCTTTTTGTACTTGCAGAGGGCTGATTTGTGTCCTAGTATGTGGTCTATTCTGGAGAATGTTCCATGTGTACTGGAGAAGAATGTATATTCTGCTGCTTTAGGATGAAATGCTTTGAATATATCTGTTAAGTCCGTCTGGTCCAGTGTGTCATTCAAAGCCATTGTTTCCTTGTTGATTCATTGATTAGATGATCTGTCCGTTGCTGTGAGTGGGGTGTTGATATCTCCTACTATTATGGTATTACTATCAATGAGTTTCATTATGTTTGTGATTAATTGATTTATATATTTGGGTGCTTCCACATTTGACGCACAAATGTTTACACTTGTTCGGTCTTCTTGGTGGATAGATCCCTTGATTATGTTATAATGCCCTTCTGCATCTCTTGATACAGTCTGTATTTTAAAGTCTAGATTGTCTGATAAAAGTACGGCTACTCTGGCTTTCTTTTGTCGACCATTAGCATGATAGATGCCTCACCATCCCCTTATTTTCAATCTCAAGGTGTCTGTAGGTAAAATTGGGTCTTTTGTAAACAGCATATAGATGGATCTTGTTTTCTTATACATTCTGTTACCCTTTAGTCTTTTGATTGGAGCATTGAGTCCATTGACGTTTAGAGTGAGTACTGAAAGATATGAATTTATTGACATTATGTTGCCTGTAGAGTTGGAGTTTCTGGTGGTGTTCTTTGGTCTTTCCTAGTCTTTGTTGCTTTTGGTCTTTATGTATTTTTTTATGTGTCCTTTTTTTTTTTAATCTTTTCTCCCCTCAGAGAGTCCCCCTTAAAATTTCTTCCAGGGCTGGTTTAGTGGTCACAAACTCCTTTAATTTTTGTTTGTCTGGGAAACTTTTAATCTCCTTCTGTTTTAAATGACAGCCTTGCTGGATAAAGGATTCTTGGCTGCATATTTTTCTGATTCAGCCCATTGAATATATCTTGCCACTCCTTTCCGGCCTGCCAAGTTTCTGTGGATAGGTCTGCTGCAAACCTCTTCTGTCTTCCCTTGTAGGTTAAGGACTTTTTTTCCCTTGCTGCTTTCATGATTCTTTCCTTCCTGAGTATTTTGTGAATTTAACTATGATATGCCTTGTTGATGGTCGGTTTTTGTTGAATCTAATGGGAATCCTCTGTGTTTCCTGGATTTTGATGTCTGTGTCTTTCTCGAGGTTAGGAAAGTTTTCTGCTATGATTTGCTCACATAACCCTTCTACCCCTATTTCTCTCTCTTCCTCTTCTGGGACCCCTATGATTCTGATGTTGTTCCTTTTTAATGAGTCACTGATTTCTCTAATTTTTAAATCATGCTCTTTTGCCTTCATCTCCCTCTTTTTTTCTGCTTCATTATTCTCTGTAAGTTTGTCCTCTATATCACTGATTCTCTGTTCTGCCTCATCCATCCTTGCCACCGTGGCATCCATCTGTGATTGCAGCTCAGTTATAGCGTTTTTTATTTCATCCTAACTCGTTTTTACTTCTTTTATCTCCACAGAAGGGGATTCTAATCTATTTTCATCTCCAGCTAGTATTCTTATTATCGTGATTCTAAATTCTGGTTCAGACATCTTGCTTATATCTGTGTTGGTTAAATCCCTGGCTGTTGTTTCTTCCTGCTCTTTCTTTTTGGGGTGAATTCCTTCGTTTCATCATTTTGAAGGGAGAAAAGGAATTGAGGTAGAAAAAAATAAAATTAAAACAAATTAAAAAAAGTAAAATAAAAAAAGGAAAAACACACACACACACACACAAAAATTGAATAAATGATGCTATATCCTAGGTGTGTTTTGGTCTGGGTGTTGAAAGTGGCTTGATAGATGAGAGACAAAAGGGGAGGGGGGAAGAAAAAGAAAAGGAAATCGTTTGAAAACTTGAAAAAAATGAATACATTGAAGTAGACTAAAATTAAATGATGGAAGTAAAATAGAATTGAAAAAATTTACACAAAAGTAAAGAGTATAATAGAGAAAATTGAAGAAAAATATTTTTAATAAAAAAGTAAAGAATTTTTTCTCTTTCTGTATTCAAGAAAAAGAAAAGAAGTGAAAAAGAGAAGAAAAAAATAATATTGAATAGATGGACCTGCTAACAGATTGAAATACGACTGAAATTACTTCCTTTGCCTATAGAAGTCAGAGTATGAAGTGCTTTATAGTCCATAAATTAAGCAGGTTTGGTTCTTGAAGAGCGAGGTTGGCACAATTGGGCTGGACTCAGTGTAACAGCTCCTTTCTCCACTAGATGGCGCTGCTAGCCTAGTGGGGTGGATTGTTGTGGCACTCATAGGTGTGTTATGCACATGTGCGGGAGCGGTGAAAATGGCGCCACCCAGGTACCCAGTCTCTAGTATCAGAACTCTGTGCTCTGCCCGACCAGCAATCACGCACCTGTCCTTTGTCTTCAGCTTTTGTCCCCTCCCCACTTTTCCACTGTCCATGAGCAAGCCCCAGGTAGTACCTCTCTCCTGAGTTTTGTCTCAGGTATGGCTCTTTTCCCTGGCCCCTTACTTCTGAGGGACTGTGGCTTTGACTCATTCTGCTCCTCTGTGGAGGGTCTCACTGAGCACTGGCCAAATGCTGGCTGCACCTGGGAACGCTTGTGGGACTGTGCTTCTGCCGATGCCCAGAGACTGTGGCCAGGTTCCAGCCTGTCCCAGAAAAAGTTCACGAGATAGTGTAGCAGCAGCGTTTCAGGGATTATGGAAAATCACAACACGCATCTGGAACCAGGCTTCACCCTTAACAACCTTGTTCCGGCACCAGCGAATGTGGCCATTCTCTGGGGTCTGCTGGGACCAGGTGGCCTCAACATTCCCTACCAAATCCTCTTCCAGCAGTGGAACCGCTTTTCCCCGTGTGGCCCAAGAATTTCCCGTACCCCACTCTGCTCCTAGAGATTGCCCTTCCCACCAGAGCGCCACCAGGTATCAAGCTGCGGAGTTTTACTTTGTGCTCCCCTTGTTTACAGTCTTAATGGAATTTAAACCCTCTCCTTTCTCCCTTTTTAGTTTAGACCCTTCAGCTGTTTCCAATTTTCCACTTTCTCTCCAGCCGCGTTTGGGGAGGGGTGCTTTTCCAGTACTCCCCCCACCCCCCATCTCTGTCCTCTCTCTGCCCACAAAAGCAGCTCCTTGCCCTCCGTGGCTTCTCTCTCCCCAAGTTCACCTCTCTGCGCAGCTTACCTGCTGAATTTTGTGGTTCAGGTTGTGCAGATTGTTGTGTTAATCCTCAGATCAGTTTTCTAGGTGTTTAGTGTTGATTGTTAGTGGATGGTTTAGTTTTGGTCTGGCTGTATTTCATGGATGCGGGACACACAAAAACTTCCATGATGTTCTGCCATCTTGGCTCCCTCTTCCTGCAGTGAAGATCTTTGAACAGAGATCTTTGAGCACATGTCTCTTTACTTTGGACAAACTTTTAAAAGTAAAATAATGGTCTAAAGATCTAGACATTATAAAGGATTGGAGTTGTCATGGTTGTTCTCTGAATGCTCTCCTTTTTTGAGATTTTATTTTTAAGTAACCTGTACCCCCAACGTGCACTTCAAACTTAAAACTCTGAGGTCAAGAGTTGCATGCTGTACTTACTGAGCCAGCCAGGCGCCCCTGGATTGGCACTGTTGATTTCTTTACCTTATTGAGTATTAGACAGTTATTTGCTCTCATAAGCAGTGAATAAGAACTGTCTTAGCATATATAAATGGGTTGACCATTGATAGGCAAGGGAAAGAGTGGTCCACGGATCTTCATTCAGAAAGATAATAGGAAAACCTTTTTATTTCCAAGTGGTGTGGACTGTCACTCATGGGAACATACATATCATAAAGTAATTAAAACACACCTCCTCCTACTTAAAAATTTCTGCAACCATTATGAATAATGCCATTTAGAACATCCCAATGGACCAGACATTGTAATCAGCATCCCTACAGAAGATCCGTTTCATCTGGCTCTTCCAATGCCAGTGTGGAGATGTACATGGTGCTTGGTAGTAATGACTGTGCCTTTGCTTCTTTGGTTTGTAGTTATGGATTTTGCTGTAGGTTTCTCCTGGGCCCCTACCTGTGGCCTTTTTGTTCATCATGTGATGCTCTCCCAGCTTCCTAATAATATTCATAGGGAGTCTTTTCAAGAAGGTCTAGGAATCTTCCTTTTCCTCCATCCATGAAATGTTCTTCCAGGTGAATAATTTTCCTTATATGGCTTCAACAGGTGTTACTTTTTTGAGATAAGCTCTAGTTCACATTTTCAGGGAACATGTCTTTGTGGGATTTTTTTCTTCTTTTTTTTGTTTTTTTAATTTTTTAGTACAACATTCTTCTGTGTTCTAAAGTTAAACTTCAGAAGTGTCAGACAATTAGTTAATTTTCCCCTACTGGAGTGTCATGTGTTAATACCCTCTGAATATTATTAAAGTAAAGTTAGCTGTTAATTTCCAGGCAGTGTTTGTCCACGTTGCACTCACTATAGGATGGATTAATGGCTGACTAGATGGACAGATTGTTAGATGGGGAGGTAGATGGATGAATGGTACTTTTCAGGTCCCACTACCTAAGGCCCACTTTAGACACCAAGAAGAAAATAATTATTTGAAACTATTAATTAATGCCACTACCAGTTCCCTGGAACTTGAATTTTAATCAGAGTTTTAGTAAAAGTTATCCTCAAAAATCATTACTTTACTTGGCTTACCCATTAGGGTTAGGCTTGGACAAAGCCTAAACTGTTATGTCACATACAGCTACAATTTGCTGTTAATTCTAGTGGAAATGATAGGCTTGCTATTGGTATGAAAATCTAATGTATCATAGAGTGTCAAATGTCAAGTGAAGTGAGTGATTAGCTCCAATTAGGAGCTTTTAATGATTAATATAGTATAGTATGAATGGTCCATGAATTTAAGGCAATATACATATCTTTCTTTCTGTACACCAGAACTTTCACTCTTTGAGATGAAGAATCACTCATGTAGCATTGCAACAGAATGGCTATAGAAGAGGACCCTAGAGTCAGTTGTGCAAGTTTTAATGATAAGTCTGCCATTTGATGATTGTGTGACAATGCAGCGTTGTTTTCTCTTCCCATCAGTAAATATCCTAACACTTGAAAGGTGGTAGTGCTGTGAGGATTAAAGAAAACACATTCATAAGTGATTAATATAGTGCCTGTCGTATAAGAAATGTTAATAAGTGTCAGAAGGTCATGTGTTATCATGTGTCATTATCATTGTCATTATTATTATTAAGTAGTGGAGTTGGGGATGGAATAGAAGGCAAGCACTCAGGATATATGGTGGCTTTGTTAGTTTCCTATTGATGCTCTATCAGATGATCACAGAGTTGGTGACTTAACAACAGAAATTTATTCTCTCACTCTTCTAGATGACAGAACTCCAAAATCAGCATCATGGATCATACACAGTCAAGGTATTGGCAGGGCTTCTGGAGGTTCTGGGGGAGCATCTTTTCCTTTTTCCAGTTTCTGGTGGCTGCTGGTGTTCATTGGCTTATGGCCTTGTCCTTACAGTTTATGCCTTCTTCTGAGTGTGTCACATCTCCCTGTCTCTTTCTCCTAAGGACTCTTGTCTTGGATTTAGGATCCACCCAGATAATCCAGGAATGATCTCCCCAACTGAAGATCCTTAACTTAATTACATCTGCAAAGATTCTTTCCTTATAAGGTAACATTTACAGGTTACAGGGTTAGGACCTGATATCTTTGGGTGGCCTGTATTCAGCCTAATATAGTGTAGGTTGGAAATGATGCTTGATTTTCCATGGGGCAGGGATATAGGTCATCCCAGAGGTTTTATCATGTTGTCTATAAAACAAATGTCAGTATCAGGAGGGACATTTTGTGAATGGCGCTTTTGTTTTCTGCAAACTCACTACTCCCTTCTCCTTTAATATTTGAGTAAAGGTTATTTTATGAATAAAAATGCCTGCAGCAAAAAGCTCTTACTGATCATCTGTGGATCAATATGTAATATTTATGTTTCACTGAATCTTCACACTATATTTCAGGTTTTGCTCCTCTGTCAATTTTGAAATGATCTGTGCTAATTCCATCTCAGAACGACCTGGGTCTTCTCTACTGACTGAATTTTTTCTTCTCATTCCGTGAAAAGTCTTTCTTATCACCCCAGGGGTTACTGAAGGATGTTTTTTCACTGATGAGGCCTAGTGTGGTTAGTCATTGATACATTTGTTGTAAAAAATTCTTTTTTCATTGTAGTCCAAACTTAAATTTCCCTAGTGTTCATTTACTTCCTCTATTTTTGAGTGCACTTAAAAATACATTTGCAGTCATGATTGCCTGGGTAAGTTATAAATCCTAGATATTAGAATTTTTATGCTTTAGAAATAATAAATGAGGGCTTACCAATTAAAGATAAAAAATTACTTGGCTGAGGATAGTAGAATATTTTATCAGTATTATTAAAATTTAAGGGCAGCTGAAATGCCACAGGAATCTTTGTACAACATTTTAGTTTAAAAAGTTGGCTTAGGGATAACTTACGTTCTTTTCTTCAATTTTACATCAAACAGGATATTATGTAAATTACAAAAAAAGCGTAGAACTCTTGTTGCACTGATTCAGATACAGAGCTATGTGGTTTTCCCTTTATAGTTAGAAATAATTTCTTTGTGTATTTTGGGTTCCTAATAATCTAGTTTTCACTTTCTCACACTAATGTTAATGTCACACATGTAATAAGTAGTCTCATGTAGTTTATTATAAAACAAAAGATTTTAAAAACAATTATTTTATCTATACGTATGTCTGTTACTTATATGGGAATATAGTTTGTAGATGATGACAGTAGGTTTTTCATTCTGATTTTTGTTTTTCTTTTTTCTTTATTATTATTATTATTATCATCATCATTATTATTATTATTACTATTATTATTTTAGTCCATTATTCTTAACAGCTCTCTGGTGTTCTGGTTTATTCTCTGTGGGTCATTGTGACTTCTTTGCAAAATCACAATTTTCCATAGCTTTATAAATAACCTCTCTGGAAATTGATGATTTCTAGAGTATAACCTGGAATACTAGGTTGGCACTAAAAAAATAAAATAAAAGATTGCCTTTTCAGAAGATGATCCTATTAGGAGAAGCAGAATTCTGTATCTTGCACAAACAAATTGATACCTAAGTAGTGTGCATTTTTAAGCAGTCATTTGTGAAATGATGTGGACTTAATGGCAGATTAAAACAACTACCCGCTGGGCTGTTTCAAAAAACAAAACCTTGCAATTAAGATAGATCCATGAGAATGTGAAATCAATCCACCATAACACTGAGCACCTTCTATATGAAGGACACTCTGCCGCTGACTGGATGGTGGAGGGAAGAGAGGAGTTGGAAACCATCCCAATGGGAGCTCTTGTGCCCATAAAGCCAACCTCAGACAGCATCTGGAGGGAGACGCGCTTGGTTGTCACCACTTCGGGAGGGTACTGCTGACATCTAGTGGGTGGAGACCAGAGATGCTGTTAAGGATAGTACAAGGCACAGGACAACCCTTAGGACACAGAATTATCTGGTCCCAAATGTGACTAGTTTTGAGGTTACAAGACCCTGATCCAGAGAAAGGGGGAAAGAGCACGTAGAGTTTTGATGTTTCAAGCTGGTCATAATAATGCCTAGCACATTTATAGGGGTTCATAGGAGAGGATTCTTGTAGGTTACATAGGGTGGGATATGGGGTCAGAGCTCAGAAGCTAGGCAGAGAGCATGAGGGCATTTTACAAAGAGAAATGGCAACACAATGATGGTATTCATAATTTAAAAAAAAATTTATTTATTTTTGAGAGGGAGACAGAGTGTGAGCAGGGGAGGGGAAGAGAGAGGGAGAGACACAGAATTGGAAGCAGGCTCCCGACTCGGAGCTGTCAGCACAGAGCCTGATCCAGGGCTCGAACTCCATAACCATAAGATCATGACCTGAGCCAAAGTCAGACGTTTAACCGACTGACCCACCCAGGCGCCCTGGTATTCCTAATTCTTACTGATGACTGCTGCACACACTCAGATGAGTTAGGATGAATGTCTGACCAGTTAGAACAAACACACACCTTCATATATAGTTGTGCTTACAGACCTTGTATCAGCCTCGGGACACCTACTCTTTGTCTGGGTTCAGTCAAAAGTCCAATCTTGTTAGAACTAATTTTGGAGTAAACTGGAATGGATTTATCTTTTTGAGGCTCTTGAATAAGAATTTTCAACTTGATCAGGTAGGCAGAATGGGCTATGAGACCATAAAAAAAAAACTTTTGAATTAAGGATTTTCTGAGAAAGTTCTTTTTCACTCCACTTTCACCCTTCTTTTCAGTTTGTTTTTAGAAAGATGTTAAGTGTCTAATTGAGTCTTCTCATAGGGATGTTCCCTGGAAGTTATTGGGCAGAACCTCATGACATGGCTTTTCATGGTATCTCTCCTGAAAATATTGGATATTTCTAATAGCAGTTATTGGTGGTGGCAAGGCAGGAGAAAGATGTGATGATGATGGCAGTATGTTAAGGAGTCTAATTTGGCAGCAATATGCAGAATGATTTAGAATGAGAAGAAACAAGAAAGGAATACTTTGTATTTTTTTATTAAAAATTTTTTAAAACTTTTAATTTTGATTCCAGCTAGTTAACATACAGTGTTACATTAGTTATAGATATACAATATAGTGATTCAACAATTCCATACATCACCTGGTGCTCTCATCACAAGTGTATTCCCTAATCCTCATCATCTATTTAGCCCTACCCCCCCACCTCTCCTCCAATAGCCATCATTTTGTTCTCTATAGTTAAGAGTCAGTTTCTTGCCTTGTCTCCCTTTTTTCCCCTTTGTTCATTTATTGTGTTTCTTAAATTCCACATATGAGTGAAATCATATGGTATTTTTCTCTGAGTGACTTATTTTACTTAGCATTATATTCTCTAGGTTCACCCATCTTGTTGCAAATGGCAAGATTCCATTCTTCTTTTTTTAAGATTTTATTTTTTAAAGTAATCTCTACACCCACTGTGGGGTACAAACTTACAGTCCCAAGATTGAGTCTCCTGCTCTACCAACTGAGCACCCAGGCACCCCAAGACTTTGTCCATTTTTATGGCCGAATAATATTCCATTGTGTGTATATACCACCTCGTCTTTATCCCTTCATCTATCAGTGGACATTGGGCTGCTTCCATATCTTGGCTATTGTAGATAATGCTGCTATAAACATTGGCGTATGTGTATCCTTCTGAATTAGTGTTTTTGCATTTTTTGGGGTGAATATCCAGTAGTGCAATTGCTGGATCATAGGGTAGTTTTGTTTTGTTTTTGTTTTTTAACTTTTTGAGGAAACTCCCTATAGTTTTCCACAGTGGCTGCACCAGTTTGCATTCCCACCAACAGTGGAAGGGGGTTCCTTTTTCCTCCTCATCCTCACCATCACCTGTTGTATTTCGTATTGTTAATTTTAGCCATTCTGACAGGTGTGAGGAGGTATCTCATCATGGTTTTGATTTGTATTTCCCTGATGAGTCATATTGTGCATCTTGTTGTGTGTCTATTAGCCATCTGTATGTCTTCTTTGGAGAAGTGTCTATTCATGTCTTCTGCCTGTTTTAAATTGGATTATTTGCTTTAGGGGTGTTGAGTTTTGTAAGTTATTTATATATATTGGGTACTAACCTTTTATCATATATGTCCTTTGTAGATATCCTCTGCCATTCTGCTGGTTGCCTTTTAGTTTTGTTGATTGTTTCATTTTCTGTGCAGAAACTTACAATTTTTTTAAGTTTATTTATTTATTTTACACAATCTGTATACCTAAATTGGGGCTTGAACTCACGACCCCAAGATCAAGAGTCACATGCTCATTCAACTAAGCCAGCCAGGCACCTTTGAAGCTTTTTATATTGATGTAGTCCCAGTGATTTATTTTTCCTTTTGTTTCCCTTAGCCCAGGGGACCTATCTTGAAAAAAGTTACTATGGCTGATGTCAGAGAAGTTACTACCTGTGCTCTTTTCTAGGATTTTTATAGTTTCAAGTCCTATATTTAGGTCCGTACTCCATTTTGAAGTTATTTTTGTGTATGGTGTAAGAAAGAAGAAAGGAAGACTTTTTAAAGACTTTTTAAATTGTTTGGGTCCAAGCAGTGGGGTTAGAAGTTAAGTGCCATTGGGGCGCCTGGGTGGCGCAGTCGGTTAAGCGGCCGACTTCAGCCAGGTCACGATCTCGCGGTCCGTGAGTTCGAGCCCCGCGTCAGGCTCTGGGCTGATGGCTCGGAGCCTGGAGCCTGTTTCCGATTCTGTGTCTCCCTCTCTCTCTGCCCCTCCCCCGTTCATGCTCTGTCTCTCTCTGTCCTAAAAATAAGTAAAAAAAAAAAAAAAAAAAAAAGTTAAGTGCCATATGCTGGGGGGGGTGTGATTATTAAAGAATTTGTATAATCAAATCTCTCATCCTCTAGTAAATGATTTGATAAAAAGGGGATAAATGCATAAACTGATTGAAATAATTCATGTAACATACCTGACCTAGGGGAAGAATGATTTTGAAATTGAGAGACTTTTGGTAAAGGCATGATTATTAAAAAATCAGTAAAATCTATTTCTCATCTTACTTCATTGATGTGATACAAAGGTATTTAATGTATGGATTCATTGGAATTACTCACATAGAATACTTGGACCAGTGAAGGAGTGGTTTTCAACCACTATCTGGTATATTCCAGTTCTGCCAATAATTAGATGGCAGAAATTAACCTTTGAATTCTTCGTTATAAGGAAGATAATAAATTTCATGTACCTCCAGAGCTTACACTCTAAGGATTATATGAGGCAATGCATGTAAATCATTGAGAACATTGCCTGGAATCTTGTAAGTACTCAACAAATGAATATAATACATCTTATAATGTTTATCCAATATGTGGAGTCAAATAGAGAACTCAAAGTTAACCTTGAGATGTTGAATATTTGTCACTGAAGTAATAAAGGTGTATTAAGGAAGTCAGATGAGAAGCCAAATTCTGACGTGAGAGATGGAGTCAAGTTAGTTTTACATGCCCAGAGCTTGAGATAAAGATAGCACACATCAAGGGCGATGGGTGGCTCAGTCAGTTGAATATCCTGCTCTTGATTTCGGCTCAGGTCATGATCCCAGGCTTGTAGGATTGAGCCTTGCAGCAGGCTCTATGCTGAGCTTGGAGCTTGCTTGAGATTCTCTCTCTCCCTTTGTCCCTCTCCCCTGCTCGGTAGCTCGCTTGCTCTCTTCCTCTTTCCCTCTAAAATAATACTAATGAAAAACATAGTACCTGCCAGAGCAAATGCTTCATGGGTGTTTGGAGGGTATAGCTAGTATCTGAGAAACCAAGGCAGGGTATGCTGGTTTGGAAATCTGTGTAGAGTGAGACTTTGAATCAGGAAGTGTGGCAGAAAGTTTCTGTGTTAGCTCTTTTAGTTTCTATTGTTTATTGTTCGCTCTTCTAACCTCCTTTGGGCCTGGGAAAGGCCATGATACATGGTTCCAGCCAATGAAATCGTATCAGCTATTGCCAACATAATGCTATGTAACAAATCAAACAAAGGCACAGTGGCTCATATAAGTATTTATTTCTTACTCTTGGATCTGTGGGTCTGTAGCAATTTGAGTGTAATTTGGCTGGTCCAGACTGTATTGCAGACTCCAAGGTACAGTTGAGTCTGAATCTTCCCAAGATGTCTTTCACTTTCCTTGGACTAGAGACTTCACGGGGTGTGTTCTTCTTGTGGTGAATTGTGTAAGGACAAAAAGTGCCAGGCCAACTGTAAAAAGCACATTTTCCTAACATTCCACTGACCAAAGCAAGTTGTATGGCCAAACCCACAGTCAGTCATCAGCATGCCCACCATGAAGCCATGGGAGGGGTGTGATTTTTAATAGTGCTGCAGGGGAAAGAGGAGTCAGGGCCAGTGATTCACTCTTCTACAGAGACAAAAGAAAATCTGACGGACACAGGGATTTTCAAGAAAGCTGGTATGTTTATGAAAAAAAAAGACAGGAATGCCTGCCTTCTTCCTGCTTCCCGTGTGGACTTGCTGACTAGTGCTGGGATATCCTTCTTGTGGTCATGACGAAAAGGCTGAGAGCATTGTTGAAACACAGTCTTGATAGTGTCTAGCTTTTGAGGGAAGGGCAGAAACTGCCTGCCTACTGATTCATTGATAGTTAAACCCTGAAGTCATGTTTTCAGGTCAACAGCGAAAAGGAATGCTAATGACACAGTGAAGGTATGAGAAAACAGCCGAAACTTAAGCCGATCCTTGGGTTTTACCCACATTTGGAGTATGAAAGAGGCATGGTACCTAGCATGTAATGTATACTCAGAAATGTTTGTTGTCTTGAATTGATTTGAAGGAGTCAGACAGGCTATGTTCCCTGCTACTCCTTGTATCCATTATTCCACTGCCAGGCCATTCTCCTTTGCTCCCATCCCACAGAAACCTGTATCACCACCAGCATAATAATGATATTTTATTATCATGATCTGAAATCCTAGGGTTGATATCCAGCTGTTCTAAACAGAGCAGGTTTCTGTGAAAGAGGTTCACTTAGGAGTAAGCATGACAGTATTCAAACTACTGCCACCCAGGGAGAAAGTCTTTATTTGCCATTTTTTCTACTTGTCAGTCTCATGAGAGGTATGTGCTCATTATTTTTTACTTCCTTCATCTTGTACCCTATTCACAAAGAGAAAAGTTTGTGTTATTAAAGGATGGTCTGATGTTGGTTAGTAAATTCTTTCCTCCTCAGTCCTTTTACAGTTAGATTCTTACGTGAATGTGATTTCCATCTCATGCAATTTGGAGTAATTGCATGCAATATTAAATTGCAGGACTGTCTTTGAAATCGAAGGCAATGAAAACATAAGTAACACCTTTCTTGGAGTAGGTAGCTTTTTTGACTCTCATTGCTTATAAGAATGCTAACAGTTGCTGCATTTGTACTTATTGTTGTATATTGCTCATTTTTATGAAAGAAACATAACAAATGGGGATCTATGGCACAGAAGTCTTCTTGGAGAGGGTCGTAACCAAGAGACCACCAAACTCCCCTAAGTTAGTCTTTTTGATGCTGTTTTTATCAGACAAATAATGAGCACATCCCCAGCTTGTCTGTTGGCACCAGACCTCTTTGAGATTTTTTTTCGGGAACTCCTGTCCTTTAGGACTAATGTCTGGGTTTTCTGCGGAAAATTGTTGACATGGAATAGAAATAGTGGAACAGTGGAATAGAAACTTCAAATTTTAGGATTTCACTTCCCAGTAAAATTTAATAAACATAAGAGAGGCTCTCACAGGCTTATAGACATTTAGTTTTTCCAGAGAAAAATAGATATTTACCATCATGATAATTTTACAAAAGAAAGTAAATTTAAGCCATGTATAATAGGGAAATCACAGTTGGGTATCTTTGTTGGGATAACAGAGTTGGGACTTTGATCCAACTCTTAGGGGTTTATTTGAACCTTCCCCTTTACTTATTTGGAACTTCTTCTCTGACAGCAAGAAACTTGATTCACATTCTTTGCAATGTATTTATTTGTTCACTACTAGAATTCAAATAAAGTAGTTTCTGAATTGCTGACCTGTACCCCTGGGATAAACAAATATATGAACTACCATGTTTGTACAGATCCTTTTGTCTAAATATCCCGTCAGAGCAGTTTCCCAAAGCTCCATAGGCTAACTCCTTTCTTCCCGATGCTTTTCAGTGTGAGTATGTGATTCACTGGTAGCATCGTTAAATTTGTCATAGTTTGCATTTTTTTAATGTTTATTTTTGAGAGAGACAGAGCATGCAGGGGAGTGGCCGAGAGAGGGGGAGACAGATGATCTGAAGCAGGCTCTGTGCTGACAGCACAGAGCCTTATGTGGGGCTCAAACTCACGAACTATGAGATCATGACCTCAGCTGAAACCAAGAGTTGGATGCTTAATCAACTGAGCCACCCAGGCACCCCATCTTTATTTCTTTTTTAATTTCCTCCCCTATCCTTGTTGATTTTTTTAAGAAAATCTGCAAACAGTAAAGTTCACTCTTTGTTGTTTATAGTTTTAGAGATTTTGGCAAATGCATGAAGTTATGTATCCACTGGCATGGTACCACGGAGCACACTTCCACCATTCCCAGACTGCCTTTGTGGGCAACCACTAACGTGTTTCCACCTCTCTGAGTATTTCCACATATTTTGCCTTAGCTGTAAATAATATTTCCTGTTAAAAAGTTAATTGCTTTGTAAATTTTGATTTCTTACTTAGAAGAAATGATTATTCAGATGCATGCTACCAACATGAGTCATCGCATTTTGCTGTGAATCTCATAATAATATTAATTACTGCAGTTATGGGCACACACATGTGTGGTGTGTGTCGGGCACTGTGCAGGGCCTATTTATGGACACTTTCAATGAATGTTCATAGTCATCCATTCTGTTAGATACAACTAGTTCCATTTTACAGATGAGAAGGATCAAGGTCCAGAGAGGGTCCATGACTTGCTCAAGTTTGCTCATCTGGAAATGAAGTCATTATTTGAATCTAGGCGGTCAAACTGTTTTTGCTGACCTTTCCCTCACTACACTATCCTGCCTCATCACACAGAAATTCATGCTTACTGAATATGTACCTGGCACATGGTAAATGTTGGGTCCCAAACAGTCACATTCATTGTGTCATTTAATCCCCACAGCAGTCCCTTGATGTAAGCATTCCATTTATCCCCATTTTGCAGAGAAGACAGAGGCAGAGAAGGTTGATGTTGCCGTGCTGAGGCCACACAGCTGGCTAAGTGATGGTTTTGTTTCAGTTCTGACTCTGAGTTACTGCAAAGTTGGCTCACCCCTAATTACTGCCTTTCTGAATCAGGTTTGGACTTTGAGAATTAAAATGGATGGTGTGCCAGCATAGGTGGCAATGAATGAAAAAAATGCCATTAATGATTTAATAGAGGTAAGGAGCTAGAAGTTCAGGCAGTGGACTCGAGTACCTACCATTAGTCTCCATCTCTAGCCAGGAGAATGATTGGCAGAAATGCAAACCATGTGGCCAACAGGAATCTTGGGTGGTAACTGTGTGCATGTAACAGAGCATTTTGGCGTGTGGATTCATGATGAGAGAAGATAAAAGGCAGGGATGCTATGTGTGGGTCAGCTTTCCCGCTCCATTCCCCAGCTGGCTAGCACCCTCTAATGACTTCTTCTCTGTGGCTTGCTGGAATTCTCATGGGTCATGAAGGATATGAATGTATAGGTTCCTGGCATTTCAGCAACTTCGGGTGCTTATTTGGCTGTGTTCTCACTGTGTGACCTTGGCCACATCATATCAGGTTTCTGTCTGCACCCCACTTCCTTTATCTATGAAGTCTGTTCTCCTCTATCCATGCTACCATTTCTGTGATGCTCCAGCAAGAGCAGAAATGCCTTGTAGAGTATGTCCACAGTGACAGGATGCCT
Organism: Neofelis nebulosa; assembly: GCF_028018385.1. NCBI lineage: Eukaryota > Metazoa > Chordata > Mammalia > Carnivora > Felidae > Neofelis > Neofelis nebulosa. The sequence goes on along the minus strand of NC_080799.1, from coordinate 40,223,515 downwards.
CTCTGGGCTTTCTTAGGGTCTCCTACCCTTCACTCCCAGCTTTGGGATGATATGTGACTTCCAAAGTGCTTGTTCACTGACATAGAGGCCTGGTTCTGATGTTCTCTTGCTTCACACACTCCCATGACCCCAAGTACCTTTTTAGTGAGCTGAGCAGAATGGCACTGGATTTCCTTTGAAAGGAAATGGACCCTGGGATTCCTGACCTTTTTTCTTCTCTTTTGCATTTTTATTGAGGTAAAAGTCAACATATAAAATTAACCACTAACCATTATAAAATATACATTTCAGTGGTATTTAGTGCATTCACAGTGTTGTACAACCATGACCACTCTCTAATTCTAAGACATTTTCATAGGGATGCCTGGCTGGCTCAGTCAGTGGAACACATGACTCTTATCTCAGGGTCATGAGTTTAATCCCCATGTTGGGCACAGAGCCCACTTTAAAAAAAAAGACATTTTTACCACCCCAAAAGAAAACCTGTTCCCGTTATGTAGGCACTCCTCTTTCCTCTTTCTTTCCAGCCTCTGGCAACCACCAATCTGCCTTCTATCTGTGGATTTTCTTATTCTGAACATATAAAAAGAATCATCAGTATGTAGCCTTTTGTGTCTGGCTTATTTCCCTCAACATCGTGTTTTTGGAGTTCGCTTTACCTTGTAACATGTACCAATTTTTGTTCCTTTTTTTATGGGTGAATAGTATTCCATCGCCATGGACAGTTACATTTTGTTTATCTACTCATCAATGTATGGATGTTGTGTTGTTTACATTTCTTGGCTCCTGTGTGTAAGTATTTCAACAGTAGAATACAACAGTAGAATACAGTTTTTTTGAAGTTGTCTGTTTCCAGTTTTTTTAGGTATTTACCTAGGAGTGGAATTGCTTTGTCATGTGGTAATTCTGTGTGTGACTTACTGGGGAACCACCAAACTGTCTCCCACAGTGGCTGCGCCATTTTCTATTCCCATCAGCATGTTCAAATTTCTTGATAAGCTTGTTCCTCATGTTGTGCTTTCCAAGGGAGGAAATTAGGAAGGTGAATGACAGCTTCCCTTCCCTTTTCTCCAGCCATCGTGCCGGATTCCATTCCATTTTCGTGGAATCTTGGGCAGATCATATTATTTGCCTGAGTCTCAGTTTCCACATATGTGGGATAGGTAGAATTGTGTGCCTGCATCATGTGTTGTTTTTGTTTGTTTGTTTTTTTGGTGAGGATTATCTAAGTAATTCATCTTGGCTCAATAAATACTAGCTGCTTATAATGAGGATGATGAGGATGATGATTTGTTACCATTTTGCCTTTCCTTTTCAGCCTCTTTTCCTCTCTTGCAGCCACTGTGCTCATGGCTCTGACTTTAGATGGCTGAGTGCCCTTTCTGTATAGCTCAGTGCTGTCTTTGTCAGTCTTGTGGGCAGACATCATCAGTTCTGGTGCTACCAACATGCACTGTAACCCCATCACTTTTTCATTAACATGTTTCTAGTATAAGAGGATGCACACTCTCGAATTAGGGGCAGAGGGGGCTGAGGAAGACAGGGACTGTGTCTTGTTGTTTTTGTCCTACTATAAATTTATTTATTTTAATTTTTTTAAATGTGTTATGTAATCTCTACCCCCAATGTGGGGCTTGAATGTACAACCCGGAGATCAAGAGTTGCATGCTATACCAACTGAGCTAGCCAGGCTCCCCATGCAAATTTATTTTTATTATTTCTTAGAAATCTTAGGCTTCATCCTACAGAAGTGCATTTTTAAATTTTACATTTGACTTTATTATTTTTTATCTTTGTGTGTCCTAATATCACCATGAACCACACCCCTGTATGAAAGAAACCTTCACCTCTAACCATTGACTGTGTCAGGAGTGTGTGTAAGTTTGACTTAAGGTACACCAGACACAGTCTTGCCAGCCCACTGAAGCATGTGTGTTATGGTTTTACATGCACAGTCCTAGAAAAGTACATATCAGCATGCACAAGATACATTAGGGGAGCTTGTCAAAATATGGGGTTCCTGCCTCATACAGAGGAACATTTCTGTTTGTCCTTATAGGACTCCATGTTACCCTGTACTTCCTGTCCTTTTAAGACTTAGCACAGTGCACAGTTCCCATGGTGGGGAGCTTTCAAAGTTAAGGGTGCCTGGGGCCAATCCACCTCCTACTTTTACTAGCTTTGTGAATTTGAAAAGTTGATTGATCTCTCTTGAGATTGTTTCCTCCTCTGTGTAGAAGGGGTAAGTAACTGTACCTGGATCTATAGGATGACCATGGGGTGGAATGAGGCAGCACCTATAAAAATATGCCTGGGACAAAGCAGGTACTCAGTGAATGCTTTCATTGTTTTTTAATGTGTTTTACTCATTTGATTGCTTCCTCTGCTAATCTGTGAGCTTCTTGACAATGGGGATTTTTCTTTAATATCTTATCTCCATTACTTACAAAGAGCCTACTGTCTAAAAGGGCACCCCCCCCCCCACACACACACACTCATTTTTAAAGGAGGCTTCTATATCTTGGGGACTCCTGGATGAATTTTGTGAATCCCCCTAACCCTTTTCTTTACTGTTTTCATGCTTTGCTCTTTTGCATTCGTCTCTTAAGACATGCCGCCTTGCACCTTCCTTCAATGGCTATTTGTTGAGCCCCAGGCTTATATTATGCTGAGTTGGCGTTCCTTCAAGCATCCTCTTCCCCACTAATGATTGACTGACAGTGGGGTAGCTGATGTGCTGAGGCAGCACCCCAGGGGCTCATGGGCTCTTCCCCCCACTGCAGGGTGAAAAGTAACTCTATCTTCTCAGTTAATGGGAAGAGAAAGCCATGGGGCCTTTGTGATTCATTCTGCAGGGTTGCAGAATGTGATCTGTGTGGCAGTGTATGTGTGTTTGTGTAAAAATATCCCCCCTGTTTAAAGCGCCAAAGCTACTGCAAATAAGCTTCAAGATAAGGTGATGAGAATTAAAAATAATGAAATGCCACAATAAGAGAAAACTATTTTTCAGCAACCCTTAAAAATATGTTGGAAATATATACATCACTGGTACTGTCTAGAGAATATTAGCGTTAGCAACAGACATGTGGATAGGGAAAGTCTTTGCTATAACTTAGGGAGATAATTTGGAACTATAAAACTTCAGGAGATTCCTCAAGAAGTTGAACATAAAATTACCATTTCTGAGTATTTATCCAAGGAATTGAAAGCAGAAACTTTAACAGGTACCTGTTTGCCAAGTTATTGCAGCAATCATTGTAGCATCATTCACAGTAGCCAAAAGGTTGGTAGCCAGAATGTCCCTTGGTAGATGAATCGGTAAGCAAGATGTGGTGTGTCCATATAGTGGAATATTATTCACCCATATAAAGGAATGAAGTTCTGACATATGCCATTACATGGATGAACCTTGAAAACACAATGCTAAACGAAAGAAGCCAGACAGAAAAGGCCAAATAGTGTGTAATTACACCTACGTGTGATATCTAGAGTCATCAAACTCATAGAGATGGAAAATAGTGGAATGGTGGTTGCCAGGGGCTGCAGTGAGGAGATGGGGAGTTATTTAATGGGTCCAGAGTTTTATTTGGGATGATGAAACATCAGGAGAGGGGTCATGGTTACAGAACATGAGGGAAGTACTAAAGTGCCTCTGAATTGTCCAGTTAAAAAGGATTCAAAGGTAAATTTTATGTTATATACATTTTACTACATTAAAAAATAGCAGAAAAAAATACCATAAGCAGCCAAAAAGAAAATTGTAGGAGAAGCACCTTCCTCCTCTGGTCAGAGGATTTTTTTTTTTCTTGTTGCCCCATGCATTCCCTTTCTGGAGTGCTCATTTGTTTCTAGCTGCCTCCATTTGGAAGCAGAGCTTGAAAACTGGCAACCTGAAGGCTGTAACTGGCCCATGGAGGAATTTTGTTTGAGCCACCCTATTTATCTGAAGTTTGGATCAGTTGTCAGCATTTTACTGTGAGATACTTGGCATCAGAAAGAGGAATTGGATTCCAGTATCTTAAAAACCTTGTGGTCTGGCCACACTGGGTCTACATTCTCCCACCTCAGGGTTGTGTTCTTGAAGGAGCCCCAGTGTGTTTAGCTCACAGGGGTGGGGCACCTGCCTGGCCCCTTGGGGAAGTGAAGTGGCAGCCTCCCCCTCTCCTACACTGAAGGGACCCTCTTCTCACAGTCTGGGAGTGGATCACTTCAGCCACTGATCATTGTCTTTGTTCTCCTGCTTTCCGGAAGGATTGCTGTGGAAATGAGCACTTGTGTATGGCCTCTATTCACTGTAGGCCTATTAGCCCAAAATCCCCTGTTGCCACATTCAGAGTTTTTATACATCCAGTTGTTTTTAGAGTAGCCCAAACAAGTAGATTTTCACTATTTAGGACCTGTTTTGTGTACCCCACAAAACCTCTCCAGACAGCTGTTACCCATTGATGAGGTAGGGCCTTGGAGTCATAGCATCAAGTTACTGTGGCCCTTTCGAGCCCCAGACCAACACGTCACTGCCATGCCACTCAGGACATCACCCAGTCGCATACCTTCTTCAGTTCTGGGTGGTGGCTTCTCCATGGAAGCCTCTGGACAGTGTTATGGGCTGAAAGTCTGAGCCCCTCCTAAATTCATGTTGGAGCCCCAACCTCCAATGTGATGATGAGGCCTTGGGGGTTGGTGATTAGGCTTAGCTGAGGCCATGAGGGTGGACCCTTGGGAGCATTCTGTCCATACCCATGCACTGAGCAAAGGCCAGGAGAGGACACAGCTGGGGGATGGGTGTCCAGAAGCCAGGAGGCTGGCTCTCACCAGGAACCAAATCTGCTTGCACCTTCATTTGGACTTCCAATCTCAAGAACTGTGAGGAATAAATGTGTTTTGTTTCAGCCACTCAGTCTGTGGTATTCTGGAATAACAGCCAGAGTTGCTAAGCCACAAGGTCTCATGTTGTAAGGGGCTTCTCTCTCCTACAACCCTGTCCAAGTGCTACCCAACAAAATGTGTTGTGTTTTACTACCTTTTGTGGCTCTATATTTTCCTTTGATGAGCCCTAAATCCCTCAAACTCTCTTCAATTAATACATTTTTTCTTATCCAAAAGTGGAAATATAATTCAGTAGACAGAGGAGAGAGAAGATGAAGAAGACTTGATGTCATATAAGGGGCCTCTTACTTCCTCCATTGAAATGGGAAAACCAGTAAGATGGGCACTGAAGACCTTTGTGTTCGCCAGAGCTGGGAGAGAGGCTGTTACTTGTCTTTGGGCATGTGGTTGGGCCTTACAGTGATTGGTATTATCTGCATCTGCACTTGATAGTTTACAAGAGGCTCTACACTGCTGATAACCCTTGAGTCGGTAAAAATGTGAGTGGCATATGCCTGGAGTGTCCCTCTCATTGGTCAAGGATTAAATTCGTGGGGAAGCACTCACCTAAAGTAGCTTTGGTCTGATCGCCAGCTCAGAATCCAAGGTGAAAAGGCTACAGGAGCTGGCCACAGTCAGCGGAAGTGCGTAACTTACATGGATTGATGGTTCTGGTTGATCAGGATTTGCAGGAAATGGGGTAATGCAATTACCATCCTCAGCCAGCTCCCCGTAGGGTGTTCTCACAGATCAGTGGCAAAGGGTTCGTAGGCGATTTTCTTCTCCATTATATTGTGAGATGTACAAGCCTTCCTACTGATACTGCTGGGGAGAGATGTTTAACGGATTATGAGACTGCTGTTTAAAAAAATGATTTCCAGTTAAATACCTTTCAGTATTACAATGGTAAAGCTCTGAAGAATGGGGGAATTCCTCCGAAATAATTGCTTCTCAAGGAGCTTAGTTTGATTGTCTTATAAACAACTTTAACTTCATTCTTTTCTTCTTTCCTATGACAAATGAGAAAAGAAGTCTGCATTTCATTGAACAGTCGGATTTCCAATATGGTGTTTACTTGAATTTTCCATTTCTGCTGCAGCCAGGAAATCAAATCCAAAGGATTAAACACCCAATTCGAAATATAATGGAAAATTAAAAAAGGGGGGGATTCATCAATAAATGAGGAAGACTTTGTTCACAAGTTTCTAAATGGTAACTCCAGAATGGCAGCAAATTGGGCAAAGGTGACCTTGAGCGCCTAGGCCATCTGTGCTAGCATCTCTCATGTTCTGCTGGTGTCATGAGGTTAATTTTTAGACAAGAACTATTGGTAACAGTGGTCATGTTGTAAATGTTTTCTGTGTGCCAAACCCAGTGCTTTTTATCCATTATTTTCTTAATTCCTTAAAACTCTCTGAAGTACGTATTTTAAGTTATCCCATTTTAGGAGGAAAAACCAGACATGGACAGTTAATAATGTACTCAAGAACACAGAGCTAGTAAGTGATGGAGTCAGATTCCCAATCAGCTTCTCCGTAGGTCCAGGCCCACAGTCCAAGTCACGGTGTCCACTGCCAGGAACAGTGGCCTTAGATTTAAGGTCTGGCCCCCTCGTTTGTTTTGAGTAGATCAGGGTTTTTTTCCTCCCCATTGGAGACCTCCAAAGTCCAAAGGCATAACATTCATGTAGTAGTCAACAGGTATGTATATCAAGGGTCTAGTAGAGACCAGGTGCTAGACCAGGGGCTAGGAAGCCCAAGAGAGACTCCAGTGCTCCACCCTCACGGAACTTTCATTCTCAGGGAGAGACAAGACAACACAGAGGTAAACACTTGTGATAGATACCAGGAGAGAAATCAACTTGATCCTGAGGCAGAAAATAATAAGGGTCTATTGAGGAGGCTCTCTGCAGGGGTGGAGAGATGGTTCTGCTAAAACTGGGAGAGAAGGAAAGAGAAAGCTCTGCCAATAGCTATGGGAAAGAGCGTTCTAGCAGGAAGGAACAGCAAATACAAAGGCCCTGAGATGGGAAGAAGGTTGACCTATTTGAAAAAACTGAAAGGAAGTCAATGTGGCTGGAATAATAGAGGGTTGAGGGAAGCAGCCCTCCCTAGATGGGATTCAACAGTTGGCCTTAAGAGGGCAGAACACACATACTTCTGTATCTCAGGTTATTTTCTTTCTCCTTTAAAGAAGTTCTTTTCTATTTCTGCATTGCTTTTCTCCTCCTCTACCTTATTCGAGTGCCTGCTGCAATTGCCCTTGATTAAAAAACATTACTCTCTGTTGATCTGGGCTTTTTTTTTATTTCTTTTTTTTTTTTTAACATTTATTCATTTCTGAAAGAGAGAGAGAGTGTGAGCACAAGCGGGGGAGGGGAAGAGAGAAAGGGAGACAGAGAATCCGAAGCAGAGTCCAGGCTCTGAGCTGTCGGCACAGAGCCCAGCATGGGGCTCCAACTCACAAACTGCGAGATGATGACCTGAGCCGAAGTCAGACGCCCAACTGACTGAGCCACCGAGGCACCCCAGGGCTTTTTAATTCAAGAAATCTTTGAGCATTATATGCCAAACCCTGGGGTAGGCCATGCAGGAAATCCAAAGAAGTAGAGTGATGTGTTTGTGGGTCTTAGAAACATGTAGCTTTGAATTACAGAAGTGGAAATGAAGTTGACCTTGCAGAAATGAGTTGCAGGTTAGGTGGTCGTAAGCCTTTAAAGAAGATTCATGTGGGACCTTTTCAAATAATTCTGTTCACCAATTTTAAACCATCCTGCATCCTAGTGAGCACAGTTTATGGCTCTGTTCACATCATAGATTTGGAAATCAAGACCTAAAAAGGTCACACCATTAAATAAATGTTCAACACTCAGGGAGAGATGGGATGTGAGTAACACATTCTCAGTTTCATGACATTAACTTGCTACTTTTGTAATAGCTACTTTGGTTTGCATTCCTAAAACTGAAAAATTTTTTTGCCTGTAGTTTTGATGAAACAAAGCAAGTTTTTGATGTGAGCGTTTTTCTACTTCAGAGAATTGAATAAAGGAAGTGTGCATTGATTAATATTCTTGGGGGTACTAGAAATCTGTCTGGAAACCCCTCATGTCCAGTGTTCCTCCAATTTATTGTGCTTAAGTATACTTTAGAGCTGTGCTATCCATTACAGTAACTGCCAGCCACGTGTGGTGACCGACCCTCGCAATCGGGCTAGATTCAATTGAGATGTGCTGTTAAGTGTCTGATGACTTAATGTGAAAACAGAATTAAAATATTTCTATACTTTTCGTATTAATTATACAATGGACTGATAATCTTTGTATATATACAGTTAAAGACACAGTATTAATAGAATTTTACTTGTTCATTTTTATCTTTTTAAAAATGTGCCTACTAGAGAATTTAAAATTATATGTGGCTTGAATTCTGCTTCTTTTGGATTGTATTACTCTAAAAAGACTTGTATATCCACTCATGATGCTATAATTGACACCAGGCTTGCCCTCCTATTGAAAACAATGGTAAAACAATGAAACCTGTGAGGCTATTCTTTGAAAGCATCTATGAAAGGTGGGGCAGTTTTCTGATCTTTGAGAGAAGGGCAGCACATACACTGAGCCTCACAGAAGCCCGGCTTTCTGTCCAGGAGCCCTTTCCTGCTGTAGTGCAGGTAGGTTGTACCACACGAGTGAGAGTATAAACTAAGAAGTAGACATTGTAATTCTTGGCTCCTGAAGTGGAATTCATTGGGCAGGGTACCAGAAAAGAAGAATATGTTCAGGGGAGAATTTATAAATCTTCACGGGGATTTACTGCAGGTCCTTGGCTGAGAGCTGGGGTATCCATGCACAGGTTGAGATATCACCAGACTTAGCAGGGATCCCTTGATGCAGGGCTGACATCTAAATAACACCAACATTTGTGTAGTGCTGCAACACATTAAGATCCAACCAAGGTGAGGGGTCTGCTGAACACGTGGTATAGTCAGCTTTGACCCCAGAATGGCCGTGTCTTACTAGTAAATTCTAATTCCACTAGAATAAGGACACCAAGTGACAAAGTTTGAGACAGAGATATGGCTACTGGACAAAAAATAAAACCAAATTCAACAGGATCAAAATAATACTCTAGTAATTTAATTACCCATGTGACTAAAAGAAGGTAGCATAATCTGGACTATTGTCCATCGTGTCTAATGTATAATAAACGTTGCTAAACACATGAATAAGCATGTAAATGGGACCCACATGGAAGATATAAAATAAAGTCATTAGAAACAGACCCTGAGGTGACATGGATGTTAGAATTATCTCTAGTTATTTGTAAAGAAAATTTAAAAAAAACTTCTAAATAACCAATGCTTTAAAGAAGGAGAGCTCACAAAGAAAATCCTAAGATATTTTTAAATGATTGATTCTGAAAATACATCATATTAAAATTTATGAGATGTGGCTAAAGTAAATCTAAGAAGGAAGTTTATATTACAATGGAAAAAAATGGACCTTGACCTGTACTTCCCCCAAGTTAATTTGAAATGATTCATATATCTCCATGTTTCACTGAAAATGATCACGTTTCTGGAAGGAACCATAAGAGAATATCTTTGCAATCCTGGTGTAAGCTAAGTTTTCTTAAAGCATGCATACACACACACACACACACACACACACACACACACACACTAATGTATAAAAGAAAAAAGGGGGAAAGGGGCCTTTGTTAAAATTAAAAACTAATGTCAAAGGTATCATTAAGAAAATGGGAAGTCAAGCTGTGGACTGGGAGAACACATTCACAGTACTGCTGACAGAGGACTTATGTCCTGAATATGGGAAGACAACTCATTAAAAATGGGAGAATGAATTGAACATGCTTTTCCAATCAGAGGGTGTGAGAATGTCCATTGAGCATAGAAAAATGTGCTGAAGATGGTAGTCATCAGGGAAATGAAGTTAAAATCACAGTGAGACACCACTTCACACCCACTACAATAACTAAAATTAAAAAGAATAAAGACACCAAATGTTGGTGAGGATGTGGAGGAACAGAACTATCCTACATTGCTGGTGGGTGTGAACTGGTACAAGTGCTTTGGAAATCTGTTCAGCTCTTCATTTTACAGTGAAACACCTATTGTCCAGCAATTCTACCCTCCAGTAATTACATAAGGGTAATAAAAACATACAGCCAGGGAACCTGGGTGGCTCCATCAGTTAAGGGTCTGACTTCGGCTCGGGTCATGATCTCACAGTTCTTGGGTTTGAGCCCCACATCGGGCTCTGTGCTGACAGCTCAGAGCCTGGAGCCTGATTCAGATTCTGTGTCTCCCTCTCTCTCTGCCCCTCCCCTGCTCATGCTCTGTTCTCTGTCTCTCAAAAATAAACATTAAAAAAAATTTTTAAAATACAGCCACACACACCTGCACACACACAGATGCAAAGGTACAGTAATAAAGTTTATTGCAGCTTTATTCATACTAGGCAAAACTGGAAACAGTAATACCTATGTCTACCGACAAGGAATGGGTAAACAAATAGTGGTACTCATGCAGTTTAATACTGTTCAACAACATAGAAAAGACTAGCTTAGTGATGTGTGCATTGATGTGGGCGAGTCTCACACACATTGGGAAGTGCATCAAGGGCCAGACACAGAAGCATACATACTGTGTGTTTTCATTATATGATGTTTAAGAATTGGCAAATTAATGGTGAGAGAATATAGAACACTCATTTCCTGGCCCCAGTGGGGGCCACACTGGGACAAGACACTGCACTCAGGTGATGGAGATGATCTACACTTGATTACTGCTATGGTTAGATGGGTGTATACATTTATCACAACTCTAAATCTTTATGAGCTTAAGATCTGTGCATTCTCTGTGCACATTGTATCTGAAAAAAAAAATCCCTGGGGCACCTGAATGGCTCAATGGGTTAAGTGTCAACTGTTGATCTTGGCTCAGGTCATGATCTTACCATTCGTGAGACTGAGCCCCATGCGGGGCTCTGTGCTGACAGTAGGGAGCCTGCTTGGGATTCTCTCTTTCTCTGCCCCTCCATATCTCTCTCTCTCTCTCTCTCTCTCTCTCTCTACCCCCCCCTCACAATAAATGAATAAACTTAAAAAAATCCTTAAAAAGAATATTCAAAAGCAGGGGTCAGCAAACTATCACTCAGGGGCCTAATGTGGTCTGCCACCTGTTTTTGTAAATGTTATGGGTATGAAGCCATACCGACTTACCCACATATTGTCTCCAGCTGATTTTGCACAGGAATACCAGAGTTGAGAAGTTGAGACAGAGACTGTATGGCCAGCATAGCCTAAACTGTTTACTATGTGGCTTGTTCCCAAAAACCTTGCTAACTGCTGCTCTAGACAAATTGTTTTAATAAGACTCCAAAACCTAGCTGCAGACATTCTGATCCAGAGCAGCTGAGGGCAGAACTCTGCAGTTCTCTTCCACTCCCCCAGAAGGCTTCAAAGCAGGCAAAACTGGTGGCCAGGGAGAACAGAATTGATCCTTTCAAGATTCACCCTATCGATACCTAGCAACTGTCTTTGGTCATAAAATTATTTTACTGACTGATCTAATTTGTTCATGCTGCAGTTATAAAAGCCCATTTCTTCCCCATTAGCTTTCTATGGAAAGTGAGAGAAGTTCCGACTCATCATTGTTATGTAATCATCCTTCATAAATTTAGAGAGCCTCACATGTGCTGGTAACATCAGAACTCTCTTTTGCCACTATTGGGCTCTCTGTGGGTGGCTGTTTGAGAGGCTAAAAGATATGAGGGGGGAGGGAAGTCACAAAGCACTTTCCATGCATGTCTAAAGGATAATGACACTTAAGAAGCTTTACTTAAAACCGATTTGGCTTCATGATGATTTGAGCTTGCTCTTTAATTAGTTTTTAGAAGCATATATTGTTTATTATCATTATTTTATTTTGCCAAATAGAAGCTTAACATGCATTAGTTCACAAACAAGGCAGCTGCTCTTTACCAGGTTTTAACCACCAACCAAGGAAAAAGAAAATGTCTTATCACCTTGGAAACATTTCCCCCATGGGTGGTATGTGACTAAAATGTAAAGATAATAGAGGACACTTTTGGCAGAATCATTTTTGCTCAACAAATGGTACATTTGTGCCCCTATATTTCCAGCACCCTTGCAGTTAGGTAGGGTTGTGTGACTGGTTTTGCTCAATGAAATGAATGTCTTCTCCATTCTTTATTTCTCCCATTGAGGCATGTATTGAGATAAAGTTACCACTGGAATGAAATGAAATAGCTTGAATTAATGAGCTTGGTTTCTCCTATCAGGAAATGAACATTTGTTGTGTTAATCCACTGAGTCTTTAAGGTTATTTGTTTTTGCAGCATATCCTTGTCTCTTCTGACTAATATGGTGCTCATTGGTATAGGTTAAGGCACTCATTGGAGAAAACAGACCCAGGAAGACATTACAAAGGTGCATAGTATAAATGTATCATTGCCAATAATAATGGACTATTTGTTAACACAGAAAGGACAATTGACTCTTAGCTCTTTATCTTCAGCTTTATAAAAATGCAGTTGGCTCCAAGAACCTACATAAAAGTGAATATAAACATAACCATACCAATACATGACATAGGCAAAATACATATAAAGACAGTGGGAGACCATTGCTTTCCAAGAGGTCTCTGTTGTGAATTTGTTGTGTGAATTTTTTTTTTCTTTTGAGAGAGTGCCCTGGGGGTTGCAAGTTGTTACCTTCTAACTCACTTAAAAATGTCTTCTTTGAGGGTACAGGGCTGGAAGAGAAAATTTCTGTGATGCTGGACCTCATTTTTCACGGGGCTTTGCTCTCTGGCAAGATGGGCTATTACATCAAGTATTGTATCGTCTATCTTCTGTGCTGGCAAGACCCCTGATTACTCACCTGCTCTGCAGAGTTGATCATGCCTTCTTCTACCCTTGCCAGGATGGCTATGACTGGCTTCCATGTTGGTCTCTCCTTCTAGAATGTGAGCTTCAGAGGCAGAGTCCATAATACTCATCTTTAAGTATCTTCATATCTCCAGTGACATCAGGCACGTGGCAGACACCCAGTATGTGTTTCTGATTGAATAAGTAAATGATAACTCCACCACTCAGATTCTTCACCTCTTAGGATGTCACCACCTTCATTGCCACCACTGTGATCTAAGCTGCTGTCAGTCAATTCTGCCTGATTCCTGAGATAACCTCCAAAGACCCTTGCTTACATCTACTCTTACCCTTGCCATCAGTGTTTTCATTAGAGTTGGAGCCATCTCTTTAAAACCCAAATATTACCTCACCCCTTCAAACTTTTGGGTGACTTTCTATTGCTCTTTGAATAAAGGCTAAAGTTCTTCCTGTGGTCTGCGAGACCCTCTTTCTGTATCCTTACCTTGCTCAAATGCCTCACAGTTCAGGGAGATTTCTTTCTTACGGTTGCTCAAAAACACCCTGTTTTATTCTGCCATAGGGTCTTTAATCCATGTTGTGTTTTATGCCTCCTGTGCTCAACTCCATGATACACACACACACAAACACACACGTCCTTGCTTACCTAGTTTAGTTCCAGCTGTTTTTTTAGACTTCAGCTCACATTAGGGGGCATTCTTCTTTTATAATTTATAATTTCTTTTTTAAATTTTTTTTTTTCAACATTTTTTAATTTATTTTTGGGACAGAGAGAGACAGAGCATGAACGGGGGAGGGGCAGAGAGAGAGGGAGACACAGAATCGGAAACAGGCTCCAGGCTCCGAGCCATCAGCCCAGAGCCTGACGCGGGGCTCGAACTCACGGAGCGCGAGATCGTGACCTGGCTGAAGTCGGACGCTTAACCGACTGCGCCACCCAGGCGCCCCTATAATTTATAATTTCTTACAGTATCAAGTATTCCTTCTTTTCAGTACATCAATAGTTGCAGTTTTACCTTTACTTTCATGATTATTTGATTCAGGTCTGCAGGCACTAATCGAGAAGACTGGTCTGGTTTTTGCCTAGCACTACATCCCGAGAGCCTATTCCAGTATCTGGCATATATTTATTTAGCAAATAATGTTGCATAAATGAATGTCTGGTTAGGGGTATTGTAATAGCTCACTGCTGACTAGGGAGGCATACTGAGTGCTACCTGGTCCTGTGAGTAAGGAAGAGCTACAGCATGATGCAGAAGTGGTAGGCACTCACAGTAGGCCATCAGCCCTGCCCTGCTTAGAAGGCCTGGTCTGGAGCAGGCAGAGATGGAGTGGAGGGGACTCACTGGTGGCCCAGTTATCCTTGGGCTTAAACTCAGTCTCTTTTAAGAGTGTGGAGGGGTTCATTCCCCAGCACTCTATCCTAGGCAGACCATGATGGGCTTTTCTTTTTTCTTTTTAATTTTTTTTCAGTGTTTATTTTTGACAGAGAGAGAGCATGAGTGGGAGAGGGGCAGAGAGTGAGGGAGACACAGAATCTGAAGCAGGCTCCAGGCCCTGAGCTGTCAGCAGCACAGAGCCTGACACCGGCCTCGAAGTCACAGACCGCAAGATCATAACCTGAGCCAAAGTCGGACGCTCAACTGACTGAGCCACCCAGGCGCCCCATGGTGAGCTTTTCAAAGCCATCCATAAGTTCTCAGGGGCTAAAGTTCAGAAATGGCTAATCTGGACAATATTCCAGTGAATTGACTAACAAGAGGGTTTTATCCACAAAAAGGTCATTCTGAGTTCAAATACCTGGTTCTTTGTTGTAAAACATCCATTCTAGACCAGGATTCTCTGGACTTTCATTATGTAGGACAATGAGGTGACAAGGGGCCACAGAGTTTAGTGCAGTTTTTGTTGTTTGTTGCATTTTGATTGTTTTAATGGGGAAGAGTGTTGGGAGTATATAAAAATTGCCAGTCACTTGTCAAATACCATCATCATTTTGAGGCAAATGGGAAGGTTAACAGAATCATTGGGCTCAGGTGTAAAGATAAAATTTGCTGGATATTTGGATAAGAGCATTAATAAAAATCTTCAGAGTATAGTTATTTGGAAACATGTAAGTTAAAAGAAACTGTTGGATTTAAATGTGGATCAGTCAGGCTATCTGAAGGAAAGATGGAGATAATCAGCTAATGGAACTGAGGGGTGGAAAGGTGATAGGTTAAACAATAAAAAGCTAAGAAGCGTGGCTGAAGGTAGCTGGTGGCATTCTTGGTGCTTTTTTGGACCATTTTGACAGTTACTTTAGATGCTTTGTTGGTCAGATGGTTGTTAAGATAATGAATATAAATCTGTTAGGAGAAGGTGTGAGCAAGGCCCTGAGGCAGAGGAATGGAGGGGCTGTACTTTCTTCCTAAACTATCAGAGCTGTATCCCTGCTAGTGTCATTTCCATGCTTGCGCCCCCTGGTGTCCAAAGCTGGCTTTGCTTTTGATACACTGCTTCCCTGTACATGCATATAATCCCAGTTGCTGATGGGAAAATGCCATGTCTCAGGTGTTCTGGGGGAGGGAAAAAAAAAGTTGAGAACCGTGGCTGTAATTACAGAGAAAAAAGCATGGAGAATTGCAAGGATGAGGGCTGATGCTTCAATTTGTTACGATGTCTATTTTCTGACCATCTTTTAGATTCCCTAGAAATTACTCATTTTTAGGAATGCCTGACTTCTGTGCATTTCTGCAGAACTCAGGTCTAAACTAATTTGATGTAAATTATACATTTGCAACTGGTATTCTAGAAAAACCTGTATGGGGCCTACAAAGACAAAGTGCACAAAAGGAAATGATGATGTGTTTTATTCATAAGGCAGCATTTCTCTTCAAAATTCTTACACAGCCCCTAAAAATACCTAATGCATCACAAGCCGACATTTGTACTGCTGGCTTTCCATACACAGAGAAGTACTGTTCCTTTTAATCAAGTAAGTTTATTTTGTGGTGAAACCTTTTGTATAATATTGAAAAATAGTTGTGTTCCTTGGAAGCTATTTCGGGTTTCTGAAATGATCATTTTTAATCATTCGCCTAGCAAAACAATTTACCAAGCACTGGAGGATAACGAACCATAAAGTTTAATTTGCCTTTTTTAATTGAGTTGTTAATTAGCACCCCTCCACCGTTGGAGACTCCCAACTTGCTTTTTTGTTTTGCTTCTGATCCGAGACATTTTAAAGAATCTAATCTATCATATTTCCTCTACCCAGGTACTTTCATGAATCACATCAATAGGTGATTATTTCCTAAATCTGTTGAAGCTTCAGCAGATGCATACAAATTTTGTCATTGGGAAATAATTAGATAGGGAATGTAGAATGGTATTAAGTTGATAAGTTATCTGCCGTTTGTTGAATTCCTACTATGTGCCAAACACAGTTCTAAGTGCTTAACAAACATTACTTACTCTTCACAGCATTTTGAGGTACTATTATCTCCATTTCGTACACAAGTGAGCAGAGGATCAGTTGTGCTAAACACTTTTTTCCCCCCAAGGTCATCCAGCTTATCAGTACTGGAGTAAAGCTTCAGTCCCAGGCAGTCTGTCTGATGGCCTCACAGGTCACCCTTTTAACCCTGTGCTGTATTCTCGAGATCCTTGAAGTCAAACAGACCTGCTTTTGAATTTTCTTCTGTTGTTAATATTGAATGTTAAAATTAACCACATGCTATATTCAGAACCAATTTCATGGGTTTGTGACCTGGGCAGTCAAGGCCCCACACCCAGGAGGGCCCTGTACTTGCTTTAATGTTCTTCTGTTGCTGTCTTGACATTTTAAATAATTTTTGGACAAGGAACCCCACACTCTCATCTTGTGCTGGGTCCTGCAAATTACGTAGCTGGTTCTGACACTGTTGTTCTTTTAATATACATTCATTCTCTCTGCTTCTCATGATTTCTGTGGGTCCAAAGTCTGTGCATGGCTTAGCTGGCTCCTTTGTTTAGAGTTCAACAAGGCTGAAATAGAGATGTTGGTCAGGGCTGGGTTTCCATCTGGAGGCTTGATTGGGGAGCCAAGCTCCCTGCTTTGTGCTTGTGTGGTAGCATTCAATTCCTTGCAGCTGTAGACTTCATGGCATTTTATTTCTTCTAAACCAGCACAAGGAGGGAGAAGGACTGGAGCATGTCTTACAGCAAGGTAGAGTCTTATGTCAGGAAACGTCATTATAGGAATGGCATCCCATCACCTTACTGCATTTTATTGGTTAGAAGCAAGTTATAGGTCTTTTCCATTTTGAAGGGGAGGGATAATAAAAAGGTGTGAACACTAGGAGACAGGAATTATGGGGGACGACCTTTGATCTGTTTGCGACAATTATGATGTATTATTATGTGTACTTATTTTTATTGTTGTTGTCAGTGCAAGCAATTCTGTAAAACTTACTGTGTTCCTGACCCTGTTCTAAGTGCTTTTGCGTGTTAACTCACTGATTCATACAGCTGTGCCCCAAGGTCCTGAGGACTGAGCCAAGGGTAAGCTCTCTCTGCCCTCTGGAATTAATAGTCCTCAGGGCGTTGAAGCATGAGGCAACTCTTTATTTTTCTGAGGGATATGATCGTCTCAGGAAGTAGTTAAGTATAAATGATTAGAAACATGGAATCTAGTGCCCTACAGACCCAGGGAGATTCCCTGCTCTGCTGCTCTCTGGTTGTATGATCATGCCCAAGTGCCTCCTACGTTTCCTCATCAGGGGTGCTCCAAGAGGGCTTGGAGCCACGTGCACATGTTAAGGCTGCCTTTAAGTTAAGGTCCTTTACAACATGGCAATTCATACAGTTCAGCCAGAATAGGGTTACGCTTTTGTGTTTAAGATATTTTTATCCTACTGAATCCCAAGACCTCTCTTGTGTCAGGCTCTTCAAGGAATTTTATACAAAGAAACACACTGGGGCAACCCAAAAGGTACCCTGAAACTTGCCATCACTTATATAAACACTTCTTTCTCTGTTGTCTGGTTTTGTTTTTTTGTATTAAAAAAAAATTTTTTTTTTTTACATTTATTTATTTTTGAGACAGAGAGAGACAGAGCATGAACGGGGAAGGGTCAGAGAGAGAGGGAGACACAGAATCTGAAACAGGCTCCAGGCTCTGAGCTGTCAGCACAGAGCCGGATGCGGGGCTTGAACTCACGGACTGCGAGATCATGACCTGAGCCGAAGTCCATCGCCCAACCGACTGAGCCACCCAGGCACCCCTGTTGTCTGGTTTTTCATTACGCAAATTAACTTGGTCACTCCATCTCTTTCCCCATCAGTCTCTTTCTTGCTCTCTTGGATTCTTTCTCATTGTCTTTTTTTACATTTCTCAAGATGCACCATGTTTATTTCTCTTTCTCCCCCTGCCCCATTCTCTACTTTTATCCCGCCAAATGTTATGTCAAGACCTCTCCCTTCTCAGGTGGAAGAAAGAAAAGGAAGGACAAAGGAGATAATGGAGTAGAATTCCATCATCCTTCTCTCCTTGCAGATGTGTCTGTGAGGCTCTTCAAGGACGATGTTGATGGGGGCGGAGGAAGCAAGGGCTCTCCCTAAGCTTCAGCTGGAAAACATGCAGAGTGCTTTGTGCTAATTTGTCTTCTGAAACAGTCTTCTGCTTCCACATTTTGCTTGTAATTATCCTGCATGTTTGGTAGGCATGCCACCGTAGCGTCCAGCATTTTGCTGCAGGAGAAAACCAGTCTTACCCAGTCTTTATTCAGCTACTGCCGCCTGGTGATTTGTGAAGTTCTACCCCCCTTCCATCAGAACTGCTTGCACGTTCTCCTCAGAGCAGTGGGTGGCAGGAACATTCATTCATATTCTCAAATGTCCTCTGTCCATGTGATTGGTAGCAGTTCCTTGGTGACAGGTGCAATAATTAAGCATTAAAAAAAAATTATCCCCTTCCTTGTTTTGATCCCAGCTGTTTCCTGTCCTTCTACACCTTTTCTCTCTACATTATCCTGTTTCTTGCTAATATGGTGAATATGTTTCCTTCTACCAGTCCTTCCCTTTTGGCTTTTGAGCACCTCATCCTGTAAACAAGACATCTCAAGTGATGTTTTCTCCTCACTTTTGAAAAAGAGCTGTCTGTGGCTTGATTTCTTATCTTTGGCTGCCAGTTTACTCCACCCAACTCCCCCCCACCCCTCCACCCCTGCCGTTAATCTGACTGCCACACTTTCTGCCACACTGACAAGATGCTCTTGGAAGTCACCCGGGGCCCTGTGGTTGTCAGCACCTATTCTCAGCTCTTACTCTCCTTAGTCTGTCGACAGAGCAGATGGCTCTGACCACCCCAGCTCCTTGAGTCTCTGCCCTCTCATGTTCCTTGCCGAGCCTGGGTCTCTGTATCACTTGTGACCTCTTCTTCATTCTCTGTCTCTCAGACATGGGCAAGCGCAGGCAGTCCTCTAGAATAGACTCCTGAATTCCTTATAAATTGCCTTACTTCTCCATTTTCATCAAGGATCCTGGCCAGTCACCATGGATAACACTTTAGGGGGCACCTCCTACCTGTCAGACCCTATTCTAAGGGCTTTTCACCCAGACTTTTCTCATCTCCAGAATGCCTTATGAGATAAAAAGAATATTGCTACTATTTTGCAGGAGAAAAACTGATACACAGAGTTTGTATTTCTTGATTTAAAATTTCTGGGCATAATCCTGACTTGTCTTAGAGTTTGTCTTCAAACTCGTGAACTTCTGGGTTCTCTCCTGGTGACACACAATCAAAACCAAACTCACTTTCCTTTCTCCCCTACCTTTGCTCCTCCTCTGTGTCCCCTGGTTTTGTTTATTCACTGTTATTATGTTTCATTTGTCACTTCAGCATTGTTTTCGGTGACTCCTGCCCTTTCCCCCCTCATCCTGTCGGCTGTTTAGCTATATACATTTCACTCCCAAATACCCTCCTTCCTTCCAGATTCCACAATGTTCTTTTCAGCCTTCTTTACTTCTCTTAAATTAATTTTATTTTTTCTCCATTACAGTAATTGTATGCTGATTCATTTGGCTAAAAAGATGAAAGAAAAGTTTTTTAAAATCCATAATCTGATCACCTGGAGTACAAAGGCTTTCGGGATGGTAGCATGTTGTACCCTTAAGCAGATAGGCTGAAGGCTTAATCTCATGGACACCAGAATGTGATTGTATTCAGAGCTGGGGTCTTTACAGAGGTAACCAACATAAAATGAAGTCATTAGGGTGGGCCCTAGTCCAATACAACTGGGTGTCTTTGTTTATAAAAGGGTAATTTGAACACAGGCATGGCACATGGGGAGAATGCCATGAAGGATGAAGTTAACGCTGCTATTAGCCAAGGGATGTCGAAGATTGATATTAAACCATCAGAACCTAGGGCACAGGTTTGGGTCAGATTCTCCCTCACGGCCTCAGAAGGACCACCCCTGCTGATGCCTTGAGGTTCAAACCTAGCCACCAAGTTCTGAGAGGCAATAAATTTCTGTTATTTGAGCCACGAGTCTGTGGGACTTTGTTAAGGCAGCCATGGAAAACCAATACCCTTTGAAACATACCTTTTCGTTTCTGGTCTTGCTCTCACTTCTTTGATCAATTTCTCCAAAACCTGCTTTTCTGTGTAACTCTTTGTGTCAAAGCTTTATGGCTCCTTGTTGCTGCTGGAAAACACCCAATGCCTTCGATAAACATCAGAAGCATTACAGGATCCCCCAGAAGATATGTGTCAGGAGGAAAATGACTTTGCCTTGCTTACTAGGGTGTCCCAGCAAAATGACAAGTGCCTGGAGCAGAGTAAGCAGTCACTTTTTGAAGGGGGTAATGAATGAGCGAGTGAATGAATGAATGAGTGGGAGGGTAAATCATGAACCTGTTATCCTTCACTAACCAGTGGCTTCATCTGGAAAGAAGCACTGCCTTTTCCCCAAATTGCGGTATCTTTTCCACTTCTTCCCCCTTGCTGATAACAGCTGATAGCTACCCATGGCCATATCTCTTTGTTTTTAGATATGTGTCATTCAAGACCCAGCTCATTTTTCAGTGCTTCCTCAAATTTTCCAATATTTTCTAACCAGAACAAATCCTTCCCTCCCATGGCATTTTGGAAGCACTTTTTACTTTGATTATGTTACTTTATGCCAGGTTCTGAGTATGGTAACATTACTTTTACATCTTGACACCTGGTAGGTATTTAACAAATATTTGTTAAGTGAGCATGTTAATTTAAATGAGTATCTGGGATAACAGAGCTGAAATTAGCACCCTTAAGTCCCCCTCCCCCCTTATTTCTGTGTCTAGGCAACACTTTGTCCAAAGATTTCCCTCTTAAAATTTTTATTTACAAATGCTCTTCAGGACCTACATGTAAGAAAAAGAGCTGGCATTGAGTGCACTGAAAAGTTGAATTGCAGGTTGCCATGGAAACAGAGTTGAGAGTTGAGTTTTCTGTATACGAATGTTTTAATGAAAACATATTCTTAGCCATTATAGATGGGTTTGTGTACCAGAAGAGAAGTGCTTTATCTTAACATACTATTATGTTCATAAGTTAGATTGATGGTCCAAAGTATTATTTCATCGAATCACTATACATTATTGTTGTTTCCTTGCAGTAAATGATCCCAATGGTCACAAAAGGAAGGCTTTTCTTGTTTGTGGAAGAAAATGTCTCCATAGGCTAATTTTTTTCCTTTTGATATTGAGAAGTAGCCTTTTTACTTGAGCCAAAGGACACTTACCTTAAGTATCTGAAGTGATTCAATTTTTCTTTGAAATAATAATTGTCCCTAATCATGTGTGCATTCTTTGTGCTACTGACAGTTATTAAATAATTGGGAAGATTTCATGATGGTGGTGGTGATAATGATGGTAGTGATGGGAGGCATGTGAAATGTACTCCCAAACTCTTATGAAGTGGAAAGTGACCATGCACCACCCACTTTTGTTTTTTTCTAGTTTTAAGGTGAGTATTCCTGTAGTGTGGATCAAAGGGTTAGACTCTACAGATGATGGCTATTAGAATGCTATGCTGCAGGCATGCTGGAATTATAACTAGGCAATCATCAGTTGTATATGCAGTCTTCCGTTAAAGATAATTTATTAGGCACCTACCCAGAGATGGCCATGCTACTCATTGTTTATAGCAAACGTGAGGTACCATTTTGGTTGCCTCTTGAAGATCTCTTGTAATACAGAGATCCAACCCATCATTTTCCTCAAGTACCTTTTAATAGGAAACCTCCCAATAAACCTATTAAAAGCATAATGAAAACCTCGTTCATTCTTCTGTCTGGCTTCGGAGCTGTAAGTGCCTTCTAATTTGCACAAGATTGGAATAGCATTGAAGAATTACAGTAACTAAGTGAAACACTCATCGGATTTTCAATTTTCTGATAGCATCCCATGTAATTTCTTGTAATGCATTTGTAGCCAAGCGCGGTGACACATGTCAAGGCTCATGCTGGAGCTTCTGCCCACATCAGCGTTACATTGAGAAGCTCGGTGCTGTCACTGTTTCTCATGGGGAGAGGCCGATCGGTGCCTTTGTTTGGCCTTGATGGATATTCCACTATATACAGTTCCCTGAACAACAGTCTCATAATTTCTACCAGCTCAGATAGATGTTTTCGATGCTTGACATTTGACTTCATGTATTTATTGGAGCACACTGTGAATAGTTCTTTTCGTGTGAGTGCTTGGCAGAACGTATGGTTTGTCCTTCTGTAGCTTGCAGTACCTGTTGAGTTTATTTCCTCATTGGGACGAAGGCTATATGCTTTGTATTCTGATAAATGAATTCCTTTTGGAGGAACCAAGAGAAGCAGAGGACATCGTGGCTATGAACCGGCAAGATAAGACTCTGAGTTTTCTTTAGCGTATTTCAGTGTTATTCTCGGTTCTTGTTTGCAAGCTAAAATAATCCATTCTCCCTCACAGAGAACCTATGTGTTCTTTTTCTAACCTTAAGCTGGGAGTCTCTTGTGCCTAATTCTTAGTGTTTTCGTGGTTCGTGACATATGTCAGTTGTTAAAAACCTCAAGCCAGTAACAGGATTAAAAATAGACTAATCACACTTGGCAAAGGAAAAAAAATGAGGTCAACCAGGATTTGAAATCTTCCAAATAATTAATGGTGTTGCTGCTCTTTGGCATATGGCCCTGACAAGACTGTCCCTCCTCCTATGGCAGGTATTTTGACTTATTTCTTACCTGAGTGAAGATGAATTTGAACTAAGTTTGCTACATACTCTCTAGGCATCCCCTTTGTGACCAAAGGCATTTATTTGTGAGGTAGCAGGTTTGAGGTTAAAACGGTAGTCTAAAAGCCATATCACAGAGGCAAGCTAATTGGCTCACATGGGATGCAAGCTGTATTCTCACTGTGATGCTTAAAAAGGGAAGAACCACCTTTTTGACCCTTCATTTCACCCATATAACACACAAACATTTATGGAATTCTTATGGGGAACAAAGTCCTTAGTCGGGTGCTCTGTGAGAGGTGGTGATAGAAGCGCCAGGAAATACTTACTTAAGTGTAGCAGGGACTTCCTGGGTGCTCAAAGCAAGATATGAATTGATGCTTCTCTTTAAGATGCCCTGAAAAAATATGACTCTCTTGACTTGTCTGGAAATCATTGAAAATAAGTAAAACTTAGACTCTGAACTTCTAGATCAGATTTTTGCAGCCTCAGCACTGTTGACATTTGGGGCCAGATTATTTGGTCAGGCGATGGTGACTATCCTGGGCACTGTAGGATGTGTAGCAGTACTAGATGCCAGCAACCCCCCCCCCCCCCCCCCCCCCCAGTTAACGTAAAGTGCTTCCAGACACAGGCAAATGTCACTGGGGAGGTAGGGACAACATTTCCAGTTGAGAACCCTGGCTATAGATGACTTTCTGGTAGATACTCATGCTATTGCTTTTAGAGACAGTAGGCAATTGTTTTCTTGTCTATAAGATATAAAGTTCTTGGAATTATGCTGTGTGGAATAAGGATGCATGAATTTCTATAAGGGTAGACTATTTGGTGTGTGAATTATGTCTCAGTAAATCAGTTATTTAGAAAATTTGTAAGGTCATCTTTGCCATTGATTATGAATTTACTGAAACTTCCTAAGTCTCCATATCCTACAGAAAGAGGTACCAGCATCTTCTGGATATTGTTTGAGCTCAAAGTGAGCTATGATTAGAGAAATGTGGGCAGTACAGCTATCAGTAACTAGTAGGTATTAAGAAATGTTGAATGCGGGTGCCTGGGTGGCTCAGTCGGTTGACTGTCGGACTTCGGCTTAGGTCATGATCTCATGGTTTGTGAGTTCGAGCTCCGTGTCGGCCTCTGTGCTGATAGCTCAGAGCCTGGAGCCTGCTTCAGATTCTGTGTCTCCCTCACTCTCTGCCCCTCCCCCACTCGTGCTCCTACTCTCCCTCTCAAAAATAAATAAACATTTAAAAAAATTTAAAAGAAAAGAAATGTCAGATGATTCTCAAGTGTGTCATTGGTCTGGCTGTTCACATGGTTTTCACAGTGTATCATCCTGAGCAATTGTCTTTGGGGTTCTCCCATCCTTCCTCCCAATGGCAGTCCATTAAAACCTTATTATTCCAGGTGTGGTCTATAGCCCAGCAGCAGCATTACCTGGGAGCTTGATAGAGGTGCAGAGACTCTGGCCCACCTCCAGTCAAAGTTGGAGAAGTTCTTCCTTAAAAGGCCCTTTCCATCCATCTCCAACCATTACCTAGAAGGACTTCTTCAGACCCTCTCTCTTGCTGGTTACTACTCTGCTTCCACTGATTGGCCTTTTGAAATTTTTTTTCACACTTTTCCTTGTTCACCATTCTACATTCCCACAAATATCGGACAGTTTTGCTTCCTTTGGTCCTACATCCCTGTCCTGTACAGTGATCTAATCCCGAACTTCCAGGCTGGGTTAGAATTTTGGACTCCCAGGACACAGTTCTGCAAAAACTGCTAGGTGAACCACACCCTGTAATTCTAGTTCATCTGAGGGTCAACACCAGAATGTCTCTTTATGTGTGTCCATTTGTAGACACACATGTCCCTGTAGAATTTATGGTCCCCAACAATAGCTACCTCAGAAACACTTAGCAGTTAAAGCTCGACAGAGTGCATGCAAGAGATACTAGGATGAAGTGGTTCTCAAGATGGAATCAAGGTTTGGAAAAGTAGAAGGACAGAAAAGGACGTCATACATAGAGAGTGTTTCCTTCAACATGTTAGGTTAAACTCGGCAGCTATCCTCAGCCATTACATTCTGGAATCTTTCCCATATTTGTAAATGGCCTCACCATCTACTTAGTTGCTGAACTGACAACCAAGGCATCATTATAGATTCCATCTTTCCCCTTCAGTCTGTCAGCAGACCCTGCCGCTTCCACCTTCAGAAGAACAATCTCAGATGCATCCATGACTAGTCATCTCTGTTGCTGCTAACCTTGTCTAGGTACTATCTCTCATGGTCTTCTGCAGTGGTCTCCTGAATTCGCCTGCCTGATGATGCCTGCTACCCCCAGACCCTTCTGTTAGCAGCAGCCAGAGTCTGATTTCTAAATTGCAGATCTGCTTGTGATATGCCCTTGCTTGCTATGTTTCCGTGTTCTCTCCAGTCTTCAAAGTCATTGAGCATGTTCAGCCTTAGAGTTTAGTGCTCTCCCTACCTTCTGTAACACTCATCCTCCAGATACTTGGATGGGTGGCTCATTTTTCTTTGAATATCAGACTCAAATCTCACCCCCTTAAAGCACAAATACCTATAAAATTAGGGTGAGAGTACCCCTGCTTATAGTCCATGTGCCAAGCCTTTGAAATACCCTGCTCCCCAAGTGAAGAATTGAGCATTTCTGAAAGATACTGACATTGTAGAACTACAATGACCTGATGTTGGAATTGGACACATGGCTGGGGAGAGCTGGAGATATCCAGAGAAAAGTTCATTTGCCATGCTTCGGTTTATCTAATAGAGAGAGAGATTGCCTATCAATTAAAACCACGAGGGTTGAGCTGGGATGTCATCCCTCGGGATTTGAAATAGTTTCATCTAATCTGGAGCAGTTTTAGAATTCAATAATGCAATCAGGTTTTAGTATTTTTCCCCCACGTAATGATTCATGTGCCATGAAATTTTTCATTAAAGAATTCCAAGGCTCACAAAGTAAGAAAAAGAAAGGGGGCCTCACACACCTCATTTGTTCAGCCATTTCGTGGAGTCCCCAAATGTAGATCATTGAAATGGAGCCTTGGAATTTTAAATCAAGTTTTACTTTGCAAATTTAATGAAATGCAAACAAATACTTAGCAGTTCTAAAGGGCATGAAGTCATTAAGGTTTCTCATTTTGTTAGGCGCTTTGGGGGCCTCCATAATTTTTGAAGTAAAATCAATTAAGTTCTGTGTGTGCATGAATGTGTGTGACTCATTGTGCAGTCTGTGGATAGATCATGTGGACTCTGGGCTTAAATTTCTGTTGCGCCCTTTTCAGCTGTGTGTCCTTGGGCAAGTTACTTAACCTTATGTCATATGTAAAATGGGGATGCTCTAAGTTTTTCTGGAGCATGCAGTGCAATGCACAGGTCTCTGTGGTTAGAAGGGCCCATGCTTGGTTGAATGCTTGAAATCCTTAACAATTTTTGAATAATGGTGCCTGTGTTTTCATTCTTCATCCGGCCTACAAATTATGCAGCTGATCTTGATCTGATGAGATTATGTAAGTACAGTGCCTATCAGAGTCCCTTGAATGAGATTGGTACTAAATATGCATTACCTCTTTTCCTTACATGTTTGAATAACTGTATGTTTCTGCTCCCCTGGGTTAGGCAAAATTGAAAATGCTGATACTTTTCTAGTCTCGCTGTCTCTTGATTCTGTACAGCCACACCCCTAAGAGAAGCAGATTATCTTTTGATTACTTTTAAGACTGTAGAAAGATATTTAATCCTCATACCCATTCTTTGGCAGTTCTGGGAGTATAGATAGTATTTTGAAGACTTT
This sequence comes from Neofelis nebulosa, assembly GCF_028018385.1. Lineage (NCBI taxonomy): Eukaryota > Metazoa > Chordata > Mammalia > Carnivora > Felidae > Neofelis > Neofelis nebulosa. Next base: position 40,196,706 of record NC_080799.1, on the reverse strand, counting down.
TATGGACTAATACCGTGGTAAAATGCTTTGTGAAAACAGTTTGCCAGTTGTAAATTGCTTTGTAAATCAGTCATGATGATGTGCACTGAAAAAAAAAGTTATTGAATGTAAGTGTGGTATCGATATGGGTAAGGGGATATATCAGAAACTTATGGGGTCATTGACATTTCAGTACCATAGCTTCCCAAATATCACCATTCCTTCTGTCACTTTACTCTCATCCCTGTGCACGGCGGGATGAGAGTGTTGGGATGTTTGATTATAAAAAACACGGGGCTCCTGGCTAACATAGGACATAGTAAGAAGTTAGTACCCTAGAGGTTGTAATTGAAGCTGATGACACAGATGCTTGGGAGGAAGCATTGGGTGAGGTCAGACAGAGTTGGAAAGGGGATTTTGGGGAACATTTGTACCTGAGGTTCCTATCCTTTGCATTGACAGAGAATCCCCAGCAACTTGACACAGGTGGTTCTGATGGGAACCGTCTCACTTGGCATGAGAACCACTAGAGATCTCCCTTCAAAGGGCTGGCAAAGAGCCAGGAGAAAGGAGTTGAAGTTGAGAGAGTCTCAAGGCAGGCAGAGACATGCTGAGACAAGGAGGGGACCTGGAAAGTCCTTCCTTTCTCCTTTCCATTGAAAATAACAATAATGAAATTAGTGTCTGTATTGACTGTTTCTGTTCTCTCTTTGCTCTCTGAAATGACCCCAGTGGTTACTGCCTCTTTTTCACACCTCTTAAAGGTGTCTACCTTTAAGACCACCTCTAAGAGACATTGTACTTCTCTCTTTCTTTACTGCAGCTCTCTCTTTGTTCTACTTATTTGATTCGGGGCATAGCACACTCAAGGAAGTTATCTTTTTTTATAGTATTTATTATCTTTTTCCTCCCTCTCCACCCCTGGATTGTAAGGTGCATGAGAGCAGGGGGTCTTTCTTGCCAGTCTTGTTTATGGTTCTATCGCTATGGGTTAGATCCGTGCTTGGCACATAGTAAGCCTTCCAATATTTCTTGAATGAATAAGTGAGTCAGTTTTCCATACCTGAGATTATTCTCCGCTGTGGGTTTCTGGTTGTCCAGACTTATGGCTGAATTATGTGCATTCTGCCACAACTGTCTGATTTTCCCTTGGCCCCCACATCCATGCTGGGCCCCTTGGACTCTTTCTTCCATGGTGAATGTTTCTACTATTCTCTGGGTGGGTCCTTCTTACACATTCAGTGAGAAGAGTGTTCTGCATAATGTACAAATCCTACCAGAGTGTAAGGTATGGGGGCCAGGACTATGACTGGCTTTCTTGTTTATCAACACTCAGTAAATATGCCAGAGAGGTTCTGACTTTGTGGTCAGGCTCTAAGAACACATAAACCATTTCTCTTCAGGAATCACATTGATATTTCACGACCTGTTTTTTGTGCAGTTCTCTGTCTTTGTGTGTTTAATAGATCACAGCCCAAATATCACATTCCTAATAGAACCCTATTTGTTTGTTAGAAGAAGGGGAGGTCTTAATAAGGTTATATAGGAGCTACTGTGAGCCAGGAAAAGCACAAAGTGGGGATATGATAGTGCAGAACAAATGTGTTTTCTGTGTCTCACTTCTTTCCTTGATAGTCTTGAGGAGTGAAGAGGAAAAATTAACAAGCATTTCCACCTTTTATGGTTCTGCGGCAGCTTTGCTGAAATGCATCCTGGAATCTATGAAGGGCATTAATAAGATGGTATGAGAAGCTGCTTGCTTAAAAAGGGAAAATAAGCTTTAATTTAGATGACTGAATGGCCGGATGCTAATGAACCACTATTGCAAATGTGAATGGTCGTTTCTTGGGTTTCTGAACAATTTTCACACTTCCCAAGCTTTATTCAAATTTATAATATCCTTTATGGTTTTCCTTTATTGGCCGGGGTGGGGGGAGGAAAAAAAAACATCCTGAAGACTTAGGTTTTCATCAGAGCTGATGGAATACACTAATAAAATCACATGTCATATTAAAATGTGAAATATATGGTCGTGTAATACTGTCTGAGTCGATCCAATGGAATAATATAATTGTTAGGGGCTTAGATTATTAATTTAGAAGGGCAGGAAGCTGAGGACAGCTTGGTTCTCTCTCTCTCTATTCCCCCAATGCCCTCATTTTCTCTCCTACTGCTCGCTTGTGTGCTCGCGCGTGTGTGCTCTCTTTCTCTCTCTCCCTCCCTTCCTCCCTCCCTCTTCCACCCTCCCCTCTTTCTCTCTCCCTCTTTTTTACTAGCTGCTGTTTTCTTCATCCAAATATGCAAAGAAAAGTCTTAAGTGGCTGTTGAAACTCCCAGAGGCCTGTTTACTTCAAGGTGGAAGCCGGAAAGCTGCCATAATTCAGAAAGCAGCTTCTGGCATGAGATGAAAGTCAGATCAGCTCAAGTTTGGGTCAGAATTTAGAGGCCCCACTGGAGTGTTTATGCTTGTATCTGTAGTCCAGATAAGTTAGTGGAAGAAATTGTTCCCTGTGGCAGGTCATGAATCTAATTACCCTAGAAACATTACTACAGACGCTTGATTGAAAATTGCTAAGCAATGTATGCTGTCTGTGGTTTTCTCCACCTTCAAACCATGTGTGATCTATGGACAGCATCACCCACATGGGCCCACAGACCCATAACTCAAGGAGGGAGGCCATGTTTTCCCAGCTAAAATCAGACCCCCAAGATCCCTGTTGCTGAGCATTCATCCAAAAAAGTTCACCCTCTTAGACAAGAGAGAAAAAGAGGACTTTCCTGGGCAACAGGAGAGGAATATTGAAGATTCATGAGTTGACAAGGAAACAAAAAGAGGAGATGGCTGGTTTTAGGAACTAGTTCAGTGCTTCCCTCTTTGTAGGTTGGGTCTTTGTCTAGGCCTCTTTCCTGCTGTTAGGGGATTTGAATATCTTTATTAAGAAGGGCATAATGGGGCGCCTGGGTGGCGCAGTCGGTTAAGCGTCCGACTTCAGCCAGGTCACGATCTCGCGCTCCGTGAGTTCGAGCCCCGCGTCAGGCTCTGGGCTGATGGCTCGGAGCCTGGAGCCTGTTTCCGATTCTGTGTCTCCCTCTCTCTCTGACCCTCCCCCGTTCATGCTCTGTCTGTCTCTGTCCCAAAAATAAATAAAAAACATTGAAAAAAAAATTAAAAAAAAAAAAAAGAAGGGCATAGTTATGTCTGGTTTGAGTATAGACTGGGTTCAAAATCAGGATAAGTCTATACCTTCTGGAAACCCCTATGGGCATAGTCTAGTGATTGACAGTGAGGATTTTGAAGTCAGCTGCTCCTGGATCAAAGTCTCAAGCTCACCCTTCCTAAGTCTGTGACATTGCATGAGCTACTAATCTTTTTTTTGTAATTTTTTTTACATATTTCTATTTATTTTTGAGAGAGAGAGACAGCGAGGGTGGGGGAGAGAGAGACACACACACAGAATCTGAAGCAGGCTCCAGGCTCTAAGCTGTCAGCATCGAGCCTGACATAGGGCTCGAACTCACAGACCGTGAGATCATGACCTGAGCTGAAGTCAGACGGTTAACCGACTGAGTCACGAGGCTCCCCAAGCTACTTATCTTTTAGCATCCATTTGCTCCATTTCAGAATGGGGCTGATGATGCTTACCTCATAAGCTTATTGTAAAGAAAATGGTACCAACAAGGTCATTTAAGTGATTCTTAAGATGACATTGGTAGTTCAAGGCATTACACACCAAATAAGCAATGTAACTGTTGGGCAACCAAAGAGTATATAGAGCACTATACCTGAAGAAGTTAGATAGTGACTCTATTATGGTATGGCTAGATTATTTTTCACTGTGAGGTCGTTGATGGAAAATAGCAAGAAGTGGAGTGGAAGCCAGTGATGATGAAGATGAGAAACCTATCAAAATAGGCTAGTCCTCCCGGACCATGGCTCTCTGTTGCCCTGGGATGAAATCTGCTAGTAATGTTGGAGTTGGAAGGAAAAGGAGGATATAAGTGCCAAAGAGGAAATGTGATACAGTGTTGAGCAAAGAAAATATTACTCAAATCATCTTTTAGGAATTAGGAATATATGGAAAGTAAATTTCTTTCTCATTAGATGACAATGGACCCTACCCCAGTGTTAAATGGTTGCCTGTTCATTTGAAAATAAGTAGAGTGGGGTGAGTCTTGCCCAGTGGCTATTTTAGACAGTAAGCTCTGCCTTTGTCCCTCTTGGGTGTCCAGGAGACAAGCTATAGGAAACTAGGGCATGGAATGGTGATTTCCTATTAAAACAAAAGACGATATTGCAATTCAGGGCCAAAGGTTTTGGAGTTTGGACTATTGAGGAATTGATCACAGCAGTCTGGCCCCCAAATTTAGAAACAGAGTGAGATGAGAAGGACCATCTGCTGAGTGAATGTAGACCTTGGAACATACAGCATGTGCTTTATGATCCAGAAGGTGGATGTTCCCCCTGTTCATGTAAACCACTTCAAGGACTTGGTAGTAGGTGAAGGAGCTTTTAACCTCCAGGTTACTGGTTAAGAAAGGTCCCATGTTGGTAGTGACTAGAAGGCATTGCCATCTGCCAGCTGCTCAGTGGCCTATATGAAATGACATAGAGGTCTCAAAGCAAACCATAATGGGCAGGTGTTTCTATCTGACCAACTGTAACTCCCTGTACAATGACCCAGACTCAGACCCAGTGAAGTGGTCCTCCTAGAGTCTGACTAGAAAAGGACAGCTGGTGTAGAGTGGAGGCATACTTGTGGGAATCAGCAATGCCAACCTTTCTTTCGAACTCACCAGTTGAAAAAAAAATCTACTTTATTTTTCACTTTGAGAGACTTTTTAATTATTGCTCTTGCTGAGCATTTCAAGATGATATTAGCAACTGACATTTGAAATTCATTCTATGCCAGGCACTCTGATAAGTGCTTTACCTGCATGGTGTCATTTTATCATCCCAACTACCCTTAAGAGACTGACGCTTTTCCCTATTTCACAAAGTAGGAGGTGAACGCTGATCAAAATGAAGGGCTTTGCCTGAGGGCACAGAAGTAGTATTCCAAGTAGGATTCAAGCCCAGCTCTTTCTTTATCTAGGGTTCATGCTCATTCCATTATGTTATCTAATTTGCTAACATATCATTAATAGTCAACAATCTGTTATGTTATGCCCCTGAAGAAATATCTGTTACTCCTTGGGACACATGAACTAATGTGGGAGTGTTCAGACCTTGTAGGTAAACTACCCAGCAGTTACCCTCACCAACACCCTGGCTAATGGAACAGGATTTTGTTAAAAGATTGGGAAGCTGTGTGTTTCATAGGAATCTTTGCTAACCTCAGGAAGGGAATTGATGGTTAGATTTTGACCAATTATAGAGCATTTCCCTGCTAGAAATTTGATGTGGTAGACACATGACCTTGTTCTTGGCCAAGGGATATGAGGATTTCTGCAGGGGGATGCCCGTGGGACATTCCCTTGATCTTAGAAGAGATAGGCAGAAGAAAATGCTTATTTTTTGACTCTTGATGTGGTTGTGTGGGAAGGTATTGTGTCCTTCAAGTAACTGTAAGAAAAGCTAGCCAAATAAACTGTAGATGTGCCAAGGGGGTATGGAGGAATGAGTGAGAACTGCCCTGTTGCTGCCAGTAACCTGTCTAACCAGGGTTGCCCTACCTCCTTACATCTCAGTCTGTTTGATAATAGATGTACTTATTTATAAACCCATTTGGGAACTCTTCTGTTATTTGCAACTGAACATTCTTGCTGAAATGGGCAGTCTGTATAGTAGATGATTTTTTTGTGTACCCTGTGAAGTGTACAAGGAATGACATAAACCTTACAGGGGATGATCCACTTCCAGGGTTCACAGTAAGTGAGTTGCCAAGTTAGATCCAAAAAGTAGGTCCCCTACTTCTCTGGCCATAGGATTGCCAGATAAAATACAGGATGTCCAGGGGCCTGGGTGGCTCAGTCAGTTAAACATCCAACCCTTCATTTCTGCTCAGGTTATGATCTCATGGTTCATGAGATATGATCTCACATTTCATGAGATTGAGCCCTGCATCGGGCTCTGCACTGACAACATGGAGCCTGCTTGGGATTCTCTCTCTCTCCCTCTCTCTCTCTCCCTCCCCACTCTCTCTCTCTCTCAAAATAAACTTAAAAAAATACAGAATGTCCAATTAAATTTAAATTTCAGATAGACAGTGAATAACTTTTCTTCATTACTAGTATGCCCCAAAGATTACGTGGAATATACTTACATTAGTAATTTTTGTTTTTTATCTGAAATTCAAATTTAGCTAGGTATTTTGTATTTTTATTTGCTAACTCTGGCAATCTTACTTGGCCGGAACTGTATGCATTGTACCATTTGTCCTTTGTCTTTGTGGACTCTCATTTGAAAATATCAGATACCCAGCTTCAACTGATGTAAGTCAGGGAGGTAATTTATAGGCTGAAACAAGTCTGCTTTCTCTTGTGTTCTGTTTGTTGCCAAGTGGGTTTTGCTATGTGGTGACAAAGGTGGTCACCAGCAACTTCAGACTCACAGCTGATCATCTTTGCAAGCCCCAGTGAAAAGAAAGCTCCCTTTCCCAATGTCTCACAAGAAAGCACGAAGGTTAGAGCACAGTGGATGGAATTAAGTATCAATTCCTAGACTAATTACCATGAAGACAAGATGGGATGTATTGACTGGCTAGACCTGGTCATGTGACCACTTTGAAGGCACAAGTTGACATCACATTAAGCAGTATCCAAACCAGGTGGAAACTAGGAAGGTTGGTTCCTTAAAATAAAACTTAGAAGGAAAATGGGATAGATTTTGGATAACCAACAGTAATATTCACCCTAGTCAGTAGGCATCAGTAGGCCAATACTGGCCAAGATCAGTAGGTCAATATTTTGCTGAAAGTGGACAGATTGAACTAGAGACTGTGAATCACAGGTAATGTTCCTCAATGCAATCAGATGATTGTGAGTAAGCCTGTTTAGTTCTGTCTCAGAAGTTCAATGAGGTTCAGTTTGTTAGTCAATAGTGGCAGTAATAATGGTGGCTCATACCAGTCTCCACATGCCTGTGAGGTTTCTTTTGATTTTCAGTCATAAAGAATCTCATTTGATTTTTATATAAAACCAAAATTTGAATTTTATTGGAATGCTTATACATGATTACCTTTCATAGAAACTTATTGTCATTTCAGTACTAATGTTCTAGCAAATGGAGTGGGTTTTTTTTTAACTTCCTTTCAAGTTGCTAGTTTCATTAAACAAATATTTATAGAGTAGTTCCTATGATTTAGGCATTGTGGAGGACAAAGAAATCAGATGTAAGTTCCTGTCTTGAGGTGCTAACTTGAAAACATTTGGCAGTGTGTTGCATAAGTTAAAGTCCAATTTTCTGTATTTAAATATTATGTTCTCTATTACTATTAAACAGCTATGGAAAAGTGAGGTGGTGGTTGAGAACTTGAATTCTAAGATAATTAATTTAGGAATCTATGAAAAGTTAAGCTGGTTATCTAGCCATTTATGCTTATGTCATTTCTGTCATAAGCTTTCATGGGGACAGGCTTCTCGCTTTCAGTTCCTTCACTGATTGTAATCTTACTTTTACTATGGTGATTCTTTGAGGACTGTTGTGTCTACCACTAGATTCTAAGCTCCTGAAGGCAGAAACCACTCTATTCCCATGCCCTGTACAGTATCTGCCATGTATCAAGTACCCACTAAGCGCTTATTGAATGAATGAAGGGTTCTCTCCTCTCCTCCTTTTTTACTTTGTTCATGAGCTTTCCTGGATCTCATACAGTTGATGAAATGTCATGTTAATATCAAAAACTAAGTATAATAAAGGTACCCTTAATCTCAATTTTTAGCAGTTCTAGAGAGCTCTCTTGTTAAGGTTGCATCCTAAATTTCCTTATAAATTTGGCAGGGATGTGATTTGGTTCCACCTGTTGCCCACACAAAAGAGACAAATAGAAGCCTGACGTGATGTGGCAATAGAAAGGAAAATTGCTCCTTCAGAGTGCCAAGTAGAGGATATTAGGCATTGAATCAATATCTCCTCAGGCCTGTGCCATTCTCTTTTCTCATCAGTCTTAAGGTGCCATAATAACTGGGGAGTAGTGGTCAGGTGCTTAAAAACAGAACCTGAGACTGGCTTAAGCCTCTCCTCTACCACAGGTCAATAGAATTACCTTGGGATTGATCTCACTCTCATTGAAAATGCTCATATCTCACTTGTGCCACTGGTTGAGAAGTCAACCTTGATTCTGGACTTACTTTCATCTACCACACCTAGTCTCACCTGAGCTCTCCCTCTAAATGTCACGTCCACCCACTCTTCTGCTTCTCCACAGCCACCATCCTGGGACAAACACCCCATCCTTGGATCATTCCAAATAGATCATCACAGCTGGACTCTTACACCTGTATTCTCCCATATCCAGCCAGAGCAATGCTGTATATATTACTCAACTGGTATAAGTCAATTACGTCATCAGTTAAGTCAAGTCAGTCAAGTCATGGATCAAATCACATCTTGCCCCAATGGTTTTACAACATGGTTAGAACAAAACGCGATGTCCTTGGCCTGGTCTGCAAGGCTCTTTATAACCTGCTTCCTGATACCACTCGGGTCACATTTCCTACTGTTTTATAGGTCAGGCTTGTCCCTATCTTAGAACTTGGGGCATGCTGGTCCCTTTCTGGGATACTGTGCACCTGACCGTCTGAAGATCTATCCCCTCATCCCACGAGTGCTTCAATCTCAAGTGTCACATCCCTAGGGAGACTTTCCCTGACCACGTGGTGTACAGGACAATGTGCACATCCTGTTGTGTTAATATTACTAGGACATTTACTCCTTGTTTATTTGTGTTTTCTCTCTCCTCCGTCAGCTGTGTAAGAGCAGAGCCTTGTCTAGCTTTATTTTGCAGCCTTGCCTCTTGATCAGGCCTTAATAAGTAATTTTTTAAAAAATGAATAAGTGGTCACAGTCAATCAGTTCTCTTACTATCTACTCCACTGGCCTGGGTAGTTGATTAATGAACTATCCCACACAAGTTGAGAAGGGATTGTGCACTGCAGGGAAAACCTTGTAGAAGTTAACATCCAAGTCAAAATATAAACACTCATCAAAAATATGTCTGGAAGGGAATTGAGTGTCATCTGTTTCACTCCACAGCCACTTTCAGATGACAAATGCCCAACATCATTTAGGATAGTAGGGTGCCTTTGAAAAAGTTGGAGCTGATTGCTTCCATCATGCCCAGGAAGTCATTGTCCTGTATGCATTCCTGGCTTACATTTGGAGAAACCAAGCTTCTAGCTTCAGTCTGTCCATGATTGAAATTGCCAGGCTTCGTGTTACTATTACCAACAGATATTTTTCCTTTATGAATCATCAAGCCAGCCCCCCTAATCACTGGGAACAAACTTTGAGTAGTTTGAACCAAATTAGGTGTCAGAGTACTTGCTTTCTAGCCAAATAAGCTTTTGGAAACTGGGAGAGCTGCAAAGCGCTGTCAGTCCTTCACAACCATCTAATTGTGTTCTTCTTTGAAAGTCTGACTTTTTTTTCTTAGCTATTAACCAGCATTAGCTGCAAAAGCATTACACAAAAGAAAACTCCCTCATTATGAGTGTCAGAATCAAACAATGAAGGTTTCCAAAGAACAGAATTTGTATGTTAGACAGGAAGTACATGGGTGTACTCATAGCTTAATATTTAAGTGCCTGGTGCACCTTTAAGAAGTGCTAATTCCTTTCTGCATGACTAAGGAAATGCAGGGCAGTGACACATGAATCACTCCCCACAATAGGTATACAAAAGACAAGGGTTCCAGGACGTTGTTTCTCTTTCTTCTCCAAGAACAATGGTAGCAATGTTTCCAAAGAAAGATAAACTTGGGGTAAATGCAGCACCCAAATAAAGTTCTCAGGGTTATACGTTATGGGATGTTTGGAAACACGGAGAGGAGAATGGGTGTACAATGCACTTTTGAGTGCACTGGAATTAATTAGGAATTACCCTTTGGACCTGTGTCCAACTGAACTGAACTGGAAGGAAAGGTTGCTGTGCAAGTGGATGCCCAGAGTGGAAGCTATCCTGCCTAAAATGAGAATTTCTGGAAGTGATGAGAGAGTGGGAACACGCCAAGGGGGCTCTGTTGAGAAGACCAATTCAGTCTTTTGAAAATTGCTTTGGGGAAGCGATGGGACCATTAACCATGAGATACTTGTCAAGGCACTTAGGGTTTTTTGAGAAATGTTCTAAACAAATTTTGGTAGTATGTTACATTTCATTTAGGCATTTCATTATGCATGAAGGAGTCCTGTTTGAGCATGAACAGAAGGGGAAGGTCATTGTTGTTGTAACCCTTGATTATACTAAATACCTTAGCACTAAAAGGGTTTTAGGGCTTGAAAATAAGATAAATCAAGGGGGGTCCCCCTTTGCCCCCCACCCCTGCTGCTGCCCTGCTCTTAGTTGAATCGGTATGTTAATTTTCACTGGCAGTGAGGTCTTCATGTAAACATTGAATGTTCTCTAAGCTTGAGACGTATCTCGATATTTTAGACTTAAGACTGGAAAGACTTTATTGGTTATTAATTATTTTCTTTGCAAATGTTTCAGTAGAACATATTTTTAAAGTAAATGACCACTGGTATGTAAAAATGCCAGGTCCATCTGACATTTTAACCTAAATCTGCAGTGTTTATGAGTTGATGGGTACCTACTGCAATATTTTTACCTAAGCCTTGATTAAATATAATACACTTAGGGAGGGGGAGCAAGTATAAGAGAAGTGCCAATTTAGGGAGGAATGAGAGGCATAGTTCCTGCCTGCCAAACATTACCTGCTTTATTGTGTTTTAAATTCTGTGACTAAAGGTTCTGTGATATTAATTATCATCCAAAGACTGTAAGCTCCAGAGAAGATTGTTTATTGTGATATTCTGTCTATGCATTCAAAACCTGGCAGATGCTTACACTTATATATCTTTGTTGTTAATGCCAGTTACTAGATTTCCTTCATATCATAAGTCTGTTAATTCTATAAATAATTATAAGTTAGAGTTTTAAAAATTATCTCTTTATGTGGTGGGATTGTTCTCTGCATATCTCTTTTTATTCTGGGGATATTACATTTCTAAAATTTATACATTAGGTAGAAGTGACATTTTTCACAAAATTCCTTTTTGTATTTTCCTATTAAAATGTTTTAACTGCATATAAACACACTCAGTGGAGCTCATGATAAGAAGACTGTTGTATTTGAATTGCCTAGTTTCATATAATGCTAAATACCATCTAAAAATCAGAGTTTTATAAAGTTGACTCTTTTTATTAAAAGATCTTAAGTAAAATTTTGGGGGAAAAGTATGCAATTAACTAAATGGTTCTAAATATGCAGAGGATTACAGTATGATTTATGTGTATATTTAATTAATAATATATATTATTTTTGCCATAACTGAAAATGGGGCTTCTGATTATTTAGGTTACAACCAACAGAGTTGTCACTTACAGATTAGCTACCATCTGAGATAAATCGATGAAATGTCTAGGCCTGGTTTCTTCAGTTTTTGTATTGTGATAATAGTAATGTTAGTCCCCACCTAATAAGGCTATAGTTGGCATGGTATCTGCAGTTTCAGGTAGTGGGTCACTGTACTCTGGAAACAGATGATCCTCCTTCTGAGGTTAGAAAGTCAGTTGTAGCCTAACACTGTGTCACAACACCTTTGTCATTCACTTCACCTCATCACATAGGCATTTGATGATCTCACATCATCACAGGAAGAAGGGTGATATTTTGAGATAGAGACAACATTTACATAACTTTCTTATGAGAGTATATTGTTAAAATTGTTCTATTTTATTACTAATTACTGTTCATCTCTGATTATCCCTAATTTATGAATTAAACTTTATAACAGGTACATATATATGGGGAAAAACAGTATATATACAGAAAAACATAGTACATATAGGGTTTAGTATTATCCATACTTTTTGGCATCCACTGGGGGGGTCTTTGAACATATCCCCCCATGGATCAGTGGGTGGCTACTGTAATCTTAAGATAAAATAAGACAATGAATGTAAAGGGCTGCATTAGGGACTTGAGATATAGTAAGTGTTCAATAAATGATAGCTCATGATTATTGTTTCCATATTTATTTATTGGTAGAAAATATTAATCTTCTGAACCACGTTTATAACTGCAAAACAGGAACAATCACGCAGTCCTGTTCTCCATGTGGCAGGTGCTACAGGGTTTATTATACAAAGATAGCAAAAACCAAAAAGGAAATGGTACTTAAAGGAAGTAGCTATTTGCAGAAGTCTATCTCAGGAAGAATTCAAATTTGAGAATTCCAAACCCAGTGAAGATAACAAGTCTGCCCTCTGGTGGATGTTAATTTCAACGAGTTACAATTTTCTCAGCTAGACTAGGGTTTCAACCTCCCTAAAAAGCTGTAGTTGTGTGGCTGGAACAAGGGCTTTGCCTGCTTCTTTTGAATTCTGATAAATATGCGGGTGAACATATAAACGCATAACATGCATGAGGAAATGAAATGTTTTATGGCTACAGAGAAACGCTGTCTTCCTTCTTGTTCAGCCCCGTCAGGACTCAGCAATTGCTAAGGGTTATTTACAAGAACTCTGAGCTGTCTGATCACTCAGCTGTGGAAGGTAAATGAGATTTTTAAGGTGTAGGGAAGAGGAGAGACCAATGGTGAAGTGGGACAATGCATGAGAAAAAGGCGGATGTCAAACTCACAAACTGGAATTTCTGGGACACTGCCACTACCGACTTGATCTGACAGGACGGGGGTGTTCAATGTTTCTTCTATGGCACGAGTGCACACCCCCCTCCCCCACAGCCACATGGTAGAGTGGAAATTATTCCTGCAGTTTTTGTGGTGTAGTCTTTTATCTTCCTGTTGGTACTGGTTTTTAAAAAAAAAAATAAATGAGATTCTTGTCTTCCACGGGCTTCAGGTTCTCAAAGTAGAAAACATTGTAGTTGGCAATTCAGTGAAGTATCTGACCTTGAAATATGGTACCTGCCTACTGCTTGAGACACCTCCACCTCATGGCCCTTCCCCTCCTGCTGAACTTGACTATGTACTTCAGTACTCTTTAGGGTCCAAGTGACAGGACCTAACTCAAACAAATCATATAGGGGGCCTGGGTTGTCTCACCTACTGGGAAGTTCCATTGGTACATGTAGCTTTAGGTGATCAGATTTAGGGACTCAATAAACATCAGGGTGTCTGTCTTTACCTCTTCCCATCACTCATTTCTGATTTCCTCACTCATTTTTCTATTTTGCTTTCATTCTCACATAGGCGTTTTTTCATGTGGTGACCAGGATGACCCTGAAAGTCTAAACTTCCGACTTCATCAGTGTCTTTGTTTTCAGGAAAAGGAGACACATCACTTTGGGTATCCTATCCATCTCTGAGCAAGGGAGACATCTTTCTGCATGTATCCCTGATCTTAAGACTGATTACTACTTTGGCTAGGTGTAGGCTACTTTGAACAGTCATATACCCAAACCTGTGTTTTAGGAGGTAGGGTCAGATGATGGAGGGGAGCCTGTTTGCTAAAGACTAGTGGAATTCTGTTACTAAAAGAAGGACAAAATAAGTGTTGGATAGGAAAAGCCAAAGCCTGATGGTCAGTGTCCCTAGTATTGTGCTTTTGCTGTCTCTCTCTGCTTGTTTATAGCTGTTCTTTGATGACCTTCCTTACCTCCCTAGAATGTGCCCTTCCAGGTGTCAAGTGTAGCTCAAACTGTACTTCCTCTGTAGACCTTTTCTACCAGCCTGTTCTACTTCCTTCCCATTTTAAGTCTATAACATTCACCTATACTTCTCATTTTGCTTTTTTTTTTTTAAGCGTGAGGGGTAGTTGTTCTTGCCCTTATTGTTATTTCCAATATTATTACAGCCTTTTGACACTTATTTGTACATTCTTTCATGTTTAGTATTTAAATGTTGCCTTGCCTTTTGTTTTGGGATGTGTATTTTCTCTAGCAGAGGCAACTCTGTCTCAGGATCTCGTGAGATGGGAATTTTGGGGTATCAAAAGACAGCGCCTATTTAAAGATTTCCTGTCCTTTTGTCTTACTTAAGTGCAGCGCCTAAAGTGTAGCTTTGGCTCTTGATGGAACTGTTGTCAGCAATCCGCCTGAGGTGGGTCTCATCAATCATGGGTTCAATACCAGGGCTTCAAGGTGGGCATTGCTCCCTCTGGGATTGGGGAAAAGATGTAGGGGTGCCCCATACCTTGAAGCTGAGGCTTTGGGTGCTCAATCAAACCAGTGATCTAGAAAGGGCTCAAGGTGGGGAAGTTGCCCTTTTTTTCCCCCCTCTCCATTGAGGCTGAGGTTATGGGTCTAGGTGAAGGTCAGCTACAAACTCCACCCATGGCAAAATCCAATTATAAACTCTAGCCTTAGTGAAATGCCATTAGAGCTTGGATTTGCTTTATTTGGGATGCAAACTGACAGTTTTGCCTGTGATGTATTCAGGAAGACATATCTATTAAAGATAGCCTAACAATGGGGGCACACTCAGATTTGCATTTTAATTCATTTTCCCTCAGTGCTGATATGCAGCTTATCTTTCAAGAACAGGCTCCCATCAACCCTGATATAAGTTGCTTAAGAATAATGCTCATAATCTATTAGTTTAATCTGTTCACATGAGAAGGGGAAGAAAATTCATTGCATGACGCAAAAGGTTTCAAGACTCATTTGGATTTGTTTCTTCCTTTTTTTTCCCCTTGTCCTGAAGATTTCCCATAACAATTCTTCCCAATTTTTTGTTTATTTTTCACCTTCCCACTAAAGTATTAACAGCTAAGGGAAGAGGTCAGGTCTTCTGCTTAGGCTCAGACAGGCTTGAGTCCAAAAGTCTGCCTCTCATACATAGTGGTTACATGCCATTAACTTAAGCCCAATTTCATTGTCTGTAACAAGTGTATAACAATACAACCTTGAAAATGGGGTTTGATCATTACAGTTTATGGGTAAAAATTGTCCATCAGAGGACCTGTCACATAATAATCCAATACTTTTATCATTTTGGGGACTAATATCTACTGATATCTTTTTGTCTTTCTGATACTTGCAACTCTGTATGTTGTTTCTCTCACACTCTGTCACTCTTGGGGAAAAGAGGAGTCCTTTCTTTGCAGAGTTTATTAAATATTGTTCAGAGAGGTGTTTAACAGGAGCGTCTTGGCTCCTTTTGCTTGGCATGCTGCATTTTCACTAGCTCTTTCACTCATCTTTTCAACTCCCTCCCCCACAGATTCTCTCTGGGGTCAGATGACCTTGATGTTTTTAGTACAGGAAAGATGGCTGGGCATCTGTGGACGCTAGAGAGCAAGACCTGGATGAAGGGATAGAAAACAGAAGAGGCTGGGAGTGTCTGCAGCATGCTGCAGTACAGACTGAGAGCATTGGAGAAGGTCTGGTGATGTCGTAACGGACCTTGTATAAACCATACTCATCATTTTATTCAGCTACGTTCTGATATGGAGGAAAATGGAGATGAGGGATGGCTCCAGGCAGATCAGCACTACCAAAGAGACCATTGATCCTGGGCCATGGTCATAGGAAAATGTGATAATTGAGGCTGATCTTTAACTATAGGATGGTTAGGGTGATGGATGAAATTTGAATGTAAGGGTTGAACTTGACAAATGTGGAAGACTGCATGAATAGACCACTAAGTACTAACATGCCTTTGTATCATTGTGGTGAACGATGAGAAGGTGGAGAGAGTGGATTTCAGAGTTTGAAGTCTCACAAATGAGAGTTTGGAGGGGTTATGTCAGCAGGTGGCTAAGATGGAGTGAAAAACTGCTAAAACCCATGTGTGAGGCTAGGGTATCAGGAGGGATATCATCATGGAGTTGAAGCCCATGAAATGATGAGAGAGACCTTGAGTCTGGTGCCAAAATCCTTTGTTTGCCATTTGCTTGTTTCTTGTCTTTCCCTGACTTCCTGTCTAGTATAAGCCCCGAGAGAACCAGGGCATGTCTGCCCCAGTGCCTATTCCAGTGCATAGTGTGCCATAAATCTACAATAAATAGCTGCTCAGTGAAGACTTACTAAAGTCACCAAGGCTTTTTCTTCTCTTAGCCCCTTGCATGTGTTCCTGTGCATAGTAGGTATGAAATGAACATTTGGTGATTGCTTTATATATGTTAGAGGAAAATTAAAAAAAAATAATAATAAATGCCCTAGTACTAGCCCTTAGGATGCTGTTAACCATGATGTGGAGCTACTGAGGTTCCCCTCCCCCCCCCCTCTCTCTCTCTCTCTCTCTCTCTCTCTCTCTCTCTCTATATATATATATATATATATATATATGTTCAATAGATTAAAAAATGACTATTCTCTATATTCTTTTATAACCATTGGGATTACACACATTGTGGACACTTCCCATATTAATAAATCAATCTGTAACGTTCATTCCAAGCCTTTATAGTCCAGCTACACCACAATATATTTAAAGCATCTCCTATTTGGGGGCATTTGGGTTGATTCTAATTCTTTGCTACCCTAGTGGTTTAAGACTTTATTTAGAGACTTGCCTCAATTATAACCTTGTGCCAAATCTAAAAGAATGGTTTGGCAAGGCAGTAGCTATTAGGTCAGAGTTAGAAAAAAACATTGCTGACTTTTGGGTGGGATATTTTGTCAATTGGCTTGTTTGACCACCAGTTAAATTTGGAGTGCTTCTGGAAATGTCTGCCATAAAACATAATGCTTGCAGCTCAGGAGCAAGGATAAGAAGGGTGCCTTGATTTTAGAAAGTCTCTGCCTGGTCCAAAGCATAAATTAACTGTGGAAATTCTGGAAGAGTGACCTTTGGAATAGTAGAGGAGCTGCATGAGTTTTAGGATGACAGGTAAAAATGAGAACCAAAGCAGGGGTTGGTGGGTAATTTGACCATCTTCGTTGTTGGTAAAGGGTGTCACACTGTGTTGTGAATGAACTAGTTTGAAAATAAGGCTTTAGAGCCTCTGAGCAAAGTGACCTTTATAGCCATGTATAGGGAGAGTGACCCCTGCAACGTCCTCATCTTCCCCATCGCTTCCGTGGGAAGGAAGGAGAAGAAAGGATGAGTAACGGAAGCAGAGGAAGGTGAGTTCTGAGGTCAGACCCCTATTCCATCTCCCGTTTCACTGGTGTGAGCAAAGTCAGGTGTCTGGAGTGCAGAATCACAATTTCACATCTTCCCTGTCTGCCAGACAACAACAAAACCCATTGTGATAGCACCTGGGTTCCCCCAACTTTGTTTTCTCTGGTAAGGAGGCCATTGTTATTAATTGTAAACTTAGTCAATCCTCCTAAGCTTGTTTGGTGTTCTTTACAATCAGGATAATATTATTGATAGGATATTTCACTAGAATGCAAGCTCTGTGAGAACAGGGTGGTTTTTTAAAATGTTGTAGTCACCGTTTATCACTGCTGTAACAGATTACTACAAACCTGGTTGCTAAGACAACATGAACATACTCTCTTACGGTTCTCTAGATCAGAAATCCAACCTGGGTCTCACTGAGCGAACACCAGGTGTCTGCAAGGTTGCTCTCCCGTCTGTGAGCCCTGGGGGAGAATCTATTTCTTGCCTTTTCCAGATTCTAGAAACCTCCCACATTCCTTGGCTTGTGGCTCCTCCTTCCATCTTCAAAGCCAGGGACATAACACCTCTGTGTGCCTTTTTTTCACTAGTCAGTCTCCCTACCACAGCTGGGAAATGTTCTTTGGTTTTAAGAACCCTTGCTCTTACACTGTATCCACCTGGATAAGGTAGGATGCTCTTCCTATTGGGAAGGCTTACCTTAACCACAGGTGCTGGGTCCATTTTGAATAAGTGAGGTAAGGTATTCAGATTCCAGAGGTTATAATGTGGACATTGTTGGGAGGGGGACACGTTATTCTGTCTACCGTAACTGCCAATACTTAGAAAAGTGCCTGACACAAAGTAAACTCTCAAATATTTGTCAAAGGAATGAATTGTGAATATTTAAAGATCAAGTGTCTTTAAAGTGCATAGCAGGATACCTAACACATGGATGAGACCTTGGTTAGTGCTGTGCATTTTTGACAGTCACACTCTAGCTCTCAAGGGGAAAGAAACTAAAAACAATAACAACAACGACAAACACGAAGAGCCCTTTCCCTGCTCACCAGTGAATATTCTTTCTGCATGCTTCTTCCTTCGCTGCCTAGATTTAGTGTTCCTTCTGGAGGAGAAAGAGGCAGAGTTATTTTAGTTGTATACAGTGGATTCATACTAGCCTTCATATGTGAGCCTGTTTTTTTTTTTTAACTAATTATGTGCCTGAGGAAACTTCAGCTTCATTTGGAGTCCTTCACCTTCCAATGAGTGATTCACAGTGATCCCTAAACCCTAGGGAAACTTGAAAAACCATGTAGATTCTTGACTTGCAGCTTTGGGCTCCCAATATCCTGTCTTTTTTTTTTTTTTTTTTTTTTAATTCACTTGAGCCCATCAACCTGTAGTTGAGGACATCATGACAATGTTATGTTATAATGTGGACATTGTTGGGGGGGGCACATTATTCTGTCTACCATAACTGACAAGGTTCTGGAATGTTCTGGCTTGGTTTAGCATCCATGAGTTGGCATCATCTTGTTGATGCTTTGCCTGGATTCTTTCGATTTGTTGTTTGAGACGGAGTGGCAGAGGGGAATGAAGGATCAATACCCCAGAGTTGCCACTGTTGTCCCCTATCTGAAAACAAAGTGTGTCCTGTGTTAAGAACACAAAACTTACTGTCAGCTCTAGGAACACCGGCATTGGAATCTAACACTTCATTTTCTTTAAGAAATTATTTGCATTGTCAGCACCTAGGTTCTCCTGGCGGATGAGTATGTGACCTAAGGTTTTGTGCCTTTTTTGCATCCTTTTGGTTAAAAGTTCAGACCTATGGGCCAAACTCAGAGCCTCTGTGGGCCAATCTAAGGATGTCTTTGAGAATAGCTGGGTGATAATCAATCCATTTTCCAATAGTCAAGTGATTAAAAGGAAGGCTCTAAGCCAGATGGCCAGGGGTAAAATCTTGCATCCAGCATTTACAAGTTGTGTGACCTTGGGCAAGCAATTTAACTCATCTGTTCCTCAGTTTCTTTCATTATAATGTAGTCATACAAACCGTGCCTATCTAATGGTGTGGTTGTAAAGTTTAAATGAGTTAATACCATATGAGCACCCGGGACTATGCCTGTTCTACAAAGTAAATGCTTGATAAAGGTTAGTATAATTCCATGACTACTACCAATATGCATAGGAATAAGTAAATAGTCATAGCACACTATGAAAAGTGTGCAGGGTAGCCATTGAGGTAAGAAAAAAAGATCATCTCTTCTGAATAAATATTTTCCATAATATGTCCCTAGGAACACATTGTCTGCAAAAGATGTTAATAGGAGTTCTGAGTTACAGGGTACCACAGTCGTAAATATTTGGGAAACTTCTCCTCTTGGAGATTTATGATACACATTAGTATTTTAACATTATAGGTTCTGCTGGAGCCTAGAGTAGAGAAAAGTAATTTGACTTTGTTTAATCCAGTTTGTCCCAAATGTGTGAGCACAGAACCCTTGCTGGAGGTGGGTTTGTGTGTGTGTGTTGGTGGAGGGTGGGAAGCTGGTGGTGAAGGCAGTGGTTATTGCTGTATTTTCATTGTTCATAAAACCTATTAATCCCTCTAGGAAATAGTGTTCCCTCTCTAGGGCACACTTTGGGGTGGTACTGACATTTAATGTGGATGTGGGGATCTGATTAAAGTACAGATTTGATTCTGTAGGTCTGGGGTGTGGCCTGTGATTCTGCCTTTCTAGCAAGTTCCCTGGGGCTACTCCTGCTGGTTTGCAGGCTGCACACAGATTAGCAAAGCTTTCTGAAGCACTCCTTTGGTGACAAGAAAAGGACACCTGGGGACCATCAGGAATTTTCACGGTTATGTAACAGGGGCAGAGGACAGCCTCATGTAGAGGCTTGCAACCTGGACTGCACATTAGAATTACATGGGATAATTTGGGAAAGAAAACTCCACCTCCAGAAATTCAGATTTTACAGGTTGGGAGAGAGGATCCCAGGCATTGGTGTGTTTGTTTTTGTTTTTGTTTTTGTTTTTTTCATAAGCTTCCCAAGTGAGTCTGATGAACAGCCAGGGTGGGAAACTGCTGGGTTAGCAGGAGGGTCTTATTTCTGGAGTCAAAGAGCCCTGTTCTGAATCTCAGCTTCAAATTAGCAGGTAAACTCTTAGTGCCTTAGTTCAATTCTCCATGCCTCCATTTCCCCATTTGTAAAAGGAGTCAATAATGGTGTGTAGCCTCAGAGAGTTTCTGCAAGGATTAAATGATATGTTAGTGAACTAAAAGCATTGTTTCTAACACATGGTAAGAGCTTGATACATGTTAGCTATAATGACAATTATTGTAATCATTATTATTGTTATTTGGAAACAGAGATTCTTAGGTCATTTTCTTTCTTTTTAAATCTAACCGAGATATCGCACTGGTTACAAGCTAAAACCAGATAAACATACATTTACTTTTCTTAATAAATGGAGAATAGTGTTAAGGGCACATTTATGGGAAAGTCCATTTTCAGCCTAGGCTGCCCCCAACAAGCTTTCATTTAGGCTGTGGTCTCTGTGAGAATAGGCAACCAACTGATTTGTCTACTGTGTTATCATCAGTGCTGTTGTTTGCATTCAGTATATGATGATAACTCTTCCTAGTGGAGATATGTCAACTTCTGTCTGCACCCATTGGTTTATTTTAGTGGCTGAATCCATATTTTGCATTATTTACTCTTGTAATTTTATCTAGTGTTGGTTTCTTTCTTAATTATAGAACTAGACAACCGAGTCTTGTTTCTTATTTTTTCTGAAATCAGCTGTGCTCCCTGCTCTTTCCCACTTTTCCACTCATAAAGCTTCTACAATTAAGTAGATTTTTATTTTTCTGCCCAGTCTTGGTTCCTTCTCCCCTTACCCAACTTCCTACTCCCACTGTGGTGTGTGATCATTATGAGTTTACTTATGTAATACCCAGCTGTCACTTTAATTGATCTCTTTCACATTGGACTATGGGTTTGTGATTTGGGGAACAGAAGATGTGGTCTGTACGTTTTTTTTTTTTTTTAAGATTTTATTTTGTATTTATTTATTTAAAAAATCTTTTTAAATGTTTATTTTTGAGAGACAGAGTGCCAGTGGGGGAGGGGCAGAGAGAGAGGGAGACAGAGACTCTGAAGCATGATCTAGGCTCTGAGTTGTCAGCACACAGCCTGACCAGGGGCTTGAACCCACAAACGGTGAAATCATGACCTCAGCTTAAGTCAACCGACTGAGCCACTCAGGCACCCCAAAGATTTTATTTTTAAATAATCTCTACACCCAGCATGGGGCTTGAATTCATGAGTCTGAGATCAAGAGTCACATGCTCCTCCAGCTGAACCAGCCAGGCTCCTTGTGGTCTGTGTGTTTTTATCTTCTTATAAAATCATGTGAGTAGAAGTGTTTAATAATTTTCATATCATTCCATAACAAACATATGTATACTGTATTCAAGTTCAATAGCTGTCTTATAAATAATGTAGGGAAGTAGATTTCTATTCTAGTTTTCCTTCTGGGAAAGGTGGAAAACAGGACTTGCTCCCCTCACTGCCATCCCAATAAGATATAAAGATGCTCCAGAGAACATTTGTGAAAGAACTTGACAGATGCCCTTGGAGAGAAAACATTACTTTGCTCACTGGTGTTTTGAATATCCTGAGAGTTTGAATTACGAATGAGTACATCCAAGCACATAATCGGTTAAAGACACTTTCAGACTCATTGTGGACACTGCTCACAGGCAGAATTGATTATGCAACTCCGATCGCTAGAGCTATGGGGATATCAGACCACAGATACATCCATCTGATTCAGGAAGGACTTGAAATCACTCCTCATTTCCAGGGCTCAAAAAAAGTAGAGCTTTTTCACATTTACCCTGAAGATGGAGCCATTTAACATTTTGGATACTTTGCGATTTTAAAATTAATAACTTTGAATTGACTTTGTTTTGTGACAGTAATGTTCTAGGATCTTGTTTTTCCTTTAGAGATGATGATCATTTCCTAACAAACAAAAAGAAGCGTATTACAAATATTTGGTTATGGTCATGGGAATCTGGGCACCAGCCTGTGACCTTGCCCATATTTACAGAGGTCATTTTTTTTTTTTTGCTTACCTTTTGTTTCCCTTATCTATGGATCAGGAAGTTAAGTATTTTAGAATTTTCCAAATACGTTTCAAATTCCTATCAATGATGGCTGGATGCAAATGAAAGCATATTTTAAAAGCAATGTAAAGGAAAGAAGGTGTTTATTTCAGGTGCCCTTGTATTGACCACAAAGTTTGCTTTGAATGGAATCTTCTAGTCAGAAGGATCTGAGGGGACATCTAATCTTCCTTCTCCTATAGTCCCTTAAGACTTTTATTTCTATACTTTTGTTAGTTATCATGGCTGGATTAAAATATCTGTGATTGATTATATAACTCCCGGATCTAACCTTAAGTGATCTCTTTAGCAATGCAGTAGATCTAGATTTAGATCCAGATTTAGTAAAGTAGATCTAGATTGGCATTTTCTGTCATTAAGGAGCCCCCAGTTCTCCTAGCTGAACGTCTTCAAATGAAGAAGATAAAACCTACACCAAATTAGGAATCACATTATTTCACTCAGAACATCAATTGCCCATATTAGGAAGGAATAAAAAAATGTAGATGTACTGTACCAGGAATCCATCTAAAGATCATGGGTTGGGCTTGGGTGAGATATCATGATATGCAGATAAGAACAGCGCTGAACGAGTAGCAGTCTTACTACCAGAAGGGTGCAAGTGGATAGATATCTAGGAACCCAGATACAGCACAGTACCTTGAAAGCAACTGTTGGACGACTCATGGATATATTAGAGAAGTGGGGATTACATGGTGGTTGCTTTCTCCCTTATCTGTCCAGGACTGAGGTTCCCAGACTCTGATTGTGATGCAGGCATTTTCTTGAGAACAGGTGCTGCTTTTAGTGGCACTTCCACATTACTTTCTAGGAGGCCAGATCCCAAGTCCATTCCCCATGTCACCTGTGCCCATAGCTGGGGCCATTTGATCTTTTCAAAGGTAGGGTTCATTTTGTGAAGGGACCAGTTGTGACCCTTAGGAGGAGTATAAGTGCTGGAGACCCCATGCTGGAATCCTCTGATGCCTTGGACTTGGGCCATATTTTAGGAGCTGAGCGCCCCCATCTACCTTCATCTCATACTCTGGAGCCCTGCCTTAAAGGCATAGAGGCTGTGGTGTGGTACCCACTAATGTGCTAGTCCTACAGTCACTGTGACAACTACAGCCAGTGACTACCACCACTGCCACAACTGTTATTCCTACTGCTGCTACTTCTCCTTCTCCTCGCCTTCCCCCACTTTCTCGTATTATTAATTATTATCATTATTATTATTATTATTAAATATCTATTGCTGTGAAGCAAATTTACCCAAAACTTAATGAATCAAAAGCAGAAACATTTATTATTGTTCATAGCTTCTGTTGTTAGGAATGAGAGACCGCACAATTGGGTTTTAGTGTTTTTTATGATCCCAGCTGCGTCTTTTTTGTACATGCCCTTTATAAAGGTACTTCTATTCCTAGACTGTTGAGTTTTTCTAATCATGATAGGATCTTGGGTTTTGTCAAATTCTTTTTTGCATTTGTTGAGATGATCATGTCGTGTTGTCTTTCATTCTATTATTGTCACATATTACATTGACAGATTTTCATATGTCATGGTTGAAAATTCTTTTTATGTGTTGCTAGATTTGGTTTGCTAGTATCTTCTTGAGAAATTTTTGCATCTATATTTATAATGAATATTATAAACATCTTTTGATATCTGGTTTTGATGTCAGGGTAATATTGATCTCACTTAAATGAGTTGGGATGTATTAGCTCCTCTTCCATTCTTTTTGAAGAGATTTGTAAGTGTTGTTAATTCTTTGAAATTTTGGTAAAATTCACCAGCAAAGCCATCTGGTCCTGGGTTTTTTCTTTGTGGGAAGTTCTTTGCTCACTAATTCAATTTCTGTACTCGGTAGAAGTCTGTTCAGATGTTCTATTTATTGATTTTTGTAGTTTGTATCTTTCTAGGAAGTATTTCATTTTAGCCAGGTTGTCTGCTTTTTTAAAAAAAAATATGCTATTTTGCACACTATTCCTATAACCCCTTTTATTTTATTCCTTTTCAGATTTTCTGTTTTGGATTCATCATTGGGATACTTTGATTCTTTTTCTTTGTTTTAATTTTTATTTTGAGAGAGGGGGAGTGGGGAAAAGGGGCAGAGGGGAGAGAGAGAGAGAGAGAGAGAGAGAGAGAGAGAGAGAGAAAATGAATCTTTTTTTTTTTTTTTTTTTTTTTTTTTTTTAGAGAGAAAATGAATCTTAAGCAGGCTCCATACTTTGCATGGAGCCAGACCCCATGAGTCTGAGATCATGACCTGAGCTGAAATCAAGAGTCAGATGCTCAACTGACTGAGCCACTCGGGCAGCCCTAGATACTTTGATTCTTAATGCGTTTTTTTTTCCCTTAAGTTCTTTGAGCATACGTATAATGATGTTTTGAAGTCTTTTTCTGCTATATCCAGCATCTGGTGACACTCAGAAATTGTATCTGTTGACTGCTTTTTCCCTGACTATTGGTCACAATTTCTAATTTTTTACATGTGTCATAATTTTTTTTTGGGGGGGAAAGCAGATACTTAGATAACAGTGTAGCAGTTCTGGATTCTGGTGTTCCCCAGATAGGAATTGTTGTTGCTAGTTTTGTTGTTTGTTTCTTTGTTTATAAACTTGGCTGCTCTAAACTGGTGCAGCCTGTTTCCCCTGTGGTATGTGGTCACTGATGTCTTTGTTTGGTTTTTTTTTTGGTTGTTGATATTGTTGTGATGCTTTTGTTTTAAACCTTCCTTTCCAAGGGCTTTTTCTCCATTGTCTCTGTAGCTTAACGGCCAACTAAAAATTGAACTAAGGCTGTGTTTAAACACCTGAATCAGTAAGAAGGTTACTGTTCTCTGTTGATGGGTCTGTGTAGGAAAGTGTGTCAAGTGTTTAGACCATTTGCAAGTCTTCCCAAATATTTACATTCTGCTGGGCCCTTTTACATTGCCTTTTTATCTGCACACCACCTCAGGATTAATCAGGAATATGTGGATAGCTTGGGCCTTCTCCAGTCTCCACTGAACCTGTACACAGTCTGAATTTGGAATCTTCTTGCCCCAACCACAACCTCAGCCCATTTTATGCCATTGGCTTTACCCAGTTTTCCACCACTGAGACTATTACTTTTACCATTGCTGCTGCTGGATTTAGTCACTGTTCTCCACTTCAAATCACGTGAATACCGCCAGTATTCACATCCCGCCCCAAATAGACAGAGACTTCATTGCAACTAGGGATGGGAGCAGCCCCATCTAGAACACCAAAGATTCCCATGGTTATTACCTGAAGCCCAGTAGTTTTTCAGGTAAATACTTCTCAGATTGTTGGATGTCTTTGGTTAATTTTTAGAGTGTTGACATATTGTTTTGTGGTGGTTTTTGGTCAGTTTTGTCTAGTTTTACAGTTACTTTTTTGGAGAAAGGATTTGCTGGCTTCCTCACTGAGAACCACAGCTGGTAGTTCTGACTATTTTAACATGCGTTTGTATCCTGTCATCCAGCAAAGGGCACAGCGCACTGGAAAATCTTGTTTAAAAATATTAATTACAGGGGGCGCCTGGGTGGCTTGGTCGGTTAAGCGTCCGACTTCGGCTCAGGTCATGATCTCACGGTCCGTGAGTTCGAGCCCCATGTCGGGCTCTGTGCTGACTGCTCAGAGCCTGGAGCCTGTTTCAGATTCTGTGTCTCCCTCTCTCTCTGCTCCTCCCCTGTTCATGCTCTGTCTCTCTCTGTCTCAAAAATAAATAAACGTTAAAAAAAAATTTCAAAAAAATTAAAAATATTATAGTTTGTGACTGCATTTATTCCTGTGAGAAAGACATATCCCTACATATTGATGTTAGAGGTCTCATTTGGGACCATTTGACATCTTCCTCAAAGTTTTCCCAGTATGATGGTATTAGGAGATGTGGCCTTTATCATGCAGGTGGAGCTCTCATGAATGGGATTAGTTGTCTTATGGAAGAGACCTGAGAAAACTCCTGTGACCTTTTCTACCATGTGAGGTCACAGTGAGAAGAGGGCCATCAGTCAGGAAGCAGGTTCTTACCAGGCATGCTGGTCTGCTGGTGCCATGATCTTGAACTACTCAGTGTCCAGAACTGTGAGAAATAAATTTCTGGTGTTAAGTTCCTCAGTTTATGTTACTTTTGTTATAGCAGCCTAGAAGGACTAAGACAGTAGGCAATACTAGCTATATGTAATCAACCCACACCAATCTTGAGGTGTCATTTACTTAAGATTTATGTCTTGCTCTCATTGTGGTCTGATGAGAATTTGGTTTATCCCTGGGTCTAGGCTTCTTCTAGCTGTGACTCGATCATCTTAAAATATTTTTGGCTCAAATTTCAAGGATAAGGAGAGAGAACTTGGGAATTACGTGGAATATTTCCTGTAAGTGCTTTATACCATTTCTGACCATATTGGATTGGCTAGAGCCATCACACAGTCCTGCTAGGATGCAGGGAAGCCTGGAAAATGTGGTCTTCCCATGTGCCCAGGAAGAGTATGAAAACATGTGGTGAATGCAGAGGGTTGCCTTTTCCACTCTTGCTCTTTGGAGATCCTATCACATTACCATCTTTGTTCTGTAGAGAACAAAACTGGGCCACAAGGATGGTGAATAAATTGCCCAAGATGTGTTCTTTTAAGTAAGTTATTGTAAGATTAGAGACTGGGAATAGTATTTATTAGCTTCTTATCCAGTGTTGGTCTTATTTTCCTCAACTTTACTCTTCTACTTAGACAAAGCATCATTTTTAATCGACATAGATTGAAAGGTAGCACAGTAATTTTAGAAAAAGTATAAAGGCCTGCTTATAATTCTACTAAGCACTTATGATTATTTTCAATGTATACATGTTCTCTTTATGGATGTATGTTTACATGTTCAAATGGTAATATGCATTTATTTTTTATTCTGTTTTTCAATATATAAACATTCTTAAGTCTACCTTCTGATTATTTTGATTTCTGCATAACATTGTACTGAATTGATGTAATATTTACTCAGCCATTCCTCCTATTACCAAATATATATAAGTTGTTTCAACTCATTTTAATCTGTATACCTCAGTGTGATTTAACTATTACTTTAAAATAATATTTATTATAACAAAGGCTAATTAAGTTGGGTATTCTGACCACCTATTGACATATAGGAAAGCTTATAGTTAAACAGTATAGACTTTAAGTTATTTCTTTTCTGCTTCTACTGAAACATGTGAATATAGTGAAGCCCTATTTTTATATAATTCTTTTTTAATGGAAATATTTAACTTGTGAAAAATGAATTCTAAAAAAGATATGAAAGAACCTCTTAATATAGTATTAGCCATGTAACATAGTATTAGCCATATAACATAGTATTTCATTAACATTTTTTTTAAGTTTGTTTCTCTTCAGAGTGAGTGAGTGAGCACATGTGTGACTGGGGGAGGGAGGGAGGGAGGGAGGGAGAGAGAGAGAGAGAGAGAGAGAGAGAGAGAGAGAGAGAATCCCAAGCAGGCTCCACACTGCAAGGCCTGACTCAGGGCTTGAACTCATGAACAGTGAAACCATGACCTGAGCTAAAACCAAGAATCGTATCCTCAACCAACTGAGCCACCCAGGTGCCCCTCACTGAAATCTCTTTATACGAATTTATTAGTGAGGGATAGAGGAAGAAAGGAAACCCAGAAATGTAAGGTTGTAGCTTTATTTCACCAACAAATATTGTTGCATTCATTAGATTCCTGGCAATCTTTTAGAAACTAAAGATACATCATGAAAAGCAAAAACAAAGTTCTTTTTTCAAGAAACTTATGGCGTACTAGGAATGGAGAGGGTGTGGGGAACACAGACTTACAAAATGACATGTAAGGTCATTGCAATGAAGAAAAACAAAACCAGGTAAGGAGAACAGGACAAGATAGATTGAGAGGGACTCTATTTAATATAGGGTTGTGTGTCTAGGAATGTATCTCTGAGATGTGATACTTGAGTAGAAACCTGGAAGTAGTGAGAAAGAACCCCACATGGGTATCTGGGAGGGGGACAAGAAAAAAGGAACAGCCAGTGCAAAGACACTTGGGTGGACGTTGTCTGTTATATTCATATATTCATAGCACAGAGGCTGGTATGGCTGGAATGGGGCAATGAGAGAAACACAAGAATGGTGCTCTGACATCAGAGAGTTAGTGGGGGACTAGACCATGTAGAGCTTTGAAGATCATAGTATGAACCTAGGGTTTTGCTTTGAGCAAAGCAGGAAGCTATTGGAGGATGTTGAGCAGAGGGGCACATGCATTGATGCACACTTGAAAGGAATTCTCCAGCTTTGGGGTGGAGAATACACGTGGAGCGTGGTGAAAGTAGGAAGTTCAACATGGGGGTTAGGGAGCATTATTATAATCATCCAGGTGAGAGAAGACTGGTTGGTAGCAATGCAGGTGTGAGAAATGGCCAGATTTTGCATCTATTTGAAAAGCAGATACAGCATGTGGGATGTGCAAAAGAGAAAGGAGTTAGCAGTTTCTACAGGGATTTTTTCCTGAGCATTTTGAAAATGGAAGCACTATTTATTTCCAAGATGGATTGTAAGAGGACCAGGTTTTCAGGGAGGGGGAGAGAGTAGGAGAGAGAGTGAGTTGAAGAAGGGGGAGGAAAATGGAATTCATGTTTGGACTTAGCCTGAGACGCTGATTGGATTTCCAAGGAGAGATGTCAAGGATACAGTTGAAGGATAAGGAAGAGGTTTGGCATGGAGATACAAATCTAAGACTCATCTTATAGATGGTATTTGATGCCTTTAGACAGGACAAGATCACACCCATCACCATGTGCACATGTCATAATATATGCAACATTAAAAAAATATCTATCTCTGTGACTCCACTTCCCCTCCATCTGCCACCCTATTTCTCTGATCTCCTTTGCACAAAACTCCAAAATAAAATGTGTCTATATTTGCTATCATTTTTTTTTTCTCCTTCTATTCTGTCTTGAATTCATTCCAATGAGGCTTCCCTCCTGCCTACCTTCTGGGTGATCTTCTCCTGTCACAAGGCGTTCAATACTCACAATAAGCTGATTATCTCCATTTTACAGTGAAGAAACTGAAGTTCAGAGAAGTTGAGGCCACTTGAGTATTCAATAGCGGAACTCAAACTCAAGCCTTGCTTTACCATTGGTAGCCTACCTGTTTCCTAGTTCTCCACCAAATAGTAAAGTGTTTGTAAATGGGGGCTTGGAAGATCAGCGTGATTGCCAATTTATACAAAACATGTTACAAATTCCTCATAAGTATCTAAATAGAATACAATATCTCACCTCAATAAATGTATGGGTTTTATTTTTCATGTCTCCTTTTTATAAGACATAAAACTTAAAGACAGATTGTGGACCTGATGCAGTATATTATTTTAAAGCATTGTAATTTCATAGAAATCATATAATCTTTTAAAAACATATAATACTGGCATGATTGGTGAACGTGAGTGCAGGGGGTGGAGGAGGAAGAGGAGGTTTGGGTCTTCTTTACTTGACATCCTCAAGAATGGGGAAGACACCTGCCTTTCAGAGAAGGGTAACAGGATGTGTTTTCTTTCTCACAACTATGGACAGGCAGCCCCACATCTTCTTTCTGGCCTAAATAGCTGTGACTTGAAGTTGATCTCGTATTGCTCTGGCATTATTATTTCTGTGTGCTCTTGGCTATTTGTTCCTTGCAATGCAAGGAGGAGGATCTCCCAGGGGACTTGAAAAATATTTGTTCTGAAATGATCGTGTCTTTAGATGCACTCATTTTGGCTGAGATCTTATAGACAGGACAGACTAATGCCTTAGAAACCAAATCTGGTGAAATGCTTCTAATTGTTTATCAGCTCATCATGGTAGGTCTAAAATCTATTCCTTTATAGATTAATTCATTCAAAACTACATGGAGTGGTGAATCACGATTAGAATATGGTGTTAGGGGATAACTTATTGACACAAGTGAATATAGACCAAACTTAAAGAAGGAGAGGGTATGAATTGTCAGAAATCTAGAGCCAGCGGCTGTTTTGTGCAGAGGCATGGATGGGAGAACAAAGATACTGTCCGTTAGAGGCTGAAAAGTTACTTACTTGGTTAAATGGAAGACCACCTAAAGAGGTACTGAGAACAGATAGGATTATGGTGGAGGGTGTGAGCAGAGGATTTTGAGGTCAGGTATCAGAACTGGAGCTTGTCGGGGCGCCTGGGTGGCGCAGTCGGTTAAGCGTCCGACTTCAGCCAGGTCACGATCTCGCGGTCCGTGAGTTCGAGCCCCGCGTCGGGCTCTGGGCTGATGGCTCGGAGCCTGGAGCCTGTTTCCGATTCTGTGTCTCCCTCTCTCTCTGCCCCTCCCCTGTTCATGCTCTGTCTCTCTCTGTCCCAAAAATTAAAAAAAAAAAAAAAAAAAAAAAAAACTGGAGCTTGTCTCTCGCTTCATGTTGAAAGCAAAGAAACGGAGAGATGAGGCTTGTTGTAGACCATGTCACAGGCTACATTTGGATGGGTTATGGGTCAGTGTGAGGAGAGACGGAAGTCAGGAAGCATGATATAAGCCACCATAGTGATGGTTGTGTCTGGAGATGATGCTTACCTGGTCAAGAGAAGATGCGTAGTGAACATGGCACTGTGGTGATGATGGGGGTGAAAGGGAATAGGTCAGTGTTCTAAGTGCTTGATCTTAGGTTACAGCTCAGTACCCCAAATGAATGTGGGGTAGCGCTGGTGCTCAGGAGGCCCTGAGTTGAGGAAATCTAGTCTTTACTCCAATACTGAAATTATTAACAATTCAGGCTGGTCGTTGGTTGTTTTTGCAACTTTACATCCTTCTTTACTAAGTAACACAAGCGAATTGTATTGACTTAATATCCATTTGGCATGTTTTTCAGCATCAGTTTTTGTGGACCAGGTAGAAGGGATGCCATGGTGCACCAGAGAGACGCTTTTATGATAGATTCACAATTAAAAAGCTATTCTTGGGGCACCTGGATGGCTCAGTTGGTTAAGTGTCTTTATCTCAGGTCATGATCTCATAGTTAGTGAGTTCAAGCCCTGTGTCGGGCTCTCCACTCTCAGCACAGAGCCTGGAGCCCGCTGCAGATCCTCTGTCCCCCTCTCTCTGTGTCCCTCTCCACTCATGCCTCATGCACTCACATTCTCGCTCGGTCTCTCTCCCTCTCTGTAAAAAATAAGCAAACATTAAAAAAAAGGTATTCTCAGGCTTTGCCCTGAATGCCTGGATGGGGGAAACCTAGGATGCTATAGGGCTACCTATAGGAGATCAAGGAAAGCCTTCTGCCTTCCTAAGGAAGTAACTCTTGATAGGAGTGGGAGTTTTCATGGATAGAAGAGTTGGTTTAGGCAGTGTGAGGAGGAAGGAAGAGTAGAACAGTGGAGTAGGCTAAGGTGCTGGCCTAGCAAATGGAGACACCGGACAAAGGCCAGTATGGGTGTGAAAGGGGTGTAGGCATAGAAGATAAAGGCGGCACTTACACCATATCATCCACCATCTAAATGGTGGGAACTCTTGGAATAACTGTCAACAAAGGGATAACTTGATCCCACATGAATTTATAAGATTCCTCTGCTGTGTTGTGGAAAACAGATTGGAGGAGACCAAAATGTACCAGTTAGGAGCTGTTTACAGGAATCCAGGCTATGAGAGCACAGGTGATACCGGTGGAAACTGAGAGAGTAGATGGGTTTAATTCATATTTAGGAAATAAAATATACCTTGCTTGGTGGCTTCTGTGGGTATGATGGCCAAGTGGGCAGCAGTGGAAAGGGGGATGGGGAGGGGAAGTCTAGATAATGCGAATAAAAGTTTGGCACATGGAAGTCACCTTCCCTCTTGGGATCTGTTACTTCTTAGAATGTTACTAATGGTAAGGGTTTTTCGTGTGTGTATGTGTGTTGAATCTGAACTATTCTATTTATGCCATAAAAAATCTTTCAACACTTATGTGCTTATAAAATACATACATATATACATATATATGTTTATATTTATACCTATATCACGCACACACACACACACACACACACACACACACACACACACACCCCTCTGGAATGAAGTACACCAAAACATTAGCAGTGGTTATCTCAAGGATGCAGACTGTGGGTGATTTATTTTTTATGCTTCCCTCTATTTGTCTAATTTTCTACCATGAGAAAAAAGTTTTTCCTCCCTAAGACCAAGACACAATTAAAGGTTTGAGGAGAAATGTGTGTATCTGCCACTATTGATTTTGTTTTAACAAAAAAAGATGGCTAAACACAAAATACAGTCTTTATAAACCTGTCTGGCAATTCCTTCCCTGATGTTATTGTCTATTTCAGACAAAGAAAAGAGGTGTATGATCCCAAAAACCTTCAGCTGTGAGGAAAACAAAATAAAGATCAATATATTTTGTCCCTGCTTATATTTTCTGCTAACTCCTTGTTTCCCGGCTACCAGAATGCTATCAACTTCAGTAACTAATTTACAAACTATAAAGCTGTGAACAAAGAAATCTTGGAGGTAATGAGACTTCCCTGGATGAAGTGGAGGAAAAGTGTATGTAAGGGGCATAGTATTGTGGTGTACCTGCATTGTTCTTATCTTTAAATGCAAATCAAAATGTTGCAGATTTTCTTAATACTGACACTTCATGCACAGACAGTTCACTTTTCTTTTTTTTGTTAAATATATTAAATTCATATTGCCAAAATATTACTGGGCCAAAAGAGCAATTTGATTTCTTTTACTAAGGGATGTGGGATAAAAGAGATTGAGAGGAAATTTGGTGAACCAAAACCAAATGAGACCCCAAGCACAATGCAAAACAAAGCTAGTCAATTCTGAAACATCTCACCATGTTTATTTATCTAACCCACCATGGACCTTGGCACATATTCTAAAAGTCTTCCGTGTTCTGTGTGTTTTCGATGACCTCCAAAAACTACCTGCGACATTCTATGCCATGGAATGGTTCCATTTTCCATCTGTTGTCATGCAATTGTTTTGTTTACCAGCAGCTGTCAGATGGGTGTTATAATGAATGCTTTCATACCAAATGTTATGAAACCAAATATAACATGCATTCGGGATGAAGCTGATAGCACAGGTGGATACACATCGCCTACAAAGAGACTGGAAATGGGCTTTCTCGTCTGCATCAGGAAACCATGCATTGAAAAGTGTCTCATGTGCTGGTTCACAAGTGCCTAATTCTGCCAACTCAAAATAAACTTCTCGGTTGTTCATGCAGAATTGCCCACTCCATCAGTCGCAGAGAACTCTTTGGTTGCTCAGAGTAATTATGACTTAGCTTTTTCAGAAGCATTATGTTCATCTGTTAGCTAGGTATGCTCATATGTTCACGTGCAAACAAATCACTTTTTACATGTGCTGTAATGCATATGCTCAGGCCCCTGCATCTGCTTGTTCTGGCCCCAAGAGTCTGCTGTGGGGCTCAGGAACATCAACATTTAATAATCATCTCCTCACTGTTCTGTGACAAGACCACACTTGGAGGAATCCTTGCCTCAGCATGAGTTTTTCTTTGCTCTTTCTGCATTGTTTGTTTATTTTTGAATTGCCCACAGGGAATGTACAGTTAGCAACAGTCAGTTCTGTCAACTGCTTCCAAACTTTCCCTGCTCTCCTCACTAGCAGAAAGGTGCGTTTGGGCTACGAGGGAGAGGGATTAGGCAAGCTGAAAGGCGGGTAGTGGTTCTGGTGGTTCTTCTGACCTTCACCCAGGACTCTGGAGCCGTCAGTCTACCTGCACCCACCACTCCTGCTGAAGGCTTGGGAGTGGCCTTATGTGTCTGAGCCCTCAGAAGTGCAGGGATGGGGCTGTCCTTCATGCCCCAGTTACTGGGGACGTTGTAAGCTGTGACCTAGCACCAGTAGACATGGAGCTACAAAGCATGGTGTGTTGCATTTTTAAAAAAAGACTTTTTAAAAATTTTAATAGTAATCTCTATACCTAGTGTGGGACTCTTAACTCACAATCCTGAAATCCAGAGTTGCATGCTCTACCAACTGAGCCAGCCAGGTGCCCCAGCGTGTTGCATTTATTGGAGGCTTTTGTCTCTCTGGCTGTTAAGAAAATCTCACTCCTAGAGTTCATACATTCCACCAATAAACTGATACATATACCACACTCCCTTTTCTATTTGTGAAATGAAAGAGAGATTTTGTGAGTTGCTATATGTATATGTGTGTACTTTTATTATTATTATTATTATTTTTGCTCAGACTCATAGGAGGGAGTAAAAACCGCAACAGCAAGTCTAGTGCATGGATGTGTTTTCTTTACACCCCAGGCCCAGAATACGTGTTCATGAAGTCCTCGATGAATACCCCTGTGCTTCAGATTCTGTAGATGTTGATTAAGTGTTTGAGGAAACAAATGCACGAAGGACAGTCCTTTGAATGAATCTACTGTGATCTCTCAGTTTTGTGACCTTGAGTATCGTATACTCAGATGAACTCTACCTATAGTATACCCAAATGAATGCTGAAGAGTACTGTTTGATGTATATACTGTACCATATGATACCTGTAATATAGATGCACAGTATATATGTTCAACAGTTTACTGTAGCATTAGATTTGCAGGCCACGGAGTCCTGGTGCCCATGTTTGAATCCTGGCTCTATGCACGTGACCATGAGACCTGGAGCAAATGCTTTAATTTTCTAAGCTTTGTTGCTTCTTTCTGAAAATTAGGATAATAAAAGAACCTATCCCATAGGGTTGTTATGAAGTTTAAATGAGAAAAAATCTATGTAAAGCTGTCAACCCTGTGCCTGTAATGTATAAGCACTTGATGAATGGTTGACAGTATTATTATTATTATTATTATTATTATTATTATTATTATTATCTACCTAACATTTTGCTTTTGGGGAACACACACCTGTCAATTTCCCCTACCAAAGATGTGCCTTGACTTAGTCGCTGTTGGTCCTACCCTCAAAATTATTCAACCATGTGCCATAAGGCATATGGCACAAAATATGGTGCTCAGAATATCATGGCTTATATATTTTATCTTGCTGGCAAGGATTCTAAAAAGGTTTAAAGCTTAAATTAGAACCCACATGTACGCTGAGTTGGGAGAAGGCGCCATATGCCTCTCCATCTTGTGTGTGGTATGACTGGAAGCCAGAGGGAATGACAACACACTAGTGGCTCCAGCCAAAACTTGAGGCCAGCAGCCTAAATCCAGATCAGGCAACATCTCTGGCTCTTCCAGTTCTGTCAGCTTGTGCATTTGACCTTGACAGCCAAGGTCTGAGCAGTTCCTCTTTGCTTTCTGTCATTAATCAGTCCTGAAGCATCTTCTAAACAGACAGCTTGGTTGGATTGAATAATGTGCCTGTGTTTTCTCATCTGATACAAGCATGAGTCAAACTGGAGCTACCTCCATTGGTGAGCTTGCATATCAGGCTACGGCAGGATTTTCAAGTGGAGCCTTACCTGAAAATATGTTGCTAATTGGCTGTTAATGTTGTCCTCTTGCTACCATGGTGCCTGTAATTATGATAACCCACTGTTTCAAGTTTTCTATTGCAGTAGAAATTGTTACTGGAGGAGGGGGAGGGATGACATTTACTTTCACTGGTAAGTGAGACCAGATTTGGACTTTGAGTCACTCTTGAGAATTTAGGGGTGGCACATAACAGTGCCTCACAGGAATTTTATCATAGTACAAGGTATTAACCATGCCCCACTTTACAATTGCCATTATTTTTAAAGTTATGAATGTGCCACATAATGCATACTTTATTGGATAGAAAAAAAGCTAATATTGTATAGAAAAATACATAGTTAACTAGAAATGTGGTAAGAGAACAAGAATAATCTGTAAGATTTTGCATGGTGAAATGCAATTTCTGATGCCTTTTACAGTGCTTCAGAGTTTTTAAAGATGTTTTTGTTTAACAAAGTGGAAATTCACGCCAGATAGTTTTCATTACTTACTAAATTCTTCTGGAAATTCATGACAGAGCTTTTCCTGGAATGCAGATATCCTGACTCTCAGTTCTGAGAATTTTCCACTAGATCAATATAACATCCTAATAGATCGTGATTTGAGGAGAGAAGAATCATCTTTTGTAATTAAGCCACCGCTAAGCTGACATAATAACAAAGAAATTAGTCTCGGACTTGGAATTCTGTAAATGATTTCCGAGACAAAATGGCGTGAAACAGTATCCAGGGAGTTGAGGAAGAGGCATGGGATGATGCCATTTAGATTACTTCTGGGCTTGTTTTTCAGCATTGAAAATTTCCATGTTGCATCCTGTTTTCTGTCCCATAGCAATCACTCTGTTTCCCTTTTGCAATTTAGTTTAGAGTATATCATTGCTAGTAATACAGTGAGATTTTCCCAGATCACTTCTCAGGACCAGTCTTTGGATGTTGGGAAAACATTCTCCTCTGTTAACTGTGGGATGATGTGCATTTACCCATGTCCTATTTAGTTGGTGTTGATAGTTCACTAATGGGTGGGGTGGAGATGGGCTTGGTGTTTTGTCCTTTGGAGAAACAGACAGTAAGATGAATAGTGTCTAGTTTTATCTCTTTTTCTTCTAAATTTTAGCTCTTCCTCCTCTCTCATTTCTTCCTTCTTCTCTCCTACCTTTTGTCTCTGTCTTTCCTTCTCTCTCTTACACACATGTGCATACTCATGTACATTTTTACTTGTCCATTAACTAGTATGTTTGTTTATTATTTATTTTTTAAATGTTTATCTATCTTTGAGAGGGTGAGAGATGGAATGAAAGTGGGGGAGGGGCAGATGGAGAGAGAGACACAGAATCCAAGCAGGCTCCAGACTCTGAGCTATCAGCACAGAGCCCGACTCGGCGCTTGAACTCAAGAACTGTGAGATGATGACCCGAGCTGAAGTCAGACGCTTAACTGACTGAGCCACCCAGGCACCCTGATTAACTGGTATGTTTAGTGAGGACTGTTAAGCACTTTCTTATAATTGATGGTAGGAAATGTGTGGTACCCAGGTCACACAGACATGATGCTGAAGAACCAAATTTATTTCCTGATTCTGCCATGTACTAACTGGGTAGCTCTGGATATGTGCTCTAGGCTGTGTCTGTTTTGTAATATATAAATCAGGAATGTTAATAATGCCTTTGTCATAAGGTGGCTAGAATGCTTTACTTAGATTATACATAGGAATTGTTTAGCACAGGGGCTGATGCATTAAAAGCTTTGAGTAAGCATTGTTTATTATCATTAATAGAAAGCATTTTCATTCGATTCCATCTCAAGGTGCAGGACTGAAGCTAACATCTCCTTAAGAGACCTGCAATCTTTAAACAATGTATCCTATTTAAATTGAATTAAAAGTCTTCACTTGGTGCATTGGAACTGGTATCCATTCTGCGTGAAATATTTCAAATGTTTATCTTTGTTCTGTGAGGAAATGTGTAATTAAAGCCATTTTTTATTTACCTTCTTAAGATGCATCTCTAATTCTCTAATGGAGTTAATGATTTCAGTGGTAGTGAGTCCTGTTGGTGAGGCAGTTTTCCACCCCATCCTCTTACCTTTTCTTAGAAAACCTCATCCAAGCCTTCATTGGGTCTCCCAAGAGACGGAAGATCCCTTCAATGGCAATAGTTGATTTAACTGATGAAGAAGTGAATGGAATTGGCTGATCAGATTTTCTCTTCCTTGACAGTTAAGAATTTTGACACATTCCAACGTTCATATTCTTAAAAAAATTCACTGAGAAGGGTAATAGGAAATGGACTTTAGGAACAGGGGCTACATTAGATCAGTAAATACACATCACTATTTACTGGCTTAGTAACCTAGAACAAGTCATTTTATCCAGAGAACTTCATTCCCACCATTTGCAAAGCAAGAGTAGTAACAGGGGCTACCTCAGAAAAATGAAGAATAAACATAGGAAGGCAGGTGAAGCATTGAGCAGTAACTTGGACACATAGTTAAGTGCCAAAACATTTTGTATTTTATTCAGCCCTTAACCGACCACTGTCTGGGAATTACTCATTCTTACACTAAAACCACCCATTCCTTTGGGCAATTTCAAATGTTTTCTTTTCTTTTTTATCTTCCCTATCTGATTTGACACTGCAAATCATTTATTTCTTCTCAAAGCTCTGTCCTCCATTGATTCCCTGGTACACTTCCTACCTCTTTGCCTAGGTGTTTTGTTTGTTTGCGTGTTTTGTTTTGTTTTGTTTTTGCCTTTTCAACGCCTCCGCTTTTTTGTTCTTACCTAAGTGAAGTTGCTCTCCAAGGTTCTGACCTCACTTCTGTTCCATTTTCTCACAGACACCAGCTACCATTTCTTGAGCACTTACTTGGCCCTGGTAATATATCAGATGCTTTGCATACATTTTCACTTAACACTCCAAACAGCTCAAGAAGCAGGCATCATTGTTCCCTTCTTCAGATGAGGAAATTGACTCTCAGAAGAATTGACTAAACCATGTAAGCTAACATAGCTGTGTAAGGGAGTAGATCAGGAGTTTGCACCCAGAATTCCAAAGCTGATATTTCATTACCACTGCACTCACTAGAGGAAGCCATGTGTTAGATTTTTGCCTCTTCCAGGTTACTTGCTGTGTTATTTTGAATAAGTGACGTAGTGTGGCCTTAGTTCCATAATCTATAAAATCAGCATGATAATACCTATCTTTCAGTAGGGTGTGTGTGTGTGTGTGTGTGTGTGTGTGTGTGTGATTCAAATCATTTATGTAGAGCATTTAGCATGTAGTATGGAACATAGAAGACAATAAATAAGTCCAGTCTGTTATTAATAACAAATAATTAGCTTTCCATTCTGAAAGATTTCATTTTGGTTTCATGAATGTGACTTTAAAAACTGAACCTATCCCAAATTTGAATTATTGCCTAACTAGATCCATGAAACTGGAAATAGAGAAATAACGTATAATTCTAGCAATATCAACATTATTATTTTCATTTTTTTCCTGATGCTGTCATCTTGTTATTTGTGCTGTTTCTTAGAATAATAGAATTTATTCAAGCAATTTATCCTTAATACAAGTGATATAAATGTGACTATGCAGTACTTATATATCATGCTAATAATGTCTGGTTCATCTTTTTTCTCTCTCTTTACAAATGGAGACATTGATTTCCTACCCTGTCCTGTCTTTTATTGCATTTTCTGCATTGAGGTCATCTCTGTTTACCACCTACACTGGATTCCAAAAGCTGAAATGATGTTTAACACTGTCCAACAACATTTTTAAAAGCATCTACCATGTGCTTTCTTCAGCACTGTATATATTGCAGTGGATTAAAGGAGGAGCAAACATACATTTACTCTCCCCAGCTATAAGTTAAATGTGTTAAAACTATGCACCTGCTGAATGATTTAAAGACAAATATAGACCTTTATGTTGGGAGCTTCTGAAATAGTGTTAGTTATATGCATGCATGTTAAAATATGTGGACATTACCCATGGTCTCATTTTTTTTACTCTACACTCTCTAGGTAACCTCCTTCAATCTGTTTTTAGTGTCCAAATATACCTTGATGGCTTTCCAAAATATTTCTAACTCCAAATGTTTCTTCTGAGCTTGAGACTCCTATTTCTTCATCCATATCTCCAATTGGCCCCCAGCCATGAGTATCCTCTGGACGCTTTATTTTTTATTTTATTTTTTATCTTTTAAAAAATTGTTTTAACGTTTATTTATTTTTGAGAGAGAGACAGACAGACAAACCGACCAACCATGAGCGGCGAAGGGGCAGAGAGAGAGGGAGACACAGAATCCAAAGCAGGCTCCAGGCTCTGAGCGGTCAGCGCAGAGCGCAACATGGGGCTCAAACCCATGAACCATGAGGTCATGACCCGCGCCAAAGTCCGACACTTAACCGACTGAGCCACTCAAGTCCCCCTTCCCTGTACACTTTTAATTCATTACGTCTGAAATGAAATCAACACCCACCGCTTTGCCTACCCACACCAATCTTCAGTGCCTCCTCCACCTTGCCAAATCACACATGCATTTCAGCTTACCTATGTTGGAGACCTGTAATCCAGCAGTGAATTGTCTTATCATCTCTGCTCCACCTGAGCACAATTCATCATCAATTCTTATCAAGTAATGTCTCTCTTGTTTCTCAAACTTGACCTGGCCTCTCTATTTTTTGCAAAGATAAAACCATATAATACCGGCAATAGAGAAGCAAGATCAACCTGTTTGGTTGATGCAGGAAGATTTGTGGGAATAGACGTTACAGCACTGATTTTCATTGCGCTTCAGGTAGACTTTCATGGGTGAGAACCAAGGTGAGAGAGTGACTGCAGAAGGAAAACAATCCAGCTAATTTGGGTAGATAAAAAGAAGAAAGAATCAGCAAGACTTGATGACAAGCTAGATTCAAGGGAAGAAACTGTAGACAGGAACAATTTTCAAACATGTTCAGGATATTGTATGTTTTGTTTGTGCCTTTATGAATGAATTTTAAGAGAGGTCTTGTTTTAAAGTTAAGGGAGAAGGGTATCTGGGTGGCTCAGTAGGTTGAGCATCTGACTCTTGGTTTCGGCTCAGATCTGGATCTCATGGTTCGTGAGTCTGAGCCCTGCATTGGGCTCTGCGCTGACATTGTGGAGACTGCTTGGGTTTTTCTCTTTCTCTCTCTCTCTCTGCCCCTCCCATCTCTATCTTTCTTTCTCTCTCTCTCTCTCTCTCTAAATAAGTAAATAAACTTTACAAAATAAAGTGGGGGGGGGGGAGGCTCTTTTTAAGAGGTTGAAATAGAGGACAGTGAATGCTTTTGGGGTGGGTCATCTTTGTGGAAATTGTGACCTTGCGCATGTGCATTAATCACTGCAGGACTTAAGTCATCTTCTGAAAGTGAAGGATTTGGCTTAGATAATTTCTAACATTTTGGGCTTTTGGGTAGCCGGAGTTTTATGATTAGGAACTTGGAGGAAAAGTGTAACAGTTAAAAGTTGGTGCTGATGGATTCAGAGAAGAATTGGGTTGAATTATATTTGGAACTAAAGTGTACCCTTGCTGAAATCTAGAATAATAATGAGTCTGGTATTAATATAGTCTGGCTTAAGTGTAATACTAATATAAACAAAATTATATTGTGAGAAAATGATGTTTATAGAGTACACCATCAAGATGAGCTCTAGAAAAGGGAAACTAAACCTTGTCTAAATAGTTTTTTTTCCCTCCCTATTGTCACCTCTTTTTTACATTAT
Source organism: Neofelis nebulosa (assembly GCF_028018385.1). Lineage (NCBI taxonomy): Eukaryota > Metazoa > Chordata > Mammalia > Carnivora > Felidae > Neofelis > Neofelis nebulosa. The sequence goes on along the minus strand of NC_080799.1, from coordinate 40,155,138 downwards.
CATTATGTTTTCCAGGCTGGCAGATGAATCTCAAAATCTGCTTCTGATTGAGTTTTTTCTTCTTTCTCTGATAGAATATGTATTTTTTTCATTTATAAAAAGCAAATAGATCATGGGGTTTTCTTCTGAGGCAAAGAAATAAACATTGCAAAAGTTTCTATGCTCAATTCCAGTTTCTTATTGAAAAAAATTAATATAAATGAAAAATATTCATTTACTTTTTGAACAAAGTTTTATCACGGATCTCTTACTTGGGAGTAAATACTCCTTAAAACAAGCTAAATGTGCATCCTTAATAATTTAAAGTCAGAGAACCAGCCATGTGTAAAATAGGTGTGTGTTCACATAATTGACTACAGTATTTTGCTACATGGTTAAATGCATGATTTCCCCTAATAGAATGCCATTGTGGTCTACATCACATTTTCTAGTTCATAAAAGTCAAATGAGCTGTGACCATAGTCTCCCAAACTTAATGGAAAGTTCATTTTGTGACTTCTGAGTTTAAATTGTGTCTTTCTAGGATGAATCAATAGATTTAAAGCACGTTAATGGATCACATCACCAAAAGGTCTAATCCTGAGTGACTAAAATGGTAGATCTAATTCAGATTTATTGCTTTTCTAGCACGATGGACTAAAAGGTCTTTAATCTCTGTAATAATATAATGGATTTGAATTAACTAAATAATCCTCACCTGATGCACATCATTTAAGTTGTCTACATATTCACCTGGCACTGTGCTTTTCAAACTTTTTAGGGGAGGGATGTGGAGTGGATGGGATGAATCTGTGAAATCTACCAAAGAAGTAAAACCGTATGTCAATAGAGACTTGAGGTCTCACAGTACATTTTGTTTCCTGTGTGGGATGCTTGCTAGTACAACAAATTTATACACTGCTCTGCCAACACCCTTAACCACAGCTACCTATCAGAAGGTTATCAAGGCTAGAACAAAAACATATAAGTTATGTCCTGGACTGTGCAAACACTCTTGAGCACGGCCATAAACTATGGCAGCAGTGCTCACCAACACCCAACCATCCAGGAATTTTGACCTTGGAGAAATGGCATGGGTCAGCAGAGATGGCCAGGCCCAGAGATGGCACCATTTAGAAAATACAAATGAAGATGTTCAGAGGGTGCTGGCAATAAGCTTCTGGGAGGACACCATTTGAAGGGAAGTCAAATTGTTCTGTTATCTCAGGGAACACCTTGATAGTGAAAGACAGTAGAAGAGCATGAGGCTCCCTGATACTTCCAGAAAGATGAATACAGTGTATTTGTATTAGAACTACTGCCTCCAAAACAGTCAAAATCTTCCCTAATGTCAAGAGTGAATGGTCTTTTTGCATTCCTTTGTTCAACCCTTTTCATTGTATGCCCCCAGAGAGTGCAATTTTAAGAATCGGTAATGTAGTAGAGTTACCTGATATGAAAGGGAAACAATATCAAGTGATATGGTGATTCCACCTGCCCTTTCTCTTAGCAAGAGCATGTACCACCAGTTTTTCTGTAACATGACATCTGTGTTCCTAAAAATCACCCGTCTGTGTAAAGTCATGCGATAAATACCACAGGGCTTATGGAGAAAACAGGATCACAAGCAACTTCATCAGTGACACATTACAAAACAAGTAAACAAACAATAAAAGATAGGAACTTGATTAAAACAGCGCAGTTTTACATGTGTTAAATGATTGAAATCCATAAATGTTATAATAAAGCTGGCAGTTTAATTCAGAGATCAGAAGTTTTCTTGTGGAAGTGGTCACCAGAAGGGTTGCACCTTTTTAGTTACCGTGAAGTGATGGAAAGAAAGAGGTCTCTGAAACCAGATAGAAACTTACGGCATGACTCATAACATGTGCTGTGAACGGGGTAGCAGGTAGGTGTTTGAGGTATGTGTTTGTGTGTCTGATTGTATATTTCCATGCAGCTCATTTTCAACTGGGTGGAGTTTTCTGTGTTAACCTAGTGTTTTTCACAGATGAAATCAAGCATGAGTAAATGTGAAATCCACATTATGCCCAAATTGTTCCCTGCTATATCTGTTCATTGGAATGCATTTGCGTTTTCAAAACAAGCATTGTGGTAGAATTGACAGTTCCTACGAGTGAGCATGACATGGGAGGTAAATACTGGAAGTCCTCTTGGTTATTTGGTTCCCACTGTGAACATTTCCAAGAGTATTGCATGTAAGGAAGAATACATATGATTCTCCGTATTTATGACCTTAATGCAAGCCAACCACTTCCTCTTGTGCTCAACTGAGTAAAAAAAAAAAAAAAATGTTCTGAGTTGGAAGAAAAACATGGCTGTGTCAGATCATTAAATCGTTTCCAGGGTGGCTCCCTACTAACAAAGGATGTGTTTGACTTCATTGGATATTTTCCCTTGACACATTTACTCACAACCTAACTTTTATTGGAGGACCGCTTATCTCATGTATCTCATGATATCATTTTATTCCAACAAGCAAAAATTGTCTAGGAATGTTGGGTCACTCTGAGAGATCTGCCTTGTGTTTTGACTATTTGTTGTTGCCATGGGACCCTGTGATCTTTGTGTCAGCCTTAAAGGAATTTTGAGGTTATTCAATCTATCTGCCTTATGTTATAAAGGAGGATACTGAGTTAGCGGGAAAAAGAACTTTCCTAAAGAACATAAGTGGAAGGCCGTTTGACAAACATGTCAGAATATAACTTTAGAGCTTTCTAAGGAAATGCCTATAGAACTCCTATTGGATCAGTTTCTTTTACCTGTTGTGTTACAGGTCTGTTCCTGACCATGAATACACAGAAAAGTCAACTTTCATTGTGGCATCAACTTTGTTATTTCTTTTATGGTCATGAATGGCTGACAGGCCACCAGCCAAAATAGTATGCATAATTTTATTTTTTCATCTAGTTATTTGTTTCCTATGTATAATTCCTAAACTTATCCTAATAGGCACAGAGAGAAACTCCACAGTTTTTCCTGTTACTGTTAATGCTGGTGATACTCAACTTTTAGCTCTCCTCCATACACACCTACTTCATATTATACCAAATTCTCCTCAAAACAAGTGTTTAAAGCTTTAATTTCTCCCATGATACAGTTGGGAAAATGGAGATACAGAATTTGGTCTTAGATTAAGTCGTTTCATAAGTCAGTGTTGTGACCAGATCAGCATCGCCCATCTGACTACCCATTCAGATATATTACTAAAAACACTGGGGAGCAAATGTGTTGGGGAATTCACATTTGTTCTGGTTTATTCTAAAAAGTCCTAGTAACTTTAGAACCCATTAGGAACTTGGAAAAAAAATCTATTAAATAAAAATAACAAAATCTACCCAACTACCCAAAACAGACCAAATCACAGTTTAACTGAAGTTGGAACTAATATTCTTTGGAGGTATTTGGATCTCAGCATAAAATTATGTGTAGCACAGTGATGGGGGAGCATATGACATTAGGGGATAATTTGTGGGCATATCTACAATGTACTTAAAATATGAGCCATTTATGAGGGGAAGAATAGATGATCAAGTTGAGATATTTTAGAATGTATGTGACATTAGTGGGTTGATTTCTTTATATTGTTGTTAATTGAGTTGGATGGCCTCATTTGACAATGGATGCCTCTTGTCAGTGTATTGTGGATATGCGTGTGTGGGTGTCGATGTGCACACGTGTGTTTCTCATAAACCCTTAACCTTCCACAAAGAGGGCATTCCAAAAGAAAGAGATGAAAGAAAATGCATAAATGCACGATAACACATGATTAAGTTTTGACCCCATAGATTGTTAACCTTCAAAGCTAACTCTGCAGTAGCACAATATTATTAGCAATAAAAGGAATTTGCTTTGCCCTTTTTTAAATTACCATAAACCGATTGACTGAGACAGAATGATGTTAATATTTAAGAAGTAGGACACTAGATTCTATTATCTCAGAAGCTCTGTCACCAGGCCCTCTCTGTAGTCCTGTTATCTAATTATTGGGCTTAAATTGCATTAGTGTGCTAGCAATTTGTCTACCACTGGAAAAGTAATTGACATTTGGGTTACTGCTTCATATTTGGGAGACTTGCTAGCTAGTTCCGAAGAGTCCTCTTCTGTCAGGGCAGATTAGCTTAATGTTGCCTAGAAGAAAGGGAAGCTCTGTGTTTTAAGGTATGCTGCCTCGGTAGCTGGTTGCAATTTGGTATTAAAATTTCGGTTCTGTATCAAAGCTGATAAGTCACCTGAGATGAAATTGAACAAGGTTGTCGTGACAAAGTAATTAATGGCATTTTTTGACTTTCAGATGACTTTAGGGGAAGCACACTTACTCTGTTCGTCTGCTTCTGCTGCCATGTTTATAAATATGTATGCACATTTACAAAACATCTTTAACTGTTGTCAGATGTTTTTGCGGGCTCCAGATTTATGGTTCCTCTGAATTAAACAGTACCAGGTACTCTTGGTATACTGTTCTGATTTGGCAGTGACAGTAAAGGCAGCAACTTTCCATAATATTTCAATCATATGGCTGCTTTTGACACGACACATTGTTGATAGGCACTTTTCTCTCTCCTTTTTTCTTTTTCTTCGTGTAAAAGTGTGCTCTGGTTATATTATTTCTATGCTTTTTTCTGCTTATCAGTTTTGGTTTGTTTGAGAAGACAGGGATGGGTATTAACAAATACTCTGCATTTCTCTTTGGAGAAGCACCTAAGAGATCAGTCCAGTCTTTGACAATGTGGCAAACGTATGTGGAATAAACAGATTATTTGGCTCCTATAACCAATTTGCCTGCGAATAATGGTTTTCTCTCACATGTCTCGAGACTCTCTGGAGTAATCTGGACAACAGAAAATAGAAGTGGCCGGTTTTCTTTAATTTGAAAACTAAAGGTGGCACCTGAATGTATTCAAAAATTGAGGGGAAAAAAGGTGATATTTCTCTTTTAAGGCACAGGTCAAATCTGCTTTTCCACAACATTCCTTGCTAAGTCACTTCAACCTCTTCTGCCTGGCTCTCTGTACTCATTTCACTGGCGTCCTTTCAGTCCCATGAGCAAGCCAAGCTCCTTCCTGCTGCCAGGAACGCTCTTTTTTTTTTTTTTTTTTAAACTCTTTGCCAGCCTAGTTCCTTCTCATCCTTTAGGAACCCGATAAAACGTCACCTCAAAGGGTCCTTCTTTATTATCTTCTTCTCTGTCTCGGTTACTCTCCATCCACCTTGATTGCTTCTTTGTCAGTATTTGGTACAATACACAACTAGTTTACACAGAAGAAAAAGGAGTTTCTATTCCTTTTCTTCATCTGCTTTCCTCATTAGATCATAGGCTCCATGGGGCAGAGGTATGATCCCTTTCACTTGCTGCTCTAGGAACCAGCAGTATTAGAGGCTCGATATTTATGCTGAATGCGTTACTAAGCCCTCCCCAAATTTCAGCCACAGCACCTTTTTCAGCTTTTGATTTTGAAATAATTATAGACTCACAAGAACTTGCAAAATTAATCCAGATTGTTTCCCATACCCCATCCCAGTGCAATACAACATGGATGGCAGGAAGCCACAGTGTTTTACTTTTCTTCTCCTTTTTCTGTAAAAGACAGAAAGAAAAATGACATTTTCAGGTACACTTACATTCCATCGTATGCACTTGTGTAAGGGGTACATTTAGATGTGTTTTGGCCAGCATTCATGTGACCACCACCATCACTTTGCCTTTCTTTTAAGCTAACAGTGATCTCAGTAGGCAGCTCCCATTCATTTAATTTAATCCTTTGCCATTTTATATTTTACACTAGGAAGTTTTCTCTTCCCCCTCCCCCCGTGCTCCCTTAATGAACTTTTTAAGCACATGGATTTGAGTTTTGGAGGTTTTTTGTTTGTTTTTGCATATGTAGTATTGGTGAATGTGTTATAATGTACTTAATTCCTAAAATTCTTAAAATACTTAATTGAAATGTCATCAGAGACCTCTTCTTTCTAAGTTGGTGCATTCGTTTAGGGGAAAAAAAAAAAGATTAAAAAGTAAAGTGTTCCTGCCTCACATAGTGTTTGGAGTTGCTTGGAAGTTTTCCCAGGACAGATTTTAGCTATGACTCCACACACACCCGCCAAACAGGTCTGGCTTGGGTTGTCCATTAAAACAAACCCTGCTGCTGATGGATTATTTAGTATCCTTACCTTTTTCCTTCAGCCTTTGGATGCTGTTAGAGGCTTCCAAGGCTCGCGTTGTTCAGTGGAGCATTCTGCATAAGGCACACTTTTTCTTTTCTTTCCCAAGAAATGGCAGTTAATGCATTCTATAGAAAGCTATAAATGAGGCTGATAAAATTATCTAGCAGCCCAAAGGTTGCTGCACTCGTTCATCTCCACATAATTCAGAAGTTAAATGACAAGATTAGGGAGAGGAGGCAATACGTTTGACAGGAAAATGTTATCTGGGATGATGAAAACCAAGGGTGGTGTTGTTTTTTATCCAGTTTTGGGGGGAGGTTGTTAAGAGAGGGTTAAAGAAGAAGAGTTGGTTCAAGGAGAAATTACTCTCTAAAAGTGTTCTCTTGGGGCCAAAGCAGGGCATTACCCTAAGAAGTAGGTTGCCATATACTCATAATTATTTGCATCATGAATGATAGTGCCCCTACCACTTGATGAGGAGATTATAGGAAGGTGACAGTAGAGATGAAGTTTTCAATAGTCAGTCTGAATTTTTAGTTTACTTCATGAATTTGTTTCTTTAGAGGGATATTATAGTCACTGTCTCTTGGGATAAATATATATTTATATATTATATATTATATGTAATTAATACATTATTCATATAATATATATTTCATATATTTTAATATTATATTGATATAAACATATAATATATATGTGTATTTATATGAAATGTAACAGTTGATTTAGTTTCTACTCATAGAACCTAAATAATATATACTAATAATATATAATAAAAATATATCATAATTTATTATATAAAGAGTTATATATTATATAACAGTACAGAGTATAATCCCATTTTCATAAAATTAATCATTTAATTTTAATCATTTAAAATTAAAATTTAATCACTAATCATTTAAAGATTAATCATTTAATCATTAATTAATCATTTAAAACTTTTCTAAAGCACTAGTACTAAAGTATATTTCTAGATGATAAGATATGGTGTATTTAAAATGTTTTTTTCTTTTTTATACTTGAGCTTTGCTTAATTGTGTGTGTGCGTGTGCGTGTGTGTGTGTGAAAATAAATATCTGTTGCTTTGAAAGAAAAGAATATGATCATTAAAAAGAAAGCTACTTCTGGGATGGAGGTGAACCTTAATGATGTCTTCATTTATTTATTTACTCAACAAACGTATTTTGTGCCTACAGTGTCTGGTACTTGACTAGACATTTAGTAGAAGGTGAAATCCACTGGGTTTGCTCCTTTGGAGCTTATATCCCCATCCTAGGATTAGGGACCCCTTATGGACACTGTTTTCCCTCGTTCATCTCACAAAGTGCCTGGTATAAATCAGTCCACAACTGTCTGCTGACTGTGTCATGAGGAAATATTCACATAGTTGTGCATGGTTGGGCATACTTTATTTGGTTTGCCATGTTTGTAATTCAGTTTAATTGCCATTGCTTTAAAGAGTCAGGACTATTCACAGTACCAAAGTCTGAATTTCTGGATTTTCATGAAAAGTTGGAATCTCTGACACAACTAGATTCCCATCACGTCAAGGCAATGATTGATGTTGAGTTACTGCTGCCTCCTTTGATTGAGGCATGTTCTGTTCTCTTTTCCCTAGGCCCCATGACGCCCTATAGTATTTCCCCTACAGTGAGGCTCAGTGTTTATCACCAGGCCGTTTATCCCCTGGCATAATTTGGACACTTTCGTCACTTTTCTGACCCAGCTGGCCTACTTTTAGGCATTTGGATTTTTTTTTTCCCATTTATCTTATGACCTTGAAGAGGAATTATGCAGATGTTTGTAGTATAAAATTGTAAGTCTTTCAAAGGTTTTTGAGAAGGGGTATAGACAGCTTAGAAAGTGTTTCTTGGGGCGCCTGGGTGGCTCAGTCAATTAAGCGTCTGACTTCAGCTCAGGTCATGATCTCACAGTCTTTGAGTTCGAGCCCCACATCAGGCTCTGGGCTGACAGCTCAGAGCCTGGAGCCTGCTTCAGATTCTGTGTCTCCCTCTCTCTCTCTGCCCCTCCCTGCTCATGCTCTGTCTCTGTCTCAAAAATAAATAAAAAATAGTTTTTTTAAAAAGTGTTTCTTCCTTCACAGAGTGAACTAAACTGGAAAGGGGACCCGTCTTAGCATTTACGTTACAAGCTGAGCAGTTCCTGTTCTCATAGGGAGTTGGGTTGGTGTAAAGCTGCTAGAGGATGTGAAGGCATCTTCACAAACAGTGCCAAGTACGTACGAAGATGGGCCACATTTTGTGCCACTGGCCAGCTGTCCACCCGTAGTTAGCACTTGGGGTGTCCGTTATGTTCCCGTGGACTCTCTGGACTTCTGTTGCATCAACAGAAGCCCCTGCTTACCTGTAGGGAAACTTAGCAAGAAATTAAGAATGCAGATCAATTGTTGTGTTTTCTTAGTTTGAGTGGAACCTAATGCCATCTTGTCTGGTATATATAATCTTTCTGGTATGAGAGGGAAGGCAAAACAAGCCATTTGCTGGTAAAGCCAGACATTACTAAAACTTTGAAACCTTTGACCATACAGGTGTATGATGCATCCACCCACACCGACTTTTCCACCTTCCTCCTGCCCTTTCTGCCCTATGGTTCAACCCCCTTTTTTTCCTGAGATCTTACCAACTATCGAGGAAGTTGAGATTACAAGGCAGGAGCAAGCCATAGGCACTGAATGAGTCAGTTATTCTGTTGTTTAGAAGCAGAGTGTGAACCGGGTGGTATCTTAGGTCCTTCTGGCCTGAGACTGTGTTTCAGCTGCTCTTCTGTATTTGGGCAGAAGGAATCGATAGACACATGGTGTGAATGTCTGCACTCCAGTTCTCATTAGCTCCATTGCTTCACTCTTGCCCTGTCCTTACAGATTCCTGTTAGACTCTACCTAGGAGGGTCAGTCCACCTGCTGTTGATGGTGGCAAGAACGTGTATTTCTGTCCTTTTGGGCTTTTCAAAAGAAAATATTATTTAAAGGGTTTTATTTTCTTTTTCTGATAGAAACACTGCAAAGTTAAAACCTTTACCAAGGTCTAATAATAATCCTGGATTCTTAAAGGTGTGGGCACAGACTTTTCAACTGTCTAGTCCTCGTTAAGTATTGCAATGGAGGAAAAATATCTCTTTCCTCCCCCCTTCTAAGTTCTCAACTGGAACTCCCACGACAATAGACAGACTGACAAGAGCAAAGCATATGGATTTATTTAATAAAAGTTTTATGTGACATGGGAACCTTCATAAGGAAATGAAGACTGGGAGAATGGTTACACATGAGTGTTTTGATGCTATGTTAGATGCAGAGTGGAGAGTCATGGGAGGACATGATGGGACAAAGGGTGTGGGCTGAACGTAGTGAACTGGGGGAACGTAAAAGGCCCGTTCATCCAGATTCCTGTCTGTGTCCCTCCTTCTTTGGAGATACGGATGCTCTTTTCCTCTGCTCCTCTCACAGGAGAATTTGATGGCCTGCTACAGGGGAGGGTCAGAGAATCTTTGTAGCACAACTGGACATATTCAGTATGCTAAGGTACCCTCTTTTGGGGCAGCGAGTCCTGAACCCTCCTGTCATTGTGCAGGAGCTCTCATGGGACTGGGTCAGTTGTACAGTTTGACCTTCTCTCAGGACAACCCAGGGCCTGTTTCTGTTTATTTCTTTCAAGATGCCTTCTATTCCAAGTCCACGTTTGAGACATTTACTGTTACAGGAAAGACTGCACCAAGTGAAAGGAAGATCATCCCTTCGGTTTTGACACTCAACTAGACGTATATGGCACCTGGGCAACCTGCTTATGTTACAGATCGAGGAAGATCTTAGACTCTTACTCCAGGGAATGTGGCCTAATGGCATACTTGGGGAACTTGCCCCATTCCGTTTCCATGGAATCGAAGCTCTCCCTTTTTGCCAGTGCCTCAGTTCTATCAGTGGTTGAGCTTCTGTGATTATTAGAACTGATTTTGGCTACAAGTGACAGAAAACTTGAACAACAGTGATTTTAGCAATAGACCGACCTCCCTCTCTCTCCAAGCACGCTGACATAGATGCAGGTTTCCTTTCTAGTGCAGATTTTCTATCCTCCAGAATATATAACATATCATAGAGTCTAAAAATATGTAAGATACACACTACTCAGTATTTGAAATTACATAGATATGTAGATGTGTGTGAATAAATTTCATGAATAAAATAAATATTCACTGATATGATAAAGGAGTAATCTGTTGGGGTTTTATAAGTAAAGATTACCACACAGAAGACAGATTTTAAAACTTTTTTTTTTTAACCGAAGAAACATGTACTGTATTTTTACTCTGGAAAAAAGAGTAAGTAAAAGAGGCCAATAATAAAGAAAGATCTCTGTTATTAATGGGGAATTGAAGAGCCACCTACTTAGAATAATCATTTTACATAATGAAGCAGACCTGAAAGGCCTTTCTTATTAAGAGTGAAATATGCTAATTTTATATTCACCGCTGTGGTCAACTGAAGACATCCCTGAGTTATGACCTTTCAGCCTTTAAAAAATTTGGTCACCTCTTATGAGCCAAAACGTAGCTCATTTTGGACTTAAATCCTCAAAATGTAAGTCATGTCCCTGACTGCCTTTTTGGTTTATCACGATGTATTTGAATTTAGATACTGAAAGTTTGTATGTTGATTTTTCTCTTTCATTACATAATGTATCTTTTGTGGGGAGGTAGCTTAATCAGCCATTCCTTGAACCTTAAATTACTGTTTTCTGGGGGCCCTGTAGAGTGCTCTCATGTTTTGCTTGTATCGTATTGGTGACTTCAGTGGGTCACAGAAGTCTCTGAAGCTTCCCTCAGCCCTTTTCTGGTAACACTAGTGTGATGTACAGCCTGCATTGTGGAAAACCCCCTAGGCAGCCTCATCAGCTGCTTTTGAACTCCCAAGGTGGACTCTTGCTGCTTTGACATTTTACCACGACTGATGATGGTGGTGCCAGCCCTGTGCTCTGAGTACTTCTGAGTTGTCAGTTATTGCTGAAGACTTGCACAAACAGTATCAATTGCTTATGACACATATATAAACCATATATGAACCTTGAAGCAGTTAGGCTATGGTCTTATTTCAACTTGATGAGGAGAAGAGCTATCAGGTAGTTTCAGTGTTTCTGTGCTCTAAGCGAGGACCAGAACCCAGGGAAGTCATTGCGAGTCTCGGTGTGAATCTCATTGACTTTGACCTCTCCCCACCCTTTTGTCAACTGTTCTAAACTTTCTTATGCTAAGGCTTATTCAGCCAGAATTTCTCAGCCTCGGCACTATTGACAAACTGGGCTGGATAATTCTTTGTAGGGTTGGGGGAGGTAGGGGGAGGCTGTCCTCTGTATTATGGGATTCTCTGCTTTCTACCCACTAGATAGCAGTAACACCTATTCTCCTGGTTGTGACAACCAGAGTGTCTCTAGATATTGTCAAATGCCCCTGGGAAGCAAAGCCACTCCTGGTTGAGAATCACTGTTCTAAGCTGATGTCCCGTCCATCTCTCAGACCTCTTACCATCCACCGCCATACTTGTTCCTTGTAGTTCAGTAACATGGTGGTTTCTGACTCCTCAAATGGGTCAGGCTCACTCCCTCCCTCCTTCCCTGGCTCACTCTCATCCTCTCTCGTTCTCTCTCTCTCTCTCTCTCTCATGCTTTTCTTTCCCTTAACCACCACCCCCATCTCTGGGGGTATTCTTCAGGGCCTTTAATGTGCTAATGTGTGTTAGGAATCCCTACGGATGAAAGATAGAGTGGTAGGGGACTGAGATTAAATGATAGTGATAGACTGCATCTTTTCCTACATTTATTTACTTGGCTCTGCACTTTCCCCCACCCCCCACACATGAAACATCTCTTTCGAGACTAGCAGTTAAACACATAGATATTAAAAACCTTCCATTTCTTTCTTTCAGGATGCTGTCTCCTTCATGTAGTCCTGTTCTCATCCTTAGGCTGGAAGGGATGGTTTTCTTCCTCCTCTAGATTTTTTTTAGCACACTTTTGCCCCTCTTTCCTTAAGACTGTTGATCCTTATGGTGATCCTGGGGGGGGGGGGGGTACATCTTATTCCCCAGGTGCACGTAAGCTCTTTGAAAGTAAGTATTCTGCCTCATTCAGCCTGACGTGCTTTCTTGCATATAGAAAGGGGTACACAAATATTCCAACCATTTGACTATGTTTATAACTCGAGATGAAATTACTTGCTATGATACCCATGGGTAGGATCCATAGGTGATCATAGCAGAGTAAAATGTAGAGATAATTGTCAAATTAAACAAAAATTTTTAATGTTTTTTTGAGAAGGTCAGGGGGAGGGCAGAGAGAGAGGGAGACACAGAATGCAAAGCAGGCTCCAGGTTCCGAGCTATTAGCACAGAGCCCGACGCGGGGCTCGAACTCATAAGCCGTGAGATCATGACTTGAGCTGAAGTCAGACACTTAACCGACTGAGCCACCCTGGCGCCCCTAATTCTCAAATTTTAAAGATAAAAAGCATAAATATTTTAGGCACCTCGAAGGCAGAGGTGACATGGTTCATGTATTTGTATCTCCTCTGTGGTTCCCTGGAAAGGAATAGGCACAAGTGATCATACTGGTTGAAGGAACAGATTCTGTTTGATAGTTCCAATGTTCTCCAACCTTATTCGCCCCATCTCTTCATCTGAGCTGCGGAAGCAGTAAGAGAGCTACTGGCTTTATTTGGCTTACTCTTTTCTCTTGATTAGCCTCTGCTGGAGATGTTGATGAGTTACAGTTTCAAACTCAGGAGTGAGCAAAAGCCAAGTATCTGACACATTCAAATGGTAACTGGAATTTTATTTTCTCTTTTTCTAGCATAGACAGACATTCTTTCTGGTTACAGTCCCTGATCCAACTTTTGTTAGTGCCTTTTTATCTTCTTTGCCTAGTATGCTTGAAACTGAAAAGCAAATTCTTTCTTTCTCCTACATCCATGCCCCTGAATGATTTATATTTTTAAATGCGGCTTTACTTGAATGTTGACCTTCTGAAAAGTTTCCCTCTTTCACCCCCCCCCCCCCCCACTTTGGAAGCTCTTCTTTGATAACCAGTCTGGTCTTCTGTTCTTTCCACTTTCCTTCTGACTATTCACCTTTTGCCCACTTAAACTGAAGCCCTTTGGTGTCTGCTTGCAATTCTGGCAGTTCAAGTTCAAAAGAAAGCCCTCTTGAGGTAACCTGTTCTGACATATCCACATCTTAACACAAAGCTTTGCTGGATTAATGGCTTGGCTGAAAACGTCTCTCTGCTATAGTCATGTTCACCTCTGTGTATGAGGGTAGCATTCTGTCTATTCATTTGGGGGATTCTTTTTTTTTAATAGAATTTTTCTGAATCTAGAAACAAGTGTTATTTTATCGAGTGTCCCACTTTCAAAGGTATATTGTAGAACAGAAATGTTGCCAAAGCAGTCTGAACACTATCATATTTCCTTTATTTGAACATGCAAGTGTTTTCCACATTTTAACTTTTTTGAAATGGGGTAAGCTTTTACAAAGTTGATGTTTCATACAGTCTCTGTGCTCTCTTGGAACTGAGAAAATGTGATAATAAAACATTATAATATTAATAGGACACTGCGGGGATTAGCCCTTATGAGGGGAATACCAGAAAAAAATGGGAAGAGGAAGGAATTGATTTGCAGGTTGTCTCTCCTCCCCATCCCTTTCTCTCCACAAGCTGCCTGGGTACCATGCATGTCTGGACTCTGGGCACACCCCTGGCCCTTGACACTGCATGTTAGCACTATCTGAGGAAACTGCTTGTCTCCTTGAGGTCATGGAGTCTCTTTCTCTGTGCTTCAGTATTACATAGACCCCTGACCAATATGTTGAATAGATGCATGTATGAATGAAAAGTTATATAATCATTGCCAAAAGGAATTTTGAAAGAAATGTGTCCTTCCCTAGAATGCTATTAGTTTGGGTCTAGTATATATTATTTTTATCCGTTTCTTGGTTGAACCCACAGGCATTTTTAGTAGAATATTTGAAAATGTCCATCTCATGACTTCACTCCTATGAAGACTTTAAGAGACAAAACAGATGAACATAGGGAAGGGAAACAAAAATAATATAAAAACAGGGAGGGGGATGAAACAGAAGAGGCTCATAAATATGGAGAACAAACAGGGTCGCTGGAAGGGTTGTAAGGGGGGTGGGTGGGCTAAATGGGTACGGGTCACTAAGGAATCTACTCCTGAAATCATTGCTGCACTATATGCTAACTAATTTGGATGTAAATTTTAAAAAATAAAATTAAAAAAAAGTCCTTCTCTTCCTCTTCAGCATGCCAGCTGAGTTCTAGTCATTCATTGAGATAAGTATATGGATAGAATTAGCTAGCTGTCTTGGTTGGTGTTTCATAGGAGGAAATCTACTTTTGCTCCCTCATGTTCTCAGCATACAGGATATTGTGACACAAATGGATAATTTGTGTCAGTAGAATGAAATAATATCATCCCTCGACAGTTCCGTGGGTTCCCAAGATCCTTCTTCAGATGGTTCATCCACTAATACCAAAGCCAGAATCTCCAATAAGCTTATTAGTAAGTCCCAAATGGAACTAGTTGAAACAAAAAGAAAAACAAATATTAATTATACTTTTCCTCCTTAAGTGCAAACACAAATGGGGTATTAACTGTAATTTTTGACGTGACAGCATAAAGGCCAATATAATTGATTATATTATGTATATATCAAAGTTGAGGCATATTACAGAGCTATTTGATAAATGAGGGACCACATCTGTGGAACAGGTACATATTTATGCTGTCATACTGAGTCACTGAGAAGGGGCACTGAAAATTATATGTTAAATTGAGAGCAAAAGCCACATTTGTAGTTGATGATTTTGGTATGCCCAGCACCAGCCTTTGCTACTTTATCTTTAAAAATCTGCATTGTTCAAGGCTGGGCTTTATGTTCTGTTGATCATGTAGTGGTCTCTCCACCGGGGAATTAATACTGTAGCATGATCTTGGACAATTTACTTAGCTTCTCAATTTCTGTATCTATAAAACGGGGATTAATTAATCCTTTTAAGAATCAGATGGGGTACCTGGGTGGCTCACTTGGTAAGTGACCAACTGTTGGCTTCAGCTCATGTTAAGATCTCATGGTTTTGTGAGTTCAAGCCCCACGTTGGGCTCTGTGCTGAGAGCACAGAGCTTGCTTTGGATCCTTTCTGCCCCTGCACCGCTCATGCTGCCTCATTCTCAAAAATAAATAAACTTAAAAAAAAAAAATCAGTTGAAATAATGCATGGAAACTCTTAACACAAACCCTGAACATAAAATAAGTATTCAAAATCTTTGTATATGTGTCAATCATTTATCTATATATGTATCTGTCAGCTATGTCTCTCCTTGTATACATATAATTGTATCTATGTATCTATCTCTATATGTCTCTTTACACACATACACAATACACACACATATGAACACACAACACATACATTAAATTTACTTTCTTAAAGTGCTAATTAATTGGTGCAGGGTGATGAATACTTTTATTTCTTGTCTTTATGGGACTAAAAGAATCATTCTGAGAAATGGAGTTTTACCTCTTCCCAACACTGGCTCCCAACATAGGTAATAGTCCTGTTTCTTTGTTCTTGAAGAGTCAGTTAACACAGATCTACTGGGCTTAGAAGACTCACCTAACACCCGGGGGATTGTAGAGACAAAAGGAGGTTTTAAAGTTTGGTATTACCTGGTTTTTCTCCTCGAGTCAAGATTACAGTGACTTGTAATTCTTTGATAATTTGTAATTCGTGTTAATATTATCCCTTTCAATCAATGAGATCTTTTGATTAACCAAAAATTCCAAAGACTGTTGTTATTATAGCCATAAATTCTATTTACAGAGCTATTTCTTCCAAGAGATTCAAAATGTTTGCAGTGTGTTTTTATTATAAATGTATTTTTCATTAAAAAGTAAGATAACACTATTACTAATCCTATAATGGAAAATTATGAAGAAAATAAAACCATTTATCATAATACAATCAACATTAAGTTTGTGGTATATTCATTCCCATGTATTCTTTAATTTATGTCACTTTGATTATAATGAGCATGAACTTTTGATTTTTAAAAGATGAAACATTGTCCCACAGGTATCTAGTAATCTAGTTTCTATAAGCACAATCTTAAATAGCTATCAAATACTTCAGTGACTTTGTGTGCTTGTGTGTGTCTGTGTGAAATTATAAAATATTTGTCGTTCTGTTAGGAGAATTAAATTTTACCTTTTTTACTTTAGACGGTGTTCCAGTGGGCCTCATTTTCCATATTTAAGATTATTTCTTTAGGCCAGACTCCCAGAAATGCAATTACAGCATCAGGGAAAAGGGAAGATTTTATATGGCCCTTGATATATATTTCCAACTTGCTTTTCAAAAGGGTCATGCCAATTTATATAGCCACCAGCAGTGGATATAAATGCTAGTTTCTCTACATCCCCACCAGTCTTGGGTATTGTAATTACTTTAACATTTTGCTAATAGGAACTGTATCACTGCTGTTTAATTTGAATATCTCTGATTACCAGTAAGGTTGGTTATTTTTATACGCTTAATCTCTGGGGACATTTTCCTAATAGAGATCTGCCTTGTGTTTTAACAGTTCAGCTGCCCAGATAACACTTAGGAGAGCCATGAGTAAAAGTTCTAGGCGTTAAACAAAACAACATGTGTGTGTTTTCAGATTGTATTGTATAACCTCAATATCAGTCAGGGTTCTAATGCATCATCCAAAAAATTTCTATTATTCACTAATACAGTCTTAAATTAAACAAATACAAGACAATTGATTTACTTCTCTTATTCCGCATAATAAGGGAAGTTGTGATCCTTCTTTATGTCCCTTCTTTTCATTTTCTAATAAGTAATTTATGCACCCGGTGCCAAATTTTAAAGGCAAAGGGCATATAGTAAAAGGGACGGACTGACCTAAGACCTATTTATAGCTAGCAAGATAGGTTTCCAAACAGCGAATCAAACATTTACCCTAGTGTGATTGAATGTCTTAGAGTAGGGAGATAAATATATATTTAAATGCTAGTGTGAATGCTATAAACTAATTCTTCCAAGTTCTTGGTGTCCTGGTGTTGCAAAACTACTGATTTTTATCTCATAAAAGTTATTTCCAACCTTCTTCTGTGTTGCTGTCTCTCACTCTAGAGGCTGAAAATTCATTATTTTTCTATCCTAAATATTCTTGAATCTTGAGACACAAGCACGATAAAAAGGATGAGACAAGCCTGCTCTTTTTCCTTCTCCCTGCCTGGAGCATACAAGTGATGGCTGGAGCTGTGGCAACCAAATCTGATCGTGAGGAGAACATGAAGAGAACCACAGATATATGAGCTTTGTCACAACAATCACTTTCTTCTAGATGAGATCTCTACTTTAGCACCCATAAAAATTTTTGGAGGATTTTTTTTTTTTAACACAGATTGCTGGACCTCTATCCCAGATACTCATTTTCAGTAGGTTTGAGGTGGGATGCAAGAATTTGTGTTTCTAATAAAGTCTCAGGCAGTACTGATACTATTAGTCTACAGGCCATAACTGGAGTGGTAAGGAGCTAAACTTAAGTAAAAAAATAAATAAAGCCCTACCTAAAATTTTTTTTAATGTTTCTTATTTATTTTTGAGAGAGAGAGAGAGAGACAGACAGACACTGTGAGCAGGGGAGGGTTAGAGAGAGGAGACACAGAATCCGAAGCAGGCTCCAGGCTCCAGGCTGTCAGTAAAGAGTCTGATGCAGGGCTCGAACTCAAAAACAGTGAGATCATGACCTGAGCTGAAGCTGGATGCTTCACCGGCTAAGTCATCCGGGTGCCCCAAATCAAGCCCTGTTTTTAAAAGCCACTGCACTTGCACCCTAAGGAATTATTAACGAATCACCTGCTGGGTCTGCTTCTTACTGCCTCATGAATACCATTTACTCTAGGAAGAGTTGTGGAAATCAGTGTAAGTGAATGTGCATGAGGATGAAAGCAGCATTGGGCAGATGGTCAGAAGTGATCAAGAGTCTCCCACGCCCGGAATGTCGGTCTGTCCCCAGTGTCTTCCACACCTGTCTCTGTGGGATGTGATGGGCCACATGAGAAGAGGAGGACGGTGGAAGACTTTCAAGGTGATCTTTCAAAACGGAAGAGCTAACAGCTACAAACTCATCGCCTACTACTGAAGTAGGAGAGTGCTAAAAAAAAAAAAAAAAAAAAAAAGTGTCCCTGTTCTGAAAGCTTGTATCAAAAGCTGTAGACTTTGATGTCCAACAGCAAAGCGTTGACTACAACTTGCTTGTCTTCTAAAAAATGTTTCCACATCCTCTGTCTCACCTCCTGGTTTGTCTTTGGAACAGAAAGAGAGCTTGGTTTCAAAGCCCTTTCTCCAAGGATTAATTGAATCAAGATCAACCCTATCTGGAATGTACATTTAATACTTTGGAATGATGTCAGTAATATATGTAAGAGATTTTTATATTGGATAACTGCTCATTAAAAGTCAATCCTTTCCTCCAGGGCTTTAAAATAGGAAGTATTCACCTTTTGCAAATGAGGATAGTGAAATTTACTTTAACTCATGCTACAATGAAAACTGGAAGAAAGGGAATTGCTCACAATACAATATAACTCCACCAAATTTGCATAATTTAGGCATAAAATGTAATACCCTGCTCACACTCTTTTGTCTTGAATGAAATTGGTTTTCAAGTAATGTGTGGGGAATCATAACCAGCTTTCAGAAAATGGATAATGTCAGAAAGCAAAAGTTCCTGTTAGCCCAGGAGGCATTGCCGAAGTGCGGATCCACTGTGCCACATTTCTAAAAAAAGTTACTTTTGTGATTTAATGCAAAGGCCTTTGTGGACTTAACTGAAACATTTAGGCCATGCTGGTTTTTTTCTTTTTTTCTTCTTTTCTCTTTTCTTTTCCTTTCTTTTTCTTTCTTTCTTTCTTTCTTTCTTTCTTTCTTTCTTTCTTTCTTTCTCTCTCTCTCTCTCTCTCTCTCTCTCTCTCTCTCTCTCTCTTTCTTTTCTTCTTCTTCTTCTTCTTCTTCTTCTTCTTCTTCTTCTTCTTCTTCTTCTTCTTCTTCAATATCGAATGAGTGATTAACCATTTGGGACCTTAAGACATCCAGACTTCTTAAAATCATTGAGTGATCATTATTCTAAGAATGTTAAAAATATGACCTAAATTCCCGCAACTCCTCCTTTCCAAGGAGCACAAAATTCTTCTTGTAAATTAGTGTTTCAGATAAATTTTCAGGAATGTAGAGAGAAGCTGCAGAATTGTTCCCACTTAGCAGATAGTGAAACTGAGGTTCAGAAGAGGCATGCACTGCCCAAGGCCACATGTATGGGTGTTACCAGAAGTGAAGAGCACAGAAGCTCTGATGAGTGTGCTATGAGTTGGTCTTTCATCAGTACTGATATTGTAAAAGCCTGAAGAATCACTCCTTGACAGCATTGGCCTGAAAGAGCGTTTTCTTTAGTGTGAATTTAGAAGTTGCCATTTTCTCTTCACTTGCCAGAAATGGACTTTGACCCTCGGTTTTTTTTCCCCAACAGGCAAAAGGTCATTAGAGTATAAAATTAGAAAGTAAGAGTAGTAGGAGAGCTCTCTTTACAGAGAGGGGACATTTGAAAGCGGATGTCACTGACCCTCAATTTTTTTTTTAACTTTAAAATGGGGATGATAGAGGCGCCTAGTTGGCTCATCCGGTTGAGCATCCAACTCTTGATTTAGGCTCGGCTCATGTTCTCACAGTTTGTGGAAACGAGCACCATGTTGGGCTCTATGTGGACAGGGTGGAGCCTGCTTGGAATTCTCTCTGTCTCCCTTTCTCTCTGCCTGTCCTCTGCTTGTGCTCTCTCTCTCTGTCTCAAAATAAACAAAAAGAAAAAGTATTTAAAATGGGGATGATCGCATATTCCTTCTGAGATTTTAACAGATAAGATAATAATATTAGTGTTACCATCTTACATACCTTTCTGTTGCAGACACACTTAGATTTTGACACTAGCTTTCTTCAAACCTGAGTGTCAGTCTGAATTCCCGGGAGGCTCTCTTAAAACACACTCCGCAAATCTTTAACTCGGTAAGTTTGATTGGAGCCCAAGAATTTGAATTTTTTAAAAAGTTCTCAAGTGATGCTGATGCTGCTGGTCTGGGGACCATACTTTGAGAACCACTGTTTTAGCTCATGCCTGTTCTCCATTTTTCTCTCTTTCTGTAGGTTTTATAATGTTTAGAACAAAACAGCAGCCACAAACCTTGATTTCTCAGGATTTCTTGCATCTGGGGGTGGACATGGAACCAGTGATGTAGAAATAAAGTCTGCAGAGTAGGGATTCCAGGAAGCTCAGCTTGCACATGCCTTTGTGCTCTTTGCTGTTCCCTCTTCTGCATGCTTCTTCTAGCCTGGAAAGAATGTTCTGGTCAGAAAATGGAGCAGTCGTCTTGAGACCATGATTCAAGAAGCCTTTTGGGGGAAGGAGACAGGAATATCGAAGGATCAATTCTAGAATGGTTGCCCTGGTCCCTTAGTGCTCACGTCCAAACTTCTGTTCTATGAGATAGAACGGCTATGTGGTTACCAATGGTAGCAGTACTTAACCGACTTATTTCTCACACACACACACAAACCTTTTGGACCGTCTGTTTAATAAAAGTAGAAGCGAAGGAAGAAGAGTGATTGGCATTTATTTTAAATGGTGTGTACATCCCGTGCACCCAAGTTCTTTGAGGGCAGTGGGGAGCTGTGACATGCAGAATGGATGCCTCCTTGGTCCATTGTGTTGACAGGCCATGTTGTGCTGAAGTGTCAGCCTCTGAGAGGTAGTTAAGACAAATGACGTCTCCTTACTTTTTACCTCTAGAGACCGCAGTGTCATTCTCCAGCCTGAAAGGCCATTTGTAAAACTCACACAGTTGCCTTGTTATTAAAAAAGAACAAAGATCAAAAGCTAAGCTCTTTCTCCAAGGAAAAGACATTACTTTGGATGGTCTCTGTGCTCTCCTATGATTCCCAAACACTTACTATGTACATGAGACAGAGGCCACACCTCTCCCAGTGCTCAACCTTACAAGGACTTTATTGAGTCTTGTTTCCCCTTGTGTGTTGCTTTTCTTTTCCACCCTACCTTTTGCTCTGTGTGTTTTGAGACAAGAATGGGAACATCTCCTAATGATGCATGTAGGGGTTAAATCATAAACACAAGAATGGATTTTGCTTTATGAGCAACTCATAAAAAAAGATAAATTGTTATTTGCTTTTTATGCATGTAGGAAAAGGGAGCATGAGCTAATAGTACTTTCTGTAGTACTTTCTGTAGAGGAGCCAGAATAAATTTAGTATGTATATGAATTTAATGCCAAATACAGACCCAAAAATAAATATTGGTTTCCTTTCAGATTTTCAAGACTTTAGGAAAAAAAGAAAAAAAAAACCCCAAAACAGAAGATATCCTTTACTTATAATTCTGCTGGTGGAAACCATCTTTCCCCTCTTGAATAGTGAATGGTTTTAAAAATGGAATGTATAGATTTTAAACTTGATGGTGTTTAAAATTAAGAGTGGAAACTTAACTTTGGCTTGAACATGGCATGTAGTATACTGAACGTTTTGGAGTATTACTTGTTCCTATGAATGTGATCCAAATCCCTTGTTTAAAAAAAATATGAAAGACCCAATTCTCCTTTTGTAATTCAGCACAACAAAATATTCCCCTTTTTCCAGTGTGTACTTGACTATAAGTTTCCTTTTAAATCAAGATTAGACTTATGTGATGAAAATAATAAGAGGAAATTATGGATAATAATAAATATATTTTTACCCTATCTTCTTTGTAAAAGACTTTATGGTGGCATGCAAACAGCTTTTCCCTTTGCAAAAACAAGATACTGGGAGCATAGAAGAGATAGTATTCAAGAAAATGGGGATTGGCATGAATTTTTTTAACTCTTAAAAAATGATAACCTAGGGGCGCCTGGGTGGCGCAGTCGGTTAAGCGTCCGACTTCAGCCAGGTCACGATCTCGCGGTCCGTGAGTTCGAGCCCCGCGTCAGGCTCTGGGCTGATGGCTCGGAGCCTGGAGCCTGTTTCCGATTCTGTGTCTCCCTCTCTCTCTGCCCCTCCCCCGTTCATGCTCTGTCTCTCTCTGTCCCAAAAATAAAAAAAAATAAAAAACGTTGGAAAAAAAAAAAATGATAACCTAATACGTACTGAACACTTACTACATACCTGTTACTTTTGTGTATTAACACATTTAATAATTATGACATTGTCAAGAAAATACCCTCATTATTTCCATTTTTCACATGAAAGAACTGGGGCTTAAATGAAGGTGCATCTGACTGCATTGTCGTTTGCGTGGAGGCTCAGAATTGTAGCTTGGGCCACCTCTTCTAGAACTGTTGCACTTAACCTAGTAGTGTATCATTTAGCTGCTGCGACACCGAGTTTCCTCACAACCTAGAGACTTAAAACAGCTGTTCAGTCAGCTCACAATTCCGTGGGCCAACAATTTGGACTAGGGGGAGTTGGCTGGAGGAAGTGGGGGGAAACACGGGCAGGCCTAATGACAGAGCTGAGGTCAGAAGCTTAATTTCTCCATTCCTAGCAATCTAAGGAAACCTTTATTTGCTTGACTGAGCAAATGTCTCATGTGACACCTTAAGGAAAGAACTGCACACCTGACATGTGCCCTTTAGCAGGTGATACTCAAGGACATCCCTAGATGTGGATTTGCAGAAAACAAAAAGGTAGAATAAAAACACGAAGGCAAGATACTCTTAGAAAGTGTGGTATTTAAAATTCATTCAGTGACTTGATTGTGTGCTGACGTCTATCCAGGAAGTGCTGGATGTTGGTAGAGAATAAGCAAATGTGGTCCTCTGACATTTGGGGGCAAGTAATCTTGGAGAAGGAGTACTGAGCCAGTAAACGCTTCTCCCAATTACCACTTGTGGTACATGTTAGGCATGAAATAGAGTATTAAGATAGAAACTAATTAGAGGAGGGTCTATTTAGATAAGTTGGCCTGGAGAGAGATTTTGGAAAGGCGATAATGAAGCTGACATCTGAGTATTGAGAAGAATACTGCCATAGAAATAAAAGGGGGAGCAGATGTGGGGGTAGAGAGGGTGTGTGTGTGTGTGTGTGTGTGTGTGTGTGTGTGTGTTCGTGTTCAAACAGCAAATACTATAGTTAGCTCAAGCCTAAGTTAAGTGTGCAGATATCGAAGTGGTAAATGGAGGTTTCCATGTTCGTACTCAGTGATGAGACTTCCCTGTAGCTCTTCTCATCTCTTTAAATGTTACCAGGGACTCTCATGACCATGGAAGGAATTCTACTCAGTTGCTCTGGAAAGATAAGGAGGGTGCCCGTTGTAGGTGGAGTGTAAGAGAAGCAGATGGGGAGTAAGATTTGTCTTCTCATCTTGGCTTTGACCCTAATTCCCCGTGTGTCCTTGGCAAGGGCATTCTGTCTACCAGAATTTAGTTGCTTCCTTTGTAAAAAGAGTGAGCCGACCTAGGTCACAGTTGATGCCAGCTCTGACTGGTGGGTAAGTGCTCTGTGGGAAGAGGAGTCTGAGGCCCCTTGTGATCTCTGTGGGTAAGAATTCTGTAATTGATTAGGGATGTCTGCCATAGAATTAGGAGATAGTGTTGTATATGTGGTATATTTGCCATTTTCTGATGAACTTTCTGTTTTCCATCACAATGTTTTCCATGGCTTTTACTGCTAATTGGAAAAATTTTGTAGCTTTCCAGTTTTTTGTTGTGATATTTAAAAATGCAGCAGTAATTGAAAACAATCAAGGAAGGGGCTAAATACATCAAAACAGTACCCTGCACACTTGGCTTCAAAGCGTTCAAACACGGCAAATCGTGCACGGGAGGGAAGTGGATTTGTACTTCTCTCATTTGTGATATTATTAGTGTGATTAATATACAAAGACCAGTATTTCCTGAAATTCATAATTTGCCCTATTCCTCCATGAGTTTTGTGTTTCCCAGAATAATCACGCTGATCCATTTCCTTAAAAATGTACTGAATGCCTAAGTGCTCATTTTGCAAGGGCAGCAGCATAATTGGACACAGTGGGGAAACATCAGAGAAGCGGTTTGCTTCCTAAGGAGAGGAGAATGTGGTGTGAGTTGAGGCCGGATGGAACGTCACGCCAGGAGGGACCCCATCTCTGCACTGTGTTACTGTGCGGAATGCTTAAAGGCTATTTATGGAAGTAGGGCTCAGGGACAGGGGCTAATTCTCAGCTGAATGGAGGGCTTCCCTGGGTTATGAAATGCATGTTCTTGTGAATAATGGGACTGAATGGGGGTAGAGCGCTTCAGCATTTTTTCCCAACGTGATACCTCTTTGGTGACACTGGTGATTTTACAACTGGATTTCATCTTCATGAAATTCTGGCCCGTATGATCATTTCTCCCCCACCTTGCCTCTTAAGTAGCCACTTTCAAAGCATCTCTGTCTTACCTTTGAGATTGGCTCTCTTGTTATCCAGGTGTCCATACCTACATAGTCTTAGCTTTAGAAACTCGAACAAAGGAGAGAGATCAGAGTCCGTAAGTTAAAACACACTGGAGGGTCATGCTCTGCTATGTGTCTGCCTGTGTATTTCTGTGCTTGCCTCATTCCTGTTCTCTCTCCTTTTCCAAAAACAGTTCATTAATGTGGTGACCTTGGGGTCTTGGTTGGCATTGCTTCCCTGGAATGTGTGGGATCAACGCGTTAGATGTTAGCAGTGCTAATTATGGAACAGGACTGCTGCGTATTCAACACCCACAACTCTTCTGAGTTGAGGACAGTATCAATGCCCTTTCCAGGAAGTCAGGCTTTGGAAAATCTTGACGTGGTTGAGGCAGTCATGCTGCACAAACCCAGGGAGTGCCATTCCTACTGAACCCTATGTAGCCTGCTTGGCATGTGTGGGGATGCTGAGAGAGACCTACCAGGGACATACACATGGTTTGCTGAGGCGGGAGAGAGGGGGAAGACAGAAGGAGATGAAGCATGAGCCAGGTGACAAAGTACATTATGTATCATCACGATTGTTTTTGGATTTCATACAGAGTTCACCTGACTCATTGGTGTTTCAGAAAGGCCTCTTGAGTCACAGTTTAGAGGGTAAGTTGGTGAAGTTCAAAACCAGAGGAAAGACAAAGGCTGAAGTATGACCTTCTTTCCATTGACTTCCCTCACTTTTGTGGTTGGCACCATGCTGGGCCAAAACACCCTCTGCCCGAGTGCAGACGATCACGGTGAGCGCCTGATGAACGGGTGTTCCCACTTGTCCCACATCCTACACAATGTCACCTGATCGAGTCACCCTGTAGGAGACCTCTCACGGATCAGGTGTTCACATTGCTGTTGAGGAATTCCTTACTGGAGCCAGCACAGCCTCGCAAGATTTAGTGGGCACCAATCTTGCCACCACTTTGACCTCCGTTTTCGTCTGTCTTCCCCATTCTCATCCACTGCATGTTGTTTCTTCTCACAGAACTTTTCTAAACCCTTTCGCTCCCCCACTGCCTTCACCATAAACTATTACTAACCTGTATTTGTGGCCCCCCCATTCCTGCTCATTGTCACTTCCTTGGGGAGGCTTAGTGACTCCCCCATCTGCTACTTATCGCAATACCAGGTATCTCTCCTTTCTAGCATTTATCTTGGTTGTACATTTACATTTCTTTATATGAATCTTTGATTGTCACCTGTCTTTCCTGCAAAATTAGAAGCTTCTTGAGGGTGAGTGTTATTTTTATCAGCCGGTCACGTATCCTCCCCCTCTCTTAGCACATTGTCGTATAGTTAGTAACATTCAGAAATACTCCCGAATGAGCGGATAAGTGGGGGTTTAGGGTAAAGACGTTGAGAGGAGGGGTAGCCTGGGTGGCTCGCTCTCTTAAGCGTCTGACTTTGGCTCAGGTCATGACTTCATAGTTCCTGACTTTGAGCCCTGAGTCAGGTTCTCTGCTGTCAGCACAGAGCCTGCTTGGGATTCTCTGTCCCCTCCCCTGCTTGTATGCTTTCTTTCTCAAAAGTAAAAATTAAAGCTTAAAAAACAAAAAACAAAACCTCGAGAAGAGGACCAGAGATGTGGGATGGATTTGTGGGAAAGTAATCTGGTTTTACCCGGATGACTGAGTAGATGGTGGCATCCAAAGTTTGTCTACAAACAAACGTAGGGGATCCAGGGTTGTAAATGCAAAATAAGCGACTTATCCATAGTATCCCTCAACAATATGAAACATCTAGCCCATGCTCGGTATTTGCTTTTATTCTGCTTGACCCAGAACAATGGCAGTCATTAAAATCTTCTCGGAATAGCAAGGTTTTTTTTATTTTTTATTTTTATTATAAGCATGTCTTCCTATAGATTTTGTTAAGTATTCTTTGTTATTTACGAACACAGAAGGGTGTTGTTTTGAAAGGTGAAACACATGCAATGTTGGTGCTAGGAGATGGAAGTGGACCTGACTTACGCCCATAGAAGGAAGATGTTGGTGAGAAAGAGCGTGGGCAGTGCCAGGTCCTTTTTAGGCCAGTCTGGCCCATTTAGTTATAGTATTAGCTAGGTAACCTGGGGCAGGTCACAGAACACATTTTCATCACTTGTAAACCCAGAGTGGAAATACTTGCCTTATGGTGTTGTTGGGAGTTAGAAATACCTGTAAAGTGCCTGACACTTAGAAGGCATCACAGTGATGGCATTGGGTCTGTACCCAAACTATAGTATGTATGGCAAGGCGAATTATAATGAAGGTTTAACTTTCTTGGAAACTAAATTTATCCCTTGTGAAACTCTCTCTTCTGGCTTGTTCTTAATCCAGGAACCCACATTATATTGCAAGTACCTAGCAGCACATTTTACTACATGTTAATTGCCTTCCTTTCTGGAGAATTTAAATAGTGACTCACCTCCAGAATGCCTCCTGGCATGGTGAAAATCACAGAAGAAAAAAAGAAAGATTTTGCTGAGCTTTGTTTTGATTTCTCCATATTTTCAATTTTTACCCATAGCTTTCAAGACCCACATTAAGTGTTTCCAAGTATATATTAAAGTATATATTATAGTATATATTAAAGTCATCCCTGACTTCAAATTAGAATCAAGCAGGGAGAGTTTTAAAAACTATCCAAACTTGGCCCCACTCTATACCAGGTAGATTAGAATCCCAGGAGTTTTACGCTCAGACATCCTTATTTTTCAAAAGCTCCCCATGTGGGTGATTCTAATAGGCAGTTGGTGGTGAGACCCTCTGATGTAAATAAAGCTTACCTTAAATCCCACCCTCTC
Organism: Neofelis nebulosa; assembly: GCF_028018385.1. NCBI lineage: Eukaryota > Metazoa > Chordata > Mammalia > Carnivora > Felidae > Neofelis > Neofelis nebulosa. The sequence goes on along the minus strand of NC_080799.1, from coordinate 40,127,592 downwards.
TCCATACTGAGCCACTTTCAGCCATCACATTACTTGGTTGTTGATTGGAATGAATGGATTAACAGGGTGAATGAATGAATAGCCCCCTACTTTATTAAATAATGCTCACCTTGTATTTTGCTTTGATCTTCAATCTCCTCTGGTAGACTTAAGATCCTTCTTAAGGTCCTTATCAGGGTAATTGGGGACCTCATGGCACCTAGTACAGTTCCTTAGAGAGAGTACATACTCGGTAAATGCCTGTCACATGACAGAAAGGTTTATGGAGTTCACCTATTAGGAATAAGTAACTCTTCCTCCTGACTCTTAAAAATATTTTCTTTCTGTGAATTTAAATGATAAACATTTTTCTACTTGTAATAGAACTATGTAGTTAGGCTGTCTATATGGGCACTAATTTTCTCTGAGCCTGTTGAGATAGTACTACAGCTTATCTTGAAAGAACCGTTGACTCCCCAAATGTCCGACTGATGGATGAATAAAGAAGATGTGGTATACGTACATAATGGAATATTACTCAGCCATGAAAAAGAACGAAATCTTGCCATTTGCAATGACATTGATGGAGCTAGAGAGTGTTATGCTAAGTGAAATAAGTCAGAGAAAAACAAATCCTGTGTGATTTCACAAATATGTGGAATTTAAGAAGGAAAACAAATAAAGTAAAAAATAGAGATAAACTAAGAAACAGACTCTCCACTATAGAGAACAAACCAATGCCTACTAGGTGGGAGGGGGTGGGGGGATGGGTGAAATAGGTGATAGGGACTAAGGAGTACACTTGCTGTGATGAGCACCTGGGGTCATATATATATGTTGAATCACTATATTGTACACCTGAAATTAATATTACACTGTATGTTAACTGGAGTTTAAATAAAAACTGAAAACAGAAAAAAAAAAAAAGCAGGGGTGGGTCAGGGAAGAACCATTGGCCCCACCTCTGGATGAGCTCCAGCCCGACATTGGGGGGTAGGGAAAACCAGCCAAGCTCCAAGTCACTTCATGCAGGACGTTGCAGTGAGTTTCTCTCTTCTTGCCTCATGGAACCCTAGACCCTTGCTCAAACACGAAGGCTCAGACCCACCCTTTGGCACATCTTTCAAACTTTCCATGATCTCATACTTTGGGGATGCAAACTTCTACTAAAACTTCACCCTAGGCCTTCCCCTAAGACCTTGCTAGACCATCTGAAGCTGCCCTTAATTGCTGTTGACTTCGTTTGTTGTGATGTTCTTTCCTTAAAAAAAAAAAATGCAATTTCCAATAGGGAGGGGCTTTAAAAGTCAAGGGCGTAAGGATCCAGGGTACATATAATTCAGTCTCACTTGGGCCTTTTTATTCAGTTGGTCAAACTCCAACTCTGTCTTGATTAACCTGAGTTTCACGGTCAGAAACATGCAAACAATATGCATTTTCTCCTTTCTCCTTTTACTTCTGTGCCATAAGATCCCAGTGACCTCTGTGTGGTCATTGTACTCAGTGACTTTTGCTACCAACTCACCGTGATGCCTTTACCTCCAGTACAATAAATGCTCCTTCTGACCACCTCCTCTGATCAATACTTCCCATTCCAGTGAGGCTTATTGATGTAAATGTGCACACAACACCTTTCATACTATTGTATTTGTTCTCTTGGGAAACAAAAGCAAATCTCAATAGCCTTTGAATACAAACAATTAATGAAGTGAAATCCTAGTATCCCACCTCCACTGTGACAGATAAAAGGAAATAAGCAAAATAAGGAAATCTCCATTCAGACTGGGTGCTATTGGGATGTCTAATGAAGCTATGTCTATTTTTTAAAAAGCAGATCTAGCTTGTGGACCACTGGAATGTTGCTGACACAATTCTTGCTGTCCACATGGGTGGCAGACTTCTAACATGTGGAAGATCAAACATATTTTGGCGAGCATTGAACATCACGTTACAAGTGTGCCCATGGTAGTTAATAAATTGTCAAAAATAATAAGACTGCTGCCAAGAATAGAAGCTATACATAGCAATAAAATAAAATAAAATGAGACATGACTGCTGTGGATTCTTTTGAAAGATAATTTTCCTTGTAAGTAACCTCTGCGAGCAACACACAGCTCTTAGATGGTAAAACCTACACTCCTAGCTCCTGAAGAGAGCAGCCGGGGGAATTAGAATGCACCCAAAGATAGGGAGTTAGATAAGGCTGCAGCTACAGGGTGGCCATTACATTAAGTAATTTAATGAACACTGATACTGAGGAAATAAATCAAATGCAAACAATCAACACCAATCAAGGATGCTGAGCATTTCAGGCACTTAAAATGTATTAAATGAGTGTTTCAATCACAGTGGGTACTTTTTCACAAACTCACTTAATCAGCTAGCATCATTTTCGACAAAATGGCCCATGCATGTAAATATGGTGATCTGAGAAAAGTCCAGTGGTCCATTCACACACAAACACTATTAGGAATGGAAATTCTGCTTGGGGTTTTCACAGATAGGGTAAACAACAGTAGACACATTGGGAAAGGTTAGTGAAAGACACTTTTTGGGAAAAAAAGGCATTAAATAATATTTTGCATGTGGTGAAAAAAAAGAATTTCAAACATAGAATAAAATTTCCCGTCTAATTATAGGCAGCCAATTCACCTCCCAGAGGCAATCATTTTTGTTTTCTTAATGTGTCTACCATAAATGCTTATTCATATCTAAGTTCTTTTATGTGCATTTGTATTTATGTATTTATTATGTGTATCTATATTATATGCATGTATGATTATCAATATTTTAATACTTGTAAGTACATAAAGTACAATACTATAACTTATAGGTACATAAATTATATATTATTTATACCATATAACCAATTATTTGGTACCTTGTTTTTGGTATGCAATCATATATCATGAAGATCTTCCTGTATCAGCCTATATAGGTCCTGTACATTCTGCTTCAGGTTTAAATAGGATTCTATTGTAGGAGTCTATCATTTATGTAAGCATTCCTTTGTAAGGCATTTAGATCATGTCCAGTTTGGGAAACTATAGTTTCTTAAACACACACGTAAATATATATACACACATATTTGAACACACAGTTGAGATTATTTTGGATTTTAAAATCCAAAATACTTGGGTTCCAAGTATATATTCTAAGTTTCTGAGTGTATACACACACACACACACACACATTCATACTTTTCCACTTTACATATATTATGGTATCTAATTCTTATTTAAATATTAGTATTATATCTGTTGTACAGACTATGAAACTGAGGAACAGAGAGATTAAGCAATTTTCTGTTAAGTTACACAGATAATAAACACATGACCCTTCTTCTGAACCCAGGTCTCCTTTTCATCTGGACTTTAGTCATCTTTAATCACCATTCTGTAGTTTGAGTTTTTATTTTATTTTATTTTATTTTATTTTATTTTATTTTATTTTTTCAACGTTTTTAATTTATTTTTGGGACAGAGAGAGACATAGCATGAACGGGGGAGGGGCAGAGAGAGAGAGAGAAACACAGAATCGGAAACAGGCTCCAGGCTCCGAGCCATCAGCCCAGAGCCTGACGCGGGGCTCGAACTCACGGACCGTGAGATCGTGACCTGGCTGAAGTCGGACGCTTAACCAACTGCGCCACCCAGGCGCCCCTGTAGTTTGAGTTTTTGACTGATGTTAAAACTACCAGAGTCATAGTATAATTGTATACACTTAAAAGAATGTGTATATCTGGAAATGCTGGGGAAAATGTTTTTGTTGTGTTTTCTCTCCAGAGAAAGCCAAGTTCATTCTTTTCAACCAAAAGAGGTATCTGAATTGTAAAAGTTACTATCAGTGTTAGCAAAGAGTAAAGGTGGATATTCCTACTTACGTAAGGGCCTTATGATACTCTTATTAGTAGCTGTGCTTGGAGAAATTTATATATATTCCTGGGAGGAAGCTTTTTTATTGGAAAATGTCACATGAATTAGTGTTCTGTTTGTCCCTTCATTTCCACTGCACATCTTCACATCTTTGAAGAGATTTAGTCCTTTACACTTTCAGGGGACTTTAGTTGATTTGAGAGCAATAAAAGTATTTTGATTCTTAGAATTCCAAGTGCTCTTAGAGGGTCTCGGGAAGCACAGTTGAAGGCTGTTCCAGTAACACTGGCTGTAGGTTCATTTACATGAGCGCACGGCTGTTAAAAGGCTTAAGGTTTGCAACTGCATTTGCTTTCTCCACACCTTTCTCCCCTTGCCACCTCCCAAACAAGGCATCTTTGTGTTGTCTGCTCAGCTGTCTTCTCTTCTTCAGCAAGCAGCAGCCTGCCCCTTCCTTTCCCTCCAGGGTCAGGTGGGTTCAAAAGTGGCACCTAACCCAGGCCTGACCAGTCAGCGAATGGCTCAGGGATGAGTATCTGATCCAGGGCAGGCCTGTGCAACTCACTTCACAAACTGCTGGGGAAACAGCACCTTAATTTGCCTGGTTAGGGGTTGTGAGCTTGGGAGTTTGGAGTAGCTGTGGTTGCCATAGTGGGAGATCCTAAGATGAGAGGCAGAAGAGAGGAAAGCAGCTCCAAGAGACAGAGGGAGAGCAAGCCCAGGTGACCCTGTACAAACACCTGTGTTTGAGCTCCTCTCTACCCCTGGGGGTTTCAGTTACAAAAGCCAGGAAACACTTTCCCTCCCTTCCCAATGCAGTTTGAGGTGGGTTTTCTTGTACTTTCTCATGGTGAGGCCCAACTTATTACAGACTTTTCTCACTATAGTTAGCAACGTTTCCATATATCTAGTCATCTTAGATAAAATCTATGGAAAATTTTTGACTTTTTAATATAAAAAATATTACCCCACCGTCCCTCCCAATCTACCCTCTGCTCTACTTTGAAAGTTATTTCACTAAATTTCTGATTTGGTTATGTCCCTCCCTCTGTCAAAAAATGTTGGTTGCCTGCCATTTTCTACAGAATGAAATCTTTATGTTTTAGCCTGGTATTCAAGGCCCACAGGTCTCTGGTCAACCCCGGCTTCGGGTCCTGGTGCCCCCACTCACCTCATGCAGTCTTTGTTCCAGGAAGAGCAGAGAATCAACTCTATCCCCCTAAGATGGCATGTATCTTCATAACTTTATGCCTTTGTGATGCTGTTTCCTTCTTCAGGGCTTGATCTCTTCCCAGTCTGCCTTGGCACATCCCTATCTCCTCTGGTACAGTGAGTGTTCCACTTTTAGGAGTCCTGGAGTCTTTACTGTCTCTGACAGTATGATATTTATTATATTTGATCAGAGATAGTCACTCATATATCTTCCTCATGCCCTTGTTTGAGGGTTTCTTGGCAGCAACTGCATCTTCATTTTGGGGTCCCTGGGGTCCATAACTTTGCTGAACCAGAGCAGGAGCTAATGCGTGTGAATAAAGTCATAAATAAATGAATGGTTGACTGAGTGATCTAGTTTTACTTTTTGGTTCTTTGCAGGCAACTCACATGGTTTCATGAATCTAAGCAGAAATTATTGCTTTACTCTTTTATTTGTACTATCTTGTAGGTTTTCACTCCTGCAAAAAAAAAAATTTTTTTTTTTTGACAGCTGTCATGAGGATTCTTTTAATGCAATCTGGCACTAAATACCTTGCCAGATACATTTTCCTTGAGGACATTGATAATGGCTTTTTATGGTTAAGATCCCTCTAAGGCTATGTACATGCATCAGTGGTTTCATTTTTCATTTATCTATTCATTGACTTTTATTAAGCACTTCACAGAGTCCAGACCTTGGGCCAAGCGACAGCAGACCCAAGACAATGAAAGCATACTTTCTACCTCTAGGGATACCGCAGTCTGCAGCCTAAAACCTATCAGCTTTTATTGTTGGATCTCTTTACTACCCTGCATATACTCATAATAATCACTATTTATTAATAACTTTCTGTCTGCCTTATGCACACCCTTGATGGCTCTCCTAACAACTTTGAGAGGTATTAGAATTCTTATTTCTTGTTGGAGGAAATAGAAGCTCAGCGAGCTTAAGTGGCCTGACCAAGTGCTTAGAGTTACTCAGCAGTGGAACTGCCATTCGACTGTCATCTATTGATGCCAAAGCCACTACACCATAATGCCTTTCCATGGACATGTCCTTCTTTTAACAAGACCTCTTGCAACATGGGGCATCTCTCCCATGTTTTCTTATTCAAAATTTTAAGCTTTCTCAAGCCCACTGAAATGATTATTTCAGCAAAAATATGCAGCTTACTTTGACCTAACTTTTTGCTAACTCCTCTTTTGCTTAAATATTTTAGCTTTCTTAGATGTCCGTGTCCATACTCATATTTTGGGCATCCATAATACTAGAATTTTTAAAAGTTTATTCATTTATTTTGAGAGATAGAAAGTGTGGGAGGGACAGAGAGAGAGGGAGAAAGAGAATCCTAAGCAGTCTCTACTCTGACAGCTGATGTGGGGCTTGGAACCATAACCATGAGATCATGACCTGAGCCTAAACCAAGAGTCAGATGCTTAACTGACTGAGCCACCCAGGCACCCTGTAATATTAGAATATTTTGGCTGCAAGTAATGGAAACACAATCCATACCACTTTTAACAAAATGGAGTAAAAGGAGCCCCAAATGATCATAAACTATATTGGATAATGGATTTGGGAGATTTTTGTGTTAGCCTACAAAATCAGATTTTAAAAAATGCAGGGGGGCGCCTGGGTGGCGCAGTCGGTTAAGCGTCCGACTTCAGCCAGGTCACGATCTCGCGGTCCGTGAGTTCGAGCCCCGCGTCAGGATCTGGGCTGATGGCTCGGAGCCTGGAGCCTGTTTCCGATTCTGTGTCTCCCTTTCTCTCTGCCCCTCCCCCGTTCATGCTCTGTCTCTCTCTGTCCCAAAAATAAATAAAAAACGTTGAAAAATGCAGGAATGAAGATGTTAGAGACTGGACCCCAAGGTTTTATCACTGGAACCAATGGCCAAAAACTGTGAAGACATTGTCTTTTTGCATTCACCTTGTGTCTCCACCTGTCTGTACCTCTTGGTGGCTTAGCAGCGTCTCCTGCTGAAGACAAACTCCAAGCAGCCAAGGAAGGATGGGCAGGCAGATCCCACATGTTACCTTTGAACAACATGATCTTCCCCTTTCCCCCAAAGCATGGGACGATCTTCCTTTCCCGCTTTAGCAGTAAAATCTCTGAGAAGAACCTCAATTGGTTTGGCTTTGAGCTCATCCTTTACTCAGTCTTTGAGTTTGGCAAGAAGAGTGTTACCGTTCTTGGAAACTCTGTGGTAATACCATTGGTTGGATAAGTAATTGTCCAAAAGAAAGAGGGGTGATTCCACCAGAAGAGAAGGTATGAGAAAATGTGTGAGGAAGCCAAATAGTAAATGGCATAGTCATCTCCAAAAGGTAGGGTTGGGATTTGTGCTAGTATAATTATGTGCACCATAGGTAGAGGGCATTTGTCTGGTACTACCTCAGTTTATGTCTCTTCCCAGAATCCTGTCTCATATAGTGTTTGTCACTGTTAAAAAATATCCAGGTTTAGGGGCACATGGGCAGCTTAGTGGGTTAAGTGTCCAACTCTTGATCTTAGCTCAGGTCTTGATCACAGGGCTGTGAGTTCAAGCCCTGAGTTGGGCTCCATGCTGGCCATGAAGCCTACTTAAAAAATCCAGGGTTAGATGTTAAGTGATATGGCCACTCTAACACAGATACAATATTTGAAACTGTGATTGTCTTGGGAAACTCAGAACGGCTTTCCTTCCCTTGATTCTAAGATCGTTCCATGTATATAATAGTCATCTGGTCTTCAACTGATGGGAAATAACTTGGGACAGTGGACGAAGCACTGATGTCAAATCAGATGGTCACTTCTCTAGTCTTGACTTGGTTCATCGGTCACTTACATGATTTGGAGCCCATCATAACACCTGTCTGAACCTCACCTGTAAAATGGTTGAAGTACTAGAAGTCCTATTTCCCTCATAAAATCATGAGGGAGAGGCAGTTAGCTGATGCCTGAGAAAGTATGGTGTAGACTATACAGTTCTGTACTGTTACTATAATAAAAACAGCTAACCTACATTTTGAGTGTTTATCTAGACATTGTGCCAAGCTTTTGCATGAACTACCTCATTTTATCTGCAAAACAACCCTGTACGATAGTATTGTTATGTCTGTATTACAGATGAGAACACTGGAGCATAGAGAAGCAAAGATAATTGCCTAAAATCATACAGCAAAAACTTCACAAAGCTAGGATTCAAACTCGGACCATGACCGTTCACCACCAGGCAGTGTTGAATTACTTTCATATATGGAGTGTGCACCTCTGTGTGTTGGGGGGAGGGGGGAGGGGAGAAGGAGAGAGGGAATTTTCTTTCTTGACTCTGCCTTATTTCTCTGACTCTGCTGAGAGGAAGCATCAGCCAGGTTGTCATGAGTAGTAGCCATCCTCCAAGATGGTAGAGCAGGACCAGCACTGGTTAATGGCTCTGGGATGATCCCATATTGAGGGACATCCGTCCCTTTGTGCTCTGACATTGATGTTACTGTCAGTTGACAGTGGGCTTTATCATCAATCCCTTCAAGTACAAAAGGCCACTGTTCGGAAACTGTCATTAAAAGCAGCCTCTCTTTTTAAAAGCAGTCTCTCCTTTATTCCCTCCATAATAGGAGCCAGTGTACCAGAAGAGACTGACCTTAAGTTGAGCCTGTTTAGTTAAAAAAAAAAGAAAGAAAGAAAGAAAGAAATAGAATAGGTTATGTTTTTAATGTATTTAAGATTGAGGCTCAGAATTAGAATGGAGCTGGGGGTAGTAGGAAATAGAAGGCAGGGTGGGAGAAAGCGGAGGTGGCCTTGGGTTTTCTTTGCTTTTGGATAATGGGCATTTCTAGTTAAATCAACACAGTCTATTTCACAACCTGTCTCCTGGTGATGTATATACTCTTTGGACAGGGTTGTGGGCTGCCTAAAGATCTCTCTTAGCCATAGGACATGGGTATAAATAAGCTTTATGTAGTCACAGCTGCTAAGGGTGATTATGGGTAGAGTGCATTCTAAAAGGACAGGGCAGGATGTTCATTGTTACAAGGGAGGAGGGGAGGGAGAAGATCCTGAAGGGAAGCAACAGGCAGAATTCTACTGAACAAACTTCCTCCCTGGTCTTTGTCACTTTTTAATGACCCTTTGGGGAGGTGATTTTATTGTAATGGAAAACAAAGACACTTGTGATTGAGAAGCAACTCAGTGTGGTACATGGCTTTTACAACCAGGCTTCCCAGGTGCAAATGTAGCCTTTGTCACGTACAAGTCACATAACCAGTGTGCAAGTTGCTTCACCTCTCCGTGCCTGTCTCCACAGCTATAACCCAGCCAGCACATTAGCTGTGAAGGTGAAATGAGTTGACACATGGAAAGAGCTTGGAAGATCACTTGGCACATAGTGAAGGCTCAGCCAACATTTCATTTCTTATTTACATTTCATGCATTCGTAGACGTAAACAAGGCAACAGGCAAGAACTGATCATTCCACATTTTTGAGAGTGCTTGGAAGGAAGGTCAGTTAGGATTTAGTTTTCTTCCCACCGTCCCATTGGAAGGGAACAGAAGGTCCTGAGGGAAAAAAAGGGAGCTTGTTGTTTCACTGGAGCTGAAAGGAACCAGTATGAATGGAGAGTAGTGAGCAGGGTGGTCCTGGTGGGCCTTGAGGAGAGGCAGGTAAGCAGGACCAGATCAGGCAAGGCCTTGTGTGCCAAAGTAAGGACATGGCTTCCGTTTTACAGCACACAGAAGCCATGGGAGGTTTGAAGATTGGCTTGCTCAGATTCCCATTTGAAGATTACTCTGTCAGTGGAACAAAAAATGGCTTGTAGGAAAGACCAAAATGGGTCTGTTGCATTTCAGTGGGAAAGAGGTGATATTGACTTACCAGGGAGTGTTAGGGTCAGATCACTGCCCCTGGCCCCCAGCACCACCACCCCTGGCCCCCCAGCAGACGAGGTCTGGTGCTCTAGCTATGTGTTCTCACGACAATGTGTACTTTCTTACTTTCCTCTGCCATTGCTTGTTTAACTGTTTGTTTTCACCAGGCTGTAAGGCAAGGACTTTATGTCTGCTCCCTGCTTCTTTATATGCTCAGTTCCTGTCCATCACCGAACTCTTAATAGGCTCACAGTATTTATTTAATGGATGAATATATACATTATAGTACTCATTGCAGTGTTTGATTTTGCAAGCCTATGTTACATCCAGCAGTCTACTTCATGGAGAGGAAAGTCATTCCTTTTGAACTTGCGGTATTTGTGATGGGAGGTGGGATTCTACATATCTTTATGTCAAGGAAAATGAACACTGTGGATCTTGGACAGGGCAAAGGCAATACTTGGCTCTATTTTCTGCAGCAAGGTATCACCTTAGCTCCTTATCTGTGGCATCTCAACCAGGAGCCCTAGTTAATTTTCATGCAGAAGAAGCTTTTGAAAGCCAGGCCTCTTTCATGCTCTGGGAAGATTTGAGAGGGGTCAACCCTGTTTAGATTGGTTCTCTGCACCACTCGGGGAAGCCTGCTGGCTGTTCTCAGCATGGAGTATGTTGCAGGGAGGAGATGAGCAGGAAACAGACCAAAGAACCAGGGCACTTCCCAGCTTGAATCAGGCCTGTCTTGTGTGGATTCATTATTTTGTTGAAATTAATCCCCAGAATGGCAGACATAGTATATTTGAATGTGAACCAACAGTACATTTCATGGCCAAGCAAATGTGGTTTTGGATTATCCACCCTGGTTGATTGTCCTTGCTTCCAAACCCTTCCATTAGTGCACATAATTGAACTATACCTGGTTTCGTGTTTTCACACCCAATTTGATGTCCCCGTGGCATTTGCTATGGTGTGGGAAGCGTGAGATGATCTCTTCCTGCTAGTTTTCATTCTCAGTGGGACTGGTGTAGTTTACAAGCATCAGTGACTCTGGCTGTCACTTAATGAGAGCTTCCCATGTTCCAGCCATTGTGCTCAGCCCTTTTTCAGGATGATCACATTCAATCCTCACAACAATACTATAGTAATACTAATAATACTAATAGCCATTTCTTTAGCAATTACTGTGTCCAAGTGCTGTTCTAAGTGATGGCATGTAGTAACTCATTTATTTGCAAAGCAACCCAAAAAGCAATAACTCCAATCCCAGGGAATAAGAGTCACATGGGCCCAGATCTGAGCGATAGCCTTCGTATAGAAGCAGGTGGAAGACTTGCCTGTAATGTAGGTACTGCTATCCTACTGTTGTTATAGGGATTTCAGAATGGTTAGGTTCCTTGCCCAAGGTCACACAGCCAATGTGTGGTCTGTCAGAAATGGAGCTCATTTTTCTGTCTCTAAAGCTTTCTTTTAGTTCTAGCTACTGGGAACCAAAAACCAGACATTTATTATTGCTGGGTTTAGGACACTTGACACTTTAACAGAGAAACCATCTTCCAGATTTTTATTAAAGTATGATTTTGCAGTGATATCATGGCAGGGTAAGTGTTGGGGATGTGATGTTCAGTTCTGTAATTGTGTAGAGAAGTGGACTTGAAGAAATTCTAGAAGCCTCAGTTAGTCAGAAGAGCAGGATATCATAGTGTGCTCTTGCTTTGTTGTTGTCTCCCTGCCACGTTTTGTTGTTGTTGTTGCTGCTGTTGTGGTTTTGTAAACTATTTGTGACTGTGTATAGCCAGGAGCCAGAAGGACAACATTGGCTTTGTAAATTTGCAACTGATATTCAGATAAGATAAGTACATAATTAGCATGGAGCAGCAGAAGAGATTGTCTGGAAGATTTAAATTCTGCATAGGGAATTAGCAAATAGTTCCTGATAACAGTGACTTTCAGATGGGTGTGAACGGGGAGTGGAGGCCCAGCCCATCAAGGCAGTTAATAATAGAATGGATTGTTCAAGAACAGCAGTTGATGTGCTTATCATGTGACAAATAATATGCTAGACTTACATTCATATATTGTATAATGCATTTCTCCCAATAGCCCTATGAGGTAGGTACTCTTACTATCCCCTCTTACAGACAACAGTACTGACTTTCTGCCTGTTGAAGGACATAGCCATTCCTTCTCCCTCTGTCCCACTCCGCCCTCTCTATTACATACACATATCCCTCTAATAAATGGCAAAGATGGGATTTGAACTCAAGTCTCTTGTAACTCCAAATCCTGTTCTCCTAGAGATCAACATTAGGGGCTTCAACAGAAAGATGACTGAAAGCAATCTGATTTACGTTCCGCCATCCCTCATAATTAACATTCTTTTAGCACCTCCCAAAGTGACCACGTGTATTGCTGGTGTACCACCACCTTTGGAAGGTGAGGTGGGCTCCATAGCCTGCATGCACTGACTCCTGGGGAAGTCACAGCACACCTCTGAGACAGGTACCATACTACCATACCTCGGGTTCATATGGGAAAGCTGAGATGAATTTTCCAAAGTCACCTACACAGAGGTTGTATCAGAACCTGGTCTCTGAGCCATAAGTTTGTACTCTTAACCACATCCTATGTTGTCTCCCAGCCAAAGCTAGACAGTTGGTTTGTGGGTGGATAGATAGATACATAAAGGTATACCTATGTATATACATACATTTCTGTCTATCTCTTTATCTGTCTGTCCATCTCTCTCAATTCAGAATTCAACACTGTGCTGCCTTTCTCTTTCTTCTGAGTCATCTGACCAGCTTACTGCATTTTAAGCAGCAGTGCACTTAACTCCTTGCTTACATTGGTATTCCTCTTTGTAGCAGCCCCTGTCACAATAGCAATTGGAATAAAATCCAAAGAGTGGTGCAGAGAATACAAATGGGTTATGTTTCTCTTCAACTTGGAGTAGGACAAAATTCTCATAAAGAACAAGGGAACAAAGGTTCCGTGACCAACATACACCAGGGGACTCCAGCTCTCTCGGATATAGGCCTGTGCAACATAATGGAAAGAGAAATTCGGGATAAAAGGAATTCAGGGAGAATTTTAGGTGGCTTTGCGGGATGGAAGCTCATGATCCTGTCCACGTATATGCATCATCATTAATAGCATTTATTGAATATCTACTCTGTAAGCAAATCTATTGTATGTCCCCTACCTATACAGCTTATGACTCAGAGAATATGGATGCATAGGAACTGAATACATGTATTTACAGAGAACTTTTATCTGTGTATGTATCACCTGCACAAATGGTTGTCTTTAATAATATCATGGAGGTTGTCAGTTAAAGGGACTATATAACCCTGTTGTTGGAAATAAGAGCTTTTTGAGTAATTAAGAACTGATGTGAAGTTAAACCCTTTATTTTGAGAGGCAGAATACCAAAGCAGTTGAATGTGGGCTTGGTCTTAATCCTGACTGAGTTTGAAGCTTGATTCTGATGTCAAAAGATTTGGGGCAAGGTGAGTGACTTCTCTTACCTTCAGTTTCTTTTTCCACAGAAAAGGAGTTCTTTAATATCTGTGCACCCCTTACAAACCCTTGGTCCATAGAATTCCAGCCTCTTTACCAATTGCCAGTCAGTTGAGTAGAACAATGAAAAACATAATAATCTTTGACAATTAAAATAACTTAAAACAACTTACAAATTTCTCCCGGGGAAAACATATATTATAGCAAATGTAATTTGTAATCTTCAGCAACACTCCTCATGTCCTCTTTTCTTCCCTGTGCTCTCGGATTTATACCGTGTCACAACCTTGCATGGGCTGTGTCCAGCCCCTCCCACCACCACTGAGCCCTCAGCACATCAGCCCCTCTACCTTCCCCTACAACCTATTATTCCATGCATGGTTTGTCCTGTCTCACTAAGCCTGCCTATTCCTCCTCTTGCTCCTATTCTCACAGTTCAGCACCAGCTATGTCCAGGCACCTGTCTGACAGATCAGCAGACTAGGGTGGGAAATAAGCTGAATGACAAATCTACTTACCAGTCAGGGCAATGGGTAGGGTGTGGAAGTACTGCCCCATCTATACGTTTTGGTTTAATCATCCCTTGTACTCTTGCTTCTACTTGTCAAAGGCACATAATGAAGGCCGAGCCTCAGACCACTCATTCCCAGACCCAGAAAAAGTCTGGCACTTGAGTTGTAGCAACATCGACAGGTTATTTAAGGGCCACTTTTTCCCAGGTCCTGATAGGATGGGCTAGGTGTGGGACAAGGGCTTATGGTTCGTGCAGCCAAGAAACAAAGGCAAATGGCAGGCCAGGAAGAATGAAAGAGATGTAAGTCACTATGAGCTGTTGCTCTGGGGAGGCTGGTGTTGGAGATGGGAATAAATAATGATTTTGACTGTAAGACCAAGGAGGGTGGTTCCTCAGACTCATGGGTGCAGAGGGAAGCATGTGCCATTCAGTGTCCTGGAAAGTTAGTGATCATGGTGACTTCCAAGGTCCACAGAGAAGGTCATCCTGGAAGGATGGATAAAAATGGCATCCAGGTAGAAAGTATTGTCCAGTAAGGGGCAAGGGCTGAGTCAAAGGGCTGAGGCAGGAGGAGGCCGGTATCCCTCATTTCAGGTGGACTGAAATCCCTAGGCATTTGAGATCATGGAGTTCAGGTGGGAGCAGTGAGACACAGGAGTGAATCACAGAAGGTGGTGAGACCAGATTATGTGGACATTGAAAGCCAGACTCAGGCTTTGGACTTTACACCAGTTGTTGTGACTTTTGCAAAGTATGTAAGCCATTGTAATCTTCATGTGTTTAGGGCAGGAGTTCTCGGCCTTGGCACTAGTAACATTTTCATCTGGACAATTCTTTGTTGTGAAACACTGTCTTCTGCATTTCACAAGGCTTAGCAACATCCTTGTCCTCTACTCACTAGATGCCAGGAGCATACTCCCTCTCTATTATGACAACCAAAAATGTCCCCAGATGTTACCTGCGGGAGAAAACCACCTTTGGTTGAGAAACTCTTACGAAGGTATTGCTAACAGCAGTGTGTGGGATGGAAAGAAGAAGGCGTATGAAATTCTTAGAAGGCTATAGCAAAAGTTGGAGGCAGCAATGATGAGGGAGTGTGCACCCCAATACATAACCCCAGCACCTCTACTGCCAGCAGGATTACCATGAGTATCTAATATTTGTAGAAGAAAGAGGCATGGGGTTTGGGGTATTTAGAAGGAAGCACACAAGTTGTTTTTTGATGTATTTTATTTTTCTGATTTTATTAAGACGGTATACAGTCAAGGGGACCGTAAATTCACTCTCACCAGAAATGTTGGCCAAATCCCTTTTCACCATCCACATTAAAAGACAATGTTAGCAATATTTGATGTTGAGTTTCTGGATAAGATTCACGCTGTCCTTATCCTGGCATCCTTTGTAACATTTTATTTATTTGTAAAACTCCTTAGAATTGTACATTTTTGTCTAGGTTCACTCAGTCTGCACAGCCAGCTGGCCATTAAAGAAATCTAGAAGGAAAATTGCTGGAGCAACCATGCTCTTGTTCGTGTGGCATAATCAACGAAAATAGCCTCAGAAGCGGTTATACTTGAAGTTTTAGTGTGAGCACAGACACGCTGTCATTCACCTTGACCCCATTTAGGACTATATCATTTACTCAAATTTCATTATCTGTCTCAAGCAACAATTTCTTGTAGGAGTGCATGTGTTTCTGACTCTGTGTGTGTGTGTGTGTGTGTGTGTGTGTGTGCACATGCATATATCCCCTGATTAATTTTGTATCCCATTTCCAAATAAATCTTCCTCAGTCACATCTCTTTTCAAAAATTTTCAATGGCTCCCCATTGCTTATCAGATCAACCCTAAGCCACTTAGTATGGCACTGAATGCCTTCCATGGTCCAAACCCTCTGTTTTTCAGTCTTATCTTTCCCTACTCTGTTGTGTGCATTCCAGTTTTTAACTAAGCGAGGTGAATTTTAAACATGTTTATAGAAAAAGAAGAACTGAGTGAATCAACAAGATTTCGAGTCTTTTTAAAACATTAGGTGAACAATATGGAATACTGAAATACAGACTTTGCGTATGCTCACTTTCTAAATCAAAATTGTTACTTGCTTCTGTCACGGCATCCGGTGTTTAATTTTACTATGTCAGACAGGAAATCTAGAGTTGCACATTCCAAGTGTGTGCATTTATGAATTTTTCATTAATTACTCTGACTGAAATTGGATACAAGCCTAGCTTAGAAGATCACTCATTGTTTGTTTATTCACTTTGTTATCCAGATCTCCTGCTATCCAGTTAAATCTATCATTATTCCTTTGCTTTTGTTCGTTTCTTTTGCAAAATGCTTTGCTTCAGGTCTTTTGAGTATCCTTCCAACTCTCCTATCTATCCTTCATTCAGAGATCAGTAACTGATCTAGTGAAAAGTTCAACACCACTCATATCCCAAACGAGTGATGCATGGCACTTTCTTGATAAATGAATATAGACACATCCACGTGTCTCCATTCCACTTTCTTAAGTAAGCTTGTGCAAGAGCTAGGTAAGAGCTCTTTCTTCTTCCTCTCTTCTGTGAAGTCACTCTGCCTTCTTGATTCACCTCCATGTGTTCCCTTTCAGAATATCTGGGGGCGCACAGAGACAAAAGTACAAGTGAAATTGGTGATTTAGAAATATCTGATGAAAATAAGTCAATTTCTCCCCTTTCAAATCTCTGTGCATGGTCTTGTTTAAATATTCCTTTATCTTTGTGAGAAATGGAATTTGAGATTTTCAATTCTGGTAAACAGCCACCACCATAAATCTGCCGGCTTTTGATCCTAGATACCCATTGCCTGTATAAAATCTGTTGAGCTGGGAGAAAGTTCTCCCATTGAAAATAATGCTGCACTTTATATGCCGCCTGTACGCCATGACAGTTGATAGATTGCCACAGGATTAAACATACTTTTCTTTGTCACTGCTGGACAGGGGCGATTTTGGTTTATGGATGCCCCAGATTACTTTCTACCTGCCTCTCTCAGCTGAGTACACAGAAGTTTCATGACTGAACTCCTCCATCTGATTCTAAGTGACACGTGGTTGACCCTAATATGTTGTCACTAGGTTTTTAGATATTTTAAATCCTTGGATATATGAAGACCCTGGCTTCTGTTCCCTCCCTGCAGATCTGTGTAGGTTTGATGAATTCTGTCTGGAAAGACTCCCAGACAGGACGTCTTGCAGGCAGCCTGAGGACCCTTTTTGCTTTTATGCCAGAGAAATTTTTGGAGCCCTAACTTCTGGGTTTATATCACATACTCATCAGTCTTGTGACTGGGCGCATATCACTTAATCACTGTGTGTCTGTATCAGTTTCCCCATCTGCATAGTGAGGATGCTGAAGCATGCACCTGTTGGGGCTTTGTGGGGATTAAGGGTTTGATATATGCAAGGTGCTAATCCAGGTACTGGACAAAGGGTAAATGCTTCATCTCCTCATGGTTATCATGTGAGTATTGGGTAGATACATAGCTTCATAGAAGTTGAAGGACTTACCAAGTCCCACAGCTCCAATCCAAACTGAGCATGAAGTGTGGAGGGGAGTAGAGTGTGGTGGAATTAAAATGGAATGGGAGAGGGTAGAGTGGAATGACATGTTGTAGAGTGACATGGAGTGGAGCCACAATGGCAGGAAGAAATCTATTTATAGATGTTAATGAAAAACCACAGAAAGAGAAACTTTCATATACCTGTATTGAGAAAGCATGCATCTTTCAGGAAAATGAAGATGATATTGTATAACAGAGGAGGGATGTTAATTGTCTTGTCCTGGGACAAGAACAAGATATGTATCTGTGGATATATTAGAATTATGAAAAACATGCTTTTCTGAGAATGCTATCATCATCTTGCGATGTGTCAAGACCCTGCACCAGAGGTAGATGTTATCTGGAATATACAACAGAACTTAAAAAAAAAAAAAAAAAAGCTCACAGATCAAGGCCATTTTTGCATAGGTTTGTGAACAGACAACCGGGAGGAGTGTTTTTCATATTCCCAGTAGATGAGAGAGAAATCGGCAGCCACCACTTTCCTTCCAAAAGGCCGGCAAGCACTGGCATATTCCCATGGCTGGTGTTCTACCAAAACTGATGTCTCCAGGTCCTGGTGCTGTTCCCATCTTTCAGGTTTTCTCTCTTGCGCAGCGTTGCTTTTGCTCTATCTGCTAGCAAAATGGGAGGTCAAAGCAAAAGCTGCTTTCCAACGATTCGCTGTTGTAGCCTCTCCCAGATGTCACATGAAGAGTGTGGTAGTCTCAGTGGCTCACGTGTGCAGAGTGAGAGTCCTGCTGACTGTGGCGCTGACGGAGACGGGCAGGTGAGTCGTTTGCTGGGTCATCCTCATCCTGGGATCAGGTCTCTGATTGTTGGCAGTTCCACCAAGCTTCGCCGATTTCATCTGTAAAACTGGGTGCGCTAATTTGCTTTCTTGGCCTGTTGGACCAGCGTGGTTTAAGTTAGGTTGTAAGTGACAGAAAGCAATGGTTTTAAGTAGAATTTTACTTTTCTCTTGCACGAAACGAAACCTAAAGAAGGACAGGGCAGATGGATGTGGAGACTCCCGCATCTTCCTTCTGTTGAGATATTCCACTGTCTTCAACACCTGGCCTCCACCTTCTGATGAAAGACAGTGACATGATTTTCCACCGTCACATCCTCATTCCAACATGCACCAAGGAGAATTGGGGAAATTATATCAAATTTCCTGTTTTCAGTGAGCACTTTCTGGAAGTTGCCCACACCAATGTCACTTATGTTTATTAGCCAGAACTTAGCCACGTGACTCTACCTAATCAAAGGAAGCTGGTTAAAGTAGTTTTTATTATGGGTAACCATATGCCCTGCTGGGGCATTAAGCTGCTTCTTAAGATATAGGGGAATTTGGGAAGAACATTAATGCTCTTTAGCCATATTGATGGAGGCTGTGTTTGCTGCAGCAATATCCCATGAGAATTGGCTGAAAATATTTGTGGTTATTTTACTGTCAACTGGATTACACAACTTTTCCAATAATGTGTGCTCATGTTTATTTTCATCTCATTATTAGGTCTGTTTTATCATAGGTTCTGGAAGAATCAGAACAAAGGTCCAAAGGCTGTGATTTCTTTATTATTTCTCATTTTGGTAGAGAGAATAGGAAGCCTAATTATGTCTTTGCAAACAGGAATCATGTCATTGTTAGTTTATTTTTTGTCTTGAGTATTCTTTCATGCAAGAAAGCACTCACTGTTTTAAGCACCAGGGTTACAGTGGCCTACAAGACAGGCCGGCTCCTTGTCCTCATGAACATTGAATATTGAGGTTAGCACCATTAAGGACATAAATGGAATGGAGTTGCAAAGAGGCACTGAGTTGGGGAGTGAGCCTGTTTAGATGCCAGGTAGACTAGGAAGGCAACTTTGAGGGAAGCACAGCTGACTTACAGCCTGAAGGACGAGAGAAAGTCACCCAAAGAGCCAAGGAGAGAATTGCAGTAGAGGGAACTGGCACATGCCAAAGCTCGGAATGAAGAAAGCTTGGTGTGTTCGAGAGAAGAGGGGTGGTCAGTGTACCAGTGTGTCAGGGGTCGGAGGGGAGCACAATGCCCCACCCAAAGAAGGTGCCCTAGGGTCTTGCTCAACATTAGAGAGACAGACTTTCCACTCCTTTGGGGATTTTATTTGAAATCCATTTGTATGAAGTTCTTGGTCACACCCTTTATTCCTGAAACAATCCCACTGGAGAGTGTGCATCCTGAAACTTATTCCAGTTCAGAATGGTAGGGGGACGGATGTTTATGTTTTTAGGCAAAGATACTGAGAGAGAGGCTTTGATGAAGGCCATTCAGTTGGTTGGGGAAAAATAAACTCATTTAGAGATATGTTTCTGGAATTGCCTGATTTGGATTGAACAGTACAGCCTCCAGTTATAAAACCATTTCCCTCAAGTTTTTTTCCCCCCAAATCTGTATTTCAGTCTGAAAGATGTGGCATATCGTGTGCCTAATTCAACAAGAACTAGTTTCTCTCTCCCCCCCCCTCTCTCCCTCCCTCTCTCCCTTCCTCCCTCTCTGCTTCATTGGAGCTTGGATCTTCTGCTAGTGTCTACTTGCTTCCTACTTGGCATGCTTGTCACTCCATTTGTTTTTGTAATTTGGGGGTTTTCTTTTTGTTTGTAAATTTGTCATTATCCCCCACAAAGCTCCCTGCTATGGTTTGGTAAAGATCTTCATGTCTTCACATTGAAAGCGCCATTCCATCTGCGAGCCAGATACTTTCATCCCAAAATGCCATTCCAGAGGAGAAAATTGGAACTGGGAAGATTGGCAACAGTGATCGCTACCAACAGCACCTACTGTTACGGGATTAATAGGAATTAAATCTGCTTGAGCCATGGTGTGAGCCAGCACTTTACTTGCAAGTGGGGCTGAAGTTTAAAGAACAGAATTTTCAGCAGGGCAATTGTCTGGGCTATTTCTGACCTTATTTCTGGCTGGTGGTGAATTTGCATTGGGAGCTCAATAATTGTACTCTTAGACAGCCTTGAAACCTACAGTTACCCTGCGTCTGCAACTGCCCACACGTTGCTTTCTGGTCTCCGCCTTGTAAAAAAAAAATTTGGCTTTTCAGTGTTGTTTTGGATGCTCCATGTGGATTACTCTTTGAATGTCTGCTTTGCAGCTTTCTATTATTAAGGGAGAAAGTCTTGAGGTCCAAAGAAATGGGTGATCCTTTCCGTGCCACACTATGTCTTCTGCATGGCATTAGCCTGACTTTGTCCCAACAACAGTCACACTATGTGGGCAGTAAGCTGTAATGCCATTAAAATGGTAGTTGTCCTTAAATGGTCATTGGATTATACTTCTCTGGTTGTAAAACGGTCAAATAATCTTAAGATGAAATTCAAACCCTCCTGATGTTTTGGAAATCCCAGAGTGATCAGATGGCATTCAGGCCTATAGAATCATGTCTCCCCACTGGTCACCTCCTTACTCAGATCTCTTCAGCCACACAGGCCTTCTCTGAGGTCCTCAGATATGCCATGCTGTGTTCCTCCACAGGACCTGTGCACATCTGGGGTACTCTTCCCTTTCAACCTCTTGAGTTATTTGGATCACTAGATAGATGCCTTCCTGACCTCTAAGTACCAGGCATTCTCTTCTGTAACAGAACGTTCATATATTTTTTTCATTCTTAACTTGGTACCAAAACTTTTAGTTATTTGGTTCGTTTACTTATCCAATTTGTCTCCCTCAGGGACCTTATTTTCCTTGATTACTATTGTGTCCCTAGCATCTAGCAGACTCTTTACCATGTAGTAAATATTCAATGAGTATTTGTTGGATGATTGAGTAAATGAATTTTCAGCTTTATGTAGGGGGGACCAACTTGACTGAACGTGAATCCATGGATGGGAATCAATACATAACATCCTACCTTGTCTTATCCTTCCTTTATATCATTCTGTCTCATAGATTGCAAGTGAATTATGGATTAATGGCCCAAAGATGCCCTTCATTCAGTTTCTTTCTATGAGTCATTCAACAAACATACTGGAAGGAAGTACTTTAGGCCTTGGTCTAGGTGTCAGGCACCAGGAACCCTAACATGACCATTATGTCATTTGCACATACATGTTTGTCCGGTTATCCTCTTGTCCTTATGTCCCCATTCGTCTTCACATTTTAAATAGTTCAAAATATTTATTATTTTGAAGGGAAGGATTTAGTTTTAGGTGTTCATTTAAAGACCTGGAGATTCTTGTACATCAGTACTTCCCAAGACTTCTTCATGTGCATATGTGTGTCAACCACCAGGTTTGCTTCGGTGCGCCTGGGGGGCGGGTGAGACGTGGTCTTTCCACCCCCTCCCTTGTACTACTTGCTTGAACTTTATTAAACTAACTGCTTGGAATTCTTTAGATCCCTCTGCTTCTCTTGTCTCTCTCTCCCATTCTTTCTGATCCTGCTCCTCCTCTCCCTTGTGCCTTTGAATATTCTTGGAACACCATTACCACCTTCTCTTTGCACACAGAGCTGTAACTCATGTTGTGGATCCCTGCCTGATTTATTATTCCTTACAAAATATTCTAGGTTTTCCCCTTGTCTTTCTCACTGATGGAGGATTTTGCATCCTCAGTTCTGACAAATCAGGAATGGCCATGTGGCTTACTTGCTCCAGCCTGTGAAATGTTGGGAAGTGTCATATATGTCTCTGGGCAAAGCCAGCATGTGATTCACCCCGGTCTCTTTTCCCTCTGCCAAGAGATAAGACAGTCACTTCTCCGTCAGCTTGGGCCCTGGAGAGAAGATGACATAGAGCAAAGCCATAGATGAACCACTGATGACACATGGCCTGAGTAAGAAATAAGCCTTGGTTGCTGTAAGCTTCTGAGATTCTGAGGTCATTTTTTCCAACAGCATACCTAGCCTATCTTGGCTGATACTGACTTTTATCTCAGAGGGCGTATCTTTGCAGAAGCTCCTCAAACCTTCTAAAATCCGGCTGTTGCTTTTTTCTTGCATTCCCATAATATTCCCTCTTAGCCATCAGCATATGATGTTATAATTACTTTCCTGTCTTTTCCCCTCGTCAGACTATGATTTCTGTGCAGGAAGGGAACTTGTTTGATTCATCTCTCACCCTTCGCTGGCCTTCGATAGGTAGTCAACAAGCACCTGATGAATGAAAGTAAACAAGATTAGTGTAAAGACATCCATGTCTCCACCACCATCGTGAACATTTTTGGTGGGATAGATTCTAGTGCAGAGTGGCTGTGTCCACGTAAACACGGTGATGTGAGAAGAGTCCCATGCCATCTTGGAGAATGTGGACACTCACAGGGGCGCCTCGGTGGCTCAGTTGGTTGAGCGTTTGACTTCGGCTCAGGTCATGATCTTACGGTTCGTGAGTTCGAGCCCCTTGTTGGGCTCTGTGCTGACAGCTCAGAGCCTGGAGCCTGCTTCAGATTCTATGTCTCCCTCCCTCTCTCTGCCCCTCCCCTGCTCATGCTTTGTCTCTCTCTCTCTGTCAAAAATAAATAAACATTTTTAAAAATTAAAAAAAAAAAAATGTGGACACTCACATGAGATTAACTGCTCATGGCAAACCCTGACCAGGATTCTGGTCACATAACTAAACAATGGGAGAAAATCTGGGGCAAAGATAAAAAGCAGTATATTGGGAGTATATGGGCAGCAAAATAAAACAAAACAGAAACAACCTATCAAGTACATTTATTTAAATTCACAATTCATACTTTGACAATGTAGGGTCATGTTTCCCAGGCCAGCACATTGAACTCTCTCTCTCTCTCTCTCTTTTTTTTTTTTTTTTGGTGATTTATTGCCCCCCATCATGATTTCATATCTCCTGATAAGCCCGCAAGCCCTACTATCACCTGTATGTTCCTGCTCTGCTCTTCCTTATGAGACTCAAGGGGCTCTGTCATGGCCTCATCTCTCTTTCTCCATAGTCTGAGAGGAAAAGATCAACAAAATATCCAGTAGCAACCTACTTGGATTTTTTTTCATTAAAACCAGCAACCATCTTCTCTAAAGCAGAGGAGTCACAGCGTCAAATAATAGACTTCACTTTTCACCTTGAATTTGCGAGAAGCCACTGGTGGAACGCTGGAAAACCCTGACCATGGTGCTGCTTTAGTTCTACAGATACTAAACCCATTCTTCAAATCAAATCAAATCAAATCAAATCAAATCAAATCAAAACAAAACAAAACAAAAAGTGTTCTGCTCTTCTCATCCAAGAGCAGACTGAATTCAGGTAAAAGTGACTCAGACTTACCAGGTGTAGTAACCAGGTGTGTGACTTCTCTGAGCATCCATAGTTGGCATCAACAAGTTGGACCCGTGACAGTTTCTCAGCTTGCAAAGAGTACTGAGCATGATAGCTTTAAATGGGCCATTACCTTTTTTGTATTTATCCCAAATTGTTAAGGTCAGCATTAAAATTTGACCTTTTCCCTGCCAACCCGTTTGAAGTAATTAACCCCTGTGTCTTGAAACACAAGGAAGCTATGACTTTGTTATTAAATTCTCATAAAGAGCCTATTAATATTAAAATTGCTTCACTCTTGGGCTGAATGTATTAACGGCCTTGCTCTGGGTAAACACAAACCCTCAGCACAGTGTTTTAAAATGCATGAGCTGAGGGCAGACCATGCTTTTTCTAGCTACCTCCTCTGTAGCAGAATGTTACGTTTTCTGTGACAGTTTCCCCTTGTATTTGTTCAAATGTTTCCATTTTAAATCTGTGTCCCTAGATTTATATTTGTTTATAGGGGAGCTCATTTTACTGCTCACAGTTTTGGAGGAGGTCCAGTGGAGCAGAACACCTGTAAAGACCCCTGTACCCATCACCCTCGTTGTGACTTCCCAGGACGGTGTCCAGACCCTGATCTTCTTGTTGGGGAGCATAGCTTGTGATGATTCTTTTAGGCAGGTCCATCGTACCTATATATCACCCGCGGAGTGTGCTTACAAATGCAGATTTACACAACCCACCATGGACTTGCTGAGTTAGAACGGCAGAGAAGAGATGTTCCTGTGTCTGCTGTATAAACCACCTTCTCAAGGGGTTTGCTGTAGTGAAACCCACCAGAATTCAGTTTGCTAATTCAGTCATTCAAAATATGCCTTGAACATCTATTATATGCCAGGCATTGTGCTAGGCCTTGGGGATACAGTAGGAAATTAAAGAGCTAGGTACTTGTCCTAATGGATCTTATAGTTCATTAAAGAAATACACAGTGAACAAGGAGGATAAATAAATAATTAAAAATAGCAGTAGACTTCTGCTTCTGGTAAGAAGTAGGCACACTTTTCCCTATTCCTCCTGGTAAGTACAAATAAAATCTTTAGGCGTAAACATACAGATTCAAACAGCTGAGTAATTTCCAAACAGGGTAAATCCAAAGAAATCTACACTGAGACACATCAGAGTCAAACTTCTGAAAAATGAAAGGCAAAAAAAAAAAAAAAAAGAAAAAGAAAAATTCTTGAAAGCTGAGAGAAAAAGGAAACTACCCAGAGGGGAAAAGCAATTTGAAGGACAGCAGATTTCTCATCAGAGGCCGTGGAAGCAAAGAGAAAATGGCGTGACATTTTTCAAGTGCTGAAAGAAAATACTTGTTAACTCAGAATTCTATTTCTAGTGCAAATATCCTTCAGAAATGAAGGAGAAATAAAGGCATTCTCAGATGAAGAAAAACTAAAGTGATTACTTGCTAGCACACCTACCTTAAAAGAATGGCCAAAGAAAGTACTCTAAAGAGAAAGGAGGTGGTGAAAGAAGGACTCGTAGAACATCAGGAGGGAAGAAGACAAAAATAGGGATAAATGCCATAAAATCTGGTGTTTTTGAAATTATACTTTATGGTTGAAGCAAAAGTTGTAACATAGTCTAATGTGAATCAACTAACATGCAGTAGAAATATTTAAGACAGTTGTATCATAAATGGCAGAGGGTAAAAGGGAGGTAAGATTTCTGTGCTTCAGTCAATCTGCTAAAATGATTGCAGGAGGTAGAGCATGGTAAGTTGTGTGTGTGCATAACATAATACCCAGAGCAACTACTGAAATAACCTGTGAGAAGAAATTTGCTCAAAAACACTATAGACAAACAAATTTATTAATAAAAAGTATTCAGGTGACTCAGAAAGAGGAAGGAAAAAGAAAACAAAAAAGAGAGATAACAGAGAAAAAAATGGCAAAGAATTAAGCATTAATATAATAGTAATTGTATTTAATACAAATAGTCTACATACACCAATTAAATGAGAGATTGTGAAAGTACATGACCCAACTATATGCTGTCTATAAGAAGTTGCTTTCAAATTTAATTATATGGGTACATGGAAAATAAAAGGATGGAAAAAGAGGTATCAGGTAAACACCAATCAAAATAAAGTAGGAGTAGCTATATTAGCATCAGATAAAGTAGATGTAAGAGCAAAGCAAATTACCAGAGACAGAGAGAGGCAGAATATAATGGGTATAATGAATATAAAAGTGTCAGTCCAACAGGGAACATAGCAGTCTTTTTTTTTTAATATTAAATTTATTGTCAAATTGGTTTCCATACAACACCCGGTGCTCATCCCAACAGGTGCCCTCCTCAATGCCCATCAGGGAACATAGCAATCTTAAATGTGCATGCATTAAACTGGAGAGCTGCAAAACATGCGAGAAAAAAAAATTACAGAACTAAAAGAAGAGATAGGAAAATCCACAATTAGAGTTGGGGACTTTAAACACCAGTCTACTACCAATTAATAGAAAAACTTAGACTGAAAATAAACAAGGATAAACAAGAACTCAACCAACTACCATTAATCAACGTGTCTACCCAACATTATAGAACATTCCACCCACCAAATGCATAATACATGTTCTGAAGTGTCCGTTGGACATATAATAAGACAGGCCATATTCTGGACAATGAAACAAACTTCAACAGGTTTAAAATAATTGAAATCATTCAGAGTGTGTTCTCTGACCACAGTGGAATCAAATTAGAAATCAGTTACAGGAATACAATAGGAAAATCTCCAAACACCTGGAAACTCAACAACATACTTCTGAAAAATTTGTGGGCTAAAGAGGAAGTCTCCAGGGAAAGAACTAATTACATTGAACTAGATGAAAATGAAAAGAAAACCTGAAAACTTGTGCGACACAGGCACAGTAGTGCTCAGAGGGAAATTTATAGCACTAAATTAATATATTAAAAAAAGGAAAAGCCTTAAATCAGTACTCTAAGCTCCCCCTTTCAGAACCTACAAAAAGAACAGCACAATCAACCCAAAGCAAGTAAATAGGAAGTAATAAAGATATGGGCAGAAAGCAATGAAATGGAAAACAGTAACATAATAGAGAAAATCAGTGAAATGAGTGGCCTCCTTGAAAAGATCAATAAAATTGACAGACCTCTAGCAAAAATGACAAAGGAAAAAGTGCAAGCACAAATTATCAGTATCAAAAATGGAACTGAGACTGTCACAGGAAACCTTGCAGGTGTCAAAAGGGTAATAAGGAAATGGTGTGAACAACTCTACATGTATCCAATGGAAAACTTACATGAAATGGACCACTTCCTTGTAAAACACAAACTTCCATAATCCACTTAATATGAAATAGATATTTTGAATGTTTCTGTAACTAATAAGGAAATATAATCAATAATTTAAAAACTTTTTTTAAAAGGTTATCTCCAGACCCAGAGATTTTCATCAGAGGATTTTATCAAATGTTTAAGGAAGAATTAACACCAATTATATGTAATCTCTTCTAGAAAACAAAGGAGAAAGGAACACGTTCCAATTCATTTTATGAAGCTAGTCTTACCTGGATACCCAAAGCATACAAATTCAGTACAAAAAAAGCCCCAAAACTATAGACCAATATCCTTCATGACCAAAGGCATAAAAATGTACTTTTTTGTCTGTAACACATTATTTGCAAATAGCATTCAGCAATATATAAAAAGAATTACAGGGGCGCCTGGGTGGCGCGGTCGGTTAAGCGTCCGACTTCAGCCAGGTCACGATCTCGCGGTCCGTGAGTTTGAGCCCCGCGTCGGGCTCTGGGCTGACGGCTCAGAGCCTGGAGCCTGTTTCGGATTCTGTGTCTCCCTCTCTCTCTGCCCCTCCCCCATTCATGCTCTGTCTCTCTCTGTCCCAAAAATAAATAAAAAACGTTGAAAAAAAATTAAAAAAAAAAAAAGAATTACATACTTTCATCAAGTCGATTTTATTCTGGGGATATAAGACTGTGTCAGTGTTCACAATTAAATCAATGTAATCAACCTTATTAGGCTAAAGAAGAAAATCACTTGATCATATGAAACAATGTAGAAAAAAATTGATAAATTTTAATACCCATTCATGACAAAAAAAAAAAACCTATCTGAAAAATATGACATGGAAATTAAAAGCACAGTGTCATTTCTAATGACTCAAAAAAGATACTTAGGTAAAAATGTAACAAAATAGATACACAATTTGTGTTCTGAAAGCTATAAAATGCTGACAAAAATAACTTTTAAAAATTTAAAGGAGAGACTTATTATGTTCATGTATTGGAAAATGACATAGTAAAGAAAATTCTCTCCAAGTTGATAAAATACGTTTAATACAATTCTTAGGAAAACCCCAGCAAGACTTTTTGTTGATATAGACAAATTATTCTCAAATGTATATGGAAAGGCAGTAAATTAAAGTAACTAAATAATTTTGAAAAAGAAATGTAAAGTGGGAGAAATGAATCTACCCAATTTCATGATTTATTGTATACTACAGAAATCAAGACTGTGGTGTTAGCAGAAGTATAGACACGTAGGTCCATACAACAGAATACAGAACCCAGAAATAGATCTACAGAAATATGCCCAACTGATTGGACAAAAACAAAAAGGCAGTTCAATGGAGGAATAATATCCTTTCAATTCCTTTGCCTGGAACAATTGGGAAACCATTCCATCCTGAACCTAAATTTCACATTTTATACAAAACTCATTCAAAATGGTTTCTGAACTTCAATATAAAAAAACTTTTAGGAAAAAAAAAAAGATAAAATCTTTGAGATTTTAAGGTAGGCAGAGTTCTTAGACTTGACACCAAAAGTCTAATCCATCAAAGAAACAATAATTTGGGCTTCATCAGATTTTTTTAAAGCAATCTTGTTCTCTTTAAAACACCTGTTAAAAGGATGAATAGACAAACTGTTGGCTTGGAGAAAACTTTTCCAAAAGACCGGTATATATAAAGAATGCTCAAAACTCAACAATAAAAAATCAACCCAGTGAGCAGGCGGACAAAAGACGTAAAGAGATAGTTCACGGAAGAGAATATACAGATGGGAAGTGAGCACGTGAAAAGATGCTCAACATCACTGACCATTAGGGAAATACGTATTAAAACTGCAAGGTGGGATCAGTGCACACCTGTCAGAATGGTTAAAATGAAAAATAGCGAACCGTCAATACTGGCAAGGATATGGAGCAATTGGATTGTGCACACATACATTGGTGGAAAGAGTGTAAAATGGTAAAGCCACTTTGGGAAAGGGTTTCAGTGTCTTTAAACACTAAACATACAACCACCATACAATACAACCTACCAATTGTCCTCCTGGATATTTATCCAAGAGAAATGAAGACTTATGTTCACACGAAACATGTACACACATTTTATGGCAGCTTTATTCTAAACAGTCAGACACTGGAAACAGATATGTTTCAATGGGTGAATGGTTACACAACTGTAGTACATCCATACCATGGAATACTACTCAGTGATAAAAATAAGAAAGTACTGTTAATACATGTGTCAGCCTGAGTGAATCTCTAGAGAATTATGCTGAATGTAAAAAAATTGAATCCCAAAATGTTGCGTATTGTATGATAACATTTATATAAATTTCTTGGAATTTCAAAGTTGTAGAAATGGAGAATAGAGTGTTCATTGCCAGGGATTAAGGAGGGGGTAGGAGTTGGAGAGAAGTAGGTATGGTTGTGAAAGGGGCATCCTGAGGATGGGAGTGTTTGGATCTTGATTGTATTGATATTGTTGTAGTACGGTGTTTTGATATTGCAGTCTCCCCATAGGGGCAAACTAGGTAAAGGACACATGGGTCTCTTTGTATTATTTCTGACAACTGCATGTGAACCTACAATTATTTTAAAATAAAAAGATTAGCTGAAAAAAACATTTATCAAGTTAATGAAAATAATAAGTGCCATGAAGGGAGTGAACAGATGGAAGGCAACTGGATTTGGTGGATAGGATGTTTGGAGAATGCCTATTTGAGAAGGTGGCATTGAAATTAATTGACAAATGATGAGAAGCAGCCAGCTATGTAGAGCAGGAGGGAATACCAGACAGGTAGATTGAAACACTCAGAGAGCCTGCGTTGTGCAACTTTTAGTGGAGAGGTGTTATATCCTTCTGGCTTAGAGGGCAAAAATAGAATATGCAGAGTGCCCTGTTTGTATCCACTGCAGCAAGGGCCATGCTATCTCAGCACTCTTATCCCAGTGTGTTCACACACCTGCATCCATAAGATTCTTTTAGTCAGGCTTCAGGCATTGTAAAAGTACTGTCTTCCAGTCAGCAAACATTTATTGAACACTTAGTGTAATAATAATAATAATAATAATACTGTTGCTACTTATGCAGGGTTTTACTTCTCACAGAATTTTGTCACACATCTCAACTCATTGGAATCTCAAAACTACCCTGGGGAATAGGAATTAGTAACACCTTTGCTTTCCTTTACACATGGTGGTGTTAAGACTGAAAAAAGATTAACTGATGTGTTCAAATGTACTTGAGATAGCAGACGTGGGACTCACATCTGGTGCATATAATCCTAAAGTCCATACTTTTTCCCACTGCACACTCATCATGAGGATACTATATGATTTACTATAATAATATGAGGGACATATAAATAAAAACATACTTTTGAGTCACAACAGTTCATTAAGGAGACATAATTGGCTTAGAAAATATTATCAAGAAATAGAAGAAAGTACTTATTTTTCTTGCCAGTTAATATATGAGGGTACTTGACACTATGAAATATAGAAGTAACAATATAATATACAATATAATAATTTCCACCAACTATTTTAAATATTTTTCTTAGCACTATTCACTAAGTCATTCTTACTCTCTCCCCTTTTCCCACTAACAAAAACTTGTATTATATCCTAAATTACCCTTTGTACTAGAATTGGTTTCTATATATTCTTTCCCATTAATTCATGTGTTGGTGTTGGTGCTCCACACTTTTGATTATTATAATTTTATAGTGTATTTTAATTTTGCATATAGTAAGTCTTGTATTATTGGAGAGGATGAATATGAATGGATTTAAAAAATTATTTTGCTTCTAAAACATCACTTCTCATTAAATGAGTAGCTTTTCACACTCAGTGAAGAAAAATGTAAGTGTAGATAACTCAAAGGAAAAAGGAAGTTGTGATTATGTTACAGTCTTCAGAACCGTGGTCAGAATCTTTTTAGATAAACATATTAAGTGTATGGAATATTACATAATAGGCTTTCGTATTTTATCTGTTTTGGAGACATGCTAATTAGGCAGTAAATGTGTGCTGTATGATTGTATGTCCTTTTTTAATGTTGGATTTAGTTTTATCCCATGTATTAATTGGTTATATAGATAGGTCACATTAATTTCCCAAGTAGTCCTGTTCTGTCCTGTTATTGTTCATGAGAGCATCCTGTCCGTCTCCTACCTAACACTTATCACAGTCTGTAATTATTTCTTTTATTTGCTTGTTTAGTATCTCGCTTCTTACTGGAATGGGAACCAGTAATCTTATTGTGAAGATTAGGGCCATGCTCATCATGTTTCATGCTTTATGTTCGGTTCTTAGAGCAGTGCTTAACACATGGCTGGTGTTCAGTAACCACTTGTTGAAAAATTTGTTGAGTGAATTTAATTTAAATAATTATTTTTAAATTTAAATTTATTTAATTTAAAGAATTTATTTTTCCAGAAGGGTTAGAACTATACTCTGGTTTTCCCAGAACAAGTGCTGTCACTTTGTAAAACAAAAATAATACCTTCTCAGCAGAACTCTACTACATGTAACTTAACTGTCTATTATTAAAATGATAATTCATGTTTTATAATGTTCACACATTGCATCATCAAAAATCACTTACCATGTAGTTCTGGGAAAACATACTGACTCTTTGGATTATGTATGCCATATTAAAACATTTTGTATCCCATATTTTTTAATGTGGAGTGAAGGGCAGAGGGTTGGCAAATTGAGACCTGTGAGAGAGACATAAAAGACCCTGGCTGAGGTTACTTTCGAAACTTTTGATTTTCGTGGATGGAGCCATAGTGCTGCAAAGCCCTTGAAGAAATGCCGTTATCCTCATGGACTGTCTTTCACGGCTCACTTTTACTTGGCCAGAAATTTAATTTCAAGTAATCATTGGGTAGGTGATGATGTTCTGCAGGCTCCTTGAGCTGAACGAATTAAAATTTGAAGTTCTCATAGTTTGTAAGTGGGTAGGAGTTCATTGGATATAGCCCATTAGTCACTTAATTTTTATGCCATATAAATGGGGCGTCTCTTTGCCATTTTGCTTGAAGGGACTTTATGGAGAGCCATAAAGAGGGACGGTAAATTTGCAGTCATGTACTTTTGTGACCACATCACCCTTTTTGGCTCAGTCCCCTTTTCAGGGATGATTTCGTCTCAGGCAATTACTTGCCCCAGTGCTGGGGAGTAAATGTTCACCTTAAAATCCTTCCTTTTAAGAATGATTCCTTTCCCTGGGAAGTTCCTCCATGCTGTTTTTCTTCCCTCCAAACAAGGGACATTGTGAAGCTCAACAAAAAATGGATGTACAACCCAAGCAGAGTTGAAGCTGTTTGTGTAAAGCATACACCTATGCCTTGCTTCTTACCTTGATAAATTACACTTTAGATTCAGGGCTGGTGGGTCTAAATGGGGCCAAAAAGCAAAAAGGTGGCGATTTCATCATTATTCATGAATTCCCTTTTGAGCTATTTTTTACTATCTTATGTCTTTACCAAGATTTTCTTTTGCTTTTATTTTTAGGATGTAAAAAAGTGATACCGTGTCTCCCCACCCCCTCATAATCCTTTATCTGTAATTTAAAATGTGGAAAATTTGTATATACTTGCATCTAGCTTAGCATAGAGCAGGTGGCAGCTGTTTTGGTTTCTATCAGAAGCTTCACAAACTGTTCTTGATATGAAAGCTTAAATTATTGGCGATTTTCATTTAGATATTTTTTATCATCATGAAGCTTGAAATATGTCTAACCTATTATGTGAGTCTGAACCAAGGTTGGGGTTTTATTTGCCATTCCTTTGTTCTAAAATTTCATTAGACATTTTCTTAGTGAAAAATTAATTGATCCTGGGAGTGGTGGTGATAAATCATTGGAGGTGAAGCCAAATTGATTTTTACACCACCTCTCACTTGTTTCAATCTTAGTGGAATTAACTCTATTAGGTTCTGAGAATGTTTATGGGTATTATAAAACATTTACATCTTGATGTATTAAGGTACTTGAGTGGTTTTTAGCCATTATTAAGGGAATTATATTAGGATTAGTCTTGTTATCAATCTCTGCATCTGGCACCTAGCTAAGAAATGGCTGTTTTTATCCTCATTAAAGCCATAAATAGAACTTCATTAACTAGCACATGCCAAGTGCCAAGGCTGGTGGCAAAAACTCTTTCTACTTTGGAGGAGACCGTGGGTTCCTGAGCATCACAAGTTAAAGAAGTAAGTTTCTGACATTTTGTGAAGAGTTTCCTCTGCAGAAAAGTGCCCTGCCCCCTTATAGTTTGAAAATACCACAGGAGGTGAGGGTTCCATGGAAACTTGAAACAATTGGGGCTGACGGATTTAATCTGTTTGATGTACTTGTGAAATTCTCACTAAAGACGGATCTAATTCTGTACTGGCCTTGAGGAAAGAATACTGAGAGTGGCTGTATGGAAGATGATTATGGAGAAGTGACACATGAACAAAATGTTGACCATTGACCATGTAATATTTGCTCTTGAGTGAGGCTCTATATGTCGGGGTTTGGTTTTATTTATCTGAATTTTCTTTTACCATCAAGATTAGTTCTAATCGGCTTAGACAAAACCTGGCTGAAAGATTATAAACAAAAGATAATGATAAATGGTAATGTTCCCACTTGGCCCAGATCTGGGGAGAAGGGAAGAGAGATTCATAACAGCTTGGTCTAGGTGAGGCTTTTTTTTTTAATGATCTGTAAAAGAAAGTAAATTGCATGCTAATGAAATTTGCAGGCAGTATTAAATTGGAAGGTGTTGCAAACAGGAGTGTGGACTGAGGATGGGACACAAGCCTACCCTAAACAGGTTAGAAGTACGAGCAGGAAAGATTTAAATGAGAGTAAACTTGGAAAGGAAGTTTAATTAGGGTTAAGAAAGGTTAAGAGTTAAGACTAATTCCTTTTTGGGGGGTTGGTTGAGGGGAATAAAGGTGCATCCTGACATGGAGCTGGTACGAAAACTGACAAGAACAAATATCAACCAGAGAGTTAGGACAACACACATCAACAGTCTGTGCAGGTCTCAGTAGCATTGTTCCAGAGGCTCTCCCTTTTTCCATGGCCTGAAAGAGATAAGCTATAGTCTCCCAGATACAGAGATAGCAACCTGCCTCCATCATACTTCCTTACAAATTCTAGGGCTTCTGTCTGCCTTCTCTCCCTCCATTTTCCTCTCTCTTCCTTTTTTTCATTCTCTTGTATCCATCAGCTCACCCACCTCTAGTCTGTAGCATTTATTTCTGGTACCTTCAGTAGGAGAAAGATGGAGACAGATTGGGAAAAGGTTGGCAAGAGAGAGTGAA
Source organism: Neofelis nebulosa (assembly GCF_028018385.1). Classification (NCBI taxonomy): domain Eukaryota; kingdom Metazoa; phylum Chordata; class Mammalia; order Carnivora; family Felidae; genus Neofelis; species Neofelis nebulosa. The sequence goes on along the minus strand of NC_080799.1, from coordinate 40,093,230 downwards.
GAAGATTAAGGGAAGGGAAGGTTTGATTTATGAGGAAAGATTAAAGGTGTGGAATTTGCAGAGCTCGCCTAAGTAGCATCTCAAGGAGGACACAAGTGCAGAGGTACTTAGGTGATGTAAACAGGAAGGTGGCCGTGACATTGTGTAGCCCCATGAGCAGGGGTATTGCCAGAAGTAATTAAGATAGAGAAATTATATAATCAAAATTCATTGCAGGAGAAAATTAAAGGTTGGAAATGTAATATCTGTGTGTCCATCCCAGCCAGTACCCAAGCCAGACACATCCGTAAGGCTTTGACTGCATTGCAAGTGTAGTTGCTTATCAACAGGAAACCCCAGGAGCAAGCCTGCATGGCTACACCTTCATATATGGCTATTTCTTTTTTCTTTTAGTTGCATATGTGTGTGTGTGTGTGTGTGTGTGTGTGTGTGTAAATTCAAACTGTGTATCTAGGAGGATATGCTCAGTCCAACATCCATAAGCAGATCTGCATGCTGGTAACCATTTGACACATGAAAAGACAAGAGAGCTAACATCCATTTAGCATCTGGTGGGGGAAATAATAAGTTATGAGTTATATTACTATTGAGCACCAAACATTCAAAGATGCTTACTCTTTGCTAGATGCTAGGACAGGCAGTTTACAGATATCTGACTGAACTGTGACCGTAACGTCATGAAACAGGTACTGTTGTGATCCCATTTTACAGATGAGGAAAGGAAATCTCAGAGATGTTATGTACACTGGCCAGTATCCCTCAGCATGGGAGCAGGAGAGCATGGAGATTGCAAAATGACTCCAGAGCCCATACTTTAGAATAATATGTCATGTCACCAAATGTGTACTTGAGAACATGACCATGAATGTGTCAGGAGAGAAACAGCTTCATGGAAGGTGTGGGCCTTGCAGGGCCTTGTTCTAGAATTTATAGCAGAGGTGGGAGGGAAGTACTCAGAGTAAAGGAACTCGGCACGGAGTGGGGCCTTTGTGCTATTTTATATGGTGGTGCTACGTAAGGAATAGCAGTGGTGGTAATTGTAATGACAGTATTTATAACAGTAGCAGTTGAATTCCTTTATCCAGTGAGTCCTGTAATAATATTGATGCTTTATATGCATTTCTCATGAGTCCTCATGGAAAGCACCTAAGGATAATGAAGGTTAGAATTATTAAACAAAAAACAGAAACAAAGGAAAACAAAACATGTCCACCATCTCACTGCTGCTCTGTGAATTTGCTCTGGATTTGAACCCAGGCAATTTGACCAAGCTACCCTGCCTGGTGTCTGACTTGAATGAAAAGCAGAAGGATGTAAGACCACGATGGGCATATAGGGACAGAAATAGGTTAAACATTTATTATCAGGCAAAACAAGGACATATTTCCTATGCATGGTAAGTTATTAACTGCCTCTGAGTAGAGAAAGAATCTTATCTCCATATGCCGAGAAGTAAAAGTTCTGAATTAAAGGTATCACCTCTAAGTTTTAATTTTGGGAGAAGCTATCTTCATCTAAATTCACAAGTATTGACTGGTTCTTGGGAACAGTCCCAGATTGCGCATAGACCAGCATGCCCCATCCTGGAGACAGATGGACATGGTGTAATCTAGAAGTGAAAAATCTAGGGGGGAGTTTTAACAAAGTGATTTTTGCCTTCTTATTTGAACAGTGAATTTGACATCTGGCTGTGACTTCAAGGCTTTCTCCATTCCTTTGTTCATGCCCTTTTCTCTTAAGGTGTATTTGAGCAATCTATCAGACTCCTGCCAGCCAGGAAGACTTTCAGAACCATGGAGAGGGAGCTTTGCCTAATAACAAGTCCTCTTTATTTACTGAGCATTTCCTATGTGCCAGATACTTCATTAAGCATGTTACATGCATTGTGTCGTTCATCCCACCCTTAAGACCTGCATGTTGGGTAGGTACTGGTACCCTCAGTTGAGAGTATTTACACTCCACGAGATTAAGTGGTGTGTGTACATTGTCATTGTTGCAAATTATTTTATACCGCAGAGAATAGATGAAATTTTCTGTTGGTTCTGGTTTATCCCACTTCTTCTCAAGCAGATTCTGTAATTGTATCAGAAAATGGTCTGTTTCTTGGTTGTGCCAGAGGTCCATTTTCTTGGTTTGGTTACACTGGCTGAATTTCAAATAGTATATTCAGGTACCACACCACATCAAGAACAGGAAGAAAATGAAGATTCCTTCCAATAATTGGGAGGGAGTTTAACACAAAGAAGGATGACTAACTCCATAGGTATTACACCAGTTCATCCATAGAGTGTCATTCGTCTGGGAGTGACAGAGATTCACAGCGACACACATGCATACTTTTTCTTTCTTTCTTAAAAATCTTCTAATTAGTAGGTGTATATCTGTGGTAAGTCCTCTATGGTTTGACCCTGAGGGGCAGAGACATGGCCAAATTATCTGCCATGGCATTTTTAATTTATTGCCTACTCCTGTTTTCTTTGATGCAAAACCAACTTTGTTCCTGAAGCTGTTCTTATTTGGAGGGATAGAGAAAGGGAAAGTTTTCCAAGTGCATGGCTACAGCACAGATAAGCAATTCTTTGTGTTGATCCTAGTGGAGTATTAGAATGGATGGAGGGAAATAGCTGCCCCTGTGCTTGTTTTTAATGTTACTCTGTAAAGAGCATTGGCTATTAATTAGACTCGCACAACATCTAGGCCATTGGTGCTCAAATGGTGGATGGTAATCATTTTACCCCATTATTCATATTATCTACTTAGCATCTAGAAAATAGAATTTCTCTTGCAATTTTATCCCCTTTTATTCTTTGGCTTCACTAATGGCACTGGAATTAACTAGTTCGCTCATTCTCTTCGCCTACGCCATCAGGACTGCCTAGGGGTAGTTCAGAAATCACTTTTCAACCAGTTTACACCTGGACCTAAAGCAAACACCAATGATGCTTGCTGGTAAGGTGCCAATATTTGGAAGAGTCACTGTGCTAATGAGGCCCTTGCATATACTATCCTGCCTAGATGAAACATGATATTCAGAACCGGTGTTGAAGATGCTGGTTTGAGGAATTGCAAGTGGACGTGTTACAGAGTTAGGGCAAATGTTTCCATTCACTTAATGCCATTTTCCCACCTGTATACTAGAGGAGGAAACCACAACAACAGTGTTTTATAGCTTTTAATATGGTGTTAGTGTTTTCCTTGATTCAGGACAAGTCGGGCATGATTCCAGAAGGCAGAGAAGTCCTTGGTTTCCTTTGTGGCACCTTGTGAACTGAACAACTATTAATTCATCGAGCAGAATGCCCCTGACCTCAAAGATTCTGGTGGGAATGGACGTTTTTGTTTTTTGTTTTTTTCTTTTCTGATCACTTATTAGTATTCAGTTAAGTGCTGTACATGCTGGGTTATCTTTGAGGTATTGAGACTCTGTTCACATTATATATGGGTGCATAGAGAACACATTGTTCTTCTTATTAAAGACTTATTAACTGCAGGTTTTGAACTGGGGTGAAAACAAATACATTTCCAAATGGCTAGTGTGTTTATTATTCCCTTCACTGACACATAAAACCCCAGGGCATAGGGGGAATTTGCAGAAACAAGGGTTTAAAAGAAACACATAAAATGGGGTAGGCTCACACTGAGAAAGGCAAGGAAGCCTCAGAAATTTTGATTTTACCATTGTAGTTTCATTTCAGTACTCTGCTATAGGGAATCAAGAAAAAGGACAATTAAAAATAATGCCTAAAAATACTGAAGGATCAATTATAGTGATACTGGGGTGGGGGACTTTCTGTTATTTTATAAATTTAGAATCCCAGATACTAAATATATTAAGCAAAGTAGGAAGTAAATTCTGCATAAGTCACCATGACAGTGGTATTTTATTAGAAATATGGAAAGGACCATAGAATGGAAAATTTAAGACTATTTCTTTAAGTGTGAATTTGGAGGGCATGTGAGCTGAATAAAAAGGGATAGAGACCATTCATTATGGTACAGATAAGTCCAGTATTCATACTGACAGTATATTTCTCAGTCCCTGGAAGCCAATCACCCTGAAATCCCAAATCTCTATATATGGCTAAAGATTTTCATCCTCTAAACAACCTCTTGGGCATTTCTGAGTGCTGATTCTATGCACAATAAGAGATATGTCTTTGTTCTTGGCCTCACACATTCTGAAATGTATAATAGTTTCTACTCTTCCTCCTGGTGAGAGGTTTATGTTTAAGGATGTAAATGACCATCACTTGGGCTTGGATCTCCTCCCTGCTTTTCCTGCCCCTCAGTCCTAGCTTATCAGTCTTTGTACTTCTGTAGTCTCCATGGCCAAGGAAGGAGGATAGGGTCTGTTAGCAACATCAGAGAAGGCTTGGATTCTAGGTAGAGTCCATTCCTCTACTCTCATCTTTGTGAAACCTCTGTTGTATAGAAGATGTTGGATTCTACCAAGAAGCACCTTATTTACATTGATGGCCCATTAACACAACATGTAACCCACGGAGGAATGCAACAATAAATCATCAGTCATGTAATTAAATAAATTGAAGCGTCTTGTCTTAAAGTGGGATAACACACAGTCGGTGAAGCATTATTTATCTCAAACCAAGCTAATATTGTTAGAGTAAACATTAAGGCAGGTGAATGCGTTGCCTGGAAATATTAATTATACACTGTTTTGGCACCAATAATGAATGTTCAGGTATGGCCTTCTTTCCAGGGGAAATGCTGAAATATGTTACAAAGCATTACTCTGAATAATTCAAGAGATCCTGTCTCTGACATTGGTCATGGAGTGCATTCTTGATCCCCACCACTGTTTTCTTCTCATGCAAAGGGCTCTGAGTGCCAAGTCTTGTTGTATTTTAAAATTTATCATCATAAATGACACGTTTCCACTGAGTAACTTGGGGAAAGTTCGGAAGTCTTGACTCAGATGTGTGAGAACTTTTGAAATGAGTGACCTCAGTGTGAATCCAAAGTTGATGTCCTTTCTGTTTCCCGGTTGCCTTGGATGAGTTATTTAATGTCTGTGACTCTTTTCCTCCTTAATCAGTTGAAGATGCTAGCACCTGTCTTTCATGAGTGTTGTAGGGATTAGAGATAACATATTTATTGCACTTAGAGTATGGCAGTCTCATAGTTGACATTGTAATTACGATGATGAAACCATGGTCATGAGTAATGTGAACTTGTCTTCTGAGTTCTGGGAGATAGCAGTCATGTCCTTAATCAGTGGTATCTGACTTATCCATGCTCGAATGGATTCTGAGTGGATGCCTATTGTGCTAGTGGTAATATGCATTAGAGTTCTTTTGTTTGCCTCCTGGACTAGAGAATTCTCTGAGGCTGCCCCCAAAAGAAGATGACTCCCCAGGTAGGCTCATCTGAATAGCAAAAGTTTGCTCTCGGGGTATATGCCTTGGGTGACAGATATCCTCCACTGCATCCCATCCAATAGGCTTTGACACAAGGAAGACCGGACTTGGAGGGACTTGATTACCTTAAAGATATTTCTTTTTTTTTTTTTTTTTTTTTTTTTTTTTGGTCTCTACATCTCTGCACTAGAATTCAGGCTCTGTGAGAGCAAGGACCATGTCTTTCCCACTCATGGCAATATTTGCTCCACACCTAAGATGATGCCTGGTACAAAGTTAACTGGCAAGATATATTTGAATGAATGAATCAAGAATGAACAAATTGGAGGGGTGCCTGGATGACTCAGTCAGTTAAGCGTCCGACTTTTGATTTCGGCTCAGGTCACAAATTTCATGGTTCTGTGGGATCAAGCCCTACGCTGTCAGCACAGAACCCACTTGGGATTCTCTCCCCCCCCACCTTTTGCCCCTCTCCCACTCACATACTTACTCTCTCTCAAAATAAATAAACTTAAAAAAAATTTAAAAAGAATGAACACATTGGGGAATTAGGTCAAAAGGATGCAGACTCAAATGCCTACAGTTGTCTGCAAATTTTGAATTGAGGTGGGTATAAAATGGTAAGGGAACATTGAAGCCCATGGCAGTCTGAATACTCCATCCAAAGATGTTTGAAGTCATTTGATGATTACAGATGACAGCCACAGAAAACACTTGCATACATATTTGGTCTTGAAAAGTGAACCTAGTAAAGTTACCATTCTCAAGTTGAAATGAGGGGGGTGGTTTCAGGGAACAAAGTATTCATATGGTATTCATTAAACACTGGATGTGGTTTAAATGCCTATTATGTGTCAGACACAGTGCTAGGCATATGGCTACAATACCAAATAATGGAGCATTCAGAGTTTCATGGGTTTCATCCAACATTTCTAGCAACACTGCTAACATAGGGAAATGCCTTGCACATAGTTGAGCTTTCATGAACATTTGCTTAATGACTAAACATTTAATAGGAAGAAGGAAATGGAAATCTCTGTAGACTGCTAGATCAAAGTATATATGTGTATACAAGTACATACACACAAACATATTACATGTATACCATATCTTATACAGTGGCATGTTAAAACTTTTTTCCGCTTCTCATCCTGTGAATTATCTAAAAATGTCAAGCTATTGTTCTTGAGCTAGAAACATCTACAGGAGGTATTGATAGAACTTAAAATCTGATGAGATACTCTACATGTTTCATTGTAACCCACATGAAAATTCTATGATCAGTACTATTATGGTTTTTATGATCTCTGTTTTATAGGTTGAAATAAAAAAGAACCTCATTGAGGTAAGATAAGTGATTTGAAGGTATACTTGCAGAAAAAAAGCACAGCTGAGATTTGAATTCAGGAATTCTAGTTTCAAGCTCATGTTGTCAAACACTGTATCTACACTGCCTGTTGCCACTGCTTCAATCGTGGAAACAAGGTCCTGTGTCTGTAATCACTTAGTGGTAGGTATCTCTATATGCCTTAGTGCTGGAGTGAATTTTTAGAGCACACTTTTGGTAATCCTGCTTTGACTGGCTGGATTGGAATCTTCAAGCTTTAACGTCTACTGGAAACGTTAGTTATTCTTGGACATTAGTTTTCAAGGTAATGCTTCCCATTATTAGTCAGTCACCCTCAGGAGAGTACAGACCATTTGCTTTAGCTCTCAGTAGTGTGATAAAGTTAAGTAACAATTACATGTGGGTCCAGACTTTGAACAGAATGAACTCTTGTCATTTTTATCAGTGATGCCCTGTGTACAAGTTATAGAATGTGCACAAATTATAGAATGAATTCTGGGGGTTATTTTCAGATTAACAAATAATTGTACTCATCTGTTTAGTAATGGGGATGATTTTTCCTTCAAATCACAACACTGAGCATTTTTTGAACAGTAGAATTTTTCTTCGTAGTTGTCACAAAGGCATCATTTCTTTGATTTGTTGCGAAGGGTGAATACAGATTGAAGGAGTGAGTTAGCTCTCCACCTCTGATGAGTGCAAAAAATAAAACCCCACCAATGTAATTTTTGTGTAATCAGTAGGAGATGAGGAAATCACTCATTTCAACTTGGACACTAGCTGGTACCATCCTAATCAGCTTGCATTTTAACCACAGTAGTTCATAGGAAGGAAGATATTCTTGAGCCTACCATTGCTTGTGTTACAGAATTGTAGCTGCTCACTGGAGACTGCTAGAATGCTACTCTCTCATGCCATTTTAATTGATCACCTTTTCCACCTTCTAGCTTGTCCAGCATTGCCCAGCATCTGTCTAATCCACAGAACTAATTTTGACATAAAACATAGCTAGCTGGAGTACAAGAAGATGCAATGAATAAGAATTATAAAGTGGAAAGGTAGGAATTGATGCATCCTGGGGAAAAATGCCTTCCCAGGCAATTTGAAGCAAGAAAATAATGCAGATGTCTTATGAATGTACTAAGGATTTAAGGCCATTGGTAAAAGAGAGCAAATTGAATAAGTAATATGAAGAATCAGCCACAATAAGAGAATAATGATTTCATGAAGCAGTGTAGAAAGAGAAGGGAGAACAGGGAAATCTGAATACCTTTGATAGTTGAGAATGAAATGGAAGTATAACAGCTTAACAAGCAGAATATAGAGAAAAGACAACAAGATCATAAGAGATAACCAGTGCTTTTAAGCAAAATGAGGGAAAGAGATTTAGAAATGTGGAAAATTGTGGCCACAGCATTTTCAGACAACAAGGAAGGAGAAATGCAGCTTGGACTATTGCATTTAAAAACTACCTTTTCATGAATTCTGCCACTTTGCCTGAAAGTAATAATTAGTCACATATGAATTAAGAACCAGCAAGGATTATAATGATAAACAGCAATAATTTCAGTTTGAATAATATGTGGATTGTGAAAAGAAAAGTAACATAGCAGTTTTCCTATTGTCACTAAAATGAATTTAATGCATATGAGCATAAGAAAAGGATTTAGTACCTATTAGGTGCTCAGTTAATATTGAAGGTGTTTATGGTGCTGAGGGTGAAGCTTTTGTTACTGTATAAAACATACAATTGTGAACGAAGGACATTATGCTTGCCACTGAAGAATACACCAGAAACTAAATTCTTCTAGGTGAAGGTCATGTTTTCTCTTACCAGGATTAGATCATAGGAGGTGGTGGCAACTACCTGCTTTATTCACTTTTTTTCCTTCCTTATAATTTCCTAAAAAATTACAGATTTTATTGGTTGTGTGTGTGTGTTGAGATTTATATTGTACAGGATAAAAAAAATTCTTTATGATCATTATTAGAGACTCCTGGTGTGCCTTTGCACTTTGATGTTAAATTAAGGAAAGTGTAGTTAATAAAGAAATTGGCATTTTTCCAATGAAGTCTTATGTAGAACAGTCTGTGGAAGTGTCTCCAATGACTTCTCACTGGAGGAAACTGTTCTGTTTTTAAAGTTTTTTTTAATGTTTATTTATTTTTTTATTTATTTATTTTTTTTTTTAATTTTTTTTTTCAACGTTTTTATTTTTTATTTTTGGGACAGAGAGAGACAGAGCATGAACGGGGGAGGGGCAGAGAGAGAGGGAGACACAGAATCGGAAACAGGCTCCAGGCTCCGAGCCATCAGCCCAGAGCCTGACGCGGGGCTCAAACTCACGGAGTGCGAGATCGTGACCTGGCTGAAGTCGGACGCTTAACCGACTGCGCCACCCAGGCGCCCCAATGTTTATTTATTTTTGAGAAAGACAGAGCATGAGCAGGGGTGGGGGGTGTGGAGAGAGAAAGAGACACAGAATCTAAATCAGGCTCCAGGCTCTGAGCTGTCAGCACAGAGCCCGACGTGGGGCGCGAACCCATGAAATGCAAGATCATGACCTGAGCCAAAGTTGGCGCTTGACTGACTGAGCCACCTAGGCACCCCTGCACAGAATTTTTTTAAAAGGAAAATCTAATTACATGTGGCTTTTTCTTTGGTGGGAGGCATCTTTAAGAATGTACGAAGAAAGTAAAGTTGCTCAATAATCCAAAGTCAAATAGATGTATTCACACGTTAAAACCAGCCTGTTAATATCTATGTTTTTTATTGGCCTTAAGTTCTGCTTTCTCTTGTAGAGTTTTAAGGAATGTCTAAAAGAAAGCAAATGTCTGATGACTTTATACATCCTTATAACAAGGATGTTGTAATCTAGAACTAAAGTTTTTAGTTCTCTAGATTTGGGTGTGAAATAAGTTGCCTGAAATAAATGGTTAACTAAAACTCAGCTTGGGAGATGCATCCCTGAGTATTTCAGTTGTTATTATAAAATACAGTTCAAAAAATTCTGCACTGACATTCAAAGTCCTTTTTGATCTGGCTCCAGCCTGTTTCAACCTGTTATCTGCACACAGAGACATACCAAAGGTTACAGCATTGTTGACTCTAGACACCTATAGTTCCCTTCATCCCTGACTCTATGTTATTTTCCCCAATGGGAGATACCAAAATCTTTAATTTTCATACTACCCCATTTTAGTAGGCAATATTAATGATATCACTTTACAGGTAGGGAAAGTGAAATCCAGAAAGATTAAGTGGCTTGCACCAAGTCACGTAGGTAGTGGTGTTGGATCAGGGATTTAAATCCAGACACTCTGGCTTCAAAGTCTATGTCTTAGTTCACTATCCAGGCTGCCTCTCAAAATTTAGGTCTCCCATGGAACTTTCCTTGGTCCTCCCCAGGAAGATTTAAGCTCCCCTTCTTCTCACTATCTTTATCGTTGTAATTGTTCTCATCATCTTCTGCTTTGAATATTTATTGTAAATTCAGTCATTGAACATTCATTTCCTGTTGACCAGGTCCTTTGGTAAAGACCAAAGTTGAACTATTCCTTCCTTCAAGACACTTACAGTCTAGGTTTAGAAACAGGCGAGCAACGAACATCTGTGAGAAAATAATCACAAGACAGAGAACCATGGGATAACATAGGTACGCTGCAGTTAGTATGTCTTAGTGGAAGCATTCACCAAGTTACAGGATCATAGAAGCCCAAGGGAAGAAAGGCTTGTTTAGCCTGTAAAGACTGAAGAGGACTCCCCTTGCAAAATGGTATTTTAGCAGGGTGTTGAAGCCTGCGTGTGCTTTTCCTATATGGAGGCTCAAAGAATGAGGTTCCAGCCAAAGGAAATAAGATGAGCAAAACCTCGGTCATCAGAGGAAGTGAGACTCACCAGAGAAATGCCTAGGAGATGCGGCAGCCAGACTGTAGTGTGCATCGTGAGATGGTCAGGAGACAAGAAGTCCAGATGGTTGGGTGAGGTGAGCTTGCTCTCTAGATGACATGCTAAGGAGTTTACCAGCATGCTGTAATTCAGTGGCAGTAGGGAGTCACTAAAAGTTGTATATGCCAGTGAGTCACTTTATCATCACTGCTATTGCTTTCAAAGCTCAGCGTGTCAAATGAAATCTCTTCCTTTTTGGAACACTTCTGCAATTATAATGAAACCTAAAAAGGAAAAGTCACTTTACTTGCTTAGAATTTCATCACAGAGTCAACCATTGATTCTCTTCCTGTGGCCAGTATGCCTGCATTGGTTTATACCATGTCAGAATTGTTTGGGGGAAAACAGGAAGAATCGCATAGATTTTTACCCTAGGGCAAAGGGAAGACATTTTGGTGAACAAAATGAAGCTGAATTGTTGTTTTTGCATTCTAAATAGTTAAGCCAGAGATTGAAAACTCCAGTGCCTGTGTGGGCCAAACAGGTAACATATATCAGTGAAGTGGCTAGAGGCAATAGAGATGGGTGAGGACTGGGGAGAACACACACTCTTTCTAATGGAACCATCACCTACTCAGATCATTGGATTTTTACTATGCAGACATATGGTCTCAGTATGGTTGGGTATTAGGTTTATCAAGACGAGTCAAAATCATAGATATTTAATGTTGTTTTTTTAAGTGCTGGCAGATTTTTCACAAATTTTTTAAAATGGTGATTGGTTCAAATGTGAGCCCTCTCACCTCCACTTTGTGGTCTCTACTTTACAACAAGTAAGCTGAGCTCAGAATTTCTACAAAACAGACAAAGCCTGGGATGCCTGACTGGCTCAGTCAGAGGAGCATGTGGCTCTTAATATCAGGGTTGTGAGTCTGAGCCCCCTGTTGGGTGTGAATGTTACTTAAAAATAAAATCTTAAAACAAACAAACAACAATAACAGCTAAATGTGACTATGCCTGCTTATAGACTAAGACTTACTGGTCAGCAATTATTGAGCTCCTACTTGATGCTAAGCCCTGTATAAGATTCTCTAATAGCCATAAAATTAGGTAGACCGGGGGAGGGGGGGCGATTCTTAGGTTAATGCATGTTTCGAAAACTGTGTTTTGGCAATTGGCACATAAATACTAGCTTTTCCTTTTGGCTATCTCTCTGTTATAACGTGCAATTCTACAAATGTTCCTCTTATTTTGATTCCCCGGTGGGGAAAATAACAAGCATCAACACACATGAATTTAAATAGAAGGATGAGCTCTTGTGCTGTGTTTATAAGTTATTCCCTACCATTTCAGGACGTAAACTGATGAGCAAGATACATGTTTGTTTAGTTAGTTTTTGTTTCTTTCCAGGCCCCCTCTACCATCACCACCATCCAATTGCTAGTTTATACTTGAAGGGATTTTCATGCTGATGCTGCCTTGACTTGTTTTCACCATGACCATGCTTTTTCCTGTCTGTCTCTCTTTTTTTCCCTCTCTCTCTACTCTAGTTCCATTTGTGGCAGAAAGCCCTTAAATGAGTCTTTACACTGGAGGTTTGTATGCTCAGCCTGTCAGCCTGTGGATCCATGTGCTATTACCGAGTTTTATCCTCTGAGTACATAGCCTGTAGTTGGGTTTGAATATTAAGTGTCAAACTCCCATGCGCTGGTGAGAGATTTGCAGCAACTAGCAGGCCCCTTCCGCATCCCTAAAAGCTGCTGGGCACTCTCTTTATTGATAAACGGACTCATTTCACACATGTCAGATGACTGGTGTGTAGCTACTGATGCAGTGTGTGATGCTGAAGGTACGGTTACCTGAAGCTGGCCTCTTCCCTGAAATGAGGAGGGGTCAGGGACACCCACTCAGGAGGAAAACGTGTAGAGCTGGCTCTTCACAAATGTGAAGGTTACTTCAGAGAGCCTGGGGAGCGTTTTGTCAGTTCTGTTTGCAAAGAGATAGGGAGTGAAGGATTATGATCCTTGGCACCGATAATGTCCCCTGGGCCACAAGCTAATCCAGCAGGACACCAGATGCAACAGAGCCTTCGTATTCGCACATTTCTATGTGGTTATCGTAGAGGGCAGGGATGGAAGAAAAGGCTTAGGAGATAATCATCAAATAACATCTTTCCGTCTTCTGCAGTGGAACTAGAGCCCAGGGTCTGCATGCACTTAGCCATAGTGGCCGTCATTTTTTACCCAGACACTTATTGGACACCTACTATGTGCTAGGCACCTTGCCAGATGTTCTGGGTGTGATGGTGAAGGTACCTGAACTCACAGAGATCTCATCCATGGAAGTGGCCATTCATCAAACACTGGTTGTTGCCTTGATGCCAAGTTCACTGCTAGATATTCCACTAAGAAAGAGGGTAGACATTTAGCTCTGGAAGCAGAAAATCCTGTCTTTACCATTAAAATGCTGGGGGACCTTTTTCCTCAATGCCTCACGTAGCTTATCTTGAAAATGGATATTAAAGCAGTTCCCGACTCAGAGGTGGCTGTAATGATTAGTGGGTTGTGGTGGGGATATTTTAAGAACATCTAACACATGACATGACACACACACATGTCCGTGGTTGGAGTGTCATAAACTTACTGTCCGGAGGGAGGCCATAAATGGGTGACCACATAGAGAGGATGCACCCTTGGGTCTCCTGTCAAATGGTGGCTTAAATTCCAGCCTCCCCACTTCCTGATGATCTTGGGCACTTTACCAAGCTTTTCTGAAACTTGGTTTCCTCATCTGTAAAATGAGAATGATATTTGTGTTAATTAGCCCGATTCTACTGCATGGTACATTCTGTATATCCTTTGCCCATTATTTTCCACCACATTATGGGAATTGATGCTATTCATGCCTCAAAGAACCACTCGGAGCTCTGCAGGTGCCTCCTATTATTATGCGCCACAGGTAAACAATGTATTCCTAAGATGTAGAAAACAATTGTCAATTTATTTGACAAATTTTGGGTTTGTTTTTAGGTTTTCAAAATCATCAGAGTGTAACAGCTGGCAGGGCTTGATGATTCCTTTTCAGATCAAGTTGAATGCAGCTGCAAAGTGTCTGAACTTCGCCTTTAGCTAAGCAGATCCTGATGGGTTCAGTTAACATTGTACACGCATATGATTCACCAAGACCTTCCTTCTGGGTTGGCAACAGTGCTAATTAAAAAGTAAAAATACCCTTTGTGTCAGTATACCATGCAGGGTTCAAAAATGACAAGCCATCTCAAGAGAGTGTTTCCCAAAGGTTAGCCATTGAAATGAAACAAATCATGGCAAATTCACAAATTTGTTGGATGCAAATGTAATCTAGTATTTAACTGTATTACCTCACCCATTGGATGTTAATGGAAAATTTGGAATTACAATCTGTTTTGGTTCATGGATGACCTGGCATCCCCCCCCTCCACAGTAATCTGGAGCTTAAAAGCCCAAAGAGTTGAACTGGGAGGGCACACTATGGCACTGGTCATAGCGGATGTTAGAGTCTATAGGGACCTTAACCTATTCCCTATGTTGTCTTGGTCCCCACCTATGTGTGGTACCTCTCATCTTTGTGCCCATGTACCGAGTGTCCACCACTATAATGCACAGTTTGATTTGGAAGGAGCAACCTACCTCCTTAGCAATGGTGTAGGTGTTGGTGACTTTAGAGGGGAAGGTCAGACTGAATCCTAATTATACGAAGAAGGAAAAGGAGAAGAGGCAGGTGCCTAAAGCATTTGATGTCTACAGGGACTCATCTGAATGGGTAGACCCATTTCTTTTTTGCCCCCCCCCTTGTTAGCTGATCTTCCTTAAGAGATGATAAACTAACATCATTGTTAAGTTGCTACAATTAGCCAAGTAGATTTAAAGACTCAAAATGTATTAATTGATTTATTCCTCAAAAGGGTTGTTTTGATGCCTGGGTGGCTAAGTCAGTTAAGTGTCTTACTTTGGCTCAAGTCATGATCTCATGGTTTGTGATTGTGAACCCCACATTGGGCCTTTTGCTGTCAGCAAAGAGCCTGCTTCTAATCCTTAGTCCCCTGTCTCTCTGCCCCTCCCTGCTCCCCTCCCTCTCTCTTAAAAATGAATAAACATTTAAAAAACCCTTTTGGTGGGGTGCCTGGGTAGCTCATTTGGTTAGGCATCTGACTCTTGGTTTCGGCTCAGGTCATGAATCTCACAGTTCGTGAGTTCAAGCTCCACATCAGTCTCCATGCTGACGGCATGGAGCCTGCCTGGGGTTCTCTCTCTCCCTTTATCCCTTGCCCTCCTCTGCTCTCTCTGTCTTTCAAAATAAATAAACCTAAAAAAATGGAAAAAAAAACCTTTTGGGGCATCTGGGTAGCTCAGTCGGTTAAGCATCCAACTTCAGCTCAGGTCATGATCTCACCAATCATGAGTTTGAGCCCTGTGTCAAGCTTTGTGCTGACAGCTCGGAGCCTGGAGCCTGCTTCCAATTCTGTGTCTCCCTCTCTCTCTGCCCCTCTCCCACTCAGGCTCTTTGTCTCAAAAAAAAAAAAAAGCATTAAAAAATTAAAAAAAAACAAAAAACCTTTGAGTTGAATGGCATTACTCTGATTCCCATAATATAGATGTAAAAACTGAGGGTCAGAGAAGTTGAGAACCTTGCCCCAAGTCACAAAGTCAGCAAATGGTGTAGTGCAAATAAGTAGTCAGAGGAAGTAAGTGGCTTCAGAAATTGCATTTTACCATAGCTTCCTGAGCCTCTGTCTTTCTGTCTCTCTCTTCTAGTCCATTTTGTACACTTTGGCCAGTTATTCTCATAAAACACAGGTAAGAATGTTTCATCCATTTCCTCAGACGTCCTTCATGGATCCTTCATGACTACCAGCCAAAGCCTAAACACATTCATTTACAATGGTTTAGTTCATGGCCTTTGGGATCTGTTGGTATCGATTAAGGACCTGGCTCCTCATCTTGTTACTAAGGTGTCTTTCCTTTACCTGTCTTCCTGAGCTGTTTACTCAACTGTGAAACTGGTGTCAAGAATACCTACCTGACAGAATTATTAGGGACACTCAGCCCTTAGCCTGTGCAAAGCAGGGAGCACAGTGCCTAGCATGAAGCACATAGTAAGTGTTCTGTACCTTAGTGCAGTTGCTAGGTCTGGCCCACAGAGCCACCTACATTTGGTTTCTTCTTTCCAGGGTCATTCCCCTCAATAACCTTACTCCATTCTGGCTCATGACAACTGCTCACGATTCCCCAGTATGCCATAAAATTTCATGTTTCCACCTGTTTCAGCCACCCTCTTTAAGTAGCATTTTGTCCAGTTCTTCATGTTCCCCTTCTCTGACTGTTGAACAAATAAATCCTAGTAATTCTCCGTGAATCACTTTAGTTGTCACTTTACCATGTATGTTTCCTGCACCCTCCCCTCCCCCCACCAAGTCCAAATGCGTCACTCCTTACTTTGCTTGGAACCTTGTTTTCCGTTGCTTCCTATCAGCTCTTATGGATATGAGCTAGTTTGAAAAACAGGGCATCCCATTCATCTCTGAATCCAGAACTGTGCCTGAGACCATGCTTTGATGGTTTTCACCAAGTGGGGGCTCAGAAAATACTGAAAGGATTAATGAGTAGATGCACACATTAAAATGAGCAAAATAACTTACATTATGTTCCTTTTAACAGCGTTTACTTGTTTTGAATTGCCATTGGAGAAAATCCTTGAAGATTAGAAAAAGAGTCTGGAAACTTTGGAATATAGATTTTTCTTTCTTTTGCTTCTTTAAGTTGTAGACTTACTTAATATTCCTACCTATTTCAAATCTGAAATTATACACACCAAGACTCTAAATCTGTGTAGAATAACTTAGAGATTCAGATGCATGAATTCCATATTTTTGATGGGTGTCACATGCTATCAAAGTATGTGGACCATGGGTGGAAATTAAGTGAATTACTTTTTTTTTTTTTTTCAAATACTTAGCTAGGAGTTTGCTCTAGGATTAAGGACTATTTTCTTATTAAGTAATGTAGATCTTAGTAAAGTACTTTTATTATTATGATACTTTTCTAATTCTTGGGAATGGATGAAGCATTTTTGGGTAAGGTAGAGCATTATCAGATCTAGTTTCCAGAGAAATGAGTAAAAATAACTTATAAGTGTTTCTGTGAAGATTCTTTAATGAAAAAATATTACAGAGAAAGTTTAGAAGACGGTCTGGAACTTAGTAGTAAATACTCTGTAAATGAAATGCCATCTGAGCCTAAAACATGAAGCTTCACAAAATAGAAGTTGCTAAAAATTATCACAGAGGTATGTGCAAGCATTTTGTGAAGCATTTTAGATGCATTACTTCAGTTAATTCTCAGAGCAATCCTGTGGTATAGAATACGGTAGCCATTTGCCAAAAGAGATGCCAAAGTGCAGAGAGGTCCGTGAATGTCCTAATGTCAAACACAGAGAAAAATCACAATTCAGGTTTTGCTTTCTGTGGGTCTTGAGTTCTTACCATTATACGATACTGTTTCTCATGACAAAACCACAGAGGCAAATATTTTTGTCCTGAAACTTCTTATGTTTCTTGTAGCTGTGTCTACAATATTTACTACTTACTAGAAATTATGCTATAAAGAAAATATCACCCAAAACAAGTGTGGATGAAGTCTCACATTACACACATAACTTTTGATTGTTACCCAGTGTGGCCCTTGGAACATTTATCCAACGCTTCATAACTTTGGCCTAGTTTTATGACTTTTCCTTCTCCCATACGGAGATGTTGAGTGCTGTATTGATCCACCTTTCTACCTAGCTCTGTTTCCTTCATTTCGTTGCCTTTGTTTCTCAAAACATTCTACCAAATGGCTTTGTGGTTCTTTGCTGAGCATAAAGGATTGGCTATGGGGAATTTTCTTTTATCTTTGAAAATCTGTTGCATATCTTTTAAAAATAGTTTTTACCTGGTTTTCTCTATTTTTGTTTAATTTTTTTTTCTTTTGGGAGGAATTATATGGGGCGGAAGTTTTATACCAAGAGGCACACAGCATATTCTATGTTAGCATTGACTCCTCTCGAAACTTACACACACTTTGGGGTGTCTTTGCTCTTGCTTTCCTTGATTTTCCTAACTGTAAGAATGCACATGAACCAGATTACCAGGAGAAATTACAGAAAAGAGCAGTTTAAATTAAAAAAAAAAAAAACAAGAAGCTCCAACCCCTTTATTATGAAAATGAGGAAACTGAGGCTCAGAGCCAGTTAAGTAACTTAATCAAGGCCCAACAGCTAGTTAACAGCAAGAATGGTACTAAAACCCACACCTAATTATCAGATCTAATTAGTCACTAATTAATTTAGTGACTAATTTTGGAAACTTTTTTAAGGCTTTATATTTTTACAGAATACCCAGTTAGGGAGAATTTTTAGATGTAAAGAATGTAGCAATGCATCTTTGAAAAATACCCTCCGTGACTCATAAAAAAAAATGGTGGTATTATCAGCAAAGGTACTTCATGTATTTTATAGAGAGGTCTCTCCCATTCTTGAGAGCAGACCCTGCCACAGTGATTCTGTCAGGATCTGATGCCGACTGTTCTTATACATAAAGATTACTGCACCAAGCTTGCCTTGATAGTTTTACCATTTCCTGGAGATTACATTCTCGAGCTGATGAGACCAGCTTGAATTTTCAGTGTAGTTGTGAGACCTTTCTTAGGTTGAAATGAATTCTGATAAGCTGATTATCCCTCTGAAGAAAATATGATGTCCACATTTCATAGCTTAGTTCCTATCACTTTAGTGCCATTTTTATTCTGAGACATCTTTCCTGGCCTAAATTAAACAAGGTAATAAGGTGCTCTGGAGTCCAACACATATTAAATAGAATTAAAAAAAAAAATGAGACCTACAGGGTAGAGGATGGGTTTGCTTTATGGCGTATTTTCTTTCTTCATGTTGAAGCAGGCGCTGCTAGCTAGTTTCCTTTTCTTTCTAGAGCAATGAGTTATGAAGCTCAAAAATAAAGTGTTCTCAGTGGTGTAAATAAAGCAGTAATCTGAGCAAATATATCACCCTGTGTACTGAGGGTTTTGTTTTTTCTTTGCCTTTTGTTTTTGTTTTTGTTTTTGTTTTTTTGTCTTTTTTTGTCCCTTTTCCACTACAGTCTCATTTATGTTGTTGTGTATTGTTGACACATTAATCTTTGTAATAGAAACGAAAGCTACTTTTCATTGAAAAATAGATTCAAAGTAAAAGATGATTAATCAACAAAAGCGCCACGCATTCCCAACAATGTGCTTTGTATCCCGGCTCTTATAAATCTGTCTGTATTTCAGTCTCTTGCACGCTCTCTGATTACTCTATCCGTTTTCCACTTCACTCCAGTGAAACTGGTTAGGTTAGCCCCCCAGCCTTCTAGGTGTTATGAAAGGAGGACAGTGAGAGTCATGGGGAGGATCTTCCCCTAGGCACCATACACCTGACAAAGGGAGTCCCAAGGCTGGCAAGGGATGCTTGCAGTTCAGGGGAAGAGACTGTTACTTAGAATCACAATGTCTGAGAAGCCTCCCTTTGTAAGCCTGTTGCTCATCCCTGTATAGTTTCTCTTTCAATGACAAAGAGCAGTAGAACTAGTGAGATGATGGATAACACCCAAAAGGGAGTTGGTTGGGAAGGGATGATCCCCTGTGCAGTAGCTTCCCCTGTGTTTTGAGAGCCATGATGGTGTCACGGCACAGCTAAGCTCCTGTCTTGTAAAAGCACATCAGCGCCTCTGTGAAGTCACCCAAGATTCTTCTCTGGAATCAAGCTTCTCTGTGCTGCCACAAGCAGGTGATGTTTAGTTAGAATAGGAATATTCTCTTTGACAGTGAATATTGCATAATCGCCGTTTAGATGAGGGTTCAGGTTGTAGTTTCTCTGTGGGACTTGTCAAAATACTTAACCTCTCTGAATATCATGCTTTATCTGAAAATTAAAGATAATAATGCCCACAGCATGGGATACAATGAGAATTCAGGGGGATGCTCCATGCAGATTGTTTATCGCAGCACGTGGCACAAAGTGAGCAGGGCGGGGTGGGGGAGTGTTGCTATCGTTATGATTATTATTCTCTTGCTATTTTAATTGTCTTTATGTACACTCACATACATATGTCCCTGTCTGTCTCCATTAGATACTTACTTCCTGAGTTCCTTTAGTATCACAACCTTCTCTGTCACTTTTCCTTGTTTCTCAAGACCTCACCTTGGCAGGAGGACTTCAATATGATTAAAGTAGGTGCAGCTCTTAGAACACCCACCATAGCTGTACCCCACACCCTCTTCCTATGTAATCTCATTTAATTGTTGTAAGAATCTACAAAGAATAATTTTCTTCCTGCCCCCTCTACCCCACACACAAGAGAATTGAGACCCAGAGATGTAAAGTAATTTACTCAAGGTCACACAACAAGGAAATACTGAAACTGGGGTTTGTATCCCAGTGGGGATGACTCCCATGGTTAAAGTTTTTCCTTTATGTCTACATTGATCTCTTAAAATGTTGTGATCTTTCCTCCAACTGACTTGCAAGAAGCTGGACACTTGGGTGGATAGGGAAGTTGGGCTTAAAGAAATAACTTTCAGGACAGGGTGGTTAGCGTTGCACCCCTGGGTCTCAGACTGATACCCTGGGGATGCCAGAGAATGTGGTTTCGTTCTGGAATTAGCCATTCACTCATCTATTCAGCAAATATTTACTGAGCCCCGGTTTTGTTCCAGGTGCTGGGTTAAATACAGAGCATTCGAAGTGGAACAAAACCCTCAGTGTCGGAGTCCTCATGAGTATTCAGTCATGGAGTTCAGCAGGAGAGGCAGATACTAATCAAATGGTGGTGTTTTGCCATGCAGCTATAACTGTTAAATGCAAGGAGAAGAAGCCTTTCCTAGATTTGCTGCAGAGAAGGATCCGGAAGGCAAAGGAAGTGATATTTGAGATGAGAGTTGAAACCACACAGGGTAGAAACCACACAGTGTGTGTATGGTTGTGGGGGGGTGGGTGGGGAGGGGGTCTGCTTTTTCTTCAAGCCCTGCTCCAGGAGCCTGGCGCCTTGCAGGTGACACTGAGCCCTCTCCGTTATCACTTTCCTTGAAGCAGCAAAGCTTCCTGTGTCAAATTTCTGTGGAGGTTGGTACTCTCTTTCCATCCTGAGTTTTTTATGTGAGGAGTTTCATGGTTTCTACATGGATAAGATCCTTTGGTCTCCTTAATCCCAAGTTTGTACCAGGCCAGCTCCAGATACTGATGGATTTGAGTAAACCCAGTTCATGTGAACTCATGAACATTTGCTGAAAAAGCCTCATTCCTTTTGATAGAAAGAACTCACTGGCCATTTCTGCCATGATGGGAAGGAGCATTTTTGTCTTCCAAACAATTTTGTGCAATGCCAGTAATCAGCCAATGGTTCCTATCAATTTCTGCTGGTCTTTTATGATTCAACCTAAGAATCTGTCTCCAGGGATTAAAAATCTTTCCTCTTCTGATTTACTTTCCTCTAACCCCTGGTACCTCTAAGGAAACATCCCAGGCCACAGAAAATCCCCCCTTTAAATGGTGGAAATGTGAAGATTTCTGGGCTCGCAGTAGGATTGGTAAAGGAAACTATTTCAGGGAAGCTGCTTTGTGAAGGTGGTGGTCATACTTTCCCTCCTCGTGCTAGAAATGAGCTGCAGGGCACCACCAAAAAAGCCAGACTAGGCAGCATCTCTGTTTTTAGAAAAAATTATAGCTGTATCAAATATGGGCTGAAAGTATGATGTTTAGAGTCACACAGAACTAGATTTGGATGCTGGCTTTACTGATTATTCATGGTAATACCTGCTACAAATTCTTTCAGATTTTTTAATGCCTACTTCATCATCATCAAAAGGGAAATAATGGATGTCGTGCCCACAGGGGATTTTGTGCCCAGTCGGTACATGTTAGATGCTTAGTATTGAATAGTGATCATAACAGTTATGATTTTTATTATTTATACATTTATTTATTTAGATCTTGGTGAATCTCTGTGGGAATCTCTGTAAGCCTCAGATATCCAGGAGTGGCAATCTTTTTCTATAAAGGGACAAGTAGTAAAAATTTTAGGGTCTGTAAGGCATAAAGTCTGACAACTACTCAGCTCTGTTGTGTTAGCATGAACGTGGCCACAGATAATACATAGTTGAATGAATGTGGCCATGTCTCGATAAAACTTTATTTACAAAAACAGACCAGGTGTTGAATTTGATCTATGGCAAGCTTTATCAGCACAGTTGCCTGGGTTCGAACCCATGTGTGGTCCTGCATAGGTCTTACGTGAATAACTCAGTCACCAAAACATGTGTTGTAAGTGGTAGAAAACCACTGAAGCTAGGCTAGCCGAAAGCACACTTTCTTAGAAAGACACACTGGTATTTCACGTTCATCCTCTGTGTAGAATGTTCAGCAGGACATCAGGAGTGGTGGAATAAGAAATATGAACGCTTTTGGAACCCAGGTGCCAAGCTCTGCACACTGTGTCCCTTCCACTGTGTGGGCTCCTCTGCTTCTCTCTGCATTGACTCCATTTACCCTGCTTTCCACAGATGGACTTGGTCTGCTGTGCCTTCTCCTTGACCGCTGTTACTAATTTCAGAACATGCCCTAGGTCCTCATTCTGCATCACGGTGCAGATGCCATGCCTACAAGCTGACATAGTGACACATTGTTTTCATGTCCACATTGTAGATTCCTAAGATAGGGCCCCTAATGTTCATCCAAGGGTCAAATATCTCTGCTTCGTATCATCTGTCCAGGGGGAAACAAGGTATGAGCAAGACCAGGTGCATTCCTGGGCAGGCACCATTCTTAGAAAAAGGGATGTGGAATATAGAGGCACACCAAAACCATGCTCCCCTTCGTTTCTCCTAACACAGAACTTTGCTCAGTACTGTCTCCAAGTGACGCTGTTTGACTCAACACCATATTTCAAGTGCCTAATGTGGACCTGGCTATAGGGTGATCTCTCTGCTTGTATAAGAAGAAATTGATGGTATTTCCCACCTAAAAGAACATCTTCCTTTCCTCTCACTCTACACCCAAAAAGTTTTAATGTTATTTAAATTAAAATAATCAGGTCTCAGGTATATTTACTTTCACAGAGTTGTTATTGTATGCTTTGATTTTGATGTCCTGTCTCATGAACTTGGTAAAAATAATAATAGTAATAATAATAATAATAATAATAATAATAATAATACATCTTGAAATTTCCCTAGTGTTCAGCTTCCCTTTTTATACCGGGTGCAACTATACTTTGGAACGGAATAAAAAGAACCTCATTGCCTTACACATACCCTGTTATCTCTGGCAGGTTCAAATACAGTTTCTCCAAGAAGGCTGTGGTACCTTTGCTCTTTCTAGCCTTGAATCTGAGAGTCTCAGGATTTCTTTGGAGTACACATAGCAGCGTCTTTTTGACAGACAGTGCAAATTAAAAGATCCAGTGCGGCCTGGGAACCAGGGACCCAAACTTGCCCCTTGGGTTTTCATTTACAGTTAGGCACTGCAGACACAATTATTGCTGACAGGGAAGCAGAGGCTGGTGGCAGAGTGCGTGTGATGGGAGGCTCATGCCAACCTGTAATTGGGAGGATTATTTTTAATCAGAACATACCCTACAGCCCAAACATTAGAAATCTCCTGTAAGGCCAAGACAGGAAATTAAACACACCAACAATAAGCCTCAAAGGGGGGGTGGCATGTGGGGTGTAATATCGTTAGTCTTTCGAAGGTCCCTGGAGCTTTAAGTAGAAGTTTGCTTCCCTAGGGAGGGAGACTGGGAAGAAGCTTCCCATGGAGAAGTCACAGATACTGTACCTGAGTCCTTACTGGACAAGTGGGTACAGCCAAATTAAATGCAGCAGGCAGGCTAATTGATGTTTATTGCGTTTAGACAGTATAACAAGTTAAATATAAGCCTTGGAGTAGCAGCTACAGTTATATTTCATCATTAAGGGAAGAGCTTCATTAGTTCTTTATTTTCAAAAATCTTACTGAACACCTACTTTGTGCCAAGTGTTGTGTTGGCCATTGGTATGCCTTGGCTCTGGTCTTGCCATCATCTGGATAATCCTACCCTTTGGCAAAATTTTGCAAAACATATTAAGCCTTTTTTTTTTTTATTGGAATGACTGTTGTTGACCAAGTAGGCATCATTCTCGGGCATTTATTGAGTAGCAGTGCCAGGTAATTGCATCGTGTACTCCTCACACCAACCCTCTCAGGAGGGCATTATTACACCCAATTGATAGAGAAGAAAACTGAGGCTCAGAGATGTCAAGCAGCTTGCCCAAAGTTACATAGCTTAATGAATGGGAGAATTAATTTGAACCCAATTCTCTGTCCAAAATCCATAGAGTACTGTCACTCATAAATAAGGTAAAACACAGCCTAGGGCTTTAAGGTGCTGAGGAATGTAAATCCGTTGGAGAGGACAACATAGAGACCATTGTCTATGAGTAATGAGTGCTCAGAATCACTAACGGAATTCTAATACTGAGGAAGACGGAGCTCTTTATTGTGCCTGGCAAGGTCTCCCCAAGGACATGAAGAATAGGTACATGTTTACGTGGCAGACAAAGAAGGAACAGAATCCCAGGTATGGGACCAGATAGTGATATTAGAGGGCATGGAGCATTCAGTTTTAGTTTAGAACTACTATCTCAGATTTTGTTCTTGTTCAGCAGTCACTTACATTTAATAAACACAAGGGGAAAAAGAGAGAATATTTTGGGAATACTCAATGCAGAGACCAGGCATCTGAAGGGATGGGGTGGGACACTAAAAGATGATATAGGAGAATCAACTTTCAAAGTATCTCTTGCCGCCCTTGCTGTGTAGACTGCTTATGTGTGATCACAATGGGAGATGGTCTTTAACCCATGGCTCTCCCTAGGATATAAGCCACACATGGACAGTAAAATTACATATCAGTTCTCAGTCTAGAGCTCAGGGTGCCTAGATCCTAGAGCAAATCCAGGGTTATACTGAATTGTTTGCATGACCAAGTGTGGTTGGTCTGATCATCCACCTGTAGTAGCTGCCATTGGTCAGCAGCCTCTTGTTAAATGGCTGAGAGTCACTGGATTCCCTTGGAGAGGGTCTCTATCTCCAACCTAAGGAAACTTCATTGTACTCCCCATCTTGATTTATTCTCCTCCCATCCCAGATATGGTCAGTACTAGCTTCTCCATGCCCCATCATTGCCAAATTGCACATAAAAAGCCCATATGATACTGGCTGCATTAGTCTGTGCTTGATGTGGCCTGAGACCCCTTTTTAGGACAGTTAAACTTCAGACACCTGAGTCAGGTTAGAGAGTGTGTACCCACTCACAATCACTGATTAAGATACAGCTTCCTAATCTGAATGAAGGGTTGGTAGAGAATCCCCCTAGTTAGGTGAGATGCCAGCCTTTGAGACCAATGTCTTACATGTACCTCTTTTATTGACAGTTAATAGAAGCATACTCAAAGTAGCTCACAGAATGTGGATATTTATCCCCCAGCATAGGAGTGAGTCTCAGCCCCACCCAGAAATCTCCCTCCCATGGCCTTTCCAGTCTTGCCTATTCTTCTCTCAAATCAATTTTTCTTGCTCCAGAGCCTGGCTTATTCTTTTCTTCTCAGTGAATACATGGCAGAGAATGGTGACCCCACAATTACTGAGTTCTCAGTTCTAGGAACTAGCAAAAACTGAAGAGTACCTTCCACATTCCTGGGAGAAAATTGAACTGAGATCAGGTGAGGTTTCGTTACTACTGAACACAGCCCTAATGGAGCCAGGATCATGTACTTCAGACATGACTTCCAGATCTGTGCTAGGCAGAGATGGGGTAGAGGGAAGGAAATAACTCAGAAAATCTGTGTAGTCAGCCAAAGCCTGTGTAAAGTTAGCAAAACAGTGAGGAAACCTTCTTTCCATCTCTCCTCCCTTCCACCTATCCTTCCTTTGGCAACTATATATTGAATACCTTCATATTCACAACAGTGTGGTAAGAGCTGGTGTCAAAATGGTGAGATAGACATAGTCCCTGCCCTCATACAGCTAACATAGTGGAGACATCCAGACATCAGTTAAATAATTTGTGCCTGAGTGTTAAGTGATAGCCATGCTATGTGCTTCATGAGGAAGGGCTCTTGAGACCATGTAGTAGGAGTTTCCATAAGAAAGTAATGATGAATGGGAGTTAGTGGGTGTTAAAAGCATCCCAGGTCAAAGATGCAGCATGTACAGTATCCCCATGGCAGGTGGCGAATCACGTATGATCCAGAACTAGAAGGTCCCCAGGGCTGGTACTCTAGGTGTCCAGAGGGAGGGTGTGCCTGCTCACTAATAAATAAATAAAGCTGGAGTGTGGCAGAAGCACACCATGCAGGATGTCAGGCTATGTCACAAGGTATAGGCTTTGTCCTGAATGGAATGGGAAGCCATCAGTGCAGGGTTTAAATAGTCAAGCAATATAGTCACAGTCACATTCCGTAAAGATTGCTGTGCCAGCTCTTTGGAGGAATTAGAGGTGAAAGCCTGGAGACAGAAGGCGATCACTGCAGCCTATTGCGGTCGTCCAAGTGGGGAAATCCTCAAGCAGTCTGTGGCAGTCTGTGGGAGTGGAAACACTCCAGTACCAGCCCGATTTACCGAATGAGAGAGTTAAACTGCACGCTGCCTACCCAGGGGTCATCAACTCCAGTGTTTTGAAAGTAATTGGCTCGCTATTTTTTGCGTCCGTTTGGACAAAGTGCAGAGGTGAGGGCAGCTAATGCAGGAAGCGAGCATTCACCTCTGTTCTGCCTGATTTTGTTCTGATGTCCTTTAAAATTTTGTTCACTTGCAGCCCTTTGGCTCCAGCCTTGGTCTCAGTATGATGAGAATTCCACCCAATTCCTCTGGGACCCAAGATTCTCCCTGGTCACAAATTGTTCTTAAGGTAGTTTGCAAGAGTAATTGCAAACTCAGGACAATCTTAGTTTGTTTTTATTTTGTTTTGGTTTGAACATATACAGCTCCTCTGGAACTCTAGAGAGCATCTTAGATTTTTCTCACTGTCTGGTGCCATTGCTGCTAATGACCATTTCTATTCTCACCTTGTAACATTGGTTCTCTGCCTTTGTTTGCTTTTATAAAACAATCTGCCTGGAGAATTTGATGGATTCTTATTAGTAAGGGGGGTGGTTATAAAATTCATTTCGACTGCAGGTTGGGTTAAAAACAGATCTAAAGGTGTGGGCATGAAGCTGATGTGGATGAGAAGTTAATATTATCATCTGGGTACCAAATATGGGAACACCAGTGACGGCTGTTTTGCTTAGGGAGAACCTGTCTCTGGAATAAATTTCAGCGCCCTTCCTTGGAGCTATACCACTTTGGTTCGATGAGGAATCACTGCTGATTCCGTCCAGTGTAGTGAGCCGCTGCTAAGTGGCTGGGCACTGTGCCAGACAATGAGGCTACCAAATATCAGTAAAACATTGTCCTTGGCCTCCAGGAGCTCACAGACAGAGCAGGCCAGCTCTACAGTGGGTTAGAGTGTGTGATTCTTGTTCAGATAGAAGGGTGTGTGAAAGACCACAGAGCCCCTGGAAAAAATTCAGTCCAGCTGGAGAGGTCAATGAAAGTTGCAGAGAGAAGTTCACACTTGGGTGGACATTGAAGAACAAGTTGAAATTGAGCCAGGATTAGGGCAGTTGAGGAAGAAAGATGTGACCAAAGGCCTAGAGGTATAACGATGCCTTCTGTCTTTAAGGCATCAGTTTAGCTGGATCCTAGAGTATGTAAGCGACTATGTGAAGGGAAGGAAGAAGTACCAGAGAGAGTTGCCCAAGAGTTAGGAAGTGGAACCTGACAAAAGAAGCCATCATTAGTTTTAATAAATAAGAAGACACATGTAGATTTTGATATAAAGCCTGGATATGCTATGGGTTCAATAAAACTATTACTACTGCTATTGTTTCTATTACTATTATCATCATTAATATTTTTTTACTAGGACACAGATAATTCTCCAGCTGAGGCATACTATGAATTTATAGAAGATAATTATATACTTTGACAATTAATTTCCTAAATTTTGTGCCTCCTTTTCCCAAATCATATTCTTTCACTTCATGTGGTTACATTCTTCTCATCATGAAGATCTCATTTCCATTGCTGCTTCCTTGGCAAAGTCTTCCCCACCATCCCTGACCGAGATCTGACTTTCCCCCTGGACTGTAGGCACTAAGAGGATAGTGCTTGGCATAAAAGAGGGGCTTGATAAATAATAATAAACTTTCATACAAACCTCCAGTTATAAAATGAATGTCATGGGATAAAAAGTACCTTGTAGGGAATATAGTCAAAAGTATTATAATAACTTTTTATGGTGACAGGTGGTAACTAAACTTATTGTGGTGAGCATTTTATAATTGTCAAATCACTATGTTGTATACCTGAAACTAATAAAATATTGTATTTCAACTACAATAATAATAATAATAACAATAATAATAGTAAACAACTTTTAAATGGCATTGACTTTGTGCCAGGCATAATACTAAATAAGTGCCTTACAAATACTAACTTCCAATACCTCAATCTGTTGAGATAGGCACTATATTATTCTCATTTTATAGTTGAAGAAGTTGAGACAAAGAAAAGTTAAGTGACTTGATCAAGGTCACAAAGCTGGTAGGTAGCAGAGTCATGGATGATTGGGATGGATGGATGGATGAAAGGAAGGAAAGAAGAAAGGACAGATAAATGACCACTGTTAACACCATCCTTACAACTTCACAGCTGTGTATACTTTCAGGCTTCTCCAGATGCAAATCTCTCTTTCCGCTATTTTAGAACCACTCTCTATTTTCAGACGCTCTAATTTATCAACACCAGTGGGCTCACCAAATATGAAGATTGGAAAAAAAAAAAAAAACCTCCATCATATTAAGCTATTAAGAGGGGCACCTGGGTGGCTCAGTTGGTTAAGTGTCCGACTTTGGGCTCAGTTGGGTAAGCGTCCAACTTCTGCTCAGGTCATGATCTCATGGTTCATGAGTTTGAGCCCCGCATTGGTCACTGTGCTGATGCTCAGAGCCTTGGAGCCTGCTTCAAATTCTCTATCTCCCTCTCTGTCTCTGCCCTTCCTCCGGTCATGTTCTGTCTTTCTCTGTCCCTCAAATAAATGTTAAAAAAATTTTTTTTAAAAAAAAGCTATTAAGAACGGGAGAATATTTTCCAAACATATATCTGTGAATACTGTTTATAATTAAACTCTGAAACTTGTGAGTTCCATTGAATCTGAGCACACACTGTGTGACTACTTGAGAGAAATAATAGAACACTAGAACAGGATTCTAGAATCCTGCAAACCAATCCCACCTCTGCTACTTCCATGTCACCCAGAGTGGGAACAGGTCAGAATCAACTCTCTGGGGTATAGGGTGCCATGTAACTCTCTCATATCTATTAGTAAGTCTTTGTGATTAGAGATGACCTCTCCCCCAACCCACTGAATTACATGAGATTATAATGGCCATCTGCAGTTTGAGTGATATTTGGTTTTGATATTTAAATATTAATGGACATGGATCTTACTCCTTCTGATTGGGAGATGATAGCCATGTTTCTGAAATTGATTATTGATAGGACACCTTGAATCACAGTCACTTTGAGTGTTAGCCACCATGGGATTGACCATTATAGAATCCTAGAGTTCTAGAGTTGAAAAGAGAGTTTGTCTCTTTTTGCCTAACTCCAGGCAATAATATCTCTGAAAGATTGGCCTCTCATCTTTCCTTGAACACATCCTATAGCATAGGGCTCACTGTAGAAGGTACATGCATAGCAGACCTGTTGTAAACTTGGTATCCAATTGCCCAGTTCAAATCCAGGCTCTGCTACCTTAATGCATACTTTGTGCAAGTATGACTTACTTGAACGTCTGAGCCTTGGTTTCCTCTTCTCAAACAGAGAAAATAGTAATACCTTCCTAATCGGAGTGTGAAAGAATTAAATGAAAATATATTGAAAGACTTGATCTTAATCCTTTTCATCATCACTACCATCATCATTGTAAAATACACTGTTTCATCAAAAGCCTCTTTTAGAGGTTAGCCAGATAGGACGATGACAAGACAGGTTAAGGCACAATACGAGAGTACGTTCCTTGATACTCAAGTCTCCCCCTCTCTTCTTCCCTAGGAAACTGCTCAAAGAACTCATGCCAGTGGGACTTACAGCTTCCTTGATCAGGCTCAGCATTCAGTAAGTGCGACCGCTTTTGAACCTTCATTACATAAATACATCTATTTCTTTGATCGTGTTTGCAATGAAAAGCTCTCTTCTGTAGGCCTGAAGTTCCCACAAACACTGTGCTGCCTGCCTGTGTCTTTCTTTTCTGCTCTACTGCATTGGATTCAGAGGTGAGAGGATGATGTGCCAGGCAGAACCCCCACAAGGAACACAGGCAATGTTTGTGCACATTGGGGGATTAACCCTACCACTGCTGGCTGGAGGTTAAATTAAAATGTGCTTTTCTTGTCTATTTGTTCCCTAAGCTTTTCTCATTAGGAGATATCTTGTCCCTCTCTCCCAGCTGCATGACCCTGCAAAGTAGAAAGAAATGCCAGCAAAAACAGATCAGTAAGTGAGACCACATATTTCTTGAGGCATTTAAGAACAATTCATTTTGCACCAGAATACAATTCCTACTATATAAAAATTACTGCAGAAAAAGAAATTCTGTACTTTTAAGATGCTGGGGTACATTTCAGAAATTTCATTTGTTTTTAGCAAGTAAGCACTTTCTGCCGTCTGCCGTTCTCATTGTGCACAAGGACTTTATTTCTGGTGAAGCCAGCAGTATTTTCTCCGGTTTCCCCGACTCTCCTTTATTATGAGACGCTAGCATTTGAGGTGTTGGTGTTGGTGCACGGGACATCAGCTCTCCTCTGCAGTAGTTCTGCTGGCGGAGAACAATCTGTCATAATTTAACCACAAATATCAAAGTTTTAAAAGGCTAACTAAAGGAAATATTTAGTTTTTTCAAGATGCAGCTTCCTTGGTAAGGTTTCAGAATTTTACAAAAAATACATTCTACTTCTGAGATGGGTGGCGTATAATTTGATACATCAAATATCATAAAGGGGCAGGTGGAATCAGAGACTGTGGGACTCCAGGCCTGGAAGAGGCTGATCAAAGGGAATTCTTTTGCCCTCAGTGGTAACGCATGACTCCCCTTTTTGCTATGGAATTTGCATATGTGAATGGTAGAAGGAGGAGGAGGCAGAAAGAAATAAAAAGATGGTGTATTTGCTGTTTGCAATATCAGAGTGACTCAGTGTGACCCTGATCAGCTAAAGCTTGTATCACACAGGAGATTAGACCCACAGCTTTTGTTCCTAATAATAAAGGAAATTTCGTGTCTAATTCCCTACATGCCACATCTATCTTTCATTGCCTTTGAAGTTCAGGCTACAGCGTTTTCTGAAAACTGCGAGGTTTTGTAAGTGGAAAGGAGAGGCTGTTTGGCATGAAGTCTGTTTGGTGTAAAGTTAAATATGCATGTTACTTTATCTTCTTCTGTTTCAAGCAATATCCTTGCTTTCCTTCTTTGTGGTGCTGGAGCAGGCAAGGTAGAGATGGAGGAGGAAGGTTTCAGGATGTGTTTTCAGATTATGTGTGACCCTCCTGCCTTTCTCTCTACCTTCTCAACAGGATACAAATTACTGCTTCTCAGAAAGGAATTCATGTTCCATCCCTGGATTGGGGCTGAAATTTCTAACCTAGGGGAGGCTCTGGTCCCCGAGATAATTAGTACAGCGTTGTAAGGAGCTCATGTTAATTTGTCTTTGGGTATGGTATTTCCATATCTACGATTGCAGTCTAAAGAGAAAAAAAAAAATTATTAATTTGCTGCTCTACACCAGTGTGTAGATATCTGATAATTTAAGAAAAAATAAAAAAGGAAGAAATGGAAAAACTCCTCACTGGGGATATTTAGAGCAGCTGCCCAATTTCTGTGTACCTAATAGATTTCGATGCTTACCTTGTGGTCCTAGCTTCCCTGGAGCATTGAACCTCAATCAACATCTGGGGCCAAGAGGTCATGTCCCCTACAACAGAGATTGAGTTCTGGGAGGTTGCTTCATGGTCAAGAAAGCAGATGGCCTGACGTCGACATTGGCTATGTGTCTGGGTGTTGGGTTCGCCTCACCAGTAACATTGCTGCTTAGGAAACTGCCCCTCATGGGATTTTACTGGGAGCAACAGTCCTGGTTTGAGAATTTGCACACATCTAACATTGTGCCCGCACTGTTGTGACTATCCTATGGTGGTCTGAGTTAGGGTTTTGAGGTCTCTGTTGGCTTTAGAAAATCAATGTTCATTTACTACTTCCAAAGTCTGGTTATCTTTCATTGTTTATTCTTTTCCAGAATGTTCCATCTGCATTGGTGCCCTTTGGCACAGATTGGCTGATGTATATGATACAAAGCTGTTTTGCACATTCTGATGTCTTTGTAGGATTGTCGGTCTCCACATCCCTTTGTGATCTGTATACACAAAGGAGAGCCACAGCAGTCTGGTGGTTGTAGGGTCACTGGTTGAACTTCAGCTTCAGAGTAATTTCTTAGAAGTTTTTTTTATGTATTTATTTATTTAAAAGTTTATTTATTTATTTTTAGAGAGAGAAACAGAGAGAGGGAGAATCCCAAGCAAGCTCCATGCTATCAGCATGAAGTCTTGCACGGGACTTGATCCCACAAACTGTGGGATAATGACCTGAGCTGAAATCAAGAGTCAGACACTTAACTGACTGAACCACCCAGGCGCCCCTAATTTCCTACAACTTTTAAATTTAAGTTCCAGTGGAAGCCTTCCTTAGATCTCTATTTCCTGCCAGATTATACTTCCCTTGGCACGCTATGTCAGAATTATAATTAATTAACCAAAGATTAATTTAATGTTATCCTTTTGTCCAGTGCTATCCAAAAGAACTCTATGTCATGGTAGGAATCTTCTTTATCTTTGCTGTCCAGTATGGTAACCAGTAGCCAGATATGGCCACTGAGCGCTTGAAATGTGGCTATTGTACCCAATGAACTAAGTTTATCATTTTGTTTATTTTTAGTTATTTTAAATTTAAACAGTGTCATGTGGCTAGTAATAATCTATCACATTGGATGGGGCAGCTCGAGACTGGAGGCCCTGTCAATACAGGGGGCCTGTTCTGAAATTTGCATCCTTGCATTCATGCTGATACTTAGCTGATAAATACCAGTGTGGACATTGGTTGGTGAACTGCTGCTGTCCCAAGGTCCCTAAGCACCTTTATTCCCTGCGATTCCATGTGCATGATGCCCGTACATGAACCCTTGATCCTGAACGAAAGAGTTAATGACCCTCAAATGTCACATATTGTGTTTGTTCTCACTGGTTGGTGTCTGTCATACACTGGTTATTAGAGCATATAACCTCTGATTATAGCCACAACATCTACTGAAGTATTGTCTGTAATAGGTAATCAGTACTTGCTGGACATAGCTATGGGTGAGCACATGGGGGGATGAATAGATGGATAGACACATCTCACCTTCTGATGGAGCATTATGTAAGTGGGAGAAACAGAATTGAGTCTAGACAGTAGACCCATCTGGATCTCCATGATGGCTGCCTTTTGCCTTGTACTTCCTACTCTAATTCTTGTTTAAAGCTCTGACTTCTGCTTTGTCAAGGCCTAAATAGGCCTAGAGCAACAGACTCCAAATCTGTGAGTGAATTCCAGTGTCCTGTGCAGCACAAATTGCTGTACATCTTCACTTCTTTTTTTTTAATTTGTTTTAATGTTTATTTTATTTTTTGAGAGAGAGAGAGAGAGAGAGAAAGAGTGTGAGTAGGGGAGGGGCAGAGAGAGAGAGGGAGACACAGAATCCGAAGCAGGCTCCAGGCTCCAAGCCATCAGCACAGAGCCCAATGTGGGGTGGAACTCACAAGCTGTGAGATCATGACCTGAGCTGAAGTCAGACGCTCAACGGACTGAGCTACCCATGTGCTTCACATCTTCAGTTACTTCTGCTGTCACTTTGGACTCCAAATGCTTAACACTGACATCAGACCACACCCTATGCTCTCGCCTCTGGATGCTACTCTGTCCCCAGGTACCCCAGTCCCAAGCTTCAGTCACCACCGATTTTGTCTTGCTCTTCACACAGCACCAGAGGAGTGAGGCTTTGATCTGGACCTTCTGGAACCCCTAATTCCATTCCCTCTTTTGGTGTATCACTCTAGGTGCTACTTCCTCAAGTGGCTGTGGTTTTAATGCCCAAAGCCACCATCCCCTGGACTCCATCCTACATGTTAGAGGACTACTATTCCCCAAGCATGAATATCATCTAGTTACTTGTTCAGTTAGCTAAGTTTGTCTCTAACATTCTGCCTTCTCTCTGAGAATCCCTAGATAACATATTTCCACCAAGCATGTTGATCTCTTGACTTGCAAATGTGTTTACTTCCTGACTTCAAAATTTGTCACCTGTGGTCTTACCAGCCAAAGTAACCCTTCCTTATTCTTATTGTACACTTTGGTATATATCTCAGTTAAGACCCTCCTGTTGAATATGTGTACTTTAATTCCTTGATTCCCCTTGTAGGATAAAGAAAATACTAAGCCTGTTTTCATTGTAGACGTGTGACCCCGTGATATTTTTAGAATCTGGACTAGGTGGAGCAAGCAAAGAGTAGAACAGCCTGAGGGTGAACTGGAAAAGAGAGTAATGATTATCTTCAGGAAGTGGTTAAAAGTCAGCATGTTGGCTAGAAATGGGGTGGTCAGCCTTCAGCTGAATACAGGAGGGAGAGGAAGCAAGAGCATGAGCAATGTAAGAACATTAATTTAAATGATGGCCAGGCCTGGGGTGGGTTTCGTGCCAGTTGGTTTAGAGTCTCATGGTGTAGAGGGCACACCAAAAGACACTCTCTTCTGACCTTCCCATGTGCTCTGACACTTGACCACCCACCGCCACACATCCATATTCACACATTCCATCTGTGTATCTCTTGTCTGTCGTAAGCTGCTGCATAGCCAACTCGGTAAAATCCTTCCTGTTCCTCCTCGCTTCCCTCTTCTACAAAGGGAATAAGGAACTTGGGATCTTTTTGATTTAATGAGTATATGAGACTGTGAAGCAAGAGAGTATAGGCAGATAAATAAAAAAAGAAAAATAATTTTCTTTCACTCCCTTATTGTTAGAACAGAGGAAGATTTAAAAAAATGAAAGTTACAAGGAAACTGTGTATGGTTATTGGATTTCAGGACCATGGATAAAAAATAGAGAAGCCCTGGGGCTCCTGGGTGGTTCAGTTGGTTAAATGTCTGAATCTTGATTTCGGCTCATGTCATGATCTCACATTTCAGGTTTATGAGTTCAAGCATTGGGCTCTATGTTGATGGTGCAGAACCTGCTTGGGGTTCCCTCTCTCTGCCCCTTCCCTACTTGTTCTCTTTGTCTCTACAAAATAAATAAACTTAAAAAAAAAAAAAAGAGAGAGAGAGAAGGGGCACCTGGGTGGCTCAGTCTGTTAAGGGCCTGACTCTCGATTTTGGCTCAGGTCATGATTTCACAGTTTATGGGATCGAGCCCCATGTCGGGCTTCGGTGCTGACAGCATGTGGAGCCTACTTGGGATTCTCTCTCTCCTTCTGTTTCTATCCCTCCCTTGCTTGTGCTCTCTAAACAAACAAACAAACAAACAAACAAACTTTAAAAAAAAAGAGCCTGAAGTCGCACCCACTATCTGCCTCGTTATTCTCCATCATTTCACCCAGCTCAAGTATTCCAAAGCACTCCTTACATGCTCTAATTATTGTATTTATTGCTTCTGCATTTCCTGCCTCCTCCAGTTGTACTAGAGGATCTCTGAAGGCATGATGTGTCTCTGTCTTGCTTACCACTCTATCCCTGACACCCGCAAAAGTGGCAAGTGCACATAGACAAAGAATTAATTCTTTTTTTTTTAGTTTATTTATTTTCAGAGACAGAGTGTGAGCAAGTAGGGGAGAGGCAGAGGGAAAGAAAGAGAGAACCCCAAAGCAGGCTCTGCACTGTCAGCACAGGGCCCGATGGGGGGCTTGAACCCAGAAACCATGAGATCATGAGCCAAAGTCAGACACTTAACTGACTGAGCCACCCAGGAGCCCTGAGACAATGATTTCTTGAGTTGCATCGATTATTGCTGTGAAAGATGATCACTTTTTGCATTTTGAAACCATTCTTTTGTCATCCATAACCCCTCACAGTCCTCCCTTACCATACTTTCCAATCTAGATCAATCTTTGAAATATCAAGAGTCAGGCTAATGGCCTGACTTTATGACCACGTGATCCTTTTTTTAAAAGTTTATTTATTTATTTTGAAGTGGGGGAGGAGCAGAGAGAGAGAGACAGAGAGAATCCTAAGCAGGCTCCATACTGTCAGCATGGGTGACAGCATGAGTGTCCACGTGGGGCCCAACCCAGGAGCCATGAGATCATGACCTGAGCTGAAGTTGCATGCTTAACCAGCTGAGCCACCCAGGTGCCCCTTTGTGGAGTGACCACGTGATCCTTAACACATTGACCAATCTGACTTAGCTTTCTTTGTTAAATAATCATAATAACAGTAAGGAATTTAACTGGAATAGTGTGTAACTAAGACCCCTTCCGATTTGGAATTTAGTGAATAAACAAGAAAGACAGAAATGAGGCCACAGGAGAGAAGATTGAAGGGAAGTATCTGAGCCAGGCAGAGAGTGATGAGTTATGGCCAGCAGTGGCTCCTCCCAGCCCCCAATCCGTGGGCAAAAATGAACATATTGTCTTCTGGGCAAGAAAGTGAGTATAATAAACTGACGTTGATACGGTTTGATCCACATCCGTTGGTTGCATTATAGGGTGAAAGGAAATGAAAGCACATCTGCTTGTGGCCTCTTCTGCTGGAGCACCTAAGAGTTGAAATCTCTCTTCACCCTGATAATTCATCACTTCCCAATAGAATGACCTAAGGAGAACAACAAAACAATGACTTGGGGTTTCTGCTAAATCCCTTCACTTAAGCTAAAGATTAGATCTACTTGCTGTTTCTACCCTGCACTGTAATGCGAGGTGAACCTGTAGCAACAGCTGGAAATTGCAAAGGACAGATAAAAACAAGAATGGCTGGTTAATAAGTTATAGAAACAAGGAATTTGGTTTTTCTAAATGAAGGATGCTACAGATTTCTTTTTAGAAGCTCCACAGAAAAAAAGATAGACTTTCTCCTAGTGCTGACAGCCGGAATATATTTTTTTAAGCATGTGGCTAATTTCTTTAGAATTCAGGCAGTTATTTTCACAGATGAAGATTCTTGCCTCAGAAAGTGCCAACCCCAACTGTGTGCTGGGCATACAGTCAGAGGTAAATAAATGGTAACAATGAGAACTATTCAGAGCAATTACATAACTGAGAAATAATCTTCTGCTGGGCTGCCTGTGTATGCATGAGCTTTGGTGAATCCAGTCACTCATTGGACTTCAGTGTCTGTATTTAAGAAGGATAAATTATCTTGAAAAACTGTATTGTGGAACGTTCCAGCTCAGGGTGCCATGACATTGATATTTAAGTTAACATCCTTACCCTGGTAACGTTATCATTCATTTGTTCACTTACAAGTAAGTTTGAATAAATTATCATGTTGAATCTTTGCTGAGAGTGAGGACGTTAAAATGAATGGGGCCCCAAATTTATGGTAAAGTTATAAAATAAAATTTAAAGTAAATAAAACAACCCAAGCTGTGTTGGTTATCATGGATTAGCCAGTCATAGACAGGAGTATATGTTGGGCTCAGAATCCAAGGATATATGATGTAGGAGAGGTCCAAGAGTCATCCCTCTCACATGTAAATTCTTCTCCATATTCTCAGGTCAGGGTTTTCCTCTCAGAGCTGGCTGGCCTTCCTTACCCTTCCCTAAAGTACAGTGCCCTTGTGGGGTGCTTCCTCCCCCAGCAATGACCATTTACACTCCACAGGGCCAGACTCTCCCCACCAAGTCCATAAACCTGCACTCTGTGCAGAATCAATGCCCATTTACAGCTGCTAATGCATTAATAACAGAAACGTCCCTGGCCGTGACCTACCTGAGTCATTACACACTAATCATCGGAGGCAATTTCAAGCAGATTGACTAGTGATCGGTGTCCTCCTGGCGTCCAGGCAGGAGGACACACGGCTGCCTTCACAGCCCCTGAGCAGATGGTCTGAGAGCGTAATCGCACGCTACAGCCGGTGCGGGTCTGGCTCGGGAAGGGGAATCTCCATGTCTTGCATGCAAAGCTGTGCTCCCTCACCCAGGGCTCTGCTCCAAGTGCCCGTCTTTCATTTTAGAACAGAATCCAAACTCTCCTCTAAAGACATTGAGGAAACAAGGTTTACCTGTGCCTGAACTGTTCTAGCATGTGCTACTGCCCTGAGGCTGGTTTAATCCTTTTCCCACATTTCCACGTTATCCTTCTCCAGATATGTGCTCCAAAGCTGTCGTCATCATGGGCTTGTGATTTGGTGTTATCATTTCTGTTATAATTTCTTCCCTTGATTTTTAGCTTGGGCTTTCTTTTTTTGATCTTGCTCTAACATTCCCTACGATCATAATTCTAAGGGCTATACAGTGTATCATCAGGGTGATGTCTTGCTCCTTTACTATGGAATATCTAGGACATTTCTGCTCTTTTCACTAACACCATTATTACCAGAGTTAATCACTCAGGATCTGTAGAGTTTTGTTCCTTAGGGTAACTTACTAAAGATAAATACCCCTGAGAGGAATTGTACAGTCAAAGGATATAAGCATCTTTATGACTTTGGATGCGTATCGCTAAATCGCTTTTCAAAATGGACTGTGTTGATTTATAGCCTTTGTCTTTTGGGCTTTCTCCTCTTAGCTGCCTATGTTTTAGTTGCCTTGAATGAGGATTCAGAGTAATTGGGGTTAGAAATTTGAATCATACAGACTCTTTACCTTCAAGGAACTCACAGAAGAGAGGGAGAAGCCAGATTACAAAAATAATTGCTCGGTGAACTGTTAAAGCCTTAAGGAAGAAGGAACTTCAGAATCCATGGATTTTGGCACAAGACATTCTTTCTGAAACCAGTGGAGTTCTGGAATCTCTCTCTCTGATGCTATTTCTTGACAAGAGTTTTGTGAGTTTGGAAATCAGGTGTCTGCTGGCTCTCAAGTCTTAGATACCATTGTTTTACCCATAAATTCAGGTATAAGAACTTGTTAATCAGTCTATTTTTATGGACCATCCACTCCAGTACACATTGAAAAATTTTTTGGCAGAAGTTCACAAACGTTGTGCACTGCTAAAACAAATAAGCTGCAAGTTTTTGGGCCGTGTGCCCAATAAACCCATTGGGTCACAGCTAGTAGTTCATTGAGATCATGATAAAGGAAGCTGGGGTCTTAGAAAAGCACAAGACATTAAGACAAACAAAGAGAGATTCTAATCTTGGCTCCCTTTTTACCACTTCTGCAAACTTGGGAAATTTACTTAACCTTTCCCAGCCCCAATTTCCTGTTCTGTAATGAAGATGACCATGGCAACCCACAGGTTTCTTGTAAAGATTTAAAAAAGAAAAAAAAAACCCTCCTTTTTGCAGGCGGAGGGTTGTTTTTGGGAAAAGCCCTTTGGGGTGGAAAGTGGGACTTTGAGAACATAACTTTGCCAGTGATTGATTCAGCAAAAGGTAGTAGCGAAAGTAACGCTCCGTTTTAGTTAGAGAAGACCTTGTTCTGCTTCTGGTGGGGAAGAAGAGAGGAGAGGGAGTAAGCATAAAGACCCAGCCTGATGGTAGCTGCGTGAAGGGCGGGGACCCAGAGGCAGCTCAGTTCTACAGTTCAATAGAAAGGAAGCTGTTACTACAGTAACTACTGTTACTACAGTTCAGTTTGAAGCCCTTTTGCCTTGTTGTAACTTAACCCCTCTCTCTGCCCCACGCCCCTATCCCCACAAGAATAAAATTAACCTCTTCCTTCAAAACTGTTAAAATGTTTTCAAGAGTGAGCTTTTAATGGAAGTTCTGGGAAGTGCTGAGTGCCTGCCTAAGACCATGCAGTGGAAAACAGGTGTTGTCTTCTGCAGTTGTGAAGATAAACTGCTAATGTGTTGGAAAGCTGCTCATGGGCCTGGCCATGGGCTAAGCATTTTGCGTGCATTCCCTCGTTTTATCCTCACAATGACCTAGTAAGATAGGTCTTGCTAATTACTGCTGTCTTACAGATGGGAACGCTGGCCCTTGTGTGGATTGCTCAGAG
The DNA here is from genome assembly GCF_028018385.1 of Neofelis nebulosa. NCBI lineage: Eukaryota > Metazoa > Chordata > Mammalia > Carnivora > Felidae > Neofelis > Neofelis nebulosa. The sequence continues at coordinate 40,053,242 of NC_080799.1, read as the reverse complement.
TCAGATGGCTTGTAAGACTTGGAGCTGGGTTTCTGCTGTAGGGGCCACACCTCTGACTACTGCACTGACCTCTTTCTGTATGCCTGACCCTGGGTCAGAAGTGCCCATGGGACTGTACATTTCATCAAGGAAATAGCGGCAAGGAATTTTGGCTTCACAGGGATTTGCGGAGGGTGATGTCTAAAAATCGCCTCTAATGTCTAGCTTGTATTTATAAGTTTACTTCTCTAAAAAGTAGATTAAATGGATGACTGGTACCAATAAGGAGAAACAATTCTAGAGAGTTCTCATGCCACGTCCTCTTCTCTGTGCAAGAAAGACTGAAACATTCTCCGTGGTTACCAGGGACTGTGTATCACACAAGATTCTTGTTAGTACAGGCAAAGTGGAGAGTCACTGAGAGCCACAGCCCTGAGTTTCCTGATGCTCAACATGCCTGTAGCCTCACGATTGTTTGACATTCCCTCAAGGTTTTCAGTGGGCTTTATCTGAAGTTTCATCCTGAGGAATAAAACAAAAAGCACAGATGTAGGACTAACAGGCAAAGAACTGAATTGTGCCTTTGAGATATATACATTATAAATATATATATATATATATATATACATATATATATATATATATATAGTGCCTTTGAGATATATACATTATATATGTGTGTGTGTCTACATATATATGTGAGTTTTCACATTAATTTTAATACATATTTTAATAAGGAATTTTGGAGATGGGGTAGTAAAAGGATTGTAACTATTTCAGTCTAGAGTAAAAAAAAAAAAAAGACCTTATTATTCCGAGCACATGGTCCTACCACTGCATGGTGGTGGCTGGCACAGATTGCAAGCTTCTTTTCGAAGGCACACTCTGCACACGTTTGAAGAGCCTGCAGGTGCCACACCTGCACCAATCCTCACTGTGCTGAGCTCAAAGTCATCGGCAGTACTTGTCAAGCCCTCTATTCCCCCTGCGAGAGTTTTGATCAGAGATGTCGTCACAGGTGAGGAATCAGACCTGGCCTACCATTCCTGTGACTCTCTTCCTCGTATCTTTTCTGTAGGAATTGCTCTCTGTCTGTATCAAGCAGGTGGCTGAGGCTTTCATTCACTCAACACATACACAAGAAATGCTCTTCTTTGCCAGGCATGGTTCTAGCTGCTGGGGACACAGTGGGAAACAAGACAATAACCAAGTTTCCCAAGCCCATGGGCTTAAATTCTCTGACAGTTTCGCAAATAAATGTATAATTATAAATCGTAGGCAGTACTGTGACATAAACACTCAGCGCGCTATGAGAGTTGTACAGAGTATAGTAATTTAATCTGGGTGATCAAAGAATTGCTATTAAAGTTGGGAAATTCTAGGGAAGAGTCTCTGGGCTGTGGCAAGACATTTGGGGCTTATGAAGAAGTAAAAGAAGGTGTGGTTAGAGCAGAGTGCTGGGACAGTGTTAAAAGAGCTGGCGGGGAGAGATATTCATCAGAGGGCAGATTTTAGATTTTACCACAAGTGCCATGGGAAACCATCAAAGGATCAGAAAAAAATAAGAACCATGATTATATTTATGGTTTTAAAAGTATTACTCTAGCTATTATACTGAAGAAGGCTTGGATGCAGGCCAAGTGGAAGCAAGAACAGTTAAGAGCTGTATTGAAATAGTCTGGGAAGGTGGGATGGTATTGGCTTGACATGGGATTGTAAGTATGGGGATGGAAAGAAGTTCAAGGATCTTATCTGTGTCTCCATCCATCCATCCACTCACCCACCTATCATATCTTCCACCATCATCATCATCACCATCTCTTGAACATTGTGTAAAATCCAGTCATTTGCTCAATTCTTTATTGTATCAGTGGCCATCACCAGTATATTCTAAGTTCTGCAGAAATCATGAAGATGGTTTTGTTTTGTTTTTGTTTTTTGTTTGGTTTTTCTTTTTTGTCCTAGGAATGGCTAAATTGTTTCTTTTTCCCCTGTTAGAGTTTGCTTGGAGGTAGTCCTGTTGGCTTCTGCATTCCTCTATGCTGCTGTCACCAGTTTTACCTCAGATGACACCGTTTGCTTTTACATAAGTTTTTCATGCATTGAAGTCTGACAGTTTTAATAGTTCTGTCACCCGTGTTACAACTGGCTGCTGAAAAGATACGAGTGATGCCTGCGGGAGATAGGGCCATCTCAGCGGTTTGTGTAACACCAATGGGGTGTGAGGTAACAGGAAAATAATTAGTTTAGTTAGATGTAAATGGAAGACAAATGAAGACACCACTAATTTGTGGATGCCTGGGAGCTGGGGTGGCCTGCTTCGTTTAAGATTTAAGGAAGAATAATTGAATCAATAGCTATGAAAATGAAAGCCATATTAGGAGACTTTCATGCAACATATAAGGCGGGAAAAGCTAAATTCAATCAACGTGCATTTACTAAGTGCTTCTTATGTACCTGTCACTGTGTGACGCATTTTAGCCAAACTAAAGGGGATAAATAATTGCAAGACATAAATAAGGCTTTACATTCTCTGTGGGAAGTCCAGATATCAGAACATATGAATGCTTCAAGCGTATATTAGAAAGACTGAGTAGCAGTTGTAAGCTACATTAATAGGCAATGCTCTTAGGGACAGCAGGAATAACATTGAATGTAAAACACATTAGTGACTCTGTGACTATGCTTAATTTACTTAACCTCTCTGAACATCAGTTCTCTCCTTTATAAAATGTCTGTATCACAGCATAGATTGCCATTCCATCTTCATATATGCACATGTACACATGTGAGTGTACCCACACACGGATGCTGGTCAGGGCTTCTCAGAGCTGCATTGGTGGTGTTGGGGCTGGATGGTAGCTGCAGAAAATGCTCTACACTATACTATTTTGGTGAATTAAATGGAACGTTCCAGATGTTCAGAGAAGAGTAAGACAGCATAAAGCATGTAATGGACTGGAACAGTATATCATTGTTGGAAAACATATGCCCACTTTTTTCTATAAAATTGGAGAACATATGCAAGTCAGTATATTAGCTGCATCTTACCAAGCATGGACCATCTTAGTAGATATTAGTGTCATTTGAAACCATGCTAAAAGTATTCAGTGTATTTCATTATTGATCCCAATGCCATGCGTTGATATTCTCAAGGTTCTAACATCTCTTTCCTATGGTATGTTCTTGTATCTTGTGGTAAGCTGTTTTCTGCATCCAATACTTCTCATTTGTTGGTTTGTTTTGTCTTAAGATTTCTCCATTTCTAGTCTGTTTTTTATTCACTGTCTTTTTGTTAATCTCCCTCTTTACTTTTTTATTCACTGTCTTTTTGTTAATCTCCCTCTTTACCATCATAACTTCTCTCTTGTCTCGCAATCTTTTATATCATATATCTAATTTTTCATAATTTTTCAGTTTTGATTTTTCAGAGTCATTTTCATGGAATGGTTCAGTCATTTCCTACCCATCTGAAAACTCTTAAAATTGAATTAAAAACATCAGAAAGAGATACAGATATTTTTTTATGTCGTGTTAAAAACCACCTCAACATTCCCCAAGTGGAGTTACTTACTCTAAAACCCCACATCACCAAATGGAGACTTAATTATAGCTTCAGCTCTCCCAGAAGTGGAATCCTAAGCCAGTCAATTGGGAATCACCTGAGTAGCAACAGTTGGGTCCTCTGCCTGATAGACCCTGCCATCCCCAAAGGAAAGCAACCTTGCCATAACCTTGCCTTCTTTGCATATTTTAACTTCCTTGTTCCAGTTTCCTTCTGTCAGCCTGTAAAAGTCTTTCGTTTTTAATAGCTCCTCAGAGCTCCTTTCTATCTGCTACATTGCAGACTGCCCAATTCATGAATTGTTGAATAAAGCCAGTAAGATCTTTAAAATGTATTCAAGGATGCCTAGGTGGCTCAGTTGGTTGAGCATCCAACTTTGGCTCAGGTCATGGTTTTGTGGTCCTTGAGTTCGAGCCCCACATTGGGCTCTGTGCTGATAGCTCAGAGCCTGGAGCCTGCTTCAGATTCTCTCTCTCTCTCTCTCTCTCTCTCTCTCTCTCTCTCTGCTCTGGTGTCTCCCTCTCTCTCTCTACTTATCCCCACTCTCAGTCTGTCTGTCTGTCTCTCTCTCTCAGAGATAAATAAACATAAAAAAATTTAAAAATTAAAAAAATTAGGGGCGCCTGGGTGGCTCAATCAGTTAAGCATCCGACTTCAGCTCAGGTCATGATCTCATTGTCCATGAGTTCAAGCCCCGCATCGGGCTCTGTGCTGACAGCTCAAAGCGTGGAGCCTGCTTTGGATTCTGTGTCTCCCTCTCTCTGTAACCCTCCCCCATTCATGCTCTGCCTCTCTCTGTCTCAAAAAAATAAAATTTTAAAAATTTTTTAAAAAATTTAAAAAAAATTAAAAAATCAAATGTGTTCACCTGAATTTTGCTTTTTAACAATTTCATTAAGTTTAAGGTGACACATACTTAAATTTATATCTCATAGGCATTATAACTTGGTTTTTAAAACATAAATGAGTACTTAGAAACCTCTAGTTTTTCTAATAATACTATACTTAGAAATCTCTAGTTTTTCTAAAATAAGAATTTCTAAAATAATACTGTTTTATTTTCTAAAATAATACTAATTTCTAAAATAATGCTACATATAGTTTTATTATTTATCAGTTAATAGAAAAGTGATTTTTCATATCACTAGATGGTTTTCTACTTCCTCATTTGCTGGAGAAATAAAAGAAAGCCACCTTATGCTAACCCTTAAAAAGGACATAACTACTTAATACCCTGAGGGCTTTAGAACAATTAAAATGAATTAAAATTACTTTATTTTTAGAGTGGGCAAGTAGGAAATGGAATGGTTAGACTCAGAAGGATTTTTCTAGAGATAGATTTTACTGGCTGAATACATTTGCCTTGATTAAAGAAGGAAGTAAGAACTTGGAGAGGAAATCCAAGTAATACTATATAAGGTTATTGAGAAATATTGGCTAGTGGTGCTGAGAAAGATAAGGACATTGGTTGGCTATAAGAAAAGTAGTTTTATTAAAAGTCAACTGAAGATACCAGAATGGTCATTATATACTGATAAATAAGACTCAACATCCCATGGATTTAGGCACCCTTGAATCTCTGTGTGTGGACTGGGTCACAGGGAGTGTTTTGTCTAAGCTCGGTGAAGTAAAACTCTAGATAGAGGGCAGGCAGATATATTTTTCTTGCTTGCCATTTCGGATTAGTAAAGGCTCCCTGTTGTTTTGTTGAGAAGATTGCATCTGAGCTCAGCAGGAAAGCCCTGTGATTGATTAGCAATGTCTTCCAGGGGTATAGGAATGGAGGAGTGGTGGTAGCACCTGTGCCAAGTCTTACTATTCTCCTCTAGACAGGACAACACTTTACCTTGTGGTCAGAGAGGGGAAGCTATGTGCTTCTGGAGACTGTGTCTACTTGACCTGGTGAATAATATTAAGACGATTTTGTTTCACAGTACTGTCAGGCAAGAGGGGAGGAGTGCCATCCTAGAGGCTCAGGAGTAAGGTTACATTTCAGTTGGGGATACCCATTAGTATTTCTAACCAAATTCTTTTTCTACACAGTGGTTTAATTGCCGGGAAAATTGCTTAGGGAATACTATTTGATGGGATGTAATCAATTTTTGCTATTGGGTTCTGCTACAGATTACACTTTTAAACACACAGGGCATACTGGGAGACTTGGTTCCATTAATTTTAGGGCAAGGCAACTCAGAATGGCATACAATGGCTTTGAGGTTGGTCTTCTCATTTTTGAATTTGTATGAGCCCCAGGTGGAAGGTTTTGGCACTGTGTGCTGCTGTATCTTTCATGCATCTGTCTAAGCAGATGCTTTATCAGAGAAGAGAGCCAGCAGAGGGAGGAAGTTGTAGAAATGTGCTGTTGGTAACGTACCTGGGGAGAGCAACGTTTCCTTAACCAACCCTATTAATCGTTGTAAAAATATAGAACAAATGAAAATAAATAAAAATGAAAACTATGTCATAAAAATATGTAAACTGCTTTCCAATATTTTATATATCTATCATTACTACATGTGCATTGATTGGCTTTCCAGGTGTACAATAAGCATAAGTGGTGGGTAAGAGAAGCAGTGAACCAGGGGATGGGAGCTGATGAACATAGAATCAAGCCACCATCTTTGAAGCCAGCCCCTGACAGTTGGCAGCTTCTTGACCTCCTGAGCTTTGGTTTTCTCATCTGGAAAATGGATCAACAAATCAGAAGTCTCAATAACTGTTATGTATACCTAGTCCTATTTGAATATGAGGACATTGTGACTCAGAGAAGTCAAGACCCACAGGTAGTAAGTATCAGAGCTAGATTAGATGTTCCGAATGATACCTGAAGAAGTGCATCATGACATGCACAGAGGACTGGATTTATTACCAATGGTGCTTCAAATCCCACCTCATCCTACACTCTCTGTAAGATCTTTGGCAATATCAAACTTCCCTCAGCCTCAGTCTTCTCAGCTATGAGAGCTCTAAGAATCTTTAAAGATCTGTCATTTGAAAATCAAATGACATGGTACATGTGGCAAGATTTCACAACAGAACATACCATGCAAATATAGGGTATATGCAATATTTGCAAGACCAGATGTGTAGCTACAAGAGAAAGTCAAAGAGAATGTGGAAGTCCTTTAGCCTGGGAGTGAAAATGATCTGTAATGAATTATTTCAAAGTTGCTTGGAGCCTAGTCATTTATACCATATTTGATAAATATCAGATTCAATAAATATCATTTATTGAAAGTCTGCTATGTGCAAATCCCTGCTCTAGTTTTTGTTTACGATGAAGTGCAGCTTACAACAAAATCCCTATCCTAAAAGACCTGAAAATTGCATTGAAAAGAGCAGTTTTCAATCTGACCCACTTTGTTTTGAAACCTAAAAAGTTGAGAGCCTTTCTTATTACTCAACAATTTCTTTCCTTGGGGATATTCTAGAAATGCTTTATATTTACATATGTTCTGAGCCCTCTGGCATATTGATATCCCTTTCTCTTGCTCTCCAAAATACCAAGGAAGGATGACCCTGATGCTGATGCCAAGTGTTGTTCTTACTCTGCCCTACCAACAGGGATGGTTTCTGAGAAGTGGATCTAGGGTGAGGGATATGAATCACTGCCATTTTTTTCAAAAGTCAAGATTGTGTACCAGGGTCATCCAACCTGAAGCAAACCCAAAATGTGAGCAAATGATAGAATGAGGTTATAAATATGTGTTGTGGGCCAAGAGAGTCAAGATCATAAAGGAGTTGAAGTATGTGAATTGGTGAAAACAAGTGACTCAGAAATAAGCCTATAAGCAGAGTACTTACCAGACACCACTTTCCTGCCTGCAGTCAAGCAGAGGCAGATGTGTAGGCTAAAGGGACACATGCTGTAAAGCAGCCAGTGCCGTTTATTGTTTCTATTTTTCCTGTAATAAATGTCATAGGGAGGAGTAAACAATCATTTCGTACCATGCCTCTTTGCAAGACCATCTCTTTTGAAAAGTGTTTCAAAGTAACAATAGCAGAGAACAACACAGAGGAAGCATCCTGTTTTTGAGTAACCCTACAGACATATCTTTTATGTCTCCATGGGAGGCCAACATTTCTTGGGTACCAGCTAGTACGTATAAGGAAGGCACGGTGCACTTATGTCCCCATTCATGCCAACTACTTACATGGGTAGCATTTTCTAATTTGTTAGCAAAACAAGATTTTGATTCTTACACTTTTGGGGTTTTTTTTGCTCTATGAGGTATGGGCAACACTAGACATTTAAAATAAATTTTTTAACGTTTATTTATTTTTGAGAGACAGAGTGCAAGCTGGGGAGGGTCACAGAGAGGGAGACACAGAATCCGAAGCAGGCTCCAGGCTCTGAGCTGTCAGCACAGAACCTGATGCAGGACTCCAACCCACAACTTGTGAGATCATGACCCGAGCCGAAGTCAGAGGCTTAACTGACTGAGCCACCCAGGCACCCCAACACTAGACATTTTTTATCCAAAAAGTATATATTCTATATATCTGTTACCTTTGGGTTCTATTATCTATCAGTGACAATAACAGAATTTCTTCATTTGCTATGAACCATAATATTTCATGAAAATCCTATTATCTACAACCCCTCATTTGAATGCCTTCCCACTCCAATACATGTGAAATTATATGATATTTTTCTTTGATTTATTTCACTTAGCATAATACTCTCTAGGTCCATCCATATTGTCACAATTGGCAAGATCTCATCCTTTTTAATAGCCGCATAACATTCCACTGTGTGTGTGTGTGTGTATGTATATGTATATATTTATATATGTGTATATATATGCACATATATGTATATATGTATGTATACACATATATATACATACATATACATACACACACATATCATACCTTCCTTATCCATTCATCTATTGACGAACTCTTAGTTTGCTTCCATATCTTGACTGTTTTAAATAATACAGTAAACATAGGAGTGCATATATCTTTTCAAATTAGTGTTTGTGTAACTATGAGATTTTAAAGAGATGTTATCAAAATTACCTATTTTTTTTATACCATGTTATTACTTTGGCATCTTACCATCCTTTAAAGTTTATTAAGGTACTGTCCATGGCAATCCCTGAAACTATGTACTAGAAAATCAGATTATAGATCCCAAAACAAAAAGTGCAGAGGTGTGCCTAGGTAGAAATCTGAATTTTTAACAGGCACATAGCATGATTTTTATTAATATTAATGTTTGAAAACTATAGCCTCATACAAATAAAGACTAATTCTCATACAATGAACGTTGGGACCAAAAAGTTTGTTAAACTTGGTTACTGGATGAAATTTAAGTTCTTGCATTTTCTAAAGAATACTTTAAAGGTTAAAAATTCCCAATAGATAATACCTAGCTATGTAATTCCAGTTTTATTCCTCTTTCAAGACAAGATAGAACCCAAGAGACCTGACAACATTAATTCTTCTCCAAAGAACTAACTTTTCAAAGATGGTGTCCATTACTGTCATTTATGTTTATTTTTGAGAGCACAGAACATTTCCAACCATATAGAAAATTATTAGAAAACATTTAACATTTGATTTTGAGGTAGGTACATTTGCTTCATTGAATGAGTCAAGAACTAATTCTCACAACTTAACAGGAGGAAGAAGGAAGATCAACTGGGAAGGATGGTGTGTGGGGCCATAGCTCTGACACACTGGCATGGTCACAGAATGGGGTAATACCTGCTTATGTAGGAGCCTGGGGCCAATTTATCTGATTAAATAGAAGCGTCAGGAGTAGAAGGGAATATAACTAGAAATGTGTGTGTGTGCAGGAAAAGACTATGGAAAAATTAAATCCGTTTATTCCTTAATGTTTTATTAAGTGCCTCCTCTGTGTCAGGTCCTGTGCTTCTAGAAGGCAGACTTGAGAGGGTGACCAGATATCCCAAATTTCCCAAAAGAAGGGTTTCTTGAGAGGTGGGACTTTCATTCTAAAACTATATAAGTTAGGGTGATTCAATTCCACCTGACTCAAAGAAGTGCTAACCAATGTGATGGAAGTTATAGGCCCTACCCTAACTCATGACCTAAATTATGAGCAGGAGCACGTCAAGAAAGAGGGGCATTCAAGGGAGAATGAGCAGCATCTTTGTGGGATGTGCGGCAGAACAACCATGAGAAAATCCAGAAGGAAAGAAGGCAAGGAGTAGACAGAAAGTGGTACAAAATCAAGTTGCAGCTGAGGAACGTCCACCTTCGTTAGGGCATTTTAGGGAGGGCATGTATTAGCTTCCTACTGCTGATGAAACCAATTATCACAAACACAAGGGCTTCAAATAACATGCATTTATTATCTTACAGTTCTGGAGGTCAGAAATAGAAATGGGTCTCAGTGGGCTGAAATCAAGGTGCCCATCAGGCTGTGTTCTAGCTGCTAGAGGCTGCCTGTATTCTTTGGCTCCTGGCCCTCTTCCATGTATAAAGCCAGCAATGGTGGGTTGAATCTTTTTCACATAAAATAATTCCGACACTGATTCTTCTTATGCCTCTCTCTTCAATTTTTAAGGAGTCTTACAATTACATTGAACTCACCTAGATAATTCAGAATAATTTCCTGTATGTATGTATGTATGTATGTATGTATGTGTTTGCTTATTTATTTACTTAATGAGCCAGGGAGAGGGGCAGAGGGAGAGAGAGAAAGAATCTTGAGGAGGTTCACACTCAGTGAAGAGACTGATGAGGGGGTGGATTCCAGGATCCTGGGGTCATGACCTGAACCGAAATCAAGAGTTGAATGCTCAACAGACTGAGCCACCCAGTTGCCCCCAGAATAATCTCCTTATCTTAAAGTCAGCTGATTAGCAACCTTAATCCCCTTTGCCATGAAACGTAAGATATTCACAGGTTCCAGGAATTAGGATGTGGACACCTTTGGGGGGCTGTGCATTATTTTGCTTACCACAGGGCATATTGTGCTAGGTTTGAAGAGGACTTGGAAAACCATCAGAACCTTTATTTGCAGTTGAGTGATGGTGGCCTATTTCCATTTTAAGGGCTTATTCTTCTGCACTGTGGGGAGGGGGAGCAAGCTATCCATGGGGGGACCTGCTGGGAATCTGTCATAGTGCTGCAGGTGAAGATGTTGATGGTCTGGAGAAAGGTGGCACGATGGTGGAAATGGACATATGCAAGTGAATTCTGCCAATATTCCACAAGGATTGCCATGCATTAGAGATAAAGAATAAGGGAAAATGAGGAATTCCCATGTTTTTCCATGTTTTGTTTTATATTTAAATGAAGATGAGTGCTCACTGTAGGAGGGGTGTTTGAAGACATTGCTATGGAGGAGATAATGAATCCAGCTTGTCTTTACTGAGTGGCATCAGACACATGTCCAGTAGGGTGTTAGGTATACACGCCTGGGCTTCACAATGCATAGCCCCATGTATTTCTTCCAAATATAACATTTATTCTTCCAAATGCTTTTGAGAGATGTGTTTGGTATTTGATAAATCTCTCCTGTGCATATCTTCCAATTTGGCGATAGGAACCTTATCAGGGCTGTTTCTACTCATGGACTAGTCTATGCTAATCACCTTGACATTTTGTATTCATTCGGTGTGAGAGGACTGCTTTATCCTGCATTGATGGGGACACTTGTTTCTAATGAGAAATCTGATGAAATCAGGTGCTTTGAATACAGAACATGTGCAAACTTTTGTAGCTTTATAATTCTCTTAGAGTTTGCCTTTCCCTTTGGGAGAACACCACAGTTGGTTTTGATGCAAAACCACATCTGATAGTGATTTCTACCTGATAAGGATTTCACTTTAAAATCCATCAAAATGGAAAAGTGACATTTTCCAGTGGGAAGGTGGGAGAATGAGTCTCAGTCTATTTTGAGGTCTCTTATCCGTTGTCCACTCTGTTCATTTCACAAAAGATCATCTCATCAGCAATTCGGGAAAAAGAAAAAGGCTTTTCCTTCTCATTCTCAATGTCTGACATTCTTACTCTAAAAGTCATTATTAATGGAGAAAATTCTGCCTATTAGGTAATCTGTGTCTTCCCCTAGCCTGGTGGTATTTCATTATCATTTAAATATGCCACCCACTGCTCCATCTAAAACCTTCTGAATGGAGGGTCATTAGTAGATTTTTTTCTCCCTAAATTATGCTCAGTGGTTGTTAAAGCAAGTTGGTCTTCAGTGAAGCTCTTTCCACACAGAAGAACTAAAGTGGGGATTGAGATAATTATCTGGATAATTTGGTCTCCGGTTATCTCTCCTGAAATGAAACATATTTCTCATCCTCTTTTTCTTTCCTTCCTTTCATCCCTTATGGGTTATCTTTGCCAAAGAAAGGCACTCATTGCTTCCATGCCGCCTATAGAATGTATGCTTGTTTAAAAAAATGCTTTTTGATGTGATACCTATTTTTTTAGAGGCATGTCAAACCTCTAATACTACATTTCAAAGCAGAACTCCTCTCATGATTTGGATCAGCCATCTTTCTCCATCATTTCAGGGGATGAATTCTCTTTTCCATGCTTAAGATTCTCTTTGGATTGAGGATTACTCCAAACGTGGACTTCGTCTTCATGCTGAAGAATCATAACCCCCTGAGAATTGAAGATGCTTCTTCTGGTGTAAATTGCCAAAGGTTTTCAGCCCATCTCTTGCTCTTATGAATGTCAGCTGGGCACACTCTATTTTTAATCTTAGAGGGATGACCTTTCCTGGGCACCCCTGAGTGCTGTGAAAGAAAAGTCATTCCTGAGTCCATGACCTGTACCCAGTGCCAGAGAGTGGTGACCCTCATTGGAATCTGGAAACCGTCATTGGAGGGTCTGTTTCTAGGGCAGGCACTTCTTGATCTTAAGCAATCTTTCTGGGCCTCAAGTTTTCATCTGTAAAATGGTAACAAAACATGCCAACATTAAGGTATGGTACTGAGAAAATGAGATTTTAAAAAATGAAGACACTATAGACATGTGAAGTATTCACCTATTTGCCTCCTTCCATGCCCCCTTCCCCTTAAATGGACTCAGAAAAGCAGCTTTCAACAGCCTCGTCACAGTCTCTTGAGTCCCGGTGATGAGGCAGACATAATCCCAGGAGTGAGGACACACTGGAGAACAAAACTGAGTCCCCACCCTCGTGGAGCTTACAGTCTTGAAGAGGAATCAGAATATAACAAATGAACAAGTGCATATTTATTACAGTGCCAAATAGTGATAAGGGCTTTGCAGAACAAGAAATTAGGGTGAGAGTATAGAAGGGGCCACAAGGCACCATTTAAGATCATGTCTGGATAGTGTCAGGGGAAGCCTTTCTGAGGGTATGGTTTTTGAGCAGAGAGCTGAAATAACTCCATAACTAAGGCTTGTCTTGAGACTGTTGATATTAATCATGTCAAATGCTGGCTTCTCCCGTATATCACCAGAACAACCTCTTGATAAGACGCGGCTGAGTTTACTGCTTACTGAATTAAGGGAGAGCACATGCTACCTCTACAGGGTCTTAGTACCCTCTTGGGAATGCACAAAGTCAGAATATTTATTGAGTTTTAGAAGTGTATTGAGTGTGGGTCTTTCCACATGGGACTTGCTTAGGAATGGGTAAGCATTATGATACAATAGTTTAGGATTGGTGGACAGAACAAGGCAAGGATATTAGGATAAGGAGTTCAAAGAGTCTTGTGGTAGAACAGGCTCTTTGATGCTTTCTGCTGAAAAGCTGATGGATCTCTCAAGAAGTTCTGAAATGAGCAATAAGGTTATTTGGATTTTTAACTTCCAGGGAAAGAGTTTCCTAGAATAGTAATGTTATGTGATGAAGATAGTAAAATAGTCAAGTCACAATAATGTAGACAGTGAGCAGTAGGTATTTGATTCTCAACCTTTATCATCATCATCATCTGCTAATGTTATTGTGGGCTTTCTCTATCCTGAATACTATGCTTGGTGCTAAGGTGACGACGGTTAGGGACAAATAAGCGTGTGTCTTCCTCCTCATGTTGCTTAGATTCTATCCGTGGAAATAGATGGTAAACAAATACTTGTGTTAATAATTCATTATAAATATGATTGATGCTGTGAAGGGAGAATGTTACTTGCTATGACTGTGTGGTGTGAATTAGAAGGTTCTGAAAAAAAAAAGGTTCGGAAATGGTCTGTGTGTCTGGTAGAAACTTCTTGCGTATGCAGAGATGCTAGCTGGTTATGAGGCAAAGAGGGAGTTGGGTGAAGGGGACTGAATCTGAAAGAGCAAGGAGAAACAAAATGTCCCTATCTGTCAGTAAATATTATATCCTTACGTTCACATACAGGTTCGCACAAATAATATCCTAAGATGTATTCACACTTACACAGTGACAGTTTTCAAAATCATCCACATTGACACAGTCAGTCAGCAATTGCTTGGCCCATTCTTCTAACTAAACAGTAGTTGTTTGTTGAAAGAATGAGTGAATGTTGAATTAATCAGAGCTGTTGAGTTCCTCAGTGACCTCCAACAACTCATTTGCTTATGCAAAGCATACAGAAGCTTGGTAGAAGACTCGTTTGCATCCCAGCCTAGCCTGCTCAGGAATGCAAGGAAGCAGGCAGAAATGCCTCTCATGGTCATGCCTAAAGAGCAGGATGGAGATACCCCAGGCCATTTGTTCCAAGTGATTGATTTAAGCTATCCTAAGTTTGGGGCTAGTGAACAGGGAGGAGCTGGGAGTGCTCTGAGTGAAGTTATATCTTAATGAATTGGTCTCTGTGCTTTGAGGTCTTCACTCTTTGCTTTGAGCACTGTTGGAGATGAGATTGCCTTGTGATGAAATATAGGGCATGCTTGGGGTCAGACTATCCAGGTTTAAATTTCAGCTCCAACATTTAGAAGTTGTGCAAACCTGGCCAAGTTATTTAACTCCTTCTTGCCCGGTCAGCCCATCTGTAAAAAAGAGATGGTATCAGTAACATCATATGGTTCTTGAAGGATTAAATGAAATACTTCAATGAAAGGCCCTTACAGAGCCCAGAATATAGTCATTACATTGTATGTGGCAGGTGCTTCTCTCATGTCAAAGGAGAGCTCTCTGGCCCACTGTACCCCTGCACATATCCTGTCGGAAAGAGGACAGGGAAGAGGTGATTTCAGTTGTCTGGTGCATCACAGGGCGTAGCGATGGGCATAGGCAGATTTGCTTGTATTTGGAAATCAAGCACTTGAAAAGGGATTCTTATCTTGAGATTTTATTCCCGATTTTATCCGGATCTTAAAGTAGGTTTTTTCATGGAAAAGAATAGCAGTTGGCATGGATCACTGATATTATGCCATGGGTTGTTGGTGTCTCTTTCAAATTCCTATCTGAAATAAGCCTCTCTCTCTTTCTCTCTCTGAAGCTGAACCAAGCCCATCCTTATTTTGACTTGAATTTCAAACAGGTTTAGAGCAGCTGGAATAAAGCAGGAAAGTGCCCTTCAGGACTCAAAAGTGATAAAACTTTTTGTCATCCCCTACCTTGCCAACGAGTTTAGTGTGGAATTCACTTGGCTGATAAGGATGCTGACATATTTTCTCTTTGAAGGTTTATCAGATAAAAGTTGTGCAAAGCCATATTTACCATCCATTCTGTGTTTCAGATGGATAAAAACAAAAACCTTGAAGATGTGAAAACGGTAGTGAAATAAAGTACTTTGGAAACATCAAATGAGTGAGAAGCTACCCCGTAGAATTAAATAATGAGGATGAATTAAAAGCTCGAATGTTGAAACCCCTTAAACGAAAACCTTAGAGGAAAGCTCTATTCTTGGCATATGCCATTAATGGATGGAAAAGTATTTTGTATGGTTCATGGGATAATACTAATACTCTTAATACTCCAACCCCAGATTGCAGAGAGTACAAGGATAGTCTTACTAAGAACACACCTTTGTCCCTGGACAGCAAACCTGGCATTAAGAATGAGAGCTGAGCAGAAACTCTATGGCATTTTCCATGAGTAATAGGGCAATATGAGTTGTGGGCCAAGCGTCCAGGGTAGCTTTGGCTACCTCCACAATTTCTATTCATTGTTTTTCAATGTTAATAATTAATGAGGTTTCCAACCCAAAGGGTGCAGAGGTTCATGGAGATAAGATAGGAAGGGAATTTTATTTTCTTACCTATAGAGTTCTTGTCCTCTATAGGGGATGGCACTGGGGGCCAGTTGGTGAGCTAAACCGCTCGAGATATCCATGGTGAATTTACCATGCATCCCTTATTGACAAAACAAATGGATAAAAAGATTGACTTTACTGTTAATTATATTGTTGTACTCAACTATCTTTTTCAATGTCCTTAAAATTCCAAGAAATCCCAGATTCGAGAAGATAGTCATGCAATTAATACTTGATTAAATGTATTTGTGGCATGTAGACAAAACTCAAATGTGGAATTCATACAAAACATAGTGTAATCAAGAATGTATTCCCCAACTTTTCTGTAAGCACTTGTTTTGACTTAATGACTTACAGAGAATGTTTGTTTAACTAAGATGGTGCTTGTATGCCAAATATGACACCTGTGTGTCTATATCTATACCTGTCTAGCTGTAAACCACCCTTTCCTGGTGACTTTTTAAATTCCTTCTCTGTTGTTAATTACTGCCACTTTGTGAATACTTAATGGGTACCCAAGCATTTTTCATGTATTCTCATATTTAATCCTCATTAACAACCCTACGAGGTAGGTGGCATTAATTCTATTTTACAAATGAATTCAAATGAATTTTACAAATTAATTTGAAGCAGGGCCTGGAGAACTTGGAGGCCCATGCTTTTAATCAGCATACTACTCTGCCTCCATTCCCAGTTGGTTTCGTGACACCTGGTCCTTACAAGGACATGCATGAAATGAAGACCATACACAGTGGGCACTTAGCTGACCTGTAAGAACCAAGACAAAGTTTTGCTAGGTCACCTTATCCCTCTGCCTTTTCCTGCTGATTCTTCATCACAGTATTTGGCAAGAATTTATGAAGCAGGAGTTTATAATATAAAAGAAGGATGTGACAGAGTTCCTATCTTCTTAGAGAGGCAGAGTTAGCTTACATGGAAATATATATGTACTCTTAAAATTTTTTTTCATTAATTATTTTTGAGACAGAGAGAAACAGAGCATGAGTAGGGGAGGGGCAGAGAGAGAGGGCGACACAGAATCTGAAGCAGGCTGTAGGCTCTGAGCTCTCAGCACAGAGCCCGACATGGGGCTCGAACTCACAGACTGTAAGATCATAACCTGAGCTGAAGTCAGATGCTTAACTGACTGAGCCACCCAGGCGCCCCTATATGTATTCTTAACAGGCCGATATTTTTATGCATGTTTACCATAATTACGCAACCATGTAACCGTGTTTTTGCATACACACATGTTTGAATAGCATTATAATATATTAACTAAAGGTTATTTAGTTCAGACATGGGAGTAAAGATGAGGACATTAGCATTTCTTGAAGCCTACAAAATGCTGGATGCTTTGCACACATGACTTCACAACATACCTGCAAGATACATGTTTATTTCACAACATGACTACAGATATGTATTATTTTGGCCATTATACAGTATTTACCCAAACCCACCTTTCTTCCTACTATACTTCTTTGCTTACTAGGCAAGGGGAGTCATTAGAATGATCTAGAATACTGCAGATGGGTAAAGTGCGATTGGTAGTTTGTAGAGGTTTTTTTCCAATCACTCTACACAATAAAAAGCAGGCAGCTGTCTCAGGGCCCAGAACAGCCTGCCCTATATCTTTTGCTTTATTTTTCTCCTTAGCTTCTGTGACCATCTACCATATTCTATGTTAACTCGTTCCCCCCAACTAGGATATAAATGGTATTTAAGCAGGGCCCTTGTTTCTTTCATTGCTAGGTCCCTGTGCCTAAAATGATAGTAGGTAGTGAATACAATGTTTTGTACCTATCTGTTGAGATAATGATCACATTTGTGATTGAATGTATTTATGACAAATGATCAACATTTCGTGTTTATGTGTAATGATTATGATGATCTGTGATCAGTTACGAATGATGATTACCACAGAATTTTAGCTTGAAAATTTTCTGAAGGCTTTTTTTTTCTGCCCAGGAAACAGGGTTGTTGAATTGTGAGTGGAGGGAATAAAAACAAAAGAGAAAACATAATCTGTTTTGCTTTGGGTTACCATGCAAAGTCATTGGTTACTTTTAGAAATAATTCATACCGTCCTAAAAACGGATATTCTATGTGTTTGGAGACGAGGAGCATTCATCATATTGAAACAACTTAAACTTTACAATCCCATCCATTAACTCACAAAGCTGCAAGTTGGTGCAATGCTGCCTTCTCTGTCTATTTAGTATTTCCAGACAATCAGGGTACAGTACAAAGCAATTTGTTTTTATATAATTTCCTTCATGCTTGCAAACACAACATGCATCACAGAGAGAGTCAGTCATTGGCTAAAGAGAAAAAGGGATGATTTAAGGCAGGAGAGTGGTTCATTTGCTTTGGGATATGAGAAACAATTATTTCAGTAGGCCAGGTTTTCTGCAGGAAGTCAGGTGGGTCCACTGGCCTGCTGCTTTCTCAGGGGGCCTGCTTTGCCTAAGTAACTTTTTCTTTTTAAAGAATTTCATACTGAGCTGTAAATTCTTTAATGTGATAGAGATTAGGTTTGCCTCATATAAACCTGGGAGCAGTATTTCCATTTTCCCCCATTTTCCCCAAAGATCATCTGCCCCAACATGGAATCACAATTAGAAATGCTGCTGCTTTTATCATCCATCCTGCATTTGAAATGCACTTGGATTTTAGCCACGTTTGAGAATCTGATCTTCAAATAAATTCCCTTTTAGCTCTATGAACACCTTTATTTATGTATTTCTTTGCTTTGGAGAGGATTAGCTCATTTGCCTTTCTAGATATACATTCTTTAAACTTCCTTTGTGTTTTACTGACAGATTTAAGTAGGCATTTATTCAATTTCTGTAATAATTGGCAAAGTAATAAAGATCCCAC
The DNA here is from genome assembly GCF_028018385.1 of Neofelis nebulosa. Lineage (NCBI taxonomy): Eukaryota > Metazoa > Chordata > Mammalia > Carnivora > Felidae > Neofelis > Neofelis nebulosa. The sequence goes on along the minus strand of NC_080799.1, from coordinate 40,034,689 downwards.
TAAATGTCAGGCATTGTACTAGGAGGGTTTAGAGCTTTAGAGAAGAATAGACACAAGGATGGCCTCAGAAAGCTTTCTTGGCCCTAGAGAGTTAGGGAAGATGGGTCCTTGGGCCCAAATCCATTACTTGTGAAAGGCTCACAGACTTCTCCATGACTCCTTTGAATTTAGAGGGACTTCTATCTTATGGTCCTCTATGTCCCTGGCTCATTGTTTTCTGTAGTATCTCCTGGGTATCTGATCACTGACCTACAAATTCTTTGTGACACTGGTTTCTATAAAATTCATACAAGCCAATGATGAGATTAGCAGATGTTCATGAAGATCAAAACAACATCGGAAGGCTCATGTCTCATAAGACACTGTCCATATGACTCACTGCTGTTTTCCAGAGTCCTCCCAGATTTTCCTGTCTTAGTGAAGAACCTGGTTGTGTGACTTTGCTCTTTTCACTTTTACACTCCCTTTGGGGAACAGTAAATGCATAAACATTCATCATCATGCAGAGCACATTGCAGAGGTTTTGCCTTCTGCTATCCTTCGTTCTCAGTCATTTTTGCCCATGCCTTTTTTACGTCTAGAGTATTTCCCCTCGCCTAACCTCACTTATCTCCTGTTTCACTTGTCTCTATAACTTGGTGGTGCATCTTCATTGTTTAACAAAATGCCTAGCATTTAGAAAGCACTCACTAACTACTGAATAAATCAGTATGTGGATGAATGATTGGATTGAAATGAGAGTTCTGAGGTTGCCATTGAGATCGCATTGCCCTTCCAATGAGGTCCAAGGGCTCTACAGATTCTTACCCACAAAGGGTACCAGTGGGATAGTCACAGGTTACCATACACACATGATAGCTGAAGAGACCCAGAAGCAATGACACCCCAGTAGCATTGAGCACACCTAGCATCCAGGTCTTGGTTTCTAACACCATTTCCCACTAATACCTTGAAATGGCTGATTCTAGAAGTAGGATAGGAAATACACAAGATGAGCCAGGAGGATCTGGTGCTGCCAGAAAATATTGAAGTACTCAGACCAAACAATCATGGTTTATGTCAGGGAGGTAGAGGAGCTTGAAAGAGCTCTCAAGAGCCAAGGCTGGAACAATTTGAGCAACAAAATAAGGTAGTATTGGATTATGACCCGAAGTATAAAATAAATGTCCATGAGTTCATACTCATACAAATAGATGCTTTAATGAGCTAATAAAGGGGGGAGAAGAAACACATCTCCTGTGTGGCAGAACCCCAGATAATTTACATACATACCCCATCCTCCAGAGAGGTGAAGCAGACTTCTGCGCTCTTAAGTATTGGCTACACCTAGTGATTTTTTCCTCATAGAGTACAGTGTGGAGAAGGGGAAGAGCATAGAAAAGGTTTACAGTGAAGAAACCTGATAGACACTTCCTCAGCCAGAAGATCAATATTGTATCAACAGTGATAGCTTAGGCTGATTGTAGGTATCCTTGATACAATGTGATGGAAATGGCGCTTTGCCTTTGTGGTCTTCCTCCCAGCACCTATTACCCATCTAATCATGAGAAAAATAGACAAATCCCAACTGAGGGGCATTCTACAAAATTCCTGAGCAGTACTTTTGACAAGTGTCAAGCTCTTCAAAAATAAGCAAAAACTGAGAAATGGTCATAGCAAAGAGGAGCATAAGAAGACACGATGACCCAAACTATCATTAGTGTGGTATCCTAGATGGGTTCCTAGAACAGGAAAATGATTTTAGGTGAAACCCAAGGGAATAATTCCAAATGAGGACTTTAGTTAGTAATTATCAATATTGGTTCATTAATCTGACAGATAGACCTTACTAATGTAAGACATTAGTAATAAGGAAAGTTATTGACAGGTGTGGATTATATGGGAACTCTCTTTGCAATTTTTCTATAAATCCAAAACTGATCTGAAAACATAAACTCTGTGAAAGGAAACTAAAAGCCATGGGCAATCACTCCTGTGGCAGCCATTGATGGATTCCCTCTTCCTGGCGCCCTGGGCCAAGACTAAACTGTGACTCTACTCTTCTGCACCTGGGGACCACTACTTGGAGCAGTATTCATTGAACAATAGAAGCTCTCACCCTCCCCACATCCTCCCCTCACACACCCGGTATGCGGATTTTATTTTCCTTTGCTTCATATAGCACCCAGATGCTGCTACAGGCAAGTATCTGACTGCCTTGCATGCTGTTGTTCAACACACTGGGGAAAAAATGAGCCTTCTTGCTGGAAGTCTGGGTCCCTGAGCAAATAGAAGAGAAAGATGGCACATGCAGGGGGTGATGAGGTCAATAGAAAGCCTGAAAGCCAGATGATTGAGAAATCTATCCTTAGCTCAGGATTTGAGGAAACCTTACCCTTCTCCCTTCTCAGTTTGCACTATTCCTCAGACTCCAAGAACACCACCCCAACCCACACCCCGCTTATTGGACAGGGTAGGGAAAGTGTTGTTGTCCCTAAGCCTTCCGATTCCTAGGGTTTAGTTGTTGGAAAGAGCTCTTCAGAGTCTCTAGCTTTCATGCTGGTTTTAGTGATCTGCATATGCTCTCTGGTGCTTTTTGATTTCTTTCTTTTTTTAATTTTTAAAATTTTAAAGTTCTAGTGTAATTAATGCATAGTGTTATATTAGCTTTAGGTGTACAGTATAGTGATTCAATAATTCTGCACATTGCTCAGTGCTCACCTCAGTAAGTATACTCTTAATCTCCTTCACCTATTTCTCTCTCTCTCTCTCTCTCTCACTCACATGCACGCACATGCACACACACACACACACACACACACACACACACACACCCAACCACCGGTTCTCTATTGGTGCTTCCTGCTTTCTGAGTTCTATACTGGGCTCTGGAAACATATGTGGACTGAAACTGATGGTATGCAAAGACCTTTGGGATTCCCAATGTGACGTGGTGGCAGTCTGAGGTTCCATCTTCCAAAACTTCTCAGAATCCTCCTGAGAGTTTAAAGTGAAGAATAAGCTCTGGAACTGCTCAAATTCACCCTCCAGTCGTGAAGAAGCCACTTAACCTCCATGAATGTGATGTGCGGAATGGGGAAGTACTGATACCTGCTTCATAAGACTGTGTGAAGATTAAACACATCAACATATGTAAAGGACTTTTAACAGTGCCTGTCACCTGGTAAATTCCCACTAAATGTTAGCCCCTCAGAATCAATTGCATATACTTAAACTCTGAAGCAATAATATTTCCCATTTTACCTCCTCTTGATGTGAGGAGGTAGAAAGCCCTTGTCAGGCTTTGTCTCATCTTAGAAAAAGATTAGAAGTTGCACCTAAATGTAATATTTGTAATTGAGGGGGCTTACATTTTGTTTGGATTAATAATTCACTAATCAATCTCATAGGTAAAGATCAAGCTGAGAAATCTTTTTTTTCCATTATTAATAATTTGAATATTCCATTTACTGAGCGATTATTATGCGCCAGACTCTGTGCTAAGTGCTTTATGTGATTATGTCTAATCCTTCCAGCAGTAGGAGGTAGATACTATTATTCGTTTCACTTAACCTAACATCAGAGAGGTTAAGTGACATTCTAAGCTTGCCAGGCTAGTAAGAGGTGAAGCTAGGATTCAGAACAGGGCTTACAGATTCTAGAGATAGTCTCCAGATTGCTACACTCCATTGCTTCTGTTTGTTCAATAGCCTAGAAAAGACTGCTAAAAAAGAATCTTCTATCCCCCTGTTTTTATGGGGAGAGGGGATGAAGGAGAGGAAGTGCTATTTGCACATGTATGAAGATTCAAAGCAGGAGGGGTGTGCAGAGTTTGGAATGCCTTAGTAACAAGGCTAAGATTCTCCAGTCTGTTTTCCTCCCTGTTTATCTTTAAGTTCCACCGGCTTCCACAGAAGCTGGATTGTTTGAGTTTTCTCTAAGCCTGGGTCTAAGGAATCAGTCTCTTATAGTAAATCATCAGTTTGTTCCTGAGAAGGGTCTTTTGACTGTTCATGGTCTTCATTCATCCCAGAAGATGGAGGTTTTCAGCCACTTGATAGGAAGATTTCCTATGATGTGTTTTATGCTGTTTCTAGGGCTAGAGTATATTCTCAGAATGAGAGAAGCCCAAAGAAATGTTGTCTCTTGTTAGCACCAAGCTCTTATTAACTATGCGTTGCCGTAAATATATGGATGTGATCAAAATCTCTTTATCTAGAAAGCATTTCCTCACATCCATTGTTCTTTATTATTATTGCTGGTTGTTTCCATAATTCAGTAGTTTTACAGAACTTCATTCGGCTAATCCCTTAGAGCCTAAACATTTAGGCTGGATCTGGCCGGTAATAAGCCAACTAAGATTTGATATCCTACTATGTGTGCCTTATGGCATCATCTAAGCCAACAAAAACTTTGTGGATATTTTAAAAAATGCACTTGAAACCATTTAATAGTACTTATATAAATATGAACCTTCATCCAGTAGTTAAAATTAACATTGGGATATTAGCTCATTAAATTAATGGGAAGTGATCTATGTCCTTTAAGATTTCAACAACATCATTTAAAAAAAGTTGTTAATTAGAGAAAGTAGTGATTTCAGAACATGAGAAACCATTTTGGTTATTTTCAATGTGCTGTGTGTGATTATGTGAATTATTAACTCTGAGTAGCATTCAATTTAGTCCATTTCTGTGGCTTTATGAACTATTTCCAGTCACCATTTGTTCTTGTTTTCAGTTAAAAAATATGACATGTAAATTTTAGCCTGCACCTTGTAATGAAAACATGAAAAAAAAGAAACTTTCTTGTACTTTTGCATAATTGTGTAGTATTTCTTCGTAGAATTTCTTCTGTGTACCTGCCTTAAAGACTTGTATATAAGAGATAATTATGTGCTAAAATTTTTGCAAAGAAAATTTGTGCTTTTATTGACCGCATAGTTAATGCTGTTATACCTTGCCCTGCTGAAACCAGAAAATTTTTTATCAAATTTATTGAGGTGATGTTAACACATTTTCCATACTGTATTTGGAAGAAAAAAATCCAAATGAAAGATAGATGCATTTGCAGCTTACATCTCAACCTTTACTATGGTTGACATTAGACCATTTTGAAACTCACTCTTTTAAGTTTTTATTTATTTTTGAGAAAGAGCATGCAAGCAGGGGAGGGACAGAGGGGGACAGAGAGAGAGAGAAAATCAGAAGCAGATTCCTCACTCAGCATGGAGCCTGGCGTGGGGCTAGATCTCATGACTGGAAGATCATGATCTGAGCCAAAATCAGGAGTGAGATGCTTAACTGACTGAGCCACCCAGGCACCCTGAAACTGACTCTTTTGTTTTGTAGAAGTGGGAATGCCACTCAATTCCATCCAGTATTATGCACTTATAGCATTCTGGGGAAGGATGGACCATCTATTACTTGATAGAGGCTTTGTAAAGTAGGTTGTGCAATTGCAAGAGTATTTGAAATAATCTTCATGGAAATGCATTTGCCCATCATAGATACTAATACAATTATGTTCTGGTGTTAAGAAACTGTTCATTTGTGTTTCAAAGATGAGCAGGGAAGGGACCATTCTACTGCACAGCTTTGTGGGTGCCTTGACACCTGTAGCAATGTACATGGCGCCCCCTGCAGTTGTGCAGTGTATAATCTACATTCTTAATCCAAATATATTCAAGGTATTTAAGCTGAAGACCAGCATCTTTGCTTTAACAGGGTCCTGGCACATCATGTTGTCTTTTACTCCTTTAGGCAGGTTATACTTTTCATTTGAAGGGAATCTGAAAAGAGCAAGCTGAGCCCTGTGGCTAAACTGTTAATCTTTAGGCATTCTCCTTGTAAAGTATTTTCACTTATATATTACAAATATGTAACATTGGCAAACAGGCTCAGAAGAGATGGGACATGGTGTTGAGAAGAAAAACAGAGAAAAATGGGGTGGAGACACAGGCATCAGTATAGCCTTCAGATGTCCCCAGGTGTTTCTTGTGCACAGTCAGAACTGAGAGCTGGTGGACAAGGGAAGCATTAAGTAGGTAAAATGAATACAGGGACTTCCTTCCTTCTTTCCTTTTTTCCTCAAATCCATCCATCCATCCATCTATCCATCCATTCATTTATGTATCCAGCAAACAATTATTAAGAATTTCCTATAGGGACACCTGGGTGGCTCATCTGGTTAAGTGTCCGACTTCGGCTCAGGTCATGATCTCGTGGTTGTTGGGTTTGGGCCCTCTGTCGGGCTCTGTGCTCAGAACCTAGAGCCTGCTTCAGATTCTGTGTGTCTCCCTCTCTCCGCCCCCCTCCCCCACTCATGCTCTGTCTCTTTCCCTCTCAAAAATAAACATTTTTTTAAAAAGAATTTGCTATATGCTACTCACTGTTCTACAAGTTGGAGACACAGCTGAGAACAAAACAAACAAAGCCCTTATCTGTGGGAGCTTACATTCTAGCCTAGGGAGTCAAACCTTTCTTGATTCAGAAAAAATCAAGTTGGGGGATTATTACAACATACAACCTTTCACCAAAAGCACAAACAGAATTGTTTCGTTGGAGTATTATTTTGGGCCACCCCTCCCACCCACTCCCCAAATCTAAATTACAAAAACTTTATGTAATGAACTCATATCACTTCCATTTGTGAATTTTTCCTATTTTGAATACCCACCCTGCCTCCAGGTACTCCATATCTACCTTTGCCTAGTTTGCCCCCATCAAACTTGTAACAAAAGGTAAAACTCTTAAAATGCCATGATGCTTATATCTGCTCCCCAAATGTTTTGGGAATTTCAATAAAATTGAATATACATAAAAATACGTGGTCAGGGGTTCCTTAAACTGAGGCAAGGTGCTAAACTTGTCTGCTATGAGGCCACCTGCTTGTATGTCATCTGTTGGCACCAGCCCAGGCGTTTGTGTGCCAGGACACATGAAATTAAGTTTACCTGATGCTGCCTGACAGCAGCTTTCTGCTACAACGTGCAAATTAGATTAGGTTAAGGTAGAGGGCAGAGTTAATGGATGGCTTCAAAGATTGATACTAGAATAGTGATGGCTTTAACCAGAAGGTGACTGGTCATGGTCCAGCTTGGGTCACTGGTGATCACAGCTTCCTGTTATTGATGCCTGTGCAGTGACCTGTGGGGAAACGCATGGTTTATTTTTTATTGGATTTTACAGTACGGCCCAACATCATGTTGGTGGTGGGACTTCATTGACCTCTATTGCTGAATTTGAGGAAGGAGGGTCAAAGCATGAATAGGTGTTGGAGACTAAATAAGCATGTTTCCTCCTGAATGTTGCTCATCCTCATTCTGAATGTTGGGCACATGAGGAATGCTCCAAGTTTGTATAGCTGCCTCTTGGGAATAGCATCTCTTGGACAAAAGCTGACGAGATCACTTGGGTCTCTCGCAGCATGCTGGCACAGGTATCTCATTTTGAACTGATCTAATACAAACTTAAAAATGCAACAGAAAAATCTTTTCATTTTAAGTTAGAGGAGCTTAACGTTGACTCTGCCTCATTAAATCTCCGTTGTCTTCAAAAGCACTTTTTACTTTTATCGAAAATGCAGAAATCCTCAACTTCATCCAGTTTTTGAAGATGCAGTGTTTAGTTGTGTCATAAACTTTAATAAAGCATCTATGGTACAACTTAATGACATCTTATTCCAACTATGGCTTAATGGCATACACAACGAGTTGAGGGAAAAATAAATTCAAATATTTATGCATAATATGCGCAAAAACCTAAATCTTTCATTGGAAAGTTGAGCAGTGATGCATAGAAGGAAACAGAAATAACTACCAAAGGAATTAGACAATGATCTACAGATGTGCTGGGATGGAATTGATGGGTTTATTTATTTGTTTAAATAATTGTTTCTTCTGTAATTATCTAACTTTTAAACTACTCTCATTTTAAGTAGAGTTGAGTTTGTTTCTGGCAAGAATGAGTGTTATATTTTTGAAGGGAACAATAACAACAAAGAACAATTTAGAAACTACCATTTTTAAAGTTTCTGAAGATAAGCTAGAAAAACACTTTGGGGCTTAGCTAACAGGCTAAAGGGAGAAGCGAATTTCACATAAAAATCAATCGCTCTGTTCACTGACACCCAGTGACAGAAATAATAATTGTGTCCATGTAAAATCAGACCCCTTGTTACTTTTTAATGAAGTCTGTCTGATTCTGTGATATTTTTGGCTTAGGAAATGAAAGAGATGTTTTATTAAATGAAACTTGGTCTACATAGGTAAAGAATCTGAATACGTGTGTAATCTAACACTGTACAATAAAAAGCAAATATTAAAAAATATTTAGAGAAACACAAATGTAGCTTCAAATAGACTTATTTCCCCAAGAAGCCTTATATCTTTACTGTCAATGGAATAGTGGCCTGCGTTTTGCCTTTGAACAATGGCAAAAGCCATTGGAAAGGAAAGAAAGGTTTACCCCCTCTTGGATCCTTATGCCACAGCGTCTGTTTCCCGCTGTAGTGAGAAGTCCAACTATCTTTTGCAAGCCAAGAAAAATAGGACCTTTTTCAAATGGTGTGACGCTAAGATGCTGGCAGAATTCAAAAGTGCTTTCCCCAAACAGTATAAAGCCCCTTACCTGTTTAAAGCTGGTTACTTGGTTTGCCAAAGTAAAAGTTTTCTTACAGTCTTTCTGGCCTTTTCCTTCTCTCCTTCCCTTTTCTTCCTCTCTCCTCTCTCTCTCTCTCTCTCTCACACCCACCCACCCTCTCACCTGCCTCCCTTCCCCCTCTTCCTTTTTCTCCCTTCTTCCTCTCAACATTAAGATACTTAGTGTAACCTCAGCATTATTAGTTTTAATGCTCACCTTCCCAAGAGTGATAAAACTCCAAGGGAGTTTCTTTTTTAAAAGCAGAACTCATTTATTCTTGAGCGGCTCTAGATGGGAACCTTCAGCTGACCATTTTTTCCCCTAGTGTTCATGTGAATGTGTGTACTTGTGTATATGGGCATGGGTGCACACACTTTCATAGAGACATATGGTGATATGGAGGGTCTGTGTGGTCCATGAAGTTCTCTAGTGTTGAATGTGATATGTTTGGTCTAAAACCAAGAGTGATGTGTCCCTGTGTAGAATTCCTCACCCTGAATTTCATACTTAACCATCATTTATCAAAGGATATCTAAGAAATTCTATTAGGTTAAAAAGGTAGAGATTTTGTTCCTTTCTACCTTGTTTTTGACTTGAGAGACAGAGACAGAAGGCAAAGAGAGAGGCAGAGTGGAGGAAACTCCCATAGTAACTAGAACAGGGTAGGATGCCATCCTTTCATTTTACCTAGTTCACAGTACCTGCTTCTGTCTAAAACTACAAGAAGAAATGTCATTGTGAGTGTGTGACAGTGTGAGTGGGGAGGGTTACCTTCTTAGACTAGCATCTCACAGGGCGAGGTCTTGGCAAAGGCACAGCCATCAAAATTAATGAGCCTAAAATGGGATTCACCTTAAAAAAAAAGAGCTTTTGAAAAAATTAGCTTTCCTTTTAACAGTCTGCCTGTGCTATCAGAATAGGAGCTATAAATCTGTCTGGTAGGGTCCTCTGTTCTTAAAATAGGTAAAAGATGGATGGATAGATGGATATTGGATGGATGGATGTGTGGATAGATAGATGAATAGATGGATGTATATCTACATGTGCACACATTTACATTCTTCAAATAGGTACATATTTGCTCTTCAAGTCTGTTTATCTCTGGAGAGCAGAGCATGGAAGAGGTGGGATATGCAATATTCTCTTGTACTAAGACTCAGAGAATGAGACCATCTCACCTTCAGGCTCTTCTAGGCATATTTTGAGGCATTGTTGTGCAGTGGAAAGGACACAGAGTTTTGAGTCACCAAGAACTAGATTTAGATCCTGATACTACCACTTTTTAGCTTGAGTAGCCTTGGTCAAGAGAGTTAACCTCACTTTCCATCTCTGTAAAATGAAAGAATACTTTCTAACTTGTGAGATTGTTGAGAGAATGAAAGCATATCTATCTCTTTCTCCTACACCTGTTACTTATACCTTTACCTGTACCCATACCTATTCCTCTACGTATACATAGTAACTCAATGCCTAGAATTTGGAAGGCACATTGATAAATGGAGGATACAGCTACTATTTCCATTGCTACTAATTATCTCCCTTTTACCCATTGTCTCTTCCTCCTCATGATTTTTTTTCCTACCATGCTTTTTAGAAATAGGAGTCACATCTTAACTCCAATGGCTGCTTACTAAACTTTCTCTAGGTTGCTGGCTACCAGTGTTGGGCAGTCTCTCTGTCTCTGTCTCTGTCTCTGTCTCTGTCTCTCTCTCTCTGTCTCTATATATCTATATCTATCTTAACATTGATAGATGTAGATCTGTGTCTACAGGCTATTCTAATTCACAGTTTGCAGAGTTAGAATCACAGAAATCAAATTTCCCATGACATTTCACAAATACTACAAACACTATGTCTCCCATTCCTTCCCCCTCAGTTTTTTTTTTTGCCTTTCTTTTAAATGAACACGTGTATATTTTTAATTTCAAATTTTGCTCAATGGTATGTTTCCTTCAAAATAATGAAATCAGAAGCAGGAAAATATAAAGGTGGCAGGTTTACATCTCAACACTCACAGACCTTAAATCAACTGTTAAAATGGATGCTATTCTTAAAAGATAATGCAACAAATGATCTTATAAGGCATTAACATCATAATCATATATATGAGACCATGGTGAACAAACCCAAATCAAGGTAGAATTTTAGGATGTCAGATGGATTTGTTTTCTGAGACACAAGATTATGTCACCTTATCTTCTCTCCATTACCCTGCAAGTAGACAGACATGGTAAAGACCATTGATAACTTCTGCTGGGGCACCAATAAATAACACTAGTTTATTATTATGCACTAGATTGTTCTATAAGCACTTGGCGTAAATCTTTGATCTTTACAGAAAATTTAGGGAATAGATGCTGTTTTTATCTCCATTTTACAGATGAGTTAGCTAAGCCCCAGGGAGCTGAAGTGATACCCCCAAGTTTGCAGAACTAGCATGAGGTAGACCAGTAAGGGGCACCAGTTTCTCCCGCTCCCAGGAGTGTGGGCTCCTGCGCTTTGCCAGCTCACTGGAATACCATAGTGGCTTTCTGTGTTGTATATCATGTATGTGTGCCACTTTGGGTTTTCCTCACTGCATGGGCCCCATCAATAGTCAGCATTTCCTGTGTGTCTTCCATAGAAGTGCATGTGATGATGATATGTTTTGTGAGGCATCTCTTGGCTTCTCCATGCTGTGTATTTGTGCGTCCCACTGTTTCTTCCTCATTCCACATTGGCAGCTTGCGGCTCCAGGCTGAGCTTTGAAAGTGAAGGCTAAAGTTCCATCTCAACCCAGGTGATAAAACCAGGGCAGAATGAATAAAGTGGGAACCCTGATGTTGGCAGCTGGAACCCAGACTTGGGTTGTATTGAGTTATCAGCAGGTCCTTCTGTCACTGCAGCTTTGGCTCTTCTTAGGTTTTTTTTTTTTTATTATTTATGCATTTGAAATTAGGTAGTAACAAAGGCAGGGGAGAGGGAGCTGAGGTGTTTTGCTTTCATATGATGGAAACCAATGCCTGCATGCTATCTGTTGTACCTTTTGGACAGGTAGGATGATTGCAATGACAAAAGAATGACTATGGTGGCAGAAACGGAAAGCAAGGCATTTTAAGAGTCATAACAACTGCACTGCATCCATGAAAACCATACCAATCTTCCCGTAGCTACTGGGGCTGCCCACATTCTCAGCTCTTACTTTGAAACACAAACCCTAGTTGTTCTAACTTAACTTTTCACCTACGGAGTGGTTTAGGAAAATCCAAGGTCATTCATGGCAGTTAGAAATAGCCCAGAAGAAGACTCATTTGTGCGTTGCGTGGGGGTGGGAGCAGGAGATGTAAAAAAGGGTGGAGTGGTCCTCTCCACTCTGCATGACCGTTTTGGGGTTGTTTCTAGCTATCTTGCCCCCTTCTTCTCTTTCCAAACTTGACAGCTTCACTAACTGTTTATCTCCAGGCTTGACCTTGGAGTAATTATACATATGAGGCTTGTATTATATACCTTCAGTAATAAATATTGAAAAGATCTCATAGCTGGCTGAAAACCTCTCAATCCAGGCATGTAGAGTGGTTCTGAGTCTACCCTTGGAAGCCAAGTTTGTCCAGTGCCACATGGGTCTTCTGTCTGTTAATGCAGAACCCGGAGGAGAGGTGGCATGTTGGCAGATAGCAGTTCTCTGATCCACACAGACCTACGTGCTGCATGTGAGATTTAGGATATTTTCCCCCTGTAATTACATTTGTGGATCTGGTTCCTGATTTGCACTTTCTCAGTTCTTTAGGTATACATGTCTGTGTCTCCTATCTCTATCAAACTCATTGTACCTTCTTTAGTTCTTCCATGTGAATAGTTTCTCTGCTCTGTGATCGAAGTTTCCACTGTTTAAGGTTATGTTCATCCATTTTTTCACTTGGGAATTGTTGTATGCAGTAGGTTCATTTACTATTTATTCCACAAGTATTTATTAATTAGTCCTATGTGCCAAGTCAAGATTATTCATAAGAGGATAAGAGAGAAAGAACATTGTCTTCCTCTTTTAATGTTTGTAATAGCATGGATTATAAAAAAATTAGTTAGAAACCTAAACTGTCATCAAACTGGGAATGTAAAGGTGGCTGGTGGTAAAGTAACACAGTGGAATACTACAGAGCAGTGGAAAATGAATGAGTAGATGAATCTCAGATTTTCATGCTGGGGAAAAAACCCACAAGTGGAAAATGGGTGTGTTAATCACTTACATGGAGTTTAAAAACATGAAAAATAGGGGCACTTGGGTGGCTCAGTTGGTTGTGTTTCTGACTCTTGGTTTCAGCTTGGGTCATGATCTCCCGGTTCATGTTTTCCAGCCCCGCATCAGGCTCTGCACTGACAATGAGGAGCCTGCTTGGAATTCATTCTCTCTCTCTCTCTCTCTCTCTCTCTCTCTCTCTCTCAAAATAAATAGACTTAAAAAACATGAAAAGTAATGTGAAACAAATTAATACATTGCTTAGGGGATATATGATACATACATAGGATATATATGTATATACATGCATCTACATATATTAAAGGGGCTTCTAATTTATTAGTATATCTTATTTGTTAAACTTGGTATAGAAAACAGTTATTTGTATTGTTTACAATACAATATACTGCAATATATATACAATATAGTGTATATAATACAGTATACTGCTTATGTGTCTTAAATATTTCATATTCATTTTTTATAAATAAAAATTAATATACTCCAGATTCACCCATTTTTTTTAAAGAATTCATGAATTATTTCTCACATGTACTCTATAGAAGTTGGGTGGGATGGTGGAAAGGTTGAGGGGATTAATTAAAATAATGGAAAAGGGATTTGAAACAAAAAGGAATTTTTTTTTGAGAACTTTTGCCTTAGGCACATCTCTGATCCCCAGTGTAGCTATTAATTAGCCCTAGCATTTGGGGAAGAATGGTTAACTCAGGTGCAAGTTCTAGTTCATGTGACTTGGCCTTTTTAAACATCAAGTTGTTAGGAAAGAATACATGCTTCCATTCCCTTGGGGGCTGGTAGGAGAATTCTGGGTCTTGTAATTACCATGTTCATTTTCCCTTCTTTCTTTGTAAGTCTTGCTCACTCTCCAAACCTGCCTCTCTTGTGAAGTTTTCTAATACTTTTCATTTTTCTCTAAAAATCCCAGGATCTTTGTACTTTCCACCACCCTAAACCACAACATGTGGTTTATGTGGGTTTCTATGACCCAATTATTTACCCAATTTTATATGGATAAGGAAATTAATACCTAGGAAGGATAAACGACTTGTCTTCTGGTTCACAATGATTTACATACTTTTTTATTTATTTATTTTTTTTAACGTTTATTTATTTTTGAGACAGAGAGAGACAGAGCATGAACAGGGGAGGGGCAGAGAGAGAGGGAGACACAGAATCTGAAACAGGCTCCAGGCTCTGAGCTGTCAGCACAGAGCCCGACGCGGGGCTCGAACTCACGGAGCATGAGATCATGACCTGAGCCGAAGTCGGACGCTTAACCGACCAAGCCACCCAGGCGCCCCTGATTTACATACTTTTTAAACGTTTGTAAGTTTCCAACTTACAGCAAAAGTTCAAGAATAGTGAAAATAACTTCCATACCCATTTTACCTCTTTTGTCAATTGTTGATATTTTTACCATTAGCTTTATCCTGTCCTCTCTTTCTCCCTTCCTCCAACCCTCTTTCCTTCTCTCTCTCTCTCTTCATCCATCTCTATTTATTTATCTACCTATAGATAGACCTCTCTGTACCTCTATCTTTTTACCTCTATTTATCTGTTAATCATCTGTTATCTCCATCTCTATACCAATATTTATATACATACATATCTTTTATTCTTAGCAGGGCACCCTGTTATCCTTGAATACTTCAGTGTGTCACTCCTAACAAGGACATGATCTTACGTGACCACAACACAATATCAAAATCAAGAAATTTAACACATTATATAGTCCTGTTAACTAGTCCATGGTTCATTTTCCACCTTCTCAATTGTCCCAAGAATGATCTTGATGGCAATTTTACATGGTCCAGAATCCAGCCCATCATGCATTTCATGTAGTTGTCAAGACTTTTTTAGTATCCTTTAACCCAGGGCAGCAACACAGTCATGCTTTGTCTTTCATGATTTTGACGTGTTCTTTTTTAAGAGTACAGGCCAAGAAAAAAAATAAATAAAAAAAATAAATAAAAAAAAAAAAAAAAAAGGGGCGCCTGGGTGGCGCAGTCGGTTAAGCGTCCGACTTCAGCCAGGTCACGATCTCGCGGTCTGTGAGTTCGAGCCCCGCGTCAGGCTCTGGGCTGATGGCTCGGAGCCTGGAGCCTGTTTCCGATTCTGTGTCTCCCTCTCTCTGTGCCCCTCCCCCGTTCATGCTCTGTCTCTCTCTGTCCCAAAATTAAATAAAAAAAAAACGTTGGAAAAAAAAAAAAAGAGTACAGGCCAAGAATGGTTTTGTAAATAACCTTCAGTTTGTGTTTTCCAGCTGTTTCCTCATGATTTGTGTCAGGGTGTGTTTTCTTGGCAGGGATACCACAACACTGCTGACCCCCTCATTTTCCCAGTGCATCATATCAAGAAGCATCTGATGGTTTGTGCCATTATCAGTGATGTTATCTTGAATCACTCTGTTCAGATGGTGTCTTCTAGATATCTCCACTAAAACATTTCCTGTTGTAATTAATAAATGCTTTTAGGAGAAAAATGCTTTTAAGCCTTGTAAATATCCTGTTTGCCATCAAACCTTCACTGGTCTTACCACCCACTGATGATTCTTGCCTGAGTAGCTATTACTAGGATGCTGTCACCTGATGGCTTTTCTAACCCCATCACACGTACATGTATTAGTGGGCATTCTATTTCCTTTTCCTCATGTGTTCATTTAATCATTTGTATCAGTATGGAGTCATGAATTCACATTTTATTCAGTGAGTTGCAGTCTCTTGCTGTCATCATTTGTATCTGTGATCATATTGCTCCCAGATTTGGTCACTAGGAGCCCCCTCAAACTGGCTCCTGTGTCCTTTTGGCATATCTCCATCATTCCTTGGTGACATCTTCCTCTCTTGGCACCACAAGGTGATCCAGACTCATCTTTTACCAACTCTGTTCTAGTTGGAGAACCAGACATTTTCCCAAGGAGTTCTTTTTACTTTTTAGTGGAGAATGGTATTGAGAAATAAAGTTCTAGGTACTTCTGATCTCCAGGTTCTCCAAATGGACAGTGTGTGTAGAACTAAGTAAAAAACATACACTCTTGCACATAGACATCTGTATCACTGTCTTTGAAAATCCATGAAGTTATGTGCTTCCTCAAATTCTTTTTTTTTTTTTTTAATTTTTGACAGAGCGAGAGAGTGAGAGAGAGAGCCCTTCCCCAAGAGAACCTGGCTCCCACAGTTACTTATTTATTCAATCCTAGAATACACAGAAAATAAGTTCCAAAATGTTAACCCATACTATTTTGAAAACCAAACCTACCAACTAGTGTTCAGTATTTGTTCACAGTTATTTTATCTTTAGTGTGAATGTATACATTCAAAATGTTGTGTTCTCAAGTTACATGGATTACTTCATTTTTCCTCTTTCAGTATTATATATTATTCATTTGAAATACAAATAGATTTATTTTTCTGTTTATATTCCACTTTATTACTTTTCCTTCCACCTATGTTGATTTTCTTTAATTTGATTTTGTGTATGTCAAACATTATTATCATTCCAAAAGTCAAAGTGATTCAGAAGTTACACTCACAAAAGTGTCATTCATCCATTCCAAATGCTTCTATTACATTCCCACTTATTTGCTATAAGTAATCATTTTCATTAAGTAATCATTTTCATTACTTTCTGGTCTATTGTTCTTGCCCTTTTCCTCTCAAAAAACAAATGCACATGTTTTCTTATTTCACATCTATCTTGCACATAGGTCACCATGCTATCAGTTCTTCACCTCCCCCGCCCTCAACCTTTACACTTAATAGCAAGCAGGCACAAAGCTATCACACAACATGTCCTTTTAAGGTCTGTAAAATATCAGCCCTCTGTGTTTAGGTACTCCATCCAAATCCTTGCATAAAACAGCCATTTCAGGCAGTTGTGACAAATTTTTTTGTAGGACTAAGCATTCCTTTTAGTTTAGAATGAGAACACACTAGTGCATTTTGATTTTATCCAGGAATTATATGCTGGAAATCACACCATGTCCACAGGGATCTCGCTCATTCTTTTTTTTTTTTTTTATTGCTGCATAATACTCCTTTGTTCAAATGATCATATATTACTTTTAAAAATTTGTTTAATGTTTATTTTTGAGAGAGTATCATAGTGTAAGCGGGGGAGGGGCAGAGAGAGAGGGAGACACAGAATCCGAAGCAGGCACCAGGCTGTGAGCTGTCAGCACAGAGCCCCACGTGGAGCCTGAACTCACAAACTGTGAGATCATGACCTGAGCGAAAGTCAGATGCTTAACCGATGGAGCCACCCAGGTGTCCCATCAAATGACCATATGTTATTGAACCAATCTCCCATGTGTGTTCATATAGGTGGTTACCAATATTTT
Source organism: Neofelis nebulosa (assembly GCF_028018385.1). Taxonomy (NCBI): domain Eukaryota; kingdom Metazoa; phylum Chordata; class Mammalia; order Carnivora; family Felidae; genus Neofelis; species Neofelis nebulosa. The sequence continues at coordinate 40,017,495 of NC_080799.1, read as the reverse complement.
ATAATTATAAACATTACTGCCATGCATCAGCTTGTCTCTATGTTTGTTCTGTCTGTTGTTGGAGGGGTTTCTTCAAAATGAATCTCTAGAACTGAGACTGGTGGGTGATGAGGTAAGTGCATGCATAGTTGTGTTAGATAATGCCAAATTTCTCTCCATTAGGATTACATTCTGATTGCAATATATGAGAGTGCCTATTTATTTACCCAGAGCATTCCCAGAATGTATTTTCTAGGTAATTGTAGTGTTGGTTTTTTTTTTTTTTGCCTTTCTGATTACACTTACCATTACTAGTTATCTTTTATCAATTTTACAGACTGTAAGATCATTGAGGAAAGAGGTTGTATGCTTGTAATCATGTTTGTAACCCTATTGCTTAGGAGAATGTCTGGTACAGAATAGACGCTTGAATACCCTTGGTAGGATTGCTGGGTGAAAGAATCGTTTCATGGAAGGTAGTTGGGTGGAAGGATGATTCAGAGAAAGAGTAAAAGCACTGGTAACTAGCTGGATGGTTAAATGAAAGGACTGTTGTGTGGGAGGGGGAAACTACTCTTTTGGTTATAATTCTATGTTCACTGAGGCCAAACACTGTTGTATACATCATTTTCATGTCATTTGGTCTTATATATATTGAGTGTTCATTCAAGATCTGTTGATGGTCTGAAAACGACTGGCAGGCCCATGACAGTCATCTTTGAATTCACCTTTGATGTTCATTTTTTAATTTGTATCTGCCACAGGTGCTGGGCACATAGGCAGTACTTAAATATTCAACTTGTCAGTAGGTCAGATGGTCAGTTACAGCTACAGCAAACATATTAGCTGCTATATCAAGGAAGCTGAAGCTGCTTCATCAGGTTTTTCAACAATAGTATTGGCTTGATGTACTCTCTCTGGACACACATTTACTCTGAGATTATTAAATCACTAGTGTACTTAAATTATCAGGTATTTTAAGAATGGATGGACCTTGGGGCACCTGGGAGGCTCAATCAGTTAAGCACACAACTCTTGATTTTGGCTCAGGTCATGATCTTGTGGTAGTGAGTTCAAGCCCTGTGTCAGGTTCTATGCTGACAGCAAGGACCCTGCTTGGGATTCTCTGTCTCCCTCTCTCTCTACCCCTCCCCACATGTGTTCTCTCTCCCTCCCTCCCTCCCTCTCTCTCTCTCTCTCTCTCTCTCTCTCTCAATAAATAAATAAATAAATAAATAAATAAATAAAATAAAATAAACTTAAAAAAAAAGGATAGGTGGTCCTTGGGCAGTCTTGTAATTATTCACATGATACAATCAGGGAACAAACTTGCCTTGGAAACAGTGTCTTAAAAAAAAAACACAATTTGGGGGCTATTTCATAATCAAGCAGTTAAAGTGGCTGGAAGGAATTCCTTTAGGAGTTGATAGAAAATGGATATTTTAAAGGGCTCATGTTCTGAAATACCTGTTTTAGCCATATCTTTATTTTCTCACTGCAGTGAATTGAGTAGCAAGTTCTTCTTACATTTGATATTATGAAAAGAAAGGAATCCCAATTTTTACCATAGATATGTTCTTTTTGAGTCTATGAGAGGTTCATAATTGAGGCTTAGAAGATGAGATGCTCTTTAATGTCGATAAGAACTCGTAGAGATGTCACTCTAGCTGAAAATGTCTTTTCCCAGATAGTTTGCATCCTGGCCAAGTGTCCTTGTGTGAAAGTAACATTTTCCCATCCAGAGCCAGGAAACAAGCAACTGTTACTGCCACTGGTTGGTGTTGAGTAATCGTACATAGGTGGGGTGGGGTGAAGGCAATCTGAATTATAAAATGCCTTCCTTTGAAGTCAAATCAATTTTTATTCTTAATCTGCGAGCATGAGATGGGAACAAATAACTTCTGAGTGAAATAAAGATTTCTTAGGCTGTCAAGATTTATCTTATCAGTCTGAAGAGGTGGGATTTCTGTTAGCAACTGGCAGTTTTAAAAATCCATTCGCCTGAGGAAGTGTGAAAACAGCCTGCGGAACAAAGACTCTAAGCTATTGCTGTATTGAGCTCCTATTTGCTCCTTTTTTACCTTCCTTACTTGAGACTTTGCCAGGTCCGAGGGGAGTATATAGAGGCATTATCAGAAATCATTTCTTTTGGGGAGGAAGTGTTTTGTACTGCAGAGTGTTGAGGTTCTGTTGCCAAAACACCAAAGGCATTGGGGTATTTTCTTGTGAACTTCACAAGTGGTCTTCACAGGGAATTCTCCATGTCAGTCTCTGAAACTTGTTTTGCTGCTATGGAAGAACCCACCTTTTCCCCTAGTTAACTTCTCCTTTTACTAATAAAGTCAAAGTAGATGGTTCCATGAATGAAAGAAATAAACCTGTTCATGAGCTTTGGGTAAAGCTCTTGAGTATTTCATTTCCCCTAAGGCAAAGCCAAGAGAAGGGAATGTGTGGCATTTCTTGGACATGTTTCGGTAGGTGGTCCCTTCTGGGCAGGGAGAAGATGCCAGATCCTCTGTAGTTTTGGCTTATTTGAAAATGCTCCACTTTATATTCTCAGCCCAGCCTCTTGTGAGCTGCAGACCCACACCATCACTAGACAGCCCCTTGGAAGTGGGCCAGCCCAACCTGCTCCTCACCCAGATGGAAACCCCAAGGCCTACCTCACAGGATTGCTGATTAACCCAAAGTCACTTGGCTCTGGTTTGTGGCAGAGCTGGACATCTCTAGGATCTCAACACAAAGGGTATCCATTATGGACAGAATCCTCCCTACCTTTTTTCCCTCCTTTCCCCGAATACAGGTGAGAACATGGCCCCTTTCTAGCCAGGGTACAAGAGTATATTACCATACAGATGCCTTCCTTTGGTTTTAGGGGCTAACAGATGGGCCTGTGCTGACAGTTATCCATTCTACCTCCTGCCTGCCCCAGCTCCCACCTCCCCTATTTTAATATGACTCTATCTCCCTATTTTAGCTCATTGATCCCACTTGTCTAGGGATCCATTCCATGACTTCTCTGAATAAACCAAACCCTTTCCATATGAGTTTTCCTTTTATAATGATCTCTCTTACAGCAATTATCATGGTTGCAATTTTACATTGATTTCTTTGTTTCTTTGAGTGGTTTCTCTCTCCTACTGGACTCTGAGTTCCATGAGATTAGTGGCCTTGTCATTTATATTCACTGCTGTGCCCACAGAACCTAGCCTGGGTCTTGTGGGCAGGTATGTTAGCTTCCTATGGCCACTTAAACAAAGTCCCACAAACTGTGTGCCTTAGAACAACAGAAATTTAGTTTCTCACGGTTTCAGAGGCCAAAAGTCTGAAATCAAGGTGTCGGCAGGGCCATGCTCCCTTTGAAGGCTCTAGGGGAGGATATTCCCTTGCCTTCTCCAACTTGGGGGGTTTGCCAGAACTCTGTGATGTTCCTTGGCTTGTAGACACATCGCTGCAATCTTTGTCTTGGTTGCCACATGGCATTCTTCTTGTGTCTTTTTACATTGTTTTTTCTCTGTGCCTGTCTCTGTGTGTCCCAATTTCCCTCTTCTTATAAGGACACCAGTCTTTGGATAGAGCTCAATGTAGTAGTTTTATGAACACTGCATTAGGTTCCTAGGGCTGCAGTAAGAACTGTAATAAACTTGGTGGCTTACAACAACAGAAATTTATTTTTCCACAGTCTGGGAGGCTATCGGTCTGAAATCAAAGTGTTGACAGACCTCCGTTTGCTCCAAAGGATCTGGGAAGAAGCTTTCCTTGCCTATTCTGGATTCTCACGGTTGTTAGGAATCTTTGGCATCACTTGACTTGTAAGATGCATTGTTCCTATCTCTGACCCCATATTCACATAGCCTTCTCCTTGTGAGTCTTTGTGTCCTCTGACATCTTAGAAGCATGTTGGTCACTAGATCCCACCCTAATCTAGTATGATTATGATTAATCATGATCATTTTCCCTTTTTTATATCTCTAAAGACACTATTGCCAGATAAGGTCACATTCTGGGGGTTTTGGGGGACACGAATTTTAGGAGGACACTGTTCAACCCAGTAGAGCAAGCAGTGCACATTTGTTGAATAAATGAATGAATAAATGATAGTGCTACGGGCTCTGTCCAGTCTTGGCTAAGGAGAGCTGAGTAGTCACAGGTGAGCAGAATCTAGTGCACCATATACGGTGGTGGAGTTTCAGAAGGGTCAGGGTCTGTGTTGACAGAAATGAAAAATCCTCACCAGGGTGCCTCACCCTCTCTTAAAAGACTCCTCAAGATTGCTTTGCTGTCCTTCTCTCCTTTGCAGAGTGTTTTTAATATGTCTATTTAAATGCAAATTTTGACTTTCTGTCTGTAATCATATAAAATGTTTGGCACTAAAATTTTAATCAGGAATGTAATTTTATATAGAGGCGGTAATGGAGTGGTAGGCCACACATAATAGAATGAAGCATCCCAGGCGTGGATTCTCAGCACACGGAAGCTTTGGCCTCTTTGCTTCCAGCTAAGCTGGAAAACCGCTGTCTAGCTCAGCGGGGCACTGTCTGAAGACATTTTCTGTCCCCCAGGTGTACCCTGTGTATTGTCCCTAATCCCGGCGTTTAATTATTTTTTAAACTGAAGAAGGCCAACACGGGCTCCTTTTCTGTGTCCTCTGACTCCTCTCATTCCCGGTAGACCATCAATGTTGAGAGAGGGCTCCACCCTGCTCCAGTCTAAGATGATGGCTTAGTGATGAAGGTTGGGTTGGAGGCTCTCCCACCAGAGCCTCCGTTGTTTGGGACAGTGGCCGCCAACAACAGATGTTTGTCACTGCATAGCTCCCAGTGTCTTTGAGCTCCACCAGCCCCTAGCTCAATCACAGCTGCCACCACTTTCCTTTCTGTCCTCCTCCAATCACCTCTAAAGGAGTCTGGGGTCCACTGAGGAGAGGGCTACCCAGACCCAGCAAGCTGGTGCCAGATTCCTTCTTGACAACTCTCTAGGCATCTTATGTTTCCGCCAGTTGGCGTGTTTAAAGTGGCTCCAGTCAAGGTTGCTGATAAATGTTGGGATTGCAGTTTATCACTTTGGTCTTGGTGCCCCAACTTGCAGTGGTGTCACTGCAAATGTATCACATGTTACACAGCCACCTCCCAGTTGGGCCATCTGTTGATGTGGGAGTGTGTACATACTCTCCCGTTTCTAAGCAAGGTGTTCACTGCCTCAGAGCCTTTGCACTGGCTCTTTCCTAGTCCCAGAATACTTTTCCACTACTCTGCTGGCTTCTCATCCTTCAGAGCTCAACAGAAATGTCACTTGCTTGGAGAAACTGCCATTGCTCTCCCTGATTAAAGTGTATGTTCCCCTCCCCCCCCCCCATCATGTGTAATCTGAACAATTTCTTTGTTTCCCTCATCGCCATTACAATTTCTTTATTTTCCTCATTGCCATTCCCTTATCGTCATTATCCCAATCTGTAACGATCATATTTAGAAACTCTCTTGAATGGTTCTTTAAGAAGATTACTCTTCCTAGTGTGTGCTAAAGGATTCACGGATAGGGAGGGGGTATGCAGATATGGAGATAAGGGGATGCAATTGGAATCTATAGCATTAATATTACTGGGAAAAGAATGTCCCTGGAAAGGGAAAGGAACAACAGAGAAGGAAAAAATTAGATATATATGGAAGCCTTTAATACATAGGTAGAAAGAGTTGGTGATTGTAGGTTAAGAATTAGGAAGAAGAAAGATCATGCCTAGGTTTCTAAGCTGGATATTTGAGTACCTGGGAGTCACTTTTGCTGAAAATCACGAATAGGTTTGAGGAGAAAGATATCTGAGTGCATTATAGAAATTTTGAGGTTTTGGCTCCTGTAGGAGACACAGCTGAGGTTTGGCTATAGCTATTTATCTGATTGAGAAGTCATCAGAGGAGCAGTGGTACTGCTCCCATGGGAATGGAAAATAGTTCCCTGGGGGAAAAGCAGAACGAGAAGATAAGGTGGCTAAGAATTATGGTGGCCACACATCTTAGTGAACCAGGATATTCCTGCCTTTTGCTTGTTGCTCTGAGATAATTTCTAATTGTGCCCTCTTTCAATTTTAGTGTCTCCTAGTTTGGGAAGTAAATTATGTGATTGCACTACCCAGGACAGAAGGCTGGAGGCATTCAGAGTTTATAGGACAGCAGAGGGAGAACCCACTGAAAACCCAAGAGTGAGCAGAGGGGTAGGAGGAAGACCAGGAGAATGTTATGGAATAGATGCCAAGGGAAGACGGTCTATGGGAAGATTCATTCATGTCAAATGTTTCATGAATATGAGGTAAACTCCTCTATGGGTTTAGACATAATCACTGGATTTAGCTGCAGGGAAGGTATGGCTGATGCTGTAATAATAAGGGCAGGCAGATGCGGGCTGGTGGTGGTTTGAGGAGCAAATGGAAGGTGAAGGCATAGAGACTGTTTCAGTAAGCTTTGTTATGAAAGCAAGGAGAGATTTAGAAGAGTGGGCAGACATAGGCATGGGATCAAGAGAAGGTTATCAGATGGAGGTATTCGAGCATGTCTCAAAGATGTGGAATGCTTCAGGAGAGAGTGTCTATCTGAAGGAGCAAGGGTCCTCAAGGGAGAAGGTAGAGATGGGAGAGGGGACACCTGCCCCTCGTAACTGAAGAAAAAAGAAACAAGTTTGGGTGTGAGGTTGTCCATAGTCTTTATAGCTGGGATTTGGAGAGGTTTTCTGTCTGTTGGCATTTATCTTCTCTTGTGAAGCAGGAAGTATCTGAGAGGTGGGAAAGATCAAAGATGGGATGAATGTAGAGAGGAGTGTATGCTTTTAAACAGCCATAGGGAGAATGGGAAAAGAAGTTCACTCAGTGAGGAGACTTTTATTGGGTGTCTTCTATGCTACAAGCCCTGGGAATTGAAGAGTGAGCAAAATGGTCAAATTGGACTTTCCTTGTCCTTGGGGAGAGGAGGTAGCCACAGTGCTGGTGGCACAGGGCACAGCGGAGTCTTCTGACCCCACCCTTAGAATGACGTGGATCTGTACTGCGAGACTTTCTCTAGTCTCATAAAGAACAGCTCAGGATCTTAGTCTAGACCCTGAGAAGATGCACAGCTGGCTGCTCCAAAGATGGAAGTACACAGGGTCACGTGAGTTAAAGTTCTAGGTGAAAATCAATGGTGGGTAGAGGCACGGATCATTCAACTGAATCTGGGTGTGAAATAGAGTACTCGCTTAGGCTGTCTCTTTCTTTCTTCTTTTCCCCTCTGACAAGCATTAGTGAGCGTCCTTGAACAAATCTCTTTGAGGGCGCGTGTAGTATTTCCCTAGAATAGATAGGAAGAAGAGGGATGCTGGGCTGGAGGAAAACACATAATAAATGTCAGCAAGCCTTGCCAAATTGCTTGTTACAAGTGATTCCCCAGTTTGGACGCCCACCCGCAGCATCTGAAAGAGCCTCTTCTCACACACCCTTGCCAACACTGGATGTTATTGATCTTTCTAGCTTTTATCAGTTTGACGAGGAAACAAAAGCCTCTCACGTTTTTATGTGCATTTCAGCGATTACTTGTCATTGCATGCATCTTTCTGTAAGCTTACTGGTAGGCGGATGCTGTGCAGAGGTGAGTGAGGAGATGTTTTAGAGGACACATCAGAGAGCAACACCTTCAGGGTTGGGGTAGAGGCATCAGGAAAGGTATTGGAAGAAATCAGATGGGAGACGACAGAGCTGATCTGAGATAGATAGGGAATAGATTCTCAAGATGTTTCAGGACTGAGGTATGATGTGCTTGGTGACCTTTTGGGAGAGCAGGAGAGAGAGGTCAGAACTGACTGAGGTTTGTAGCAGGGTGATAGTTTGAGTGACTGCTTGAAACTTTTTGGCCAGGAGGGACATGCAGACAGAGAATCAGATGTGGGAAGTAAGTATTGAGCTCCTTTGCACCATCTGGGCTGCACCCTATTGGATGTCAAACACTTTCTTCGGTTGTCCAGTTGGAAATTGTAACCATTTGATGGCACAGAGCACTTGGCCTCTGTCATGCCGTTGGGGCTTTGGAGTCCATCCTATTTGCTGGGCTGGGAGTTAGGCCCTTGGACCTCATCTGCCCAGCTGCCCTATCTGCCACAGTTTGGAATGGGCCAGCATTGTGTGCCCACATATTCTGGCAGGTGGGCCCTGTCCCAGGGCTAAGCATTTCACCTGGTCAGCTCCTGGCCTGGCGGCTTACAAGACCCAGGTCCATTAGCTGTCTCTCCTGCTGCACTGCAAATTCACCAGGGCAAACCATGTCTGCCTGTCTGCTGCTGTTTCCTATGGCAGCATTTTGCAGACTTTTCCTGTAAAGGGCCGGATAGTAAATATTTCAGGCTTGTGGGACATAGGGTCTCTGGTGCTACTCATTTCTACCTTAGCAGCCTAAAAGCAGCCATAGGTGATATGCAAATGAATGAGAATGGCTGTGTTCCAATAAAACTTTATTTATGACTGCTGAAGTTTGAACTTCATATAATTTTCATATCATAAAATATTATCCTTCTTTTTATTTTTTCCCCAGCCGTTTAAAATTGCAAAAGCGTTCTTAGCCTGTGGGTCGTACCAAAACAAGCAGCATGCTGCTGGCCTGAGGGCCTCTCTCCTAAAGCATATCACGGTGTCTGCAGCATAGAAAACATCTATATAGTGTTGTGGAAGAAAGACAGGAGGGTGTAGAGGCTGTCTGTGCCCTTTTCTTCTTCTTGTAGAGTACGAGAGGAGCCACACTGAAGGATAGCAAAATAAACAGAGGATTTGGTGTCACTAGATCTTGGTCTTGAGCAAATTGCTTCAACTCTTGAGGGCTCAGCTGTCTGATCTGAGTAACAGGGAGAAGCCCAGATTTATGAAAGGAAATGAAAACAGCTCACATTCCCAAGAACACTGATACGTGTAAGTTATTACCCCAAGCAGGAGAAAGGGCACATCAGACCCGGGAACGTCCAAACTCTGAGAGGCTAGTACTTGAGCTGCGGCCAGCTTGGGCTCAGCTGCAGAGGCAGCGGATTCCCAAGAGTGAGCAGAAGCATTTGACATCTGGTGCCCACAAAGTGAGTCGTGGCTGCCCTGTGACTTGCTGACACGTGCTGGCTGATTCTCATGCGTTCTCCAAAAGAAGCGTACAGTGTGGGTTTCATTGCCCATAATTTTGGTTCATCTTCCAGGAAGCTCTGGCTTTATTGTTTTTAAAGTAAGAATTTTAAGACAGCCTGGATGAAGGAGATGTCAAACCTAAGTGAGATTGTGGTCATGATTAAACTAAAGCTGAATCTCTTAAACTTGGTGTCATTTGCCTCCCCTCCCCCCTTGTCAGACACCCTGTGCAGGATGCCATGTGGTCTGGGGGACACAGATGCACGACGTGTGTCTTTTCTTTCTGTCCTGAGGCCATCTGTGCAGTCGTGTCGTTTTCTTCTCCCTCGTGCTTCCGTTAGTTATTTGGTAGGAACAAGATCAATGCACTGAGTACACCACACTCCTTCTAGAAAAAAAGCACAGCAGGCAGAGAAGTAAAGTGGTTACAACCAAAGATTTTAAACTAATTATCAAACAGAGTACAAGAAATGCCTATGAGGGTGAGGGGGTCCATCTGTTTATTTGTTTGTTATTGTTTCTGAGCAGAATGGACCCTCTACAGAGTGGGGATTTTCAGAGAAGAGACGATTTCTCATTCTCTGCAGTACCTTGACTGCTGCGATCACTCTCTGCCCCAAAATGTTTCCATTTTACCAACCATTCATCTCTCTTGATTGGTTTTGCTTTTCTTCTTCTAAGATGTTGCTAAATTTGCTTGTAAAGTTTTGTTTATTCATCGGCGCTCAGTTGAAAGGTGCTGGATCATTAATCTAACTATTCAAGGTTAACCATGCTTTATGCTGAAATTGCCTTTTATGGAACAGATTTCAAGGTTTTGCAAGAGTTGAGTGCTACCTCATTTTTGACATTTCAGCAGTGAATCCTGTTTGAAATGTGATTTGAATCCAATCATCATCTTATTTGTGTAGGGAGATAGAAATAATATACAAATATTGCAGTTAAATTGCATTCCTTCTGCTCCCCTCCCCCTCATGATTCAGCTAGGCCCTGCCAGGGCGGCAGGAAACAATGTCATTCCTTCTTTAATTCTGTCATCCATTTTTCTTCTCATATATATTTCCCTCTGAAGGCTTGAACAGGTTTCCAGTATATCTTACATGAGTTGTATGGGGCTTCTCTAGAGGGTACGGTGAGGAAGAAATGGAGCTCACACAGTTACTCTTTTGCCTAATTGTAGAATCTCAGAGTCAGAAGGACTTTAGAGGTCATTTAACTCATCTAGTTATGCAATCACACAGTTCTTCCTTTGAAGGAACAAATGAAGAATTTAATCTTCCGGGCCTCTTTGTAAACGTGTGAACAAGTTTATAAGTGCCTGTATCTCATAGTCTTTGGATGTAGTGTTTTAATTAAAGACCGAGGCAGCCAGCTTAGCTGTTTTCTATCATCTGATACAGCCTACAGTTCCTACGTAACACCATGCAGCTTTTGCTCAGCCCATGTCCTGGGATGCTTGCTTTCCAACCGAAGAGTACCCCTCCCTTAGAACCAACCTGCGGGCAGTCTCTTAAACTCACGCCAGAGACAGCACCATTTCTGTGCCATATCCGAGTTTATCTTACCCTCTTTCTTGTGGGCTATCCGCCCGTCTCCTTAGAAAAGCCTATGCTTCCAAAGGTGTTCAAACTCACATTTACTCTAAAGTGTTAATGACTAAAAGTTCAACCTTGGTGCAAGTATTCATGCGGGAAGATGTTAATTCTGTGGACAAGATCAAGTCAGTAAAGCTTGTTGAGCCCTGGTTGCTGTGTGTATATAATGGGCATTCGAACAGGCACTGTTATGAGTAGTGATTAAGCATGTGGGTCTGGGTTTAAATCCTGTTTCTGCTACTTACCAGCTGAGCTCATTACATTGCCTTAGTTTCCCCATTGTTAAGATGGGGTTAGCAATAAACCTACCTCATAACACCATTGTGAGAATTCATCAAGTTAATGCGTGTGAAGTGCTTATAGCACAGTAACTGAAGCACTGAAAGTGTTCACACAGTTATTAGAACAGGACAAACAAATGATTCCCTTCCCATAAAATATCAAATTCTCATACCAGGTGTCTGAAATGCTAGTTTTGAGAAGAGTGCGTCCATGAGATCTCTGTACAGGGCAGTCTCCGTCCACTCCCCATGGGAATTGCATTTTGGAACATTTCTAAACTTTATCTGGCTGGTGTGTTCTCATGATCATAGGTCAAAGATCAAAGTTATGCACCTTAATTTGAGCAGCACATTTTGGCCAGGCAAACCAATCCCCGTGGGTTAATTCCTGCACTCTCATGTGGACCTTTCCTTAACCTCGGAGATTATTTCTACTGTCAGTTCTTACCAACTTCTTGTAGATTAGCACCCCAGTCTGTCTCCCTTCATTCAAGTAAAGATAACTGAACGTCTGCTTAGTCCCTAAGGTGGAGATACACCAAACACTATTCCTGCACTTACGGAGTTTTTGTTCTAGTGGGAAGCATAGAAAAGCAACAACAACAAATGGGCAAATAACTAAAGTCATCACAAGATGTGAAATGTATGGGAAAGAAACTAAGGCTTCACAAAGGACAGGAAGCTCTTTTAGAATCTCTAGTCCATGTGATAGTGTCTGACACATAGTAGGTACTCAGGAAATACTTGTTAAATAAATACTTAAGAAGTGGAATAGTTTAGTCAGGGAAGACCACAGAGAATTTCTGAGAAGCTATTTGAACAGAAAACTAAAGAGCCATTCATGAGAAGACAGAGGGGCCAGATATGGGGGGAGGAAGGGCCTGTTGACGGGAAGGAAGACAGCTGGAAAGGGCTTGGATTGTTTGAGGAAGTGCAGAATAAAGAATGTGTGTGCTTGAAGGGCACAGAGAGAGGGGCTAAGGTAGTGAAAGGTTGCCCAAAGGTGAGGTTCACGAAGTACACAAGGACCCTATAATGGGGCACATAGGTAGGTTTTGGAGAAGAGCTCAGCCGTTATTTGAACTGCAAAGGGAAATGATTGAAGGCTTGATAAAGTTGTTGGTGACCACCTAAAGCCCAAGCTTCCTAGGGGTAGTGACCCCAAAGGATAGACAGTTGGTCTTGAGAGTAAGTTCTTGTATGTTCACCCCCTGGATTTCAGTTACAGCCCTTATGTGTCACTCACCCTCCATAAGGATCCATATCTTTTATTTTCCACAGGGTCAAAGAGGTTAAGAGGCATGTATTCCCTATGCTAGTGTGGAAACCACTCATGGTACCATGTGCCTGTTTTTGTCATCATTGGCATTTTGCAACTTCTATTTACACACCTTGGATCAGTAGATGCAAGTTTTGCTTATAGGGAAAGACCCATCCTAGATGTAACAGGACTCAATTAGGAAAAACCTCTTAAAGAGAAAGGTCTCAAACATAAAGCCATTAATGTCAACTTAAACTCAAGAAATTTGGAATGATAAATCTGCTTATAGGCTCAAAAACACAGTCAGCAGCTCAAGGTTATGTGAAACACAGAAAATACCAGACATCGCACAGCTGGTTTAGGCTGCCTGCTCATTGTATTATTAACCTTGCTGCACTTTGGATTCTTTTCTCCCCCTCAAGTATGTATGCAGAGTGTGTAGTGGGCAGCTGTCTGTTCTGCTGCCAGAATGATTCCCCCCAGCCCCACTTCTGCAAGTGTTCCAGTTCTCCTGCAGAGGTCTCCCCCACCACTATCAGTCCCTATGAATTCTGGTAGACCTCCCGCATCTCAGCCTCAAGGGAGGAAGTGTGTGATTTACACCTGGCCAGTCCAAGCAGCGTGTATGCTAGTCGTCATGATGTTGGAAGCTGAGTGTGTGTGCCCATCAGAACCAGTGACACAAAGTCTGTGGGATTTTTTTAATTTCCTTGAATTTGGCAGGATGTAGATCTGAAGCTACTTGCAGCCACGTTGGCACCATGTGGAACCTAAATGTGAAACTCACATTCAGAGTGAGCATGGGGGGAGAACAGAAGCACAAGACAGAGAAAAGCCAGGACCCAATGACATCACTTAAAAAATGATCCAGCTAAGCTTGAATTCCTCTATGTCTTGAGTTTTTTGGGTTACCTGAACTAGTAAACTTGCCCTTTGTATTTTTCTCTTTAGCCAGCTTGGCCTTGCATTTTTTTTTTTTTTTTTTTTTTTTTTGCCAGTTGCAACCAGAGGAGTTATAACTGTTGTGGAGTGCTCATTAGTACTTTGAGATCATGAAGGGAAACTCTCGGGATGCACACTGCAGTGACTTAGATGAAGGACTGCCTTCATTCTTTTCTGTTCCTGTGTGCACTGGGAGGAGGAAGGAGACAGTGATGAAAGAACACAGACAAATGCACGTGTGACTCTGTGGAGATGGTGTGTGTGTTGTCATGTTGGGCTGTGCACCGCTGGGTTGTCACCACATGGCCTTTGCTCTGTGTGTAAAAGACGTTTCAGTTGTTGAACCACATCTTATTTTTATTTTCCTTGATGGTGCTCAAGCAAATGAGATCATTAAGTACATCATCATGAAAGGGAAGTACCTGGCTTTTGAAATATTAGATTTCTTCACTTCCATCCCAACTGTGGCTCGTTTCCTGTACCTTTAAAATGAAGGCCCACTTAGTCCAATTATGCTTCTAAGAACCTGTGATGTTTTGATCTTGGATTCCTCTCTCTAGGCTATGGTGAAAGGGTGGTATATTAACAAGCATCTAAAATTGAATGACAAAAGTAAACAGGAGATAGGTTTTTCTCTGTGCTAATCAATGACGGCCACCCTGCTCAAAAATTCAGCTCAGGTTACAGCTGCCAAACAAATGAACGTGGGCCAGAAAGCTCCGGGACTCTACGGCATGAAGCTGTACCCAGGAGAAATCAGGCTGCGGATTGGAAGGCTTGTAATAAAAATTGATGCTGCCTTCCCCAAGCTCTGGGATCCTGGGATTGTACCTCTGCAGGCGTCTTACATGTACCGCCATCTGAGTCACCATCTCGCATTTCTGGAAGAAATGCAGCATTGCTGGTGAGACTTGCCACTGGATGAGTTTTAACTGATTAGGAAGGCCAGGCAAAGTGTGCTGGGGCTAAGTTGGCTTTAGGTCAGAAGCTCCATCTTCTCATGGCTGTGACATGAGGGCTGCATGGGAGAAGCCCCAGCTGAGAGCATTGTCTACTCTCTTGTTTTCTAAGTGGACACTAATCCATTAATTAGAAGGTTTCCAGTAATCATTGACACTTTATGCATGGGTACATTAGTATTTCTGTTTATGCACGTGCATTAGATGTGTTCTCACATCCATAAACCCAAGTCTTTCCATTTGGCTCTAAGAGGTGCCATTCTAATTTTCTGGCTCAGAGGTGGAGAGTCAAAATCTGCCCTTGCTGCCTTTCTGATCTTGAGTGAAGATAATAATACTGACCTGAGGGACAGTGCAGGGGCCTAGTGTTTTGTTTTGAGAAAATCATTTATTAATACATCTCTTAATTTTAAAAAATGGAGTGAATGTCTCAAATCTGCCAGATGCTGTTAGTTTCTGGGAATAAAATAGAGAACAAACCAGTGATCTCTGCCCTCATGGGACTTATAATATATTGGGTGATCAAAACAAGCAAATAGGCATGTAAGAAGCAGGTGGTTATGATTTAAATTATGATTTAAATGAAATTAAAATAAACTATGGATTAAGATTAGTTGCTGTGACAATAAGCGGCTAGGTGGGGCCCTTAAGCCTGGATGGGAAAAGGTGGCATTTATAAAGATGTAACCTTTAGGCTGAAATACCACAGTAAAGGGAGAACACATATAATTATTTGGGGGAAGCATTTCAACCCTAAGGAACAGTTAATGCAGAAGCCCTAGGGTGGGAACAAACTTGGAATGGTACAGGAAGCAAGAACTTGGTTGGCTTTTAGGGGATGATAGGTGGCTCAGTGTGAGATAAAGTTGGAGAGGTGAGTGGGGATAGATCCCACAGAGCAGTCATCTCAAGCTTGGCTATACTGACATTTGAGTCTGGATCATTCTCTGTGGTGGGGGCTGTCGTATGCCCTGCAGAGTGTTTATCTACATCCCTGGCCTCTACCCCCTAGATGCCAGTACTCCACTCCTCCAGTTGTGACAACTAAAAGCGTTCTCAGACGTTGCCAAATGCCCCCTCCGTTGAGAATTACTGAAGTTGGATATGCAAACCTGCAAGAGGTTTCCCTTTTATTTTGCATTCCATGGAAAGATAGGCATGTTTTCAGCAGGGGCGTATTGTGATTTGATTTATATTTTTTAAAGATCACTGTGTCTTCTATGAATGAATGGGTTGTAGGAGGGAAAAAACAGAGGAGAAGAAATCATCACCCCAAAGGGAGGTTATAATGCCACGATGGAAGGTGATAGCCATAGCTGCAGAGGCCTGTGGGCAGGTTTGTTTTGGGTTAAGTTGGCAGAACTTATTTATGGACTGGATAGGTGGGCAGGAAGGAAAGGAGAACACGAAGGAGAATATACCCATCCCATCCTTGAAGCACGCACACTGAAGTAAGGGAAAACAAATAAATGTATTGCACTCATTACAGAGCATTCTCATACACGCATGTACAGATGGGTGGCTGTGCAGAGAAAAGAGTGAATAATTCTTTCAGGGGAAGTCATGGGAGGTTGCTCACAGGCTGTAAAACTTTTGAAGAATAGGTAGGATTTTTCAAAGTGGAAAAGGAGCTCAAGCTCCTGGTTTATAAAAAGAGGAAGCTGTAGGAGGTAGTTTTCTTCAATATTTCATACTATTGCCAAGAAAAATTATGCCCGGAGTGACTCTGTCCTGTGTCTTGAGTAGGAAGCTAGAATGAGAGTCATTTAAGTTGTTGCCTTTGTAAAGATTATTTTCTAAATTTGTAGGCAAAAACAGCCTTTTACTGGTTAGTTGTAAGTATTTAAGGTGTTCTGCAAGTGTTCTAAGACACTAAGTTTTATTTTGTTTTTATTGAATTTTAAAAGAGACCTGTGTTGTAAGAAGTGTAGTTACCCACTATTTCTAGATAATTGCTTTTGTTCTGTACCCTAGAGTACCTTCAGTGCATCAGATCCTATAGTTTAATAATAGTAATGTGGCCTTACTAAGAAACTTAGAGGTAACAAATTTCAGATTATTCATTTCAACCTCTGGAGCAGTAACTACTGTTTCCACTGGTGTAAATGCAAATATATAAAGTTAAAGCTAAATGTCGTCATAATTCTGTGCTGTCTGAGAGATCAAAATATATGGTCCCTATGGGGTATGATAATATCCCCTTTGCTCCTCTCCCAGTGCCATAGAGCTTTCCCCAGGGACTCATAGACACCCACCTAACGGGATGCAGACAGTGACTCTGAGTAGATGGGGCCCCATAAATACTTGGGAGCACTCCGGATTGGGACCTTGAGAGCTGGATGGTATGTTAAATTCCCTCCTTCCTTTGCAGAGATTAAAAAACATCTCTCAAATTGACAAGAAAATTGGATAATAAATTAATTGTTTATAGTTTAGTAAACATATGCACAATTGAAGTTACACGTCATGGGTATATTTTTATCCGATGAAATGCTGGATGAGGGATGAACCATTTGACCTACCCTCTTCTGCCGTGGGAGAATGGGCCCAAGTCTTTCATAATTGCTTGTTGGAAGGTGCTCACTAAATCAGGCATGCAACTCCTGTCTTTTGTCTTTAAGGGATTTTGGGCCGTAGACCCAGACACAACCAGGCAGAGACAAGAGGAAATTGAGCACTCTGCCTCCCCTATACTTTCTTTGAAATTTATATTTGGGAGTTTTAATGATGGATAGTGTTAGCAGCTGATCACAGTTTGCTTTTTGACTGAGGGAGTTGGTTATGAATTTTACCTTATCATGTATAGATGCACAAGGTGGCACATTATTTTTCTAAATCAAATTAAATGGTTCTGAGTATATAATCACCAGAGTTTAGAGAAATTCAATCACAGTTGACTATGGGGTATTGGGATGGACACTGCTGCCCTCCCGTATATTACAGGGACATTCGTCAGTGAGACTTAGAACGGCTTGGAACATAAGGAAGGGCTGCTAGTCCATGGGGCATTATGGGCGTTACTGTGATGCTTATTATGCAGTCCTGTCCAGTCCTTTGAAAGGGACAGCTTTGCTAATTCTGTGCCACACCTGGAGCAGGAGATCAATGTTAATGCTTGGACACTCACTGCGCTGTGTCCGGATCCCCAAGGACTCACCACCAGAACCTCTCTGCCCTCCTCTCAGTCTTAAAGAATCTTTCCTTTCTCTGAATTCACCACTTCGGCCAACCTCCCTGTGTCTGTTTCCTTCCATCTCCTCCTACTTTCCTACCATCCCACATAGTCTCTGCTTGCTGCTTCTTTGGACACACAACACTGTCCTGTTTTTTGCGTGTTTTGAGTTTGGGGAAAGGAAATGGCTGTGTTTAACCTAACAGATCGTGTTATGCTAGTGCTCCAGATGCTTTATGAGTAAGACAGCTTCACTCACAGTTTTACCTGGAACAGTGTTGAGAGTAAAAGGGGCTCATTTTAATGACTCTTCTAGGGAACTGGCTTAATTGGAACTGTCGCAGTCAAACCGGGAGTGAGGATCACCTTATGTAAGGAAAGAAGAAAAAAAGTAGAAGTAGGCTATTATATTTCCAATAGGAATCCTGGGAAACTACTTGATTTTGGAAACTGTTTACAAGCCTATACTAAAACGTCACTCCCCATTACTAACACAGAGTGTCATGAAATGCAGACATGCATGACTGTACATGCCACATGCTTTCAACATGTGTTGAGTAAACTTGTGTTTCGATCCCCAGCCTTGAAAATATGGGATTCTGAGTTCAAATCGGGCTCAGATGTTGACTCCTTGTTTGACCTTGAACAATCTGCTTAATTTCATAGTGTTTGTTTGCTCATCTGAAAACCAAAGAGGATAATGCTGATCCAAGCATATTGTGGAGATTAATTAGTTACTGAATTGCTGACATCAACAGATGAAAGGCTTTGAGTGGAAATTATTTTGTTTTTAAAGGAATTATTGATGGGGTGAATAGAAGAGAACTTACTGAACTGAATTCTAGGCATTTGGCGGCTGGTGGGAGTGGGGGAGGAAGGAATATTGCTTCTTGCAAAGAACCCTACATTCACCCCCAAAATAGCAGTGGGAAAATTGCTTTTTTGTGATTCTGAAAGGATGAGAAATTATGCAAAAGGAAAGAGTGAGAATAACAGAAGAATATATGTGGTTATGACACATTTCAAAGTAACTTTCCTGGATAAACAACTAGGTACAAAAAAAAAAAGAAAGAAAGAAAAGCAAAGAATGCTCTGCCAGTCTTCTGTGATTAGGTCGTTAGCCAAATTCTTCTAAACCAAAATGGGCTCAGCCAAGATCCCCCAAAGAGGCCTAATGGCCCATATGTCCTTAGTGGGAAGATCAGGTTAGGAATGAAAAACTATCCATTTGAAAATCCCTCAACTGTTCACCATAGCAAGATAACTCACACTTACCAAGTGTGTTACTCTTTAAAACCGGTTTCACTCTTGTTATATGTGGTCTTTTCTCAAATAAATATGATGAAAATGAGAATCAGGGAAGTTAAATAACAATCAAAAGCCATTTGTTTAGTTAAGTGGTACAGGTAATATTCTGACCAAGGACTTCAACTCAAAAGATTCTGATCAGTCCACTAGAATGGAAAAGTTGGCTAAGGATGTGGAGATATCTGGACAGCATACAGAAATGAATTATTTCATAAGGATCACAGAAGAATTGGAATGAAGATATTTTTGTCACAGAAAATGAAATATCTAACTATTAAACAAATGCACTTTTATAATAGATTTGGTGGGAAATACCAACAAAATAGAATTTTAAAAGTCACTTAAAGTTTCCCATGACAAACGAAAATTCTAAGTTATATTTCTTCTTTGTCTTTTACCCATACATTTTTTTAAAATTTTTTTAACGTTTTTTTATTTATTTTTGAGACAGAGAGAGACAGAGCATGAACGGGGGAGGGTCACAGAGAGAGGGAGACACAGAATCGGAAACAGGCTCCAGGCTCTGAGCTGTCAGCACAGAGCCCGACGCGGGGCTCGAACCCACGGACTGTGAGATCATGACCTGAGCCAAAGTCGGACGCTTAACCGACCGAGCCACCCAGGCGCCCCTATCCATACATTTTAATAATATAGTTACAGTCATGTTGTTCCAAATTCTTTTAAAGTATAGTTTTAGTGGCTCCATAACTTTCTACCTTGCATTGCTATCTTGGACACTTAGAGATTCATTGTCCTGCATAAATAAAATTGATGAATAAATAACAATTATTTGATTTAAAAAGTAGAAACATATAACCCATAATCATGAGGAAAAAATAGTTGTGATATGACCAAGGTATTGGAATTAATAAACAAGGACTTTAAAACAGCTATTGTAAATCTGGATAGGAATTTAAAAGGATGCACAGTCATAAGAAAAAGTGAAAATCTTAGAATTAAAATATTTGAGATGAAAGCTTCACTGTGTAGGTTTGGAAGCAGAATGGAGACAGCAGCAAAAAAAAATCAATGGAATTAATGTAGATTAATATAAAATATTCAATCTGGAGAACAGAGAAAATGATTAAATTATTAACAGAAGACCAGTGACCTGTGGACAGTATCAAGTGGTATAGCCTATGGGTAATTAGAGTCCCAGAAATTAGGAAAGACAAGATGATGTATAAATAGTAGTTGAATTTTTCCCAAATTTGGTGAAATAACTTCAAAGTTAACAACTTCAAGAAGCTCAAGAAACCTCAAGCAGGGTAAATACGAAGAAAACCATGTTTAATGTGATTTTAATTTTCACATCATAGTCATAGTGAAAAAGGCTTTTTACAACTTTAAAAATATTTGAAATGAGTTTTGAAAATAAAAAGTAAAAAGTGAGAGCAAGAGATACATTGCCTTCAGGGAGCATAATAATACTTAGATGGTCAGTTTCTCTTCAGAAACAATAAAGGCAGGAAGACAGTCGAAGGACTCTCTAAATGATTAAGAAAGAAATCTGTCAACCTCAAATTCTTTATCTGTTAAAAATATCATTCACACTGGGGCACCTGGGTGGCTCAGTGGGTCAAGCATCCGACTCCCGCTCGGGTCATGATCTCGCGGTCTGTGAGTTCGAGCCCCGCGTAGGGCTCTGGGTTGATGGCTTGGAGCCTGGAGCCTGCTTCACATTCTGCGTCTCCCTCTCTCTCTGCCCCTCCCTCACTCATGTGCTGTCTCTGCTCTGTCTCTCTCTTTCAAAAATGAATAAACATTATATATATAAACATTATATATATATATATATATATATATATATATATATATATATATATAAAATTCACAGAAGAAGGTGATATAAAGTCATTTTCAGACAAAAACAGACATTACATCACCATTAGACCTTCACTGTAAGAAATATCTAAGAAGGATTTTCAGTATGAAAGGAAATGACCTTAGGTGAAATTTGTGTTTAACAGAAGGAGTAAAGAGAATTGGGGGCGCCTGGGTGGCTCAGTTGGTTAAGCCTACAATTTCAGCTCAGGTCATGATTTTGCAGTTTACAAGTTTGAGCCCCACGTTGGGCTCTGTGCTGACAGCTCGGAGCCTGGAGCCTGCTTCAGATTCTGTGTGTGTGTGTGTGTCTCTCTCTGTCCCTCCCCTGCTTACGTTGTCTCTCTCTGTTTCTCTCTGTCTGTCTCTCTCTCAGAAATAACTAAACATTAAAAAAAAGCTAGAGAGAAAGAATTGAACATGATAAATATATAGATATCTACAGAGGTTAGTACTCTGATTTTGGAAAATCCGTGTAACTGTTTAAAGAGTGATGTCACTGTTTTGCAAGTTTAAAACATACATAGACACAAAGGTTAAAAATATGTTGTTGAAAATTTCTTACATTTGGCAAGAACTTGTTAGTTTTAATACTAAGACCATGCTATGTTAAGGAGACATTTAATCCCCAGAGCAACTACTAAAATAATACAAAGAGGTATAGTGTTTGGTATTGGAAGAAATAAAATGGGGTAATACAAATATCAACCCAAAAGAAAATTGAAAAGAAGAAAGAGAGGACAAACAATAAAACAACAGCAAAGTAATAGACAAATAGAAAATAAAAAGCAAATGATAAAACTAGGTCCTACTGTATCAATAACTACACTAAATGTAAATGGACTGAACACTCAGATTAAAAGAATAATATTGTCAGACTGGATTTTAAAAAGAAATAACTGTATGTTGTGTACAAGAGATCCACTTTAAATACACATTACAAGGGGCGCCTGGGTGGCTCATTCATTTAAGCATCTGATTTTAGCTCAAGTCATGATCATTGCTGTCTGTGAGTTTGGGCCCCGTGTCAGGCTCTGTGCTGACTGCTCAGAGCCTGGAACCTGCTTCCGATTCTGTCTCCCTCTCTGTGTGCCCCTCCCCAGCTCATGCTCTCTCTCTCTCTCTCAAAAATAAAAACATTAAAAAATACACATTATAAAATCTTAAATAGTATGACATAAAAGGACAAAACAACAACATGTGCACCAAATGTAGCAAGTACATGGAAAGCCCGAGTGGCTCTATTAATATCAAAAATGTATTTATCAAGATAAAGAGTACTGCTAAAAATAAAAGGGACATTTCATCACAAATACCAAGTCATCAGGAAGCATAAGTGCTTATGCCTAATAACAGAACTTCAAATAAATGGAGCAAAAACTGACAGAACAGACAAAAAGCAGTAAGATGTAGGTGACATGAGCAACACTATCTACTAGCTTGACCTAATGACATTTGTAGAATAGTATACCCAACAACTGCTGAATGCACATACTTTTCAAATGCACAGAAAACATTGCCGCAAGATTGGATATATTTTGGGCATAAAACAAATCTTAATCCGTTTCAGATTTTGAAATATTATTGAGTGTATTTTCTGACAACAATGTGATTAAATTAGGAATCAGAAATAATGAAATACAGTCCCAAAGTTTTGGAAATTAAATAGCACACTTCTAAATGATATTTGGATTAAAGAGGATAGCACAAGGGAAATTATATTTTGAGCCAAATGACAATGAATGATAACATAGCAAAAGTTATGGGATGCAGCTAAAAGACAGATGGAAGGTATAGCTATAAATTATAGCTATAAATGCTATAAATTTATTGCTTTGAATTTTAGAGTGATTTAAAATTAATAATCACTTAGTTCAAGTTTCTAGTTGAAGAATCTAGAAAAAGAAGAAAATTAAGTAAAAGGAAGGAAATAGTAAAACAAATATAAATAAAATAAAATACTGGAATCAATGAGACTCCAAAAACACTAAGTATACCTGGCATCTAGATCTTGGTTTCTAAATACCATTCACCACTAAAAAAAAAAAAAAAAAAAAAAAAAAAAGAAGAAGAAGAAGAAGAAGAAGAAAAAAAGGACTCATTGGAGAAAAGACTAATGATTCCTGAATTGGAGCAGCAGAAGTACAAGATGAACAAGGAACTTTTTTATTTTAATATTTTTTAAATTTTTTTTTCCAGAAAGAAACAAAATCTTCAAAGAATGATGGGGGCATGTCAAAAAGATAAAGAAATGAAATTCTCTGGACTTTTGGTGGCCAGATGTAGAACAATTTGAGTATCAAAATAAAAATAAGACTAACAGATTATAATCCATTAAGTACAGTACAAATACATGAGTACATACTGATATAAGTAAATGAATAAACAAAGGAAAGTGAGATGGTAAATTTCTTCCTTACAAGAAAAACAATACCACCAATTTATAGCCATAACTTATATCTGGCAGTCCTGACACGACCCTCACTGACACTGAACTGTTAACATTTTTAAACCCACGCTCATTTGAAGAGTATACAATGATCTTCAATTTGGATTTGGTAAGCCTTTTGATAATTAGTAGAAGGCAACTTTTAGTCATAGGTTTGTTATTTATTTATTTATTTAAAAATTTTGAGTTTATTTATTTTGAGAGAGAGAGAGAGGCAGGCAGGCGGGGGGAGGGGGGTGTGGGGCAGAAAGAGAGGGAGAAAAAGAGAATCCAAGCAGGCTCCACACCGTCAGCACAGAGCCCCGTGCAAGGCTCAGTCTCACAAACAGATTATGACCTGAACTGAAATCAAGAGTTGGCTGCTTATCCGACTGAGCCACCCTGCTAGAATTTATTTTTAACTAAAGTTTGTTTATAATTTGGCCTTTTAGGAGCCTTTATTTTCTTATCACTCATTTCATAATTTCTTGTACAGTAGAAGCCACCCTCATGATTTCCGGAGTGACTCGATTTTTCTTAGACGTAGAGGAGGGACTAATCAGATGATTATTTAAGATTTTTCTTGGGATGTTGGTCTAAATGTCCTAAATGTCTAAAGTTGGTCTAAATTCATTACCCCAATTTTAAATTTATTTATTTTTTAATTTATATAAGTAATTGTAAAAAGGAAAACAAATGGTATCTCACAGGTTTTTTAAAAAATAAGGGATGATCATTTCTTGGTTATCTGTTGTGTTTATGGGATTCATTTTCTATTTATCTGGTAAACTAGTCAATAACTCTATGATGGAGATATCATTATGCTATTGTAGTGATGAGAAGTAAAAACACTTAGAGAGGTTAAAATCACACTAATAAAGCTAATAAAGGCTGAGCCAGACTTGTTAACTCTGTAGAACTGTGCACTTGACCGGTGGGGCAAAGGAGGAAGGTAGGGAGGGTGAAGTGGCATGTGAGAAGACAACAGAAAAAAGCATTTGCTTCTGAGTCCTTTCCTGAAGAAAGACAACTCATTCCTCATTTGTTCACTCATTCCACAAATGTTCTTTGAGTTCAATGCAGTGTGCCAAAGTTAAGCTGGAAATTTAGGAAGGACTCTGACATTCCTCCCTGACCACTGGTCACTGGAGAAGAGTAAGTTTAGGAAGCTTCTCATGAGGGAAGGCCATGGTTGGTGAGTGAAATCTCATCGTTTGGTATCACATGGTAAGGGAAAATGAAGTAAACATGGATATTTAGGTTAGTTCTATCCCAAACAACCCTTTTATTTTCTCTCTCTCTCTTTTTTAAATGTGTTTTCATTGGAATTCAGTCCATATCTACTGAAGGATGGGTGAAGTAATAAATATAGTCTTTTTCTCCAAATGTTACCCAAACGGGAGCTAAGTACTACTTAGTAGTTTTCAGTCTGTCCTTGACCTGTACATTTATACTGAGTTTCTGTCCTCTGCTTCCTCACCCCTACTATCTCTCCCCCTACTATCTCTCCAATACCTACACACACACACACACACACACACACACACACACACACAGACTTTCTTTCTCTCTCTTAATTATGGATAGATTCTATGCATTTGGAAAACATGGTTTGAATAAAATGTTATGTTGAAATCATTTGCAGATATACATGTATTTTTAACATCAAATATTATTGCTTCCTTCTTGGGTTTCTGCTTTCCACTCAGACTGTAACTATTTCTTCTTGCATATCAATTCTAAAACCCCAAGTACATGTGGGAAGAATGTAAGTGTAGCCAGGTATAATTGTGATTGAAGCAGTGACCTGAAATACAAAAGCGGCTAATCAAAGCTTCAGCAGACATGGCATGTGAGGATTAATACATGGCATTTTAAAATGTCCAACCCTTACCTTCTTCTCAATTGTGCTTATTTGCTTGCTTGGTTGTTGGCTTATGTATTTAATTTACGGATTAGAGGCTCAGGTGATACAAGAGAAAGGCATGTAAAGAACCCCAGTTCTGGGGTCCTGGAAAAGATGGAGGACACTCTGGCCTTCACTCTAGTTGCTGGACTAGACACCTTAGCATCACCTGGGAGGTTGTTAGAAATACAGAATCATAGTCTCTAATTCAGTGAATTAGAGTCTTCATTTGAACAAGATACCTAGGTAATTTGCAAGCACAGTAAAGTCTGAGAAGCACTGCATCAGTTTACTCTTGTTATTAAAACCAAACCTCTCCCTCAGGTATTAACAAACACAAGCAATAAGGAGTGTTTTTCTTTTACTAGCTTAACTCCAATCTTTTTTTTTTTTAATTTTTTTTTTTTTTTTCAACGTTTATTTATTTTTGGGACAGAGAGAGACAGAGCATGAACGGGGGAGGGACAGAGAGAGGGAGACACAGAATCGGAAACAGGCTCCAGGCTCTGAGCCATCAGCCCAGAGCCTGACGCGGGGCTCGAACTCACGGACCGTGAGATCGTGACCTGGCTGAAGCCGGACGCTTAACCGACTGCGCCACCCAGGCGCCCCTCTTAACTCCAATCTTATCAGACATTTCTGATGAGTTGAATGGATTTCTAATTATTGGCTCTCAATGCATACTGGGTCGGCACAGGGCTCTGTGTTTGCTAGGAACTGAATTGTGTCCCCAACCCCCAAAATGATCTTTTGAAGTCTTAGTTCCCAATGTGACTGTATTTGGAGTTAGAGCTTTTAGAAGGCAGTTAAGATTAAATGAAGTCATAAGGGTGGGATCCTAATCCACTAGGATTGGTGACTTTATAAGAAGAGGAAGATGTTTTTCTTTCTCTCCTCCATGTGTATGTGTATCCTCACACAGCAAGAAGGCAGTGATTTGCAAGCCTCTCACCAGAATGTGGCCATGCTGGCATCCTGATGTCAGACTTCCAGCCTTCAGGACTATGAGAAAATAAGATTTCTGTTCTTCCAGACACCTAGTTTGTGTATTTTATATGGCAGCCTGGACTAAATTCAGGTACAAATACTCAGTCTTCTCCTAAAGCAGCTCAGCTCTAAAATAGGGCTGATAAAGGGAGTGAGCACGATCAAGAGAGTATTTATTCCTTACTCTAACACTTCATGCTAGAGTGGGTTATTGGTCCTTGATCCTTGTCCTTCCCTTTTTCATGGTGACCAAAGGTCCCAGTTTGCTTGGGATTGAGAGGATTTCAGGGATGTGGGGCTTTTGGTGATAAAACTGGGTGGAAACCAGGCAGTGGTTAATCACTTTATCCTTTTGCTCTTGACACATTTGTTCCTGAGCTGTTCTTAGCTGCCTTCTGAAAACTTGACATTGTCACAGACAGCAGCACATCCCAGCTGAATCTGACAGAGATCCTAAGGGTGACTGTTGGGTCAGAGCTCCTGGAACACCTAAACCTTGAATTATTCCCATTGTGGAAGGAACAGGCTTAGCCCCTTAGGTTGAAGGGAATTCGCAACTGGCATAGGGGTCCCCAAGCAGCCTTCTTCTCCATCCCCAAGTGTCTTTTCATAACCTCAAGCTAATTCTGTAGAAAGTGTCATATGACCAAGCAAAACTTAACTGCTAAAATTTATGCCCATAACAGAGTGATTAAGAGGCTTTCAGTGAGTTTTATATTCCTCATGTTTTACTATAAAATTTGATTTAAATTTTGTGGTCTACTCAATAACACAGAATGTTTATCTCTCTATAAATGCTGCTGAGACTCTTCTGATGTGTCTGCTACCTGACCACACAAGTGCACATGGCTGGGTTTTCATCATATTTTGAGGATGTTTTGAGGGCTGTGAAGTCTCTAGAGAATTTGATTTAGAGGGTCAATTAGTCATGATAAGTTAGGTGATGCCACAGTCGCAAATGGACTTCTAAATCTCAGTAGCTTCATGGGACACAGCTTTTATATATCCAGCACAGATTATCAAGAGCTCTGCTCCCAGTAGTGATGCAGGGATTTAGTACATGGAGACTCCACCCTCTTGGAGTTACATGA
Organism: Neofelis nebulosa; assembly: GCF_028018385.1. Lineage (NCBI taxonomy): Eukaryota > Metazoa > Chordata > Mammalia > Carnivora > Felidae > Neofelis > Neofelis nebulosa. Next base: position 39,990,647 of record NC_080799.1, on the reverse strand, counting down.
TCTGAAACACCACTTACTTGTTATTGTGACTGAAAAAGAAAACGTGGAGAATCATGCACCAGCTTTTCAGTGCTTTTGCCTGAAAGTGAAACTTGGTAGTCAGAGCTAGTCACATGACCTCACCTGGAGCTCACATCTCTTGTGGCCAGAAAGGGAAAGGAAGATGAGAAATAGAAGAGAATAGTAGCATTATCTAACCCTGGGATCCAAGGGGTGGACCCCTCATGAAAGGCAGACCGTCATGCCCCTGAAGAACAAGTCATTGAGTTGGAATCTGACCACTTTGCACATGAACTACTCTTGTGATTGCTCCAAGGAGTTGGGATTTATTTAGTAATGATTAATAAAACTCATATAAAATATTAGGGAGGCCACCTGCTTTTATTACAAAATGTAATGTTTTAACCTACTCTCCACCAACTAAAATTCACAGAGCACAAGGACAGTGTGCCACAAGTGCCCAAGGCTGTTCATACCTCGAATGCCCACATCCTGTGTGCAGGGAAGTGAAAACCCAGAGGAACAAGGGATTTAGCACTTATTTGGAGAAACACAGTCCTTTTGCCTATTGCTGATGTGTCCCACATGTTATGGTGGAGCTTGCAGGGCTTAGCAAAGAACCCGTCTCTCAACTTTTGCAAATGCAGTGGCTCTAAAGACCAGATATTTTGCAATATTCACACCACCCAAACCCATGCTTTTAGTGCAGTAAGAGGCTCAGTCCTTGTGGCATTTCCTCATGACATAAGTTTCTCTTCACTAGGCAACACCCATTAATGCTATGCAGTCCCCTGTCTCCTGGGTATCTGTGGCCTTCACTGCACTGGCTCCCAAATTTAATCAAACTATAGTAGATTTTACCTCCACAGAAAAGTTTATATGTGTTCAGAATCTGTGTGTATGCAGTGTCACACTCTGCTAAAAGAACATAAAATGTAGACGAATATGGAAGCCGTTAATGCTGTGGAGTTATTTGCTATTAAACATGGGGAAAAATTAATTCTTTCCTAGAGGAGGAGAATACATAATAACTTTAGGGTTATTTGGTCATCTGGAGGTCAGTTTCTTCTCTTTTCTCCATTTGCTTAACTATTTTTGGAAATTGAGGGGTTTTTTTTCCTCCTAAAGCACATTATTGATATTTGGCATCTCTGCAGTAATAGAATTTTGAAGAGCTCATCCTGTTCCCACCCTAAGCCAAGTCGTGGTTGGGTCTGAAAATGATGCTGTCGATTGACAATTCCAGGATGCACATAATTCTGAACATGGATTGTTGTAGAGAGTGTTTGAAAGGTTCTGAGGAACCTCTGTGTTAAGAGCCGTTCAGAGCTGGAGAACTTGAAAGAACCATTTGATGTTAGAAAAGAAAACAGGAGCCTGGCCTGAAATTAACATTATGTGTTCATGTGATGGCTGATCCCCGCCATCACCCCCCCCCCACCACACACACACACACACACACACACACACGCACACACACACTGGCTGTGGGACTGTGGACACAGCAGAACCTCTCCTTCTCATGTCAGATACGGAGATTATAATGCTTGTGCAGCTTGCTGACCTCATAAGATTGCTGAGATCCAAATAAGGTAAACTGTTTTGAGAGAGGTTTGGAAAATGACAAGTGTTCCACAAATATATGGTATGATGATTGGGTATCACTGATAGGGAAAGATCTAGATCAATATATGAGTGTAGTGGTCAGGAGTCACCATTTGCTCAGAAAATGCCTGTGATATCTTTATCTGTATACCATTTTCTGTATCTCTATTCTTATTTCTATGCTTATATCTATGTCATATCTGTATCTACTCCTTATTTATACTTTTATCTGTATGTCTATAATCTGTGTCTCCCTATCTATCTCTCGCTGTATCTCTGTGCCTATGCCTATACCTGTATTTATATGTGTATCTTTATTTTTATGTATACCTGTGTCTATATCCAGAGAGAGACAGATATTCCATCCTAAGAAATGGGAATACAACTGTAAATGAGCCATCACAGTTTTGACTTACAGCTCTTGGGAGAGATTTGCATTAAACAAACATATCTTGAATGAATTACAATTGTGGTAAGTGCTATGAAGGAAGAGATCAAAATAAGAGTCTCATCCTAGCAGGGATCTTCAGGGACCCACAGGAAATGAAACAGGAGGTCACTGATCCTCACATGGTGTGTATGGCCCATATAAGCAGACACCACCTTTTGTTGATGAGATCCCTAAAAGAAAAACACCTCATTTTAGAAAACTGGCTGTCTCAGTTTTAACACAAAGTAAGTGGGGACTTTTATAGATGTCTCATAAGGAATAAGGGAGGCACTTTTAATCGTATCATTGGCTGCATCTAATTTACGATTTGTTAATATCCAGCACCCAATTGTTAGTATGTTTTTTACACACTGAAATCTCTATCAAGATAAGCTCTAGATCTTAGTTCAGTAGGTGCTCCTGGCTCACCTTTTCTTTCCCATCCCATTTTGTCAGGCAGATCCTTCCATCTTTCAGAGCTGTTGAATGGGATGAAAATCATTTGAGTCTGTTCATGAGAGTCTCTGTGAATTGCACACAATGCTTGGGCCTCTCAGTCAATTTCTGTCTCCTCAGATGTTTACAAGCCTACCCTTTGTGAGGCTTTAACAAGTCCTCACAACAAAAAGACAAAGGATGTGGTGTTGGGGGGACTGAATTCACAGTTCCGTGAAGAGACAAGTGAGCTCAGGAAAGTGACAGGACTTTGTTTTTGTATTTTAATTTGATTCAGCTCTAACCATGACCCATCCTGCTGTATCACACACTTTATTTCTTCCTGGCTCTTGTCACCATTAATCATTACATGCATTTCTATCTTATTGTTTCCTCTTGGTATCATTTCTCCCCCACTATCTGTAAGCTGCCTGAAGGTAGGGGTCTTTTCTGCTTTACTCACAGATGCACATCACAACCTGGCCCGTGTTTGACACTCCATAAATACCTATGGTTTGAATAGATGAATGAATTCATAGGTGTCTCCCCATGCACTTCTTCTGATACTAATGTTTTGTAACATGTAAACCTTAGCAAACACTTTGAAACTGGAAAACCTTAAATTGATTTTCTTTTTAAAAGTTAAGTTGCATATGAGTGTGAAAATGAGTGTGTTCAATTGTCTGCTTCTCAGTATACATGTTTTACTTCAATAAAACTTTGTTGTTGTTGTTAAAGCTAAGGCACACAACTTAAAATACCCTGTGAAGTGTTTAAAAAACAGGAAAGAATTTGAATGAACAAAATAACATGGTCGTCAAATGACTGTTTTGAAGGAGAGAGGCAAAGATTTCTGCTAGAACTTATCCAGCTACAAACCACTATCTTAAGGCAGCAAGAAATTTATATTCTCTCAAAGCTGAAGGAAAATCAAAATCCACAAGCGACCCTTCCCTTCCCATAGCTGTTTTGTACACTGCTCAGTTTCTGGAGATCTGAGATAATCATTTTGTCCTTGAGAGTCTCGTGGCTGTGCTCTTAGAGAGTTTGGGTTTAAAATCTTAGGATTTGATCCTGTTCAGAAAAACAAGGCATGAGCACCTGCAAAGCATCTAAAATCAGCCGCTGCCAGAGGCTGGCTGCCACCCCCGCCTTCCCACTCCGATGTGTCCTCTAGGAGGTGAGGGTAAGAAAACAAGCCTTGCTTGTGGGAAAATGTTTTTGTTGCAGAACCTCCCTGCATTCCTTAGGGTTTGTTTTGGGATCGCAAAATTGGCAACTTTCTTTTTTTCTTTAGCACAGTTTAGGGTTTAAAGCGTAGTAACGGCTGTGTGCGTGCGTGCGTGTGTGTGTGTGTGTGTGTGTGTGTGTGTGTGTTGGTGCATACAGATGTGCTTTTATAGGTATAAGAAAATAAATCTTCCAAGCCAGCCTTCCCCGTGGGGTGTGTTGATGAAACTTTGGCTGAAGGTTTTATCTCTTTGAGGCCCTTGTGCAAGCACTGCCATTAAGACCAAAGTATATGGAAGTGCAAAGATGCTGCTGCCTCTGGGGGAGGCTCATTGGATCCTATGTGTCTATTCAAATGGAATTTGTATTATCTTCTGGTGCCTTTTGTTAGAAAGTGTCACCGGGAGCCCGTGGAATTAGCTATATGGGTAGGAGAGACAGACTGGGCCAGTGGAAACTGACCTGCCCTGGGAGCCAGGAGCCACATTCCACAGACTTCACTTACTTTCTCTGAGCCTCAGTTTTCTCATCTCACACATGGGAACAAAACGGGTGAATTTACTAAGTGTTCACGGTTTTGGCTAAAGGCTTAACATGTATTATGTGAACTATCTCTACTGAATAACCCCAGAATGTAGTGGTTGCTATCATTATCACTCCCATTTTGACAGAAGGGGAACACATGGCTTGCACTGGTCATAGGGGATGTTACCAGTGTCCCCCCACTCTGAAACCATTTCTCTGACACCACCTGAGTATCCTGAAGTTCAGTTCCATTTTGATAGCAACCACCTGGAGTTAGCACAGACCCCACAAGTTAAGGGCAAAATCCTTCACAAGACTGACCCCCTTTACAAGACCAGCGACGCCCATAAATTTTGGATGTCCTCAAGGTGTCCATATTTTTGCCAGGCCAGCTACAAATTTGACACCTCCCACCACCCCCTCTGGTTCAACATTTTGCTAAAAATAATTCAACAGAAGTCAGGGATGTCCTGTACAGCTATTATAAAAATTTTGTTATAGATGATAGAAATAAACACCTAACGAATGGTGCACAGGGCAAAGACTGGGAGGGTCCCAAGTATAGGAGCTTCTGTGTCCATGGAGTCTTGATGTGTCACTCTCCTAGCACATTGAGATGTTCACTATTTGGGATATTCTACTGAATAATGATGTCCAAAGTTTTGATTGGGATTTTATTATGTAGGCACGACTGATTAAATTGTTGGCCATATAATTGAATTTCACATCCAGTCCTGCTCTTCTCCCCATTGGTTGGCTGGCTCAAAGTTTCACCCTTCTAATCACATGGTTGATTTTTCTGGAGACCAGCCATCATCTTGGAGCTATCTAGGGACTCACTGTGATCCACCTCGCCTACTCCTTATCATCTTGCTCTCCCTCCCTCTTCACTGTGCTCCTACCTGGCTTCCAACAGCCCACCTACATTTCTTTGCTCAGTGCCTTTTTCTTGCCAGAGGTGGCTTTGCTCCCCAGGCAGCAGGCTGGAAGTAATGGGATTCACATCCACTGGAGACATAATAACAGAGAGGCAAAGAGATTTGCACCACTTTCACAGGGCAAATGAATAGAGCAGTGAGGATATGAACCCAGAGAGTCAGAATCCACTGCACTTTGCTCAACTGCTATATTGCCTCATTGGCTTAATAATACCTATTCCCATAATAAATCAGGAATGCTGCCTGGATGAAAGGAGACAGTAGGTAATGACAGCCACCATGTATGCAAACTTTGCTCTTTTATGCTTAAAACTCATTATTAGTATTGATAATAACTCTAAGGTCCAAGCACAGTAGTTCCTCCATTTAGGTAGCCACATGTCCAGAGGTGACCCTGAGAAAGGAGCCACCTTGCATGTGTATCTTTACCAAAGTGGTAATGTGCACATTTATTACTTCTGTTTTGTGTGTTCCCAATGAACACATGCCTTTGTTATTAATTATTCATCTATCTTTCAATATAATTTTAGATCTGGTGATAATTTCTGAATTTCTCTATTTATAGGAAACTTTGAACTTCATAAATATTAAAATGCCCTATTATCTGCATGCAGACTGCTTTTTCTATGGCCATAGAAATTATGCAATTATTACCAGAACTATTAATTAAATTTGAAAATAGATAAATAATGGATAGGAATGCTATTTATGAGTTAAAAATGAGAAGATGAGAATTATCTTCCATTCTGTCACCTTTGATGAGTCTAGCCTATATATGCTCTTAGCTTTTATTTTTGAAAGTTTTTATGTTACTTTACATAAATAGTTGGTTATAAGAAATAAGTCTTGAATAGTCATCGATTTTCAGATGGAGGGATTAAAATTTTTTCTTTTTTTTAAATTTTATTTTATTAAAAAAATTTTTTTTTAACGTTTATTTATTTTTGAGACAGAGAGAGACAGAGCATGAGCAGGGGAGGGTCAGAGAGAGAGGGAGACACAGAATCTGAAACAGGCTCCAGGCTCTGAGCTGTCAGCACAGAGCCCGACGCGGGGCTCGAACTCACGGACCGTGAGATCATGACCTGAGCTGAAGTCGGCCGCCCAACCCACTGAGCCACCCAGGCGCCCCTAAAATTTTTTCTTAATAAAACAATCAAAAAGTGGCTGTGTCACAATGGTCAAGTAGTAGGCAATTTCTATATTCTGCAAGTTAAAAACTTGAACCTGAATGCAGATAGAAGAAATCTCCAAGAAAATAAAGAACATGTTTGTTGGGAATCAGCATGGGATTCTTTCATAACCTCTCTATGAAATAAATGAAATAATGTTCTCACAGATTTCCTCAGGTCAGACTCCTGGACCTCCTTCCTCCATTTCTGCCTTTAAAAAGATATTCTGTAGTTACCTCTGGCTAGTGGGGGATACTTGTTTGTTTAGCTCACAATATTTATGGACCCCCATGAGTCTTAAAATCACCACCATATAAAAATTGTCTTTCTACTCTATACTAAATTTGAGTTTCAAAGAGAAATTTTCACCGATGTCTGTGGAATCTTTTGGTTTTTACTGCGACCAAATGCATTTTACATTGTGGACCAACACTCACCTACAATATAGGTACCAACATTACACAAACAGTTTAGTGTGTTCTAATTTATGTCTCTGTGGAAGAAAATGCTGGCTACAGACAATCCTACTGACTTCATGACTGCTGGTAGGCTTGCTAGCTGATTTAGTGGCTCAGAATCATTGAGTGATCTGATTCATTGAGCAGGACCCCAGGAATGTGAGCACAACGTGCTTACATGTGTGTCTTCCTGCACTTCCTGTTCCTAGAGAGTGGGCCTGACATAGCTACTCTCTCCTTGGATGGTTTTCCCAGTGCTGTCATGAACGAACGGACCTTTGAAAAAAATAGGTAATTTTGAAAGAGAACATTATCATTGATGATGCTTCCTCAGATACTTCAATTTTCAAGTTATTTGAAAAATTACAAAGAACTGCATGTTAAGAATTTGTTACCACTCAGAAATTGACCTTTTGCTTTCCTACAGAAAAAGAAAATTGCTAAGTCCATTAGCAGTAGATAAAAAGAACATGGGACATTCTTGGTTAAACTTTATTAGTTTAGAAATGACAATTTCTGAGGTGTCTGGGTGACTCAGTCAGTTGAGCATCCAACTCTTGATTTCAGCTTGGGTCATGGTCCCGGGGTCATGGGATCGAGCCCTGTGTTGGGCTCCAAGCTAAACGTGGAGCCTGCTTACAATTCTCTCTCTTCCCACCTCTGCCCCTCTTCTGGGCTTCTAAACTCTCTCTCTGTTCACCTCTCTCTCATTCTCTCAAACAATAATGAAATGCCATTTTCCATAATGACCTATTAATGACCTATTAATTACCAATGAAATTTATCTTTCATAAAGAGTATTTGGAAAAATAAAATTCTCAGTTGGTTATCACTGCAAATCACCGTTTCCAAATACCAAACTTGTGTTTTTAAAGTGAGGACTTTTACTTTCACAGGTAATCAATGATTTGATTTGATTTGATTGGCCAAAAAGATAGTTGTGAAGGAATTCTAAACAGTGAAGGTTTCGACTGAGAGCAACTCTTTTGGAAAAATTCTAGGATCTTTTGATGTGGCTACTTGATGTCCAGTGCCAAAGAAAACATTTATATTTTGATCATTAATTAATTAATAATCACCTGATTGTCAATCTCATCTACAACTCTGCACATCCAAGCTGGCCACTGACATGCTTCTTGTAGTTCATACCTTTGGGACAAATTAGTGTTCAATGGGAGCAGAACCATGACCAGAAGAGCAGAGTGGATGAAGAAGTAGGACTGAATTGCTCCTTAGGGAAGTAGATGGGGAGCCGTGTCTTAAAGGATGAATATGTGTCCCTAGATGGACACAGAGAAGGAGGGAATTACAAGCATAGGGAATGATATGTGCAAAGGCAGGAAGTGTGAAAGTTCAGTGAACATAAAGATCATCCAGAACAGTGTGCAAAGGGGTGAGAGGGATGTGTACCCTGAGAAGTCAAGCACAGGCCCTTGGTTGGACAAGGAAATTGTTGAAGACTCTTTAAGTGGGAGATGATCTCATTGCATTTTTGAAGCTTCTGCTGACAAAAACTATGGATGGATGGATGAAGACATTGTTTCTAATATTTGCCTGAATTTATGAATCACATAAGGCACTTGTATATATAACATACATACTTTATATGGGTATATGGTTTCTTAGTCCTCTTCTCTGGGACTGTGTGTATGGAGTATGTGGCATCCATTCCCACAAATGTGTCATGAGCATCCGTTGTGTTCCATTGTCCTAGACTGCACTAGTTGTGGGATTATGGCAGTGAACATGGCAAATTTGGTTTAGAGGCTCATCAGTCTCACATGCTCATGGGAGGGAGACAGATTTAACAAGCAAACACCTAAATAAAGAAGATAATTTCTGGAAATGCCAAGTGCAAAGAACAAAATTAAGTATGGTGTAAGTTCCATAAGGGAAGGAGTCTCATTTGACTCAAACTTGTGTCTCACCCAAATGTCTAGCACAGTGTCTTACAAATAATGTTATCCACAGTGAGTGTTTACTGTGTGCCCAACATCATGAATGCACAATAAATGTCATGCATTCTCTCTTTAGAACCACTGTATAGGGCAGGGGTTGTAAACTAGGGTCAATTTTGTCCTTAGGGGACATTTGGCAATGTCTGGCTGGAGATGTTTTAGTTGTTACAAAATGGTAGGATGTCATTGAGGGCTACTAGCATCTGGTGCATACAGGTCAAGGACGCTGCCAAACATCCTACGATGCACAGACTCTCCCCCACAGCAAAGAATGATCTGGCCCCAAATGTTTGTATTGTTGAGGTTGAGAATCTCTGCTGTGAAGGATGATATTGTTGCCCCCATTTTATGAAAGCACAAAAGAAGATTGAGGTGACATAAGTGATGCCTGGATGTGGCAGAGCAAGGCTTTTAACCCAGACACCCTGACTCCAGACCGTGCCTAACCCTTATGATTGCAGACTATGTGAGATACAGGAATGCAGAAACGTGAATGGCCATCTGACAGCTAAGGTAGGGCCTTCAAATTCTTTTGGTTTGAAAAATGAGAAACATTTATGAAGATGAGTGCCAGGTAAGATGGGCTCACCTTGGGGACCTTCGTTTAATCAGGAACTTGAAATTTGTTGTTTCCTTGCACTTGTCATGATATCCCATTGTTAGCACCTGCCAGCCTGCCATCCTAAACTGTCCCTGCTATTTTAGAGATGCACCACAACAGGTGTGCCAAATACTGGGCCATTAGCGAGCAGTAATTCACCGGCATGAATATTTATCATCTCGTAACAAGACAACAAAAGCTGTGTCTACTTTTTAGAACAATGTGCAACAACGTCCTCAAAACCAAATTGTTTGAGTTTTTCATTTATGCAAAGGAAGAAAAGCTCCTCTGTAATTTTCCATTAGATGGTTTTTATTTTCTCAGCCTTCTTCACATCAAAACACAGCCCTGGCCAGCGTTTGATTTTATTGAGCTGTTGGATCACCCAATAGTTTATAGAGCTCAAGGCTCCAGTGATCAAAATATCCATTCTTATGTTGTTCTGGAAACCAGTCGCTTCTCCATGGGGAAATGTCCAGACTGATGGAGAGGGAACTTTTTTCTTCTCACTCGTAATTTCCTTCCTTCCTCTCCTTCCTCCCTTCTTACTTACTTTGTTCCTTCTTTTTTTTCCCCCCAAGAGAACTGTACTACAAATGAGCAAATGAGAAAATTTAGAAATATTAAAGGGTTGTGGAAAGCATCTTATGAAGGAATGATTGCACATGTGATGTGCTAAGAACCCCAAACTAAAACCCATGTGCTTTTAAAGGAAAATCTAAGAGAGAGAAACATGATATGTTTGAAACCCTCAGCATTCCTGACTGACTTGCTCTTCCTGCAGTATTTTAATGACCAGTGATGAGATAACTCATGATGAGATAACTTACAATATACGATTATGAAATGCACACGTGGCAATGCTGGGAATAAGTGATTTGAAGACCAAATTAGTCTTTCCAGTCTTCTAAGTATTGCCCTAAGAAAGTACTGATGGGTTCCCAATAAGTGTGTTTTCCATTTGTCTTCAGCTATCATTACTAACCAAGACATGCTCTTCTGTGCATATTGTGTGATGATCATGTGTATGATGGTCCTTCCCCTTAAATTTCTGCAAAGCATTTTCCTTCTGACTCCAAAGTAATTGTGGGGTTTTCTCCCTTTTTTGCCTCTCTATAGACTCTATAGTTGGCCAAATAAGAGTTTCATTTGGCCAAACACATATCTGTTTATTTGTTCAATAAAGGGAACAGATTTTAGCCTGTTCCTTTGCTACTTTCTTTAGTTTGATGATACACACATACAAACTGAAACTTCTTGTAAGACAAGATGTGTGTTTTCCTGTTTAGGAAGTTTGATAAGTAATACCTAATCCATAGGAGGTGTTCAAAACATATTTGCCAAATGAATGAATGAATGAATGATCAAGGTTAAATAAGGACTACAGGCCAAGACTTAAAACAAATTACACTGGGCACAAAGGGCTTCCTTTGGTTAATTACTCCCCTTATTACTGGGTAGTAATGGTAACTAACACTTGTTGAGGACTTAGCACTGTTAGGCATTATGTCATTTAACCTCATGAGAGAACCACTTTTATTTTCTCCATTTTACAGATGGATAATGGAGACTCAGAGAGACTTCATGCCCAAGTATAGCTAGTGAGTGCCTGAGTCTGGATATAAACCCAGGTGGTCTATCTTCTAGCCACTTGACTAAACTTTTCTCATTACAGTAACAAAGAATGGTACCTCTCAAGGAGACTTCCAGAAACTAAGGAACCATATTAGGATCTGCTCTTTAGGGGAAGGTGTCTCCTAATCTGGGGGCAATAAAGTACGGCGAAAAATGGTAGCTCATTATGATGTTATCCAAGAGGGAATTGGAATTCACATCATCTGTAGTTTTGGACAGCTGGTTGTCTTTCTGAAACCTTGATAAGCTTTCCATTGTTGGGGTTTTGTCCAGTTTTTCAATATTACTTGCAAATCTGAAAGGATCCATATGTGGAAAAGAAAAATTGCATTGCAATTGCAGGGACCAGTAGAAAAGTAATTTTGGAGAAAGAATATGGGCCTAGACCCTTCTTCTCCCAGAACCAGAGATCCTTGGCAGACCTTTCTCTGTGGTTTCTCCCCAATCTGGGCAGTGTTCCACCCATCTCCAGGGTTGTCTTTGCAGTGATCCACTCATTTCCCTTCAGCCTAAGGTGATTAAAACAACAAAACCTAAACTTTTGTCTAAACCTTCAATTTTCTAAACTTTAACACAATCTTTGACTTCTTTTGCAAGACACAACTTAAATGTTCCTTCCTTTTTGAAGCACTCCATTATTTCCTTATACTTTCTAAGTATACACTTTATTATTAGAAGCAAATATTTGTTATTCTTTGCTTCCTTGTGTAAGAATTACCTACTGACATGTTAGTTCCCCTCTGTGTGAGCTCCTTAGAGCCTGGGACTTGGGTATGTCAGTTGCTTGCCTCTTCGTCACCTCCCTGTCCCTCTACATTGTGGCCACTCCATAAATATTAAAGGGATAGAGGGACAAGGAAAGAGCTAGGGAAGAAATGAAGAAGAAAAAGAAGTAAAAGTTAAGTCCAGGTACATTTCTACCAAATTTCTGGAACCAAATTCGTGAACAAGGGAGCCACTGGAGAATATGAAGCTCATGTGGGCCCCATGCCAATATCATTTCAGAAAACATTCAGATTGATGCTTTCCTGCATGCTTTGGGAGCAGACAGTGCACCTGTGCATCTGGGCTAGCTACAGGTACCACATCCTTCTCATTCTTCATAGATGACACAACACTTCTCAGCCATGTACTATATTTTGCACGCAGGGCACACACACCAAATTTTGCCTTGTTGAGCCTTTTAAACTCTTATTATCTCAGATTATGAAGACAAGCTGTGCAGGGTATAGGCATGCTCTCAAACTGAGTTAATTGAAGGCAGAGGTCAGCTCAGTTTTCCTGGACCATCCATCAGTAAAAAGTTTGCTTGTTTAATGCACAGAATAAAAGAGTCAAAGTAAAGATGCAGGTTTCTCCTGAACCCTCCCATTTGGGGCTGTCAGGTAGATGTTAGATTTCACTGAGCTGTTAAAAATCTTAATGGATCCCACTGAGCTGTTTCAGGTTGTTTGTGACAATCACTTAATTTCCTTGTTTTGCAGCTAACAATGATTTTAATCTTCATTTCAAATTAATCACCTAAAGCCTCACTGTCCTTTTCTCCCATTGGCATGGCTGCTTTAACTATGTGTCATCAATGAACAGGAGGATTTATTCCCTTTCTCTTCAGCAGTCTAACAAAAACGTATCTTCAGCAAAATTATATATACAGTAATTTCTTATATATGTTAGAAATGCCTAGTAGCCAAGATTGGAAACACAGCAAGTTTGTAATAGTGATTTCCTCTGGGTGATTTGATTATGGAGGGGGGTGGATTTTTTTTCCCTCCTTCTTTATACATTTTTAAGCTTTCAACATTTTCTATGATAAGCATGTATTATTTTCACAAAAAGAACAGATAAATTAAAGAGTTAGTGTTTTTAAATCAAGGATTAACAAAGGAAATGCAGTCTTTGAGGAGATGTAAAGCTGGAAAATTTTCAACATTACAGAGGGGTGAAGAAAATCTCCATCAAGATAAAAGAGTGGGGTTGGAAAATTAGCTTGCAACGTGAAGAATGGTCCTTATTATAGATAATGCTACCGACAGCCAGGTTGATCACAGTTCTCAGTTTTAGTGCATTGGAGTTTGCTCATAGGCAAGTCCCCACCTTGTACCACTGATTATTTCCTTGCTGTTCACTTGCACCATTGACAGCCTTTGAACCAGTCATGCTGCAGAGGCCAGAGAAATGAATCTCAGAGAGAGACAATTGGAGAGACAAAGATGGGGGTGATGAACCAGATGTATTTCGCACTCTCCGATTGCTTTATGTGTGTGATGAACCTCACAGAGTGCAAGGAGTAAATAGTGTTGTCATTTTAAAAGGCTAGACCTGCCTTCAAGGGCACTTTAAGCCTGAAGGCTAGAGGTTGGAAGGAGTCTTTCTTCTGAGGGTGCCTCGTTGTAGTAGGAATGTCTTCTGTCTTTGTATTTTGATTGTACTTTTCCTTAATGGCTAATTGCTCAGCAATAGAAAACATAATTTATCCTCCAATTTGTAAGTCCGTCAAATGAAGGCTGGGTGTCAGCAAACTTGGAGATAAATGAAATTGGGATAAACATGAGAAGCCCAGTGGCATGTTGATGCAATGGTAGGAATCACGGGCAACCCGGCATGGCAGCGTTGGTTCTGGGTGTATCCTCTCCTTTGGGAGGGGTGGGGGCAGGCCAAGTGTCTGCTCCTTCATTACTCACTGTTCCCTATGGGAACAGGTGCCTGGAGTCCTTTGTGGACTGTCGTAGAAATAAAAGTGTGACGGATTGCGGTAAAAGAGTGTATTATGTGAATACACAAATATTTGTGTGTCTGAGGATGACATGGTTTTATTCAAAGAAGTTCTACTTTTAAGGAGGTGATGAATTTTCAATCAGTTTTGTTGTCAGGGGAATCCTTAGAAGGAAGGAAATGTACTTTTTAACTAGATTTTCAGCAAACTTTGACACATTCATTGCGGTCATGACTGTGGAGGTGGCTCAAATATATTTTGCATAATGTGGAAATAATACTGCATTCTGTTAGCTACCACCTTCCAGCGCCACCATGAATGCCACTGGTACAGAAGGAAACACGGGTGCTGCAGATAACAAAAAGTCAAATGGGGTATACTTACCAACACACTAATCATCGCAGAGAGACTTCTCTGTGTATCTAGTCACTGTGTAGGTTTATCTTGGCCCTGGTTAACCTCTATGCCACAGTTGTACTCTATAAACCAAGTTGGATCCTGGCACGTTATTAACCTATATCTCCCCCATCACAAACCCCATTTGTATTCTGGCACCCCTCTTCCATGCCCCTGGTATTGACGGCCTAGGCCTCTCTTTTTGTCTCACTTTTTCTTCTCCAAGGTCATTGCCATTCCCTTCCCTTCTGTTTCTCCCCTAAACACCCAATTTTCTCTGATAATAACCTCAATATTTGTCATGTATATCTGACCAACATTCTACCTTCTGACAGCTGCAAGGAAGCTTTTCAAAAATCTGGTAATAAATCAGTATCCCTGTAAGAGGTAAGCCTTCTTGCCACAGGTGGGAGGAAGGTAAAGTCCTGGAAGGAGATGCAGCAAACAGACAGCAATGTGCAGGGAGGTGGGCTGAAGGAGGCTGGCCTATCCAGAAAGCCAGCCGTGGAGGAAAAGATCAATGAAGGCACAGCACAGTACTGGTTGTAGGAAAGCCACGGGGTTTAAAGGGAAATCAGATAGGAGGCCAAATAAGGAGCCACGATAAGGGATCCACACTTACTGTTAGTAACACAAAGAGAGTCAAGAACACAAAAGACTGGGAAGCAGGCATGCGTTTGGGCAAGGCACCTTTGTAAGAAGTGCTGAGAAATCACAGTAAGGAGACAGTGTAAGCTCTCCCACACCTTGGTGGGCATCGTGCTGGAGTAGTGGGTTTGAAAGTCAAATACCAAAAGGTATTGAGACCTTGTATCTCATTCTACCAGTGTTTGCAATATTCCAGTTGTTCTCAGCAGGGGGCAGTCACACCCCCAGGGGGGCATGCGGCAAAGGACAGATGTGACAGTTGTCACAACTAAAGAAGGAATGCAACTGGCATCTAACAGGTAGAGGGCAAGGGTGCTGCCGAACATCCCACCATGAATAGGACAGCCCCTATCACAAAGTATTTCCATCTCCAAATGTCAGCACGGTCCAGGTTGAGAAACTCTAGTATATATTAAGAAGTGTGTGTGTGTGTGTGTGTGTGTGTGTGTGTGTGTGCGCGTGTTCGTTCATGGGAGAAGGGGGTTATGACTTCGTGCAAAGGTTTGTCCACAGTGATGTTCATTGCAGCATTGTTTATGTTAGTAAGAAATTAAACAACCTACATGTTCCACAATAGGGATTTGGAAAAAACACATTACACTTTCTTTTCTTATTTGACAAAATGACCTTGCAGCCATTATAAGTGATGCCTAGGACAGTGTTTAATGGGATGGAAAAATGTCCCTGGGATACTATTAAATGGAATTAAACAGGTAAAACAACATTATTTACCAATTTGTATTTAAACCAAAATAAAACTATTTCTAGATATTATGTTTATTTGCATCTAAGTCAAAATTCAAAGTAGAATACAAAAAATAAGCAGCCTACCATATTAGGTATCATCCCTTGGGTGTTGAAATTAAAAATGAGTCTCATAGGTTTCCTCTGTGTTATTAAATACCTTCTAAATCCTCCACAATGAACATACGTAACTTTTATGGTGAAGGTAAAATGACGCATTTATCTGAAAAAAAAATACTGTTTTTTAAAACATGAAGTTGACATTTGAGAAGGTAGCTGAGCCAGGTGTTTTTTCCTAGGGTCTCCTTTTAGGTTGGTGAGGTGGACAAGAAAGTATTTCTGAATGCCAGAGAGGGAGGCAGGTGGGGTCAAGGAAGAGGTAGCATTTGGCTCTCATTTTAAGCATTAGTGCCTGAGCTGGAAGAGGAATACTCTAAAATCATCACTTCCTCATTTAAATACTCTTGATCAAATTAACACCCTCTCCTGAATGTTCCAATTACATTGAGAATCGGGTGTAGCTTTAAATTTGCTTTTCATCCCACTCTCTGTTCTCACACCCTCTCCTGGGGTGGCTCTGGCTGGCTTGGGTTTAGGCAGTGTGGTGTGTGTTGTGTGCTGTGGGGGTTGCCCGGAGTTAGGCTGGCACACAGCTTCGTGCCCCTACAAAGAAATAGCAAGTTCATATCTGTCGCATGGGGTTCTTCTGTTGTTAGGAAAATCCTTCTGTTTTAAAAACAGCTTGATTCATTCCTGTAGCCATTTCTGTTGAGTGGGTTTGTTTTGTCTTGTTCATTCTTTCTGGTACCTACAGATCTAATGTTGTGTATACACACACACACATATATACGTATATATGTCTATGTAGACACATGTAGATACATACATGTATATAAGAGAGAGACACAAAGAGAGATATTGGAATGATTTCTTCCATTTTAGAAAGGGATTCAGAGTCTCTTTCCTTCTTTGGGGAGACAGTAGATAATCACCTTAACACTTTTACTTTTTGTTTTGAGACAAAACTTGCATATCATAAAATTAACCATTTTAAAGTGCACAATTCAGTGGCATTTAGTACCATCACATTCCCCCAAGGAAGCTTAGTGCCCACCCAGAAGTCACTCCCCAGCTCCCTAACTTCAGCCCCTGGCAATCACTAGGTGTACTTCTGTACTTCATTTTGCTGCCATTTGGAAACTTGCTGGCATTTTTAGTTTTATTTTAGTTTGCATTGTAGCTAGTTGTTCTCTTCATGAGATGGGCATGATGGGCACGCAAGGAGAGGGAAGGTTGGAGAGGGAGAGAGGAAGAGAAGGGTGGAAGGAGAGAGGAGGAGGAGGAGGGGAGTTTAGGAGTTAGAGAAAGCCAAGGTGGGTTTTGAAGGAAAATCCAACCGCCACACACACCCCAGAAAGGCAGAAACACTCGCGTATACCCATTGAGAACTTGAATCAGTTTGAAGGATCTGCTCTGAAATTCCAGGTGTGCCCTATCATCTCCGAGGAGGGTCCACAGAGGAAAAGTTAGGCCTGTCTCCACCACTGGAAAGACTCCAGCCTGGATTCCAGGGTCAGGTAGTAACGGGCTCTATCTCTCGGGGTGCCTAGGCTTCCTGAGTGTTTGGGGGTCCTGTTGTGATCTCCACAGCCTTCCACTGACATCCTGACACCAAGGCCCCATTATTATTTTGGCTTTTCAATTTTTTTTCTCCCTTCATATTTGGGTTTCTATGATTCCACTGCAGATGATGGGGTGAACTCCAGATAGCCGAGTTATTATAGATTAGCCCTGCTGATATTGCAGCTTGGGAAGAGTCGATATGCTATATAGAATGACACGGAAACCTGATAACAATGGGGAAAGAGACTTTTGTATAAATCTTCTTAAGTATAGTATTTCCATATTAAATCTTACAAAGTGAATGTCTCGCCGCATTGATGAATGTGTCTTCACTGATGGAACATGCCTCAGCCCTCCTGGCAGGCTTCCTGAGGACCCCGGGTGATAAAGCCAACCAGAATATTTCTTCATTATGATCATCATCTTACATTTACATTATTCTCCTTGTCACCGAGAACTCCAGACTCCAGTCTATAGGAAACTTTGTTCCACACATAAGTTGAAATATGTTTAGTGGTGCCAGGGATTAACTCTGAACCCTGAGCACAGCCTCATTTGGGTGATTTTACGCTGTTCGAGTGTTGGTGAGGTTTGAGACAGGCTGACTCACGGAGTCAGCTGCTATGGAGAAGCACAGGGTGAAACGTAGACAGGGAGTTCATCAATTTGCCTTGAATGGTCTTCAGTTCTCCCCAACACCATAGTACAAATAATGGAAAATGTTCAGGAGGTATGGAGCTGCTGAGTGAAGTCTTTTCTGCAAACAACCTTCTCACAAACAATGATTCAAGACCCTGACACCAAGTACTCTGAGTGCATGTCCTGGTCCACACTTTATCAGTTATGTTTCTTAGAGTAAATCACTCTCTGTGTGTCATTTTTCTCATCTCTAAAATGGGAGCATTTCTGGTACTTTATAGGTTCGTTATGATGGTTTCAGGAGTTGATATATGCCAAGTGTTTAATACACACTTTACAATAAATTTGCTAGAATTATTACAATCATCATTGTCGTTATTACTGTTACTGTTATCTGGCAGCTGCTCAGGTTTTGAAATGTACAGTGAGGATAATATTCACTGAGCTACATAAATAAAATGCACGTGTATGTACACACAGTTCCTTGATATAATCATTTTTATTTTAAATATTACGGGATGTTCTATTTTTAAGCCAGATTGACAATTGGAAGTCTGAATTAATTCAACACACAAATTAAGCTACAATTGCTCATCATACCAGAGATTTATTAGCTTTATCAAAATATCATGTAGGAAGCAGTTAAAGAATGTTCTTAGATCACAGTGCATTTGCAACATGACTTGGTTTATGGGGACGCCACAGACACCCCCTTGTCTAGGAGGCACACATTTAGTGAGGTGCACCTGCTCAGTGTAGCTCACCTGGAAGAGTAGAATGCATCTTCACTCCACTGTTGTTTGGCAAGCATGCTTATTGTTGGGGGTTGTTAAGGAGCTTATTCAGTTTATTAGTTATGAAATGTCATAGTGGCCTCTGGATTGCCAATTGTGGTTGGTGGGCTGGATTTTAATTATCATCAAGCAGTTGCAAATGTCTGAAATATGTCTGTGGAGAGAGCTTTGGTGGAGGATGGGAGAGAAATTGATGAGGAAGGTGTAGAACTTTGGGATCAGCCTTCCACACAGCCCTGGGATTGAGCCTGGCTCCTGATGGCCTAGGGCTCCATGGGAGCCCCTACGTTCCAGCCCCTTTCCTTACTGGATAATGTATTGTTGGGAAGTTATTTCTCATATTTACTCAATTATCTGCTTCTCTCTGTATAGATTCTGATAGGTTCTGTAAAGAGTTGTAAGTTCTAGTATTTTCTCAAGAGCAGGAGAAGCAATTCTTCATTAATTCATGTGCATGCATTCATATATTTGTTTATTGTTCAATAAGTATTATTTCAATGCCTACTGGTGCTAGTTAAGTTTCTCAGCACTGTGCTGGGTATTGAGGAATGTGAAAAAGAGTGAGACTTGGTCTTTATGCTTTAGGAACTCCAAATCTATTTATCAGGAGAGATAGATGTGTACAAATCAGAACTTGTACCAAAGGAAGTATGGAGTAAGGCTGCCTGAGCAAAGGGGCTTGGGCATACTTTATGGAAAAGGTGATGCCTGAGGAGAGCTTTGCAGCCCAAAAAGGAACTTCTCCAGGCAAACAAGGTGGACTAACGGGGCAGAGGGAGGGAGGGAAGACATGGCAACAGAAAGAATGGCACATGCAAAGGAACAGAGGCAGAAAACAGCAGATGTGTTTGGGAGCTGCAGGTTCTGCTGACATGTGGAGGGTGAGGGCAGGTGCAAGAGGAAACCAGACAGGTAGAAGGAGGGTCACAAGCCAAGTGTGGACTTCACTTAGTAAGTGATACAGAAACATGGAGAATGTGTACACAATGTTGAGTTTGCATTGTTGAAAGGTCACCCTGGCTGCACGGTGGACGATGTGTCAGTCAGGTGGAAGGTGAAAGGCAGGTTGTTAAGCAGCTTAAGTGAGGAAAGAGAGGTATTTGAACCAGGTTGAAGGTGATGGGTTTTGTGGAGAGAAGCAGATGTTTTTGGATTATGTTAGGATGGAGAACGGAGGGTTCATGGGTATGGATACAGAACAGAGAATCAAGAATGACAGCTAGTTTTAGCATGGTAAGCCAGGTCTACAACAGGGCAACTGATGGAAGAAATACAGAAAGGCAGGCCTTCCAAGGCTTATGCAGAGTCATGGAGAGAGTGGCAGTGGTAATAGTTCAGGCCACTAGTGAATCCAGGAGATAACATGTGGTGCTTTTCAGCAGCCAGACTGGGCATCTTACCAAACATTATGTGTGTGGTCAGGGGTTAGAGAAGTCTGCAGACAGGTGTCAGGGGCACCTGAGGTGTGTGCAGGGGATCTAAAGGGAGGCAAGTAGGAAGGTGAGGTCAGGGTAAATAGAGGCCTTAGATGCGTTGAGGACTTGGCAGGCATTGCAAGGACTTGGGCATGTAGTTTGGATGTAATGGGAAGCTGACCATCACAGAGATCTGAGCCTCTGGTCTACCTTTTACCCATTTTCTCATCTGTAAAATGGTGTTAATACTAGTAACTTGTAGAGTTGTGAGAATTTCAGGAGAGTTTAGCAATTATTTATATTGTATTGTATTATATTATATTTATTATGTTATATTATATTATATTACATATTATATTATATATTTACCACCTGTACTAAAATCTTCAGTGAGCACAGGATTTACTGAGGAGTGACTTGATCTCACTTGTGTAATAAGATCCCTCTGGCTGTGGTTTTGAGAAGAGAGAAGAGGTCAAAGACAGAAATAAGGAACCCCATTGGGAGCCATTGCGCTGGTTCGGGTGAGAGAGGATGGCGTCTTGGGACCAAGGGGGACTGTGGATGCAGCTAAACATGTAGGCTTTGTATAGATACAGCTCATGGGATTGGCTGGCAGAATAGATGAGAAGTCAGAGAGAAAAACAGGAGTCAGGAATTAAGAATTGGGAAGCTTTGCTTTTGTTTTGCCTTTAACATTATACGTTGTTAGAAGGACAACTGACGGATCTTTAAAAAATGAAGTCACTATTTCAGTTACTACCGCCAACAGACACTGCACAGTGGCCCCCATCTCCCTATTCTCCTGCCACTTTTCTCATGGGGCTCAGACCTGATTGGCAGGTGATGGGGCCCAGAGGCCAGTCTGTGAATGAGGGAGACCTGCCGGACTCAGGATTTCTCATCCCTCCTTTTCTGGTTTCCTATGGCTGCTATAACAAATGATTACAGACTCAGCATTTTAAAGCAGTAAGAATTTTGGATATCAAGAGCTAAAACTGAAGTGTGAGCAGGCCTGTATTTCTTCTGGAGGTCCCAGGGGAGGATCCATTTTCTTGCCTTTTCCAGCTTCTGGAGTCTCCCACACCCCTTGGCTTGTGGTTCCTTCTGTCTTCAAAGCACATTCCCCAACCTCTGATTCCATTATCACATTTCCTTTTTCTCATATCTGACATCTTCTAAGCGCACCTGCGGTAACACTGTGCCTACCTAGATCATTCAGTTTGATCTCTCCATCTCAAAATCCTTCATTTAATCACACCCACAAAGTTCTTTGTGCCATATAAGGTAACATATTTACCAGTTCTGGGGATTAGGATGTGGATATCTTCGGAGGGGGGGGGGGGTGTGCATTATTCTGTCTACCACATTTCCAATGGCCATTGCTTTCTTACTCAGTTGGGCTCCTTACCCACCTCTCTTTTTTCTGTGAGCATCAAGTCTCATTAGTATTCCTGCAAATGGGTCCAGCCCATAATTTTGTCTCACATGCCTGATTCTCCCTTAGCCTTAAGCTGAGAACTATGATCTGTGACCTGTACGTTAATTAACCCATGTAACTCTATTGGTTGATGTACATTGTGCACGTAGTTTAGTGCTTGCCATATAAGAAGCAACTACAAATATAGAATTCAGTCTCTTCTTGCAATCTATAAATAAAATTTTGAATCATGATTCTGTCACTTTGCTTGTGAGCTAACTCTTGGTCTGCACCATCTGCAAATTTGATAAACCACATCTCTCAGGTCCTCATTCCCATTGTTGATAAAAATGCTTACCCAGAGGCTCTGGCTTGGCTTTCCAATAGCTCATTGCCTGTGTGTTATATTTTTCAGAGGAAGTCTACACACATCATTGCAGTTAATTCTTCTCTTCCAATAATTTGTGGCTAATCATTTATCATTCAGCATTTGCTAAGTCTGCTATGTGCAAGGAAACCCGTGTCGATTAAATTATAAACTACAAACAGAAGACTTGCTTCCAGGTAGCTTAAGAATCCACTCAGAAGGTATGGACATTACACACATGGCTGCTCCATTTGTTACCAATCTGGGGCAAATGGGTGAATCAGTCATAAATCTAAGTCATGCCCACATTCCTTACCTTCTCTTTACAGTTGACTGAACACAATGCTATACTCAGTCTCAGCAATTCTCAGCCCATTAGTCTAGAACCTTAAATAAGCAGAAGAATTTGCTTACCGTCACTTTTTTTTAGTGAACCCACGTTACCTCCTAAGGATCACCCTTGCTCCTTCCGAGTGGTTTCAAGCTATCCATTAGCAATGTGCTGTAGAAGAGGCATCGGGCATCATGCTTAGCATTTCATGGTGGGTAGCATCCACCCTGTTTACACTTACCCAGTTCCACGTGTTTTACCTTCTCTCCTGTTAACCTGAAATTGCTCGTAAATCACCGTATCTAATTCTGCAGTCTCCATGCTTGCAAGACTTTATGGTACATGGGACACAACTGGCGAGTCCAGATTATTAATTTCAATTAGATTAGGAGCTGTGCCTGTATGCCCAATGGTAGTCAAATAGTAGAGGGACTGATCTCAGATGTGCCATTTATCTAATTCCAATGTTACATAAGTTTATGATTTGTTTATGACACAGACCATGACTTCTCTTGCCACCAGTCTTCCCCCCCCCCCACCCCGAACTTCCCATATATGATAATTTCCATTCTCCTTATTGTTGTTTGAGGTTATTCTCGTGGGGAGAACGTTCAAAAAGCCAATTAGAATGGTTAAATCCTTCCCTCTCTTTCCCCCTGCAAACTTGATTTTCAGTGTATTATAGACAAACTCTTCTTGACTCTTGGAAACACAAGTAGGAGAACATGAAAATATGGCAAATGCTTTAAAAAAGAAATAAGCACTTTCTCTTCTGGTTAGAAAGATAAATGTTGGTCAGTAAAGTTAAATAAATGTTATACCTGTTTTAAGAGAGGTATTGACTATGGGATGCAAGAGCTACCCTAATTAAAATTGGCTGTTGGAGTGGTAATGCAGTATCTTGAGTTGCTAGTGAAATTATTTTCCTTTTTTTTTTTTTACACCTTCTTTATATTGGACTATGTTATACTACCAATAGCAGCAAACCCCAAATACCTGGAAGATGCAGTGTACTGCCCTTCACTGGCATCTTGAAGAAAACAAATATTTAATTCCCTCCTACACGTTGCAGAATTGAGCTTCTTCTAAAATGCACTTCAGGGGTGCCTGGGTGGCTCAGCTGGTTAAATGTCCGACTTCGGCTCAGGTAATGATCTCACGGTTTGTGACTTCAAGCCCTGCATCAGGCTCTGTGCTTACAGCTCAGAGCCTGGAGCCTGCTTCAGATTCTGTGTGTGTGTGTGTCTCTCTCTGTCTCTCTCTCTGTCTCTCTCTCTGTCTCTCTCTCTCTCTCTCTCTCAAAAGTAAATAAACATATGGGGTGCCTGGGTGGCTCAGTCGGCTGAGTGGCTGAGCATCTGACTTTGGCTTAGATAATGATCTCACAGCTGGTGAGTTCAAGCCCCGTGTTGGGCTCTGTGCTGCCAGCTCAGAGTCTGGAACCTGCTTCAGATTCTGTGTCTCCCTCTCTCTCTGCCCCTCCCCCTTCACACTCTGACTCTCTCTCAAAAAGAAACATTAAAATTGTTTTTAAAAAACACTCTAAACAATTTTGCCAGTATCCTGCATGTTTTTCATCTACTTTTTTAAAACTAGGTTTTAAAAACCTAGTTTATTCACCAAATAGGTTCAAGTTTGAATATTGTTTTCTTTTAGGGAAACAATGGTCATCCCTTTACCTATTGCCGTAATTGCAATCAATTAATAATTTCTTTCTGTCATTACTTCTGTTAGACTGTAAGCTACTTGAGGAGAGAGTTGGTAACTCATATCCCCCAAGCCACATTGAGCAACTGCATTATAGTGGGAACTCAATGAATATTTGTTGAATGAACGAAAATAGACACAAAACAGTACATTCATTCTGAACAGTCAGGCTATGGGAAGAGTCACATTTGTGTAGGGAGTGTACAGAGGTCGTGGCATTTAAACAAACTGACAACGGAGGGGGGGGATTTATTACACATTTTCTCTCTAGTTGTGGGCATGATCCTGCTTTAGTCCCGCAAGCCCAGAAACAGAAATGTCTATTTTTGAGTTGCTATATATAGAGAGAAGAAACAGTCCCTCTGAATGTGGAGTTACTCAGTATTTTTGGCTCTTTGGCTATTTTCAAGGTTCTTCATCTGGACTTAAAAACCAAATTAATAGGCTATCGTTTCCTCTCATCTTTTACACAGACACTATTTTGGGAGCAGATACATCACCCCAGCCACATCAGTGAACAGACTGTTTTCACTCTTGTAACACGAATGGTCACCCAAAGCATCTTCTCTTTCATGCTCCAATAATTCACTACTGACCTGCATTGACTTTATTTACTTTTATTAATTTAAGCTAAGTGAATTTTATTTTCTATGAGTGTCTGTGTGAAACTAAGCACAGAAAACCTGTTTGTGCTTAACTCATTTTGTTTGCATCTTCCAAGCCCAAGTTGCTCTCTGGTTTTGGTTTTTGTTTAGTTGTAAGTTGTGCTTGATCAGTGTCCTCAGCACCAAATTTGACAACTAGAAATGCTTCATAACTCACTGATGCCATTTCAGCCCCATTTATTAGGATTGCCAGGAATTGTCCTTCTTTTGGAGCCACAGACCAGCCGTTTCTGTAGATGGTATGTGAGTGAGACTCTTCAGACAGGACAGGGAAGCTTCCAGCCTCCTGATCTGGACTCTTGAGTCAGGAAACTGTGACTGGGCCCAGTTTCTCTGCTGTTAACTCTGGGGGAGTGCCTGGGTTAAGAGAGCTTCTGTTTATACTGATGTCTCATCAAAAACCGTGCCACTTCTGAATTCCCATCAATGTCTTTGATAAACCCAAGTTGGAAGGAAATAAAAAAAGACTCACAATCTACTAACTGCTAGTTATCTAATAGCTAGAATTTAATAAATGCCACACACTGTGCTAAATGCTTCACAGGCATTATCTTAGTTTGATCCTTAGACAAACCTGTTTGAGATATATGTTTGTTCCCCTTTTAAAGATGAGGAGTGTGAGGCTCGTAAAGGGTGACTTTTACCTGTTCAAGCTGCTCAGCTAATAAGTGGTGAAATTTGGGATTCATACCCAGGCAATATGGTTTCCATGCCTTTCTCCACAGGCTACTGCTTCTCAGCTTCAGGAATATGGCCAGAATGCCATGTGAAGTTCTGTAAGTTAGTTCTTTAGACTATCCAGGTTTCATAGTAGCCTGGGATCCTTAGGAGTGAATTGCTTTCACTGTTTTTAATTAACCTTAGGACTTACCCAGTGTATCAAGTTTCTTACAGTCCCTTCTCCTGCTCTAACTTCTTAAAATCCTCTGAGTTGAGGTTGGTGTTATTTGGTCACATACGAGGAGGTCAAAATCAAGAAGTAGATGTTTAGGCATTCAGTAGAGATTTACTGAGCACTATACAAGAGCTTTAGCTTAGGTGTAAGCAACTCAATGACGACAGAGGCATGGATTGTACCATCAAGGACCCCAGGCATCATGTTACACTCCCCACTGTATCTGCAGTTCTTAGCACTGTGCATGGCTCTGGGTTGGTCATTTGTAAATATTTACTAAGTTTCGCAACTGATGATGTGGCCAGTGGATGACTATTGGTGAAGGGCATTTTTTCTTTCTTTCTTTTTTTAATTTTTAATTTTTTTTTTTTTTTTTTTTGCTGATTGTGACTTCAAATTCTGCACTCTTAGAACATTCTGAGCTTTTGTAGGTTTGAGAGGTATCCTGGAAACTGACCCCAGATGAAAATTAATCCTGCCCATTTTTATAGGAAAGCTGTGTTATAAAAACCCATGTGTTCAAGGGCAGCTAGGTCCTACCTGAGCCCGCCAATGC
This sequence comes from Neofelis nebulosa, assembly GCF_028018385.1. Taxonomy (NCBI): domain Eukaryota; kingdom Metazoa; phylum Chordata; class Mammalia; order Carnivora; family Felidae; genus Neofelis; species Neofelis nebulosa. The sequence goes on along the minus strand of NC_080799.1, from coordinate 39,964,747 downwards.
CTCTTGCAGTCTGAAGGCTGTGTTCTCATTGAGGTCAGCCACGTACTAGGAAGGAGGATGAGACTACAGGATGGTCAGGGCAGATAGCACATCCTTCAGTCTCCGATGAAAGATGCAAATGAAAACCGCCGTCATGAAGGTATAATCAAACACCATCCACCCACGTTAATGTAGATTGTCAGGACAGCCAACCTCTCCTTCCCTGGGAGTCTGACAGGCGTGATTAACATGCTGTGAGTTCGGCAGAAATCACTGTGGCTCTTACCTTGGGCTGTGCCTCTGCTTAGGCCCTGAAGAAATGTCCAGGCAAGTGATGGGATTGTGGAAGAATGAGAACCATCCACTGCCTGCCTCCAGCCCCTGCCCTTTGCATATTTGGCTGGCCAGGTTATCCAACTTGTAATTTGGTGAGGGGGAGGTGTTGACTGGAGCTCAAGGCAGTATACCCTCCCTGATTCTTTCACAAATTGTTTCCCCAAACCACTATTCTCCTGAGTGTGTCTCAGAACTACTTTCAGTTGCTAAGCAACCCACAAGCAGCTCCAGCCCACAATATTTCATAGACGTGTAGTCATGTTCTTTGGGGGTGCTTCCCCAGTCTCCCTTTCCCCCAGAGCTACCACTTCCCAAGCTCCTGCCTTCTGTTTTGCATACATGTCTGAATGGACCAAGGTGAACATCATCTGATCCAAGTGCAGCTCACATGTCGCCCAGACCACCAGGTCAATCTGATTCCCTCTCAAAAATTTCAATGGAGAGATAAGAACAATACTCAGAAAGTGTTGAACTAAAACATTGTATAAACTTGGGACTCAGGTGGCCATGTTCAAATACATGCATGTTGATGAGCATGCAGAAGCAGTTAGTCCACAGCATGAAGTAGGATATTGGAGAGGAGAGGAGGGAGAGGAGAATCCTGGGATGTGAGGGAATATGGAGAGTACATGTCTCATGTCTGCAGGAAAGTTGGGCTGACCTGTATTTGAGGTTTGTCTGGAAGAATACGGGAGAGGTAAGGGGCTGGAGGGCATGTGCCAGGGAGTAGTTTATGCCTTGGCCTTTGGCATTCAGGCTGAGAAATTTGGAAAGAGAAGATACGTAAAATTAGTGGTAGGATCAAGGGTCTGGAGACATCAACAAGATTGGACAAGTGTGGTAATGAGCAGAATGAATGACCTAGAAAGATAGAAAGTAACACTCAGAACCTGAGATCCTTAGGTTTCAGAGGTGGTAAGAAGGTCACGGGTAGGTCCATTCAGTATGTGACTGAGGCAGAGTAGAGGATATTAATTAGAATTAATGATGGGAAAGACATGGGAGGCCAGAATGTTGGATGGTGACCAGTCGTGGTGGCTCAGAGGCACTAAGCCAACTGCTGTCACTGAGGGGGGATGACTGGGGTTGAGTGGGTGGCAGCCATGTCAGTGAGGGGGGATGACTGGGGTTGAGTGGATGGTAGCCATAAGGTGGGATAGGTTTAATAAAGTCTGATGACATGTCTTTCGAGTGAGCCAGGATTCTGAAGGAAGAAGGGGAAGAGAGAGCGTAAGTGGGAAATAAATAGGACTCAGAAGTCCTGAGGGAGCTGGTTGTCTCCTGTGTATGCCGCTTCCTTACAGTCCTGTGCTGGACTCTCTCTCTCCAATTCTGTGCTTGTCAGCTTCATTTTCTTTCATTTCTGACTGCCTGTCTTACATAGCAAGAATGCAGCCCCAGTTTTACATTTCATAGCTTTGACCCCTGGAGAAAGATGGACTCAAAGCTCTGTCTCGCTCCAAGACTAGGGAAGGGAGTCTTGATACATACTCTTGATTCAGCCACTGGTGGGCAGGTGTGGATCATATATTACCAGTAGGGTGACTCTCTGTCAATAGGGTTAATTCCTAGAAAGATCCTATCTGCTGACAATTTCACATGTTTGCAGAACAACTTTCAAAAATTGGCCAAGCAATTCACAGGCTTGGTCTACAAGTTCTTTGGTTCCTTAAGGCTAATTATCTACCAAACTGCTCTCACAAACTGCCAAGTGATAGAAACAGTTAATGCTGTCCTACCGTGAAACATCTGGGTGGGAGAGCAGGGGATAAGGGTTGACTTTAGTGGTAGCCTCTCAGAAGTTTTCCTGTGTGGCACTTTAGTGCTTTAAGAGGTAGCATTTAAAGGAGAGTGATTGAATATTCGTATTTATAGTTAGAAATGAATACTCTTCTGTTTTCCCCCTAGAAACCCTCTTAGTGAATCCTTTTTTTTTTTTTTTGATATGCAGAAGTTATTGAAAAATGAGTCTCCTTTTGTCTTTGAAGTTCCCAACAATTCAAGCTTTGTTTCCATGAGGTGTTTTCACATACCCACCCTGCTTCATTAGGTAGACATGGCTGGGAGGGCATTTTTTAACAGAGGGGTTCTCAAACATTGGAATCCAATAAAAAGACACATTCCTGAGTCCCACCCTCAGAGCTTCTGATTCTGAAATGGGTTCCAAACATCAGTATTTGGAACAAGAGCCTGGCAATTCTGCAGGACAGGAAAATAGTGCTTTAACATTTCATTAGAAAGGAACCTGTCAACCAGTTTTCAGTCCCTGGATTTCCCCAGAATTTTGTCACGTGGTCTTCACATAGATATGGGCAAGCCGTTGTTGGTTCTTCTATCCACAGCAAGGAAAGTTGTATTCATGTTATGCCAAACCCTGTCCAACTCAGAAGAAGTGTGAAGGCCTCCTTTTCTTCCTTTCCTCCTGCAAAATCCCCCCATCCTACCTTCTCATCTCCCCACTTCTTTCTACTACAACAATGAGAGAAAAACTGAAATAAACAAAAATGTTCCTTCTTTTATGAAAAGGTTCCTTCTGCTGCTAATCTTTCCATCCTCCCCACCCCCATCCTAGTCAAGTATGCCTTGTTTAGGAGGTTTTGCATTGTTTTGCTTTTTCCTTGTGAAGCATTTATCCCCAGAAACTCTCTAGTGCACAAGGACCTTTCTGAAAATCTCTCAAGGATGTAAGCGGGAGCCTTAACAATGCTTGAAAATGCCCAGTGTGCTCAGTAACTTCTCTCCCACAGGTAAAGGACGTCCTCACAAGCTTGTAGATGAGAGCCTCTAAGATGCACTTGTTACCAAGGACACAATTTTAATCAGTGATTTGTAAAGCTGAAGTGATAGGGGAAAATGTTCCTTCATTTATTAATTCATTCTCTAATTTGTGTCATCTGTCATCCATCCATCCAACAATCCATCTACCTATCCAGTCATCCATCCATCCATCCATCCATCCATCCATCCATCCATCTATCCATCCATCCATCCAGTTAATGCTATTGAATGCCCATGTATCTGGCTAGAACCAAAAGTGATTATTTGAACAGTGTTGACACTTAAGAAACTCCTGGTGTAGTGGTAGAAACATATACGTAAACAGATTGTGTATAATGTATTGGTCCTTGGTAGCAGAGATACTCACAAGGTATCATGTGAAGTGAAGAAGGTATTCTGCTCTCTCAGTCTCTCATCTTAGTGTGGACCACAATTAAACTCAAATGTGCGTTTCTTTACTTGGTTTTTCACTTTCCCCAGGCACATTGTAAACTCCACAAAGCAAGGATGACATCTTCTTTATTCAACATGCTTCCCCCAGTACTAGACACAATGCATGGTGTGTTGCAGGCACTCAAGGGCTCGGAAAGCAATGTCCCAGGCAGAAGGCACAATAAGAGGAAAATGTCAAAGAGGAAAAAAGATAGGTCTGTGGTGCAGAGCAAATGAAGGATGTGAGGAGTGCCAGGGAAGGGACAAAAACTACCTTAATTTTATTAAAGGGTAAAATGCAGGGTTAGAGCCAGCAGAATACTAAAAAATGACAGTTCCCATATGATCTGATGAGCCGGGGCTTTGCCATTTGTGGGAATGGGGACTCGCATGAAGTTTTTTTAAAATTTATTTAAAAAAAATGTTAATGTTTATTTCTGAGACAGAGACAGAGCTTGCTCGAGGGAGGGGCAGAGAGAGAGAGAGAGAGAGAGAGAGAGAGAGAGAGACAGAGAGTCCTAAGCAGGCTCCAGGCTCTGAGGTGTCAGCACAGAGCCCGATGCGGGGCTCAAACTCACAGACCGTGAGATCATGACCTGAGCTGAAGTCGGCCGCTCAACTGACTGAGCCACCCAGGCGCCCCTCACATGAAGCAGAAGAAAGGATAACTGGATTATCATTTTCCACCTGTTTCTCTGGAGGCTGAGGGGAAAATGGATCTGAGGGAGATTGAAGCCAGGGGAGAAGTCAGGAAGCCAAGGTACACACTTCAGGCTGATAAGATTCCAGTAGACATATGTGGGAGACATTCATGGCCAAGGCTGCTGAGAGTGAGGGGCAAGAAGAGTGGTTTGGAATGACCTGCAGAGTTCCACCTTCAGGTGATGGGGTGGCTGGAGGTGCATCAACAGAGAAAGTGAGAACAAGAAATATGAGCCATCAGAAATGATGAATTTGGTGTGGGATTTTCTGGGTAATCATTCAGGGGCTTATGGGATATCACCCAGAGCTATCTGGTTAACCATTGTGTTTATTGTGTTTATACATCAGGGAAAAACTCTCTCTGGGCTGGGGCTGTAGCATTGACATCAACAGGCTGGATGTGATTTAACCCATTATCATAGTCAGTACCACATGAGAGTATGTGTAGACTGAGATGGACAAAGCATTCTGGTGGGGGCCAGGAAAGCCCAGAGCATTGGAAATATCCTGCCAGCCTATCAAATCAGCTTCTGAGCTCTTTGAAGGTAAGGCTCATTTGATTCATCATCCTTATTAGCGAATACAGCATCTTACCCATAGTAATGCTTAAAAAATATTTGTGGTTTCTGGACTATTTGTCAAAAGTTTAAAGATTCCCAGATGAATAATTTCAAAGAGTCGGGGAATTTGGCTTAAACTGTATTGTTTTTATAAGATGATACATTTTAAAAACTAAAAAAAAAAAAAATTTTCTTATGGGAGAGGCACACTAGTAACCTAGGAGCATTTTGGAATACTTTCTTTACTTGGCAGCTATGTATTAATGCCTTCTCTGTTCCAGTGGTGAGTGAGGCACACTGTGGGGGTAGAGCTGGGAGGGAATGATGGCCAATTACTTAAGGTTAGGGAGACTTAGTTGGCCTGATATGTAAAAGAGGGATAAGAATGTCTGCTTTTTAGCATCACTTATTCTTGCTAGTTATGTTTACTGTACAAAGCTACTTATACTTACTATATATAATATCCTAACTATACTTAAAGTCTGGAATGTGGTAAGGGCTGAAGGAAAAGTAAACAGACAGGCATCATGATGGAATCATGATTACTTTACCTGTGCTACTTTGAAACAGCACATGCTGGAAGAGAGTTTAATGAGAGCTAAAAGTGTCCCGATTTCCCAAACCATTGCCAAACTGGGAGGCACACAGCCCCTGCCTAGAATACTAATAAGTAAGGGTTTGTTTTTTTCCTGTGATTTTCTTTTTCCAGGAGTGAAAAATGTATTTTCACTCTTTGTCATTTTAATTAAATCAAGTCTAGGAAAACATAAAACGCGAATCACATTCCTTTTCAACAGGAAAACTTTGAAAACTGTGCACCAGATTGCAAACTGTTAAAATTCATTCATTAAAAGTTCATGGTCTATTGGACTTTTTTTCCTTCAAGCATTACATTATGTACATTTCCTATCTGTGTTTATGTGACAGATTGTCTAACAGATTTCTTGTACAGTAGAGTTATATAGTCTGCCAGAAAGGCCTGGTTTGGAACCTGTGGCAATCAGTGAAATGGATTTGGAAATGTCATCTTGCTATCTAGTGGATAATTTAGTAATAATGGCCTAACAGATCCCTCAAGACCAACAATTATATACCTGTTTGAAGTTAATTGGACTATGCAGAAATGGGAGTTATATGAATTATATGTTATAAAAATTTGGTAGGCGTTGAATGGACTGACAGCACATTCTGGAACCTAGTATTGACTTTCAATCATTTTAATGTGCAGGCAGCAGTCGCCAGAATCCTTGGCTGTGGTTGTCTATCAGGGAAAAAGCGCCCATTTTTTGGACCATGTGCTAATTCTGTGTGTAGCCCCACGAATGTGCATGTGTATTGTACATCTCTACATGCATGGACAAATCACATAATTTATGTACACCTAAAGTTTGCTAATACCGAGCGTGAAAATTAGAATTCATAATCCAGATTTCTAAACCAGCCTTTATGCTATACCAAATGACTCTTAAGAGTTATGGGAAGGCTTTTATTTTTAGCAGTCAGTAAATTAAACCTTTTATTCATCATTCTGAAAGATGACGGTGAAGAGAACATCCGTTCTTTTTAATTTCAGGAAGGAGAAAAGGCAGCCATCCGATCACAGAGGGAACCCAAGTGATAGGGCTCATTCAGGAGGATGGCTTTACACATTTTTGTCACCCTCCTGTGAGTTAATTGGTCATCTCTCTTACCATAACAAGATATTACCGACAATACTAGGTGTCCCCCACCCCAACTCCTGCCCCAGTCCCTCTCCCAATTTAAGCACCGTCATTGGAGGAGTATTGTATTCTGGTTGCAAAGTTATTTCCCTAACTCAATACACTTTCTCTGAATAATTTTTTTATAAGGTACATCTGATCAGGGTTTCTCAACCGTGGCACTTTTGACATCTTAGGCCTGATGATGTTGTTTGGGTGGATACATTCCTGTGCATTGGAAAATGTTGCACAGCTCCTGGATTTTCTAACCAGTAGCCCTCCCTTTACTTGTGAAAACCAGATGTCACCTGGCGGACAAAAATCACCCCCGTTGAGAGGCTTTGCTGTGTACTCACAGTGCTGTTATTTGGGCTATCATTAAAAAAAAAATTAAGCATATATGCTCACATCGGATGCATTCTGCAGTGTGTGTGTGTGCATGTGTGTGTGTGTGTGCATGTGTGCGTGTGTGTGCCTTCAGCCTTTTCATCGTATTACCTGTTTCCCAAATGCAAAGTACATTTGTAGCCTCTATTTTTGTACTGGCTCTATGTAACATATTTAATTTTGAGTGCAGAGAAAGCAGCCATTTACAGTCATTTTAAATTTGATAAAGATTTAATGAGAGCGGAAAAAAAGACATACATTTCCATAAACTAATTTCAGCAGATGTGTGGATGGTTTTATATGAAACCACAATGAAAGAGAAGGTAGGGAGGCATTGTTAGGATAGAAAGATGTAAAGTCCTATATTTCTGTCATTGCAAGTATACTGTACGTTGTGCAGGCCTGGAATCAGAAGGGTAAAGCATCCTTACAACCCTGCATGAATGTCATAAGAGAGGAAAAAAAAGCTTTTGCAGAGGTAAAATGCAGCGTATAAAATACAATAGCTTCACTAGATGGTTGTACATTAAAGTCTCAGAATTAAATTATTCTGTCATCAAGCCATTCATAAAGAAACCATGTTCATTTCTCATGTCTGCCCCTATTGCCTTCTGTGGAGCGTTTGACACTTCAAAGGCCTGAAATGTAACAATTATTTTTTCAGGACTTGCAGTGGTTTTGTTTTGGGGTAGAACATTCCAGGTTGTGAGCTTCTTTGGAGGGCGGGCATATGGTTAGGTGTTGTTAAAGGCTCTAGGTAACATTTGTTTTCTGTTGACGGTGGCTAAGAGCAGAGTGGTTTTATTTTCTTGTAAACAGCTTCCTCCTTTCCGTTAGCTGAATCAGAGGATTTATTCCCCCTTTGACTGCACACAGAGCCTTATGATGTGTGCTGGTCCATGGATGAGTAGCATGAAGAGGAAAAGTCCTCCCATCTTTCGGTGTCCAGCATTAACAGTGGGTTAAATTTCTAATACAGAATTCTAGTGTCGTTTAAGAGTGATTCTACATGATTGAAATTCAAGCATACAGGAAAGGAAGAGTACATGGGAACCCATACTTAATTAGCCACATAATGTGGTTCCTATCAGGTTCTTGCTAATGATGAAGGTGGCTTGGCCTCACTGCCCCCTGAATCAGAAAGAAGGTGAGTATGAGAAGCAGTATTTCAGGAGGATTTTGAGAAAGCTATGTTTTCTATCCATTCCTCCAGCTATTGGAAAAGTGAGCGCTAAGGGTGCTAGGTCAGCAGAGATTTGGTGCGTGCATTGGATTGCATTAGTTCCTTCCTAGAACTCCTTTTATTAGATTGTAGTTTGGGGTAATACAAGGACCCCATGTCCAAGGATGTGGCAAGAAATAGAAATGTCCTCTGTGCCACTGTGAGGATGTGTCCTGGGTACTTATATTTCAAGTAACAGAAAGCACAGGGGCTAAAAATGCAAATGCCACCATGTTATCACACTGCCCTGGGTCCAAACCCCAACTCTGCTTCTTAACTACAGCATTTCTCTTGACTCTGGTAAGCACATTTTCTCATCCATGATACGAGGGATATGTTAGTGAGTGCCTGCATCGTGTATTGTGAGGCTCTCCTTACACACAACGATGCAATCAGGTGTAGCCTGAGTTCTCAGGTGATAGTGGCTGTCATATTTGTTACACAGCAAAATTTCCTTCTGCTTCTTGTTTGAATAATTATGATAAAATTGAATCATTGGTTCATCTTCGTAATATAGGTATTGTGTAAATTAATGATAAGATTCCCCTCTGTGTTGATTAGTAGGAAAATCCAGACAAAACTTTTTTGGCTCTCACATAGTGAACAGAGAGGGTCTTGTGTGTTCATATTAATGGAATTCCTGGCATCAGTATGTTTCCTGCCCCCACTTTCACTTCTTCCATTTTATCCCCTATTAACAAGATAAATACACCTATTTTATTTTGTTGTATTGTGTTTGTCAGGATGAGCCGATTTAATCCTTCCTGGACCCAAGGTGGCAGGGGAATGAGTAATAAATAGATCAGAAATAAATGTAACCCCTGAAATATTGATCTGGTCTTATTCTTTATATCCCTTAAACAACAGGGGCCACAAACTCAAATATCTAGGCAGAGAGTGTCAATGAGAAACATAGGCTTAGTTTAAGTCAGCAAGACTTGGTGGGAGCTGTTATAAGCAGACAGAGTATTTTCCGTCCTCCTCCCAGGATCCCCCACCCTGGAGAATCTCAACCACCCCATTCCTGCCCTTCTTTCCTCAAGCCCACCTCTTCAGATTCAACATGGTGCTCCTTCAACTAACACAGATACTTGCTAGTTTTGCTCAAACTGTGCATATTGTTATCTTTTTCTTTTCTTTCTTTTGTTTTGAAGCAAATGACTATGTATGGCGTGGCCTAAGAATAGATCTTACACAAAGCTTTCTGTGGATGTGAAATAATAATAATTAATGATTGTGGGGATTATCAACATTAGAAATAAAGGTAGCTGACAAATGGAGCATTAGGTGTGTTCTGATTAACTCTGTGGCATGCTTCTGATTTTTTTTTTTTTTTACAGTTAGGTACTATTATCAGTGAGACTGTGGAGACACAAGGAGACAGTCTCACTCACCCTGGCCAAAGACCATTCGTTTATGTGTCTACCTCTTGGCATCTTGGTGTGCTGCCAAGCAGGGCACTGTACCTTCTGGCTGGTGTGACCACCTTCACCTGGAAGGATTTCCTGACCCTATAAACTAGATACTTCTTGGTCACCTTCCAAGATTCAGCTCACTGGTATCACCTGCCTTGGAAACCTTCCCTGTTCAGCCCACTGGGTTAGACACCTCCCCTCTGTCTCTCAGCCCACACAGCACCGAAGACAGGGCATGTGCAGATGGTGACAGAGCTGTGTCCCACAGGCCTCTGCCTGCCATCATTCCGTGCCTCCAGTGCCATCTTCTGTAGGCAACGGTGCTTGGAGAGCAGAGAAGACCCTCTGGGAAGCATCCCCCAGGGATCAAATGATGCCAGAAGCAAATCTTGGCTATAGGGGGTTAACAGTTTGGCCTCCGCAGGACGATTGTTTGAATGTGAATCCTACTGTTCTGTCTTGCTAGCTATGTGATCTTGGGCTAGTTATGAGCCTCTTTGTGTTTAGTTGCCACATCTGTGAAATGAGAAAAATAATTACATCCATCCCACAAGGTTACTGAGTGGATATGAGATGATGATTGTAGAGCTCTTAGCGCAGGGCTTGGCACATAGAAGGTGCTCATTAAATGTTAGTTACTACTCTCCATGATTATTATAGCTTAGGTAGTAATGTTCAATATTGCTTAATGGGGAAACACCTCAGTTGATTAAATTGTTATTCATTTAAATCTTATTTCCTCCTCTTTCATTCCACAGACATCTCTGGGGCACAAAATGGACAAAGCCCCTACCTGTCCAGAGAGTATAATCTCCACCCATGCTGACAAATATGGCTGCCATGAGCCTCAGGTGGCTATTTACATTTACACGTAAATGAATTTAAATGAATTTAAATTAAAAATTCAGTGCCACATTTCAAGTGCTTACTAGTCTCATGTGGCTAGAGGTGCTCCTATTGGACTATATAGATAGATAGGACATTTCCATCAATCACTGCAGAAAGTTCTTTAGGGCAGTGCTGGTCTAGTGGAAAAGAGAGATAATAAAAACGTAAACAAGTGTCTGAATTATCTAAGAATGCTGAGAATATGCTTCTTGAAGCCATAATTTCACCCAAATGTTGCGTTATTCTGCCCTGGAGCTGTTAATACTGTCAATTTGGGAAAGTGTGTGTGTATGTGTGTGTGTGTGTGTGTCTCAATAGTGAATAGGTCTTGCTTCTCTCTGTTCTTCTCTTGCTCTCCCTCTTTCCCTTTGTTGTTCCCCACTTGTCCCTTTGTCCCTTTTTTTCTGCTCTCTCACACTCTCCCTCCTTGTATACCATGTACTTTTCTAGGGGAATGAAGTTCTTATTCTTACAGATTCTTAAGTCTGTCAGAGACCCAGGGTCTTAAATCTAACTGTGGCATAATGCCAGGATAGGAGCAGTGAAAAGATGAAACATGGGAGGGAGGTATCATTCCTGCTTAGCGGTGATAGGAAAGGCTGCACAGACAAGGTTTACGCCCAGCCTTGACCTTCAGCAAGACTCTCAGCCTCCTGGTGAGTGACAGGCGAAATGTAAACAGGACCTATCTCTTAGAGGGCAGGAGTTCTATGAATGCAATTATTAATCACTGTGAAGCTGTTGTAAACTATTACCATAAAACAATGACACGCTCCTTTTATTCTCCTAGATCAATATTACTGAAAGGCCTTCCTGTCCCAGGCTTATCGGATAGACGGGCAACTCATATTGCCATAAATATATGATGACTTTTTCATCACGTGTTAACGGTCTTCAGCATTTCAGAAAGCACAAATATGTAGGTGGATGGTACCTGTGTTTGCTAATAGCTGTATTTGTTTTAATTTTATGATTGCCTTTATTCCATCTTTAGTTCTAAAAAGGCTTATGATAAAGGCACCGATTCAGTAAACTATGAGATTATTAAAACAAAATAAATCATGTGAGCCTAACAATGGAAGTGGGGGAGAATAATGGTAAGAAAGAAGATGATGGAGGGTAAAAAGTTATACGAAGAAATCATAAGATTTCATTTACTTAAATTTATTAAGAATCTTAAGGCTTTGGGATTTTGATCGACGCCAAGGAGTAGGGAGGAAGATATAAATATGATTAAGACCAGGTTCTTACAAGTAGAGGAAATGGCTTAGAGGTAAAGGCTTGGAGGTAAAGGGAATTATGTATTCTTGGAACAGAAAGTGGATCATTGTGTGTGTATGTGTGTGTGTGTGCACACCTATTTGAGTTTATTGATGATGATGGGGGAAAGCCACAGTCAATGAACCTAGAGATAAGTAAGGACCAGATAACTTAGGGCTCTGTTAAGGCAAGTTAAGGAGTTTAGCTTTTACTCTAAGGACAATTGGGAACCATTGAAGTGGATCAAATTTTCCATTTAGAAAGATAACTCTCCCTGCAGTGTGGAGAATGGATTGCAGTGGAAGGAGACAGGAGAGGAACATCAGTTAGGGGCTGTTGCAGGTGAGAAATGAAGGAAGCTTTGGGTGAGAATAATGGCCATGGGAGTGAAGAGAACAGGGTGGATCTATGAGATATGAGGCGGGACAGTCAACGTACCTTGTGGATTAATTGTGGCTCTCACCTTTCATTTTGGAAGGTTCTACATGGGTGCAGGTAACATTTAATGAGACAGCAGAAGTAGGAGTAGGAGCAAATATTGTGCCTAAGGGAGAAGAAGGCAAATTAAGCTGTAGGTATGATATTTAAGATGTTAGGAAGGCACTTGGGTAAAGTCAGATGTTTGGTAGGCAGTTGACTGTATGAACCTGACACTCAAATGAGGGGGATTAGTGCCATATTTGGAAGATTTGGAGTATATATGGTTTTTAAGTCACTAGAATAGAAGGAGTTATCAAGGTAGAGTTTGGAGTGAGAAGTGAAGAGGACCCAAGATCTCTTTGGATCCCAACATTGACATCAAGAGGTTTCCCAGAGGAGAAAGAAGTCCAAGCACTCATTAAAAAGTAGGAGTATCAAGGAGAAAATGACACAGCCTGTCTTACGATACTGTAGGGTACCTTGGTGCCGTAAACCATGGCACTGAGTGATTAACTCAAGGGGAACTCATACTGAAAAAAAGATGAGAACCCAGGACTCATCTCTGGGGTCTTGCATTATTTTCAGGTGACCTTGAATTTCTGAAAGTACCCATGCCATTGTTTTGGTTTGAAATGGAGAGAAACGTGTCTTCAGTGATACACTGTGAATTACTGACTGCTTTTCCAGACATCTCAACTGTAACTTTAATCATCTGAGTGCTCGTTCTTATCACAGTTCCAGCAGTGCCCCAGGACTCATTAAATTGCTGGGGGTATTTGAAGGCATCCCAATTAAGGACCCATTTTATGTGCATAGTCGAAATCCTGGAAATTATTGTCTCATTTGAGACACAGGAGTAGGTGCTGATATCTGCTAGGATGAATGATAATGTGGACCCCAGTGATTTGCTGTCCTTCATCGTTTGATCTGCTTTAATGACCAGAGTGTAAGTCGCCAATTGTTGTGTGCAGATAGGTGTTACAAATGGAGTTGTAAATTCAGTTCCTTAAAAAAAAAAAGAGTGGGCATGATATTCTCCCCTGCAGTGCAATTTATAGATGACCCTGGGGCCAAGTGAGATGAAGCCCAGAATGCCCTCTGAGGGATGGAGTGCATGGCCGTGCACATGAGCACACACAGACACAGGTTTAGGTTCTCAAAATTGATATAATTTCTTAGGGGCATGTTTGTAAATGAAGATATAGAACTATTGACATCCATTGCTGGGGAAGTTTGAGCAAGGGAACTCAAAGTTTTATGCAATTGGATTTTTGTTAGAAATTATGTATTTCATGTTTCTTAGTACAGAAAAACTATGTATTATTCTGAGTTCTGGAAAGTCATTTAGAACGTGGAGCTTTTAAGCTGGTTGACATTACTCAGTAACACAGAGGGAAACATTCATGCTAGTTAAGGATTTGGAATCTGCAGAACTATGTCCACAGCTTGACTTTCTTATTTATTATTGGCCTGACCCTGGAAAATATATACTTAATGCCTCTGAGACTCACTTTCTCCATCTTTAAAGCTTCGTTCATTAATTAATTAATTAATTAATTCATTCATTCATTCGTTCAGAGAGGGAAAGATAAAGTGTGCAGGGGAAGGGCAGAGAGAGAGGGGGAGAGAGAGAATCCCAACCAGGCTCCGTGTTGTCAGCGGATAGCCCAACGTGAAGCTCGAACTCACATACAGTGAGATCATGACCTGAGCTAAAATCAAGAGTTGGACATTTAACTGACTGAGCCACCCAGGCTCTTTAAAATGAGGATGGTCGGGGCACCTGGGTGGCGCAGTCGGTTAAGCGTCCCCCTTCAGCTCAGGTCATGATCTCACGGTCCGTGGGTTCGAGCCCCGCATCGGGCTCTGTGCTGACAGCTCAGAGCCTGGAGCCCATTTCAGATTCTGTGTCTCCCTCTCTCTCTGCCCCTCCCCTGTTCATACTCTCTCTCTGTCTCAAAAATAAATAAACGTTAAAAAAAATTTTTTTAAATAAATAAATAAAAATAAAATGAGGATGGTCATCCTACCAGATTCAGTGACTTATTAGAAGAATTAAGGGGGGGAAATGTATGAAAATCACATGACATGAGGGATGTAGTAGGTGTAGGACTTTTAACCCATGATTTTGGGTCGGGGTAGAGGAGGCACAATTCAGCCCATAACATAGGTTACCACAGTTTGTATGACCTTGTTCCCATCAGAGATCTTTGAGTCTGTTTTGAGGTTTGGTGTTTTTGTTTTGTTTTGTTTTTGCAAAATGAACAACATTTGGAAATGGAAATTGAAAAAATGAGATACCACTAACACCACTAGAATGGCCAAAATCCAGGACACTGACCACCCCGAATGCTACCACGGATGTGGAGCAACAGGAAACTTTGCTGGTAGGAATACAAAATGGCACAGCTACTTCAGAAGATAGTTTGGTGGTTTCTTACAACACTCCATACGATCCATCAATTGTTCCCCTTAGTATTTTCTGAAAAAAGTTAAACTTAGGTGTACACAGAAACCTGCACGTGGATGTTGACAGCAGCTTTATTCATAATTGCCAAAACTTGGAAAGAGCCAAGATGTGCTTCAGTAGGTGAATGGATTAATAAACTGTGGTACATCCACACAGTGGAGTATTATTCAGCATGAAATGAAATGTGCTATCAAGTCAAAAAAAGACACACAAGAAACTTAAGAGCCTATTTGTAAGTGAAGGAAGCCAATCTGAAAAGACTGTATACTTTATGGTTGTGATTATATGACCTTCAGGAAAAGGCAAAACTGTGGAGACATTAGAAACATCAGTGGTTGCCAGGGATTAGAGGAGAGGGAGGGAGGAAGGGATGAATAGGTAGAGTACAGAGGATTTTTAGGGAAGTGAAATTAGTCTATGTGATACTATCATGATGGATATGTGTCATTATGTATTTGTTCAACTCCATAGAATGTACTACACCAAGACGGAGCACTCATGTAAATTAGGGACTTTGGATGATAATGATTTGTCAGTATAGGTTCCTTGATTATTGCAAATGTTCCACTCTGGTGGGGATGTGGATAATGGGGGAAGGCTATACATATGTTAGCATATGGAGTATGTGTGAAATCTCTGTACCTCCTTTCAATTTTGCTATGAACCTAAAAGTGTGCTATAAAATAGTCTAAAAATAAAATAAAAACATCTCAATAAATAATCTACCCATAAGACTCATCTAGCTAGGGGAGAAATATTTTATTATAATTTGGAATTTTGGGTTTTTTTTTCTTTTTCTCAAAGTATGGAATGACTGCTTCCACTGCGAATTTAATAACTTGATTCTGTTTTGACAACAGTATTTAACAGAAGATTATTTTTTCCAGTGGCAATCTGCAGATTAATCAGGTAATATTAGCTGAATCAAAGAGCTGGGAAGACTGTCCCATTCAAGCTCTCTTTGTGCTTCTGTAGGGGCAATACCATACCCCAGTGCAAGGGTGTATGCAATTATTTCAGCTTTGTGGTAATTATATGGATATTTTAGTTGTTTGGTGCATTTAATTATGCTTTGTTAAGCAGCCCGTATTAACTTTCACTGGGGCAAGCTCCGACTGGATTAATGCCAAGAGACTTGCACATTTAATGTTCCACACAAGGCATTTTCCTAGAGGCAGAGAACAAATGAAAATTGGGCAGAAGGGTTATAAGACCAACTACCTTTCCTCTCTGTTTTAATGTTTAAAAACATTTTTAATTGAAAGTTTCAGAGACAGTTTTATCCTTTTAAAAATCCTTTTTAAAAAATGAATACTTGGCTTTTGGAACCATTAATGCAACACAGAACTGTCTAAAGTAAAATGAATAGATAGCCCCCTCTCTACCTCTCTAATGCCACCCTGGAAGGATGGAATTTCCACTTACACATTGGTGTGTGTGTGTTTGTACTCTCTTCTGTGCTGATACAAAATACATGCTGATTATATGTCTTTTTTTTAGTTTTTTTAAACTTGTATTTATTTTTGAGAGACAGAGAGAGATAGAGCACAACTAGGGGAGGGGCAGAGAGTGAGGGAGACACAGAATCCAAAGCAGGTTTCAGGCTCTGAGCTGTCAGCACAGAGCCTAATGCGGGGCTCAAACTCCCAAACTGCGAGATCATAACCCTAGACGAAGTCGGCCACTGAACCAACTGAGCCACCCAGTCGCCCCTAATAATGTGTCTGTTATTTATTTATTTATTTATTTATTTATTTATTTATTTATTTATTTTTTAATTTTTTTTTAACATTTATTTATTTTTGAGACAGAGAGAGACAGAGCATGAACGGGGGAGGGTCAGAGAGAGGGAGACACAGAATCTGAAACAGGTTCCAGGCTCTGAGCTGTCAGCACAGAGCCCGATGCAGGGCTCGAACTCACAGAACGTGAGATCATGACCTGAGCCGAAGTCGGCTGCCCAACCAACTGAGCCACCCGGGCGCCCCAATAATGTGTCTTTTAAAGATGGGCTCACTCTCTACATTTTATTGAGTGACGTGCCTCTTTTCACATGGCATGGCCATTATCCTTACATGTCAATGTTTGATTCCAAGGCCCTGGCTGGCTCAGTCAGAGGAGCTTGGGACTCTTGATCTTGGGGTCGTGAGTTCGAGCCCCACTTTGGGTGTAGTGATTACTTAAATAAGTAAATAAAGTTTAAAGAAGCCTTTTGAGGGGCGCCTGGGTGGCTCACTTGTTTGAGTGCCCAGATGGTGATTGCAGCTCAGGTCATGATCCTGAGGTCATGGGTCAAGCCCTGTGTCAGGCTCCCCACTGAGTGTGGAGCATGGAGCCTGCTTGGGATTCTCTCTCTATCCCCTGCTCTTCCCAGCTCATGTTCTCTCTCTCTCTTTCTCAAAATAAAATAAATCTTAAAAACAACAACTTTTGATTCTGATCCTTCGTAATAGCTGTATAGTGTTCCATAATATGGGCACAGCTATCTGTATTTGTTCAGCTATCCATATTGATAGCTCTTAGATCATTTCTACTTGGGATTTGTTTGTTTTGTCTCCTCATAAAATAACCATTTGCAACAATAAACATTTTGTAAGTTCCGATACTTTTTCTTTCTATTGGATATATTCCCAGAACTGAAATAATTAGTGAAAGTTATGCAAATTTTTAGTTTTAACAAATATTACTAGATTTTTACCCAAAAACATTGGAACGGTTTTCAATCTTCCCAACACTATAAACTAACTGGCCAACATCATATATTAGCAATCTTTTAAAAATTACTCAGTATAAGTGTAGCCTATACTATGTTGTTTTAATTTGCATTTTCCCAACTACCTGTGATGCATAATGTCTTTTCTATTGTATGAGTCACTGCTTTATAATCCATTTTCAGTTGGTTTATCTTTCTCTTGTTAATTTTTAGAAATTCTTTGTAGGCTATAGCTGTTTACCTTAGTTACACTTGCTATAAATACATGCTATCATTTGCCTTTTGACTCTATCTATAGTGTCTTTTTCCATGTAAAAATTTAATTTTTCAGTGATCACTTCTATTATGGAATTAAGGAGCTATCCTTCCCCTATCCAACTTTTATAAAAATAGCCTCATATTTTCTTATAATAATTTGTACTTTTACGCTTTTTCTTTAGATTTTTCAAGTTACTTGAAATCACCTTTTTTTTTAAAAGTAATCTCTACCCCCCAATGTGAGGCTTGAATTCACGACCTTGAGGTCAAGAGTTGCATGCTTTCCTGACTGAGCCAGCCAGGTGCTCTTGAATTTACTTTTTCAAAATGCAGTTTGAAATTTAGCATGCTTTGTTTCTCTTAAAAAGGTTATTCAGCTGACCCAACACCATTTATTCAGTATTTCACCATTTCCACTAACTTGTTTGTATACCCCCCCCCAACACACACATACACATTATCATTTCTGCCCTCTTTATGTTCCCTTCAACCACTTATTTCCTATTGTGTCTTGGAGTTTTGCTCATGAATGCCCTTCAGCCTTGACATGAAGCTGTCAAATGACCTAGGAAAGACCAGAATTCCTGACATTAAAGTGCTGGGCTGGTAACACTTAGGGTCAGAAACTTTTTGAATCGATGTACTCATGAGGTTTCTTTTGGGTATAAGTGTCAGAAACCCCACCCAAGTTGGTTTCAGCAAAAATGAAGAATACTAACCTTCACAACTGAAAACTCCAGGAATGGCTCTAAGTTTGCTAGGTCCAGAAGCTGAAACTATGTTACTAGGACTGAGTCTCATCTCCCAATCTCCAGACTCTGTTACCACCATGTTTAGATTGACTCTGCCATTGTAAAATGGGAAGATGGTTCCTCACTGCCATAGGTTTTATCTTATTCTCTGAACAGCCTCAATATAAAACCCTGAATCACATGCACATCACTAAAACAATCCCCACTGTCAGAGGAATGTGAGTTCCCCAGTAGCTAGTCTGTCTCACATGCCCTGCTTGAGCTCTGGGGTAGGGTCAACTCTACAGGAACCGTCCAAACTGGCGGCTTATCCTCCCTGGGAGAAGGAGAGCCTCTAAGAAAACATCAAATGTTGTTACTGGAAGGATGGGGTGGCCCCTTAATAATCCCATACTAGTGATGTTCAGTACAGCTGATTCATTGTGACTCAAATTTCCGTATTACTTCTGCAAATTCATTCAGCCCTTTAAATGAGTCATTGCTTCATGTTCTACTGTCCCTGCCACTGGCCTTTGATCAGATTTTGGCCCTTGGGGTGAAGGCCTCTCTTTCCGCCAGGTTGGAACGGTAGCTCTGATGGCTACCTAAATGTTGGCTGTACCTAAATGTTTCTTTCCAGAGAAATACAAATTAAAATAGTAATGTGGTAATGTTTTTACACCTTGAATTGGCAAAGGTTAACAAAATTGATAGTAACTGATTTTGGTGAGACTGTGAGATAACACAAATCCTCATATACTGATGGTGAAAGTGTAAACCGGTATAGCCTTTGAAAGCTGTATAAAAAGATACAGTTTTAAACAGCACTGCCTCTGTTATTAATTAGGCCTAGAGCACAAACACTTTCAATTGGTTTATCTTTTGAAAATAGCCACACCAGTGCAGAAAAGCATACATGCAAAAGGTTTGAATCAATGTAGCATTTTTATAATATCAAAGTCATATCCAATTTAATGTATATTAGTAGTGGACTGATTACAGAATTGCTGACATTTAAAGAAAGGGCAATTATACATTTGAATACCAAAAAAAAAAAAATCTTTCAAGGTAAGGAAAATAGCTCCTCAAGGAAGATTTGGCCTGAAAATCATTGCCATAGTTAGTATTTTGCAAAGGTTTACCCTAGAGTGGGCAGGTCACCTCTTTCGTGCTTTGATTACACCTTCCATATGGATTACAGATCATATTCAAAACATTAATTACTCAGCAACAGCATTAATCACTTCGCTGAATGCATTTCACCTTTTCTCCTTCCCACAATGTTTGTTTAAACCAAGTTGACTGGATAGCAGTGCATTAAAAAGAGGTAATAGTATTTGGCAGAAGGAGATCTGAGCTTCCAAGAGAAGGATTCTGGGGTCGGTTGTTAAGCCATCATTTATTACCTCTGTTACCCCCAGGCAAGGTGCTTACCAGCTTTGGAAAGTCCATATGCTCTTTTGCAAAATGGGCATAGTAATCAGTCTCTCAGATCTAGCCTGCTTATCATGAACAGTATATAATAGTGAATGTTTGTAAAATGTTCTATAAACCCGAAAGCCCTGGCCACATTCGCAAGTGTTGCTCTCATGGAATTACCTTTTATGACTATGTTCAATCTCTGTCCTCTTATTTCCCACATGAGGAGGTTTTTTACCCAGGCAGAGTGGTTGTCTAACACTCTGTGTTTGCAGAACGAGGCAGAGCAGTTTACTTGGAAAAATAAAAAAATGGTAGAGTGAGTTTTGTTGTTGTTTACTTATTTGTTTTATTTGACAGGGAGATGAAAGGCACACTTTCTATACCTTGTGCCTCTAATGATACTATTCTTCTTTTGACAGTGTAGATGAGCCAGAAAGAGTCAAGATAATGCAGTGCATTTGATTTCATTCTTTACTGGACATCTTTTATTTTCATTTCTGTCCTGAATGAGTCTGGCAGTTGAACTCAGTCCTTGGGTTCCTAGGACTCAGCTTCTAAAATCCACAAGGAAAGTAAATTGGTAGTATCCTCACCTGTGTTTTTAATGCACACTCAGACCAGAGCCTTCTCACTTAAGGAAATACATATGTCTTTAAGTGACATAGATTGGAACATAGCCTTGCTCATTTGTTTCCATGCTTTTGTGCTGAAAGGGCAGAGTACACAAGCTTGCAACAGAGACCATAGGGCTCACAGAACAGAAAATATTGATTCTCTGAGCCTTTATGGAAAAAGATGGTCATATCCTGATTTAGACTGAAGTTTGGGTTGATTCATTGTTACACCAACCAAAAACTTGAAAATTATTTATATTTGTGAGTATGTGTATAACCTTTAAACTTTGTGGCTAATCCTTACCGGAAAAAAAAAAGGAATTAAAAAAATTCCAAAACCATCAGTGGTTATAATCTTCTTCAGTGCATCTTGACATAATTTTATTTTTCAAACATTTTAAACGCCTTCTCTTTCCCAAGGACGGTGTTAGGTACTTTCACATATGTTATTTAATCCCCTCAGCAACCATCTAAATTTGTTGGTATTAAACCCATTTTAGAGGTGAGGAAATGGGTGTTCTGGAGGATTTAAATAACTTGCCAAATTTCTTGGAACTTCACAAAGCCAGAATACAAACTTAGACATGTCTGAATTTGAGCTGATGGCTGCTGGGTGGAAGGTGATTGGACTTACCTTCTCTCCACTATCCTGGTGCCAAGTCTATGGGAGGAATCTCTGAGGGAAGGAAACCAAAGGATAAAGAACTAACCTGCAGTGGACCCAGGAGGCTTACGTCAGAGTTTCATCTTTTTTATTGTCTTTCTAAGGTATTTTGAACTATGCTGGGCTCTTTTTTTGATGTATATTTATTTGTTTAGAGAGAGAGAGAGGGAGCGAGAGAGAGGGAATGAGAATGAATCCCAAACAGGCTCCACGCTGTCAGTACAGACCCCAATGCGGGGCCTGGACCCACAAACCATGAGATCACAACCTGAGCGAAGGTCAAGAGTTTGACACTTAACCCACTGAGCCACCCCAGACCCCCGAACTAGGCTAGGCTCTTTGACTTTGAATCATAGAATGCTGTTCAGTGTGGATGCTCATATTTAGGTTCTGGTGATATGAATGTAAAATAAGTGAAGAAAAATATAGAGTCCACTCAGATTGATTTCTAGACAGAGATGTACAGAAACCTGAATAGTCCTTATTTGGGGACCAGTGTTCCCACCCCACATTGACTTTAATATAATTAAATACAGTTGATCTAATCATTTATATCATTTATTTATATGAATTGTATCTGATAACATAATGAGGTTTAATTCTATTTTAGTTATAATTATTTTAGTTATATTTAATATATGTGTGTATATATATAATAAACCACTTTATTGAGATAGGATTGACATACAAAAAGCTGTACATAATGTATACAGCTTGGTGAGTCTGGAGGTAAGTACATACCTATGAAATCACTGCAGTTAAGGCCATAAACTTGTACATCACCTCCAAATTTTCCTCCTTTTTTTATATATATTTTTTTCTTTTGTGGTAAGAACACTTCATAGATATACCCTCTGAACAAATTTTTAAGTATACAACACAATATTGTTAACTACAGATCCTGTTGTATAGTGTATATCCAGAACTTATTCATGTAACTGAAACTTCATACCTTTTGACCAACATCTCCCCATTCTCTCCCCTGCCCTGCCACACCTCTGGAAACCACTACTCTGTTGTCTGATTCAATGAGGTTGACTATTTTAGACACCTCATAAAAGTGGGATCATGCAGTGTCTGTCCTTCTGTGTCTGGTTTATTTCACTTAACATAATGTTCCAGTTTCGTCACATCCTTGCAAATGCAGGATTTCTTACTTTTTCAGGTCTGAATACTATTCTGTTGTATGTGTGTACTACATTTTCTTCACTTATTCATCCACCATGGACGTTAGGTTGTTTCCATATCTTGGCTATTGTGAATAATGCTAAACATGGGAGTGCAGATATCTGTCTGAGATCTTAATGTCAGTTCCTTTGGATATACAACCTAAAAGTGGGATTGCTGGATCTAATGGAATACTATTCATAATTTTTTGAGGGACCTCCATACTATTTTCCATAGCGGGTGCGCTAGTTTATATTGCCACCAACAGTGTACAAGAGTGCCTTTTTCTCCACATCCTCACCAACACTTTCCTCCTTCTTTCCTTCCTTCCTTCTTTTTCTCTTTTCTTTTCTTTTCTTTTCTTTTCTTTTCTTTTCTTTTCTTTTCTTTTCTTTTCTTTTCTTTCCTTTCCTTTCCTTTCCTTTCCTTTCTTTCTTTCTTCCTTCCTTTCTTTCTTTCTTTCTTTCTTTCTTTCTTTCTTTCTTTCTTTCTTTTTTGATAATGGCCATTCTAACATGTGTGCAGTGATATCTCATTTCCCTGGCGATTAGTGATGCTGAACACCTTTTCAATTATTATGGATTAAATGGATTATTATATGTAAAGTGTTGCGGCAACAGCAGGAACTCAAGTTACATTAACATGGTGCTTATTTTTAATAGTGTTGTCGTTGTTATTATAATAATAATTTTTATTACTATTAAATACAATGGTGTACATAAATATCCAGGCAAGGTGACTTTATTGTAGCTGGGTTTCCTAAACTGCAATATTTATACCCCCTAGAACTATATTTTGGTGAGACAGGGACCCTTAACCACAGAGTGCATAGAGCTGGTTTCCTGAAGCATCAATTTTGCTCAAAGCTTTCAGAGGGAAGGTGTTATTTTTTAAATTAAAAGCAAACAAATATATAGGTAAGAGAAGGCACATGCACATAAATTTTTAAGAGAAAACCTGAGACATCAAGCACCATTGACATGCCATTGGATTCTTCCAGCTATGGCTCTAGAATTCTATGGATAAGGCTTAGATCTCCTCTGCCATTAGTTACTGGTATTTAGAAGGGAAATTTTGCAGAGCGGTAATTGTAACATCTCCCAATGGTGGCTTTTATTTTTCTGTATAGTTCTTATGTTTGTTCAAACTCTCTACCTTTGTCAAGACAGAAAAACATGATAAAAAAGGGTTAATAGGAAAATCTCAGAATAAGCTTTTTCTTTTCTTTTCTTTTCTTTTCTTTTCTTTTCTTTTCTTTTCTTTTCTTTTCTTTTCTTTTCTTTTCTTTTCTTTTCTTTTCTTTTCTTTTCTTTTTTAATGTCTCTACTGGTCATCTGATGGCCAGAGCATTCTGTATCTTAAGAGCTAAGAAAAAAGAAATACCAAAGAAACAGAGTTTATTTGTATTCAGGCCTGAGGGATGGGGGATGTGTGGGGGTGGGCATGATGTTTTTTTTTGGCAAAGAGATACATCTTTGAAGTCAGCTCTTTACTGCATGAGGGTAGATTTATTGCATAAGGTAGATAGATGCCCAAGGTCTCCCACACTGTGGTGGGGGTAGGGATGATTGGGAGCCCTGGAAGCCTATGTGGCTTATGTCTCTTGATTATGAAGGGCATATAGTTTAGCTTTTATTTTTTCACTAAATAAAGATTTAAAGTAAGTCACCCAGATACATTGGCAAAATTGCAAGATTCAGAATTACAATTCATCATACAGCTTGATAAACTCATGTCCCACTGCTGAACCACACTGCCTTTTATGCACAAATTAATATTTTTTTACAACCCCTGCAATGATTTAGTAAAGAGCACAATTATAGTTTAGGACATTGCCATCTGCAGCGGGACATTTAAAACAGAATTAGGTCTAGAAATCATGACTGACACGTTGTTGTCACTCAAACTGTGATTGGTACAGTACCTTCTGTTTTATTAACAGTTTTAATGGGAAATTATTTTGCCACAAAAATTCTCATCTGTTAAATAGCCTTTAGATGACTTTTTTTTTGTTATGCATTTGCAAAGATAAATAAAATCATTTTATTTGTGTGTCTTTGTTAAAACATTAAAATATTCAGCATATATTTTTTAAATGTGTCCTCATTTTTCTTGTTTTGCTCACTAGTTGTCCCCTCCTCTTTTGTCTAACTTTTCTCATGGACCACAGGTCCCAGAATTCAGGAACGGCCTAAGGCATTTGTTTTACCCTTGAAAAGGTTCTGTCCTACTACATACATGAGCAAAAAGAACTATAGATAGAACATGCAATGTGTGTGTCTCGCCCTGAATATGGACATAGGCTGTGTGAGGTCAATGGCAGGGTTTTGTCAAGAGGACATTGGAGATTCTGGTAGAAAAGAAAGCAAAGGGGCAAGAAAAGAGAAAAGAAAGGGCCAGGGTAAAATATGAAAAGTAGAAAGGAAATAAACAAAATCGTACCCAGGAGCCACATTATCAAGTCCTAGTAACTAATAAAGTGGTTACCTCTCACGTGGTAGTGAAATTCTGAAAATACAACCATGAGTAGAGTCCGTTGTAGCTATTGACAGTCCATTCAGAAGGTTTCAATCAAAGCCCAGCCTGTTGTCTATTTAGGAGACCAACAGAGCCAAATTTTAATCCAGCTATGAAATGGATTTCTTTTTTGATTAAACACCAGATGAGGCATTGGTTTGCTTTTAGGGGCCATGCCTGCCATGCAGAAAAGAAGTGGCTTTAAAAAGGGGATTCACACTGTGGGAGGTGAGCTGCCCCTCCTCTGAGGTATCTGAGAGCCTAGAACTCAGGAGGAAAGAGCAGATTCACATCTCCTATTTCATACTCACTCATCAGGATTTGTGCAGTGCCTGGGATGCCTATGGAATTGCTGTCAGCATTCACACTGGTTTCCCTTTCTTTTGTTTTCCATACTGTCCCACATTCCAGTTGAATGCATACAAGTTAGAAGGAATAATCCTAGCATCCTGGAGTGCTCTCATATCCATAGGGTCATTCATTGGGAATTAGGAATCCTCCATTGCCTGTCAAGACCTATAGAGTAGCAGATAGGGACTTCACATTCCTATATTTATCTCACGTGGACTAAGCTATTGGTGGATGAGTAACTTCATCTTACTATTGATAAGGGTATGTGATGCCAACGCAGCTCACATTCTAGACAGCAAAGTGACCCAAAGAAATCTTTTTCCTATTTGAACTTGGCACACAGTAAGTCCTGTAGTTAGCAAACAGTCATTAATCATCTATTTTGCACCTGGCAAACAGACATTTGCTTAGTGAGTAATTTATTATTCTATAATCATTCATTTTAAATATTTGTGTATAGAAACCTGATTAGACGTTGTTGATAGCCCAAATTCCTGCCTCCAGGTAGGGCTAGCTGTTTGCTTTAAAGGATATGCACCCTTGTATGCTTCCTTAATAGGTGGAGTAGGTTTAAAAGGGCATGATTCAATCCAAGTGGTTACAGGAACAGTTTGTTAATGCTTGGATTCAGTCATCTTACTAGTTGTAAACTACTCACAAATATTAAATGTGTGACTATACTGTTATATGAAAGCATAGATATGGCACAGTCCTGTCTACTGTACATCTATTCAAATGTACTTTAGGACTTGATTAGCACCTGTATTCTATTGTGTTGCCTTGGGCATTAATAGATCAAATATCAGAGTGTCTGCTTTCCAAGATCACCTGTTCTGTGTCCATGGCTCCATCTTTTACACTTAGGATTTCCAGATGGTCTTCAGCCTCTCCCCAGGATCCCAGTTTTTATCTGCCCAATTGGCTGTTGGATAGCTCCATGTGGAGGTTCCCTAAGTTTACCCAATTGAGAGTGGCCAAAATGAGCCTCTTATCTTTCTCAAATCTTTATCAGATGCTCCTGAAATTGGTCACTGGTGCCAGCGTTCAATCAATAACTTAAAATACAAATCTAGAAATTGACATTGACTTTTTGGTCTCTTCTTTTTCTTCTTCCTCTCCTTCTCCTCTCTGCCTCTCTCCTTCTCTCTTTCTCTCTCTCCTCCTCTACTCCTCTCCTCTTCCTCCTTCTTCTGTTTTTTAAAGCTATCCCACCCCTACATATTTTCTAGTCATTCAATGAGTCCTTTTAATTCTATTTCTAAAATATTTATTGAATCTTTCCTTCCTATTATATGATCACTGTCATGTCTTCATTTGTGTCAACACTCATCATCTTTTGACCTGAAATGTAATAAAAGAGTCTCTTAATGGATCTTCCTACTTCCAGTGGTCCATTCCCACATTCTACCTGGAGTGGTGTTCCTAGCCACTGCCTGTTTCACTTTCCCTGTGGAGAAATGGAGTCCAAACCCTTTGGCATAACATACAGGGCCTTTATCATCTGACCTATGCCCACTTTACCCTAGCCATTAGCTCATACAGTCACGCCTCTGTGCCTTTACATAAGTTACTTCCCCTGGTTAGATTGCCATTTTGTACTGACCATGTTAAATGAACTCCTTTGCATCCTTTAAAACCTAACTCAAGCATCACTACCTTTGTGAATTCTTTGAAATCTGCCTTCTGACCTTAAGCAGAACAAAAAGGCTCCTCCTATGCATGTCTCCTATGCAGGCAGATGCATAGCATACTTTACTCATATCTCAGCTATAATTATAATATATATTCACACATCTTATAATGCCTAAGCTTCAAATATATAAACATAATGTATAAAATATAATTATAATGTTATTTTATAATACTTGTTTATATTTACCTTTTTCAACAGATTTATTCAACTTTGTATCTGACAAGGATTCTGGAATTCATATATGGAATTCACTGGGCATTCACATATATAATGTTAGAAAAATGAATCTATCAATATTTTTGGTGATATTTTTGAGGGGAAGATATCTTTATGCTTACAGTTGGAGGAAAAAAAGCCTAATAAAACCTAACCTTTAGTGTCAGAGAATTTGTATTTATTTTAGCACTCAAGTTTTAAATTGTGTTTCTGACAGGCTGGACCACAGCTATGCTTCATGAAAGATCATGAGACACAGGGAAGAGGCTTATTCATCACAGCATTGGGATATTTTGCTTTTCTGAAAAGCAAAGGGATCTGGGGACTCCTTTGCAGGCTGGCCATGTCCTGTGCAACCCTAACTGTGTCTAGACACTCTAGCAGGGGTAGAGAGTATGGTTGGGACTTTGCAGGAAGTCGGCTTGCGTCAGAGGCACATGGAGAAGGAAAGGAATACAGAAGTAAGAAGAAAGGTTTCAGTGGCCAAGACAACAACTCTCCCCATCTCTGTCTTTCTCTGGGGCCAGAGTCCTTCTGCTTATCTGTCTCTCCCTTCTTCCTCTCATTTCTTTCTAGAGGTCACCTCTTTGCATTTCTCTACTTCTCTGTAGATTGCTTCTCTTAACTACTCATCAGAATCTACTGTGAAAATCCACCCAGCCTTCCAAGTCCAGCTGTCAAACTTACCACTCCATCTGTTTTCCAATTCTGGAAGCCTCTCTAGGAGTGACTCTGATTTGACCAGAGAGGATTATGTGTCTGATCCAGCTCCCTGGACTGGGGATTGGTTGAGGTGGGGTCACAAGAGGAGAAGGTTCTCTAAGAAACCCTGAAGGGTGGGGGGCAATGATAGGCATCTCTGCCATGGCATGGAGAGATGTTGACTGAGCGTTACACATGCCTATAGCATCAATAGCCTTTTAATTTCTTAAAATCTTGAGTAGAGGAAACTCTCGGGCATGTAAGATTTCTACCGTCATTCTGCCCTGGGCTCAGACAAGATTAAGTCATTGGAATTGGGAGCCTGTTTTGTCTCCTTATTTCCTTTGTGGGGTGACAGACTACTGACCTAAGGAGTGAGGGGATTTGAGGAAATGAGTGATTTCTAATCTCACATGACTTTTTGTTCTCCCCAAATGTCTGTGCAATCCCCTACTTAGGAAATTCAAGGGACAAATTGTTATTTTTTTTTTAATGCTTTTTTAATATTTATTATCGAGACAGTGAGAGAGACAGACCATGAGCAGGGGAGGGGCAGAGAGAGGGAGACACAGAATCCAAAGTAGGCTCCAGGCTCCCAGCTGTAAGCACAGAGCCCAACCCGGGGCTCAAACTCACGAACTTTGAGAGATTATGACCTGAGCAGAAGTCAGATGTCAACAGATTGATCCATTAAGGTGCCACCCCCTGCCCCTGGGAAGATTTTCCTAAAGAAAGTAGTGCAACAATTTAGGGATATCTCAAAGCAAACCTCTTTTGTCTTAAAAGTGTCCATGCTGGCATAACATACAGAAATGCCAGTAATAATGTGTGTGCCTCTCCCCACACAGGAGAGAAAAAAATCTTTTTCCTGTATACATCTTAGGTTTTCTGGCTGAGGTTCTGTAAATTGGACTGACAAAAGAC
This sequence comes from Neofelis nebulosa, assembly GCF_028018385.1. Lineage (NCBI taxonomy): Eukaryota > Metazoa > Chordata > Mammalia > Carnivora > Felidae > Neofelis > Neofelis nebulosa. The sequence continues at coordinate 39,936,226 of NC_080799.1, read as the reverse complement.
AGATTAACAAGAGAAAAGCATACAGATTTATGTAATGTAAGTTTTACGTGACACAGGAGACTTCATAAGGAAATGAAGACCTGAAGAAGTGGTTAAATATGAGCATTTTTATACTAGGTTTGATGAAGAGTTGGAAGTCATGGGGAAATGTGATAGCAGCTAAGTGGTTTACTGGGGAGAACTTAACAAGTCCTTCTGTGTCCCTCCATCTTTGGAGATAAGGATAGGGAGGACACCTCTTCCATGAGATCTTATGACCTGCTTCAGAGTGGATGGGGGGCTCAGAGAGTGCTTCCTGCATCTGCTGTTACTCAGATTCTTTCCGCTTCAAATATTCAGTATGCTGCCGCAGTACCATATTTTGTAGTAGGGAGTGTTGAACCCCTTCCGTGTCCACCCCAATCTTCTGCTCTGGGGCCTGAGGACCCTTTGTAATATCTGAAAGCTTTTCCCTGCTGTCTCTTAGCCTTCATATTTCATACCCTGCATCTTCTTTCTGACCCTGCCTACTTGTCCACTTCATGTTCTGGTTATTACTGAACAGAGGTCATCCTGCAAGACTCTTTGCTGACAGAGGTGGTTTGTGTGTGTGTGTGTGTGTGTGTGTGTGTGTGTGTGTGTGTGTGTGTGTGACTCGGTGGCATATGCTCAATCAGTATTTGAAGGAAACAAAAGCAGGAAGTTTAACCAGTAATAATAAATCCTAACAACCTGAGAATCATATCTAAAGCATCTACCCCAATTACTTCCCCATCTCAGTGCATGGTTTATTTTCTACATAGCAGTTACTAAAATGTGTCATTATCTTGTTTATTGTCTGTCTTACCCACTAGAACATAAGCTCCCTGAGGGCTAGGGTTTTGTCTATCTTGTTTACCTAACACAGTATTGAAAACAAGTAATCACTGTAGAAATAAACAAACACCAACCAAATGAGAACTGTTTATTCAAAGCATACTGTAGCAATGGAGTTAGCCAGCATCACTTGTCAGAGACTCAACATCAGGCAATAGGGTGAGAAAGCTTCATAGTTGAAAAAAAAAAAAAAAAAAAGGAAGGCTTCAGGTGTGTCCTAACTGGAGGCTTTTGGTGTGGGAGTGCTGCAGGTGCACCAAGTGGAAGCAGGACATTCCATGTGACTGGTTGCACACCTTGGCCCTAAGTTGGAAGTGGGTACAAAAGTTAGGAAAGCTATTCATTACTAATCAAGTTGTGGCTCTTTCTGAGCTGGTCGTGTTACAGGCCTTTTTGTTTTGGCTTCCTGAACTGATCACCAGAGATTAGAAGTCAGAAGTGGTCTGATGTGCTACCAGTATGATTTGTGGATAGCAGGCTGGTTTCCTGGGCGGGATACTGCCAATCATAGATCTGAGTTCTATTTGTATATGTGGTTTGGTTGTTTTCCATTTGTATATTCAGTCTCTCCCCGTTGATGAGAGGAAAGGAAGGAAAGAAGGAAGGACTGTTATTCCAATTCCATTATCCAGATTTCATTTTGAATACCTCATGTCAAGGAGTAGTTCATCCTAAAGTTGACGTGGTGACTGTTTTTGAGAGAGTGCATCCTTGAATCATATCCCATAGTCAAAAGCTAGAGCACAGTAAAGAAGAAAGAGACTCTTTTCCTGTCTGTCCGCCAAATAAGAGCCAAAGGCTTTTGAGGAGGCACTTAAAGAATTTTCAGTTTGCAGTTGTGCAGAAACTGTTGTTCAGGTAATTTAACATTGATTTTAGTTTAAAAGGCAATTAAGACAAAATGGGCAGCCACTAGCCACTTAGGTTAAATAAGCTTAGATTTAAATTGCTCCCCATTACCACCTTTGTTTTCTATGTTTGAGCTGTTTTATGCTAATTTAGCATGCAATGGTGTGGAGGCCCAATTGGGGCAGGTGGATGGGAGAGGAACCTAGCCAAAGCCAGGGAGATGGTTATTGAAAGAAGAAATAGTTGGCCCAAAACTGTTCCCAGGGTGAAATAGGTTCTCTTTTATCCTGTTACTGGGTATAGGATTAATAGAACATTCCAGGATTCTGGTTCTTTAGATCTAAAATTTTAAAAATGGGGCCCACATTTTGACTGACCACTTTTACTTCCAAATATTTATTTATCCTGAAATAACGGAGAGAGACAAGCTCATAACATTATGGATAAGAATGTTCATGTTGGTGTTATTTAACACCAAGAATGTACGTATTGGTATTATTTAATAGAAATTGTGTATTCTTATAGTGGCATACCAAAATTGATGTTATCTTTTTGTTTTTTACAGCAGAAAAGGTTCATGATACATTGCAAAGTAGAAAAATGAGCTTATATGGTAAAATGTCTATTCTGTGCTTCTGAGTTTTTAGTCACATATGCAATGAAAAATCTTTGAGGGACAGATTTGCAATGTTATGTGTGGCTTTCTGGGTGATAAATAATGAGTGACTTTTTTCTTATGCTTTTCCAAATTTTCTCAAATTTCCACAATAAACACATATGAGGTGCTGAAGCTTGGGAGCAAGGTTGCTGAGATCAGAACTCCTAAAACAACCGATAAGTCTGGAAGGCTGTGGTCCAAGGTCATTTTTGCTGGCTATTAGTGGGGTCTCCGGGACTAGAGGGAATACACGGCTCTTCTTAAAATTGAAGGTATTTATGCCCGAGATGAAACTGAATTCTGTCTAGGCAAGAGAAGTGCTTATGTGTACAAAGCAAAGAATGACACAGTGACTCCTGGTGGCAAACCGAACAAAACCAGAGTAATCTAGAGAAAAGTTACTCGTGCTCATGGAAACAGTGGCATGGTTTGTGCCAAATTCCAAAACAACTTTCCCACCAAAGCCACTGACCACAGAATCCATGTGAAGCTATACCCCTCAAGGATTTAAACTTACTGGAAAGTAAATAAAGGTGTAGATCTGTAAAAAGAAACAAAAACAAAAAAACAACAACATAATGGTTTTACAATTTCATAATTGTATAAAAAGGATTGAAACAATACTGATTTGTTGTAACTCTATTTAAAACATCCTCTCAGTGGTATGCTTGATGTATGCCATCTCAAGTATAAGGTTAAGTGTACATGCTAAATTCTGAGCAGGTAGAATGAATGTTCCTTTGTAATAATTCTGTTTCTTGCTCAAAGAAAGTCGGCAAAGCTTCATTAAAGAAGGTCATTCACCTGGTCCTAGTTTAAAGTTGTAAGGTGGACCATTCTGTAGAGCACACGTCTAAAATATGCCCAGGTGATTCATGCTTTTGTCTATTAGGAAATGTGGCCATTTACCAGCAACCAATGTTGAGCTAATGGGATCCATTTAGGAATATAACCACAACAAGCCCACCATAAATCGTATGCTCTCCCATCTGAATATGCTTCATTAAGCTCACCTTTCCTGATGCAACTGGATTATTAGATGTCAAGACGAAGAAAATCATTAGGTCCAGCTGCTCTAATCCTACAAAGCACCAATGTGGTTGCTATGTAATTTTATTTTAGTTTATTTTTCAGATAGAACATGCTTTGTGCTTTTCTATAGGAAAATATTTTCAAACTGGTAAAGAAGCAGTATTACTGTATTGTGAGGCATATCTCAGTAGGTCATTACCATAACTTACAGCAGAAGGGTAATCTATGTCGCATTTTACTTCAAGGGTAAGATTGATTTTTATAAAAATCTTTAGTGCATTGAAGCTTAAATTTTTGTTTTCCTATGAAGAAGCAATTAGATACTGGAGTCTTCCAGAAATGTTAGGTTAGTGTGAGCTAAACCTTGATGTGTTTTTGAAGGTCTTATCATTCAACAGTCAAAGAGAAAAGGCAGTTTCTGAGGGAGAAAAACACATTGGCACGGTGGCAATTGTCACAGCTCAGATGGCCAGGGGCATCCACCATTTTCTTACATTTACATCTGTTGGGGAAATTGACAAAAACCTGAAATAACAAAGAAGACTATAATAAGCATCTTCATTTCCACCCCCAAGAACCACCAATTTTGAATGTTTTCTTCCAGGTAGGTGCATATAAATATATGTGTATAGACACACACATGTACACAGACACACACACTTTAAAAGTGGTGCACACATTCCCTTTATAATCAAAAACGCTATGTGTATGTGTGTGTGTATACATATGTATATTTAAATAAATACATATTTTTAAGGTTTTATACACATACAGACTTTATTAAAAAGGGGTGTGTGTGTGTGTGTGTGTACCCTTTAAAGGGTTTGTGTACATAAAGCTCATATATGACCTTTTATATATCAATGTTCTTTTAAAGGAAAACTAAGTTCTCAACCTCCTCCATCAACAGCAGTGCCTTTCCCCTTTCTAAACACTATTAGGAATTTGGGGCCCATTCTTCTAGATGAGAAGTTGGGAAACTTTTTCTGTAAGAGGCAAGATAGTAAATATTTTAGGCTTTGTGGACCATTTGGTCTCTGTCATAAATACTCAGCTCAGTAGTCACAATGTATTAACAAATGGGTATAGTTGTTTTCCAGTAGAACTTCTTTCAGGGACATTGAAATCTGAAATATTTTTCATATATTCCTGTTCTTTTTTTTTAAGTTTGTTTATTTATTTTGAGAGAGAGAGAGAGAGAGAGAGAGAGAGAGAGCACATGAATGGGGGAAGGGCAGAGGGAGAAGTAGAGAGAGAATCCCAAGGATTCTGTGCTATTGGCACAGAGCCTGATGTGGGACTCAATCTCATAAAGTGTGAGATCATGACCCGAGCCAAATTCAAGAGTCACATGCTTAACCCACTGATCTACCCAGGTGCCCTTATATACTCCTGTTCCTTTTTTTTTTTTTTCTTTTTCACCTTTGAAGTATTTTTTAAAAAATGAGCTTGTGAGCTGTGTGAAAACAGGCAGAGGCTGAATCTGGATCGTTTTCTATACAGCCATAAATATTTATATAACTGCAGAAAATCTATAATATTACCTCATTTTTGCATTTTATTTCATAAATAGTCCCATAGTGTATGAATCATTTAAAACTTGCATTTTTATCTCAGTGAAATTTTGACTGAAAAAATGTATATATAGTTGTTCTTTGTAGTATGAGTCGGTCTCTTCATCTTTATACATATTTGTGTCTGTATAGCTATGGATTATTCACACTTTAGTCATTTTCACTGCTATATAGTATTCCATCATAGGATATATTGCATTTTTTATGCCAGTAGGTATTTGCCATTTTTTCCCTTGTAGCAAGCAGTGGTGGAGGTATATTCATGAACACAGCTTATATATGTTTTGTTAGGGCAGAGAAGTCAAACTGCTTGGCTATAGCCTGTGCACATTTTCCGTTTTAATAGCTACCAGTAAATTGGTTTCTGGAGTGACGATACCAGTTGACATTCCCACAGGGAGGCTTTGTCTCCTTGGTTTGGAGATTTCATCCATTGCTGTTTTCCTTTGGACGGAGCAAGGAACCCACCTTAGCTCTGTATCGTCTTGTTGCCACAGATGCTCTTGTGGCCTTTTATTTCCCTTTGGGTGAGTAGGGACATTGTTTTAGGTCTCTGCTCGGGCACTTACACACGAGAATAGCAATTTATATCAATAACCAGGTTTGGCAACATCTGCCAAGGTTGTCATACTCCGTGATTAAATGGCCATATGTGCCAGGGAACACGGGGACAATGGGGTTGTAATTAGGGTTTGCTATCTTTCCATCCGCCACCCCCACCATCCTTAACTTCGAATAACCTCGCTTTTGTGAGCTGATTTGTGAATCAAATGATTCCCCTGAGAATGCCAGTTTCTGCTGCAATACTGCTACTTTATTTTGTGCATCTCTGTAATTACACGGGGTTCTGGTTAAGCTAAAATCTAGAAACATTTTGCCACTTTACCCAATGCCATTGACCCCAGAGCTGATATGTGCATATACTAGACTTTAACTTAAATCATCAGAGAATTTAGTGTACTCTGTACTGAACCATCACTGGGAAAGGAAGGTCTACCTAATGCTATCTTAGCATCCTTTAAATGCCACTGCCCCCACCAAAGGCAGGCAGAGAAAACATGCACCAACTTTCCGTAACTCCATAAGGAACAAGTTAAACAGTGTATTAATGCAATATTTAAAACAATCTTAATGCATAGAAGGAAAAAAAACTCTTCTCATTTTGTTACTGGTGTGACAGAGGTGGTTGATGGTTATGGAAGGACTTGGCATGTTCCAAAAAAAAACCTGGAAATATTGCCTCAAGATATGGGGCTATAATAAATGTGCAAATAAATATTTGAAAGATTTATTAGCATTTTAAAATTTGCTTACCGACATATAAAATCCTAATCACTTGTGCACAAGGCCTGTAACTAAAATAAAGTAACCAAGAAGACGGCACAGGAATCCAATGAATATTTCACTGCTAATTGAATACAGTCTATATATACACTTTTCTTCCATATTTAGTTCCATCCTACTCAACTACTGAATGCTTGAAGAAGCAAGGCCCTATTAGCGTATATAGCTTGCAGTTCTGACTATAAAGAAATAGAAAACAAAATCTAATTCTCCTACGTCCAAAAGACTGACTTCCCCCATCTAGTTGATTGATCTCTATCCAATGCAGTATTCAGACTGGGAATAGCCAGAGCCTGGTGTAACTCGTTCCCATTTAAGTAAGTAAGTAAGTAAACGAACAAACAAACAAAGTCACAGATGTTTGTGGATTTTGGGGACATTTACTTTGATGCCATATCAAGGTAAATACCTTTTCACAGGTGATCTCTAAAGTTCAACAGGACATGGTAGATATTTCCTCCTCAAAGCAGGGTCAAATTTTAGAGCATTCTCATTTAGCAGTTAATGTGCAAGAAGATTTGAGGTCACAAAGTTTTAACTAGTAGAAAAGTGTAATCGTATCTCGGAGGAAACACTGAGGAAAGCCTATCAACAGTGTAGGGGAGAAGGGAGTGATGGGGTTTTCCATCCTTTACTAGTATTTATATGTGGAGTAGCATATTGGAAGTCATAAATACTGTCCCGTGGACATTTTGAATAATGCAGGAGTAGTGTAAGTAATTGGAAGTGCTTATATCCTGCCTTTAGACATTTCACTGCTCGTGAGTTAAAATTGGTTGTCAAGTGTGGACTCGGAGGACCGTGCAAGGTGCCCTATTCTGTCATGTGGTACATATTTAATGCTTGAAAGAACAAGGGAAGGGACACGTGCAGGAGAGGGAGAGGGAGGGCGAGCGGCGAGATACTGCCGCCAGCTCGGCGCTTTGCAAGTGCCTCGGGGCGAGGAGGCGGGACCCACGCAGCCTCAGCACCCACCGCCTTTCCTGGGCTGCAAGACTTTGCAAAAACACTGGGCGTCCAATTTGGCGAGTGTTTTGGCGCCCAGGCCGGGGCCGCCCTGGAAGCCGGGCTCAGACGCGGCAGCGTCCCCGGCACCTTGGTGGCCTCCCTCTGTGCGCCTCTCCGCGTTGAATGCCTCCTTGCTCCGGCTGCTCGCTCGCTCTCTCCCGGCGCGTTCTGCACCTGCTGGCGGTGGTGTCAGGCTTCCAGGGCGAGCGCAGGCACGGCGCGCACGACGGATGACTGGAGTCATTTACATTGCTAGCACGTGGCTGCCGTTTGCTGTTGCCTCGGACTTCTCCCGTGTTCTCCCGGGGAGGAAACAGGAGGCACTTTGCAGCCGACAATGAAATCTTGGCAGCTAATTGCAGTCGTGGGAGATGCCCTTCAGGTAAGGCGAGAGAAGAGGGCTCTGAACACCATCAGGGAAGGAGAGGCCGAGAGGGAGAGCGAGGGATGGAGAGAAAGCTGCTTCTGCAGAGGCTTCCTGAAGCCCACTGACTCGCGGGAGGGGGTGGTAGAGGGACGGGGACGGGGGCGGGCGACAGGGGGGAGGAGTGTGCAAACTGACATTTTTGGCTGCCTGTGGCAGAGGAGCCGCCGTCAGCCGCTGTCCAACGTTCACGCCGAGAGGGTGGCGGCGTGTGCGCCTCGGGGCTGCTGATTAGAATAGGGACTTGGCGGCGGCAGGAATCCTGGTAAACCAAAGCGGCGATGGGAGGCTGCGGATGCATTTGCAGCGCGTGAGTGAGACCCGGTACGTGAGGCCAGCCCGGGGACCTCGGAGGGTGGGTCACGGCTCGCCCCGGGCGCACCCGGGGGCGCTGGACGCCCGGAGAGGGCGAGGGGCGTTTGTGGCTACGGGGGAGTCCGGAGATGAATCGATTTTCTTTACTGACGAGAGAAGTTAGTGGGGAACTTCATTGCCCATTCTCATTGGCTCCGTTTAACTTTATTTCTAGAGATGAATAAGCGTTTGTAAGAAAGCCCGTAAAAGTCCCAATAGGCTCGCAGGGGTTTTGCAAGAGCTGCGCGGTTCTTTAAATGGGAGGTTTACGAAATGACTGGCCAGATGGGCCGTGCCTTTGGAAAGTTGGCACGCTCACGTTCCGATGGGGCATGTGTGTGCGTGTGTGGGAATATGCATTGCATGTTTGTGTAAACATGTCTACCGTGCTGGTTGCTCTGTCCTTATCTCCTCTGCTTTGCTGATGCCCAGGGAAGAGAAATTGCATTGACAGTATTGGTGTGTGTGTGTGTGTGTGTGTGTGTGTGTGTACACACACACACACACACATATATATAGTATATATATATGTATGTATATGTATGTATGTGTGTGTGTGTGTGTGTATATATATATATATATATATGCAAAGTGTTGCCTACGACATTTCTCTGCCTAGGAGGATCACCTGGGAGACTCAATCTCAGCCTATCCCTCAGCCATTATTTCCAGATTACCGTGAAACTGGTGGTTTTACTAATTTCTGTTGACAAAAGATCAGTGCCTCCCCCCTACTTAGGAAGGACCCCAGGAGAATTCTGAATCCAAAAGTTTTGTTAGCAAAATCATCTTAGTAGGAATGGTTCATTAAATTACTTCCTGAAAGAGTCCCTTTCTGAGTATCTTTAGATATCTCATAATTTACTCACTGTTCATATGGTTTTAATTTTGGTCCCACAGAAATGAACGCAGTCTATAACGGAGGCCATCAAAAATGATTGTGTAATCCTCTTTATTTGGGTAGCTGGGTGGTGAACTGGTTAAGACTATAAAGTCTTTCTCGCTGTGATTCCCTATTTTTGATCAAAATGTATCTTTGGAAATCCAAAGGCCATGAGTGTAAATGTGTTTGTGAAATGGGCTAACTTGCCTTTGCTGTGATTAAGTTTTAAGAGGGTTGTTCTTCAAGTAAGTAAACTACAGTCAATCAGTGACAGCTGGCTTTCATGGGGAATGCGGGCAGCATTCATGATTTTCATACAGAAAGCAGGTTTTTCAACTCTTATCTGCCCACTCACACCCTCCACACATGCCAGCACTTCCTCTATATTAGAATACTCATGGATTATGAAGAGAAAATTGCTTCTCTGAACAGTTGGAGGAAGTATTACCTATGGGCAAAGGTTTCTTTTCTCCCTTGCTTACCTGCTTCCTTCTTTCTCTCTTTCTCTCCCTTGCTCTCTCCTCCCTCCTCTCTTTTCTTCCATACCCCCCCTTCCCCCCCTTCTCTCTCTATCCACCTGTATTTCTTTCCATCTGTCTTTATTTTTGTACGTAGAACACAGAAAGCTTTCCAGATACCTTCTACCACTGCATTTTTATTGTAACAAATGTTTTGCACCCTAAGGGATAATTGGAACCTGATTTTCTTTTTCTTTTTTTGTGTTCTCCGTTCATATACAAGAACTAATTAATATCAGGCAATCTGCTGTACCCTAATCTTGTAAATAAAAGTGAATATTCAAACTTTTCTTGTCATTTGATTTTAACCAAGCAAACTGACTCTGGAGGATGCCTATGTTATATGAAAAGAGCTGGATCTTTTCTCTCTTATCACCAAGTGATGGATTTTTACAACATTGCACTTTGCTTGTTATAACTTTATTGGGCTGAGCATATTTTTATGTTTGTCTACTATAACCTTATCCCTCAAACTTCTGTTTTCTCTATTACCTGTCTTAATTTTAGAAGCTGGATTCATTTTAATCTGTATTTACTTGGACTTGGGAGAAACAACCATCAGTCTTCACTTACGGGCTAGCTTTAAGTATCACAAAAATAAGTTTATTTTTCTTTCCAATTTTTTTTTCTCTCTCCATGAGTGTGACACAAAAGTTGAAGGAGATTTCATGTAAAGGAATTTTTGCTGCAATTGCCTTCTTCCAAATTACAACTGTAAGATTTGGACAATAAATAGTCCTATTTTGAGATTATTATATGAGAATCCGTACATATCCCTTGTCATTTTTTGTTTGATAACAGAGAACCTGGTTGGATGGGTCATTCTCAAACTAAATAGCTATTTACAATGTCCAGTGAAAGATCATTTTGGTCTTGTTTTCTGCAAAATTTACAATTTTTATATTAGAATTTTAGTTGAGTTTGCAGTACCAGAGAAATGGAATGTGATCCAAAAGAGGAAGGATTTTTATGAAATAATAATAAGGCTTTATTATTATTAAACTTCTATTTATGTTTAGTTGTAGCTATTTTGTTTTTTAACAGTTTCATGTGTGTTAGTTTCAAAGTCGTCACAGAGTGGATTGAAACAAGTTCTTTGAAAGTGATTCTAAAAGAATTAAAACGCAAGTCCTTTTAGGAGACCTGAATCCTCATCTTGTACTGGTTTTTCAACCAATGTAAAAATAAATAGGGAGAAAAGCAGTTTTTTGCAATTCCAACTTTATTTTGTTACAGATCTGAAAACTCCAGGATGTTATAATACATTAGGTCTTTATATATTTATGGGTAGAAGTCTTTGTCCTTCTGTTTGTTTTCCTTCATTTTTATGCAGAGTTGAGCGTTTGCATGTATTATAAACAATAGTAAACAAGAGCAAATAAGGGCATCAGGAATTTTCTAATCATGCATTTTAATTTATTTGAATTAAATCACATAACAAAATAGCAGTCTTGCCTATCTGATGCTCATGCTGCCCCCTCCCTCTGTTTGCATGGTACTAAAAAAAAAATAAGTAATTCTTTAAAAGTCAGCTTGTAACATGTAGGGTTCAGCTTGGAAACCTTTGTATTTAATTATTCACTAGCTGCAGTGTTCCAAACAGTTTTCAGGAGTGCTTTTTTATTAATAGATTTAAAGTTTTCATGAAAAGTTGTGGTGTGTGTGTGTATGTGTGTGTGTGTGCGCGCGCGCGCACACTTGCCCAAAAAGCTGAAACAGCTTGTGTCAGCTATAGCAACGCGTTTTTGATTCAGCAAAACTAGGTTATGAATTCAAGCAATTAAACATGACAAAAAGCCCAATTTCACTGCCTAGATTAATACACTTCCAATTTTTCCTGCTCCATAAAAATTTCAAAGTGTTCTTTCTGGTTAGGTGTTTGCATAACCTATAAGGTATTGGAAGGCCCCCATTTCACATTTACTTATGATGTCTGAATACTTTGATGTAGCAAATGTAAATAGGACCAATTGGACGTTCTTAACACAATTTTGTATTTGCAAGTTCTTGTGAAATTATTTCAGTTGAGTTTAAAGGAAAAGCGAGAACAGTCGTTAGTTCCCTAACATTAATCGGTGGTGAGTAATCTTTCAGCTACTTCCAATGTCATGAAGGCCAGGAAAGGCTTTTTGAGAAATGGTATAATTACAGCAGAAATAGTATATCCCTGTTCCAAGGGTAGCAGTGATTTTTTTTTAATTATGCAAGAGTGGTTATGTTTATTACTTTTTCTCTGCTTGAACAGAAGTAAAGTCTGAATTCTGTATTCATGTTGATCTCATTAGCCAAAGCTCACTGTTCTTTACAATGGGTCTTTTTACTTACAGAGTAATTAGTACTCCCAATGAGCCACATTGAAATTACTGCAGTTTTTGGTAAGTTCGTTGAATTTTCTAAGCTGCCTTGATACACTTTGATCACACAGAGACTATATACGCACAGACATAGACAATCAAGAAGCTCCAATACTTATACCTTGCATTGTCCATCCAGTACAGAAAACCAGCAACAGCAAAGTGAGTCAAGTTGGCCTCTACACCTGGTGTTTGCTTTGGAAAGACAACCTCTATCTATTAGCAAGGCCTCTGCCAGCCTTTCTTTGTCTGCATCTGCATTTGCTACCCGGGGATGGATTTCTTTGTTGTTCAATTGAAATCTCTACTTTTAAGAAAATCAGTTGCTTATTCGGCTAACAAGATGAGAGTACCCGTTGTACCTATTATAATTTTTTGAATGTTGCAATAGAGGCTTTCCGTTTTTATTATAATGACGACGATGATGAAGATGGTGATGTGTTAATATATCAGCAGTAATAGGAATAAGGATACAATGCTGATGTCTGCCTGGGCACTCACTGCCTCTGGGTTTCGGGCATTGGACTGAGAGCTTCAGCATGTTTTCTCTGGTTCTTAACTCTGCAAGGTACGTGTCTGTATGCCTAATTTAGAGATGAAGAAGCAATCTTCAAGACTTTTTATAATTAAAATAAGAGATTAGATTCCATATTTTTCTGGCTCCAATATACCAAGATACCGTTGAAATTTATTAATGTGAATTTAGAAAGATACACAAAATGGGTAGTCAACAGATGCCATAGGCAAGTAGTTCTCAACCATGAGCGATTTTCTCACTCCCCTCACTGCAATAAGGACGTTTGGTAACATACTGTAGGCATTTTGGGTTGTCATAATTGGGACAGGGGGTGCTCCTGGCATCTACTGGGTAGACACCAGGGATCGTGCTGAACATCCTAGGATGCACAGGACAAAACAACAAAGAGTTTTCCAGCCCATAACGCCAGCAGCGGTGACTGAGAAATCCTGTCCTAGGCGATATCAGTGATGCTGTGACTAATATGTACATGGTCTCATTTTTCAAGAGACTGGATAAGGTACATGAATTTCAGTTATTAAACTTTTTAAATCTCCAGTTGGATACTGTGAATGGGATCATAATGCAAAATCAGAAGGTCCATATTGTCTTAAATTTGACTTTAAAATTTTACTGCTGCCTACTCTGAACATCTTTCTTTATAAATATGACATGGGTCATTGTGATTAAAGTACCTACTTTTCCCCAATTTACTCAGTGTTACCTCTTACGAGTGCTGAAAGATGAAATTTCTTCCTAGGGTACAGCTGTCAATAGAAATGCACCATCAAAAAATGAGTTCTGCGCCAGTCATTGTAAGAACTTTCCTTGTTCCTCCTCAGCACTCAGACACCATTATTTTCTCCTTATCGTTCAAGGTTTGGCTCAGAGGCTTATTTGCTTATTTATTTAATAAGCACTTAAGTAGTGTTTCATATGTGCCAAGCACTGTTGTAAATGTTTAAAAATATTAATTAACGTAATCCTTACACTAAGCCTAAGGGGTTGATACTGTTCTTAACTACTTTTTACGGAGGAGAGAACCACAGTCCGGAGAAGTTGGATAATTTGCCCAAGGTCACACAGCTTTTAAGTGGCAGAGCTGGGATATTAACTCTGCATTCTGTGCTCCTGTCTTGCCATGCTCTTTAATCATTTCAATTTGTAGATGTGCAGAGGCATGCTTGTGTAGGCACATCTTCACCTGAGTTTTGAAAAAAAGACATTTTCAGTTTCATTCTGGGGGTGTTGGGTTAAGTAAAGTAATTTAACCATTTTTAATTGAGAGTGAATGATAATGCCCACAGCTCTGTTTTGTACTTAACTCCTTGTAAACGTACCCTGAACTGGGATCAGGAAGACTTATGAGGTTCTCTTTACATGACCACCTCCAACAAGAAAAATCGCCGAAGGAAAACAGTAGCTTTCAGAAGGGCATAATTTACAGGATGGATTATCTTTGCTCTATTCTCTATTTAATAGTGGTATTAGAAAAATAAAATTTGTTCAACTGCATCCCCTAAGGGGTCTTCAAGAAACTTAACTCTTTGGTTTCCTGGTGCTTTAAAAGTTTTGTAGGGAGCCAAATGTGGTCGTAACCGAGTGGACGTGGGCACGTTGATTCCCAGCTTGATCTTGTTAAAGTCAATCCATTTATTCTCCCTCATTAAGACCATGGAAACAACCATGCCAATCCCATTCTCTGCTGAATATCCAGTATGTAGTAAAACTGATGAAGAGAAAAACAATTTGAGTAGCTTTAAAAAAAAAATTAACGTTTATTTCTTTTTGAGGGGGGGAGGGGCAGAGAGCGAGGGAGACACGGAATCCGAAGCAGGCTCCGGGTTCTGAGCTGTCTGCACAGAGCCTGATGTGGGGCTCAAAGTCATGAACTGTGAGGTCATGACCTGAGCCAAAGTCAGACACTTAACTGACTGAGGCACCCGGGCGTCCCTGAGTAGAATTTTAAATAGAAATGCCAGTTTGACACACCTTCATTCTGTGTCACGAGAAGAAAAGATCTTGCAAGTCTGCTATTAAACCTGGGTACATGGATGGGCAGAAAACCAAGATGGGCATAGAGAACCTTAATAGATTTCAGTTGAATGAATGAATACATGGAAGAATTTGTATTTAAAAAGAATTCTTATCAAGGGTATGCATGGGTTTGTACTTTAATAGAAAACATCTTACATCTTGAATACAAAATATTGGACGAAGAGGAGGTGGTGGCAGCAGGAACCACCCACCTATCTGACAGACATTAGTTCCCTGCCAGCTGCCTCCTCAGACTTCTAACCCAGACTTCACATGACTTCAGTGTTGGTACATAGCTCACTATGCATTGCCCCACAGAAAGCTCAAAGATGCTGAACCACTAGAATGGATTGCATTCTACCCAAGGGGAGCCACAGATTCCTTCCTACAAGAAAGGAAGGGCCACTGCCCTTGAACAGCTATGGTGTGGCCATCCGGCCTTGCCAAAGCCATGGAGAGGGGCTCTTGACCCACCCTCCCCCAACCCAGGGACATTATGGGAACTGAACTGGAAGTAGAAACCACTGTGGTTGTTCTTATGTATTTCAGGCCCAGTGAATTCACATTTACACAGAGAAAGCAGAGTGAATCCCATTTCAGAACTGTCAAAAGACCATTGTTGGATCCATTATCGTCAAATTTCCTTTTTTAATACAGTTCGTTGAATTGGCTTTTGTGGAATACCTATTCCATCTAAGTGTTGGTTCAGGAAGTGGTTTAAGATTGAACCAGAATTTATTGTTCAATGGTAAATAAGGGGGAATAAACTCACATAGCTAAGGGTACCCAATAAAATTCTGTAAGTATTGTCCATTAGTCTGTTGTGCTAAAATACATATATTTCACTTAGTTGAATAAAAAAAGGAAATTGGATTTAAAATGGCCATTTTAATTCCATATTTAATGGAATTGGTTTCTAGCATATTTCCACATTTAGTGTGAATCTACTTAAAAATAGAGACAACCAGTGATAAACTTTGTGTGCCATTAAAAAGAATGTGTCCAGCAAAGGGAAAATGAATTTTGGCTGAGTCTCTATTATCACATTTCCCCAAGGAACTAAAATATAAAGGTTACCTCAATGTTATAAGTAGTTCAGGCTTCAAACTTTGCTGCTGATGGGAAAAGAAGGCCAGCTTTGTTGCAGTGCACTAACTGCTCAATATATAGAATTATGCATTATTATTATCATTAGTACAGATACTGTCTACTGAGTGTTTGCAATGAGCTATCCACTGTGTTAACTTCTGAATATACACTACTGAATTGACTCCTCTCAGTAGTTTTATGAGGCAGAGAGTTCTTTATACCCATTTTTCATGAGGGAAGACTCAGTCTTGAGATGATTTTTATTCTAGGTTTACCAACAGCTAGTAAGTAGAAGGATTGATAATCAGATTTGAAGCTTTGTGACTTCAGAGCCGATTTTCTCCCCTTTTTGACCCAAACCCATAGGAATATTTATTCTAACATTGGTGAAAAATGAATCTGACATAAAATCAGATTTGGTAAGCCTTGAATGGTCTTTGTGATCCTCTTATTAGGACTTACCTTTCTTTAATCTTGTCAGAATATGTGGCTGGATGGGTGGATAGATGGATAGACCGACTGACTAATGACACAGAATGAAAATTGGCAAAGAACATGAATATAGTTTTTAGAAAAATAAATGTAAATACCAGCAAGGATACAATATATGTTCACATATATACATATGTGAAAGTTTCACTTATATATATAAACATTTCTTAGATCAGATTAGAAACTAATATGATGAAACAGGCTTTTTATACACTGTTGAAGAGACTGTGGAATCATTCATTCTTTTGTGGAAGACAATTTGGAAATGTTTATATATATGTATAAATACGTTTTAATCCGGTGTTTCCACCTCCAGGATTTATGTAATTGCTCAAGTTTGCAAAGATGCATGTTGGTTGACTACAGCATAGTGTGCAGTGGGAAGAAAAACCGGAAGAAATTAAGTGTCTAACAGTATGGGATTGGATGTCCTGAAGCAGTGGCTGAGCTGTGGGAAGTTTACAAGAGTCCAAACTACAGAAATGTGTTAGGAAAACTTTGTTAGAAAATTAACACACATGTGCAAACTCTTTATACACATGGCAAAATTGCAAAAGGTAACTAAGGGAGTGCAGAGGGTGGCCACCTCAGTGGTTACTGTGGCATGTGACTAAGAGGGGAGCAGGGGAGACACAGAGAAATTGCTTTCAGGATGATTCAAGACAGATAAGTTATAGAGGCCTGCTGTGCAACATGGTGCCTGGAGTAAACATAGCATTGTGCGCTGAAAAATTTGTTAAGAAGGCAGATCTCATGTTAACTGTCCTATACACACACACAAACATGCACTCACACGCACACTGGACAGAAGGAAACTTTTGGAGACGATGGATGTGTTTATTACCTTGATTATGGTGATGGAATCGTGGGTAGATTCATGCCTGCATCCAAAGTCATCAAATTATATGCATTAAATGTGTGCAAGTTTTTGTATATCTGTTATACCTCGATGAAACTGTTAAAAAAATTTAACCTTTATTCCTTTTTCTTTTCAACAAGCAGGCACTATTTTGATAATAAAAAAAAAAGAGTATTTAGTTTATAGAACAAAAAAAAAGAGAGAGAGCTTCCATTTGTCGAACCACCTATGGTCAGTCCCTCACCCCCAAGTAGATAGAGATCACCTTAGATATCAACATTGGTATTGTATGTTAGAACATAGCTCAAATTGCTTTGAAAATGTGCTTAAGAGAGACTTAGAAAAGGAGGTAAAGAAACCTAAAAATGGGTTGATTTAAAATCGTGTCCTGGTTAAGATTTGGGGTTGATGTGTGTTCTGAAACGATGTGGTTGGCTGTTGGCAATTTCTGAAAATGATAAAGCTAACTGTTAACCGTAATGGTTTGGCCACACAGGAGAACAAAATTCCCCTGATGCTGCAGACACTTGTCATTCATCGGAGGTACTGCAAAATCATGATCCTTATCCTTCCAGCTGCGTGTGTCTGTCAGGGACTGTGGGCCGCTAAAAGTTGTATACTATTATTTTTTTATTCATCTCTGGGTCATTTCATCTTCCTGTGCAAGCCACATGAATGGCTGTGTATGAAAATTGTATTTTGTGCTGAATTTCCCACTGTGAAAGATGTTTACTATATATTTATGAAAACACTGCAATAACAAAACCCTTTATATAGCCTTTCAATTTGCTGTAAGGGCAGATAAAATATTTTTATCTCGAACTGAACTTCATACCTTGGGAGATTCAGCAGGCCCGACTCGGAATAATAAAACACTTCAGAGAAAGGCAGGCGCTGTTCAGATTGCTTCAGAAACCTGTGTACTTCACTCAGACCTCAATTCCTTTAAACACACCAACTGAATATATAAAACCTAGAAGGAATTGGTATAATTTATGCATCATTAGACAATATTTTTTAAATTTGTTAAATACTTTTGTGATGTGTCTACAGAGATTCAGGGTGATTCTTAAAAAGTGGTGTTAACTTAATGCCAGAAAATACAGGAAGGAGGCTGGTTGTCCCCTAAGTGGATTAACAACACTCATTCTTCACCTTCATTTAGGCTTTGGCAGTGTTTTTAATTGAAACTTTTGTCGAGATAATTGTAGATTCACCTGACGTCATAAGATATAATACAGAAAGATCTCTTACACACTTTACCTAGTTTCCCCCGAGAGTAATATTTCTCAAAACCATAGAATCACATTACATCCAAGATTTTGGCATTGCTGCCATCCAATGATCTTATTCAGATCCCCCCAGATATATTTGCACTCATTTGTGTGTGTGTATTTAGTTCTACACAACTTTATCACATGTGTGGGCTGATGAATCCACCATCACAGATAAGACAGAGATCACTTCCATTATAAGGACCCCTAACCTCCATCCCTAAACCCTGTCAACAACTAATCTGTCCTCACTTTCTAAAATTCTGTCATTCCGAAATGTTGGCAAATGGAATCACACAGTATTTAACTTCTTGGGATTGGCTTATCTGCTCATCATAATTTCTTAGAGTTCTCTCTGAGTTATGGTTTGTATCAATCATTTGGTGTTTTTTTTTAAAATTATTGCTCAGTAGTATTCCATGGTATGCATGTGCCACAGCTCTTTAATCATTCACCTGTTGAAAGACATCTGGGTTGTGTTTGGCTATTACAGACAAAGTCGCTATGAACATTTCTGTACAGGTTTTTGTGAGCACAAGTTTCATGTCTCTGGGATAAATGCCCAGGAGCAGGCTTTGGTGATTTTTGATTCATGAACATTATGGAAAACATTAATATGTTGCGCCCGTTGGAAGTCAATGCCAGTTGCACACAAACCAATAAAAGGAAAAACATAAAATCTTACCCACATCTTAATGTTTATTTCTACATAAACACAGCACTAAATATAGAGAATAGCCAGCATTTATGTAGCATCCACCATATGCCAGTCTGTATTCTAAGCCTGTTGTGTATGCTAACTCATTTGTCCTCACAACAGCCTCATGATGTACACGCTCTTATTATCCCCACTTACAGATGAAGAATCAGGCACAGAATGCTTGAGTAACTTGCCAAGATGATACAACCAGTGCATTTAGGCAGTCTGTCTCGAGAAGCCATCATCTTAACCACTACTCCCATGATTTGAACCTCGTTCACAGATCACAGGTATTGGTCATACCTCTGGGTCCGCTGAGATGGCCACTCTCATTTGTTTGGGTAAACATCTCTCAGGATGGCTCTGAAAAGAAAGAAGAACTGGAATTGGGTCTGTAGAACAATCAGCTGGCTGACTTCACTGCCCTTTAATTCAAATTGCTCTGTCTTTAAGCTTACTTTATTTGACCATCTCAGCCAGATGGAGGCTTCTTCTGGCTTTTAGATCTCCCAAGAGGTAGATTTCACAACTCTCCCTTGGTTACACACTGCACTATTTCACAGGCAGTATGTTCTGCCTTTCGGCATGCCCCAAATCTGTCGTATGGCAAACTGAGCCCTTTGTCATTTGTCTACCTTCATTGAAGATGTGGAATTGATGGTGACCATGTCTATTCAACAACACAACACAAAGGTACCTATTTCTAACAGAATCTTGCATGGCTGCTTTACATTAATCATGGAGCTATTCGTTCCTCCAAAGGCATTTCATATTTCCACCAGGCTTATAAAGTATTTAATATTTTCATATGCTCCAGTGTAAAGCCATCTGTTGCAGTGACAGGACAAAATGTTGAAGACAAGAACAAGCGTATGTTTATGGAAAGATTCCATGAAATGTTAACAAGAAAGATATGTGCTACTCTAGGGTGTCTTGTAGAAAATGGCCAGGGGAATTTGGAAGGCACAGCCTCCAGCACTGGTGTTTATAAATTGGCGTTTATAAATTGCACATGTTCCTTTTTTTCTGTCTCATAAACTCGGACTAGATCAGCAATGTAAATGGTGGCAGAGATCTATTTGACAGGAAATAGTGGTATTATTTAATTTTTGGAACTTTATTTCATCTGTTCTTCCTGTGCTTCATTTGACTTTTTGCTATTCATTTGAACAAGTGGATTGGGAGCCTGCTGTGTGCTAGGCGTGCATGTCTCTTGAATAGCTAGATTGTGTTTCTAAACAGCTAGAGCTGTTCCTCAGTCCCTAACTTTTAATAGCCATGTTGCGGTCTTGCTAATATAGAAACGCTCAGATGGGAATCAATTTGACTGCCCACTTGGAACGTATCAGTTGAGGCGCGGTTACCTAAAACTGTTGCTACATCACATTGCCCCTTGCTGAAGTGAGCTCAGGAAATCAAAGCAAATGCCTCCAAGCTAAGGCCCTGATGCTCTTGGGGAAAAAACATCACAGCTAAAATGCCCTGAGTATCTGACAAGCACTAGGGGAGACGCTGTACATTAACTGGCTTATTTAAGCCTCCCAAGCATCTTATGTGGCAGGGGTGGTCCTTGTCTTCATTGTACAGATGAAGTAGAGGTGCTAGAAATGGTAAAGCAATTTAGCCAAGACTGCACAGCTCATGCTCGGTAGACCTTGGATCTGGCCACAGGCAGGCTAAGTCCATAAACAGCTGCTTAGCCACTGTGTTCTGTAACTGACACTAGGTAGACAGAAGCTTGTTCAGTGCTGTCTGATGGGGACTTCCCAAGGTGATGTTAGCTGGGACAGGCGGGTCAAAAGTAAGCAGATTTAAAATGTAACATTGAGCTTGATGTCCTCCACAGACTTGCCTTGAGTTCTCAGCTACCTCTTCACCCTGTAAATAAAATTGTCAGTGACCTCTTGAAAGCCAAAGGGAGGCTTGTGGAAGAAGTTGACATTGAAGACAGAAGAGCAGCTCTTTCAGTGCTACAGCAGAACAAGATCGTGTGGGGCAATCCCCAGAGGCCTCCTTTATAGCAATTTTTGAATTATGTCTTACCAGCAAGTGTGATAAAGCATCTTAAATCAATCACTTACTCCCAATCATAATGAATGGATTAATGGCGTATGTATGAACCTAGGTCTTGACTGTACCCATGTCAAAAGATGGCAAATTCTGGGTAGCTATTCTGAAGTTGATAAAATTAATGAAATAGCACAATTTAGGGAAATTTATAAGCAGAAACATGTTCAAGAAGAGCAAAGTATCATCGGGTCAAGTTAAGAGGAAGAAACAAGGAGGAAATCTGAGAGGAAAGAAAGGCAAGGTAGCTTGTAAGCAACATTATTTATTTCAGTCAACCTCAGAAGGACATCAAGATTTGTTCTATAATCAGGCTGTTTTAGACACATAGGTTTTGCCTGCAGGTGTTCATCTCAACAATTAGATTGTAATGATAGGTTATAAACTTCATGAAAACAGAAAACAGGTGAACAATATATAATTAATTCCTAGCACAATGCCTGGCCCATATTAAGACCTCAGGAAGTGTTTTCAAAGAATGTATGATCATATTGGATTGTGCCAGAATATTTATTATATATTAAATCCTGGTAAACTCAAGTAATAATTACATCTATAATAATTAGGTAACATTTTCGGAATCCTGTGAGGAAAGACTGTATTATTTCTACCTGCTAGTTCCCTTTCTCCTGAAGCCGAGATATGTGGGTAATTATTTTCTGAATTATGATCAGGACAATATGCATAGTAAAAGCAGTGACACCATTTATATCTGATCTCCCAACTAAAATATTGATACAACCTTATATAGGGTATATGGCAAGCAGTAATGTTCTAGCGCCTTCTCCCCCAGCACACCCTATTGGCAAAGAGCGACTTATGGTTAATGCAACAGTGAAAATAAATTATTACCATTCTCTGATTGTGTGACAGGTTAGTAATTAACTTATGTCACTAGCTGGCCTCCCACAACTGTGTTTATTCAGCTTCATGGAGCACTTTTCAGGGAAAAAGGAAAGATCAGCAAGGCATTCTTTGTTTACTGTAGATGCTAGATGGTGGTGGAATGTATCTTTTCCTATTGACTAGGAAATAAGTTGGCTGTTAGGACGTGATTTTCCATTCTTCCAAATGATATGGTGATACAGGGAACTTGAAAGCTACCCGGGAATTAGAAAAGAATAAAGAAATTGCCCTTTATGCACTAATCGAGCCATTGTGCCTGTTTTCTTTGGGGTGTTTTCTACTGTAGGCTCGGCAAAGAGCTATGTGTAAAGAAAAGGTATGAAAAAATTTTAATTAAAAGGAAAAAATATGTTTTTTTTCCCCATTGTAGGTTAAGTGCCTATCACACAGCCTAGGGACAATGGTATTAGATTTGTAATAAGTACAAGTAAAGCTTTTCATTTTGATTGGATTGGGTGTATTTTTCATCAGCATCTCCCGTGTGAGCCATGATTCCAAGACAGAGTCTTGTAATCTTCTGCAGTGGGAATGATTCAGCTTAAAAATCAATAGGGCATGAGGTATTTCAAGTTCTCATTATTGTAATGTGTCAACATCACTTCAGTGACCCCAGAGTCCTATGTTGGCTGGTTTTTCCCCTGATTTATTGTGCAATCTCACAGGGCAAACTATAATTTCACTTGGAATCAGAAAGTCTCCATTTATGGTTTGTGCCCCAGTCTCCAGTCATTAGGGCATTCGCAGGGAATCAATACCTCCTCTTGTTGCTAACAACTGAATGAAGTTGTCACCTGCTTAGATTACAAAAGAGACGGGTAAAAAGATGCGGTAAGGGTGAGTACATTGGACAAGCTCTGTTTTGAGGAGGGCTTTCTTTGATGTTCACCTTCTGCCACTGGGAGGGGTGTCTGCCTTTCTCAGGATGTTGGTTATAGAACCCCACCACCACTGAATTAGCACAATATTTCATTTTCTTTCTCTCTCTCTCTCTCTCTCTCTTTCTTTTCTTCCTTTCTGTCTTTTTTGTGTGTGTGTGTGAATTGTTGGTGGATGATGTAATTCTCCTTGGTTAAAACAAAGTAAGAGAGCCTTTCTTGAAAGTCTGAGTTCTTGCACATTTTCTAGAACCTGTTGAGTCATGCCATCTTTTCTTAAATACCCAATCACTATGCTGACCCTGTAAAGACAGGATCTACCATCCTTCCCCTAATTGGCAAAATCCGTAGGAACTTCATGAAACTTCCAGTAAGAAGACCATCTGGTTTCAACATGCCATTCATCAGTGTGTACACATTCTATTCTGCTGCACCCATGCACACACTTTCTTTCTCTGAGATTTTTCACTAGAAGGTATTCAGTGAATGTTTATATGCTACTGTCAAGTCCCCAGTAGCACCAGTAGTGAGTCTAAATTTCATATCTAATACCCAGTGTTTAGCAATGGGTAAGAATGTCTGACAGTGTCATCAGAAATATAAGTAAGTACTGACTGTGTGTATTCCATGTGCTTGTGAATACGTTAGAGAGTCCTTCCCTCAAGAAGACCAGTCATGGGGAAGAACCAAGGTAAGAGGCAGTGGCAGTGTGGGGAATGTAAGGTCAGGGATGTGGAGACACAGAGAGGAAGCACTGAACACATGAGTATAACGGTCTTGGAAGATTTCAAGGCTGACATCAATATTTGGTAACATCTTCACCACATGCAATGATGGTATCATTCTCCTTCCCTCCAAAGATTATAACACCAACTTTGATATGTGGGCAGCAGATAAATCACCATGTTTTAAAGTTGCCTCTTTTTAGTAAGATCATGCTCTTTTATCTTAGCACTTGGGAAATGGTTGTATTCACTCCGGGGCCTCCTATATCTTGTTCAGTTTGGGGTTCGTGGAGCTGCTCCAACAATGTCCCCATCTTTTCTTTCTACCCTTCCTGGTAGACTCCTTTCCTCAGAGAGTGGCTTCAGCATGTTGGGATGCCAAAGGGGGCCAGTAGTGGCCCTTGCCCTTACTCTCTAATCTTTAGCCTGACCCTAGACCTTCAATTTGAAAGTTTACAGAACACTTTGATGTGTCTTTTTTGCAAATTGCCAGTTAGAAGTTCTTATACATAAGAGTCCCATCTATCAAAGTTTCTGGTTTTATTCTAAGACATACATTCATTTCAAACACATTTTTAGGGTACTATACTGGTGCCCAAATACCCCATTTTCATATTCTAAGCTGCTAAAAAAGAGTGATTCTTTCCATAGACTCTTGTTGGTAATAGGAGTACTTATTCTTTCTTGATTTTCATAACCCTTTTATGACTTTCCTTCTTTTCTGGATTCATTGATTCATTAAATACTTGATAGAGCTTTTTGTAGTATAAAGAGGTGGTGGTCAACAAGATAGACAAGCTTCTGGGGGCACCAGGGTGGCTCAGTCAGTTAAGCATCTGACTCTTGATTTCAGCTCAGACCATGATCTCATGGTTCAGTTCGTGAGTTGGAGCCCTGCTTCGGGCTTTGTGCTGGCAGCAGGAGTCTTCTTGGGATTCTCTGTCCCTCTCTCTCTCTCTGCACCTCCCCTGCTTGCACTCTCTCTGTCTCTCTCAAGATAAATAAATAAACTTAATAATAATTTTAAAAAGATACACAATATTCCTGCTCTTGCCAAGTTTACATTCTAGCTGAGGTAAGTTGGATTTTGGACTTTGATGGCCTGCTTGAGGTCTCCTAGGGGTGAAACCCTGGTTTCCTAGTTCCCTAGAGAGTGGATTGAGCTATTCCTTTCTGACCAGAGTATTACCTAACTGGAGTTTTAACATGACCTTGACTGTCCTTCACACATTGGCTCCAGACAGTGGAAGGATACAGAAAGGTAATATAACTCCAAAAGATGTTTCTAACCCATGGGAACCTGTGCAGATCCATCTCTGGGAACGCTTATTAACCGTGATAGTTGAGGTCCCAGAGAAAGTTGACATCAGGGTCCCCTTGCCATGTCTCCTTTAAGGCCTAAAATCTTAACCCTGTGAAGTTCTGGAAGCCTAATAAGAAGCTCTCCAAAACAGTGATATAATTAGAAGCTCAGGTCTTGACTTCACCACTAAGGACCTTGACAAGTGAGTGCCTCAATGGTCCATCTGTATTTGTTTCCTTTTCAGGCATGGACCAAGGACTCTTCTTTCTTGGTATTTTGTTCTATCCTTGCTTGTTCTAAATTGAATCCAAATACTAATTGGGCTTTTTGTTATTTGATAGCAATCCCATGTTACAACTTGTACACAATACAGGTATTCCTCAGCTTATGGTGGGGCAGTGTCCCTATAAACCTATCATAAATTGAAAATACACTGTGGGTTGAAAATGCATATAACACACTAAACCTACCAAACATGATAGCTTAGCTTAGTTTGCCTTAAACATATGCACACCATTTATGCTAGTCTACAGTTGGGCAAAATCATCTCATGTAAAGCCTCTTTTATTTATTTATTTATTTTTATTTTTTTATTAAAAAAAAAATTTTAACATTTATTTATTTTTGAGACAGAGAGAGACAGAGCATGAATGGGTGAGGGTCAGAGAAAGGGGGAGACACAGAATCTGAAACAGGCTCCAGACTCCGAGCTGTCAGCACAGAGCCCGACGCGGGGCTCGAACTCACGGACCGTGAGATCATGACCTGAGCTGAAGCCGGCCGCTCAACCGACGGAGCCACCCAGACGCCCCGTAAAGCCTCTTTTAAAATAAAGTGTTCATTGGGGCACCTGGGTGGCTCCGTCGGTTAGGCGTCTGACTTCGGCTCAGGTCATGATCTCATGGTCCGTGAGTTCGAGCCCCGCGTCAGGCTCTGTGCCGACAGCTCAGAGCCTGGAGCCTGCTTCAGATTCTGTGTCTCCCTCTCTCTCTGACCCTCCCCCGTTCATGCTCTGTCTCTCTCTGTCTCAAAAATAAACATTAAAAAAAAATTTTAAATAAAGTGTTCAATAGCTCATGTTATGTATTGCATATTGTACTGAAAGTGAAAAGCAGAATGGCTGTCTAGGGATAGAATGGTTGTAAGTGTGTTGGTTGTTTTCCCTCATGACCTTGTGGCTGACTGGGAACTTTGGCTCCTGGCACTGCCAGCATCTGAGAGAGTATCATAGGGCATATTGCTAGTGCAGGAAAAGATCTAAATTCAGAATTCAAAATATGGTTTCTCCTGAATGCGTAGCACTTTCACACCATCTTCAAGTTGAAAAACTGTAAGTGGAACCATCCCCAATCAGGACTGTCTGCAATATTATGTAGCCACATAAAGGATGAGGGAAGTCCAAATGTGATACTATGGAAAGATGATAAGTATCAACTCAACTTAGATATTAATATAGGGATGGATGTAAATAAGTCAAAAAAGGAAGGTAATATATGTAGTATGGTCATATTTGTGTATGAAGACTTACACATATGGATGCCTGGGTATGTTCTGGAAAGACAGACAAGGAACTGGAAATAATGAGTGTTTGAGAGAAGAGGGATGCCACTCCAGAGTAAGAAGAGATTCATGATTCATCATATGTCATTTTGTTCTCACTGACTTTTTTGCCATGTGTGTGCATTACTTTTCCATTAAAATAACTATTAAAAATTAATATTAAGCACCCCCCCCAAATCTCTATTTAGGAACAGTCTTTCTTCATCTCTTCCATTTCTCTAGAATTAATTTTATAGAAAATATTGCAGAAGCCCAGGGATTCATAACACTTGCAATTTTGTAATGGTTAGCTTTTGCTATGTAACAAACAATTCAAATATTTTTCATGACTTAAAACAAAAATCATTTAGTAGCTCATATTTCTCTCTGACAGCAGTATGGACTGGGTTCAAGTGAGCATTTTTTCTGCTGGTTTCACCTGGGCTAACTCATACCACTGCGGCTAGATTATCTAGAATGATTTTACTCACATGGCTAATGATTTTCTGGAATGCTTCAGTTTTCCTCTGTGTGGATTCCTTAGCAGGCTAGCTCAGGTTTGCTCAGCAGGCTATCTTGGGTATCAGAGTTCCAAGTGCAGTGACAGGACAATATCTAACTTGCAAGGATTTTTTTTTAGAGACAAGTTTTTATTTATTTTTTTTTATTTTTATATATTTTATTTTTTTCAATATATGAAATTTATTGTCAAATTGGTTTCCATACAGACTTGCAAGGATTTTCTAGCCTTTGCTTATATTACATTGCTAATACGTGGTTGGCCAAAGCAAGTTATACAGCCAAGCACAGAATCAAGGAATAGAGTGATAGATAACAATGGAAAAAGCAGCAAACTCACCTTGAAAAGGTATCTGCAAACCGGTATGGGATATGTTTGTGGCCATTATTGACAACCTACCCCAGTCCTCTTCGAGGCAAATAATACACTGAAAGAAAGGAAACCCTCTAAGAAGGACTTTCCTTAGGCTAGCTCTTCCTCCTAAAATTACACTTGACATGCCCAAGACTAGTCTCTCCCTTCTTAAGAACAGCTTTCAGTGTGCATATACTTATGCATCCATCCTCCTTGTCTTTCAAAGTTTAAGCACTCTTGCAAATATATTTTTTTCTTCCTTCAGTGACATGTCAACCCAGAAGTAAGGTAGTCCTATGCCCATAGTGACACAGGACATCACTAAGATAAGGGCTCAGATATTTTCAAAAAGTTCTGCGCACGTGCATGGTAGAGCCAACATCAATAGTGCTCTGAGAAGTATGTCTGATTCTGAGCATCCTCATAGCTCTCCTGCTGAGAACCTGTTAGCTTTGGATCAAGTACACTGCTGCCTCCAGCTTCAACTTCACATTCCTGTGTCCTTATATATCAGCTGATTTATTTCAGAAACCAATTTGGGAAGTTAATATGTTTGTTTTTCTGATTCTGCTGGCACTGGTTTATGCTTCCATTGGCATATGGATGCGCAGACTATGGACGTAGTGAGAGAGTGAGGAATTCTATGTGGTACCTTTTTAATGAGAAACTAGATGGCACTCAAAAATGCAGAGGGCTCATGGGGCGCCTGGGTGGCTCAGTTGGTTAAGCGTCTGACTGCATCTCAGGTCGAAGTCTCGCGACCTGCGAGTTCGAGCCCCACGTCAGGCTCCGTGCCCGTTGGTCGGGGCCTGTTTCGGATTCCGTGTCTGACTCTCTCCCATCCATTGCCTGTGCAAAGAAAGTAAATAAAGGTTAAAAAAAAAAAAACTAAAAAAAAAAAATGCAGAGGGCTCAGAATAACTGGTGGGTAGAGCTAAGCCTGAGTTCTGCCCATCTACTTTTTAAATACACTGAGTTTTATTTGCTGCTTTAGACTGGTAGATAGATGGACAACTTATGAGCAGTTACAGGATGAGTTCTCCCATTGCCATACTGGTTTTCTGAAAACTCGATGTCGGTGCATTTACTTGCATACTTGCAAACCTTATTCTACAAAAGCAGAATAAAGTGTGACAATTGACACTTCTTTTTGAAAAACAAAGTCCACTCAAATTGGTTTTCTCTTTGCCAGACTTGGGGATTCTGCCCTAGTTATGCAGCTTCTGGCTCAGTGGATGGATTTGAAGTATTCCTTTAAGCTGTTGATTGTCCATCACTTTTATATAGTTGTCACTTTCAGTATGTCATAGTCAATAGCAGAAATGTAAAGCTTGTAGGCACTCATTCTCACTCTGACATTCATAACTCAATTGAGCTTTGTTTACAAAAAAAAAAAGAATCTAAAAATACACAAATTAATGATTAGTAAAAATGGGTTTCTGGAAGGATCTTTTATTTCACAGTGTTATCCCAGTTAACATTGGAGTAGAAAAGCATATTAGGTATTCTTTAATGCAGTTTCTAGGCACGGCTTGCTCTACACTTGCTCAGTGTCTACTACAGCTAGGCAGAGATGATGGTGTACTGGTGTAAGTTTGGAAAGAGGAGCAAGAGCAAGAGAGGACAATGCAGACCAAACAAGGCATTGGCTCAGCACTCAAGAATGCTACCCACTTAAGTTGACACAACACCCTGTCATAAAACATTCAGTGGAAAAAGTGAAGTACTCTCTGGTACAGACTAAAAATTCAACAATAGTTCACTAAAGGGAAAAAGGGAAAAAGCACATACACAAGAATCATACAAAAGCATTTCCTGGAGACATTGGTTCTGGCAGCCCATTTATTTCACATACATCAAGGTCCTACTAAGTATTGGGGCGCAGTGTTGGTGCCAGTGTTAAATGATGGACAAAAAGTGACAGTGAACCCAGGACCTAGCAGCACACAGTTGAGTGGGATTAGGAATGGACACTGGATGGGGAAAGTCAAATCATCACAACAAAAAACTATAATTATCACTGAGATAAGTGGTCTCATAACAATTATAATATACTCAGCTGTGCTGAACTGTATGCCCCTAAATGGTTAAGCTGGTACTTTCATATGTTTGTTTACCACAATAAAAAAATTTCAGAAAAGAAACCCATAAATCAATTCAGTTAATCCCCTACTTAAAATTCTTCAATGGTGCCCCATTATGCTTTGAGGGAAAAAAAGAATGACTGCATTCCATAAGGTCCCATGACATCTGGTCTCTGCCTTCCTCACAGACCTCATTTCTTCCTACTTTGTGTCTTTTATACTCTGCTCCAGCCTTCATCTCTCTTGTTTATCTTAAAACATGCCAAGGTCATTATCAACCTTTGCATTTGCACTTCCTGCAAACCAAAACACTCTTCCCCTAGGTTCATGGAATAAATTCTTTGCCATACTTTAGGCAAATCAAGAAGACATTTGTAATAATAATAAGAAAAATAAGAAAGATGCTTGCCATTGTTGTCATTAATGTTATTAATTTTATATGCCTCAGGTCTCAATCCTGGTTTTTCATTACTGAATTAATGTAGAGTTTCCATTTTACAAGATTTTTATTGTTATGGTACTCAAGATCACTTTTCAAAATAACCCCATCCTTTTGGATGAAATTTAAAAATCTACAACTGGGGGCACCTGGGTGGTGCAGTCGGTTAAGCATCCGACTTCAGCCAGGTCACGATCTCGCGGTCCGTGAGTTCGAGCCCCGCGTCAGGCTCTGGGCTGATGGCTCGGAGCCTGGAGCCTGTTTCCGATTCTGTGTCCCCTCTCTCTCTGCCCCTCCCCCGTTCATTCTCTGTCTCTCTCTGTCCAAAAATAAATTTAAAAAAAATAAAAAATAAAAAATAAAAAATAAATAAAAATCTACAACTGACCTTGAGAAAGGTCTGATTTTGTTTCGAAGAAGTAATAAATAATTTAATTTCTTTTGTTATAAGTTTTCCAAGTACACAGACAGGATCTTCCAATAAAATCATATGGTCTAATAAAGACTTTCTTCAGGGTTGGCCAACAGATTTAAAATTCAGGAGGAGCCAGATTAGAGGAAATGTAAAAAAAATTATAACTCTGAAAATGAGGGAGAAATATGAATACTGGGATTCTTACTCAAAGGAAGGCGTGAAGATAGCCAGCCACTGACAATTGGCCACATACAACTCAGGGCATGGGTGTTCTTGTGTTTGAGGCAACTACATAGTTGTGGATGTCTTATGGAATCTCATGGTTACTGGAAGATTCTGACTGACTTCCTATTTTCTAAGCTCTTTGGCAAGAGTCAATAGAGAAGGGAAAGAGTAGAAATATATGTATTCTCTCTTTCTCATTTTAACAATTTATTTTTATTAGCTCCTTTGTCTCATGGCTGGCATTGAACAACTATAACAGAACCATTATTGGATTCTGCAAGCGTATCTGAAAGCTGGCTTTTCAGTAACTTCAAGTTGAAGTGTTTTTGAGATTTGAACTGCTTTTGTTCATGGAAGGTCACATGCAGTACCATAGAAGCCAATTCCCAAGGTCTGCTCCTGTTCTTGACAACACGCAGAGTCCCTGACCTGGCTAAGCCCCCTTACTAAGAAACATGTGCGTTTGGTCACAGGGGGTACCAGGTGAGGGACAGCATGAACAGATGACAACACATTATTATCATTCATTTGTTCATGACTCCCTAAGAAACTGTAGTCTATTGGATTCTATTTGATGGAGAAGTCAGTAGGATGAAAGTATGTATATTCCTCTGGAGGCTCAGTCCCAAATGAATTTTAATGATCCAATCCCTTCCACAAACACAGTTGGATACTTTGTAGGGCAATAAAGTTTAAAGGTTGGAGAAAGTCCAAATCTGGGCACAGAGAAATCTCTGCTTCATTGTCCCAGTCTATTATGAAAAGAAAAACAATTCATTGCCAGTGCCTAGAAGGGCTGCTGAAGGTTTATGTCATTTGTAAGTAGTGCTGCACCCTTGGAAAGCTTTGGGTGTGTGAAAAAATGAAAAAAAAAAAAAATCAAGGCATGCCCTCTTTAATGCTCGGTGGTGCTGACTGATAACAATTTCAGGCATAAAAGGTAGGGAGTGGATCTGAGCCTTGGTGTGTGCTTCTTTTCTCTCTCAGTATAACGTCAAGTGCTATACAATAACCTGCAAAGTTACGAAGATTGAGGGATATATTTTTGAAAGTACTATCTAGGTATCATTGAGGTATAGTGGATCAGAATGGCTTTTGCACCCAATAGCAGACAGTGGAGAAGTCTCAGCACTCCTGCTGCTGTTACATTGGATTGGTGAAAAAAACATTTCCATTGGTGGAAAGATAAAGGAAAAGTGTGATGTTGGGGGCTGTTGGTGCCAGGATACAGAGGGGTTCACAAGAAGGAGAGAGGGGTAGGCCAGTATACTTGATTCTGCTTTGGCTTACCACCTGCAAGTTTCTTAAAGTTTACCTTGTGCTTTTCTCAGTGTCTGTCATGTGGCTGAAATTCTTCCCTATTGGTAGATGGAGAACATCATATGCAAAACAAAGACCTGGAAATTTTCCTGCTGTCTTTCTAGGTGCTGAACTGACATGGGGGAATTTTAAAACACGTGTTCTTGGAATCAAAATTAGTTTTTGTGCCTGCAGAGGCAAGGAGCCCATGGAAACTACCAACTGGCATTGCTAAGAATAATTATTGTCATATTGAATCCATTGTGAATAGTCCTCATAGATAATTGTCCTGGTTAGAACATGCTCTAACGAGGGAATTTTAATATTTACTAACTCCCTGGTGAAGAAAGACATTCTTTGCTTTATTAAAGGTGGTGGTGTTGGTAATTTGCAGGTGGAATGCATTAGTGATATGCATTGTAGGACATTCTGACAGTACAGAATTTTTTTTAATAAGCTCTTGTCCAGAGGAGATTATTTAAATTCCACCAGTGGCTTTTCTCTTCATGGAAGTGTTTGGACTTGAAGTCAGAGCTTTCTTCTATGAAAATGCCTTAATTCTACAGGAAATCAGGGAGTCTGCTGGACTTTCTACAGAATAGTCTGTATCACAAAGTCAACGGTATTATGTCACTATTTCACAGTGACCAAGTCTTGTCCAAAAACTTCTCATGACTAAAATAAGAGAACAGGAAAAAAAAAAAAGAGAGAACAGGAGTGCTCACCTGTGAATTTATTCAACACACACAAATGTTAACACAGAAAGGAAGAAGGGAAAGAAGGAAGGAACTTCACTCACAGGCACTCAAAGTTTAAACCTTAGATAGGGTTGGGAATACATTGCATTCAAGCCCTGAACATGTTTTTCTTTTTCGTCGTCGTCTTCTTTTTTTTTAAGATTTTATTTTAAGTAATCTCTACACCCAGTATGGGGCTCAAACATAACACCCCGAGATCAAGAGTCACATGTTCTACCAACTAAGCCAGCCAGGTGCCCCTGGATGTGTTTTTCTTTGGAGGTCAGTAATTGAAAGCTAGGCAGGCACGGGAAGTTTTTAGAGTCTATAGCCAAAGCCTAAGGTAGGAGTCCTTTGGACCAAGCTGGATGTTTTGTAGTTGACATGAGAGGCTCTGTTTTAGCTTTCTGTCCCTAATGAATACCCATGACTCATCCTGGGAGATGGATTCCACCCATTTCCAGAACCATTCTGAGAAGATGGGGATATTTGTGAGATTTTTCCTCCCTTGTCCACTGCCCATGAGCTACAAAGACCCTCACTGTCTTGGATTTTCTTTATCTTGACCTTGATAGGGGATACTTGGGCTGGGGAGAATGTTAACTCTGAGCTGGCCTTGCATGTTGTCCACACTTCTGTCTTCTGCCATTCAGGTGAAGGCTTCTGGATTTGGTTTTGATATGGAGGGGAGGATCAGACGGGTATTGCAGTGAGTCCATTCTTCTCATCCATGTCCCCTTCCCACTCTGATAATCCACATGTCAGTAAAGCGCAGTGCTGAAGAATTTGAGCCAGGTAATTCTAGCCCAGCTTCAGGTCCTAGCTCTGCAGTCCATTCACAGCTGTGAAACCTTGGGTACACACATGGCCAACCTCAGTGAGCCTCAGAGACCTCACCTATAAATCAGGTCTTATTTTGGTTGGGGGAGGGTTTAGGTAAAATTAGATGAGTTTCTGAATGTAAGACAGTTAATACATTGTGGTTGCCACATGCAAATGCTCAGCTTCTCCTTTGGTTGCAGGGTTTATGCCTACATAGACCCCTCATGGCCTCATGTACATACAATACACTTACACTTTTCAGGGGAAGAGAGAACATATTTGTCTCATCACCCTGGGTGAAAGTTTTAAGACCATAACTATACGATTTTTATTTTCATGGACAAAAGAAAACCAGTCACTGAGAGCAAAAGGATGAAATGGTCTCATTGATTTATCTGGGGTACATGATCCAATGCTAGCACTTGAGGGAAGGTCAACCTCAAACAGACCCCAGGATGGAAAATGGGTTGTTAGCAAATTTGGAAAAGGGGAAAGTCGAGGCGGAGGAGACTCAGTGCGCATACCTGGTGTGTTTTTGCAAACTTCCCAACATGCTCACCTTGGACGGA
The DNA here is from genome assembly GCF_028018385.1 of Neofelis nebulosa. Lineage (NCBI taxonomy): Eukaryota > Metazoa > Chordata > Mammalia > Carnivora > Felidae > Neofelis > Neofelis nebulosa. The sequence continues at coordinate 39,902,526 of NC_080799.1, read as the reverse complement.
TAGTTCGGATTGCTGGGCAGAAGACTTTTCTTCTTATGGGGAATTAACCCCTCAAGACAGAGGCTATATTGCTCCGTAAACCCACAGTCACTAATCTTCTAGAATGAGCCTCACAAAAATTACATGAACCCAGAAATAATCAACCCCCAATGCCTTGTGCTCATTTTGATTGTGAGCTCCTCACTTCACCAAAGCCACACCCTTCATCCTTTGGAATGCTGTTTGCTTAAGAGACTTGGAAAGGTGTTCATGACACACATGTTTACAGTCTGTTTCTGCCTCACCTTACCATATTCGTCTCAGTTTGACCTCCTGAGAGCCTCCATGGTTCAGCATGGAGGCTTAGTAGCTTCCCTTCTTCAGTGGGTGGAAAGACCACCAGTTCTCCTTCCTTTCTGGCTTATATTCATTCCACACTTCTTCAAGCAGCGGGTTTCATCCCCTAATGAGACCATATTTAGCTCTACTAAATAATTTTCCATTTAAAAGCATCCGTCTAGTTCACAGTCTTTTATTTGTCCCAGTGATGTTCACAAATGTGCTTCTGCAGCAGTGAGTGTAGGCACACGTGCATGGGGGCACTCTCCACATATTCCTCCTTGTGCCCCACCATCCTTTGTCTGAGTCTTTTCCATCTCTAGTTTGGTACCATGAACAGTTCAGCCTCTCTTGAAGTGTTGCTCAAGACTCTCCCCTCCTCCGTAGTCTGTAGACTCTGCAACTGGTAACAACAACAGTAATAACTATGATTATAATAGGGAGGAAGAGGAGGAGGAGGAAAAGGAGAACAGGAGAGGATAATGAGGAGGAGGGGGAGAAGAGAACAACAACAACAACAACAACAACAACAACAACAACAACAGCAATAAAGTAGTAGTAGGAGTAATAGGAGAACCAGTTTGGCACAGGCATCAATAATTTATGAAGGAAAGAAGGAAGGAAGGAAGGGAGGAAAAGAGAAAGGGAGGGAAACAGAAGGTAGAAGGGAAGAAGAGAAGGAGGGGAGGAAGGAAGAAGTGAACACGTATTAATGGTTTGCTATGTGATTGCCACCGTGGCTTAAACTCTACATTGCTTTTCTCCTGTCATCCTCACCAGGACTCTATGAGAGCAATTATTTCATTATCCTCCTTTCACAGACAAGGATGCAGAGGCACAGAGAGCCTAATTCTCTCCTCCCCTCACCGCCCAGACCAATCCTTTTGTACTTAGTTGCCAGGAACAGTGTTGGTGTTACTTTCCTCCTTGAACAACATTCAGAAATCCCAGGGTGGGGCGCCTGGGTGGCTCGGTCGGTTAAGCATCTGACTTCGGCTCAGGTCATGATCTCACGGTCCGTGAGTTCGAGCCCCGTGTCGGGCTCTGTGCTGACTGCTCAGAGCCTGGAGCCTGTTTCAGATTCTGTGTCTCCCTCTCTCTCTGCCCCTCCCCTGTTCACGCTCTGTCTCTCAGTGTCTCAAAAATAAACATTAAAAAAAAATTAAAAAAAAAAAAAAAAGAAATTCCCAGGGTGCCGGGTGGCTTAGTCGGTTAGGTGTCTGACTTCAGCCCGGGTCATGATCTCATGGTTCATGGGTTTGAATCCCATGTTGGTCTTTGTGCTGGCAGCTCAGAGCCTGCTTGTGATTCTCTCTCTCTCTCTCTCTCTCTCTGCCTGCCCCTCCCTCATTCGTGCCTTCTTTCTCTCTCTCTCTCTCTCTCTCTCAAAATAAATAAACTTAAAGCAAAAAGAAGTCCCACTGAGTACAAGGTCAAAACCAAATCACACCGTCCTTGCCTTCTGGTCCTGGGCCTTATTTCTTGGAATTGGAGACTTAGACTGATAGGTTATTGACCTCCTTCCACTTGTACCCAAGTGGCCATCCACACTATTCTCAAGTCACTTCTTGAGACCAGCTGCATATGAACTTCAGCTTAGATAGGGTAATTTTCTCTCAACAGAACCATTTTACTCATTAGAATCTGTCCATTTGCTCCAGGCCAATAGAATTAAGTTCAAATTATCTCACCTGCTTGCCACCTTTAATGCCATTTTTGAAAACCCTCCCCCCCCCCCACTTCATCCTACTCCATGCCTCCAGATTGTGGACTGAGCCTTAGTCTTAAACATACTCATATCTACTGTTTTCTTTGTCTGGAATACCTCTTCCACCTGCCTGAAGCCCCTTACCCATCCTGATCTCCACCTGGGAAAATACTGCTCTGTCATTTCATACCTAGTTCAGATGCCAGTTTTGCAAAATGCCCCTTGGTTCTCCCAAATAAAATGAGTTCATGGTATCAGTACTGTTTCCATATATGTCTAAAGAACCACTTGAATTTTGTATTTAAACTTCCTGGCTTCAGGGGTGACTGAGTGGCTCAGTTGGTTAAGTGTTCAACTTCAGCTCAGGTTATGATCTCGCGGTCTTTGAGTTTGACCTATGCCTCGGGCTCTGTGCTGATAGCTCGGAGCCTGGAGCTTGCTTTGGACTCTCTCTCTCTGTCTCTCTCTCTCTCTCTGCCCCTCCCCGACTTGTGTACTGTCTCTCTCTGTCTTTTAAAAATACACAAACATTAAAAAAATGAAACTTCTTGGCTTCAGATTTCAGCTCTGCCTGGTACTAAATGTGTGATGTTAGATAAGCTACAGTACGGTAACCTGTGAAAGCCTCACTGTCCTCACCTGTAGAATAGACATAAGCTTCACATCTACCTCTTCTAGCTGTGAGGACAGTAGAACTGTGAACATAAAGCACTTAACAATGCTCAGTATAAGATACCTGCTGCTTTGTTGTTATTATGATTATTGTATATGTATGTATTTTTTTAAAATGTCTTTAGTTTCCAAGCAAGAGCTCCTCGAACATGAGGCTTATTCATTTTTATAACCCTGGTACTTTGCACAGTGACTAGTTCATAAATAAAACCCAACACTTCCATGGAATTTAAAAAGACACTTTTCACTGAAAAAGGCACTGGAGGACAATCTGTTTATTGTAAGAATTTTGATAACTCACCACCAATCATTTGGAAGGAAAAGGAAAAATCTGCTCTATCTTCATCCCCTGGAATAGATAACTTACATAAGAAGTACATATATGGGGGTGCCTGGGTGGCTCATTTGGTTAAGCATCTGACTGTTGATTTTGGCTCAGGTCATGATCTCATGGTTTGTGGTTTCAAGCCCTGTGTCGGGCTCTGTGTTGACAGGGCAGAGCCTGCTTGGGACTCTCTCTCTCTCTTTCTCTGTCCCTCCCCTGCTTATGTTTTCTCTCTCTTTCTCTCTCTCTCTCAATAAATAACCTTAAGAGAAGTACATGAACTGATAATTACCCCCATGGCTAGTACAGACTTTTGCAGCAGCAGCAAACTGTCAAGCCATGGAGGATAGGTAAACAGCGGATTATTACAGGGAATGTATGTTTGGGAAAGAGCCCTAATCTTTACACATTGAGATCTTCTAAGAAAGACTGCCCTCTTTTCCCCACAAAATATACTCTGGGGTCCTAAAAAGGCTGGATCTGAAGCTGTGAAAATAATCTTCTGTTACAGATACTGACATTATAAATTTTCCTTTTAGCTTCTTTATCTAAGCAGAGAAATAGAAACATGGCAGGGGTGTGTCCAAATCTGTGTTACAGGATAACTGGTTAGTTGTGGACCATTTGTTAGCAAGAAGCTTCCCAGCACAAGCTGGTTCCTATTTTAAGTCCTTGGCTAGTTTCTGACAAGCCACTTTATGGAAGGGCATGATGATATATGGCCTTCCCCAGCTCCACGGTGTGAGTTTTGACATCACCCACAATTCTGCATATTCACTTTGCTCCGATCCAGAAATAACTGTTCTCTCTTCACCTTTAGTATTCAAGGTTGTGTCCTGATCCCAATACATCTGTGTTTAGGGCAAAACTGGAGGGTCGTCAATTAATCTTATGCATGACAGTTAATTACTCCCCAAAGCCTCTTTTTCTCCTTCCCAGCTGGACAGAGAAGTGGAGAGTTCCCGGTTCTGATACCAGCATTTCCCATCTCCTGGTTGGCTTCTTTCTGGCAGCTTTCCTCTTCCCCCTCTACTGCTGAAGTAGGAGGGGATTTAGGGATTTGTATTCAAGGAGAATTTAGAAATGCTTTGTGTTTCAAAGAGTGCTTTGCCTGGGCATTTAATACCTGTGACCCTAAAATCCCCCAGACAGAGCTATGCTGCTAAAATAAAATGGCCACTTTCTTGTTCTCCATTCTTGATTACAAAGCCTGTATTTGCCCATAATGGACTTGATTTTAAAATCATTCTTTGCAACTTTGGCCACATTCCTTTATGCCCAAGACCTTTTTTCAAGTAATAGAATTTTGGCCTTTTTCATTGGTCACTGCTTATTTTCCAGTTTTTAAAAGTACCTGATGACCGTGGATTGTATGAGAACTATATCTCCTACGGGGTCTTGGACCCTAATATTGACGATGATGGTGATGATGATGGTCATTTTGCATTTAGGATAAATGAGACCCAGTGGGTTGAGATGATGTTCTTGCTGCCTCACTAACTTTGGTAAGTTCATATTTGTGTTTGTTGAACCAATTCAAGTTGTAGAATTTCTTATAGTCTCTTTTCTTCTGAATATTGCTGTTCCTTAAATGATGAAAATACGGATTTGTCTATTAGGATCTGAGTAAATGAGATTGATAGCCTGCCATATGGTTGGTACTTGATAAGTGTCTTGATTAAATTGAGGATTGTCTGGTCCAAACACCATGCACAATTTAAAAAGGAAGTGGTAGTTAAGTAAGTTCTTTATCTGAATTAAGGAGAACAAAAAAAGCAAAAGAAAAATCATTGCAGGATAATGTATCTGGGGAATGGGAAAGCTGACAAATTCACTGTTCGATCTCAAGCCTTACAGAGGGGTGTCAACTTGGGAGACTCTGGAAAAGAAAAAGAAAGCTAGTAATGGACCAGGTGATTACCTTGTTACTGAAATTGATTTGTTTCCATTTCATAGATGAGGACACTGAGGTTTTTATGCCATTTTCCCAGGATGGCAGAGACCTGATCTAAATTCACAATCATTCTTCATCTACTACTTTGCTGCTTCTCAGAAGTGTTAAAACATCCTGGGCCATTCATCGAGGAGATGGAATTCAGTCTACTACCATTGCCCACAGCTATTGGGTCTCCTTGAGGTTGCCCTGGTTTTGTCTCAGACGTTGCCCAGAGCCCCTTTTTTTTGGAGCATATATATCCTGTGTCTCCTATATGTAGATATTTATGTTTATATTTGTGCATGTGTGTGTGCACAATTTATGTAGTTTGTGGAAATAGCAAATGTTATGCCCCTGTCTTCCCGGAAGCCAGCAGAAGGGGGGATGGCATTTGGCTAGAGCTCAACCACACACGGATTTTGTCAATGTATTACCGACAAGAGGGACAGGAAAATGAAGAGGAAACTCTTTTCTGTGGGCTCACGAGGGCCATAAGAAGAGAGACACTTTAATCTGTGTACTTTGTTCTTTCTCGGTGAGATGCTACCACACACTATATGCAGGTAGAAAGTGGAAAACTTGATTTGCCAAACCAGCCAAACATTGCTGAAGTCAAGATGGGAAGGCACTGTGTAATTTGTCTCTAAAGTGGGATTGATCATGCCCTCCTGCCTGGTACACTAGGCTGAATGAAGATCGACAGACAATGTCTGTGGGAGTTCTTTGTGCACTGGAAGGGACCAAATAAGGCAGGACTGGTGTTACTGTTGCATCACCTTGTCATTATTGTCGTCATCAACTTTCTTTGAGAGAGAGAATTCTGTACATGGGGGTGCAGCCCAGTCATCCATACGATGCCCTCACCTCTTAAACCTCCAGAAAATACTCCTCTCTGGTGAAGATCCTGCAAGGACTACCAGTCACACACCACCACTCTGTGCTTGGCTCTATATTAGCAGCTCTATATACCTTTCTCATTTAATCTCTACAGGGGCTTGTTATTACCATTTTGAAAAGTCTGAGGCATAGAAGGATTAAAGGATTTGCCGAAACTCAGGAAACTAACGTGTGCTTGAGCTGTGGATTTGAACCTATCCTTTTAACCACCCTGCTCTGAGGATTGAGGATATGCCTTGGATTAGTAGGAATGATAGTAAGCTACTAGTCTTGCTTCCTTGGTGTTAGAGGAACACAGATAAACACTGAGAACCCACATGTGTGTTTGTGCACTTCGCTTGCTGTTCTGTTATGCACCAAACCCCTTTTCTTCTGCGACCAGAGACCAGCCATGCTCAAAGATTTACCTCATCTCCAGGGTACTTAGGGCTTCTTTATGTCTGCCCATTGCAACTTGGAGTACATAAGCAATTTTCTTCTCTAAATTAAACGCTTCCCAAGTTGTGGTGGAGCATGCTCTTTAAAGTGATGGTTTTAAAGTGAATGTTGATCCCAGCATTTTGATATGATATTGTAGGCTGTTATCCTTCATCAGTAATTTACTGAGTACTTCCCCTTCAACAGGTGCTTGGGAGAAAGAGATGAGTAAAGACAATCCTGTCATGGTGCTTACATTCCAGTTGGCAGAAATAGGCAGTGGACGATGGAACAAGTAAATAAGATGATTTTAAAAAGTAGTAAATACTAATGAAGGAACTCGACCCCTAGGGAAAGTCTTTGGGTTTAAGAAGGACAGGAGGGCTTCTTTGACATATAAAAGGTATGAAAGAGTCTGTACTTCAAAGAACCTGGAGATTGATACCCCAAAGTTAGGACTGAAGCAAGGTCCCCTCATCCAGAATGAACTCAGGTGGGTTCGAGAGATAGGAAGGGAAGACAGTGGGTCTAGAGATGGAGTAAAAGGGGATAAGTAGCAAGGGGCTAGGTCAAGGCAGGGGCTTACACCACATTCTAAATGAAGAGGGAAGGCATAGAAGGGTATTAAGCAGGGGAAGACATAATCTAATCTTCTTTGTCAAAATATCCCTTCTCATGGTTCACGCTTTCTTAGATGTTTTAAAGGAAGTCCGATTATTTAACCTCAGTTAAATATTAACCTCGTTATTAATATTAACCTACTTATTTAATCCCCATGCAAGTTATGGTTTCTGAATAGGAGATATTTAACTTTATAAGCTGATACGGTTTAGGGGCGCCTGGGTGGCGCAGTCGGTTAAGCGTCCGACTTCAGCCAGGTCACGATCTCGCGGTCCGTGAGTTCGAGCCCCGCGTCAGGCTCTGGGCTCATGGCTCAGAGCCTGGAGCCTGTTTCCGATTCTGTGTCTCCCTCTCTCTCTGCCCCTCCCCCGTTCATGCTCTGTCTCTCTCTGTCCCAAAAATAAATTTTAAAAAAACGTTGAAAAAAAAAATTAAAAAAAAAAAAAAGCTGATACGGTTTGAAGTGTTGGGGTTCAGAGCTGAGAGCCAAGAACGAATTTTTGAGATGTCTTCAGTACAAAAGCACGGGGGCAGGACTGGTGGGCAGAGGGAGCTGCCCTGGGCTTAATCAGTGAGGAGGGACTGATTATATGCCTTAAAGTTGAGAGGATGTTAGGGATACTGTAAGTCTCTAAGGTATTTTGGAAGCAAGGGTTCCAGGAACTTGAGGGGCTAGCTGCTGTTAGGAAAAGGTCATTTATAAAAATAAATACATAAAATAAAAATAAGAACAATTTTAAGAATTAGGAAAAAAAGGAAAAGGTCATTTATTACTGTTCAGTAAAAACTCAGTCATGAGACCCTTCAGATGTATATTAGTAGCCCATCAGTTTGAAGGATGGTTGCCAACCTATATCCTGGGGGTGGGGGTGTAGAAATAAAAGAAGTTTCTACAAGGAATTTAAAAAAAATTTTTAAGTTGATTTATTTATTTTTGAAAGACCAGTGTGAAGAGAGAGGGAGTGAGAGAATCCCAGTGCAGAGCCCGACACGGGGCTCTATCCCACCACCGTTAATCATGACCTGAGCTGAAATCAGGAGTCAGAGGCTTAATTGACTGAGCCACCCAGGTGCCCCTCCAAAGGAATTTTTGTATGTTAAAGTATACTTACTGCATCCAGGTGGTTGGGCCAAGATTGCCTTTTGCCCTTAGCAAAGTATCGTATCAAGGAAGCTGAAATCCCAGGGAATGGCTCTGCCTGTCTCAAGGACTTGTCAATGGGCTGTAAGTTGTAAGGGAATTTAATTTTTTTTCTTCTGCCTTTGTTTCCCACATCAAAAGCCACCTCCACATCTTCCCGTCAGCTAAATTAATAGAAACAGCTTCATCCAGAATCACTCTCCTTATGCGAAGCCGAGGCATATTTTGCAGTCTTTTAACTGTCTTATTTCATTGACTGCAGTTGATGTCTTCATAAATATTTTTTTAAATCCTCCAAATATGATGGAATTATGCATCTCCTGATGAATGGTCAGATTGGGTCAAAACTAATCCAAGATGGGAAGGTGGCAAACCATCACTATTTTAACAAATATCACCTCTGGAATTATGGCAGTCTCTCCCATCACTTCTGGATTAATAACACTTTGCTTTACGATCTCTTCACTGGGGGCAGGGCAAAGGTTTATCTGCTTGGGGGACATATAAAATGTACATCCTCATTTTTCAGACACACACACTGTAGGTCCCCAGAGCACCATTAAAATGTGCTGCATAATCTTTGGAAATTGATTCAAAGAACACAGATGCCAGTTTTTCTGGATACAAGGGCATTTTCACTGCTGAATCTCCTAACGCATTCATTAGAAAACAAATATTTGGCTTTGTAGAAGCTAGTCAATAACCTTGGTATTAATGTGAAAGCTGGGCTTTTCATTCCTGGACTTTGATGTCCAAGAACCCTGCAAAAGGACCATTCCCCTTCCAGTAATTCTGATTTAAGACCCAAACACAGAATGAAAATAAGGTGCTGGTAAGGATTTCATTTCTGACCCTAAGGCCTCCATTTTCAGACAACATGAGGATTCCTCACCATTTAGTTTTAAGGATCATAATATTTTAGGAAATAAAGATAATTGATTTCTTAAGGTGTCATATGTAAATTCAGGTCCCAGAAATCGGGATGCATTTTGCTGGGAGGGTGATATCCAGACAAGATTATAATCAGCCACATTTCCCAGATTAGCCTACAAATCCCTCTTTGAAACACAATGTGGCCTTCATTTGCATAATTGCTCATGCTTTAGGTAAGGAAGGCAAGGAAGGAAGTGGGGGAGGGAAAAGGGAGATACTACAGGTGGATAAGTTGATAAAGCTTCTAGTCATTTGGATGACAGAGGTCTTCAGATAGTTTGATGTAAGGTTGAGGGGGCACTAGCAACAGTGAATTAGATTGTGTGCGTGAGTACTTACACAATATTAATGGCTCTTAAGAATAGGCACATAGTTGGTACAATGAAATGAAGAACAGGGAAGTCCCCTTCAGTCTTTTGCTGGATGAATCCTGTAGTTGATCATTGACATTCTACTCTAGCTGAATGACCTTGGTGAATTATTTACACCTTCTTGACCTTAGCTTCTCAGTCTGTGTACTAAATGCATTTATTTGGTCAGAGATCTTCACATTCCCAAGATCTGGTCGAGACTTTAAGGGTGCCATAAATATTTCTCTGTTAATTGCGTGGATTGTCCAAACGCATTAAATAACTTCACAATTATACATATTCATTAAAACAGACCCTCTTTGGTTGGCTTTTTATAATAAACAACTATTGCATTCTAATAATGTACCACTTACTTAGTCACCTTTTGAAATTGCATATAGGATTTCCGTTGAGGAAAAAAAAAAGATCCTGATACAAAAAAATTTTAAAGCCACTTTCAAAGTGTTTATGTCTGAAATTTTACCTTCTCACACATCAAGTTCCTAATGAAGATTTGGGATGAGGAGAAGGTTAACACAATGTTGTGGGCGCAATTCTTGGAACTGGTTCTATGCTAACAGGTTATGAGGGATTGTATTTGTTTCACACGAAGTGGTATGAACTTCCTCCATAGTTTTGGAGGCTGGAAATCTGAAACCATGGTTTTGGTGGGGTCAGCTAATTTTTCCATTAGTCTTTTGTACTGCTGGCTTTCCTTTTAAAATTAATGTATTTATTTTTGAATATGTTACAATATTTGAAAAATTCACAAATTATAAACAGTATATAGGGGACAACAAGTCTCTTTTCTACCCATGATCTCCAGCCCCCTCACTTCCCATCCCCAGCTTTTTACCAGTTTCTTTTGTAGCTTCCAGAGATAGTGTAGTTATGTGCTAAGATATGTGTATGTATACCCTTTCCTTTTTTCCCACAAAGCGATAAAAAATGCTATATATGCTATGTAGTACTTTCCCCCCACTTAATGTATTTTGGGTTATCTTTCATATCTATATTGTCAGCTTTTGGAATACATAAATAGATGTTCAAGTAGAACGTGTAACTTGTGTGGATTATAGGTTGTCATATTTCTGCCCGTTCTCTGCCTTGTTAGAGCTACTTGAAACACCTTTCTGTGTTATTATTTAGGATCCTCTAAACTATAATGATATGCACCTGCAACAGTGTTGAAAATCCATATCTTGAGAGTTGGTCTTGTGTAGAAAACTATTTATGTAAGGTGACTGGGGAACATGAGGGTTTTCCTCCAGTGACAGAGTCCCAAGTCATTGACTCTTGGCCTGGAATTCTATTTCTCTCTGTGGAAACAAGTATGCCTTTTAGGAGAGGAGATAGTTGCTGCTTAGAGCTCCTCCCTCTGAAGGGCAGGAATGCGTACATTGCAGGTTCATATCCATGTCACCTATACAGACGTCCATGGTGCACAAGTGTGTGCCACTGTCGTTCATCGTTCAAGACTGCTTTATCCAGCTTCATCTCCCTCAATTATCCCCTTTCTCAATTCATAACTGAATTATATTCCCTTTTCATGTGCCATGCATGACCTACCCTGTGCTTTGGTCCACAGTTTCCTTTTCCTTGAATGTGAAATTCTTTCCACCCTCAAAGATTGCCAGAGTTCTGCTGCCCTCAGAAAACCTTTCTTGATTCACCCAACTGGAATCTCTTCTTCCCCTTCATTTACCTAGACCCTGTTCTGAATGCATTGTCCCCTCTCTCCCTTTTCTTATCTCTTAAACACCTTTATCCACCCCTCCCCAGATTGCCCTGGACATTATAGTTGCTCATTAAACATTTGGTAATTGATCCCATGGAAACACACGAGATATGTGCTGCATGCCCTTCAGCTATCAGAGACAACTAGACTTCTACTTTCCAAATGCATGGTGCCTCACTCATTAGAAAATTGACAAGCTGCCTAACTGTTTGAACAATCTCCAGCACATTATAAATGTTTGGATAAAACCACCATCAATGCACAGTCATTGCAGAGCCAATAAAAAATGACCTTGTCTTCCCCTCTTTATTTGCATGTTTCCTACAGTATCATCTCCAAAGGCAACAGGAGAAAATGGTGAACAGCTGGGAGAGGGAGATGTCCTTCACACATCCTATATTTGGAACTGGTAGAAATAGCCACTATGATTCTGTGTCAGTTGAGCAGGATAGATATGATTTCAAAATTATATCTTAGTTGTGAGCCCCTTGAGGGCAGGGTCTTTCATCTTGGCATCACCTGTGTTAGGTACATTGTAGGGCAGAGTTGATCAACCACAGGATGGAAAATTCTTTGTTCAGGGGAGCTTTCCTGTGCACTTAGTATGCCTTGTCCTTACCTACTACATGCCAGTAGCACCTCTCTTCCCAGGTTGTAGCAATCAGAAATGTCTCCAGACATTGCCTGAATGAGACCTGGTGGAAGAGATTGCTCCTGGTTGAAATGCAGTGATGTAGGAGCTCGGCAAAGGTTGAATGAACACAAAAAATTATCATTGTTTGAATATTATTACTTGGCTTTCTTTTTCTCCGTGTGAACAACAGTTAATTCATCTAAGCAAATACTTAGGAGAAACATATTTTACTCACTACCTGATTAGTGGGTAAAAACTTGATGTAAACCACCCAAAATTCTAGCCTCCACCTTTTTACAGAGTCCAAAATATTATGAAGGTATGTCTCCAGCTGTCAACCAATCTATATAACTTGGAATTAAAAAAAAAATACCATCCAAGAGATGTTATTTTCACGGCAAGCTATTTTCTAAACAAAAGCATATTCCAAAGATGGGAAGCTGTCCCCCTGCATGAAAAATACTTTATCCTAAACATAACATTGAGTTCACTGTTTTTACTTGGAGTTCAGTTATCACACAAAGTGAGATACACGTGCATTAGAGTAATGACCATTGAGAGGCACCTGGGTGGCTCAATTGGTTGAGTGTCTAACTCCTGATCTCTGCTCAGTCCTTGATCTCAGGGTTGCAAGTTCAAGCCCCACATTGGGCTCTGTTCTGGGCATGGAGCCTACTTAAAAATAACTATTGATGGGGCGCCTGTGTGGCGCAGTCGGTTAAGCGTCCGACTTCAGCCAGGTCACGATCTCGCGGTCCGTGAGTTCGAGCCCCGCGTCAGGCTCTGGGCTGATGGCTCGGAGCCTGGAGCCTGTTTCCGATTCTGTGTCTCCCTCTCTCTCTGCCCCTCCCCCGTTCATGCTCTGTCTCTCTCTGTCCCAAAAATAAAATAAAAAATGTTGAAAAAAAAATTAAAAAAAAAAAAAATAACTATTGATGAATTATTACTAAATGACTGCATAGATTCCATGGCATGTGTGGAAGTGCATGCTCAAAGTACTAACAAATACCCAGTTGTATTAATGGTTGGGGATCTAAACTGCATGTTTTACTGAGATTTCTTTATTTAACATTGTTACTGAACTTCACTCACCAATTTATTGGAAAGTCTCAGCTCAGGGGGATATGCACCGAGATGGTTTTCTTTCCATTCAATGTCCCCACCTGTGCTGGATTGCATATTCTCCCCCATTTCTTTTTTTTTTTTTTTTTAGTTTATTTATTTTGAGAACACAAACAGGGAGCAGCAGAGGGAGAGTCCCAAGCAGGCTCTGTGCTGTCAGAGTGACCCTGACTCCAGGCTCCAACTCCACGAACTGTGAGATCATGACCTGAGCTGAAATCAAGAATCAGACTCTTAACCTACTGAGCCACCCAGGCACACCTCCCCCCATTTCTTATTAACATTTTGAACAGAGTTTTCAACTTTCTGGTTATTGGCATCATCTCAATTGATATTTATACCTCTGTGATTTTCTTTTTTTCCAAGCAGCTTAATTTATTCAAAGTTTCTTCTCTTACTAGTCAGACTTACAGCTCTGGGCCAGAAGAGGAGAGGTCATGGTATGTTTTTCACCCCCTCTCTTTTGTCTTGGAAAGGATGGGGAGGATTTTATATGTATATCTTTGGGGCACTTCTTCACTGTGTGTGTGTGTGTGTGTGTGTGTGTGTGTGTGTGTGTGTGTGTGTGTGAGAGAGAGAGAGAGAGAGAGACAGACAGACAGACAGACAGACAGACACACCCAATAGCTCGGATCAAGCTTTGGGCAGGAAAGTAAAGGCAGAGTGTCTTGGTTCCCAGACTTAAGGTGCGGTTGTATTCTTCCTGCTGCTGATTGTTGTGACTTGTCTGGCTTCTGTGTGGCAGATTTTCTAGTTCTAACTTTCTCATGGTACACACATATCACAGATATCTCAAATAGACATGCAGGGGCCTCTGAGCTCCTAACTTTCTCCATGTGGTGAATGCAGCTCCCACAAAACCCCGTTCAACTACTGGGTGTCTGTTCCAATAATATATTACTCAAGCTATGGTCCCCGTCACCTTGCAGGTGATGCTCTTGGAATGCACCAGCAAGCTGGCTCAAGCCTAGCTCTTCCTGGTGGAACTTGACAAATGAACAACAGTAAACTCACTCATACTTCCTATGCCACATGGAAGGATTGAAAATTCTTCCTCTGTTTACCCATTCCCACCTTGCTCCAAATATTACCTCATTTCTGTTTTGGTCTCAGTGCTTAGCAATGTCTCTCAGACACTTACCAGGTTTGCTGCATCAGCAGACATCCAACTGGGAGAAAGAAATTTCAATTTCCTTTTTTTGAGGCACTACTGGTATTCTCAAGGACTTCTCTTGGCATGGACACATGACTTCCTCAGTGTACCTGGGAACAGGTACTTGAGCTCTCATATATATGATCAGTTTCATAAACCCTCATACTCATTGCTAGATCCCTCCTGAGAACTGTATCTGTCCTAAAGACACTTACATTTGGAACAGAGTATTGTGATTTAACGTTTTTTTGTTTTTTTTATTTTTATTTTTATTTTTGAGACAGAGAGAGACAGAGCATGAATGGGGGAGGGGCAGAGAGAGAGGGAGACACAGAATCGGAAACAGGCTCCAGGCTCCGAGCCATCAGCCCAGAGCCTGACGCGGGGCTCGAACTCACGGACCGCGAGATCGTGACCTGAGCTGAAGTCGGCCGCTTAACCGACTGAGCCACCCAGGCGCCCCAGAGTATTGTGATTTAAGGAACATGGTGAAAATTGTTTACTCTTCTTTCCACTGTCCTTTGGAAAATATCTGAATTGGGTATATATATATATATGTATGTATGTGTATATATATATATATATATATATATATATATATATATATGCTGAGTTCTATTTCATTAAAAGTGTCCCTAGTTTTCTGTATGTCTGTGTAACAAATGACCCATTTTCAGAGCATATGTGGTGTAATAGCCCTTATCTTGTCTTTCTAGGAGGTAGTTTCTCATGGACCCAAACAGAGCTTCTTAATGGAGATTTATAATATCAAAAGAGATTACATGAGAACCAAGTAATTATTCTTCATGTATGAATATCAACCAATTTATAAAGGAGTGAAATTAAACATTGAAGTTAATTATATGGACAATCTCACATTTGTGGACCAATTAGGGCTCTTTGGTTGCAAGCAACAGAAACCAATTTCCCCCCTATATTAAGCACAAAGGATGTTTATTAGTGGTTGTTGGGGGTTTTACAGAATTGAGAGGAGGCTGAAATGCAGTGCAAGCAGCTTGACATTCATGAGGCAATAGTGAGGTCTCCTCTAGGGAAGGAATGAAATCCAGCCGTGGCTCCTGTTCATCTGTCATCCTGCTCCAGTTCTAGATCCCATGGGAGTATATCCCATTGGCCAAACTCAGGCCATAGATTTCACTCTTAAATTCACTCTGGAAGGGAGAGCAAGGGTTTGACAGAAGGTGTCTTCAGGAAACTGCCATATTCTGAAGGAGGCATTGATCTGTGGTCCCACCAAGACTGCACAAAGTGGGGGAGCTGTATCCCTTACAAAACTGGGTGCTGTTAGGACAGAGAAGCAGTTGCTGGCCAGTCAAGAACTGATGGCCAGTCTCTCTTTACCAGAAGCTCATCCTTGTCCTCTTGCTTGGGGGTTTCAGAGCTACCTCAGGCTACGTTTCAAGGTTGTTCCCATACAGCATTGCCCATCTTCCCTTATCTTGGTTGTATGGAGAACTCTACAGTCTTCCTCTGCATTAAGGTGGTATTTCTCAATCATTAGTTGTATATGGGCTGTACTGTCTTCTTGTGCCTCATAAACATGCCTCTTGCTCAGGCATCCCTTTTATGAAAATCATTCCTCTGGTTCAATTTGCTCTACTTCCTGGTCAATGTCCATTTTCTTCTACAATTTTCCAATTGCGCTTATGCTTACTGGTAGAATACTTCTCAGTTGTGGATTCCCCTTCTAGACTGTCCTTCCTGCTTTGGACTCAGTACCCATTTGTCTGAACTTAGATTTGTTTTTTTTTTTTGTTTCAGTGCAATTATCCTCCCCATTTCTGTGCTGCCTATCTCTGCTCCTCGAGTATGTGCCCTCTGGAATGTAGAGCAGCAAAGGTCTCAGACTGTACATTCTTATTCACATTACTCACGTGAATTAGAGACCACACAATCGCTTCCTGACCACCGGTGTCACTAACATCACCAGTCACTTCTTTCTCCCTCTCTATCTGAACAAAGGAAAGTCTCTTAATGTCCCTGAGGAACACTTGTGGTTTTAGAAAATAGTCTTAGCTACTTGGGAATAGAGGCCTAACAAGACTAATCTTCCTTCTGGTGAATCATATGTTCTGTCCTGTACAGTACCCTTGGCATACACAGGAGCATCCTAGGTTGGCCAAGTACTAGATTGCTGACCTTAGAGCTGTCAAGACCAATATAGGAATAGCAGAGCCAAAACCTGGAAGTGGATGACATGGATACTGAGAGTGTAAACAGATGAACTATACCAGTTCAGGGTTTATGATTGTCAAGGACAACATCTTTAAAATTATCAGCTCAATGTTTTTATTCCCGTTGCTTATGAGCCCCCTAAGGGTTGTTGCCATGTCTAGTTTATTCACCAATGTATCTTCCATCTATGCAAAGGGCCTGGCACATAATGCTTAATAAATTTTGCTTGAATGATTGAATGAATGGTCAATCAGTCAACCAATCCATTTTAATTAGTTTTAATTCCTTTAAACACCAGACTACTGACACTTATACATCTCTCTGTCTTCAAGCCACAGTCCTTTGAGCTAGGTTCTGAAAGGAAAGCCCTTACAGGAGACTCTTGTTTGTTTCTCTGGGGTTAAAGTAACGGGCATAAGTGAATGTAATTATTTACTACCTATTTTGTGTATGCCATACCAGCTATCAACCTCCTTCTCTAGTCCCCTTTTCCTGGATGGTGGCAGTATGGATTTTTTTTTTTTTTGGTAGTATGGATTTTTAAAATTCATTATTTATTTTTCCGTTTCTTCCCCTTTCCTATAATCTCTCTTTAGAGTTGACCTGTCTCAAACTTTCAACCCCTAAGCTGCCTCTTCTATTGCTACTCATGGATTTCATATTTATTTCTCTTTAGGCCATTTGCAAAACTCAGAAGCACGATTTCCACTTTTATGTCACTAGAACAGGTATCCAGCAAATAGCAGAGATACAGTGAGATATTAGTCACCAAGTACTCAGTAGACATTGATACCCTGATAATTTACACGACCATTTTGTGTAAGTCTCAACTTACAAATGTGCTTGCTTTCTTAGACTAAAGGTAAGTAGCCAGTATATTCAAGAGACTTTTGAAAGTCTTCCAGTGTTTCCAGCTAATCTTGTAGGAAGGGAAAAAATAGATATCATTTTGCAATTTATGTTTTTACCAGCATGCAATGAGTACATTCAATTGACTCCAAATGTTTTGCACATTCTAATTTTTGTCCCCTATTGTTTTCCCCTGTTGACTTCAAGTTAATGCATAATTTGAAGTAGGACATCCCTCATAAATTCTATATCATCAGAGTAATGTGGCTTTGATGATATACTGCATTTTAAATGAGCTCTGCCACAAAAGGACGATGGGGGGCCCAAGAGGTTTTTTTTCTTTCTTTTTCTTTTTTTTTAAAATTTCCTTCTGTTCTTGCAGTGTGAGAAGTCTAATTATAGTTAGCAGCAAACAGCAGTGTTTCTTCAGCTAGTGTGGCTTGTGAGGTCTCTTCAGATTTTTATAGTATGATATCTTCAGATTTTTATAGTATGTGTCTCAATCCCAACAAGTAGAGATCAGTCTTAAGTGGAAAGAAAGATTAAGGGGAGATTGATAATGCTGGACATGAGTAACGTTGGTCTGCCACAGTCAAGTTCACTAATGCATTCTTGTGACTTATTTTACTTATGGGAGTTAAGTAACATTTCTAGAATATTAGAAATAATTTGGGGGAAGAGGCATGGCTTACCTAAACTATATGTAGGGAGTGATTGTTATTTCTTCTAGTGTTGTGCTAATATGAGAGGATCTCTCTCTCTACATTGCCTTTCCCAGGGAGGAAGCCAAATGTATACTCATGCTTATTGTAGGATGTATAGCAATAGCTGATCACAGTTCTTCTGGGAATCTTCTTAAAATGCATATTCTCTTGAGTTAGGTCTAGGGTGAAGCCTACGATTCTGCATTTCTTACAAGCTTTCAAGTGACAACAATGCTACTGGTTTATCACAGTATGAATAGCAAGATTTTATAGGGTGTTAACCAAGAATAAACACACTTGTATGTGGGTGTCTCTGCAATAGAGTTGCATATATAGAGGAGAAATAAAAACAGGTATTAATATATACTACCTAATTTGAAATGAGTCATAATGGCATGATTTGATACCACAATATAGGTGGCCACTATCTTTATGCCCTTTGTGTAGTTGAGGCCTATACAGCTTGGAGAGATTTAGTGCCATGATCACGTTGCACTGCTAGTGATAGTGGAGTGCATGCTGGAGACAGAGTTTGAACCCGGGCATTCTGCTTTCAGAGACCATGCTTAAATGCCTATAGTGCCCATAGACTATTGCCTCAAATGAAGTTTGTCTAGAGTGTAGTCTCTAGAGTTTTGCCATCTTTACCATCATAAACTCTTAATTAAATGAATATTTATTGAGTACCTGAGAGCATGTCTTCAGGCTTTGCAGTTGACAAGAGAGGGTGATATGGTCCCACTGACGTCCAGCAAATAGCCCTCATTGCTAGCTGAAATCCAAGGGGGAGACATATGAATATAAAATAAAGTCATCATCTAAAATAATTGGCTGGATGGAGAAAATGACTTATGGGACAAAATAAAGAAATTTAGATTCTAGGAACTTTGAGGTCAACTGCAGATTAATTCTATCTTTGTTTAGATTTATGCTTTTTAATCCTTTTTATTCAAGTAAAATTCACATGGCATAAAGGTAACCATTTGAAAGTGTACAATTCAGTGGCATTTAGGGCATGCACAATGTTGTGCAGCCATCACCTCCAATAAGCCCCTGAAAGATGCTCAACATTATTAGTCATCAGAACAATGAAAATCAAAACCACAATGAGATACCATTTCACACCTACTAGAATGGCTATATTAAAAAAAAAAAAAGAAAGAAAGTAAAATGTTGTCAAGGGTGTGGAGAAACCTTCATAAATTGCTGTTGGGATTGCAAAATAGTACAACTGCCATGGAAAACAGTTTTTGGGGGTTCTTAAAATGTTAAACATAGAATTATTACTGGCTTTTGATGACTGAGTTTCTTTGCCTTTTTTCAACTATATCTTTAGTTTTCTCACTGCTTCTTCCAGAATTTGTCTTGATTGCTAACATTCAGTTCTTCAGCACATATCAGTATAGTAGCCATTGATATCCAAACTTGCTATCTTAGAATCAAGGGATTATTTCCTCATCACAAGAATTCATTTTCTTTCTTAGCTGGGACCAGAGAGGGAGGGTAAGAGTTGCCACTCACCCTGCCACAAGTAGCCTGTTATCCCAGGTACTGTATTCACTGTGTCATATAGAGTGTCCATATAATTAAAATAAGAATTGTCTCCCATAGCTCTCTATATGGGACAGACTTCTCTGACTCCAGGAGAAAGAACATAAAATGGCTTTTGGTGCAGAAAGTATCTACGCCATGGCTGCTGCAGGAAGATTGCATTTGAATCACTGGGAAGAATGATAGGGGCAGAATTAAACCCTAATTCTGCCACTTGCCAGATGTGTAACCTTGTGCAAATCATTTGACTTACTGGGGCCTCAGTTTCTCCAAATAAGTCACATTGTGGCACCTAATGAAAATGGCTGCTGATTAAATAAGATGATGCAGGAAAGAATTCAGCATAGTGTGTGGCACATAGGACTCCATGCCAACTATTATTGTATTGTGGCTGTGGTTGTCCCTACCCTAGTTCTCTACCTTGTTCTACAGTTTGGATCTACTTACACATCACAATCACTTTTTTTTTTTTAACTTCTGTGACTCTCATTTTCCTCCTACAAGCTAATTGCCTTTTTCCTTCTTTTTGAACATTTTGAATGTTTTTGAATAAGACAAACTTTAAACAGTTTTTGAAAGTTTTTTCCACACATAGTCAACCTAAGAGTGAAAGTTTTACAGTGTTTAAGAGAAAGGGAGGTCTAGTGTTTCCAGGTGTATGCAGCAACCCCACATGCCCACCAGTCTCTGCCCTTAAGCGTACAGGCTTAAGAATCTTCCTTAAAATTTTTTTAAGTTTATTAATTTGAGAGAGAGAGAAAGGAGGGAAGAGAGAGAGAGAATCTCAAGCAGGCTCCACACTGTCAGCACCGAGCCCAACACAGAGCTCAGTCTCACAAAGTGTGAGACCATGACCTGAGCCAAAACCAAGAGCTGGGTGCTTAACTGACTGAGCCACCCAGGTGCCCCAAGAATCTCACTTCTGATGAACTAGAGAAGCAGGTTGCCCTTACCAGGTCAGTTGAAGGACCCAGTGCCTATATATAGTGATCTGATTTAGTACAAGGCTTGGAGAATCCAACTTGTGACTATAGAGGCATATTTTTACCTTATTGTGTACTTCACTAATTGAATGTTCTTAGAAGCAGATTTTGATCTTAAGTCTGATGAAATTCCCCTTTAAAGTTGTTAACTCGTAGATGGCCACAAAATGAGATGGTTATAAGAAACTCAACTCAGCCATTGTCCAGAAATTTCATGAATGCTCATCACACATCTGTGATGTCTTTGTTGACAACTTTTTATATATAATGCATAAAAGATGATTAGATTTTAAAAATTCATTTATCACTTTATCTGATAAATTAAAACAATATCTAAAAAAACTATTGGATTTTCTTACCTCGTTTTAGGTTTTTTATTAGAGAAAGAGAATACTAGTAGATTATTTTGTTTTAAATTATATTTACAATATTTCTACATTATAAATCTATTAAAATATCTGTTCTCTGACTTCTTAGAGTTTAGGTCAGTGATTATCTGGTATCAGAAGAAATCCCTGCCTAGATCACCCAAATATTTCCACACTATGAGATAGTACCAAGAGCAAGCAGTAATCGTATTAACCAGGAATGGATAAAGTACTTTTATAAAGAGGAATCCTAGGATAAGGACACTTTTAGAGGTGGAAGAATTCTAAGGTATTTCTAAATAATGAAGAATCTTATTTTTTAAAGGTAAGGTGTTCTTGTTATAAGGTTGCACAGTCAGTTGATGATGGATTACAGATTAGAACCCTTGGAGTCTGCATAATGGTATGATGGTTCTAAGTCCTTCCATGTTAGATTTGGAACAGACAGTGGTTGTAGGTTCTCCTAGAATAGTCTTGGAAAGAAACTTTGAGATCAAGCTAACCTCGTCAATCACCGGTTCAGATGAGCACTGGATGTTGTATGGAAACCAATTGGACAATAAATTTCATATTAAAAAATTAATGAATGAATGAATAAATAAATAAATAAATTTAAAAAATAACCTCCTCATTGTATATATAGAAGACTCTGACATTCATTTATCTAACTAGTATTTATGGAAAACTTACTAAGTGCCAAACACTTAGGTCTAAACAGAGGTGACAGCACTGACCAAGACTACAAAGTTCCTTTTTCACATGGAGCTTCCATCCCAATGCAGGAATCAGACCATAAACAGGTAAGTTGATGATCAGTTGAGAAGCACTCGGGTGACAATAATGCAGGGTGATTTAGTGGCACCAAAAATAGGTGTAGCAAATGGAAGGCATTAGTAAGGAGTAAGGATATTGGGTTTTTTCCTAAGTGCAGTGGAAAGACACTGTAGAGTTTTAAGTATGATAGGATTGATACTTAAAAGACCTCTTGGACAGCTATGTGGAGAATCTGTTGTAATGGGTCTAAGGGGCAAGCAAGAAGACCAACTAGTAGGCTGATATTGTGGCTCAAAAGAGAGATGATGCTAGCAATGGGGAGGCAGAGAAGTAGTAGACAGATAAGGGATATATGCTGAACATAAAGATGAGGACTTGCCTCTAGACTAAGTATGAGAAGAGAGCAAGACGACTTTAAAATAACTGTAATGTTTTTAGCTTGAGCATCTGAATGGATGAACCCAAGAAGTTTGCATCAGGATTGCAACTAGCATTCACAGTATTGATTTACATCTGTTTTTAGAATAAATCTCGAGATTCACAAGCTATGCCTGACCAGAAGTCAGATGCTCATTTGCTTCTTTGCTCTTTCTCAAATAACACCTCACCTAGGGCTGGATTGTGGGGTGGAGTAAACTCAGGGATCAGCACAGCTGTGCTGTGGAGGTTCACCCTGCTGCTTGCTTTCCTTTGAGTCCAATGATGGCAGAGCTGAGGGATGTCTCAGTGGGTAATAGCATGATCAACTTCCCTGCATGGGACTACAGTCTTAGACAAGGGTTCTGCCTTCTTGGGTGCTGCGATCATCTTCTTTTGTAAGACTGTCTGTGAACTTCATTAACCTGCCATTGACTTCCTCTTGATACATTAATGGGGACCACACAGTGTTGAGTCACAGTTTGAAAGGATGTTTGTCATCACAGTGTGACATCTCTCTGCTCCCTGACACTCTGCTGTTTGTCATTCCTCTTCCTGTGCTCTCCCTCCCCAGGCTAGTCTATCCTTTGGCAGTGATCACATCCAAGCCAATTTGGATCAATTCTTTTGTTCATTTCAAATTTAAATGAGCTTAATGTTTAGCAGCTGATGAAATGTATACTCAAGATGTGGCACATTCGTACGCTGTGCCTTAGGTTGAGCATGTTGGAATTTCATAGGTGGGGAAAAGCATTCTCTTGCTTCATGTTTAAAATTCATAGTACAGTGTTTCTTTCCTACAGCCTGTAGCTTATGAATTCAGGAACCCTGGGCATTTTAACAGCTGCCTGTCATTAAGATACTTTACTGCCTGTGACTTGAAAAGATGGAAGGGCAGAAACCTCTTGGACTATATTCACCCTCATGTATGAGCATGAACAAGGTCTGCCTGAAGAAATATTTTCTTTCTTAACTATGACTTCTGACTTGGAAGCTTATTTCTTCCCTCTCTTTGACCTTCTCTCCCCACACCTTGGGATTTCACTTTTTATATCTCACTGTGACTCAGGGAAGACCTTTGCTGCTCTGTTTTTCTTTGTTTTCTACTTACATGCCCTTCTGGCCTGAATGATTTTTACTTGATTAGAGAGAGACACTTTGAGGGAAGTGCACAGGATTGTGTGAAGAATTTTCCCTGAGAATCACACTGAAGCATGGCCAAATAAGTTAGAGTCTCTTTCTAAATACTCTGTAAGACAAATTTTCTAAAATGTCACAGTGGGGTTTTCCTTGGGAGAAGATGTATCTAGGCAGGGCACCCTGCATTTAAAAAAAAAAAAAAGGAGGGAAGGGAAAGGTATAAAGATCATTTGGACATTGGGGGACAAAACAATTCAGGGCACTTTCCTTTTAAGCTTAAAAGGTGTAAAAGACAGAGATCATGAAAAGCACTGTGTCTGTGATTTCTTACGTTTGCCATTTCTGTATATAAAAATATGTGTATGAGATACTTGCTGAGTGTTCCATCTTGTGCCATCTTGCACTCTGAGCTATTTGAGACCTGGAAATGTCTTGTCTTTTTCTGCATCCCTAGCATCAATAGAGTATCTCACACATAAGCACCCAGTGACTGCCACTCTTTTTGTGCAGAAGGCAATGGCCCTATTTGAGGGTAACATCCCTATTATGGTACATGGGATCTACTGTGAAAGAAAAGAGATGCTTCTGGGCAATCACATATATGGTGACAAGAAATTAACCTGATAACGCTGAGCATGTTCAAATCAAGAATGTTTAGATAGTAGCAAATCGTTACTGGTATGAAAGAAACCTTTCCCCACTTCCAGTCTGTAAAACACCTAGTAAATATTTGCAAGTAAATTATTTCTCTGTTGCATTGTGCAGTTTATATAAATTGATGTTCTAGGAGGTACTGTAGTTTAGCTTTCATAGGATTTCATAGAAATTTTTCCATATGGGTTCAGCTGTCTCATTATTACCATTTGTAAGTGACTATTCAGATAGTTTCTTCTCATCTTCAAATCATGCCATTTCAAATGTCCTTTTTTTTTTTTTTAACTTAATGGTTCCCCATAAGAAGTTTGGTGTATTTGAGGACCCTACCTACAATTTCACTTACTGCATATCAACCCCATACTAACTGTGTGCCTCTGGACAAGTTTCTTTACCTTTTAAAATTACAGTTTCCTCATTTTTAAAATAGAGACAATACTAATTTCTTAAAGTTTGTGTTAGAATTGAACGAGCTAGGGTATGTAATATGCTGAATGATGCCAGACACACAGAATTGGTCAGTAAAGGGTCCCCATTGCCAATGTTCCTATTATTGAGCTCCATCCAGTTTGGAATCAGTTACCTTTGCCCAGTAGCACTGTTTGTACATATCTGCTTTTATAATTATTAGTTGAGTTAATTTTTTATGGGGGATGTGAAAAAGGGTGATTGAGCATAGGTTATTCAGTTTAAACTAATGGATTTTTTTTTTTATGGGCTGACCATCTGTCAGGGAAGTGGCAGAAGGCATTCCAATAGGACTGAGTTGAATTAAATTAGGAGATAAAAGTAATAATAATGGCTTTCCTCCAAATGAGATCTCAAAATCTGTCTGTTTTTTCCTAGCTCCACTGTTACCACTTTGATCGAAGCTACCTACATCTGGACTCCTAACCACCTAATGGGTCTCCTATTTCCATTGTCCCCTAATCCAATTTTTATAGAAAATCAGAGTGATCATTTTATTATTCAAGTCAGGTCACTTCACCACATCCCTTCTACACTCCCAACTGTGGAAAAAAAAAAAAAAACAACTGATAAAATAAAAATGGATAACTTGGCCTGCAGTCCCAGTATCATCTGGCCTCTTGCTTTTCTTTCCAACCTATATCTCTCCAAACCTTCTTTCCTAGGGCTCTAAACAGGCCTCCATGTCCTTTCTTGTCTTAGAGATATATTCTGTCTGCCAAAGGGTGCTTCCTATAACCATCACCTGGCAAGGTCACCCTTGTGTCAAGTTTTAGCTTAGGCTCTGCAGCGAGGCAGAGGTCTGACCCCTCTATTAACTGTCCCCAGTGATCTCATTGCTTTCTGTGTCTGTATTACTCTGATTCCAGTTTATAATGGTCCATTTGTTGTGGTGGTTTCTTATGAAACTACTCACCATTGTATAACTAGAACTCAACTCAGTGGTCTGATGAATGAAGAAAGTTTCCAACTACAAACTACAAAAGATGTGTATTGATGTGTATTATCCAGTTTGGACTCATGGCATCCTTGTAAGAAAGGCACATGCTGGACCAACTCAAATGTATACGTGAGGAATCTAAAGCTCACTTTGGTAGAGGCTTGGAAATGGAAGAACCGGGTCTTAATCTCAGAATTTTCATGCCAAGTCCAGGACTCTTTCATCTCCAGTACTGTGCATCCCAGACACTCTATCGTGGTCTAGATACTCCTTGTGTATTGTTTGTCTGGGATGGGTCACTTTTCATGAAGCATTTGAGCAAGCATTCTCATTGCATTCATATCATCTGCCAAACACTGTCCTGGGCACATGCCAGGCCTTTTCTCATCCAGTCTGTCTCAGGATGCTGTAAAGTATTGTATGTATCAGCATACGTACAATATGGGCTGCCATTGCAAACTATCACAAACTGGATAGTTTAAAACTATAGACATTTCTTATCCCCCAGTTCTTGAGTCAGAAAGCCCCAAATCAGGGTGTCAGCAGGACCATGCTCCCTCTGAAACCTGTAGGGAAATTCTTCCTTGCCTCTTCCTACCTTCTGGTGGTTTGTTAGCCATCTTTGGGCATTCCTTGGATTGTAGCTGTGCCACTGCCCTCTCTGCCTGCATCATGTCAAGATGTTCTTCTCATGTACCTCCACAGCACTTTCCCTTTGTTCAAAATTTCTATAAGGATAGCAGCCCTACTAGATTAGGGCCCACCCTAATGACCTCCCTTAACTTGATTCCATCTGCAAAGACTCTATTTATAAGTTAACTCACATTCGCAGGTTCCGGGAAATAGATGTTTAACATACCGTATTTTGGGTGAGGGGGACCCAATTCAACCCATACCCTTACAGTTCCATATCTTTAGCAGGTACATATCCCATTCCCTTTTCACAAATGGGTCCGTAGTCTCTGTAACATACCCCAAGGCTTCACAGTTTGTAATTGGCAACGTGAAGCTCAAATACAGTTTAGGATTCACAAGTCTATGCTTGGCTTTCGGACCAGATCGATGGACCAGTTTCCAAGCCTCTAAAATCATAGCTTGGTCAGGTAGATCCAGTTAGCTTTGGAAAAAAGCAAAGCAGGGTGCATTTTCTTTATGCAAAGTGAGCTTGGTTAGGAGAGGCAGAAGTTTAAAGTGCCTGAGTGTGTGTTTTATAACTATCCCTGCATGCGGAAGCAGAGATGTGTTCCTCCCTTGCCCTACTCTCCCACATTTAGAATAAAGTGTCTGATATTCTTTTAAAGGGAGACAAGACATTCTTCATTTTAATTGGGGGGGAAAGTTCATTATGAAGTCTTCTTTCTCCGAATAGTTCCCTAAAGTTGGATGTAGTGTCTACATTGTTTTCTTTCTCTTCTCTTCCCAGGAATCATTACCAGCCCTGGTTGGTGATTTATAATCACATTCCCAACAAATTCCACTGTTGTTAATGACTACTTATTTTTCTATACAAATGGTTTTTGCTCTCCTTCCTGAGGACAATTAACTAAGAAACTGGTCATAAATTACTGATAATGATCAGTTTGTCAGAGATGATTGTCGAACGGAGCCATCTTCCATAGTAATTAGATAAAGTTTCTTTAATTGCTGATAACAGCAAACTGTGGTTATTTTTTTTCCTTTTTTTTTTTTTTTTTTTTTTTTTAGATTCTCACTCATGACATCTTCCTGGAAGTCAGGAATAATAACGTTTTTTTTTTTTTTCTTCTTCTTCACCTGAAGGAGGGGAGATGGAAGAAACATTCATCATTTACAGGCTTCCAGAAATATAATAAATGTGACAGCTTTTCACAGTTTCAAATGCGACAACTGATCTTTCTAAAGCAGAGATCAGAGAAAACCTTCTCTGGGACACATTTCTTTTAGGCAGGAAGCAGGGGTCCTTCCTGGTCATGTTTGATTTTTTTTTCCTCAGGATCACATCTCTCATATTTGCATCTAAACCTTGGCCTTAAAATGTGACTTCTTTGAACTCTGGAAGGGAATGGTATTTAATTCACAGGGTTTCTCACTGTTAGGATGCTGATTAAACCCCAGCCTATTTTTGTATGTCAGGCTCTGGTGGACCCTTAGCTGGGAAATAAAGAGGAGAGCTACCACAATGTATAGAGACAGGATGGTGTCTTTAATCACAGGTCTTATTATCTATTAGCTTATTAATATGCTCAATCAGAATATTCATTGGTGTGGAAGTACGAGGACCTACTATTAACATTCTATAAAGGATATACATATTTTACACAGTGAAGGGTGGTTTACATTTAATCCAATTTAATATATCAGTTGACTGACATTCCTTGAACATTGTTAGTCTTGGGTCCTGCAATACTTTATAATCCCCTTCAGTTTCATAACTGTTTCTTGTTTTTTGGAGATTTTTTTTCTTTGTTTGTTTTATTTTTGGTTTTGTTTTTTTGTTTTTGGGGTTTTTGTTTGATTTTGCTAGATGGCAACAACTGTCAAGCAAGCTTTGGTGTCTGAGATTATCTGAATCATTCTGGCAGTTTAGAAAACAGTGTGGTGTTAAAAGAACAGAGATGAGGATTCCAAAGGGGTTCTTAATAACAAAGAAACTGGGGAAGTGTATCACATCTCTTTAAGCTCACTAGGTTTTATTATGAGAAGGAGAGCTACAACCAGCTCAGAATTATAATGTGTTATGTTACAGGATATTTAGGTACTGATTTCATCAGGATTCCTCCACTTTCACATGAAAAAAATAAAGACACACACATGCACATCAAATATATTTAAGAAAACTTAAAGTGTGGGTTATGGAACTAGGCAACACAAAAGGTAGGCTTCAGGTGTGGTTGAGTCTCAAGCTTTAATGATGTCACAAGGACTCTAATTCTCTCTTAGATCTGCTTGCCATCTTATATCAGGGTTCACTGGGCTTCTACTATATGCGTCCTCTGAGAAGTTATCACCTTTTGGAGGATACCTCAAAAATCCTAGGGAAGGCTCTGATTGGCCAATTTGAATCATATGCCTGCTACTGGGCAAATCCCTGAACTATAAGACTGGGATCTTCTTTTTTTTTTTTAATTTTTTAATGTTTTTATTTATTTTTTAAGGAGAGAGAGAGAGAGAGAGAGAGAGAGCGAGCGAGCGCGCACGAGCAGGGGAGGAGCAGAGAGAGAGGGAGACACAGAATCTGAAGCAGGCTCCAGGATCCAAGCTGCCAGCACAGAGCCTGGTGCAGGGCTCAAATCTACGAACTGTGAGATCATGACCTGAGCCGAAGTCGGACGCTTAACCAACTGAGCCACCGAGGCACCCCAAGACTGGGATCTTCTGATTGATTGGTCTTAAGTCTCATTCCATAGGGATGAGGCAGGGGGTGGTGGTGGGATGTAGAGCTCCACCTAAACTATGTAAATAAATATAAAGTAGGATAAAGATGGTTCCCCAAAGTAAAGGATTTGGGGTAGATCAGACAATAAAACAAATAAAGTTAAGTAAAGGGACCCTCTCATTCACTCTTTTGCAGTCAGCCAAGTGTTGCCCAGTTGTTTTCTCTGCTTGCCAAGTTTTATCTGCTTTTCGTGGGAGGATCTACTTTTATAGTAGATTTTCTGGCACTTCCTGAACATTGCCCTAATAGAGGTGACAGTTTCAAGCCCACCGTAAAAGTCTAGTGTATACTAAATGACTCAACCTAAAATACTTTTCTCAAATGTTTCCACACTAAAACTGTTCTCTTTGTCCTGCCTGGATCTCCTCTTCCCTTGCCATCCCCCACCCAACCCATCTCTGACTGTTTCCTCATGAATTTTTTTTCCTAGCAAGGGCCCAAGCCAATTTCCTCTTCCTCTATGTTCCCATTGGAACTTGTATCTTTCTTATAATACCTAGAATGTTCAAGTTTTTTTTTTTCAACGTTTTTTTTTTATTTTTATTTTTTTATTTTTATTTATTTTTGGGACAGAGAGAGACAGAGCATGAACGGGGGAGGCGCAGAGAGAGAGGGAGACACAGAATCTGAAACAGGCTCCAGGCTCTGAGCCATCAGTCCAGAGCCTGACGCGGGGCTCGAACTCACGGACCGCGAGATCGTGACCTGGCTGAAGTCGGACGCTTAACCGACTGCGCCACCCAGGCGCCCCTAGAATGTTCAAGTTTTAATTTTAGTTCTTAAGAATCCATTTCTTTCTTTGGAAACAGGGTACCATTTTGTAGTTTCCTTTTAATAACTTCCATGATTGGTAGCACAGTGCCTGGTTCCACATAGGGATATAATTCTGGTGAATTTTTCTGGACAAGACTAATTGAGGAAGTAAGCACTTTGGCCACTCCATTAGCATTTGGGTTTAGCTGTGTTTTACTATGGGGATGTGAAAGTGGGCCTTAAGTAATCATTTGGAGGAATACAGGAGGACAGCCCACTGCTGTAAGAGAAGTAGGGGAAGGTTGTTTTTGTTGAGGGACCCATGGGAATTTGCCTCACCTGGCCTCATTTTACATGGTAATTGCTCTGAGTTCTAAGTTATAGGAGGACAAGTTCATCTCTCTATGATTAACACAAATCAAGGGTCCTTTTTGCATGTCCATGTAGATATGGCCGAAACCAGAAAAAAACACCTTTTCATTCATTCATCAAATTTTATAGAGTACCTAGTATGTTCTGGGGATATGTGATGGTAAAATATACATAGCTCATGCCCTCATGCTTGGAAGTTGATTGCCTGGGGTCTGGTCTGTGGCTTTCTGTGAGATTATTCTCTGTGGGATTTCAGAGTATCTATTTAACAACCCTATACTTAGGACCACCTGGGTAGCTCAATCAGTTAAGCATCCAACTCTTGATTTCATCTCAGGTCATGATTTCACGGTTTGTGGGTTTGAACCCCAGGTTGGGCTCTATGCTGAGAGCACAGAATCTTAGGATTCTCTCTCTCTCTCTCTCTGACCTCCCCTGCTTATTCATATTCTCTCTCTCTCTCTCTCTAAATAAGCATTTAAAAAAACATTGGAAAACAAACAAACAACTGTACACTTAAATTGTCTTATCTATAAAATGGGGGCAGATAGCTACTTCATGGAGCTATTGTAAGGATTAAAGGAGCTACTACTTGTATAATGTCCAACACATAGTGAGTGTTCATCAAGCAACGGCTATTACTTATTGACTCATGAGGCCTACAAGCTGATGGAACAGACATTAATCAAATGATCATACTCAAAATATAAATTTTGACATAATCTGAAGAAGAGTTGTTTAATATTATGAACACTTACAGCATACAATTCTTTAAGACTTGCCTGGCAATGCATAATTAATCTATCTTTCTATAAGATCATCTGCAGATTAGAAGCAAAATGAACAATTTATCAATTTTTGATGATTGCTAATAAGGCAGTAGTTATATGTGGCTGAAATGGTCCTTAGCCAACCTGGATTTCAGTGCTGCTATGATTATCAATGGTATTAGGTCTCATATTCTGCCAGGATAATTCTTCTCTCTCAGTTCTTTGGCCATTTTGGAAGGGGAGAAGCTTTTAGCTTAATGTCCTTCAGAATCCTATCTAATCCTTAAAAGACCGGGGAAGTGTGTGTCTTGTGGACTTCAAAAGGGTTTTCTTCTCCTTTTCCAGTCATTTCCACTTTCTAGTCAATTTGGAGTATCCATCAATTCAACCAAGGGAGGCAAGGAAAAATATCCATGCCATTTCTGCTTGGTACCATTGATTGTGCTTTAGAAGTCACTTTATTACTCACCACTTCTTGTTGGCGCAGTGGGGTTCATGTTATAGCCAAGCTATTCCAGTGTTTGGAAAAGGTAGAACACATTCAATCAGTTTGGTTCCTTTGAAAATCTTACTTTAAGTTGGATTAGACCAGTGATGAAAATGGTGACAGTGTTTAAAGGAGAGGAGCCCTTTTACTGTAAAAGGAAAACTCTACAATTAATATCAAGGAGACATTCAGAGCAACAGATAATAGCCCAGCATCTGGGCTCCGACAGATCTAGTCTGCCATGGCTGAAACCTTGGGCTAGTTTATTCATTTATCTGAAACTTAGTAATGCTATCTCCAAAATGGAAACAATTATTGACAATGGATTTTTAATGGATTTCAAAAATAAATTTTAATGGATTAATACATTTTAAAGTGAATTTTTAAATCCATTTTTGTTGGCTTTTCCCTGATTGAAGGAGATACTACCTGCAAAATAGTCAGAAGATTGTCTGGTATATGGTAATTACTGATTAAATAATAGTCATTGTCCTAGTGTTGTATCCATTGATGACTATGATAAACAAGAACTCTTGAAGAATTTTGAGGTTTGATGAGTGATTCTTTTACCTTCTAAATTTTTAGCCCTTAGAAAAGAGAAGAAATCAAATGTTTATGTTCCCCTTGTCACAAAAATTTAGTTATATGGTATATTTTCATATATGTGTATATACTTTTTTTTTTACTTACAATGTATATAGAATACATATACACACAAAACTGTGTAGTTATAGCATATGTAATATATTTAATATAGACTAATATAGAGTATATTTAGATGTTATATTATTAATATATTTATGTATTATAAAGTATGTCTAGTGCTATATTCTGTTTTATGCTATACAAAATATGACAAAATAAGTAATATGTTGTTAGTTGATACATATTTTTTCTATCTCTGTTGGACTCTTTTTCCAATTAAAAATAAGGAATTATTAGTATGCTGTTTGTTCAGCTTTTGTTTCATTATCATAAACTTCATTTTGCAATCCAGCTAGACTTGAAAGGGACCCATGGAACTGCAACAGGAGCACAAAGATTACAGGAGATTTTGATCCAAAGGGGGTGCTCTCCCGAGCTACAGAAGGAATGATCTGGTAGTTAAGATAAAACACAAGTCAGATTTATTAGGTTTGTCCACACTCAGCAGTGGTCATCTTCTTGCTGGTCTTGCCATTCTTGGACCCAAAGTGCTCCATGGCTTTCACGGTGTCCATGCCCTCCTTCACCTTGCCAAACACGATGTGCTTGCCATCCAACCACTCAGTTTTGACAGTGAAGATGAAAAACTGGGAACCGTTTGTCTTGGGTCCAGCATTTTCCATGGACAGGATGCCAGGACATATATACTTCAGGATGAAATTCTCATCATCAAATTTCTCCCTATAGATGGACTTGCTGCCAGTGCCATTATGTCATGTGAAGTCACCACCCTGGCACATAAATCCTGGAATAATCCTGTGAAAGCAGGAAACTTTGTAACCATTTCTGTTCTCCCCAGTGCTCAGAGCATGAAAGTTCTCTGCTGTTTTTGGAACTTTGTCTGCAAACAGCTCAAAGGAGACATGGCCTAAGGGTTCACCGTCCTCAGCAATGTCAAAAAACACGGTGGAGTTGACCATGGCTTTGCCGTGCCTGTGGTTCTGGGGTGGCGGTGTCTGCAAAGATTTCTTTTTTTTTTTTTTTTTTAAAGAAAAAGCATCAGCTACCCCCACGTTCTCTGAGGGTTGATTTTTACTGTTATTTATTTTGACAATTTAGTGGCAGTGACTTACAGTCACAGCCAAAGCCTTGCTGTGTAATCCTTTGGAAATGTCCCTAGGTAACAAAGATGTGCCCAGTGGTCATAGAAGTCAGTTCTGTTAAATAGGGAGGATTTTATCTGTCTGAATAAATATTTCCGGGGCTCCCCTCGCTCTGTGGATTTGAGATGTGCACAGGCAAGAAGGGTCATTGCCATAAATCAATAGTTTCTGTGAAGCCACAGATTTAGAGCTGACAGCGGCTCTTTGGTTGAAATAAAGATTGTGATGTGCAGGCATAGGCGACAACTGCTGGGAATAATGTGTGGAGTTGACAGGACTATTTTGTGAACATATATCAAGTGTGGATAGGAAAAGTAATTTTTGCTCATTTTGAGATAAGTTAACTAATTGATTTCGGCACGAAAGGAAAGACAGAGCTACCTGGCAGAAATTGATGCCATGTACGTCCTTCCATATATGCACATATACCTTACACCCACCACCGCAAACCCACTGTGTCCTTCAAGTCTCAGCTCAAGGGCTAAGTCCCATATCGTGTGTTACTTATCTTTATGCTACTCACAAGTTGCTGTGGAGGTAGTAGGAAGGGATAATGTCTCCAAGGAAAGGCAGATTGAAAAGAAAAACAAACAAGGATTTACCTTAAGAAAGGATCACTTGAGTGAATGGAAGAAGAGAGAAAGACACTAAGAAGATTGTCAGGAAGGTAGCAAGTGAACCGGGTCAGGACATTTTCATAAAAGGTAGAGAGATTGCATGGAAACAGCAACTGTGGACGGTGCCGAGTACTGTAATGCATCTGAGGATTAATGAGAATTCTTAGACTTACATTCCAGTGGATCTGTTTTCTGTATTTTATGAAATTTTGTACCTAAATCATTGTCAATAATTAAGTGTGAACTCCCTGAGAACAGGTACCAGATTATATTCATTTTAGGAGCTTCAGGGTGTGGTAGCCATTTTAGGGATCAATACATGTGTTTTGAAAGTATGAATAGATGATGGGGCACCTGGGTGGCTCAGTCGGTTAAGTGTCCGACTTCGGCTCAGGTCATGATCTCATGGTCTGTGGGTTCATGCCCCGCATTGGGCTCTGTGCTGACAGCTCAGAGCCTAGAGCCTGTTTCGGATTCTGTGTCTCCCTCTGTCTCTGCCCCTCTCCTACTTGCGCTCTGTCTCCCTCTGTCTCAAAAATAAATAAACATTAAAAAAAAAAAGAAAGTATGAATACATGAATAAGTGGATGAGTGGATGCTGACCTTAATATAGCAGTTTAATATCTGGGTAAAATTAAAATTATGAAGTGTTAAAGAAGTGATTTGATTTTGGTAAAACAGAGCATATGTGGTAGCTCTAGGAGCTCAAAAAATAAAATCCTCTTATTCCTGGACGGAGTAAGAACTGAGAAAGTAGCACAGCAGAGAGGAAAAAGGAAATAAACAAACTTCTTTCACTTAGCCTGATATTTCCAAGGTTCTGATCATATTCATATGAAATGTCCACAGTAGGTCAATCTACAGAGGTGGAAAGAAGGTAGATTAGTGCCAGGGGCTGGGAGGGAGAGAGTGATAGGAAGTGAGCACATGCTATAGGGGCTTCCTTGTGGGGTGATAAAAAAAATGTTCTCAAATTAAATTGTGACGATAATTGCACAAGTCTGTGAACATACTAAAAATTATTGAATTGTTCACTTTGAATAGGTGAATTTTATGGTGTGCGAATATATCTCATTGAAGCTATTATTTTTAAAACAGCAATAACAAAGTGTTTTTATTAATGAAATAAATGAAATACATTTTATTAATGAAATCTAAAATTAAAATGTATGACCAAATGAGTTTCCTTATGGTCTCCAAATTTGTTGAGACTTATCTATCAGTCATTGACAGAGTAGGCCCCTGGAGCCCCTTCCTGTGTTTTCTCCCTTTTCACAGCTTCTCTGCATACTCCCTAGTCTTATGGCTGAGAAAGAGGACCAGAGTGTACCCTTTCTGCCCACTGGGGAATTGAAAAAAGAGCTAAGGAGACTGAATTGAGTGTGCCTAGTTGTTTTTTTGTTTTTTTTTTTGTTTTTGTTTTTGTTTTTTTTGTTTTTTTTTTTTTGTTTTTGTTTGTTTGTTTTTTTTTCCCAGAGTAACCAGTCAAATAAACCATTCCTTCTTAGGGGTGGAAGAATGAGGAATTATGGAAAGACCTGGAATATTACCCTGAGGGAGTTCCTTCACATGGAACTGTAGGGAGAAGGGAAAAAATATGTGCCATCCTCCCTGCACCTTACCCTCTTTATGTCTAGTAATGACCTCAAAAATAACAACTGTAGTGGTTATCAATTTTAAAAAAATAATAACGGGTTTGAATAAGATCTGAATCTAAGGCAGGTATCACGAGGAACAAACTGTTCGGGAAGAAGGAAGAATGGATCAAAGCCAATGCCTCTAAACTTCCACACTGCCCCCCTTATGCCAGGCACTTTGCTGTGCCAAGGACCACTCACTTTGGCTCTAAACTTTAAGAATAATCTCTGTGTCTGCATGACTTTTTACAGCCCTCAAGAGTTTTCATAGACTTAACCTTCTCATAATAGTATCAAGAGAGCTGTGATACAATATATTTACCTTCTTTAGGAGGTCCACTTATTATGATCGTCCTGTCATTTCTACCATAAATACTTTTTGAAAATTTAGAGTCCCTGGGGATCAGAGGATGTTCTCTTCATTGCATATCAGCCAAGATCCATGTGTGTAAAAGGCTTCTCTTGAATTAATTTTCTCTCACTGAAATCCTGTCTGTGGGGCATAATTAGTTATAACCCATCGATACAAGTGGTATGATAATGGAATGAAATATGGTATAAAATATGGACTATGACTCAGTGATAGGCCAAAGCCCCATTCTTCACATATTGAAGGACATCACCCCATCTAGAGCGTGTGTGCGTGCATATGTATCTGTAGTTGCATAGACTAGACACGTGGGTATATTTACATTCACATTAGACACTTGACTCTTCCAAGTGCCTAGAGCAGTGTCTAATTCTTAGTAGGTTCATGTTACATATTGGCTGCATAAAGGTTTGGGGTCATAGATATTCAGCATATAATCCACTCTATTAACTCAGGCATTACTGGATGAAAGGCTTCTTCATTGAAACCAGCTACTTTTTGGTCCTGGCAATATTATTCTTACTTTGAGGCTTTAGCGCATTTTGAGGGTAGTGAAACTTCCCATGGCTTTCAGAAGTATAATTTAAATCTTTTATCCCTCCAGAACTCAAGACATTTAATTTATCATGATTCATAAAAGACCAGTAATAAACCCTGTCTTTATTTAAACATGGGCACATTGACTTCCCTTTGTAGGAATCGGGTGCTCCTTATCTGCATTTCTCTATCTGCTTATCGTGGATCCTGCATGTGTACAAAAAGCCATCTTTGTCAGTCAGGGGGAGATTTTATTAACTAAAGGTTCATTTGTTCTTCAAGTGACACTATCTCTTTGGAATTACCAGATGTTGTTCAAACTGTGCCGTCTCGCCTTTTATTCTGATGATGGCAAATGTTGAACGTGGTGAATAAATATTGGGCACTGTCCTCGGTCATCTTAAATAAATGTGATAAAATGAAAACATGTCGCTGCCGAGGTCTCATTTGTTCCCAGGAAGTCCACAGCACATTAAGGCTTGCGGACAATGAAAGGCAAATCAGCAATTCACTGGGTGTTCCATTATGAGATGTTCTTGTCACTTTCCTGATTCCATTTTAGATTAATGTATAGGGAGAGATAAGATGGCATGCATTTAAATGATGACATGGTACCATCACAGAATTGTTTTGTTATAATTGCACAATATAGACAATTACATATATTGCAGTGGTCTTTTCCTCAAAATTTGCATTTAAAAGAAAAAGTGGCAGAAAATGAATTAATGGGAAATTTCTTAGGACTTGGGTCCATCGGGGCTTATATTCATGCAGGTGTTGTATTTTGACCCCTCCTTGCTCCTGTGTCAAGACGGGTTGACTGTCTTTTGAGGAGGAGGAAGAGTAGGGAAGATTTCACTTAACTGGATGATCACAGAGCTAGATTTTGTCATTCATTGTTGAATCATGTATTAAATATTTATAATATAAAAGAAGTGGGAAAGAGCAATCTGTCAAAACAGACATTTTGGAATCACCATGCCCTTCTTTTGTGGGTGATGTGTGACACCCATGAATTAAGATTAAAAATAGGATATAAAAAAGAGTCTTTGCTTTCACAGTGGGGGGAAAAGCTTATGAATGCTTTGATAATAATTGTTAATAATTATACTCAAATCGTATCACATCAAGAAATTGAGATGTGAACCACACTGGGGCACTAAGATTTCACAGTAACAGCCACAGTTTTTTCTAATTTATTACATTGTCATCAATCTTGTGATTTAAAATCCTTTTACACAGTCTCCAGTAATATAGGGAATTATTAAAAGTTGGTGACTGTTGTTCAGGAATGTTGAAAGAAACAAAGTGTTTCTGGGGATGTTGCTGGAGTCCTTTTGAAAGGGTAGTTAGGTATCGCTGATTAATTCCCATTCTGTGTCTGATGAAATAGAGAAGGAGAAAAGTTTCTCTTCTACCAAGCATCTCATTGCAAACAGCAGCCCAGGAGTTGCATAAGCATTTTCCTTATTTGGTGTAAATTGATTTGGTGTGAAAAATCTCAGACGGTTCCATTTCAAGGCCATGTTTTATTTGGTGATGCAGGACAAATGTAGAGCTAAGTAGATTTGTAGGCTAATTTATTGGGCATTTTAATATTGTGTGTTCTCCACATCCGTGTGGTAAATACCTCACTAATGCTTCCTTGGCCGTGTACTGCTCATGGCATGACCGACTCATCTTAATTAAATTCCTGCCTGAAACAACCTTATTTCTGCTCATGGGATACATTGCTGTCACTGTGAGACGTTTTCTAGGACAACTGAGATATATTTTCCACAATTGGAGCCTTTTTTCTCTCTTTTTTTTGTGCTCTAAGTATTAGTCATTTGAATTAATATTAAGTTATTATGTACTCCAAATGAGTGCTTTACAAATCTTTCAAAAATGCCTTCTGCCAGGAGGGCTGGGGAGCATGTGACAGAGGTGGAGAATGTACAGGTGTGTTGGGTTAGTGTTGGGTGAAAGGACTTCATGTGTCTGGTCCCCACCTCCCGTTGTTGGAATGCAAGGAGAGGCAGCAAATTGAGAAAGAAAAGGGCCTTGTGCTGCTGCCTCTGCAGTATCATCTTCTCTTTTAAGGAAGAGGGGGAGAGTTTGTCCACAACTATGCACTTTCTAGGTAACATGGACTTCTTGTTCAGGAAACGGGAAGCTTCTTGAATTCTGTAATTTGAGTCGCCTGCCATGTTAGGAGGACTCTGGGAAATCAGCTGT
The DNA here is from genome assembly GCF_028018385.1 of Neofelis nebulosa. Classification (NCBI taxonomy): domain Eukaryota; kingdom Metazoa; phylum Chordata; class Mammalia; order Carnivora; family Felidae; genus Neofelis; species Neofelis nebulosa. The sequence continues at coordinate 39,864,534 of NC_080799.1, read as the reverse complement.
TTCATTCAGAACTTCATCGTGACCTTCAAAAGTTTGGCCTGCAAATTGGCACAGGGCTTTCGGCGTTTGTCCTGGGAACGTGCAGCTGTCCTGTCAATGTCTAGGAAAATTGTGCCTTATGACCCAAAATGGCTAATTAAACAAAACAAATGAAAACAAAATGCCAAAGCCATGGTATATTCATTCTTCATTCATTCTTTCTCTGTTTCCCTCTCCTAGGTGAAGAACAGGCTTCAGTGAACAGAACATGGTTTCCCCTTCCTATTAAATCTTCAAGCCCACTAGCTCATGTGCTACAGCCACGTTGCGAACACATCAAGCTTTTCCCGATTGGGGCATTGGGCACGTTCTGTTCCCTCTGCCCCTCTCATTTACTTCTTACTTCTCATTTTAATTTCAGCTCAAAAGTGCCACTTCTCCTGGTTAAGCCTTTCCTGGAATTCCCACCTTACCCCAACTCCAGCTCCCTAGGGTAGATGAAAATTGATTTGCGTGTGATCTCATAGCAATTTATATGTTTCTTCTACTCTTATATATGCATATATTTGTGTATGTGTATGTATATCTGTATGTGTGTATATATGTATGTATGTATGTGTGTGTTTGTGTGTGTGTATTTTGAGTACCTTCTGTGTACCAGGCATTCATCTTCACATGAGGGACCCATCACTGAGACACATGTTCAAGCCCTCATGGAGCCTACATTCTAGTGGGGCACAAAGACCATGAAAAGTGCATATAAATAAGAAAGTCATTGTAGAAGGTGACAAGTATTATGGTAAAAGGAAAAAGGGAAACGGATAGGAAGAAACAGAATAGGAGTGAAAGAATCAAAGTTTTAAATGAAGGGGGAGGGGCATCAGGATGGGCCTCATTGTAAGGGTGACATTTTAGCAAAGACTAGAAGGTGAAGGAGTGAGCTCTGTGGTTTTTTGATGAAAGAACATTTCAGGCAGAACAAACAGTCAAAACAAAAAAAAACCCTAAGGCTTGAGTGTACCCCTGGTTTCAGTGAACAACAAGAGGGTCAGGGAGACTGGAGCAGAAAATATTAGGGAGGGAAGGCGTTGAGTTGTGGGGTGGGGGCAAATATCATGTAGGACTTGTAAGTAATTAGAGACTGTGACTTTTACTGGAGTAAAATAAAGACGTGATTTATATTTTAAACAGAGAATTTGGGCTTCTACATTGAAAATATATTCTAATGGCCTTAATATAGTTTGTAGTCATAGACCATAGGCTCCAGGAAGGCTGGAGTGGTATCTGTTTTGCTGTTCACCGAAACCCCAGGATCAAGCCCAGTGCTTGGCACATTGTTGTCCAATAAATATTTAATGTGAAAGAATAAAATGAGTACAAGGCACATCAAGATGATGTAATTGGAGTCCATCCCTCAGAGGCAGATATTGTAGACAGCTTATGTGCAGATTTCAAGCTCAGCATCTAATTTTATCCATCCATTTAATGACTACTTCAATAACCCCAACCAAAGGTTTAATTATCCACCTAATTGTTGCTATATGCAACTGTTCTTAATTAGTCCTGTTTTAATTTGCAATATATGAACTTTGATATTTCTATCAAAAAGAAATCTGATGCTAGTTTGGGAGACTTTCCTCCTTAAAATGAACATGCCTCATGCCCAAGCAAATGACTGGAAAGTATCCCTATGGTTTGCCAGGGTAATGATTCATGGGGCAGGGGCTATACATGGCAGACTAGAATGTTACACTCTAGTGGGTAAATGATCCATGTTTTAGAATTAGTATGCATCCATTCCAAAATACATATTTACCTGGTAGTCTATAACTGTTCAGCAGAACTGTTACAGTCTAGTAAGTAAATAACATGTTTTTCAAAATTAGCATGTGTACCAAATGTGAATTTACCCAGTAGTCTGTAATAATTCTGAAGAAACCTTCCCAGTCTTTAGTCTATCAGGCTAACTTAATGTTGTGGTTTTAAGGATGTTTTGATTACGGACATAGTGTAAAAGAAGATGTATGATTTTTAGAAGAGTGAGGGGTTGTCAGGTAGCACAAACCAATTTTAGGGGAAAATTTTAATCTGGTTGCAGACTCTCTTCTTCGTATTTCTTTTCCCTTTCTCTCCTTTTTTTCTCTGTGTTGTTCCTTTCTTTTCTTCCTCCTCCTCCTCTTTTTTTTTAATATGCAAGCTCCTGGAAGACTGAATGCTAATGACACCACAGTGAATTTTTAAATAATTTAATTCTTGGTAACATAATATGGCTTTGTAAGTGATTAGCGTACAGACTTCTGAACATGTATAGGGGCCAGTATTCTTGTTGCTAATCTCATAGACATAAACTCAAAAGTTGGGTTCTGGTAAACAATTTTTATGAAAGTATCAGTTAATTAGTATACCTCACTACAGTTTAGGTAAGCCAAGCAAAAGACAATCATATTTACATCAAAAACCATCTAGATATATTGGACAAGAATGATTTTTGTAGAGATAGCTGTGAGGCCATGTCAGTGCTATGAGGCATTGAGTTTTCACTGGGATGTTATTAAATTTCCATTATAACAGATGTTCGGCCTGCTGTTGGCTATAGAAATAGAGAGTTTGACTCCTAGTCCAAAGTAGTTCATGGATGTGTAAAATTGTACTCAAAAGCTGTTGCTCTGGAACCAAATGATCAGGGCATTAGCTGTCGGAACTTCGGTGAGTTAAGCTAACTGCTTTAAAACTCGATTGCCTTATCTGTGAAATGGGTATGACATTAGTACCCACTTCATAAGGTTCCTTTGAATGAGATAGTATCCATTAGTCATTTACCTTCCTTCAGATCACATACTGAATATTTAATGACCATCATCAATAATTACCTATAATAATCACATAGGTCAGCTCTACCTTCCATGTGGGATAGAGCAGGTAATAGGAGTTGCAGGGTTAACACAACCCAGATCTCCAAGTATTTGGCTGGGAAGTTAATGAAGAGGCCAGGCGTGTAATTGGATGTTTCACTAATAGGTTATAAGTGGTTGTGCAAGTTTCTAAACAGCCTGCATGCTCTAATAAATACCTTCGTTTGACAAGTGAGAAAGCAGCCGTGGATCAGGAACTCCTTACTTGGACCATGTGAAATAGTCGTTTATGAAATACCCTTTAAAACTCCTTGGAGGTTCATATTCTACAAAAGTTGCCTTTTTTTAAAATCTAATTGAAAACATTGCTGCAAGTTGAGTAGTCTGCATAAACTACTGTACGCCTTGAATTTTTTCTTTCGTGACTGTGACTGTTTTGTAAGGCAGAGCACCATGGACTCAGCCTCTGTAACCCCCACATGGGTCCTTTCCTCTGTGTGATGTACCTTCTTTGAGGCTCGCTGCAGTATTCATCGTGAGTTTGATGTCGTCTGCACAATTAGATGAGAGGATCCAGGAAAGGCATGGACTCTATATACTGATTTAATGCTTTTCTCTAGACCCTAGCACAGTACCTAATGCACAAGTGATATGCAAGAAGTCGTTGTGTTGTATTCTTTCATGACTGACTGGCTAGGTTAATTCTGCAGAGTCTGTGACACTGTGCCACTTTCCAAACAACAGTCTCAGCATCCTTTGTAACATACAGGAGTTTTAGAACCGTTGTCTGTTGACATTACCAGTTTAGAACGTTTTTTGAGACCTTACTGTGGGCTATGCTCCTGGCATTACTCTAAATACTGCCCATCATTATTTCTTGGAGTGCTCATCGTAATCCATTTATGCCTATCCTATTATTACCCCCCTTCATCAGAGGAGAAACTGGGATTTAGAAAGAACCATCCCCGCCCCCCATCCCCCGCCCCCGCCCAGATCAGATGGCTAGTAAGTGATGAGCTGGGAGTCAAAATAGCCAGCATGACCCTAAAGCCTAGAGTTCCCAACTTCTCTTCTTCCTTTCCTTCCAAGGGGAAAAAATATTGTAAGGCGTAGGTTAATAAGATGTTTTTTTTTTTTTAATTTTTTTTTTTTAACGTTTATTTATTTTTGGGACAGAGAGAGACAGAGCATGAACAGGGGAGGGGCAGAGAGAGAGGGAGACACAGAATCGGAAGCAGGCTCCAGGCTCTGGGCCATCAGCCCAGAGCCCGACGCGGGGCTCAAACTCACGAACCGCGAGATCGTGACCTGAGCCGAAGTCGGGCGCTCAACCGACTGAGCCACCCAGGCGCCCCAATAAGATGTTTTTTGAGAGGTGTCCTCAAAAAAACAAATGGCAAGTGAGATTTAGATACATTGAAGTGTCCTGTACATTTCTGGGAAGCAGTCTAATAATTGCACATACTATACGGAAGCGACTTCATAGTACTTTCCATAGACATCTCTTCTTACTGGAGGAGTTAAGATCAGATGCCGGGATGCAAGTAATGTAGTCTTTTGGGAAATAAACACAGTCCTAAATGCAATCGTGGTGCTAATAAGGATCCCGATCATATGTTTCGAGGTTTCAGTGTGGCTGCGGTCCTATATTTATATGAAGGGACTCCTGTGAAATGATTAATGGGGTTTTCACAGAGTGAAGAATCTGCAATTATTTCTACCACCAAAAATGTAACCCTGCTGCAGGCAAAAAGTGAAGTTAAATCACATTTCTCCAATTCAGTCTTCAAAATACACCTCAGATCTTTTACGTGTCTATCTCTGTGTTCACTGTCTTTCATCCAGGCCACAGTGATCTTTTGCTGTGATATCTTGGTAACTAACATCACTGTCTTTTGTATATTTATCCTCTTCAAGCCTTTCTCAGAGTGGAGCTAAAATGCTCTTTAGTAAACAAACCTGATGATGTCACCCCGCCTCCAGTGGCTCTGCATTCCCCTTCAGATAAATCCAACATGTCTAGCGTGATTTCAAGGGCTTTCAGGAGCAGTCTCCTGCCTTCCTCCAGCTGCATTGCTCTCTATGCCACCCATAACACACCACGCTTGGCAGCCTTCAGTTGTTCTCAGTGTCTTTGTCTCTCTCATCTCCAGCCATTTGCACCCCCTGCCCAGAACACTTTGCCTCTTCTTGCTTTGTTTTGTCTCTACTGCCTCCCCAGAAGCCCCCTCTGGCCACCTCTAGCCACCCCTCTCCCCATACATTGCTCCTTATCCCTTCTCTGTGTGCTCATAGCATTCATTGCTTATTGCTCTAGCTTCCTTAGTCTTCTGTGGAAAGACAGTAAGCTTGGTGAGGGTAAGAACCCTCACACCATTGTGAATGAGGGAATGGAATGGCACCAAAACTCAAGAGAGTCTTCTGAAAAGCGTTATTTACACGTCAAACACATCCTAGTGTTTTAAATGAAAATATGTGGGGCATTTGCCTATCCACAGTGAGGAGGAAAATGCAAAGTAAGCACTTGCTTTTGAAAGTCCAAAGGCATTTGCAAAAGGGGAGAGGAAGAACTGAAAGCCGAAAATTGCTCCTTGTAGAAAAGGCATAATGCAAAATAGCCAGAGCCCCCCAAGATGTCAAATGACTTCGTCTCTAACTTTTGCTGGAAGGCTCGCCTGGGGAAAGGGGGCCTAGAAAGATTAGTAGCTAAATGAGGATATCCGTCAGGATAGGGCAGATCACTCTCTAGTGACACACAACCCCAACTTGCTTGGCTTCAAAGGACAGTTGTTAAAATTGTTTGTTTCTCATGCATTCTCTAGGTCTGCTGTGGGCTGACTGGGAGTGCTGCTCTGTTTTCTCCCTTACTTGGGGTCACGGGCTCCTCTTCCATTCTTCTACAATTACTGGGACAAGGAAAGGACAAGGTTAATTGCACACTGGTTCTTAAAGCTTCTATCCCAAAGTGACATGTGTCACCTCTGTTCACATTGCATTAGCCAAAGCAAGACATTTGCCTGCACCTAAATTCAAGCAGGCAAGGCAGTTCAGTCTCTTGTTCTGCCCTGAAGGAGAAGCAGAAGTTTTTAGTGAACAGCAACTAAGATCTCCTCCCACAGCATCATGGGGAATAGCTACACCTGATCACCTGTCAATCCCCAGCATTGTCATACCAGAAGCAATGCTTTTTAGGATGTGCACTGACAGTATTTTCATTCTCATCTGTGTAATTTTTGTGGCTAGACACCCTGACAATGAGAAAAATTTGACATTTTTCTCAATTTTCCTTTGCACTGGTCCCCAGACTGAGATGTTGGATCCCTCAATCAAAAGAGACTTTCTCAATTAATGGGCAATTAATTTTTTAGTTTCAAACTATAGGCTGCTTCTTTTTTGAGTATTAGTTGAAACATTTTTGTGCCAAAATATCGTTTTATTTTGTGTCTTGTCATTTTCTTTAGAAGGTATCACGGGTAGGTCCCTGTTTTGACTCTCTTCTTACTCTCCCCATTACCCCCTTCCCCGCTGGCTGGATCAGTACGCATCCCATTTGTCATCCGTACTGTTTTCACTGCACTCATCTGTATGGAAAGCGGGATCTGTGTTTGACACGCATGCTTACCCTTTGCTTACTGTTTTAATAAAAATTTCTATCACCGTTTTTATCTACAGTAGCAGTCGAGGCACTATTTGATATCGAGATGCTAGATTTCATAGACTTTGAAATATTTTCCCCATATCTTTTTTGGCAAGTCTTTGAACATAGACTACAAAAAATTGACATGTCGGAGATGAATTTGCAGACTCTAAGTTAAGTAATGACTACCTGTCCCAGTTTAAATTGTGTTCTAGGATTGAAACATTATATTACACAGTCAAATCATTGAAATTAATGGTCAGACTGTTCTATAACTGAGTTAGTTTCCCTTGAGATTGATACTCTATTAAATCAGCAGGCTGTCCAAATTTCCCTGCAGTGCCTTTGGTTTGGGGGATAGCATTGCCCCAGCCTTGGTGATTTCAAAGCTGGGCCAAAGTAGTCGCACTATTTTTAAATGGGGTACAGTGAGTGGCGGCCTCTCAAATTTCAAGTTTCTTTCATATATAGAATCTTACTTTATTCTCTTTAGCTTGTGAGGGACATTATTTTTGTATTGAGTATACAGATAGGAGACATAAGACCCCAATGTTAGGTGTCATGCCAGAGATGATGTAACTACTTCAGAGACCAAGCTACTTGGGCTTTTCTTTCCAGATCTCTTCTTGGCTGGGATTTTCTCATTATCCAGGCCTTTTCTCAAATATCCCTCTTCAGGGAGGCCCTTCTTGACTACTGTATCCAGAGTAACACAGTCATCCCTTATTTCAGTGTTCTGTATTATTTGTATAGTAACATTTCCTGGTTTTTTTCTTATTTGTATCTACTTACTTATTTCCAGTGTCTATCCACTAGAATACAAGGAAGGAGACCTTGGTTTTTGTTTTTTTTTTTCCTTAAAAATTTTTTTTTAATAATGTTTACTTATTTTGAGGAGAGAGGGAGACACAGAATCTGACACAGGCTCCAGGCTCTGAGGTGACAGCTCAGAGCCTGACATGGGGCTTGAACTCAGAAACCATGAGATCATGACCTGAGCCAAAGTCTGATGCTTAACCTACTGAGCCACCTAGGCACCCTCTCAGAAATGGATTTTGGATTAAGATATCTAACTGAGCTGCCCTGTGTAAAGGAATGAATTAAGCATGGAGGGCTTCATGAACAAACCCTACTATTTACAGTCCTTGAAAGCTCAACTTTCCAGGTAATAGCATGTATTAGTTATTTAATGCTGCATAACAAATTACTCCCAAGATGAGTTTCTTAAAACAGCAAGTATTTATTATCCCACATTGTTTCTGAAGGCGAGGAACTTGGGAATGGCTTAGCTGGGTGTTTCTGGCTCAGGGACCCTCCTTCCTCAGGTTGTTGTTAAGCTGTCAGCAGGGGTAGCAATTACATTAAGGCTGGAGGATCCGCTTCCTAGTTCACTCATGTGGATGTTGGCAGGTCTCAGTTCCTTGCCACATGGGCCTCTCTGCATGATTAGTAGAGTGTCCTAGAGACTTGGCAGCTGGCCTTCCCCAGAGTGAGTGTTGAGAGAGAAAGGCAGTGATGGGGAGGTGGGGGGGGAGGAAAAGAGGGAGGGAAGGGGAGAATGAAAGAAAAAGAGAGAGAGAGGCTCTAAAATAGAAGTCAATGTTTTGTAACCCAATCTCAGAGTGACATATCATCACTTCTGCTGTGTTCTGCAAACAGACCAGCCGTGATACAATGTGAGGTACAGGAGTGTGGATACCATGAGGTTGGTGATCCTCAGGGGCCATTGTGGAGACTGGAAGCATATACCTTATTCAGTTTCCCAGAACAGAGGTGTGGATTGAACTTGCATCTCAGAATACCAGAAGTCTTTGCCCTACTTTCTTTTCCATCCCAGGACCCATTTGGGTGGGTGGTTTGATTACTGAGATGAACTCTTAAAGTACAGTAATTAAGAACCCAGATTCTCATGTCAGCAGCCCAACTTTGAACACTGTGCCTGCCTCTTGATATTCCTTGTGAACAGGGGATCTCCTTTATGCTTCTGTGACTCAGTATTCTCTGCTATAAAATGGGGATAGTATCAGCAGCCACCTTCTAGGGTTGTGAAGATTCAGTCAGTTCATGTGAAGCACGTGGAAGAATGCTTGCCACATGGAGAGCTGTTAAGAAGTGTTGTCTTGTATTATTTGGACTGCCCCATGGCTAATGAGTGCAGGGGTGATTTGTGTTTTCCTCAGCATTTCTTGAAGGGATTGAAGATCCCTAGTCAGACTGCTGAAGTGGAGTTAAGCTCAACTTTCCTTTGGTAAGTTGCAAGCAGGTCACATAGTCACGTGGCAGTCTGATTTTTGCCACAGGGACCCTGTCTACCATATGTCTCTGCTGTGTGTTTTCTGTGGGTGCTTACCCTGTGCCCTCAGCACACCCATGCATAACCTTCACCACCATCCACAGTCCAGCATCTTTCCTTCCCTTTCCAGAGAAAAGCGAAGCATCGTTTTTGAAAGCCATTGGCCAGTGGCTGAATTCTGCAGCCCTTTTCATAAGTTCACTTTGAACAGATTTTTTCTTGTCTTCCCTATTTATATCTTTTCAAATCCAGTCTCCTTCAATCAATTTTAATCTTCTAATGTGTTTGCTATAAGTACTGTACAATTCACTTGTCCTCGATAATAAAATTCATTTTGGTTCGGCCTCCCGGTAATTTGTTTGAGGAGAAGTCGTTAGGAAACCCTTGCGTTCCCTTCTGATTTAGAGGACGACCTTCAGTATTGATAGCATTTTGTTGTCATGCACTTGAAGTATTCTTTCATGACTGACAGAGCTGTTTAAATAATGGACCGCTGAGCCATGTGCTTCAATGAAATCTGACTACACTAATTCCATCATATATTAGGAAACTTGAAGTGTTCTACAAGGACACAATTTCATTGACCATGGATTTATTTTTTTCAGTTTGTACAAATTATCTCCACTATGTAATGGACCCCCTTCACTGTAAAATACACTTTCCTTCTGAAAGTGAGTGTTTTTATTGCTTTAACTCTCAGTGCACCCTCTGTAAGCAAAGCCTTGTACTTTAGGCCTTCCTGGAACACCTCCAAATGGGTAAAATGGAGCATTTTCTATACAAAAGATAGAAATGTATAGCATTATTGATCAAGTTTGCACTCAAACAAGGCTCAAAGACACACATATAAGCACACATACACGTAATTTTTATGCATATGTTTAATGAGAGAAGTAAACACTGAGAGCCTGCTTTATTGTTAATCTTACGTATCTCTAGCTTTTTAAGCAGTACATGAAGACAAAGCACCTTTTTATTTAGACTTGGCTAAAAATTATCAGTCATATGTAGATATTATGCAATATCTGCCAGCTTCCTACTCAGGAAAAGTTATAGCAGATGGCAGTATTTATGTGCCATGTGGCATTTGTTTAAGTGTGGCAATAGCTAATATTTTTTTCTTCAATTATTATAACTATTTTACTTTTAAAGACTCAATTAGCTTTGAACTACTGTCCTTGATGGCCGCCTTGGTTAGGGGAGGGATGGGGAAAAGGAAGAGGTTTCGAACAGTTAGATGCTAACCTTCTAGAAACATTGATTATAAGAGTACTATAGCTCCTTATTCAGGGCCACTAATCACCCCGTTTTCAGAATAATGTTATTGTACTTTAAATGTAGATTCCCCATGGAATCGCTAAGAAGCAGGCTCTATTCAGATCAGTGTGTGCTTTCGACTGGCCTTTATACTACAAAAGACTGGAATTCACATTTGTGAGTTTGCAGGACCCCAGGGAGGACATCTTGGAGTCAACATCATCTCAGGCATGTAGCGCATAATTTGTTTTGATAACTGCAAACAAAGGGGGTCTATTCCCACAAGTCCTCTTCAGAGATTGTCAGAGGCTCTTCCCATAGTCATATGAGCTGTTCTGAGGGCCCCCGAGAACCTGGGCAGGACTGGAGGGCAAGAAGAAGGAGGAAGGGTGCCCTAAAAAAGACACTGGCGGTGGGGTGGGTTGGGGGGCAGCATTCCAGAGAGAACAGAGCATTCTAACCTGGGAGGGCATTCCTTTCAGGAATCGATACTAGGCAGCCATGATCTATGGCCTAGTCCTCGTGCTCTGAGTGCTTTGTGTACTGTGCATGTTTCAAATGTATTTTCCTTCCTGACTTGATTCTTTAGGCTTTAATGAAATAAGAGGCAGGGGGTGTGTGCGTTGAGGTGAGGTGGTGGAAGAGGGAGGAGAGGTTTTGATTGAGAAATACAAGGACCTATTGCCTGCCAATTCTCTAGGAATCCTTACCGATCATCTGCTCATTATGGAGAATCTTGGGGTTCTCCTACGCCTCCTGGAGGCATGCCTCATTAAATTGATTGAATAGGGGGAAAGGATTTGTCAGGAAATATTTATTACACAGACAAAAAGAGGAACGCACCTACAGAATGCTGGGCCCGTTGCAGACATTCAGTAAATGTCCCTTGAATGGATTTATAAAATAGGATATGTTAAAAACATTAGTCATTATCGTGGGAGGTCTGACTGAGGATGATTTTTCTTTTCTCAGTTTTCACAAATTTTGATAATGTTTGATTAATCACTTCTGTTATTATGATTATTATAATTTTATATACAAATTATACAATGCTACTCCTCTCCTCCTCCCTGTTAACAATTTGGTGATCACTTTGTGCATTTTTTGTGGCTTTACGTTGCCTGTGCAAGTATATTTCACTCGAATATTAAAGAAATGATACACAGTATTTTTCTTGAAATGTGTAGTTAGCAAGTGTCCTAGGCCCTTGTTTGTTAGTCCATAAAGTCCTATTGCGGTTCTTGTAGAATGTTGCATAACTTCACATAGTGGGAACTTAATAACATCGTTTAAGTACTTTGTAGCAATGTTTAATTTCATAATGAATATTTAAGCAACTGATGTGTATTAAGGTCTATACGGGATACAAAATAACCCCTTGACACCCACAAGTTGTTGAATATTTAATGATGTATTTTGCACATTTTCTTTAATGAGTTTGTGTTACTTTTGAAATGTTAAAGGTTAAAAAATTTTAATTCTACTTACAGACTCAAAACTGTACATGTGAGGGGCTCCTGGCTGGCTCAGTCCATAGAGCGTGTGGCTCTTGATCTCGAGGTTGTGAGTTCAAGCCCTACATTGGACGTAGAGCTTATTTAAAAAAAAGAAAAACAAAACAAAACAAAAACTGTACACATGAAAGTAATAAGAATGTTTAGTTTTGATTGGGCTCTTATCTGACAGACACTCCCCTCTCCTAAGTATGTATATATGTATGTATGTATGTTACATATGCATACATACACATTTAATACATACACATACACACATACACACACATACACACCTAATCCATTGCAGCACTATTTGGCATGAACCATAGGCAGACATTGTTTCTAGTTCTTCTCCAGATAGGCGCTGCATTTTTAAACTGCTTGCATTTGCTTTCATGGAGGTTAATTCAGTAAATGTTTTATTAAGTGTCTACTGTGTCCCTAGCACTGTACTAGGGACTTAGCAGTGAACAAAATGAATACCTTCCCTCAGGGACCTTGTACTCCTGTCTAGGTGGGTTCACTTTATTAAGAAAGCAGGTCAACAGCACTGTGTCCTTCTGTAGAAAGCAGACAACTCTTCAATTTCCCCTTGATCCCCTTACAGTGCCGGTAGTGGAGCGAGAGACCCATTACCCTAGACTTTATAGTCGCTGTCATGTGGGTGGAGACAGTGCCCTTTGAGGAGTTGGCATTAAAGCGGCCAGCAGACATGGAGCTTGGCGGAGTGGCTCTGGCTGTTACACACATCCCTTGCTGAACACTGCTGCAGATATCAGACTCTCCTCCTAGAAAGTGATAAAGGGTGATTCTCTCCCGCTCTGGGCTGGGGCTCTTTCCACTCTGAGGTGCTTCTTTAAAGATGTTACCTTAGGGGCATCTGCGTGGTTCAGTGGGTTAAGTGTGTGACTGTTGATCTCAGCTCAGATCACGGTCTCACGGTTGCTGGGTTCGAGCCCCGTGTCGAGCTCTGTGCTGACAGTGCTGAGCCTGCTTGGGATTCTCTCTGTCTCTCCAGCTCCCAGGCTCACTCTCTGTATACCTCTCAAAATAAATTAAAAAAAGAAAGAAAAAAGGATGTGCGATCTTACCCTGGCTTGTCTCTTAAGTAAAAGGACTGGGGGACGTTGGCCATTCAGGCGGATCAGGCTTGGAGCATGCTGTGACTTGGGAAAGGCTTTACAAATTCATCTCCTTCGATCTGAATCCACATCACCCATAATCCTGCATCTTGTGATCTGTCTTATTTTGACTGTACCTGTAGCTTGAGAAGCAGTGAGTCTGGAGGGCTAGTGACTCCCTGGATAACATTACTGATGGGGCCGGTCACTAGCACGGGAGGTGGCCGACTCTGTGACAGGCACAGGCTGACACACCTCAGGAAAGGGATAGTTAGTGGAGAAGGCATGAGTGTGGAGCTCAGCTGCAGGGAGAGCTGGGAGCTTGGCAGGCCATCCCCTGCTGCCGGCTGCAGCTTCCCTTTGGAGCACCGTGGGAGGCAGTGACACCCACTGGCATCACAGGGACAGTCCTGCAGCTGTCCTTTTCTCCAGCACGGATGGGATAGGTGTCCTACAGGACAGCAGATGAACGCATGCGAAGCACATTTCTCGTTCCTCCAGCTTCTGCTCTCACTTAGCTCGTTTCTAGAAGACGCCTTCCATTGGTGTTGAGACAGCCTGCATGATTGTCAACTGGCCAATGCCTCTCTCACGTCTGTCGGTGAATTTCCTTTTCCTTCTTGAGAATTTTAACTCTTCAGCAGGCAGATTATAGTCGGGGAGGCCAGTGCTTGAGCTGTGTACTCAGGAAGATTTGGTTTTAGTTTTGCCTCTGCTGCTTATTGTCTGTGGGATCATGTGGAAGTCGCCTCTCTTAGGATCATTGTCCTCGTGTGGAAAAACAGGGCTACCTTTGGTACCTCCAGCATGACTGAGATAATGCACATTGTTCAAATCCTCTGTACCTTTCACGGTAGCTTGGCCCAGGTTCGCTCGCGTGACTGGGTTGGGTGCCCCCTGCTTTTACTGCATATTCTCACCAGTGCCAGCTCACTGTCAAGACTTTCAGACCAGAAGCGAGAGCACGGAGATGAGTGTTAAAGGCGTCGTCCATCTGCCTAAAGGGGTTGATCTTAGTTTGGCAAGGTTTCCCATCCATATCTTCTCTTAAAGACCAACAGCCGGAATCCCGTATGAAATCGCTTTGGGACAGGCTCAGGACTTCCCCCAAGGTGATCAGGCCAGATTATGATACATTCTTTAAAATCTGCCTTTAGAAAGACAGCCTGATTTTATTTCTGTGAATCATTTTCTCTATATCATATCGTAACTGTGATAAAGATAATTATACCCTAGTGTTTAAAAGTGATTATGTGCCTGATTAAACATATACATGTTGTTTGGTCCTTGTGTATTTATACTTACTTCAAATTGAAATTGTACTCTCAATTATACATTCTGTGAAGGTCTTAGAAACTTGAGGACATTGCAATAATGTAGTTCTCTCTCCTATTTTGGTGCCTGGGTTTTTTGTTTTGTTTTGTTTTGTTTGTTTGTTTGTTTGTTTGTTTTTTGTAGGAACATGAAGGGAAACCTAGAACCATGTTGGAACTAAACCAGGAGGAAATACCAGCTAAAGGGGGGATTTGTCTATTTTTTATTAATAGGGTGAGGGAGGTAGTGACAGAATTCACCCTATGTGGGAGGATATTTTTTCTGCTACCTAAAAAAAAAGCAGTGATTTTTTTTTTTTACTGTAACTTTGGAGGTTTGCACTAGATGGAAGGATGGCATTCCCTAGTGTGTGGGTTGGGGGGTGCTTCGCAAAAGCAGATATCTCATAGGTATTGGGAAATTGCTTTCTGACAATATTAAAGGGTACTGTGGCACAGTGGCTGCGTATCTGCCGATCACTTGTGCTCTTCTTTTGCAACAAATTCAAATAACTGATGAAGAGCTGCCTGGCTAGGGACACATTTCCAGCCCACCTTTTATCTGAGTGGTGAAATGTCATTGAGTCCCCCCCAGTGAAATGTGGGAAGAAGTGATAGATGCCACCTTCAGGACTGGCCCCCAAATCCCCTGTGGGATTCTCTTTATCTCTCCTTCCCCCATCCTCCAGTTGACTCTCGCTTGACCTTGGGAGCTATTTGTTGAAAATGGTGCAGTTCCTGGGCCCCTGAGTGACCATATGGATCTGAACCACCCCCATTCTTTCCTGCTGTTCCCTGTGAAATTCCCTGTCACACAGGGACATGTCTGTAGTGATGCCTAAAATAATAATGATGGATACTTTCATCTGGTGTGATATTGAGTCCTTGCTGAAAGCAAAGATTTAGATTATGGACCAATGGCACTTAACCTTTGGCAATAATAGCTTAAGGAATGTAAGTAGTAGGCCCACCCATTGCTAAGAACTTTAACTGTCCTATCTCCTTTCATCTTCCTTCCAGTGGTCTGCTCTGTATCATTCAGGGAATATCAGTCAGGGAGGGCTATGTGATGCTGTGGTAACAAACAGTCCTGAAATCTCCGTAACATAACAGGTTTATTTCTTGCTCATCAAAGTGCCCTGAGGGTCCGAGCTGCTCTCTGGGGAACTCTGCTCCATGTAATAGCTTAGTATTCCAAATGGCTTTTGTTCTTAAGGAACCTCCATGTTGATTACTGTTTTCACACCACCCAGAGGGCAAATTGTCCTAGAAGTCTTACACTGGCTATTAAGTGCTTTGGCCAGGAAGTGACACACTTCACTTCCACCAAATCCCATTGGCCAGAAGTAGTCACATGGCTTGTGCTGTCCTTCTCTGAGCCTCCCATGTGCTCAGAAGAAAGGGAAACCAGATAGTGGAGTATGAAAGATAATCATTGCCCACATGCTATGGATGACATTTCACTTATTACCCATTTGTTGAATTCTGTCTTCATGTTATAACACAAAATGAGACGATGTCCTTGTCCTCAAGAATCTTACCATTTAATGCTGGAGACAAGTGAGTAGACCAAATAGTTACCTGCATTCTGACCACTGGTAGACATTAAACAATACCATTAGTCTTTATGTGGTGATACGAGGGTCTAAGAAAACTTTTGCAGGTCTTTACAAAACTCTTTTTCAGGGACACAAAAGTCCTGGCCTGAAATGGAGAATGGTGTGAGAGTCTGACCACAGAGCAGGGAGAAGTTAGCATAGATAATGTCCTTGGAATATACCAGGAGGGAGCAAGTATTTCTTGATTCATTACCTTATGGACGGACAGTGTTCTTTCCTCTCTGTCCTTGGCTGGGTAGTTAATGGAGCACTGATGTGCTTCTAAGGGTGTTTAGAAGAAATAAAGATGCATAGTAAAAATAAATTCGGCGTTTTATTCAGCACAAAACATTTTATCCTGAACCTCAATAGTGTGTTGAATGGATGAATGTCTGCTATGGGGTTTGTGAGAGAGAGACAGACAGAAGACAGAAGTTGAGAGAGAGAGAGAGAAAGAGAGTTATGGAGAAGAGAGAGGATGAGAGGGAGAGAAAAAGTAAGGAGAAAGAGACAGGGAGAGAGAGACAGCGACAGAGCAAGAGAAACAGAGAGAAAGAGAGAATTTTCCTATTTCAGTTCAGTTCTCCCAGATTTTTATTAGGACCAAAACCAAATAGACAACAATGACAAAATCATTCAATATAATATACATTTACAAAAAAAAAAAATCTTTGCTCAGAAATGAGGTTACTGAAATGTCTTTTCATCTACTTTGGTTTTACTTCAATATCTTTATTATTTTTTTTAATTTTATGTTAGAGAGAGAAAAAGAGAGAGTGAGCAGGGGAGGGGCAGAAGGATCATGAACTGAGCCAAAATCAAGAGTTAGACCGTCCCCTGACTGAGCCACCCAGGTGCCCCTACCTCAGTATCTTTTCATGTTTTTTGCCAAACTCATCACCCTCACTCCTCTTTAGAGCACAAATTCTATGTGTAGGTTTGTGGACATGTCTACCTGTTATGGAATTACATTGTTTGACTTTTGTCATCACAAATTTGATTTGCTTCGCTTGTTGATAACTATTTTCAGGTAATTTTGAGTCACAATCCAGCAATGCCAATTTTCTGGAGAGGAATGCTACCTCCTAATTATGTGGTCAGTGAATAGTTGAGCATTAAGCCACACCAATAGGCAAAGCCACAGTAATAAACATCATGCAAGATTAAAAGCTCCCTGAGACATAATCCCTTATGGTCCCATTCATAATGATTCAAATAAAGACAAAGAAATAACTACGTGTTTTCTCAATCCCTCCAAACCAGAAATGTTACAGGAAGGGTGAGTAATAAGGACAGTACTGAGGGACCTCTCTTTACTGAATATTTGTTGTGAGATGTATAAAGTCACCCCAAATATATAAATACCAATAAAGTAAACCCAAACAGACTTATAAGGTAGGGACTACCTCCTTGCACTAGAATGTAACGAGGATACTCCTCATTACATTCTAGTGACATGACAAGACCAGTTGAGTCTTAGTGAGGTTTGCTAAGTACCCTGGACCCACACAGCTGATTCAGTACTAGAGCTGAATTCAAACCCATGTTTTGTCACACCCAAAGCCTATGTGCTTCCAAACACGCACAGTCTTCACTGATGCCTGAATGGAATTGAATTCTTAACGGAAGAGAATTAAAATGAACAGAGCCACAGTCCCCTGGGCATCTCATCTGGGTTTTTGCCTTTTTTTTCTCTAGAGGTGATAATCGCATAGGCAGTATTTAAAGAATATGTTTTGCTTTTGATGTAGAGTGTCTGATTTTAGACATAATCTGATTTTAGAAGGATGCCCCAAATGTTTCTCCAGCCTCATTTTCTTTTTCCTCCCCTCCTTTACCCCTACCTTCCGCGGCATGCTGATTAATTCAAAGCTATAGCCTGAAAGTGCAGTGGTCTATGTACCATGCCCATCCCTCATGAAGCCTCTTCTGTCGGTGTTTCCAAAAGCTGCCCCTCTGGTGGGTTGCAAAGTCTAGCTGTGCATTAGAATTTATCTCCTGCCCAGGAGCTATCCCTTTGCTTTCCTGAGGACCCTTGTCAAACACAAACCCAATACTCTTGCCTTCCTCTTTGGCAGAGAGCTGGTGGTTATTTATGAGTGTCCTTGTGGACTGTTTGTCTTGGTGTTTTGATCTTGGCAGTTGGCACAGAACCCCCTCCCCTGTCATGTGGACTGCTACTTTGGGAAAGAAGCCTCGCCCTTTCCCCTCAGAGCTCTGCCATGTTCCCTGACGGTCCAGCGGAGGTGAAGCAAACAACGGGCAAGTGCTGATTAGGGACAGGCCCTTCCCTTACAGAAGGCAGATATCGATCTTCCCATTTCAGTCTTGTTGCCTCTCTATGAAAATACTACACAGCCTTCTCATAAACAGGTGACCTATTGATTCCCTGGCTGCTGATGAGGCCTCCCTCATGTGTCCTGGTTAGCTCATTAATGAGGGACTCTCAGCTGGGTTTATAGAGGTCACCTGGAACTAAAGGTAGGTTTTTACCGGAGACTCTCAAACTTTGTAAAAATTGGGTATGTGTCCCAGATTCTTGACTTTGGTGTTATGTCCCTCCAGGATGCAATTGTGGATTATATATCTGACACAGTCAGAGACATTTCAAGGGTTTATTTTGCCCAAGACATTCATAAAAGCCAATCATTCTCAACGGAGGTATTTTTGCACACCTTCCCCCCTGCCCCAACCCTGGGACATTTGTCAATGTTTGGAGATATTTTTGGTTGTCACACAACTTGGGGGAGGGAGGGGAGGTGTTGCTACTGGTATCTAGTGGGTAAAGGCCAGGGATGCTGCTAGGCATCCTGTAAGGCCCAAGACAGCCCTTTTCACCACAAAGAATTATCTGGCCCAAAATATCAAGGTTGAGAAAACTTGATATAAGCTATTAATTAAAGTGCTCCCAAGTTTATATTTCTTTTTAAATACTATTATTAATATTTGAGAGAAAGACAGGGTGTAAGCAGGGGAGAGGCAGAGAGAGAGGGAGACACAGAATCCAAAGCCGGCTCCAGGCTCTGAGCTGTCAGCACAGAGCCCGACGCGGGGCTCAAACCCATGAATCATTAGATCATGACCTGAGCCGAAGTCAGATGCTTAACTGACTCAGCCACCCAGGCACCCCAGTGCACCCAAATTTGATGTATAACACAATTTTAATACAGCATAAGTTTGAAAGAGTTTTTTACATTCTTGCTATGAAAGTGAATTAACTCAGTAATTTATGACTGGCTACTGTTTCTCAGCATTTGTCCCATGCACTTGGAAATTCTTATAAGAGGCAAAAAACAGCATACAATATGTCTTCCAATGTCATAAAATATTTGTGAATCCTAAATCTAACAATTAGTGATGATGACATAATACTGCATTTTGGAGAAATATAATTAAGCAGCTATTAATTTTGACTTTGCTACTTGAAATGTTCGAACTAATTTTTTTTTCTTTCAATTTGAATGCCCTTGGAACTCAGAGGTCTAATGCTACTGATAGAGTCAGGTGGATAAAAAGTCCTAAACCCATCAATCCCGGACATCCCCAATCATGGATTATGAAATGCATTGTAATACTTAAATTGTGACATCTTAGGCCAATATTTGCCCAACTGTCAGAATAGTCACTTCTCAAAACACCTCTAGCTGTTTCAGGGTATCCTTAAAGAAGTACCACACATGAACCAGCAAAATGCCATCACCAGAGAGAGATTATGTATTGATGGTGGGGTGATAACAATTTCTAATGTCTTCTCTTGGCATTTAGAATGTAGTCATCCCCTTTCTCCCCAGATTTGTAGGATCTGCTGCTGCTCTCCAGCCTCACCTCATGTCACTCTACCCCTCTTGAGAATGTTCTAACTGATCTTCTGTTGCATTCTGCTTCTCTGCCAGGAGAACTACTCTATCCTGCTGTCTTCCCATTCAGTATCTGGCCATGTCTCATTCTTCACATCCCCATATCCCTGTCACCTCATCAAAGAGACTTTCCCTGACTTACACAGTCCTACATTAAATTAGACCTTCCCTCAAATGCTCCTACAGCACCATGTAATTCTCTATTAATGCACATGATTGTCTTATTAATAACTAGTCAAATCCAGGCTTTGTAACATTTTTGAATGTGTGCGTCATTTTCTATTTCCTCTATGATTAGCAAAGGGCCTGAAATGCACTGGGGAAGTAAAACATACTAAATGAATGGATATATGAATGAACAAGTGAACGAGGTGATCAGAGTAGTCTTAAGAAGGGCATCTGGTGAAGGAAGCAGTGGAACTCATCCATAAATTCTAAGATGGCCTCCGCCTAGTACAGACATTCCAAGCATGCAGGGAATATTGGTAAAAATATGGCATCAGAAGGACTATTGTTATAGATTGTTTTTGGTCTGTCTCCCACTCATCTTCACCCTGCCTCTCTTTGGAGTTGCCTCCATTCGCAGGTGAGTTCTCCCTCCAAGATGGCAGATGGCTACCAACAGAGACAGGCATTCTCCATTCAGAACACCAGCCGGACAATAGACATTTCCTTTCCTGGTCATTCTAGTAGAAGACCCATGAAAAGTTCTGATTGGTCCTGAAAGGAATCAGTCACTGTGGTCAGAATATGCGATACTCTGATTGGGTGGCTTGGAGCACTCACACAGCTAGAACCTTCCTTCTTCCACCAGTGGGGCCCAAGAAATGCCGCTGAACAAGCTGGTGCGAGCCTGAGCCCTGTCCCTGATGGCTGACAACTATCTGACCTTGAAGTCGGGTTTTGGGGCCATGGAGGGACCGATGGCTGGCAGCCCAGGTCTCGAGGAGAAGCCAGGTCCCGCGGCCGCCAGCCCCTCTCTGTCCTCGCCGGGTGCTATCTTCATCCTCTTGAAATCTGCGCTGGGGGCCGGCCTGCTCAGCTTCCCCTCGGCCTTCCACAAGGTGGGTGGGGTGACTCCCGCCTTCCTGGTGAAGCTCGTCTCCTTGGTCTTTCTCATCAGCAGGCTGGTCATCCTGGGCTATGCTGCCTCCATCAGCCAGAGGACTTACCAGGGTGTGGTTGGAGGGCTGTGTGGCCCCGCCCTTGGAAAGCTGTGTGAGGCCTGCTTAACTGCACTCAAACTCCTGGTCTGAGACTGGGAAAGGGTGGATTCCTCCAGCAATGGGCCTGCTGATACCAAACAAGTAGAATAATAAACGATTGTTGGCTCATTAAACCATCTTACTGCTAAGTTTTGGGAGAGCATCTCACACTTGCTCCCATGGTTATGAAAAACATTTAGTCAATGGAGGAAATAACTAGAACTTGATTAGCTTCCATTTTACATTTTATTGCTTTCCTCCAAGTAATTGTGATTTGGGGAGAGCATCTTGTTACCTGCTTCCTTTCTAATTGGATTCTTTCCATTCTTTGTAACTCTTACTTCTGTGCTCTCTGGCTGGTTTTGTCAAGGTAACTAGGCATTTTAAATCACAGTGTAATTTCTGGCAGCTCAGAAAACTGAACCAAAGTAGTAACTTTTAATAGGTCAATTACATTATTTTTCAGCAGCCTGCTACAGCCTAATGAAACTGCAGTTTAATTAGGTTGGTGTGATGCCAAAATAAATGTTTCATTCCCAGCTTGTTTTATTTACTCATTGAAAAGTAGGGGAATCTACAAATAATCAGATTGGAAAATGTTAAAGGCTAATGAGTTTGGCTGCACTTGTTTGTAAAGAAAGGCGATTGTATCACTGTCAGTCCAGTTGGTAAACGAGAAAGCTATAAACTTAAAATAAAAACACCAATGATTTTTTTTTTTTTAAACTTGGGATTCCTGAGTTTAGGGCCTTTTTTTTTTTTAAGTGAATAAATCACAAATACTGAAAGATTGTTCAGAAGGAAACATAACTAAGTCTTGTCTTCCTTTTATGTGTTGGGTGTTCCTACTGTGGGGCAGGCATTGTACCCAGTGTAATCACAGCTATTTTCTCAATAGACCGTAACAACAATCTTGTGAGATGGGAGTTTTTGGGCCCAGCAAAGGTGGCATTCTGAATGTGATCAAACCACACATCCATTATTTTGACTTCAATGAGACATGTATGTGAGGGCAACAAGAAGCCTTATTCTTCTGTTTCCTCTTACTTCCTTTTAAAATAGAACACCCCCGGGGTGCCTGGGTGGCTCAATCTGTTAAGCATCTGACTCGGACTCTTGATTTTGGCTCAGGTCATGAAATCATGGTTTTGTGAGTTTGAGCCCTGCATCAGGCTCTGCACTCACAGTTTAGAGCCTGCTTGGGATTCTCTCTCTCCCTCTCTCTGTACCCTTCCCCTGCTTATGCTGTCTCTGTCTCTTTCAAAATAAATAAAGAAACCTTAAAAAGTAAAAAAATAAAAAATAAAAAAAAAAAATACAATAGAGCACCCTCGTTACTCCCAGGCCCCTACCTGAAGCTGGAAGTTGAGAATCCTTCCCCTCCCTGGCTGGGATGGTCTAGTGTTGATCCCTAAGGGGTCCAGGCAAACCAGAAAGGTTTAGCTTGCAGCCTCCAGCAGATCCCCCACCTGCGGGGCTTTAGCTGTAACAACTAAGGAGGATGTTTGGTCATTATCTCCGTTCCTGAGGCAAGGATTATGCACTGTGTTGATAAGTATGGTAACTTCCCTCTGCCTTACTTAGTTAAAGTGGAATCAAGTACTTAGGCTCAAGCAAAAGGGCCAACAAACAGGAGTCCTAAGCAGAGTGACACCTGATGATGGCTCTGTACTTGTCATTTCTGCCTCTTAGAAGGGAGAGGCTCCAGATGCCTTAAATACTCACAATGGTCAGAACCTTAATGGTAGCCTTTCTCCTGCAAAGGAGAAAAAAAAAAATAACAGTGCCATGTTATCCTAGCATCATCTGGGTTGTTTTTCCTAAACACCTCCCTCAGTCATCATGTGTCCTATCTTAGAGAAGAGGATACCTTTATCATCACACGTTTATGAAGGAAAAAATATTTTTACAGTGCAGTCATTCAGCATTTAAACTACACACGTTGCTACATGAGGAGCTCCTTCATGCTTTTGAAAACTTTGGAATCTTCTTTTTCTTGCTTGACATTGACTTTGACTTTATTTCAGTTTTAATTCTGAGGTTGACTGACTTGTATTTCATATCCCTTTTGAATGGAATCATAGACACCCCCCCCCCCATGTTACACTTAAAATAAGTGTTTCAAGCCCCATTTTTCATCTTGACATGTTTTGGAAGGCTCTTGCCTTTGTGACTTTGAGCTCTCTTTAATTCCCCACAATAGTCTGCATGGGGCATTTCCACTCCTTTGATTGTGCTATGTTACATCAAAGATGCAAACTTTTTCTGTGCAAGAATAATGCAGTAAACAATGGTGAATGCTCACAATGATCAATGTGTTCTCGTATAATCATGCATCTCTTTGCTGCAGTTCAAAGGGAGCAAAACCACCCTTACTGGCCATCACTGTAAAACTAATGTAGATTTTTTTTTTTTTTTTATCTGATGCTCTGACAATTCGGGTAGAAGTCTGTACACTGATGCTGAGAATTTCAGGGGAAGTTGTATAAAATAGGTATTTGTGAGTATTGTAGACCTATCCTGCAGTGGAGGTTGTCTATAATTCTTTCTCTTCTAATTAAAGTGTCTACAGATAGCTTCAAAATTTTTTTATGATTTATTTATTTTTGAGACAGAGAAAGAGCATGAGCAGGGGAGGGACAGAGAGAGAGGGAGACACAGAATCTGAAGCAGGCTCCAGGCTCCAGCTCTCCAGCTGACAGCACGGAGCCAGACACGGGGCTCGAACTCACGGAGTGTGAGATCATGACCTGAGCTGAAGTCAGACGCTCAACCCACTGAGCCACCCAGGTGCCCTAGGCTTTCACTTTTAACACAGTGGGATACATTTTCCCCAACACGTGAAATTATATACTACAATATGTAAAACAGGTATTAGCCATATTTGATAGCAAATATTTATATTTCACTTGGGAATTTGTAACGTTTGCTTATACCCCCATTGTTTAAAGGAATGAGTCTGTTATGATATATTTAGACATTTAAAATCAGGTGATAATGGCAGCTGTAGGCAGCTGTGTTTGTGTTCAGTGGACAGTATTAGGAAAACCCCAATTCACTCAGAAAGGTAAATGTGAGAACAACAACTTTCTTTAACAGACCACCCTCCATTCTCAAGGGTATTCTTTATTATGCAGCAATAATGGAAGAAGCATTTATTTTAAAATGCCCGTACATGAGTTAAACCAGAAGTATAGATTAACTCAGTAGTGATCTCCAATGTGTCATAATTTTGTGTATCACACCTCTGTGACTTCCTTTTACTCTTTCTATTAATCAGATACCTTTTTGGTGGTAAATGACATACATCCACCTTGAATTGACTAAAAAAAAAAAGAAATATTGTCTTATGTTATTGAAACATCTAGATATATAGCAGGTTGGGAGTAAGGCTGAATCAAGATACAAGAGGGGATGTTGCCAGGAGTATGTGCTCCCACAATTATACATTCCTCTGTATTGGCTGTATTCTTAGGCTGTTTCCTAGAAATAGCAAGATCGCTACCAACAGGTGCAAACTTACATTCCATCAGCTCAGGAACCTGGTGGCAAAGAGAACCAAATTTCAGTGGTGCAAGATAAGTCCTGGCTCGACCTGAGGTGTTCACCCATCTTAAGAAGCAGGGTTTTACATGAGTCTCTTCATAACCATATGAACTGATCATAGGGAAAGAGGAAAAGGTTTCTTCAAAGAGTCTTAATGTTACAAGAAACAAGCAAAACCTAGAAGTTTACTATAATACAAGCTTTTAATGTAGAAACTATAAAAATGATTTTTAAGGAAAAAGTATTTTTTCTTACCAAACTTTTAAAAAAATAATCTCTGTACTCAACATGGGTCTTGAACTCATGACCCCAAGATCCAGAGCTGCATACTCCACTGCCTGAGCCAGCCAGGTGCCCCTATTTCTAAACTTTTAACATTCAAACCTGCAGAAAAATTTAAAGTATAGTGGAGACCCATATGCCATTCACCCAGACTCACTCATTGTTAACATTCTGTGACACTGACCTTCTCTTCTTATTCCCTCCCCACTATATTATTTTGCACTATTTAAAAATTGCAGGTGCCATGGATACTTCATGCCTAAAGACTTCACCATACATTTCTTAAAAACAAGGGTATTTTCTTACATAGCCATGGTACAATTATTATTATTGTAATCCAAGATACAATTAAGGAATATATGCATTACATTTGTCTTCTCTCTCTCTCACCTTTGATATAGAAAAGTACTCCTACCAATTTTTTCTTAATCTTTCTATCATATTGACATTTCTGAACAATCCTGGACTATTTCCTTGCAGAATATTTTTAAAAAATCAGGATTTATATGTTTAGATTCAGCCTCGCCATTTTTTCATGAGCACTACATGGATGATGCTGGCTGTATTCCACTGCATCTTATCTGGAAGTAATTCATGTCATGTCGCCCCACTGTTGATGACAGTAAAGTTGATCACTTGGTAACTGGCAGATTTCCCCAGGATAAACTAGTCCAGTGGTTAGGAAACAATCTGTGTGCCTATCCTTTGAGACTGTTAGAAATAAACCCATCAACCCAATCAAAGGAGGGACCCCGAGACTGTGAGCACAGCGAAGCAAGGCTTTGATCAACATTCTTCCAAGAGCTGGTGTCTGATGGACAGGGACATTCAGGGCAGTTACAGCAGACAGTTTATCTCCTAGCATACAAGTCCCTCTCCTGGTTCCTCATTGGCTGAGTACCACAGAGTTTACATCCTTATCCAGATGTCACCTATGCCCACGTGAAAGCAAAACATAGGCTGATTGGAACAAATGTACATTCCCTGAGGTGACGCAGAGACTTTCAGTCCCTCCTCCCTTTGTTCTTTGGTGCATGCTCATTGCAAAGCCCATTAAATAAGCCCACGAAATGGAGAGGGGAAGAAGAACTAGGAAGTGAAGTGTCTAAGGGTTTGGGACCCCATTGTTTGCGTGTGTTGGGGGTGGGAGGGGAAGGGGCTGTACATATTTCCAGTAGGTTGTAAACCCACTGTTAACTAGACCGCACAGCTTTTATTTGGTATTTCTGAAAATGTATCGTCTCCCTTACCTCTCACATGACTACTTAAATATCCTCTTCTTCAACTGTTCACCCATTAAAGATCCTTATGTGAATTGGTTACTAGGCTGAAAGTAATGAAATAGTCTACTTCTAATTCTTTGATTTTATTTACATTAAAAAAGAATCAAACCAAATATTTGCTGTATCCCCTTCAGCAGAACCATGACACCCAGTTGTAATACCGCTGCCAGAAAAGAGAACACACTTTGACAGTACTGGGCAAGAATGATACAAATCTACCTGTAGCTACATCATGAGTATGGAGAAAAATCTCAGTAATGACTGAGGTTACAACTTATGCCCTTTTTTTAAACAGTGTTTGGAAGACTAAGAAGTAGCCCTATGTCTTGGCTGAGGATCTTTAAATAAAGTAAAGAAAGAAAAGGAAGGAGAAAAGAGACGACTGGAATAATGACAGTCAAGAGAAGAAAGGGTTGAGTACTTGTTGCCATTTTTTTTTTTTTTACCAGCATTAAATACTCAGAAAGAAGTGTGGAGAACTTTTATTTTATGTCCACGTGGCATATTTAAACTCTCCTTGTTTAGAATTTGAAGAGTGACTACTTTTCCTTTGATTTGGTTCGATTATCTTTCATGATCTCAGAAATTGTTCTTTTCTCTCCCTTTCAGACTAAGAAAGTCCTTAGTCAAATGGCCTCAACCATTGGATTTGCCTGTAGGTGTCATTCATTTGTGTTGTTTCTTTTTCCTCCCCTGGGGTTTTTCAATAGTGCTTCCTTTCAATCAAAAGCTAATTTTCTTTGTGTGTGTAGGTGGTGTAGAATTCCAAGCTTTTACCCAGTAGCAGGCCTGTATTTGATGTACCTGGTTCAGAGACAATTGTCCTTTATATAGCTCTCACAAGTAAATTCAATGAAAGCCCCATGCAACTAGTTTCTAACTCATTTAGTGGAGAGTTCTACAGGATTATTTCACAAAGCAGTTTCAGTTTAAGAAGCTAAATTGGCTTTATTGTACCTAGCTGGAGGCCTCTTCATCTCTGAATTCAGAGGATATTTACATGCATACCAGGAATCTTTCTAGAGAATGGGAAGGGGAAGTGTCTGCAGGTGTAAATTTCCTCAACTTCCTCTTAGCTATCTTCAAAGGGTCTTGGGATGGTTGTATTTGATTTAGTGCTCTCATTTGTTCCATGATGGAGGAATATGTATGCCATACTGTTGGGTGCATTTTTATGGCAAGAATCACACAACTCTAAGAAGTAACCCGTCGCACAGTGGGTCATGCATCCGCACATTTAGCTTGGTGTAATGATTAGATGAAAGAACCTGTGAGTCCCAATGTGGGCCCTGCAACTTAATCATTTTCATTACCTTGGGAAGTTATGCAGCCTCTCTGAATGTGGTTTTGGCATGTGTAAGAATCAGATAAAGGGGCACCTGGCTGGCTCAGTTGTAGAGCATGTGGCTCTTGAACTTGGGGTCATGAGTTCAAGCCCTGTGTTAGGTACAGAGATTGTTTAAATAAACTTTTTTTTAATGTCTATTTTGAGAAAGAGAGAAACAGAGCATGAGTGGGAGAGGGGCAGAGAGAGAGGGCAACAGAATCTGAAGCAGGCTCCAGACTGAGCTGTTAGCACAGAGCCTGATGTGGAGCTCAAACCCATGGACCGCGAGATCATGACCTGAGCTGAAGTCGGATGCTTAACTGACTGGGCCACCAGGGCACCTCTACTTAAATAAACTTTAAAAAACATCTTAGAAAAAAGAAGGAGTTGAATATAATTGTGTGCCACACAGGGTGAGCTCTAGGATATGTTGCAGTGACAATCAACCCCATAGTTCAGTAGCTTCAAATAACCGAAGTTATTTTTCATCAACTACATGGGCTATGGTCCTTGTCAGATATACTGTAGGACTCAGACTTATGAAATAGCCACCACCTAAATTACTGCTGGTCACATTAGCAGTGGGGTAAGAGTTTTCTGGAGGGTATTGTACGAAAATCCATGCTCAGCCAAGAAGTGGCACACAGTAATTCTGCTCACAACTCATCGGCTCACATGGTACTGCTACCACGGAGGGTCAGGAATTACACTCCTCCCGTGTGTTTGGACGCTGAGAGTTCACAGTGATACTGAGCCATGCCAGTCACTGCCACACAGATGTATCTCATGGGTTGTTATGAGGCTTAAATGAGCTAATGGATGGAAAATATTTACACTGTGTCTTGTCACGGAGTAAGTGTACCATCAGTTGTTGCCATTCATCGTCATCATTATTTGTATCAGTTCATCTTTTCTCTGCATGACGATGATGATTCAGAAGTGTGGGGATTTTGAGGACGTTAAAGAGGGTTTCAAATTTGTAGAGCCCCACTATAAGATTTCAGAAGCGAGGAAACCAAAACCAGACACATTTATACTAAAACACTGAGAATAGAAGCCAGTTTTCCAGGCTAGTAGTTCAGGTCTTTTCTCCTCTTTTGGCACAGATAGCTCCACATACAAAAAAAAAAAAAAAAAAAAAAAAAAAAAAAATGGATACACTGACTCTCCTCTTCAGAATGTGTGTGTGTGCATTTACATAGGGATTATTGTATTTGCAAACAACACTTGTCTTCACTGCTTTGCCTAGTTGGCTCCCTCGCTCTTTAGATTCTTGCTACGCCATAATTTTCTCAGGGAAGTCATCTCTGACACTCTAACCAGACCACATGAAACCCCACAATGAGATGTCTCATGGCTGCAGGTGCTCTTTTTTCTAGCACTGATGACAGTTTTGGTTTGGCATATATTTGTGAGATTAAATCATTGATTTTTGTCTTCTTTATGAGATTTTAACTTCCATGAAAGTTTAAAATAACTTTACTTTGGTTCATCATTGATCCCCTTGACCTAGTACAGTTCCTGGAACATAGTAGGTACCCCATAAATATGTGTTGAATGAATAAATGAGGGAATGAATGAATGAATGTATAGCATTTTGATGGCAGAGCAATCTTATCTTTTACTTTGAGGTATGACTACCCTTATACCAACACACAGACCCATACGCATAAGTGCACATGCTCTCAAACAAAATCCAAAATGCTCTGGAGCCATAATTTTGAGGAAATATCTATTTTGTAGAATCAGGTCTACCCATTTTCCTAAACAGAAGGATGAAGGTTATGGACAAGTTAGTATACAAGTGCCCCAAATGATTTGTCACTGTTTCTTGTGTCCCTTGGGTTGTCATTTGTGCAACTGCTGGCTTCGAAGATGAAAGTGTTTGATGTGTGGCAATGTAACCAAACTAACGTTAAGTTTCCTCCTTGGTGAGTCACAAATCCACCAGGAGGAGTTATCGCACAAGGTAAACTTTATATTCATCAGAAAGAAGATCAGGGGGAATGACTTCCAAAGCCATGATTCCTCAAGCAAGGGTGAATAGGTTCCTTTTATTTAGAGTTAGGATGATTATTTAAAGAGGGGGTCCTTGTCGTCATATGTAGAGATGGACATAAGATCGCAGATGCGCCTTAAGGAAACATGTCTATACAGACATCACGTATCCTATGCTTCTGTGAGGCCTGTGCTTCTCCTTGTGTGGATTTTAGGTAAATGAGGTAAAGGTAAACATCGGTCATTCTAGAGGTTATTCCATGGTCCATCTGCACAGGCGGGAGTCGGGGGTTGTGCTCAAACTGGTCTGGGTAGTCTTAGCTGACTTGAGGTCTTGTCTGGGCAGTTGTTGTTGCTTGAGAGGTGCTTTTGCTTTCCATTTGCTTGAGTTAAGAGATAAGCTGGAAAGAAGAGCGTAAGGAAAAATGTGGGACAGAGGCTGGTGATTACAAGCAGGTGGACAGTAATGGTCAGGTTTTAGGGTCTAGTTGGTGACAGCAGTGGGTCTCAGACTTCAGGATTTCACAGATAAATAAAATTTGTAAATAAATAAAAATGCAAAAGGGAACCAAAAAGCATAAACAGAACTACTATAATTTTGTCTTTCCTGATAAAGACAATCATCTGCTGCATCATAATGTCATAAAACGGAAGACAATTTAAGGTCAAAAAATTAGAAAGGATATCACCACAGAGTAAAGGACTGTACTTAGCCTTGAAAGGAGAGTTGACTTCTTTATACCAAACTACCCTCTATACATGAAAAACACCAATTTTTTTTTTTTAGTTATCCCCCCCTTTTTTTCTTTTTTAAACAGAAGATTGGTAAAACCTGCTTGCAAACCTTTTCTGGTCTGTGAGCCAGTGTTATAAACATAGTTGTATTCGATGGCTATTTCTATTGTAGTAAATGCCCCAAGTTTAGTGGGTTAAAGGCACAATGACAAACTTATTATTTTATGGTTCTGTGGGTCAGAAGTCTGGGCACTGATTTGTTTGGGTGGATTCTCTGCTCTGTGTCTCATAAGACTGATATCAAGGTATCAGCTGGTCTGGGAACTTGGGACCCTCTGAAAGAGAATCTACTTACAGGTTCATTCAGGTTATTGGCAAAATTCAATTCTTTGTGTTTTGGGGGACTGAAGTCCCTGATTCCTTGCTGGCTTTTGGCCAGTGATTATTGTCAGCTGCTAGAGGCTACCCACATTTCATGGCTTGTGGCTCCCTCTGCCTTCAAAGCTAGCAGTGATGAGTCAAGCCCTTCTCATGCCTTACCTATTGCCAGAGAATATTCCCTTTAAGGGTGTGATTAGGTTAGATATAATCCATTGTAATCTTCCTACTTTAGATTCTTTAACCTTAGTTGTATGTGACTTCCCTTTGCCATACATAACATATTCATAGGTTCCAGGGATTAGGGGACCACTCAGCCCGCCATAGCAGGTAAGATGCAGGGCTGAGAGTTTGCTCTTGGCCACTAGTACAGGGAGCAGTGCACTCCTCATTTATTCTCTGGGTCAGTAACTGATACATGTGCATACATTTCAACCTCGATGAGCTTGGCAGGTGCAGACCTGTCACAACCATACATCTAGCCAACATTGGATTGCTGCACGAATATTTGGGTGGAAATGATGGTAAAGTAGTAAGTATCATGATTGCATTGGGATATCTTTATTTCAGAGTGGGTACTGTGTATAGTATGTAATCAATGCATTATCACTGAAGGAACTGTGTGTTCGATACACTACGTAGAGCTCCTTCAGCAAAGAACAGGAAGGACTCTCTCCATCTGAATTTGTGACAGTGCTGCT
Organism: Neofelis nebulosa; assembly: GCF_028018385.1. NCBI lineage: Eukaryota > Metazoa > Chordata > Mammalia > Carnivora > Felidae > Neofelis > Neofelis nebulosa. Next base: position 39,833,676 of record NC_080799.1, on the reverse strand, counting down.
GCGAGCACTGGCTATGTTTGCATTGGGACTGCCCTACCTGCTTCCATCAGTTGAGAGAAACGACTCCTCTTTCCGTCTTGGTCTTTGCTGCTGGGCCACGTGACACTGAAGTCCTTACCCACCTGTTTCTGGTAATGTCTGCTCCCTCTACTGCTCAGTTTCTTTCCTTAATTTGTCTTCTGTTTAACTTGAAAATTGCTTAGAAGGTAGGGTCTACAATTCAAAATAAAGAAGGAGGTACATTTTAAATGCACTAACAATGCGTACTCCTGAAGGTAGGACTAGCAGATCAGCCTCTCCATCCAGAAATCCCTTTGAAGGGATTTGGAAAATTAGATCAGGAAAATACATTTGCTTTGTGAAACTGGATTTTTATATTTCTAACTGATTCAACTGCAAATGGAGAATTAACTCATGTTCCCTGGGCACCTACTATGTGCTGGGTGATTTCAAAATCATCTTATTATCTAATTATGTAGTTAATAATTGTATAACTTAACATTTCCTATACTGTTTCACGTGCATGAGATTGGAGAGTCACAGAGTTTAATCACATGCCACAGGTCACAGGGTAGAAAGCTTCTCCCTAAGTCTGTATTTCAAATGGCTCTCTCTAATTTTCTTCCTTTGTGTTCTTTCTCCAGTGGTGCTCTGAAATATTACAATATAGGGAAATTGAACTGGAAAAATAACAGGTACCAATTATTAGGCTCCCCTCTAGGGTCCTGAGCAGCTGGATGTTGCATACATTTACATCCACGTTATAGTTCACCTCCACGTTGAATATTTATTCCTACTTTACATATGGGGAAACTGAGGCTCAACTACTAAGTGACAGAATCTGCCACATCTTTCTGGCCCTGAAGCTCATAGTCCGCAGAGCAAGACTCTGTGTGTGTGTGAGTGTCTGGGTGTGTGTGTGCATGTGCGCACACACCCACAAGTGCACAGAGCTCCACAGGCTGATGAAATAGGTCTGTGGGCTTATTCTGTAGGCAAGTTTACCCTGGACATTAGCATTGCAATTCCAGTTCTCCCACTCACCAAGGCAAGATGCTAAGTAGCCTTATCCCTTGTGGGTGTCCTGAGCGTGGGATTGTGGATGGACAGCAGGACCCGCCCCTTCGCGTGCATCCTTCCGCTTGCTCCAGTGGATTTTTATGTTTTCCCTCGAATGTGTTGCTTAATGTGCACTGTGAGTTTACCAGGGGACATTGCAAAGAGTTTAGGCTGTGAAAGAAAGAATTAAAATAATATGGAATCATAGAACAAGGAAATGATAAGCCTTTCATTTTTTTTATAAGCCTCCTGATTTTTTTAAGTTTATTTATTTATTTTGAGAGAGAGAGAAAGAGCAAGCATGTGCATGCAAACTGGGGAGGGGCAGAGAGAGAGAAAGAGAGAGAATCCTAAACAGGCTCCATGCTGTCAGCACAGAGCCCAACCTGGGGCTCAAACCCACAAATCATGAGATCATGACCTGAGCCGAAATCAAGAGTCAGCCGCTTAACCAACTGAGCCACCCAGGCACTCCAAGCCTCCTGATTACCTTAAGAGGAAATTTTCTGTTTGGTTATAGTTTACCTTCAATGAGATTTTCCACTCTTCCTTATAACAAAGGGGGAGGTAGGCCTTGGGCTGGCAAAGGGATCTTGCCAGAACTAAGTTTTTGTTGGGATTGTTTTTATTTTTATACTTACCTTCTCTTTATGATAGCATTTCTATTTGTTAGTTTATAGTAGAAATAGAAGAATCCTCCTTTATTCTTGTCTAATTTTGTTTATTTGAGTAAAAAAATGTGAAAAGTGAATTGTTTGAAAGAAGTAAGATTTTATTTAATCTTTTTATTTTACAAAGGCATACCATTCAATAACACTGGACCACATAGGAAGAGTACTTGGTTAATAAATAAAAAGACAGGTGATGTGTACATATGTCAGGTATGGCAACATTGGGAAGACAGTCCATGAATGTCCAGGACCACTTAAGGTATTTGTCTCCCATTGCCTAGCTTTTTACTGGGATCGCAGACTCCTCCCAACCCCACTGCTTTTGTTTAGTCTGGCCTTAAGGATCAGTCTCGCTCACGGGAAGACTATGGCTTCCCTCCTCCTGATGGTGCGGTGTGCACTGAATATGTATTAACTACCCAGGAAACATGAGACTGCTTGAGGACACTTGAGTTCATCTGTACCCACAGAAGGCGTCCTCATCATCCTGAAGTGGAGAAGCAGTTCATAAGGGATGACAGGGCCTTATCAAGAACAGATAGAGGCACATCCTTTGCCTAGTGAGAAGAGAAAGTGCCCGGGAAAGTGCAGTCAGCAAATAAAAAAATGATTTGGTGCCTGGTAACTGAAGGCAGAAATGTGGAGTTCATGAATCACAGGAACAGCCCCCGTAGCCATACTTAGTGACCTGGGGGGAGAGGCCAGATCAAATGTCTCACTTGTCCTTAGCCATTTCATGGGAAATATAAGGATGCATGAGTGATTGTGAATGATGGCCAACTACTCATTGTAGGTTTGGTATCGAAAGAGACTGGTCGGAAACTGGCCAGTGAATGCTCTGGGTGAAGAGGCTGCTGAGTTCTAGCAGATTGTTGACACGTAAGGATGAAGGGCTCATGGGCCAGATCTTCTGATTTTCCAAGAAAAAACAAATACAACCAGATTTTAATGTGATATCTTCTATTTTCTAATTATTGGTACTAAATCATTTTTTAAACTCTTTGGGCCAACATCAAAGGGCCAGGACCACTAAGTGTGTTCAGGTTGTGCATTGTACAACTTCCAGAGTCCATGCACACAAATCTTTGCACTGTTTTTTTAAACCTCTTTATTGAGATTCACATATAATTTGGTATTCGTATTCACAAAAGCCATTCATTTAAAATATACAATTCAGGGGCACGTGGGTGGCTCAGTCGGTTAAGCATTCAACATTGGCTCAAGGCATGACCTCACGGTTTGTGGGTTTGAGTCCTGTGTCAGGCTCCGTGCTAACAGCTCAGAGCCTCGAGCCTGCTTTGGAATCTGTGTCTCCCTCTCTCTTTGCCCCTCCCCTGCTTGTGCTCTGACTCTCTGTGTCTCTCAAAAATAAATAAACATTGAAAAAATTTCAGTGGTTTTTAGTATATTCACAAAGTTGGACAAGCATCAATACAGCTAAATGTAGAATATTTTGTCATTCTGGAATGAAGTCTTAAATCCATTAGTATACTCATCATCTCTTCTCACTCCATTCCACACCTATTCCTAAGCAACCATTGTTCTAATTTATGTCCCTGTTGATTTGTCCATTTTGGGCATTTCATATATATAGAAAAATGCAATATTTGGTCTTCTATGTCTTTTTTTTTTAATTAGCATAGTGTTTTGAAGGTTCCACGTTATATAGCACGCATCAGAATTTTCTCCCTTTTCTGTAGCCAAATGATATTCCCTTATATTAACATGCCACATTTCATTTGCCCATTATTTGTTGATAGACATTTGGGTTTTTTCCACTTTTTGGCCATTATGCATAATACTTCTATGGATATTCATGTAAAAGAATTTCTGTAGCCATGCTTCATTTCTCTTGAATATATACCTAAGAGTAGAATTTCTGAGTCACATAGGAATTTTGTGTTTAACATTTTGAAGAATTGCCAAATTGTTTTCCAAAGTGGCTGCACCATTTTATACTCCCACCATCAGTGTCTGAGGACTGCAACCTCTCTGCATCCTTATGAACACTTATTATTGTCTGTCTGTTTGATTTTAGACATTCGACTGGGTATGAAGTAGCATCTCATTGTGGTTTTGATTTGCATTTCCTTGATGACTAATGGCATTAAGCATCTTTTTATGTACTTATTTGCTATTTGTCTATCTTTTTTTTGCAATCAAATGCTCACAACTCAGCTATACCCCCTTGTGTATCTTTTTTTGTATGAAACTCTGTTACCCATTAAAACATTTTTTTAATGTTTATTGATTTTTGAAAGAGAGAGAGAGACAGAGCCCAAGCAGGGGTGGGGTGGAGGGGGGAGGTGGACACAGAATCTGAAGGGGCTCCAGGCTCTGAGCTGTCAGCACAGAGCCCGACGCGGGGCTCGAACTCACGAACCGCGAGATCATGACCTAAGCCGAAGTCGGATGCTCAACAGACTGAGCCACCCAGGTGCCCCTCTGTTATCCATTTTAAAAACTAGGATGTCTTTTATTATTGATTTTGGTTACTCGATTGTAAGCATTTTTATACATTCTAGATAAAAGTTTCTTATCACATATATGATTTGAAAGTATTTTCTCCCATTCTGTGAGATTGCATTTGTACTTTTTAGATAGAATTGTTTGCAGTACAAATTTTTTTTTTATGTAGTCCATTTAATCTTTTTTTTTCTTTTATCTGCTTGCTGTTTTGGTGTCATATCTAAGAATTCATTGCCTACCCCAAAGGCAGAAAGATTTACCCCCCTATGTTTTCTCCTAAGAGTTGTATAGTATTTGCTTCAACACTTAGGTTTATGAACGATTTTGAATTCATTTTTGCATGTCATGTGAAATAAGGGTTGGCTTCTGTACTTCACACATGGATATCCAGTTGCCCCAGCATCATTTGTTGAAAACACTGCTCTGTTCCCGTTGAATCATCTAAACACCTCATACTGACTTTGACCATAGGATGCCTCTTTGTGATGGCCTACGTGAGTAATTTAAATATGTCAAGATACTAATTCTTTCACCTAGCAAAAAATTCTGGTTCTACCAAAGGAGGAGCATTACTCTTGTGTTCCTGCCTTTTTCACTTTGCATCAGTATTAACTCAGTGACAAGAGACAGGTAACAGTTACTGAGGATGGAACTTCAGAACAAAAGGTCTAGCTAGAAAAAAATAACTTGATTTTTAATGGACTTCCTCATATGTTGTATATTATGTGAATTGGACCCTCATAATCGTAACTGATTCTAATGGAGTCTCTTGAGTTACAGATCTGAGTTGGACCCTAAGCAAAGGTGTTCGTCCTCCTGGGATATATATGTATATACATAGACACACAGACACACACTGTGTACCCTGGTGTGCAAAATTACCTCCATTTGGGAATTGCCGATATTAGTATGTTCTTACAGTGATACATAAATAGACAAATATGGATATAGGTGCAAATACACACATACATAATACGTTCATACACATATACACACACCCAGCTTTGAATTAAGCATGACCAGCTACTACCTTTATCACTGCTCCAGTTTTCTGAATGAACAGACTCTCAAAAGGGAGACTTACTGGAAAGCCTTTTTTCAACTTGATAAAAATCTGATTTTTTTGTCCTCTACAGTGACCATTTGTTATGAGAACAACAACTAGGAATACTGTGTTCTTTTCTTCCTGTGGAAAAATTACAAAAGGAGTTTACACCAACTGTATAAAATTTAACCTAACAAGTTTATAAATTATTAAGGAATGTTCTCTAATCTTCATGTAGATTCCCACATCCAAGGATAGCTGGAGAAGTACTTTGGTACATACCCATTCAGACTTTTTTTTTTTGTTTTTTCAGTAAGGTTTGTCAGTTGTATATGTCATCACAGTGTCCCCTCCTCTTTCTTAGCCTCCCATATCCCCCTAGAAAAGTCAGATCCTCAAAGTTGTAGCTTCCTTTGCACCTAGGGACCCAGTTCTGCCAAATGAAACATTAAGAAGTAGTCCAGAAGGAGTATGGCAAATTTTCTTCCAATTTAAAAGGAATGACCACACAAGGAGCTCATCCTTTGTGGCACTGACCATCGCCTGCTTCTTGCTTTGGATGTGGTATTGGTGATTGGAGCCACCCTGATTGTCATGGTACCATGAGGTGAATCCTCAGGACAAAAGTCTCTTGGACTCAGGATGGTGGAATAGAAAGTCTGAAAGAAGTTGGGTTCTTGTTGAATCTGAGAGTTACTTAGAAAGCCAAGGGCTGTTTCTTTTTTTCCCTGGAATTTTAAAAACGTATTTCGTATTTTTATGCTTATGATCATTGTTGGTCAGATTTGGTTTTCTGTTGTGGCTGAAGGCATCTTTACAGGTGTGTCTACACATGTACAAATAAGGTACACATTCACTCACTCATACATTTCACTTCTTTATGTCCATAAATTTGTAGGAGTTTTAAATGTGATCAGACCACACATAGCTTTTTAAACTCAACTTTATGTTAAGACATCTCTTCTTGTGTGGAGACATAGTGTTAACTTGCTATTTTAAACGATTGCATGTTATTTTATACTGAGTATGAATATGATTTATTTAACACTTCCACTAACAAACATTTAGGTAATTTTAATTTATTGGCTCTTACAAGTAATGCTGCAATCAACATCATAAAACCAATATTCTTGTCATCTGCCAGTAATAAATCCTTGGAAAATAAACAGAGAAGAGGGGCGCCTGGGTGGCGCAGTCGGTTAAGCGTCCGACTTCAGCCAGGTCACGATCTCACGGTCCGTGAGTTCGAGCCCCGCGTCAGGCTCTGGGCCGATGGCTCGGAGCCTGGAGCCTGTTTCCGATTCTGTGTCTCCCTCTCTCTCTGCCCCTCCCCCGTTCATGCTTTGTCTCTCTCTGTCCCAAAAATAAATAAAAAAAAAAAAAAAAAAAAAAAAAAAAAAAAAAAAACGTTGAAAAAAAAAAAAAAAAATTTAAAAAAATAAACAGAGAAGAACAGATGGTTATGTACAAAGGTGATTATTCCAGGATTAACATAATACCAAAAAATAGAGAAACATCTTAAATGTGAACATACAGAACTTGTTAAATAATTTAAGATGTACCCATATGATCCAACAGTTTGTGTCCACTCAAAATGATGGTTTTTAAGAGTATTTAGTGTCAAAAGAAAAATTCACAATAAAGACATAAAGATCATAAAGTATGATTATATTTATCATAAATATAGTCACACTGTGTAAAGTGAAAACTGACAAAACCCACCTCAAAATGTTAACAGTGGTTCCCTCTGGGAGGTGAGATGATGAATACTTTTAAATGTTTTTCTTTGTGCCAGTCCATTGTTCCAAATAAGCTGACATGCACATTTGGCATTAGCCGTGGCCTTGTATTGAATAATTTTATTCTTCCAACCCAGTGTTCACATCAAAGCACATTCCAAATCATCCTCCAGAACATGAGTATTGATGATGGCACTGTTCTTGCTGCTTTACACAAATTTAAATAAAGCAAATCTGCATTTATTGAACCCATTTTAAATTTCCAATCAGCCAGGGGGCCTTTAGTGGGTGTGTGTATTTGTAAAATTGTGACCAGGGGAATAGAAGTAGCATCCTCTTCTAGAGACAGAACTTGGGCTCCAGTGAGTTCAAGCTAATGAAGATCATCCCCACTTGTTTTTCAATCCTAACCTATTTCCCCTTTGTGAGTGAAAGTACTCTGGGAACATACACCATCCATCTTCGAATCCCCTATACCTCAGAAGAACAGGGAGCATTCACACACACACACACACACACACACACACACACACACACACACACACACACACACTAAGCAACAGACCAAAGAGGTATATGTGTTGATGAGGCAGATAGAGAGCATAGTGGTTAGGAACCCCCAAGCTCATGCAGGCAGGGAGACTCCTGCCATTTATTACCTGCAGAGACTCAGCTCATTCCTCCACAGCTGGTGATAAACACAGTACTTTTTGTCTTAATCCATTTTGGCCGCTATAACAAGAATACCATAAACTGGGTGATTTATGACTGATAAATATATTTCTCATAGTTCTGGAGGCTGAAAGTCTTAAGATCCAAGGCACTGGCAGATTTGATGTCTAGTGAGAACCCACTTTCTGGTTCATGCTTCGTGTCTTCTCACTGTGTTCTCATGTGGTGGAATGGTCAAAGGAACTTTCCGGAACCTTTTTATATAAGCTCAAACCTCATGAGTTAATTACTTCCCAAATGCCCCACCTCCTAATACCATCACATGAGGGGTTAGGATTTGATTTTTTAATTTATTTTATTATTTTTAAATCTTTTTTTAATGTATTCTCTATGCCCAGCATAAGGCTCACGCTCATGACCCCAAGCCCAAGAGTAGCATGCTCTACCAACTGAACCATCCAGGTGCCCCAGAGGGGTTAGGATTTTAATTTGTGAGTTTGGGGGTGAGGCACATACATTCCGTTTATAATATCTCTTAGCAAGGTCACTAATACTATGCATATGGTGGCGTGATTAAGGGTTGGAACCATAGAGCCCGACTGCACACGTTCAAATCCTAGCTGCTCACCTCCTCGCTAGGTTATCTTGATGCTTTAACTTACCACAGCTCTCCCTTCTACACTTGTGCAAGGTAGGAAACAGGAGCCCTTAGCTTATAGGGCTGCAAACATTAATGAGTTAATGCTCATAAGATAACTAGAACAGAACCTGGCATATGGTAAGTGCTTAAATAAGTGTTACAAAGTGTCAGTCAGTTTCAGTGAATAGGGTAATGCAGGTACTGTATTGAACAGAACTCATGGTACATTAGTGAGTGTATGTGAAATGTTATTATATACCATCATCTTCACCATAGCCCACATAGAGGGGATCTGGGCGTCATTGCTGGGGCATTAGAACAAGTCGGGGAAGGAGTTTGGGAGTTCATCCATGGGTTCTCTAGTCTCATTTTTCTCATCTCCCTTATAGGACCCACCACACAAGTTTGTGGGTCACTGACTCCGATCATTTTTTTGTCCTCTCAAAGACGAATTTTCCTTAACACTAATTATAGGGTCGATGGACACAATATCCAGCAGACAGAATTCCTGGTGCTTTTGTTTTTCCTCCCCCACACCCATCCCCCGGAGTCTTGCTCCAGCTGAGCCACTGTCAGGCGGCTGTTCTGCTAAGCAGCCTGTCACATGTTCTGTTACAATCATGTTTTATTATAGCTTTCAAAAGATGACCTCTCATTCCACACACTCGTGTTTATAGAGGACTTCTGGCATTCTGAAAGGAAACAGATAGCAGAGTCTCCAAACCCTTTATTTGCTTCAGCTGATAACTGCTCTGGCCAGAGATGAGCCCTGCAGTGATTACAAGATGTAATTTACTACAAAAGACAGTTAATATTACTTACAAACCTGTCATCAGTTCTGGGGAAATCAGAGCCGAACGAATGCGTGGGACAAATCCGAATCTACCTAAATATCTTGGTCCGATACAATTACAAGTTTATAGATTTACCATTTAAGAAACAGCCCCGTTATGAAACATTCGTCCACACAGACAGACAATATAAGGAACAAGCAAGATTATATCCTTTTATGTGGATCAAGGACATAGGCAACATAAGACAGAAAGGAAGTCAAAAAAGCCCTGAAGAGGAACTTAAATGCTAGCCTTGTGAATTATACCTGGGGATATTAACTGGGGGGTTAAATCTGTGCAAAAGCCTCTAATATGACTAAACAAAGTCCCTCAGGTAATGCTCTGAATCAGAAAAATGTGCGAAAATATAGCCTCTTAAATGTGATTATAGTCAGAGCTGCAGTTACTCCCCGAGAAAAAGGGCATTGGAAGTACAGAAATGAAAGAAAAAAATGTTTTAAAACTTTTGTGTTACACCGGAAATTATAGAGTAGCAACAGCTTAGGGATTTAAATAACCCCTTTAGCCCAATTCTAAAGCCTTTGTGCTTTAAACTGAAGAAAAGAAAGAAATTAGATATCCAATTTAGGACTTTTCTCTTTTTTTTTAAAGATCAAGAAATGGAAGAGTCGTTTTTGCTGAGTGACTAATTGAGTGAGTATATGATTGCAACTTGGGTTATCATTCAGAAGAGATGGCTCTTGCATTTCAGCTTCTCATGGGCTACTCTCTCTCCTGGGCTTTCAGGAGAGTTTCTTGTTCAGCTGGTTATTATTTAATGGAGATGAAGGTAACAGTTTCGGTGGTTTTGTTGGTATCATGGTCAGAGTTCAGAAATCTCATGAATCAGCCTTTGCCGTTTGCATTGCTTCCCGCAGGAGTCCTGCAGGAATTCTAGCTGCAAGCAGCAATACGGGGACAGTAACTATGAGAATATTCTGTGGCTTTGTAAACACCCCGTACCTGAATTCAGCTCTGGTAAAAGGCCGCCAGGGCATCTTTTTATTCTTCTCTCTCATCTCCATTCTGGAGTCCCTAGACCTTGGGTCTGGGCACACTCTGGCACACTCACATGCACATAGAGAGATGAGAAGAGATCAGGTCTGTAGACCTCGTCCATCTTAACTCACCCTTCCACATGTATTTCTTGAGAACAAGAGATAAGAAGTAGAAAAGATACGGCTGGGCTTGACCCAAGCAACTAGGACTTTCTTCATTCTGCTGATTTCTATCCTATGGGATCAAAAGGTTTATAGGAAAGAGGGTAGAGCCAAGGATCCTGCCTTCTGAAGCACAGAGACCTTGCCTTCCGGTAACAGGGTCCAGTCATTAATGTGGATCATTCTCTCTTATGGGGAGGTGCAGGGGAGCTAAAAGTTAAGAGGATAGAAGCAATCTTGGCATGAGGGGAGGGATGGAATTCTATTTCCCCTCATTATTTATTTCCTGAATTCTTTATCGGTCATTTGTATATATTCTTTGGAGAAATTCTTTGTTGAAATTGGATTTTACTCTTGTTGGGTTTTAGGAGTTCTTTATGTATTCTGGATGTTAATCCCTTATCAGGTAATTAATTTGCAAATATTTTCTCCCATTCTGTGGATTGCCTTCTCACTTTGTCGGTAGTGCCCTTTAATGCACAAAAGTTTTGAATTCTGATCAAGTCCAGTGTGTCTTTTTTTTTTCTGTTTTCTTTCTTGTGTTTTTGTCTTACACTGTTTAAAAGTACAGCAGCAAACTGTTAATTTGTTTGAATCTGGGGTGCTCTCTGTAGAACAAGAAGGGAAGTTCACCAAAATCTCATGATTTGGTGGTCACATCTCCCTGTAGCAGGTGAGAGGATCCGTGTGTGTGATGAAACCCCAACCATCGACCCCAAAGAGGCCATGATGTTCTTGCAGAAAAGCCACCTGAAGGGTGGGGATGCGCATGATGCTGTGAAGCTAGGCTGTGACTCCTGGGAGGCCATCCTCTCAGGCTAGTCCCCCTGGCTCACCTCCAAGGTGTTTGGGCACTCACTGATGCATGGACAGCTCATATGTTCATCCAAGTACCACATCTGCACTCAAGATGAGCTGGAAATGCATTGTTCCTTGTCCAGCACTTTCCGTGGGTTTCTACTGCCCTCCTCACTTCTTTTTGTCACCAACACAAGAAAAAAAATAAGCCTCACAAATTAATTAATTTCAGTAATGTTTGCTTAGCCCTTATACTCTGGGCTCCTTCCTAGTGGCAAAAGAGTAAAATAGAGTTGCAAATGGACACTAATCATTGCCATTGTGGTCTTAGTTGGTTATTGTTTTAACATTAGATGATCTAAAGAGTGGTTGGGGAAGGTCTGAGTCACAGCATGCTTGAGGGATAAGAATCACAAAACTCAAATGTCTCAGGGCTGTGCTCATGGCAGAACATGGCTGTTTAAAGGGTTGAGTGGCTTGTGGCCTCCAATTGCCAGAGCTGCTGATTTTTTTTTTTTCAGGAGAACCTGGAAATTGGATTCTTATATGAAATAGCTCAAATTTTTTAATTTTAATTTTTAAAGGAATCCATTTTAAAAATTCACTATGAAAGCCACCATCTCATGCACAAAACAACAACAACAAATCTGTCTTTGAGATGAATACAGACTATTGATTTAAGCTCCTTGCTTTTGTAGTTAGACCAGTGTTTCTCAACATTCACACACATTGGTATCATCTGGAAAGCTTTTAAAAAAATGCCAGTGCTTCGTTCAGCCTGACTGCAGATCAAATGAATCAGAGTCTCTCGGGGTGGGTTCCGGGCATCAGGACTTGTTATAGCTGCCGGGTGATTGTAACGTGCAGCAGGGTTCAGAACTGGTGGGCTCAAGGCAGTGTCTACAGCCAGGATCCTGTTGTACCCGCCTCTTTCCCATTAGTAAGGACATCTGGATTGTGATTGCCGGACACCAAGATGGCCCTAATTTTAGGGTTAACATCTGGATTGTTGGCTGAATTTTTTGCTTCCTGTCCTTTTCCAGGCATTTATAGACACAGACAGATGTCCCTTTAACTTCATTTTCCATGTGTCCCTTCTGTAAAGTTTTGATCCCGAACTTTGTGATATATCACGTCTCTGAGCAAGTGAACTTTCACTATTTAGAGAAGTTTGTAGCTTCTTAATTTTGATGTCCTTTTAATTTCTCAGCCTCTGGGTTTCTCCAGCTCAGCTGCCATTGGTCTTTGCAGACTTGTCCTTGAAACATGGAGAGCCCTTGTTGGTTCTTGTGAGCGCTTCTTAGTTCTTGTTTCAGACCCATCTGCTTCCCTCTCCTCTCCTTGCTGTTTGCACACACACTCCTCACTCTTTTCAATGCTAGCTTTTTGGAGTCACTTAGATGACTCCAGCAAGCTGTACCAAAAAAAAGAGAGAAAGGGAGGAAGGGAGAAAAGAAAGGAAGGAAGGAAGGAAGAAGAAAGGAGGAAGAAGAAAGCAGAAAAAAAGAAAAAAAAAATAAAGACTGTGGACAGGAAGCTACCATAGAAGGATAAGGTGATCTTTAAAATGACTTTTATTTCCAGGAGTGGCTGGGTGGCTCATTGGCTCAGTTGGTTAAGCATCCGACTTCAGCTCAGGTCATGATCTCATGGTTTGTGGATTTGAGCCCCACATTGGGCTCTGTGCCGATGGCTCAGAGCTTGGACCCTGCTTCTGATTCTCTGTCTCCCTCTCTCTCTGCCCTTCCCCTGCTCTTGCTCTGTCTCTCAAAAATAAATGTTAAAAAGTAAATAAAAATAAAATGACTTTAATTTTTAAAATCTGTGAATCTTATCATTGATTTTGTCACTTGTGATAATAGTATTGTAGTTATATAAGAAAGTATCCTTAATTTTGAGTGGCAGAAACTGATTAGGAAGTACAAGGGAAATGACATGAACTCTAGACTTGCTTAAAATACTTGAGCCAATAAATGAATACATAGTAGCAAGTTAAAAACAAAGGTAGCAAAACCTTGATGACTGTAGAATAAGGATGATGAGTATATGAGTCTCATTATAAAATATGTTCCACTTTGTACATGTTTATTATGTACCCACACACACATATAATTATAAGATCTGTAAGAGTCTAAAGTTTGTAAGAATGTGATTCCAAGATTCTATAATTACTTCTTTCTTACCACTTAATCTGTGCTTAAGAATAATGTAACCGTAAAAGAAATGAATGCATGACATTTTAAAAAATACATGAATAAAAAAAAAATACATGAATAGTTTCGTAATAAAAATCAGCACATACAATTAGGAAAATAAAAAATAGGGAAAATCGCATCTACACGTTCATCCTCCTGGCATAACCGATGTTAGCTCTTAGAGTTAGCCTTCTGGCATTGTTTTCATTGCTGCGCAAACATTTGGATTCTGCTTTATTTCTTGATGATATTATCAAGCACAGACTCTGTACTGGGTCTTGCATTGTGGCAGTATTACCTATCTAGCTGCTTTGATTTTACAATCTTCAATAAACCCTAAAGAGGGAAACCCGAAATGACAGCATTTTGCCCAGATGAAGTCATCCAATGAATTTGTCACTGGAGTGAGTGTCTTATTCATCCTTGTACTTGGGCATCTTGTAGTGCTAAGTATATTTCTAGTAACACAGGAATACAAGTGTTGGGGAGAAGGATAGGCAGAGACTTGGAAAGAGAAACAGAGACTGAGGTGGGGCTATTTAAAGTACTGCTTCTGATATTGCTTGCATATCATGACATCAGAAAGCCCTTTCTTCCTGAAATTCACATCCAGGCAAATTATTTTGAGGACTCTGGGTACCACACAGCCAAACTGGCTACACATCTTTGAATCTATCTGAGATCAATGCATTCCACACGCACTGAATCATAATCCCTAAGAGTAGAACTCAGGACTCCAGATTTTAACAGGCTTCCTGGAAAATTCTTGGTGACCAGTGTAGCACACATTTGATAAGGTATTGGGCAGCTATAGAAAGATGTTGGAATGGACTGAATCTTTCAGAAACAATTCATTGTGTTTAATATAGTCAAAAGGAAAGGAAAGTCTTAGATTTTAGATCTTTGATATCCATATTTTTTAAAGTAAGCATTAGTATATAATAAAGCTTTTAATGTAAATATTAGTAACCAATGATTTCCCAGTCAGCTTAAGCAATTAGGATCCACTCATTCTCCTTTGTGTCTGCTTATATGTGCACAAATAAGGCACAAATATCTCAGAATTTGCAGTTTCCTCATGCGCTATGTGGTTCCAAAATTCACTGGAAACAGCAAAGACCAAAAATAATACTGTTTCACCTGCTAACAGAGCTATCACAGGATGGAGAGAACATACTTAAGATGTCTTATGTCCTCATTTCACTTCTAACTGACCTCTGTCCACAAACATCCTTGCTTTTGGAGTTGGCAATATACTGAAATGTAGCAGATGCAAACTTGGAAAGAGAAATAAGCTTGAGCCTTGGCTCTGCCCTTTACTCTACAAGCTTTGGCAAGTGATGTATCCTTTCTAAGGTTTATCATCTTTTAAGTCGAACAATAGTTTTCACTGCGCAGGATTTCTAGAGAATTTAATAAGACAACTTATAGAAAACTGCCTGAAACAATAAGTGCTTAAGAAATGTTATTTCATCAATTGACACTCATTTTTTTTAACATTTATTTTATTATTTATTTTGAGAGAGTGAGCATGAGCAGGGGAAGGGCAGAGAGAGAGGGAGAGAGAGAATCCCAAGCAGGCTCTGCATGGTCAGTGCACAGACTGACATGAGGCTCCACCTCATGAACTGTGAGATCATGACCTGAGCTGAAATCAAGAGTCAAGACGTGTAATCCACAGAGCTATCCAGGTGCCCCTGTTGCTCATTTTCTTAATTCATGTCTTCTTAGATCTAAGTTTGCCTTTTTTTTTTTTTTTGGATAATCACATTTTCTGTTTCTTTTTATAGTAACACCGCTTTGTGTTGGAACCCATACTACGTATCCAAATTAAGTGAAATATTCCCAAGTAAAGCAACATAGTATCTTCAAAAATAAAAACAAAACAAAACCTTGAAGTTTGGAGCCATTGAAAGACTTGGGTTTAAGTTCCAGTGCTGTTGCTACTAATTATGTTTTGCTTGTTTGTTTTTGGTACAAGCTAATTTTCTCATCTGCAAAATGGGGATTATACTCCCTGTCTGTATGAAATTACTTTTGCTACTGTAACAAATTACCATGAATTTAGTGGCTTAATAAACAAAAATTCATCTTCTAATAGTTCTGGAGGTCAGATGTCTGGAATCCAGCTCCCTGGGCTAAAACCAAAGTATCAGCAGGACTGTGTTCCTTTCTGGAGGCTTTAGGGGATAATTCATTTCTTGGCTTTTTGCAACTTCTGGAGACTGCTTGCATTCCTTGGCTTATGAACCCCTTACACATTCAAAGCTCACCATGGCCAAATAAGTTCTCCACGTGTTAGGTTACTTTGACATTAGCCTTCTTTTCTCTTCTCCATTTCGAGACCCTTGTGAGTGCAGTAACACCCAGTTCATAGTCCAGGATAACCTCCCAATTTTAAGTTGTCTGATGAGCAACCATAATTCCATCTGTTACCCTGTTGCCTTAATTCTCTTTTGCCTATTCATGTAACATATGCACAAGTTCTGGGGATTGTGACCTGGCTATCTTTGGGGGGCAGGATTCTGCCCCTCGCAGTCACCTCATAGAGGAGTCTTAGGCTTTAATGAGAAGACGTAGGTGATGTTCCTCCCACAGTCGCTGGCAGATAAAATAACAGGTCCTGAAGATGAAGATGTTGATGGTAAAGATGATTTTTAAACATAAAAGTGTTTCCTTCTTTTGAAAGCAACTTTGCTTTTTACTGTAGCTGGATTTGCTGGATTTGTATATACCACAGTGAATTTCCCCCATGCAAAGATTCACTAGTTCAGTGCAGTGGCCCTTCCTTGCATGTGCAGTCCCTTTTGTAACACTAACAGTGGTGATTTGGAGGGAAATGGCCAGATAGAAGTAAAAGAAGAATGGAGATGAATGGGATTCAGTGTGAGCCTGATGGGTGCCATGTTGATTCTCCAAGTCTGAAGCTCTTTGGGCTGTACTAGACTCAGTCATTATTCTGATTAGAGTATATATACATTTTGCTTTCTGCTGTTTATTTTTAAATGTTATCAAGATTTTATTCATCAAGTTTTTAATGAAGCTCCTAAGATATAATTTCCCATAAGGATAGATCTCAAACAGTTAGGTCTTACATTTTAGGACACAAAAGTCATACTTCATAACAAGCAAAGCATTTCACCAATATAGAAGAAACTCATTTGGATCAGTGAAATATTAACAACATAGTTTTTATAGATTAATTATAATGAGTTTCATGTATGTGAAAACACACTAATAAATCAGACTACCAAGTGGTTACATCATTCAACATCTTTCCCCAAACTATCCCAATAATACCATTAAAAATGTCTATGATTTTTTAAATCATCTACTTTGAAGAATAGAAAAAAAAAATTATATATATATATATATATATATATATATATATACACACTCTAAGCATATACACAGCTTATGAATTACTGCCAACCCGTTCTTTTAAAAATAATTTACTAAATATAATTGTTCTATTCATAATACATCAGAATATCTGATAGACCATAATATATGGTCTTCATTTGCATGGGAGCCACATTGTACTTAGTAAGAGCAAAGTATATTTAATGCCAAATTATAAAAAGGTATGTGTTATCATAGACATAAGATTTTACTCATAAGTCCTCAGAAGCAAAAACAAGGGTTGGGAGTTTAGGGGACTTTATTGGTTTTCCTCTACCTTAATATGGTGCCCATCTTTTACCTCTTAGAGGTTTGTGTCCAAGCTTATTGCCTACTCTTGATTCTGGTACTCCTATTGCATTACTTTTCATGACACAATTCTCTGCAATGAGCATGATTTTTCATACTCATGTTCCACCGTTCCATAAAACTGCCCAAGGATACTCAGCACTCCTCTGCCTCTTCCCCATTTCCTATTTCACAGGAGAATGCTTCTTAGCCTATGGCTTCTGGGTATGTTTAGGCAATTGCATATGCGGCTGGAAGACTTGAATATGGGAGAAACTGCGGCTATTTCTCTTTCTCTCTGTGGTTCCTGGGGGCACCTCCAGGTCCTCTGTCAGCATTTGCCTCCACAGTCCCAGCTCTCCTGGCAATGTCCTCCGTGGCAGGTGGCCCCGATTTCTGAGCTCTTACGGTTCCACTTCTCCCTCTTGGTGTCCGTTGTCAAGTCTCCAATTTCTAGGTTCTCCCCTCACCTGTCCTTGATTCTTCCTCTTTTCCCAATTGCCTATGTTAGGTTTCTTTTCTTTTAAAAGGCCTACGTTAGTCTCTGGTTCTTGGATTACCTTGATATACCTGCCTCTTCTACACAGAAGATTATGGATTTGGGTATTAGCACTGGTAACAATACTCTCGTGTTTGTTTTTTTGTTTAATCTTTATTTTGGGATAATTGTAAGTTTTGAGTTACAGAGAATTCTGGTATGTCCCTCACCAGTTTTCCCCTAACGTTGACATTTTGTATCACCACAGTATGTTTATCAAAACTAAGAAACTGGCACTGATACAGCACTATAAACCCCAGACTTTATTCAGATTTCATCAGCTTTCCCATAGACGTCCCTTTTTCTCTTGTAGGATCCAGTCTAGGTATCAACCACATGATGTGTAGTCACCAAGTCTCCTTAGTTTACTCTTGGTTCTAATAGTTTCTGTCTTTCCTTGTCTATCATGACATTGACAGTTTTCAGAAGTAATGGCTCAGGTATTTTATAGAATACGTTTGAATTTAGGTTTGTCTGATGTTTCTCTCATGACTAAACTTCCATTAGAGTCGAGGGGTTGCAGAATATCACAGTGAGGTGCCCTTCCCAGTATATCATATTAGAAAATATGCGATGTACCTCATTGGTTAAGATATCCAGCAGGTTTTTCCATTGTTTGGTTACTGTTTCTCTCCTTTTCCATACTTGATTTTTGAATGTGGATAACTGAGTCTAGGGCATACTCATGATGAGGATAATTCAGCACCACTCCATGGAGGAAGATTATCTAGATAACTGTATTATTTGGAAATGTTGGTAAGCTATATTTGTCCATTCTCTCCCAATTTCTTAATTCAGTTCTTTATTTTTGTCAGTGTAGACTCGTGTCTAGTTATTTTATGCTCCAATTGTAATCTCTCAGTACTTGTTCTGGTGGCTATAAGGTTTAGCCACTCAGTCCTTTTGCGTTGGTTCTTGTGTCCCTTTGACCTGCCCCCATTTCTTTGTTTTGATCATTTCCTTACTTTCTGCCTGAAAATACATTCATTTTCATTGTATCTCTCCAGCCTCGGCTCTAGGGTCGGACATTTCTCTAGGACAGCTCGAAATTTTCAACTTTCCCCCTGCTTTTTGTGTCTTTCTCTATTACTTTTGTCAAAGGGTAAAATAATGCATTTGCTCACTCAGCAAGTATTTATTGAGTGACAGTTGTATACGAGACAATGGGCTTATTCTCTGTGTACCTGTTTCTGAACAGAACAAAATACAGCCTCAGCTTTCAAACAAGCAAAATAAATACACATGCTATGTGAGTCTGTGTGTGTGTGTGTCTCACACAAATCTTTAATTAAATAGCTTGGCTTCAGTTGTACATTATTGTATAGCAAAAACTACTGTGTCACAAGACAGTAGGAATTCGATGACAAGCTTTCCATGGGGCTAGGGCAATTAATTTCCTGTATGTTTAAGAAAATATTTGTTTTTTCCAGAAGAGCATATCCTCAAAACTAAAGATACAGATTACCAAATTCAGTTTGACAAACCAAGCCCCCTTGTAGTTCATGAGCAGAGAGAGAAGAGGCAGGTGTTTGTCCCAAGCATCTGTGTGTGTTTTGGAATTCACATGATAAATACCATGGCACAGGAACTGTCAGGCCTGATTAATACTTTACACTCACAGAGCATGTGCCTTGATCTATAGGCTTTATGCTTGCTGCGTGGGTCCCCGACAAGGCAGCCCTCAGCATCAGCCTCCCAGCAGCTCCCCCACTGAGTGCTTCTCCTCCATGTCATATGCTCAGTTGTCATCTTTGCTAAAGGATTTTCAGCTTGGAAAATAATTTGGTACAAGGATCAACTTGGGAAAGATGGAGAGCAATTTCCTTTGACTGCCCATGGCGGGGGGAGGGGGGGCAGTTTAAAACACACACGCAAAAGTCAGTATAATAATGCATGGCACAAAAGAACTGAGTAACTTCTTTACGCAGTGGAGTGATTAGTAGATTACACCATAGGGCCCCACACTGTCTTCCACCCTAAAAACTTACAGTAAAAGTAAACAGTAGTATAATTTCCGCGAAAGGACAACTGATTTTATGCAGTGGCAACCATGTAACACAATCCTAGTGGTTGCTGGATAAAATATGATGTGTTTGTGGGGCGCCTGGGTGGCGCAGTCGGTTAAGCGTCCGACTTCAGCCAGGTCACGATCTCGCGGTCCGTGAGTTTGAGCCCCGCGTCGGGCTCTGGGCTGATGGCTCGGAGCCTGGAGCCTGTTTCCGATTCTGTGTCTCCCTCTCTCTGCCCCTCCCCCGTTCATGTTCTGTCTGTCTCTCTCTGTCCCAAAAATAAATAAAAACCGTTGGGAAAAAAAAATTTAAAAAAAAATATGATGTGTTTGTCCAATAGTATGAAATCATAGATGATTAGTAAACAAAAAGAAGTAGAAATCTGATTCCAACATGTGGAGATAAGTAGGTACAGATACTCCACAAATATGGAAGAATGTACTTCAGTTCTTAACTAGAGTTCTTCTTTGAGAAGTGGGTTTAAGAGTGACTTTTGGGGCGCCTGGGTGGCTCAGTTGGTTGAGCTTCCAACTTAGACTCAGGTCATGATCTCATGGGTCGTGAGTTGGAGCCCCGTGTCGGGCTCTGTGCTGGCAGCTCAGAGCTTGGAGCCTGCTTCGGACTC
The DNA here is from genome assembly GCF_028018385.1 of Neofelis nebulosa. Classification (NCBI taxonomy): domain Eukaryota; kingdom Metazoa; phylum Chordata; class Mammalia; order Carnivora; family Felidae; genus Neofelis; species Neofelis nebulosa. Next base: position 39,813,533 of record NC_080799.1, on the reverse strand, counting down.
TGTGTCTCCCTCTCTCTCTGCCCCTCCCCTGCTCACTCTCTCTCTCTCAAAAATAAATAAACATTTTTTAAAAAGGAAATTTCCTTCTAAATAATGAAATAATTATCATTTCTGATGCATTTCAAAATACCTGCTACAGGAAAGAATGTTTTACCAAAGATATGAAGAAATGTATCCTAGGTATTGTGTTGGATGAACTTCCTTTCTCCAAACCTTCTTTAAATATCACACTGAGTGTCAAGAATTAGCATCACTGGGAATTTTTTGTGAAGAATGTGGGCATATACCCAGGACATAGATGGTTGTGATAAAGAATAAAACCAGACCTGATTGTTTGGATATGGTTGGTTTTAACCAGGACCCGATAAAGCAATTAATTATGGGCCACTATATTATTGTTGTAGGACTGCTGGAATAAAATACTGTGAAGTGTGCTTAAAACAACAGAATCTTATTCCGTCAGTTCTGAAGGGTGGCAAGTCTGAAATCAAGGTGTTGGAGACACTGAAGGAGAATTTACCCTCTTCTGGGTTCGATGTTTTTCCACAACCCTTGATGTTCCTTGGCTTACAGATGTGTCATTCCAATCTCTGCCTCCGTCTTCCTGTGGTAGTCTCCACGACCTGTCTTCACATGGCCACTTTCTTATTTTTTTTTTTTTTAAATTTAAATGAGTATTTATTTTTGATGGAAAGAGACAGAGAGCAAGCAGGTAAGGGCAGAGAGAGAGGGAGACACAGAATCTGAAGCTGGTTCCAGGCTCCAAGCTGTCAGGGCAGAGCCCAACACGGGGCTGGAACTTAGGAACCGTGAGATCGTGACCTGAGCTAAAGTCAGACGCCCAACCAACTGAGCCACCTAGGTGCCCCATGACCATTTTATTGTAAGGACACCAGTCATACTGGAATAGGGACCCATCCTACTCCAGTATGACCTCATCTTAACTAATAACATCTGCAATGACCCTATGTTGAATAAGTTCACATTCTGAGGTACCAGAGGTTAGGACTTCAACATATCCTTTTGCTGTTAGCAGACACTTAAAAGAGATAGATACGTGGATCCCATCTGTTCAATTCACTTATTCTGAGATGGAGCCTGGACATGAGTATTAAAAGAAATAACCATTGTAATGTACAACACGATCTACAAGCCCCCTGTTGCAGACTAAGAGCCATCTGGATGGTGTCCCGAAGACAGTTTATATCTTTGCTTAATCGCAAACCCGTCATATGAAATGTGATTTAAATTTACAAAATAGATATTTTGTCAGTGGCTATTTTTCCCTCTACAAATGGCATTTTCTACCCTATTAAAGATTAACTACTTTTTTATTCAGAGAGTTCCCCAGTGGATTTACACCAGAATTTCATTCACCAGTGCTAATAATTCAGAGACATTCACATTTGAACATGGCCATGGGGGCAGTTATTGCTACCTCAAAATAAAGAACTTCTTTTATATGAAATGACCATATGCTTTCCATCACCCTTTCCTAATCCAGGAGAGTATCAATGCAAATGCTTATATTTTCCCTCCTTTGAAAGCCTCTATTTATAGCTTTTGTCTATTGGCATGTACGTGAGAAATCAGCACTGCCATTAACAGATGGATTAGGCTCAGCCACATTTCCCTTCTCACAGGCACTGTCTGCTTGGCATGTGGAGTTGCATTCCCTTGCTTGCTAATCTTCATGTGATGCAAGACAGCTCCCATCCCCCTCTTAATTTCCTTTAGTTCCAGGAACTATTTGTGAGCCAGCTGTACCAAGTCCTGCACAATGTAGCTTGACTTCCTGAGTTCTGATTTTGAATCCATACATAAAGACAAGGACACTGACCAGTTTCACCGTTAGGGAAGGTGGGCTGCTGTTGATGTGGAAGACTGCCCAGCAGATCAAGATAGAACATCATTTTCAAAGGAGAAAGTCTTTTGTGGAAATTGTTAGACTTCTTTGCAGAAGCAAACTTTTCATTGTTTTTACATTCACTTAACTTTTCCTGCTGTTTGGGCACTTGGCTAGTCAATAATAAAAGCATGTATCTGCCCATATTCCCCATTCTTTTAAAATGTTTATTTGTTTTGGGGTGCCTGGATGGCTCATTCATTTAAATGTCCAACTTCAGGGGTGCCTGGTTCGCTCAGTGAGTTGAGTGTCTGACTTCGGCTTAGGTCATGATCTCACGGGTTATGAGTTCGACCCTCACGTCGGGCTCTGTGATGACAGCTCAGAGCCTGGAGTCTGCTTCGGATTCTGTGTCTCCCTCTCTCTCAGCCCCTTCCCTGCTCACGCTCTGTCTCTGTCTCTCTCAAAAAAACACAAACATTTAAAAAAAATTTTTTTTAAAGTTTATTAGTTTAGGGGAGCCTGGGTGGCTCAGTCAGTTGAGGATCTGACTTCAGCTAAGGTCATGAAATCATGTTTCATGAGTTTGAGCCCCTCATTGGGCTTGCTGCTGTCAGCACAGATCCTGCTTCAGATCCTCTGTCCCCCTCTCTGCCCCTGCTCTGCTCACATGCATGCTCTCTCTCTCTCTGTCTCTCAAAAATGAATGAACATTAAAAAAAAAAGGTTATCAGTTTACCATTAACTAGTTCATAAGTTAACTATATGCCATAATCTGTGGTGTTAGATCCTCCCAGAATTAATCAGAATAATGCCCCCTCTGCCCAGATGATAATGGCCAGGTGCTACAGAAGTGGTTTTTTTCAGTCATCAAATAGTCCAAGTTGGACAAGTGTGATCAGGGAGTGGCTTCCTTCCCTGCAGTGACTCAGGGATCCAGGGTCTACCCATCTCATGTCTCAGCCTTCCCCTAGGGTGTCGTCATCATCATCACCATCTACATCCAGTAGGTAGAAGTGATTTAAAAAAGCATGAAGAACACATATGCTAGGCTTAGCCTAGAATTGACTTATCTTTTTTCACTCCTACTTTATTGTTGAGACTCAGTCTCATGGAAGATGTCTCTGCAAGGGATGTGGGAAATGTAGTCTCACTGTGCACTTTGGAAGAGGAGGGAAGTGGGAAGTTTGGGGAAAAGGAAAGACAGTGTCCTACAACTGAGTTTTTAAAAGTCTTCTGTGTGACCTAAAGTTGGATTCTCCTTTTTCTCTGTCTTTAACATTTGATTCAAATGAAGGCATTTCTACTTACCTTTCGTATAATAACCATAGCTATTAGCCACAACTAACAGACTGTTTATTGGGACTTCCTGTTACTCCAGAGCAATTGGTTCTAAGCATTTTAATAAGTTTTCCTATTTAATTGCAAGAGGCAGGACTTTTTCAAGAAGAGTAGCCACGGTAGAGAGGGCTGTTATAGCTCAGAACATTAGTCTGATTAATTCTGGGATGATCTAACATCATGCTATGGCAAAGTACTGCCAATAGGCTACACCTGGCCTGTGTCTGTTTATGTAAATAAAGTTTTATTGTGACACAGGCATGCTTACCCATTTGTATAGTGTCTGTGGCTGCTTTAATTCTTCAACAGCAGAGTTGGATTTGCCAGTGGATACCGTATGGCCTGACCTGGATGATGTTTACATGTCCTTCACAGGAAGTTTTTTGGCTGCTGATTATATCATTGATCTTCAAACAGGGTTGTTAAGAACCTAGAGGTGCTTGGGTCCACCATGCAGGATTTGGGAGATGTAACTAGTGGGATGATGAGTCCACACATCCCTTCTAAAAGGGCAGCTCCAGCTTGACCTTATCTCTCTGTAGGGTTCTCTATAAACTCCAGTTAGGGAAATTCAAGTTTGGAATTGATTACACAAAACCATTCATGTCCATAATGGGAAGGACGTGGATCCTGATCTTCCTCCATGGAGGAAGCCTTAGAAAGTCACCTTAATCTAGGTGGCATAGGCCCGTCTAAAGGCATGAATTTCCAGGTAGGAGTCACAACATTCTTACACTCATTCATTCAAAAACATTTCTTGAATGCTTTGTATGTGTTCCAGGTGCATAACATAAGACAGGGCACATCACAAACAAGGTTTTAACTCTCAGGGAGCCTATAGTTTGATGGAGGGGAGGCAGATGATAGACACAGCATGGATGTTTTATGTAGTCTTAGCTGGAGGGAATAAGCCAAGACAGTGGATAGTGAGTGATAGAGTCCTCTGTTATTTAGGAAGGTCAGAGAATGTATCCCTGAGGAGGTGACCTGAATCTGGATAAGGATAGAAAGTAACATGGTTATCTGAAGAGTGTCAGGGCAGCTGTAGCAGCAAAAATGAAGCTTTACAAATATTAAGGTGGCTTTCCAAACATCATTCTATGCAACTTTCCAGAAGTGTTTCTCTTTGCACGCCGTTTCATCTTTTGGTGCATGCTGTGTCTTGCATGTGCATCAAGGAGGTTCACCTTGATTTTCCTGTCTACCTGGCAAATACTTCCTCATTGTCATGTCATTGTCATATCAAAGACTGAGCTCAAATGGAGCAACCTTTGTGATGCTTCTCATTGTTCTGGGTAGGATTGCCATTCACTCCTTTTCTTCCTCTGTATCTTGAATGTCTGTGTTCCCAGTGTTGTATTTGTGTTGTGTTTATGTGAACAAAGGAGAGGGATAGTTGGGTCTGACTCTCTGTCTTCCCTCAAGGCATCCTGTGTAGTGACCTTTCATCACGATACTTAATGATTACTGAATGTGACCATTTGTATCCCTTAGAAAGAGAAAATTATAGCAACAAAACCATTGATTATAATTGATACTATTTCCTCAACATTTACTTAGAACACTGTTCCAAGTGCTTAACATGTGTAAACCCATTCAATATGTACAGTAACCCTACAAATTAGAGGCTATTATTATTTTTGGAAGAAGACACTGAAACACAGGAAGTTTAGAGTAATGTGTCTGGAGCTTCAACCTCATAAGATTAAAAAACAAAATTCAACTGAGTAGATTTAAAGATCTAATTTTCACTCAGCAGTTTATGAATGCAGGCAGCCTCCCATCTCCCAGATAGAATGGAGCTCTGAGGAGCAAAATGGAAGACTTTTTTAGGCAGAAGGTGGTGGGCGTGGAAGTTATTATAGCAAAAAGTAGATTGTTTCAGGAAGGTTACCTTCCTTTGGGGAAATGAAGGGGTCTGTCGGGTAGGCGAGCTCTCTGTGCTGACCAGGCTACTCCAGACTGACTGGTTAAAGGTCACATCCTGTGAGAGGCTGAAACTGTAGTAAGGTTAGGTATGAAGTCCTGGTTTGCTGGTGTGGGCTTATAGCACAAATGGTGACTCCATTTGGGGCCTCTTGTCTTTTTAAAAATAATAATAATTTGGGGCGCCTGGGTGGCGCAGTCGGTTAAGCGTCCGACTTCAGCCAGGTCACGATCTCGCGGTCCGTGAGTTCGAGCCCCGCGTCAGGCTCTGGGCTGCTGGCTCGGAGCCTGGAGCCTGTTTCCGATTCTGTGTCTCCCTCTCTCTCTGCCCCTCCCCCGTTCATGCTCTGTCTCTCTCTGTCCCAAAAATAAATAAAAAAAAAAATGTTGAAAAATAATAATAATTTTAATACATAAGCAGAATGTTACCACTAAGCATTTAATGTGGGTTGTTGTATTCAGTGCTCACATAGCCCTCTGATGCAAGTACTGTTAGGATGCTCATTTCGTAGAGGAGAGAATCAGGATGCAGAAAGGTTAAATAACTTGCCCAGGAACTCATGGCTACTGCCTGGCAGACTTGTGGTTCAAATCCATGTGGTTCCCGAATCCTGGTCTTCAACCTCACACTTGAATGTGGTGTGTTGGCCCCACATAGGGAAAAGAAAGCCCGCACCAACACATTCTATGGCTGACCACTCAAGGTGAACATTCAGCAGAATCCTCCAATGTTGTATCCTTGGAGCCGCTTTGTGTGCTGGGAGCAGCTGCATTGTGCTTCTCTTGATGGAGAATTCACCACCCGGAACACTGTGTTTGCTCCTGCTATTGTCCTCCCATTACATGAGGGATGAGCCCAGCCGTCCACAAGAGCAGAGTTATAGGGTGAGAACACAACACAGAGAATGCAGGAAGATTATTTATACTCCAGAGTGCCAGGCTGAAAGACGGTATATGAGGAGCTTCATCATTTCCCAGGGATTCAAGGAGAACAGTGGACAGGGGCAGTAGAGAGCTTCCCAAGGGTCAGGGTTGCATACCAATTAAAATGACTTCCAGACACTTAACACGCATGGCACTTAGCTAGAGACAAGGGAAGGGAAAACAACTTCTGATGTTTTGTGCCTCTGTTCCCTTAAGCAGAGAGGCAGCCTGTCTAACACTGTTGTTAACCACACAACTCCAGTGATTTCAGGTTCCGTGATAATGAGTTGGTGGCCTCATCACTCTGGCTGGCATATCTTGATACAAGGGAACATATTCAGTCCAGTCTGACTCCTTAAATAGCTATGCATGCCAAGCATCCCATGAAAGGTGGGGAGGGCTTGCCGATGTAACTGTTTTCTGCAGTCCAGTTTGTGAAACTATATCAGTTACAGTTCAACCAGTTCTGTAATAACCTCTTTTCCCATTAAATTTATGGCGTTGTGCTTAGTTAAGGCTCCTTAGGTTAGAGTAGATAGAACTCTTAACTTGGCTCAAGCAAACGCAAGGAAAATACAAAGGATTTCTTTATGCTCATGAAACCAGGGAGTTTAAGGGTAGGACTGGCTTTTTGGCAAGCCTAGTCATTGGGCAACATTGCAAACCTCTGTGTCTCCACTTCTCCCACCTACTTTCAGTTTTGTTGGTTTCATTCTCAAGGTTATCTGCATATGCTCACTGGAAACTCTACACTGACACGTATTAGTTTCCTGGGGCTGCTCTAATAAGTTGCCGCAAACTGATGGTTTACAAGAGAAATGTATTCTGTCACAATTAGAGAAGCCAGAAGTCTGAAATCAAGTTGTTTATGGGGTTGATTCTTTCTGATGGCTCTGAAGAAGTCTTCCTGATATCCATCTTTCCTACCTTTTGGTGGCACCCTGGGCTTCCCTTGGCTTGTAGCCCCATCACCCCAACCTCTGCCCCTGTTGTCACACGGCCTTCTCTATGTGTCTCTGTGCCTCAAATTTTGTTCTCCTTTCTCTAATCAGGACACTGGTCTTTGGATTTAGTATCTACTCTTACTCCAGGATGGTCCTATCTCAAGAGCCTGAACTTAATGGCATCTGCAAAGACCCTTTCCCAAGAAGGTCACATTCACAAGTACCAGGGTTAGGACTTGGACAAATCTGGGGGGGGTGGCACAATTCAACCCACTACACATACCTATATATCAACCCCAATGCAAACCAAGCAAATCTCAGAAGGCCTGGGCTACTAATGCTCATTAGCTCTGATCACCTGGCTTAAGGAATAAATCCACTTCTGTGCTAATCACTGCAGCTAGAAGGACTCCGTGCTCTTGCTGGCCAGTCTGAGGACGTGTGCTGACTCTAAGTAAAGCTCATACCAGTTTGAAGAACACACAGATCAGACAGAACATCTTGAGGGACACTTAACAAAGAAGATGAGCACTCATTTAATGTGAATAGGTTGATTAAAAAAAATAACTGAAGGTCTGAGAGAAAGTCATTTTGGAAGACGTCACATAAAGATTCTATATACTGTTGCAAAGTTCATGTTGGCTACTGGGGCTTGCCTCGTTTTCAGCCCGTTACGCGACCCATGACTGGTACAATGGCGAGTGGGTGTCTGTGTGGAATGGGAACATTTCTAGAACATTTTAATCTTTTAGTGAGTCATTGGCACATTGTAGGTATCCCTTAAGGAATTTTTTGAATGAAAGGATGAAAAAGTAAATGAACATATGAATACAAAATAATAAAAGCATGAATGAATGAATAAGTGAATGGGCATTCAATGCCCCTGTCTCTCCTTCTGAGTTTCCCTTTTTCAAAAATCATTCTTGGATTTTTGACTTTTCTTTTTTAAAACACAATTATGATCCTCAATGTCATTGATGTGCTTAAAGCCTGCAGGACAGTTCTGGGCACAGAGCAAACATGGAATTCAGTTTTTGTTGTTTTTGTCCATGTTGTTATTCTGTGAAGCTGGGCAAGGCAGTGGACCCTGAGAAGATGCTAGTTAATACATTTAATTCTCTATGGGCCTCTTTCTTTAGACTCTTTTCCATTTTTAAACAAATTAAAGGAACAGCTGTTTAAATGGAAATAGCTACTTCACTGCCACATCTTTAGCAAGCTCCTTTAACCAAATGTATTATTTGATGACTTTTGTCAGTCTGCTGCTTACATGTATTTATTAAGCACCTTATCCCAGGCAGTGTTATGGGGACTGAGCATGTTGGTGAACTAGCAAAGGCTTCCCCACATCCGTACCTCCCCCCAACAGCTTACATTCTAGTACAAAGAGATCAAAAGATAACATGCAAACAAATTAAGCTAATAAATATGAGATCACTGGGGAAGAGGGAGGGGGTCCTTTGTAAAGGAAGCAGAGCTGACCTGAATTTTGAAAGCTGGTGTTTGTGGCTGTGTGATGAGTGGGGAACAGAGACCACAGCAAGAGGGGCAATGAAATCTAAATTACAAGGAAGGTGTCCGGTTGTTAGTTTCATGTGGTGACTGATAATGATTCCATGCTGCATATTGCTATGTGGAAATTCTATTCTGTGACCCATCTTACAGTCATGTACCATGGAAAAGGAAGATATGGGGGAAAATGGCAAATAAATAGAAGTATGCAAAGGAATGCAACTTGTATGTGATATAGGAGATAAGTAGTGTATTTGGCCAATATGATTACTTTCTTTCCTCTGGAGCAAGCCAGGAAAAGACACTGTGGGTCAGTGAAATGTATGATTCCTTCTTTTACAAAGCTACGTGTGTAGTCTGTCTTCTGAATTCTTAAAGGGAAGAAAAGAGCCTGTCCCTTGCCTACTTGAAATTCTTGGCTATTTTTCTGGTTTTGGTGAGATCAGGATTTTTGCAGGGCTGTAGCCTTTATTATATCTGTTGGGAGGCTCAGAAATGAGTGATGATGTTGAATCAACTGTGGACCTTCTGGAGCTCTTATAATGCATTCCACAGACCTGAACACCTTACCTTCTACCCACTTTGGTTCCAGCCACAGTGATGTTCTCTGCCTTGGGGGTTAGGACATCTTTACTTTGAATGATTTTTATCAGACCATCTTTATTTCAGAAGTAGCCACAGGGCAACTGTGTTTTGTTTTGTTTCATTTTATTTTATTTTATTTTATTTTATTTTATTTATTTATTTAAATTAAAAAATATATATTCTTATATTAATTTACTTCTGAGACAGAGAGAGACAGAGCATGAGTGGCAGAAGGGCAGAGAGAGAGGGAGACACAGAATCAGAAGCAGGCTCCAGACTCTGAGCTGTCAGCACAGAGCCTAATACAGGGCTCGAACCCACAAACCGCGAGATCATGACCTGAGCCAAAGTTCGTTGCTCAACTGACTGAGCCACCCAGGCACGCCTTATTTATTTAATTTTTAATTATTTTAATGTTTGTTATTTATTTATTTATTTACTTATTGAGAAAAAGAGAGAGAGAGATACAGAACACAAGCAGGGAAGGAGCAGAGAGAGGGGGAGACAGAATTCTAAGCAGGCTCCAGGTTCTGAGTTGTCAGCACAGAGCCCTATGCAGGGCTTGAACCCATGAACCATGAGATCATGGCCTGAGCCAAAGTTGGGCGCTTAACCAACTGAGCCACCCAGACATCCCAGGGCAACTATGTTTAAAATAAAAGTGAAGAAAAATGTGTTTTGTTCTTGTTATTTGTTTGTTTTGGTAAATTTTGTGCCATTTTTCTTGAGGTCACTGAAAACTCCTGGAGATGATTGTAGAACCGTGACAGGAGAAGGGAAGTGGGTTTCCTCCTACTATTCAAATGTCAAGCCCATGGGGGTAATTTTTAAATAAATTTTTTAATTAAATGAACAGACACTTTTCCAAAGAAGACGTCCAAATGGCTAACAGACACATGAAAAAATGCTCAACATCACTCATCATCAGGGAAATACAAATCAAAACCACAATGAGATACCGCCTCACACCTGTCAGAATAGCTAATAATAACAACTCAAGCAACAATGGATGTTGGCAAGGAGGAAGAGAAAGAGGAACCCTCTTGCACTGTTGGTGGGAATGCAAACTGGTGCAGCCACTCTGGAAAACAGTATGGAGGTTCCTCAAAAAATTAAAAAGAGATCTACTCTACAACCCAGCAATTGCACTACAAGTTATTTATCCAAAGGGTACAGGTATGCTGTTTCAAAGGGGCACATGCACTCTAATGTTTATAGTAGCACTATCAACAATAGCCGAAGTATGGAAAAAGCCCAAATGTCCTTCGACAGATGAATGAATAAAGAGGGTGTGGTGTGTGTGTGTGTGTGTGTGTGTGTGTGTATACACACACCACAATGGAATATTACTTAGCAATCAGAAAGAATGAAATCTTGCCATTTGCAACAATGTGGTTGGAATTGGAGCGTATTATGCTCAGTGTCTGATTCTTGATTTTGGCTCAGGTCATGATCTCACAGTTCATGGATTTGAGCCCCTCATCAAGCTCTGTATTGGCAGTGAGGAGCCTGCTTGGGATCCTCTCTCTCTGCCTCTTCCCTGTACACTTTCTCTCTCTCGGTCTCAAAATAAATCAACTTAAAAAAAAAAAAAAAAAAAAAAGAACGACCCCAAGGAGCATCCTCTTCTTCTAAGAAGCTACCTCCTGTGGGTAGTGGGGGAGAGGCACGTTCCAAAAACAGCTTCATAATCCATTATTTTCCTGCAGTTGGGTTAGTGCTAACCTGAGAAGTACAGGTAACCAAGGCAGTTTAAATTAGGAAGACTCGAAAACAACAGAGTTTGAGTCCTAGTGGATGCTTGCCAACAAAAATAATAATTTGAATATTGAATGAATGAATGAATGAATACATGTGTAGTGTGTACACATGCCCAATAAGAATCTTCCTGTAGCCAAGTGACCAGTTATAAAGTGAAATATGAAATTGTGGATCGTTTCCTTTCTAGAGTATTTCTGATACAACTACAAAAGTCCCCGCCACTCGCCCATGTGTGGTTTCACATTCCCTGGTTCCAGTTACTGGCAGTCAACTGGGACCAAGAAGTAATTGATCCTCCCTCTGAGGTCTTATAGGAGGGTCATCAATGGCCTAACATTAGGTCACAACACATATATCATTCCCCTCACTGCATCTCATCACGCAGGCATTTTATCATCTCACATCATCACAAGAAGAATGAGTACAGTAGAGTCAGGTATTTTGAGAGGAGCAGCATTCAAATAACTTTGATTACACTACATGGTTACAGTTGTTCTATTTTATAATTAGGTATTGTTGCTAATCTCTGGCTATGCTAATTTAGAAATTATACTCTATCACAGATGTGTATACAGAAAAAAATAAATGTAGGGCTGAGGACTTTCCGTGGTTTCAGGCATCTCCTGGGAGTCTTAGAATGGCTCTCCCGTGGATAAGGGGAGACTACTATAAGTCACTTTGTTAGAACCTTAACACAGTGTTCTTTCTTTCTTTGTTGTGTTTCTGGTACTTACTCTCATGCTTCCTAGTTTCTCTCCAACTGTGGTAGAAGCCAGTCTCATCACAGTTTTCAGAACTGCGTGGTTTTCAAAAAAAAAAAAAAAATGCAGAGCAATCTGCCTTATCAGTATCTCTTCCAATTAATGTAATCTTGTTTCTGTTATTTCCACCATATTTTTCAATCCAGCGAGCCTCATTACATTTGCAAGTGCATTAAATTAGAGCCTCTATAGAAGGAGAATGATGATTATCAGCTAATTTAATTATGTTTCTACATTTGCAGCATTTAATGATGTCTGCCATTGTTGTTGGGAATTCTTACATTGGCTCTAGGTAGAAATTAGCACTGATCCCATGTAAAGTTTATGTTATCAGATAAAACTTGACAGCTCATTGAGGTGCATGTTCAGTAATTTTTGAATCTAATCAAAATTGATTTATGTGCAATCAAATTACAGAAATAAAGAAACAGCTTCATATAATTTAAGTCTCTGATTATAGTGTTCCCTGCCTCTGAAGTCACACCGATGTGTGTCTTTTCGTTCTGTACCAACATTTCATCAAGGTCTAAAACTGGTTTTTTTCTTCTTCCTTCTCCTTTTTTTTAGTTTTTAAATTACATAGTGTTTCAGTACTCCTGACCTTCCGATATAGATTGGATTGGACATTTATGCCCCGTGAGTTTTGTTTCCTGTTCAGCACATGTTGTCTGGGTGTCATGTCGTGTTGGGCACTGGCTCCCCGCCCTAGAAGGCTGGCTCACTCCTCAGAGTATCAGGGAGGGTCTGTGAGAACATAGCAGTGCTTGTCCAGGAGTGGGGTGTTGAGGATGCAAGGAGCTGATTCATCATTTTCTTCCTTCCTTATAGACGTTCAACCTAGGGAAGAAAAAGTACAGAATCCCAATAGCCATTAAAGTACAGAATTCAGTTTATCTACTCATGAAGCTTCATTGGAAAATGGTGCTTTTTATATTTGTTTGGCAGTCATTTAACAGTTATGTTAATTTAACAGTTGTGGCAGATATAATCTGAAGGACTTCATACTAACAAAACCCCACTAAAACATCACAGTAACCTGAAAGCAAACTATTATTGTCCTCCCTACCCCCCATGTTAAAGATGAGAAACCGAGGCATAGAAGGCTGGACTATTTTGCTCATGGCCACCAATCTGGAATGTGGATGAACCAGGATTGCAGTGTACCTGGTCTGGCTGCAGAGTCTTCTGTACTTCTATGCTGTTGCTTTTGCCCAAGATGAAATTGGCTGTCTGTCACCCAGCCCCCTGTATCCCTACAACCACATCTAGACTTTCAAACTGGTTGAGCAGTGTAGCAGGCATTGGTACACCTCTCACACAGAGGAATGAGATTCAGAGAGACAGAGAATAAAAGCTGGCCTCTAGAAGGTGGGGCCCTGGAACCTGCCCTAGGTGTGCTTACCTGCCCTAGGTGAGTTTAGGAATCAGAGATCAAAAGAAAAACATGTGTTGTTTGGAGGTATGAGGCAGAGAGAGGAGAAAGAGATACAGAGAGGAGCTCAACAATCAGAAAAGCCCTTCCAGTCTGCAGTGAGTTTGCTTCCCCAAACACTTCTTAAAAAAATTTTTTTAATGTTGATTTATTTTTGAGAGGTGGGGGGAGGGGCAGAGAGGAAGACACAGAATCTGAGGCAGGCTCCAGGCTTGAGGCTGGCAGCACAGAGCCTGACACGGGGCTCAAACTTACAAACTGCAAGATCATGACCTGAGCCAAAGTGGATGCTTAACTGACTGAGCCACCCAGGTGCCCCAAACACTTCTAACACAGTAGAGGGTTGGAGTAAGTCCCTAGTCTGTGGGACATGGAGGTATATGCACCAAGGAATGAGAAGGTGGGAATTTGTTAACCCCTAGACTGAATCTTAAGAATCCATGACATGGGGAAGATGAAGTAAATTTTTGTACAAACAAGCAGCACCTTCTAAAACAAAGGCATGGTAGAGGGAAGGGCCAAGCATTCCATGAAGCTGGAAGGAGGGTGGTAATTTGGTGGAAGATGAAGCTAGCCAAAGTTTGAACAGACAGGTGTGTCTCACAAGGCAGGGATAATGTTGGAATTAAGTTGAATGTGTCTCAGTGTGAAAGGAGAACATTCACAGGAAACATTAGACATTCTGTAATACTGAGAAGCTTAAAACAGTCACTCCCTACAGTAGTGATTATCCTCAACCTTTTTCTGTTCAAGGCCCATGCTAAACATCAGTAAACTTGACAACAGCGATAAAAACATAATTGTTGCTGCAATGTGCACTGTCTCCGAGTGTTCATAAAGGCATCGGTGGGTCACACTGTTTAAACATAAATGTGTAGGAGCCTGGTCAGGCAGCCGTCTTTGTTCATGAGGCAAAGTTCCCCCAGTCTCTGGTTCTGATTCTGGTAGACCAGATGTCATTCTGGGGTATCAGTTGAATGCTAACAGTCTGCCTTTTACAGTTTATATATCTTACTCAGCTCACTGTTCTCTCTGGAGGACAGACTTTTAAGAATGTATGCTCAGTAGTAATGGAAGTATATTTTGTATGTTGTTCAAAATTTGGCAGCCTTCCCATGAAGAGTTCATTGATTGTAGACTGCCAGGGTGCTACTGAGATTGGAGTATGTTCTAATAGCGGGGTGTGATTTTTCTGTGGTATATGGATAAGCCCTGTGTTGTAATTTTTTCCAACATCTTATTTTTCAGAAAAGATGAAAGAATCATGAACACTCATATACCCACCAGCAAGATACTATAATTAACATTTTAACCTATTTGTTTTATCACATAATCTATTCATCTATCCATCACCTGTCCGTCTCATATTTGGTTTTTATGCATTTCAGAATGAGTTGTCAACACTTATACCCTCTAACCTTAAACATGTTAGGATGCAGATCTTTAATAAGAGTTCACTATATACTTTTTTTTGAGGTAAAATTGATTTATATTGAAATATACACATCTTAAGTGTACCATTTGTTGACAGTTCACCAGTGGGTGCACTTGTGTGACATAAACCTCTGTGAAGATATAGAACCATCATTTCCAAAAAGTTTGGATACATGTGGTTTGCATGCATATTAGAAGAATAATTTACATATTACATTACATGGATAGTTTAAATTAAAAAGTGAGTATGTGTGTGTATATGTATGCATGTGTAGATATGCATGTCTGTGTATAATTTGTAGTGGCTAAATGGTACATGTGGTATGCAGAAATGGCAAAAATTGGGGAGTGTGCAATGATGTGCCTGCATTTGGCAATTACAGGCCTAGGGAAGAGGTAACCTGATCCTATTAGCAGTGTCTTCAGAAAGAACATGAGCATATAAAACGTGCAAGGCTACATTGATGTAATGTCCACGATGAATGGAAGGAAACATAGTGTTACTTGTCTAATTGAGGACGTTTAACGACTTTTTGCTCCAAGAGTACCAACGGTTATAATTTTTCAAAGTCAGCCTTGATTTACGTTTTACTTTTTAAGTACTCGTACTGTCACAAAGACTTAAGTTGGGATCCGCTGTCTTGGTTTAAAAAAATAGGTTATGCTTTTCTCTTTTGACCCCGAAACATGTAGATGAAAATCAGCATTAATTGGCAGGATGAACAAGGGTGGGGAAGGTGGGTGTCTGGCTGCAATATTCTTAGAGTATTGAGAGAGATGCTCACAGCCCCTTAACTGGGGATGACACCTCGATTTTAATTAACAGCAGGTGAGTCTTGTGTTCAGCCATTTGACATTTTAGGTGGATCACACAATAGCCTTTCCTTTGAACCACATTTATTTCTAGCTTAATTAGTCCTTCTGAGATAGCCTTGCTATTAGCAACAGCCTCTCCATTTAAGATCCTTTTAACCAGACCTTTTATTTTTTTATTTTTTATCCTTCTCATTTTAGTACTGGCTTAATGTTATAAAGGGCCTGGGCTAACTCATTTTAATGACCTCTGCTACATAAATGCTAATTTTACATTTGGCCTTATTTCAGATTTTTTTTTTAAAGACCATTGCTTTCAGAAGGACAAAAATGGAAAGATGAAACCCCTTAGTGTCATCTGCCTGAAAAATCCTGTGGTTTCTTCTGACAGGAAGAGTGTTTTCAAATCCCTCCCTGGTCTAAGCTTCTGTGCTTGACATCTCATTATTTAACTCAGCTGCTTCAGCTTCACCTTCACCCAGTTAATTAAGTAACTCATTGAATGTATTATTCAGTTTTGATTCCCTGTCCCTGACAGAGAGAGATGGGGGTGCTTCTTCTTCCTTGCCCTCCTGCGACTTTCTCTTGCCTCTTCTTCCCACACCCAAAAGAAGGAAAAAGAGAGATAAGCAGAGAGAAGGTGTGTTGGGAGAAGAGAGGATATTCTTTGCTTAATCAATCCATCAGTTCCTGGAGTGATTTTTTTTTTTTCTTTTTAATGGGACGATACTCAAAAGAAGATAAGGTTGATGATATGATACGATAATTTGGCTTGATGATAATCATAACATCACTATATGCAAGGCACTGCTTCAGGCGTCTTTCTTAACATGATCTTATTTAATACTCAGAACATCCCTACAAAGGAAACACTTGTAATGTATCCACCTAACAGAACACAAGACTAAAATTCTATTGAGTTAACTACTTTGTCCAAATATCACAGCTAGTAGATATCAAAATTTTAATTTGACCAGAACTAGCTGGTTATTAACACTCATGATAGCAAGAGCATCTCTGATAGGTATCTGTGTGTTTGTAATCCATTAAAAAAATTTTTAATGTTTATTTTTGGGGAGGGGGGAGTGGAGGAGACACAGAGAGAGCGGGAGACACAGAATCCAAAGCAGGCTCCAGGCTCTGAGGTGTCAGCACAGAGCCCGGCATGGGGCTTGAACTCATGAACTATGAGATCATGACCTGAGCCAAAGTCGGATGCTTAACCAACTGACTCACCCAGGGTCCCCTGTAATCCATTTTATATTCCTGACATTAGTGTGTGGGGATTTATGTCACTGTATCATGAAGAGGATGTCCTAATGGCAGGGTATCTATATCTCTCGATCTATTAGGGATCAAGTTGACTGTCCCCTAGAGCAATGGTCCTTAACCAGGAGCAGTTTTGTTTTTTTAAATGTTTATTTATTTTGAGAGAGGGAGAGAAAGTGTGAGTGGGGAGGGGCAGAAAGGAGAGAGAGAATCCCAAGTAGGCTTCACGCTTTCAGCGCAGAGCCTGATGCGGGGCTCAAACCCATGAACTGTGATAATATTTCCATAGCCTAAATCAAGAGTCGGACGCTTAACTGACTGAGCCAAGCAGGCACCAACCAGGGGGCAGTTCTATTCCCCAGGGACATTTGGCCACACAGCTATGGTATTTAATGCTCTATGTGTTTACACTAAATTCAATAAAAATTCTTACATGTGCCTCATTCAATATATATGGATTTGGTGGGGAGAAGGAGGTTGCACTTAGTTTTAACTGGTTGATTGTCAACCTGACTGGAAATACCTAAGAGAAGACATTTAATATGGATAAAAGTAGAAGGGGGCAAGGAATATTGGGGGGGGGGGGGGAGGTACATGCACAAGGAAAGAGAAAGAAACCCTAACTTGCAAAGGCAGATAGAAATTTAGAAGGTCACATCTAGAGTAATTGAAATAGATGTTGGAAATATGTGGATCTAATGTTGGAAAGAATTAGAGGTTAAGGGGTAGGTAAATAGAAGGATAAGGAAAAGTAAAGAGTCAAATAGAATAAAACCAAAAAAACGGTATGTGCATTGAAAAGGAGGTGGGAGAGAAAGGGAGGGGAAGAGAGGAAGGAGGTGGGAGGTAGCAAGAGAAGACACATCTTTAATGGATATTTAAGAAAAAAGCAGGGTCACTTGCATGGCTCAGTTGGTTAAGAGTCCAACTTCGGCTCAGATCATGATCTTGTGGTTTATGGGTTCGAGCCCTGAGTCACGCTCTGTGCTGATAGCTCAGAACCTGGAGACTGCTTCGGATTCTGTGTCTCCCTCACTTTCTGCCCCTCCCCTGCTTGTTCTCTGTCTCTTTCTCTCAAGTAAACATTAAAAAATTTTTTTAATTAAAAAAAAGAGAAAAGGAAGGCAGAGCTTTGTAAGAAGGTGAAGTAGACATATGTTTTTTTTTTAAACCTTCTTTATTATGAAGCATTTTGGGGGGGGGTACCCCCAAAGAAAGGGCAAGTAGTGTAGGGAGGTTAAGTTGTTACTGAACAGATTCTACATGCTAGGCACTGATCTAAGTGAGGATCTGACATGGAAAATAAGCCCGTGAAAGACCTTACCTTCTTGGAGCTAAGAGTCTGGTAGACCTAGAGACAGAAAAATAAACAACATCAATGATATAGGTGCAAAAAATAGTAAGTGCGATAAAGAAGATGAAAGAGACAGTAGAACATTACTGCGACAGGGGCATAGCTCAGTGATGAGGTGTGTGAGAACAGACACCAAGATGGGGAAAAGGAGCCAGCCAGGGGGGTATTCTGAGCAGGAGCTTTGCAGGGCAGGGGGCAGACCAACAACAGAATGTGCCCTTGAGAAGCTGTCAGAAGGTCAATGTGGCTAGAGTAGAGGGGACAACAGTCGGTGAGGAAAGTCATTAGGGAACGGGTCGGTCAATGTGGCTAGAGTAGAGGGGACAACAGTCAGCAAGGAAAGTCATTAGGGAACGGGTCAAATAGGGCCATGTGGGGAGTTGGGTTTCATCTTCAGTGGAGTGGGAAGCCATTAGGGTTTCAAATAGAGAAATTTCATAGTTTAATGAATATTTCATAAGGATATACCTGGATTTGATAACTGTATCTGCCACTTATTAATTATGTGTCCTGAACAAAAATTACCTCATCTCTCTGGACCTCAGCTTCTTCCTTCCTGAAGTACAGATAGATGATAGTAAAAGTTACTGCATGAGATTGTTGTGGAAGTGATGTGTGTAAACCATTTTGGGATGTGCTTGCCACAGGTCAGTGTTCATTATGTGCTAGCTAAAAATCACAACAACAGCAGATTGGAACAGCTTTGGACCAGTGGGAATATAAAGTCACACAGCCTCTGGAAAACAGTGTGAAGGTATCTCAAAAAGTTAAAACTAGAACTACCCTACAATCCAGCAGTTACACTTGTGGATATATATCTAAAGGAAAAACCATTATCCTAAAGAGATATCTGTACCTCTGTATTCACTGCGGCATTATTCACAAGAGCCTAGATGTGGAAACGACCCAAGTGTCCATCAGTGGATGAATGGATAAAGATGTGGAATATACAGATAGTGAAATACTATTCAGCCATGAAAAAGAAGGAATTCTTGGTGCACCTGGGTGGCTCAGTTGTTTAAGCATCCGACTTCAGCTCAGGTCATGATCTGACAGTTCATGAGTTCAAGCCCTATTTTTGGCTCTGTGCTGGCAGCTCAGAGCCTGGAGCCTGCTTCAGAATCTGTGTCTTCCTCTTTCTGCCCCTCCCCTGCTTGTGCTCTGTGTCTCTCTCTCAAAAATAAATAAATTTTAAATTGAAACAAAAGGAAATCTTGCCACTTATGACAACATGGATAGACCTCGAGGGCATGATGCTGAGTGAAATAAAACAGATCCCATTTATATGTGGATCTTAAAACAAACCAACAAAAACATCCAGACTCATGGGAACAGAGAACAGATCTGTGGTTTTCAGAGGCTGGGGGGTAAGAGGTGGGGGAATTGGGTGAAGGTGGGTCAAAGTGTACAAACTTCAGTTATAAGATGAATAAGCTCTGGGGATGTAATAGCATGGTGACTGTAGTTAAAATACTGTATTATATATTTGAAAATTGCTAAGAGAGTAGACCTTAAGAATTCTCATCATGGGGAAAAAAATTGTCATTATGTGAGGTGATGGACATTAACTAAACTTACCGTGGTCAGTATTTCACAATATGTACATATATAAAACCATTATGTTGTACACTTCATTTTTTAAATTTTTTTAATGTTTATTATTTATTTTTGAGAGAGAGAGAGAAAGACAGAGTGCAATCAGGGGAGGGGCAGAGAGAGAGGGAGACACAGAATCTGAAGTAGGCTCCAGGCTCTGAGCTGTCAGCACAGAGCCCGATGTGGGACTCAAACTCAACGACTGCAAGATCATGACGTGAGCCAAAGTCGGACACTTAACTGACTGAGCCACCCAGGCGCCCCTCTTTTTTTTTTTTTTAATGTTTATGTATATTTGAGAGAGAGAGAGCACAAGCAGGTGAGGGGCAGAGAGAGGAGGACAGAGACTCCTAAATGGGCTCTGTGATAACAGCAGGGAGCTGGATGGGGCTCAAACTTGTGAACCGCGAGATCTTGACCTGAGCTGAAGTCAGATGCTTAACCGACTGAGCCACCCAGGCACCCTGTGTTGTACACTTTAAACTTACACAGTGTGTCTATTATAAAAATCTGAGCTCTGTGGAGAAATAAAAGGGACTTGAGAAGCAGCTTGGAGTTCCTGTCTGTTGTTGTCAATCATCCTGCTGAGACAATATTCCTCTGGTCATCAGCATCCTCTTGCCTGCATATCTGTGCTTGCTAACCATGCACGGAAAGTCCATGGAGGGGGAGACAGAGACACAGGGTCCCTGGCCACTATCAATGGATTTAGTAGAACAAAACTGAGCCATACAGGGTAAGAAGGCAGGCTGGCACGGGTGTTTTGCTCGAGGTATTCCTTTGATGACGCTGTGCCCATGTGATACCCAGCAAAGCTCCTTTTCAGCTGAAGTATATGCCAGGCCTATCCAACCTGGAATTCATTGATAAAGCTCTAAGCAGCCTCGAGGCCTGTGACCTGGGAGAGTGACTTAGGCTGACTTTATCGGCGGTGGCTCTTCTTTTTCATTATATTTGCTATTACCAGAGCTGATCTTTTTTCTTAAAACCTGTTAACCTTATACAAGGGGATGGGACCATTTGAGCTCTCCGACAGGAAGCTGATGGGAAATTGTAAGCCTCTAAAATAGGTTGAGAGCTTCCCGTTGTTCAGGGTCCTGGCAGAGGTTACTTAAAAAAAAAAAAAAAAAAAAAAAGGAAGGGGGGTGAGATCGGAATACAAAATCTTGGTGTGTTTTTCTGGGATTCGCCAGTTTCTTCCCTAGGGCCTGTGTTTCCTCAGCCCGTGGGGGAAAGTTGCGATGGCTTTATGCATCTTACAGACAAAGCTTGCGAGTGCCCCAGTGTCGGTGTGGGGAAGGTAGGACAGGTCATATGTTCAGAACGCTGTTTGTGGCTGTAAACCAAGAATGACTGATCTTCCACAGGTAGGTGGAAAGGTGTTCTGGAGCGTTTAAATGTGTACACACTTTGGGGCGCCTGGGTGGCGCAGTCGGTTAAGCGTCCGACTTCAGCCAGGTCACGATCTCGCGGTCCGTGAGTTCGAGCCCCGCGTCAGGCTCTGGGCTGATGGCTCAGAGCCTGGAGCCTGTTTCCGATTCTGTGTCTCCCTCTCTCTGGCCCTCCCCCGTTCATGCTATGTCTCTCTCTGTCCCAAAAATAAAAATAAAAAAAACGTTGAAAAAAAAAAAAATTTTAAATGTGTACACACTTTAACCTGGCTACAGGAATGCATGGTATTTCTTGCTTTCAAGCCAGTTAGTGAAGATTGTAATTGGGCATATGTATGAGTGACTTTAAAATCCAGGCTCTTTGTTGAACCCTTTATATGCGTTTCTCACAAACACATACACACAAGCATTCATATGTTCTGTTACACCAAATGTACTGATTCATTGACGGAAGCTCAAAAGTGTCAGGAAAGCAAATAAATAGCAAAACTGCCTTCTGTTGTGCTTTCAGTAACTTCACTAAAAACAGGTTTTTTTGGTGGTAAGTCGGGGCGCCTGGGTGGCTCAGTTGGTTAGGCAACCGACTTTGGCTCAGGTCATGATCTCACGGTTCATGGGTTCGAGCCCCGCGTCGGGCTCTGTGCTGACAGCTGAGAGCCTGGAGCCTGCTTCAGACTCTGTGTCTCCCCCTCTCTCTGCCCCTCCCCTGCTCACACTCTGTGTCTCTCTGTCTCTCAATAATAAATAAACGTTAAAAAAAAATTTAGAAAATGGGGGTAAGTGTAACAGGAAAACCAATCAGCTAAGTAGTTAGGATCACTGGCTTTTGGGTGAAATAAACCACGTTTACCTTCTAGAGGCAACATTTGCCAGCTGTGACCTTCCAAGAAACCTAACCTCGCTTGAGTTTGTTTTCTTTAAAATGGGGATTAATTGGCGCCTGGGTGGCGCAGTCGGTTAAGCGTCCGACTTCAGCCAGGTCACGATCTCGTGGTCCGTGAGTTCGAGCCCCGCGTCAGGCTCTGGGCTGATGGCTCGGAGCCTGGAGCCTGTTTCCGATTCTGTGTCTCCCTCTCTCTCTGCCCCTCCCCCGTTCATGCTCTGTCTCTCTCTGTCCCAAAAATAAATAAAAAACGTTGAAAAAAAAAATAAAATGGGGATTAATCACTGTGCCTGCCTCATGGGATTCAGTGAATGAAATCCTATGTAAATATATTATATATATATATATATATATATATATATATATATATATATAAAATATATACACACACATATATATAATATATGTAATATATATGTATTTAATATTATATATCATACATATGATGTATAATATATATTTATTTATCAAATATTATATATTTATTTTATATTAAATGAATATGAAATATGTGAATATAAAATAATATATTCATAAATTACATACTATATATTTATATTTTATTTTTATATTTTGTATTTTATTTATATAGTATATCTTATATGTATATTTATAATAATTATATCTATTTTATCACTAAGAATTACGTCTTTGGAAGAAAGCTAGTTGTTGATTTCAGTACCCTTGCCTTTGAGGAGCTGATAATGTCATGGAAGAGACAGGCATGTATAAAGAATACTGGAAATATCCAGGTGAAATCGGTCCTGCATTAGAACTGCAGGTAGAGAGCATGGTCCCAAAGAGAGCAGTGTGTTCCCAAGTAGCAGAGCAGAGTAGGAGGTGAAATGAGCTTTGGTAAGCAGGTAGTTGGGTCAGCAGAGGGAGAGTGATTCAGGTTGAGGGGGCACAGTGAGGCAAGTTTCTGGAACATAAAAAAAATTATTTAAGAATAGATTCACACAGAATGCAGTATCTGGGGAGGAACATCATAGAATAAGTCTAGGAGAGGAGGTGGGATTGGTCAAAGCATGACTCTTTTCCCTGTAATTTAAATAAATCCAAGTAGCCCCATGCTCTTTGCCAATTCAAAATGGGTTTGGGGTAGTTATGATACCAAAAGGAAATTTAGTTTTACTCATTTATACATTCCACCTAACATCAACTATTTAAACAAACTTGAAAAGTCAAGCTCATGCATTTAAGTCAATATGCAATGCATCTGAACTTTTATAAAAGCAACTAAATATTTAAAAAAAATAGTAATCTTCTAATTAATGCACCAGAAACCAGACAGATTTCTATTATATTTGATCATCTGAAGCTTACAAATGTCAAAGTCAGTAAACAAACAGAGAAAACACCAGAACATGTATTTAACTTTCAGTATTTAAAAAGATTGAAACTCGAAAGCACACCCTAGGTAACTGATTGTGAATCTAGAACCAAATTAAAAGAAATGACAGCAGGAAGTACACTGAGCATGAAGGCAGGCATTAGAATAACACTGAAATAGGTCTGCATATTTTTCAAGAACACAACATAGGACAGAGACATGGGGCTATTTAGAAGGAGGGCAAGACTTTCTAAGGTTAGCATCCTGGTGTTAGTATTGTACCAAGTTGCAATGTCAGAAGCAACTCTCCATGCTTTAGAAAGTGGAGACAGTGAAACACACTTTTTAGGGATTTCACCCAGAGTGGTTAAATGACAAAGTTTCTGTTTTTAAAGAGGTAGCCTTCTTGGTTGGCCAGAGAGAGCTTATTTTTCTTACCTCATTCCCAGGCCAGTGTGGATAATTGAGGTATTTAAGACGTCCTGAGGGATAGCTTAGATTTTTGTTACTCTTTCCCAACATAGTGTCTATATGCTACTAATTGTATAGGACGGCCAGTGCAAAAGAGAAAGTAATCAAAACTTTAAAGGGAATATTCTTAATTCTCTTTTTGTGAATAAAAAGCAAATGACAGTTTCTGCAAGTAAACATGGCATTTGGGGAAAAAGATGAACAAGCAGAGAAATGTAATTATCCTAAACTGTCTCTTTTAAGGTACATTTTTTCCTGTACTCATGTGAGAATTGATAGGAGTGTTTTGCAGAATGGATTACTAATAAATCACATGGCTTGGGGAAGAACATTTACATTCATATTTCTATTTCATTTTTCTGAAAAAGCTTAAGTGGTTCTTTCTCTGGTGATTTTTAAATTTAGTCTTGGGGATCTGAAGTTCAGGGTCCACATATTTAGATGTACACATTCATTGTAATAAGATTAAAAAAATTTTTGTGGTATATTAACTTTTAGATCCATATTGTCAAATTTAGGAATGTTCCACTGGAAGCTAAACCAAGATCTCTGTATGTTTTTTTGATGAGTGAGGATATGTACACACAGATTGAATAGCTTTTCTATTACACAAGTTTATATTATGTTCAGCCTGATAATAGCAAATTTTTCCATTTCTCCTCTTATGTTGTCTCATTCATAACACCCATTCCACAGTGTAGAAAATTGACAGAAAAAAAGAGATATCTGTATCTTTTCCAAATCCACGCTGATTTAGCTTGAGCAGAAGTAGAAGTAATCACAACCATTTGTAGATGACTTAGGCTGTAGACAATAAAGTTTGTATTCCTGGAACAAAGAGTTGATTACTTAATCTTATTGAAAAGGCTACTATCCATTTCCTACCAGAAAGTGAGATGCCAAACCAAGGTCACAGGGGACAGAAAGTATTGCTTCCCAAGAAACTGTGGTTGACAGGATTGTTACAGCCCAAAGGAATGCTGCAAACATCAGTTTTCTGGGAGAGCCGTGGCTCCATCCAGCAATCAGCAAAGCTTTGTCAATGTATTAGAACAGAGCCACTTCTTGGAAACTGGCAACTCATCTCTGTATACTTATGAGGTAACACAGCATGCTGGTTTTTTTTTTTTTAGAGAGTTTGCATTAGTTCTGTTGAATTTCAGTTGTGTTATACGTTTGCTAATTGACATAATCCCTGCTTTGACCATTAGATGTGTTTCTGGAATATCTGACGATTCTTACAAGGAGAATAAATATTCAGTTAAGTAGTTTTGTGTAGTCACTGTAGTGTGAAGTTCCTTGCAAGAGTGACTTAGTGGATGTTGAGATAGACCATCTATTAGCATCAATTCCCAGGAGACTTGTGCTCTTAGAAATTGCCATTTTTGTTGCCACTAGGGGTCCATTTCATGGACAGAAATAGCAATGACACAGAAGAATTCAGGCAGTGTTTAGAACCATCTTACATAAAGAAAGAAGA
Organism: Neofelis nebulosa; assembly: GCF_028018385.1. NCBI lineage: Eukaryota > Metazoa > Chordata > Mammalia > Carnivora > Felidae > Neofelis > Neofelis nebulosa. Next base: position 39,788,477 of record NC_080799.1, on the reverse strand, counting down.
AGAAGAATTACGATAAAATTATCTAATATGCAGAATAGTATCTGATGAATATACATATATACTATAAATAAAATTTAAAAATTGCACACTTATCATAAAAAACACTTCTGACCCCTCTGGCTTCATGACAGCACTTTACTTACTTTGTTTATACTAACACCAGCCTGATGGTATCTGGACTGACATTTCTTCCATTTTCTGAAATATGGAAACTAAGGACACAGATAAGTTGCCTCATGAAGTCACAGAACTATTAAGGGGCAGAGGTAGGATTTGAAGCAAGGTAGACTGGTTCTCGCGGCTTCTGTCTTCTGTGTTTGTATCTGTACATGGAGAGAAAATTATAATACAACCTCTCAGGATACCTGGGTGGCTCAGTCGGTTGAATGTCCAACTCTTGATTTCAGCTCAGGTCACGATCCCAGGGTCATGAGATCAAGCACTGCATTGTTGTCCACACTGAGTGTGGAGCCTGCTTAAGATTCTCTCTCCCTCTCTGTCTCCCCCTCTACCTGCCTCCTGCTTGTGCACGCTCTCTAAAATAAAACTTAAAAAAATCATATAACTTCTCATTGCGTTTGCCCTCAAATATCATTGTGAATTATTTCATTTTCTTAGTACAGCTGAATGTTCACTGTGTCACATTTCCTCAAGAGGTTGGTATATTAATTAAGAACCAAGCTATAGTCTTTATTTTTTTTTCTTAATTTGAATCCTTTATATAGGCAATGTGGGAAATAGCTACATTGTATCAGATGTTTGAGACATTGGGAAAACATGTGTGTCCCTGTAGTAAGGAATAAAAAGCTCCTTGTGAGAGACAAAAAATCCAGGTCTGGTTGCTCTTTCAGTTGACCTTGAACCAGATTAAGTTTTCAGGGCATCATATCAAACAGTACATTTCCTGCTCTAACCCCCTCTTGGGGTTGTTTTAAGGCAGAGATCAACTACGAGCATTAATAAGAACACAGCAGCAACCAAAACCCAAAGGAGGCTATAGACAGGAAAACAATCACAATGGTAGCCATGCTCTTCAAATGGAAGGCCAGGTTTGTTTTTAAAAAGGATTTGAGTGACACCCAAGTTGCTGGCCCACTAGGTGGGCAGGGCTTAAACTCCCCTTTCTGCCTTCATTCTGCTTTCCTGATGTTCAGTTCTGTTGCCTAACTGGAGTGCACTGAACTTCAATTTGATAATTGCATCCTCAAATCCCTTAATGAAGGTGCCTATCAAAGTATAAATAATTACCCAGTAATTTTGTATTTGCAAACTCCATCCTGGCTGTTTATGCCTCTCTGTGGTTCAAAAGGGAGGTTCAGGGGCCCACCCCACACTTTTCCTAAGTCAGGGAAATTTCAGGAGCCCAGAGGATGGCATCTTAGCACACTTTCCCACTCAAGGAGTTCTCCCTCTGCTCCCTCCCGGCCCTGACAACCATCTTTTCTCCTACCTTTTATAAGTCCGTTGGAGAGCTGCCTTTCTGTTTTGGTGCTGCTCATGCAGACATCTGCCTGCATCAGGGGTGCTGCCCTGGAACTCGAGGGTGCAATCCCTTACCTCCCCGAAGGCCCCCGGGACCCCTATGAGCCTGGGCTGGGTGCTCCTGTACTTTCTCCTTAGGAATCTGTTTTGTCCTTTGGACAGTATCTGCCTTAGCTCATGGAAGACGCTCACCAGTGGCCTGTTGGGCTTCTTCCTTCATCTTCCCTCTGGTTCATATGTTTCCGGCTGAATCCCTTAATTATGCACAAGAACCCATCAGTGGAAGTGCTGGGGATCTTCCAGGAGGCTAATAGCCAAGAAGACAAAAAACAAAACGTTACAGAACAAAAACCTGACAGGATTTGTAAGTGTTAGTGGGGGTGTTTCTCCCAGGCACCTGTGGAGAGGGTGTCCTTAGCGGCGGGGCCTCATATAAGTGAAGAGAGAAGCTGCAAAGCTGGCACAAGCCAGGTGACAAACCCAAGGCTTTCTGGGCTGGTGTTTTCCTCCTAGATACTGTTTTTAAACACGTGGACTTGTTAAGAGCCAGTGCAGCTGACAACCCCTCCAGAAGTATTATTCTTAAAAGCTGCACTAAAATTATTCACCTCATGTAAAAACAAGTGTGATTTACATCTAATATGGGTAATTACTTTTACAGTTAATTAAAAGCGCTCTCATTAAGCCCCTGCTGTGATGCCAATGCATAGCTCTTATTTGCAAACAGACCCTTGGTTTGAGCTTACCTTGGTGACATATTGCTCCTACCTGAGAGGGGGCTGCCTTCCTCAGTATCAAATTTAAGTGTGCTGAGCCAGCAGCCCTGGGCTGCCAGGGTTCCTGCCAACTCTCTCTTGTCCCCTGATAACTAAGCTGCAAAAAAAGCGTAGGATGAAGAGAACAAAATAATTCGTGGGGGTGAGGGTGCTCTCCTCAAAAAGGGAAGTCACAATTTTAAGATGAAAGCTTTGCTATCTTTATTCGCAGAAAGGCTGCATTTGGGAATTGTTTTGTGGTCTTTTGGGCTTTACCGGTTTTTCCTGCTAGCTCTCTCCCAAAGAAAATATCCCATAACCACCTCTGCCCCCCGCCAAACACACGCAAACACAGACACACACACACACACACACACACACACACACACACACACACAATTCCTCCAGACATTTATAAAGTCAACAGCATTGCATTCTGAGCTAGCCAACTAAAGTAGATTCTACTCTCTTAGTTGAATGGATTTATGTTGAGAACTTAGTTTACATACATTATTTTTGCCATTTGTATGAATTCATGCAAAATAGCTCTGAAATAAAGTCTCAGTCTTCACATTTAGATTGAAACTTTTTAGACTATAGTGTGCGTTGAAACAGGGATCTGGATCACACTGAACCTTCTTAAACACGTAATAATAAAATGCCTCCTCAAATGATCACATCCCTGGTAAGTAATTCAAGCTTATTGATTAAAGCGTACAGTCATTAGAGATTTAAGTTTTGAGGGAGCAGATAGATTGTGTTATTTCAATACGTGTACAGACCCCACGAATGGGATGCTGTGGTACATTGCTAGGTGCTTTTGGTATTTTGCGAAGTTATTTGCTTCCATCTGCTGGCCATATGTGAGATTGCAGGGGCTGAGCAAATTTGTGAATGGAGACCTTGCATGCAGTGGATAAAATATGTCACTGCAAACGTTTTATGCTATTCTTTATGTATTCAAGTGACCTTATTTGAATCTTGGTCCTTTGAGCTGAGTGAACACAGAATGAAGAATCTGGCAGCAAGGCACACATGACTACAAATTTGTACTAACTATGGTTACAAGACAACACAGTCATTTTTTTTTTTTTCAAAAATTTTGGGGCACAATCATTATCTTTAAATGAGTTGATTATATTTAGAATACAGATTTAAATATTCAGATGCAAGGACAAAATATGGCTTTGAGGAAGGCATAAAGTGCATAGAGGGTAGATAGATTTCAGTTCATCATATATCATTAATGGAAAGTAAAAGTATATATAAATGAAAAGTAAAGTATATATAAATGAAAGGGAGCAGGTACTACCCCCAAATATGCCTCTTTGGCATAAGAATTATTTAGGGATGTTTACTTTAGGGAGGCTCCTGACTCAAAAGAATCTGTGAAAAGAGAGAGGGTGCCCTTTTGTGAGAAAAAAATTTACATTTATAAGCGAAATCTCCATTTGTAAGGGTGTCTCCCTCCCTGTACCAGGAAGTAAAGGATGAGTCTAAGTCTCCAGAAACTCTGATCAAGAGGCAGTGGCTTAAATTGCCTAACAACCTTATACTTGTTTCCTGTGCTTTGACTGAGGTCAACTTCCCACCTGACTTTTTGTTTTTGTCATTAGCTGAAGATGTTAGCTAAGGTGATGGCTGGGGACCTTTTAAGAGTTACTCAGTTTTCCTAGGTATGTCCTGTGTATACAGAAGGTATAAACTTCTGTTTAAACTTCTGTTTGTTTTTCTGTAATCTTTTATTATGGGGGATATTAGCCAGGAACCCAGAAGGGTAGAGGCAAACTTATTTTTCCCTCCTCTGTAAAATGTTAATTCAGAATTTAAAATGAATTTTTGGATTCTTTTTGGAGTGTGGTGTTGGAAAATATTTTTTTCTTAATATAAAAACTGTCTTGTCATAGCGTTTGTCCCATTTGAAGAGAAAGAACAAAACATCTGGATTTCTCCCCCAGTAGAAGGGTAGTTGATTATAAACCCTTTTTGGGCTTGTCATGTGAATCTAGGTCCTCCAGCTCTAGAGAGATGTTTTAAGCTATAGGTATTTCCTTTGAAATATTCTCTGGGACTTGGTGATTATCTGAGCCCAGGAGAACAATGCCACATTAAAGATATTGACCATACTTGACTCTTAGTCCAATATAAGCAGCCTAGTCTTTTCTCTATATTGCCCTTCCAGGGTTGATACCTGAAATCATTAACATAGATTTCAGGTGCTATCTTCTGAAAACACAAGGGTCTGTGGTCATAACAGTATGCAGTTGCCCTGGAATCGCCTGTGTAAACGGTTTTTTTTTTTTCTTCCCTAGGGGTTGGCTTTCATGGGGTGGTCCCTGGATCATGCCTTTCTTTTCTCAGTGGCGAGTAGGCAAGTATCAAGAGAGATTTACACCGGAAGCTCCTTGAGGCTCTTGATCAGTTTCCTATGGCTTCTGTAAAAAATTGTCACAAATTTGTGGCTTACTACAGCAGAACTGTGTTTTCTCACAGCTCTGGCGGGCACAAGTCTGAAATCAACGATGGAGTTTTGGCATGGTGGTGGAGGTCTGGAGCCAATGACCAAGAAAGAACTATTCCTTTTTTTTTTTTTTCCACTTATAAGATAATTCCTTTTTTTTAATGTTTATTTATTTATTTTGAGAGAGAGAGAGTGAGCACTGGAGAGGGACAGAGAGAGGGGGACACAGAGAATCTGAAGCAGGTTCTGTGCAAATCCCCAGTAGAGGGCTCAAACTCATGAACCGTGAAATCATGTCCTGAGCCAAAGTCAGGCGCTTAACCAACTGAGCCACCGAGGCACCCAGGAAAGGATTCTTGAGAGGTCTAGGATACAAAAAGATTTTATTAAAGCATAGGGACAAGACCCTTGGGCAGAAAGAGCTGTCCCAGGATTGTGAGGAGAGACTGATTATATACTTGGGAGTTGGGGGAGGTAAAGTCAAGAGCAAGTTCCTAAAGGGATTTTCATATGCTAAAGAAGACTCACAGGATATTAATGGACTAGCTATTGTCAAGCTAAGGTTGTTTTTCCCTCTAGCAAAGCATTAACTTGAAGACAGTAGGGGGTTCCTGGAGAAATGTTCTACTTTGTCTGCCTCAAGTATTTGCCAATGGGCTGCAGGTTATAAAATTTAATTTCATTTTTCATTTCCTTCTGCCTTTGTTTCCCATGTCATTCCCCCCTGAATAATTTTGACTCTTAAATCTTTAAGGATGCTAAGGGTGGATGGTTTCATCTTATTTATTTTTATTTTTATTTGTGTTTTTTTAATGTTTATTTCTGAGAGAGAGAGACACACACACACACACAGCATGAGTGAGGAGGGGCAGAGAGAGAGGGAGACACAGAATACGAAGCAGGCTCCAGGCGCTGAGCTGTCAGCACAGAGCCCAATGCGGGCTTGAACCCACAAACCACGAGATCATGACCTGAGCTGAAGTTGGATGCCCAACCGACTGAGCCACCCAGGTGCCCCTGGATGGTTTCATCTTCTGTCAGCAGGGTTACCTCCTACCAGATTCTCTGCGAGTGAATGCTTCCCTTGCCTTTTCCAGCTCCCAGTTGTTATGGGCACTCCTTGGCTAGTGGCTCTGTCACTCCAGTCTCAGCCTCTGTCTTCATATGGATTTCTCTTCTCTATCTCTTAAAAGGACACTTGTCATTGGATTTAGGGTCCATGCAGATAACCTTGATGATCTCATTTCAAGATGCTTAATTACATCTGCAAAGACCGTATTTCCAAAGAAGGTCACATTCACAGATTCCAGGGTTTGGGACATGGACATATCTTTTGAGAGTTAGTATTCCACCCACTCTAGACTCCTTGCTTCTAAATCCTTGGAGGCCTCCAGAATCTCACTGGCAGACATTTATCCCCACCTGTTCACAGGGACCTTTAACTTCTGGGCATTTCGGAGCTGTGAATGGTGCTAATGTATGATACAGGATGATGGTTCTCTGAATTGTGGGCATAAATATCCCTGACCTACAAAAATCATCAGAAACAACTACCATACAAAATGCAGAAGAAATTAAGTTTCTCTGGGGAGAGAGAACAGCTTTTGAAAAGAACAGATACACAAGTGCTTTGATGTCTAAAAGCCAGAAGAACTCAGAAGACTTGGAAGAGCATACTTTAAAAATAAAACTTTTTTTTTTTTATTTTTTTATTTTTTGGGACAGAGAGAGACAGAGCATGAACGGGGGAGGGGCAGAGAGAGAGGGAGACACAGAATCGGAAACAGGCTCCAGGCTCCGAGCCATCAGCCCAGAGCCTGACGCGGGGCTCGAACTCACGGACCGCGAGATCGTGACCTGGCTGAAGTCGGACGCTTAACCGACTGCGCCACCCAGGCGCCCAAAAATAAAACTTTTTTTAAGTTCTCAATACTCTGCTCAGAACCAGGTCTCACAAAGACACTTGGAGGGTGCCATCAATGATAGCTAACATTTATCCATGACTTGACATATGCTAAGATTTTGCATGTATTAGATACGCCTCCCAACAAATGAAGTGGCTATCATTTTCCTTATTTTACATACAGAGAATTCAGTTATATGAACCCAAACAGTGTGACTCCTTAGCATGTAGAAAATCCTATCTGTTGCCAGTGATTAAGCCACTGTTTGGAGTTTTCCAACTACAGAAAGGAGAATGGCTGGCTTCTGTGGGGAAATTGATTGCTTACTGATGAGTCCATGCCTCCAAATTCATCCTTAACACTTAAGTACTTGAGCTGTTTTCCTAGTGAAGTCATCAAATGGGGCTGAAGTACTTACTCTACTACTCTGGTTCGGAAAAGGTCAGGTCGGAGCCCATCCGGAGACACCAGCTCTACGAGGAGCGATAGGAACAATAATTTGTTCCCGCCAAAGTGACATTTTTCCAATTTGAGCCCAACATTGTTCAGAAGCAAGCGCAGTCCCCTGTGGTGCCTCCCGTGTAGATCTGCAGTGCATGACAAACCAACAATATCATCTAAATAAAAAATCCAGCATGGGTTTAGTAAATTAATCCTGACAAGAATAAATCGAATAATCTTAGGGAGATGGCAAGAGCTCTGATTCTGCCAGATGGCTTTTTTCAGTCACTTGCATGGGTCCGTGGTGGCAGATTAAAAACAAAAACTTGCCTTTGGCTTCTTGATTTCGTTAGTTAGTTGATTAACACCTCCCACTTCTTTGTGGGCAAATCAAAACTGGATATGGACTCTTCCCTGCACACTCCACATATTTTCACTGGAGGAAAGAAAGGAATACATACTTCCCCCGGTCAGAATAGCATAAAACAGATGAGGAACTGCTTTATCTTGCCTTGTTTCTAGATGGCATCTCCTGGGTTTAAAAATAATTCATGATTTTCATCACTCCCATACTGAGTTAATCACTATGTGTCTTAGTGGAGGAACTCCAAGAGAGTTGTTAGTAAGAGTAAAGGTTCAGGGTCAATCAAAGACCTCAGCGATTAAATAGGGATGTGGTGAGAAAACCATGACCCCATGACCCCAAGACTGGGGCTTTGCAGATAATCTGGGAATCTTCGTTGCCTTAGTCAGTTTAGGCTGCCATAACAAAATACTACAGATTGAGAGACTTAAAACAAGAGAAATGTATTTGCTTACAGTTCTGGAAGCTGGAAGTCCAAAATCAGGAAGGCAGCAAGGTCAGGTTCTGGGTAGTACTAGTCCTGGGTCAGAGATGGCCCCTTCTCTCTGTGTTCTCACATGGCCTTTCCTTTGTGCATGGATACAGAGAGAGAGAGGGAACAAGCTCTTTGGTATTTCTTCTTAAAATACCAGATAAAGTTCCCCCTTTTATGACCTCATTTAACTTCAATTACTTCCTTAGAGGCCCCATTTCCAAATATAGTCACCCTGGGGGTTTGCTGCTTCAACATATGCATTTTGGGGAACACAGTCATTCAGTCTACACATTTTTTAAGTAAAAAAAAATTGTGTATTTATTTTTGAGAGACAGAGAGAGACAGAGTGTGAGTGGGGGAGGGGCCAAGAGAGGGAGACACAGAATCTGAAGCAGGTTCCAGGCTCTGAGCTGTCAGCACAGAGCCTGATGCAGGGCTCAAACTCAAGAAAAATCATGACCTGAGCCAAAGTCAGACGCTTAACCGACTGAGCCACCCAGGCGCCCCAGTCTACACATTTGTTAAAATGCAGATTCTAATTCAGTCTATTTGGGGTGAAGCCTGAGATGCTCCATTTTATTTTTTTTTTTTTTTTTTTTTTTTTAATTTTTTTTTTTTCAACATTTTTTATTTTTTTATTTTTGGGACAGAGAGAGACAGAGCATGAACGGGGGAGGGGCAGAGAGAGAGGGAGACACAGAATCGGAAACAGGCTCCAGGCTCCGAGCCATCGGCCCAGAGCCTGACGCGGGGCTCGAACTCACAGACCGCGAGATCGTGACCTGGCTGAAGTCGGACGCTTAACCGACTGCGCCACCCAGGCGCCCCTGAGATGCTCCATTTTAACAAGCTCCCAGGTGATGCTGTAGTTTCTGGGGCACAGACCCCACTTTGAATAGCTAGTTTCTAATATTACCCCTATGTTACAGATAAGACAACTGGCATTTTGGAAGGTAGAGACACTTGCCTAAGCTACACAGCTCTCATGTTATGGCACCACACCTGGGATGCAGGAGTCTGGCTTCAGCATGAACTGCTAGCCATGACACTGTTCAGCCTTAGCCCCTAGCAGAATGCCTGGAGGGATTGCTAAAGCAGGGATCACTTCATTAGGCCTGGGTGGGGACCAAGAATAGGCATTTCTTGAAGGTCCTCAGGTGATGCTGATGCTGCTGTTATGGGGACCATGCTTTGAGAATCACAACGGTGCCTCTTCTCTAGATAATTTTGCTTTAGATGTCCCTCCTCTGCATAGAAAGGAAAATAATGCCTGGGTGGCTCAGTTGGTTAAGCATCCAACTCTTCATTTTGGCTCAAGTCATGATCTCATGGTTTGTGGGTTGGAGCCCCATGTCAGGCTCTGCGATGATGGCTTGGAGCCTGCTTAGAATTCTCTCCCCCCACCCCTCTGCTTCTCTCCCACTCATGCTTGTGTACTCTCTCTCTCTCTCTCTCAAAAATAAAATAAACTTAAAAAAAAAAAGGAAGGAACATAATGAGACATAGGGCCTGAATTATCCATACTGACCAACCACCTTGACTAAAACAAAATAAAATTACCTGAAAGGAGTGGAAAGTGCCTAGTGTAGGAGCCATTTCCAGGTGTAGACTTATGCTCCGTCGTTCTGTGACCTAGGATGAGTTACCTAATCACTCATGTCAATATTTTTATGGTAAAACTAAAAATGCCAACCTTGCTTGGTTGTGGGGAGCTTAGAGACAAGTATGAAAAACACCTGCCCAGTTCTGGGCACCAAGGAGTCATTCAATCATTGTTCACTGTTTCAGTCTCATTTTACAGATATTGAAACAGTCTGTTACATAAAAATAACCAGCAAACAAACAATAAAAAAAAACCAAAACAACCCCCACAAAATGACAAAAAACAAGAACAACAAAAAAACAACCTTCACCTTATGATATTGTCTCCTTAGGTTCCATTCTTGATTCATACAGACCTAGAATTTCTTGTGCTTAATAAATCACCATGGGAATGGCCTTCCACTTAATCAACTTTCTCCCAAGGATGCATCAGCAGAATAGACCAAAGTACTTATCAATGAGAGAATAAATATTTCTATAGATTTAACTTACCCCCAAGCCATTATTGTTTGAAGACCCCTACACTATTCTGCTACCCATAGCCCCCCATCTCCATTCTAGAATGGCCAGGCCAAAAACCTTGGAATTGTTCATGGCCTATGTCTTTCTCTCATATTCCACCTCTAATCCTTTAAGACACCTGTGGACTCCATCCAGCTTCCACCTCTGAGTATATATGCGAAAGAATTGAAAACAAGGACTTGAACACCCATGTTCATTATTCATCGTAGCCAAAAGTTGGAAACAACCATCCATGGATGAATGGGTCAACAAAATGTAATGTGTACATAGAATATTCTTCATCCTTAAAGAGGAATGAAATTCTGACATCTGCTAACACATGACTGAGCCTTAGATGAAGACATGCCAGATGAAATAAGCCAGACACAAAAGCACAGACACTGTATGATCCCTGTAATATGAGTGTTATACACTGAATTGTACCCTATCCCCAAATTCATATGTTGAGGCTCCAACCCCCAATGTGACTGTTTTTAGATATAGGGCCTTTAGGAAGATAATGGAGATTTAAAAGGTCATAGGGTCCTAGCTTGATGGCACTCATGTACTTATAAGAAGAGGAAGGAATGCCAGAGATCTCTCCTTGCATATAGAGAAGAGACCACATGAGGGCACAGTCAGGAGGTGGCCATCTACAAGCCTAGAAGAGAGTTCTTACCAGAAACAAACCCTGACAGCATCTCAATTCTGGACTTGTGACCTCTGGAATTGTGAGGAAAAAAAAATAGATTTCTTTTATTAAAGTTGCCCAGTCTGTGGTCTTTCGTTGTGGCCGATGTAGCAGACTGACCCTATGAGGTACCTAGAGTAGTCAAGCCCACAGAGAAAGAAAGTAGCACTGAGGCTGCCAGGGACTGGGGGCGGGAGGAGTGGGGACTTAGTGTTTAATGGGAGCAGCATTTCAATTGGAGGATGAAGAAGTTCTACAGATGGAGGGTGGGGATGTTTGCGTGACAACGTGAAAGCTCTTCATGCCACTAAACCACTAAACACTTCGAATGGTCAAAATAGCAAATGTTACGTGTATTTTGCCACAAGACAAAACACGATAAAACTTGAGTGGTTCCTCACTACTTTCAGAATAAAGCCCAACGTCCTCCTCAGATCTCATCTCCCACTATTTTCCTAATAAATTTCTCTCCTGTCCCGAGTCTTCCTTCCTCCTTCCTGTAGCTTAACTGTGTCCGATACTTGGCACTTGCTCTCCCTTGCCTGAGATGCTCTTTCCCCAGGAGCAGGCTCATCCCCTCACTTCCGTCAAGCCTTTGCTCAGTTGCCACTTCTCTTAAAAATATTTTTGTAATGATTGTTTTGTTTATTTATTTATTTATTTATTCATTTATTTGAGAGAGAGTGTGTGTGTGTGTGTGTGTGTGAACTGAGGAGGGGAGGAGAGAGAGGGAGACAGAATCCCAAGCTGGCTCTGAGATGTCAGTGCAGAGCCCCACGTGGGGCTCAATGTCATGAACTGTGAGATCCTGCTTGGAGCCCAATTCAGTTGCTCAACCTCCTGAGCCACCAGGAAGCCCCTGCCACTTCTCTTTAAATTTAAAATTTTATTCCCCCATCTTACATTTCCATTCCTTTTTCCATGCTTTATTTTTCTTCGTAGTACATATCCTCTTATAAAATACCATTTATTGATGTTTCTTTTTTATTGTCTTTCTCTTCTAGCAGAATGTAAGCCTCTCCAGGGCAGGACTTTACATGTGTTTTGTATGTTATTGAGTCTTCATTTCCTAGAGCAAGGGTGCTGAATGTATATCTTCTGAATGCATTAGTGAATGAATATTACAATTACATATGTGGGGTGGGGGAGACATTTTATCTAACTGGTAAATTCCTTGAGAGTAGAAACCATGTTTTTTTTTTCATCTTTACATTCCAGAGCAACATGAAAAAGTGCATAAAAAAGTAGATGTACAATAAAGATGGATGGAAGGAACCATGGATGCATGGATAAATGGATAGATGGATGGATGATGGATGGATGACAGGGTGGATAGCTGGACAGACAGAAACATAAAAAAATAGATGGTGATGGTTTTGTGTTGAAGGAAGGTAGATTTGAGTATCTTAAATCTGGAATGAGAGAGTTGAGGGCAGTTCCTGCTGATGTGAATAAAGGTATTGGAGGGGGGGGCATATTATTTTATGAGCCATCAGCTTCTCTTTGTTGTGGCCTCTGATCCATAGCTTTTGCCTTCACCCCACATCTGCATGTAATAAAGCTTAGTTATGACATCCATATGTCTCTAATGCAAACACCAGGGCATATACTTCTTAAAAGGGCTGTAAAGAGCAATGGCTCGAGAAACAACCATTAGGAGCGTGGGTTTTTTATTATTTTAAAGGGCATTTCAACGACACTGCTGAATGTTCCCTGACCATAAGTCTGATTCCTGTTCTTTCTCTTTCTTTTCTCATCCTCTCAGGATATCAAAGCAGACTGCAATACCTGTGTGGAAATAGAGGACAGAAAGGTAAGTCAGTATTTTTCATCTTTTTGGTTCCCCAAAAAAACAAGAACTCTATGATATAAACCCAAGTGTTTAAAGGCTGGACAGTGGCTTGCAAAGGTGATTCATGTACTGATATTAGACACTTAAAGACAGTCATACTTTAAAAGATTTGTCTTTTTTTTTTTCTTTGCAATCTCTGTTATCTCTAATGGCTTCAATGAAGAGTACATTACATAATTAAGTATTAAAAAACTTGGTGCCGGTTTTTATTTTAGTCATATGCTTCTCATAGCTCATTTATCCTTAACTCATTTCATATTTTTGTTGAACATCATTGATGATTATAATCTTACATATGAGATAAAATATAAAATATTGGACTTTCCAAGCTGTGTCCCTATATTTGGTTTTTATACACATTGAAAGAGAGGCTGCCTCAGTTTCTTTCCATCATGACACATTTACATGAGCGGCTACTTTCTATCACATAAATCTATTTATGTGAGATGTTTTTGGGGGGCAGGGAGGGGAGGTCATTTCCTACATTTTCAGAGTCACCCCAACCCCCATTCATCTTCCTGTTATACTTGGTGTGGATCCCCTCAGGAAAAACAGCTGTTAGACAATTGTTCTCCACAGTCTGTCCTTATTGACAAGAGTTCACAGATGTTTCCCTGGTAAAGTGCATCCAAGCAGATCAAATTTTGCCTTTAATGCCTTGGATCCAAAGAGGTCAAATAAGTGAATTGAGGGTACATATCTCCCAGCTACTTTTGACATCGTTCCACAATTTTGAAAGATGTTTCTCTGTGCAACTGTACCATTATTGTCGAATGCAGGTATTATGTCAAGCAGAGGTTTTCAGCCCTGATTTGGTGATAGCTCAGTCATCTGTTGATTAATAAGGTGGTTGAGCACTCCTCAAAACAAAATTTGCTTTTTTTTTTTTTTTTTTTTTTTTTTAATTTTTTTTTTTTCAACGTTTTTTATTTATTTTTGGGACAGAGAGAGACAGAGCATGAACGGGGGAGGGGCAGAGAGAGAGGGAGACACAGAATGGGAAACAGGCTCCAGGCTCCGAGCCATCAGCCCAGAGCCTGACGCGGGGCTCGAACTCACGGACCGCGAGATCGTGACCTGGCTGAAGTCGGACGCTCAACCGACTGCGCCACCCAGGCGCCCCCAAAATTTGCTTTTAAATAAAAGGCAATTACGGTGCATTATTTTAAGGAGCGTTAATCTCTTCGTGTTGAAAGGAATAATGATACGGTAGCTGAGATTCTCTCTGCCTGATCTTCAGCTCCTTTCCAGGTTTGGGTCGCTCTTGTTTTCAGGCAAAGGCATTTCTACTCATATTTGCATACCCTGTGTTGTTTGCGTGTCGGCATTCTTGAGGGTTTGTGTTTTGTGAGTTGGACAAATGGAACGTAGGCTGAACATGTGTCTACAGTCTTTTCTCATCTGTTCCTACTGGTCATACCACCAGTGATCTGCCCCAGCCACTCTGCCCACATCACAGTGAAAGCATGTCTCCTGCCCTGCTTCCTACGTTCAGGTTGTTTCTACTTCCCTTGGACTTTTGTAGAATTCATAAGCATGTTTCTGTTGAGTATTATTTTTTTTGGTACCTTCTTTGCCAGTAGTGTTTGAAAGATACCAGGAGACCTGATGCTGTTAAAACAATATCCGCTCCATCACCAGCAAGATAAATGAGCAGCCAGGATAATCTCTGGGCAGTGAAAGCTGGCCACATAGCTCCATTCTACCTAGCCAAACTGCCACTGGTTCATACATCATGGTGATAAGGATCTCCCAAGTCTGTGGATCCGACTGGTGGGGAAAAGTCGTATGTGATCATTCTGTACATGGCTTCAGCTGTTTTCAGAAAACAGTAACACATGTGCACACACACAGACACACACACGCATTTCTATGTTTTGTCATAGCCTGTGGGGTTGAGTCAGGCACTTTAGATAAAGCCTCATCTCTAAACAGGTTCACCTGTTGTTTTCCAAACATGAGTGCTCATGAAGGATGATACATGAATTAACCATACCCCTTTTGCTGCAGTTAATTGGTGATGACTCCTGGCAAAGCAACAGTTGTAATGACTCCTTCCATTTTGATCGTCTTATTTTCTAAGGATTTTTTATTCGCTCTGTTTGAAAGGAAAACTTTTCTTCCTCTCCAATTCTTTTCCAGTTTATTTTTGGGCTGATTCTTACATTTGGGCAGTAGCTTCTCTGGGTTGCCTAATGTGGTTGGGAGTGGGGGTGAGGTACTGGGGGAGGCTCTTTACATCAGGGTCTTGCCTCCTAATGGAAATGTCAACCCTAGCCATCCCAGAGGAACAGTGTCCCGCCCTCCACTGAAGAGTGCCAGTCCCACCCCCATGTACCGTGATGTGGTGCGAGAGCATGCAGGGAGACAGCGGCCGTGGCATCTGGAGTGATCTTCATCCAGTCTCTCGAATGCACTCTGGAACGTCTGTCACCCTGACGTATAATTATGAAATTTCACCATTGAAGCGATGACACTCAGTCCTGCGTGTGTGTGCGCGCCCCTCTCCATTTAATCCGAATGCTTCTGGCAAAATCAGTAATTTGATAAAGTGGAATTGAAGTGACAAGAGATGACAGAGGTGCCATAATAAGTCAGCCTGCCTCTGAAGACACAGCCCCTTGGCCCGGGTGGGTTTTTACGAATCGCTGAGTGCTCTGAAGGGAAACCAGCAGTGATTTCTTTAAAGCTCCATTTCCTTTAGTTAAGAAAGCTTAACCTGATGTCGGTAGGACTCGGTGCATGTTTAAGAACACTGTTTGTTTTTTCCCTTTTTTCATTTTCTTTTCACTTTTCCTTCCTGTCTGCCTCTCTTCAGTGTATACTCTATCTGTGGATGTATCTGTGTGCTTACACCTACACATTGGTGTATGGTTGAGTACCTTCTGGATAGAAGAATTTCTGAGAACAAGATCTCACCTTTGCTGTAGAGTCTAATAGGGTCTCTCCCACCTGCCCCCTCCAGTTGCACACCCCATCCTATTTGGTAGGGACGTTCACCTTGAGCTGAATCATTTTTGAACTGATTGAATCCCAGACCAGGTATAATGATGGGAGATAAATGCTGAATTGCAAGAGATAGAGCCCTCATCCTAATGAAGAGAAGTAACTTTGCTCTTCGGGTCTGCACGCAGGCTGGTTCCACCTGACAGCATTGACCCAATGAGAGAATCGTTTTTCTCTCCTGTGTGTCTATTTTTCTCTATCCCAGATGCATATGTTCCATCGGCAGACATTGGCAAGGAGAACCCTGCCTGGTTGTGTGTGGAGAGATTCACAGTGTGTACTCGGGTGTGCCTCCTGTTTTACATTTCCCTTTTTCTTGCAAGCCCACCAATTAACAGAGTCCCTGTGAATAGACCTGCATGTAGAGGGCTTTCTGGCCATTTCTTAGCATCACCCAGAAGGCTGTCACAGGGAGCTCTCAAGGGCTGGCAGCATTTTTCACCCTTAAGTGGGAAGCAGAGCTCAGATTGTTTCCTCCCACAGGTGAATGCCACAGAGCTAATGCAGATTTAGCAAAGGTGACACAAGGTAACCCATCACTCGGAGCGGCCGTCTGGCCTTGCAAAACCGCGTGCGTTTGACATTTACAGTACCCGTGTTGCTGGTGGGGAGCTGAGGCATTTAAATTCATTTTTATTTGTGGTGTGAAATCCATCTGAATTTCAGTACTATTATGAAGACCGTGATTCAGGTGACGGCAGAAGAGGTGGATGGATCAGCTGGGGGTAGAATCTGTCAGGAGGAGATGAGAGCCCATTTGTCAAAGGCTATAAACACAGACAGGCCTTCCTCTCCTCACTTATCGCCTGGGCTGGTGCAGCTAAACAGTTTCAGATCTGCTATGAAATTGCATGGAAGGAAGTTTGAGCTGTTTTCAAAGTTGGAGCAACTTTCAGATTGGATCCAGTTGGAGCTGTGATAGGGATTCATAGTAGATGCCGTCTGCCTGGCTTAACCCTGAGCTTTCGGACTTTTCCCTTTTACGATACTTACCCTGGATCAAGACTCCTAAGTGCCTCCAATACTTCCTGTACCTTGTGTAGCAGGGACCGACATTACCCTCATTACACAGGTCAAAAAATGGAAGAGCTTAAGTGACTTGCCCGAGGTCAAGTGACTACAGAGGCCAGGATTTGAACTCAGAGATTCTTACTGCCGAGGCTATGCTCTTAGCTCTAACTAACGCTAGACTAATGCTAGACTCTCTTACACACACAAACATGAGAATTAAATTTGTCAGAGACTTGTGCTTTTCAACAGATGAATTTGTGCCCAGAATGGTATCTTCATCCATTGCCAACAACATAATCTGACTTTCAATTTGGGGCAACCTTTCAGCCCTCACGTTTTTAGCCCCTTTTGTCAAAGGCTAGTAGAGACTTGCCGTAGAGACTTAACATAGCCTTGTCAGCCCCGACCCTCTCCTGAGTCATTGGCACCTGGCGGTGGGGATGCCAGGACTAATTCTGGTCTTGAGGACAAGAGAAAACAGCACCAGAAGTGTACTTTTGGCTTCTCTTTCCAATAGATGTGGTTCAGTTTTAGCTTTTGTATTTCCACCAGGGTATATGCAAGGATTAGAAATCCTGTGCTCACAACACGGGAGTAAACATAGTGTGGTAGTGAAAACCATAGGTTTTGGGGCCTGAAAGTCCTGGGTTTTAATCCCAGTACTACTTAGCGGCACTGTGACCTTGAGAAGCTATCTTACCTTGTCTCAGTCTCCATTTGTCTGTCTGTGAATTAAAGATGATAAAATTCACTTGAAAATTTGGTTTGAGGAGTTGGTAATACCATAAGGCAGTGTATAGAATGCGTGGCACAAAATAAGAGTACAGTTAACTGTATCTACTCTTATTTTTGTTTTGCTAATGTCTGCACCTACAGGCGTCACATGTCATTTATAATTAAATCTCTTTAAAAAAAGACAAGTCCCCAGAAAGTGTTATGGAGGCTCACAGAAAGGGACAACCAACGGGACTTAGTAGACTTGGGGAATATTTTACCCAAGAAAAGATGCTTGGCCTCAGTCAAGAAATAAACTCAGCCGTCTGCCGGGTCCAGGCAGGAATCCTATTGTGGGGTAAAATGAAGCGCAGGGGACAGCAGCGAACTCCAGAGCAGTGGCCCCATATACAGGAGCTGTGATACAGCTACCTGTTGCCATGTGGAATATATGTTTAGTTTTGCCATTTTTCTCAGCCAGTCTGGAAATATGGATTTTAATGGAAGGCTACTGATTTTTAAAACACCATGCAAGCCAAGTAAAACACATATGCAGAAAAGATTTAAGAGATGCAGAAGGCTTGAGACCTATAAGCTACATCTCAGTGGATTCAGAGGAGCACTTATGTGCATAATTCTGGAGATGGAGTCTGTTGAAGGCCCTCCTGGCAGAGGGAACTCATCAGGCAAAGACAGAGGCGTCAAAGAATGTGGCATGTTTCAGGTACGTCCAGGCCTAGTGTGCATGTCTGAGAGTGGTGGGAGGGGAGACTGAGGCAGTGAGGGATAGAAGATTATGGAGGGTATTATTTGCCTTGCTGATGGATCAGAGCTTTGCATCAGTCGCTCCTCCCAGTGGAAGGGGGGAGTAAGGGAGGGCAGGAAGCCAGAGGTGTATGGAACCAAAGAGGTGCTGGAAACTTTGTGTGACTAACTTGCCAAAGAGGAAGTCCTAAGGAAACAGGGAGAGAGGCCAGAGCACACAGATGCAGCCAGTGTCTGGCCATGGTTAAGTGCAGGGATGCCATGACGATGAAGGCTTTGCCTAGAGCAAGGTGAGGCCAGCCAGTGCTCAGACATACTGGTGCTGGGTTTCCAGCCAGATGTCCTCTTTCTGAAGATGTGTGGTGGAAAAGGACCGCATCTTCTGGGGCCAGTATTGCTAAATACAGGAGTCAGATTTCAGATGATAAATGAAATACCTCCAAGTGGCTCATGGACATGGCATCATCTCAGTGAAGGAGTGTTGAAGTTACTCTTTTGGTTATTTTTCAGACCTTGGGATTGCACCAAGGAGGTGTAACTTGGTCAGTGTTTTGTTTCATTCATAACAAACCCCAAGGTAGCATTATTTTACTTTTGAGTTAGGCTTGCATTCTGTGTATGACAAAGGATACTGTTCTTTCCATTTACTTCAGTATACAATTTTCTTTTAAAAAATTCTATTTAAGGGGCACCTGGGTGGCTCAGTTGGTTGAGCATCTGCCTCTTGATTTTGGCTCAGGTCATGATCCCAGGGTCATGGGATTAAGCCCCACATCAGGCTCCAAGCTGGGTGTGGAGCCTGCTTCAGATTCTCTCTCTCTCTCTCTCTCTCTCTCTCTCTCTCTCCTTCTGCCCCTCTCCCCTGCTCATGCTCTAAATAAATAAATAGATAATAAATAAATAATTCTGCCTAAGACTGTCTTTTATAATTATAACATATTCATTAAGAACAAAACAACTGAGTGGATTTAATGAAAATCAGATGGATGTTGAAAAATTGTATATAAGGATTGCAAATAACTGGATTTTAAGGAACTGTTTTCAGACGGTGTGTTTGCAATCAGAGGAGAGATTTGGGTTTGCATTTGGGAATTTTCAAACTTTGTAAGGAAGACTGGCTGGGGGCAAGGATGGAATCAGGAGTCCAGGCTGGAATGCAGATGAGAGGGCATGAGTCTGAGCTAGAACCACACAGGAGATGAGAGGAAGGTCTGGATTTGGGGAGAGTTCATCAGACCTATCCATGTGGTTTGGCGACTTTGACCCCAGGTCATGGGCAGCTCCATCAAGGGACATGCCAGAGGCTGGCTGCCTTACGTATTTGCATCCAGCTGGCTGCCATGAGAAGTGAAGGAGTTGATTGACATGGACAAGAAATGAATCTCCTGGATTTCAGAGGCTTAGATGGCAGTGAGGTTGAAAATGAGCACAAAGCAGTCATCAGAGTTGGTTTTCTATTTGTACACTTCTCTTGCTGTGGGGCTAGGGGTGGAGTAGTCCTCTGGGCTCTGACAGGCAGAACAAAGACAGAGGGGAAGGTGTCCTCCTTACTCGGAGGGCCTCTCCCTGGAATGGGAAGTATTCATGGACGAGTTCCTCATTAAAGACTGAAATGAGATACTCAAGGAGGACAAGGGCAAAGATTGCAGTGAGTGCCATTTGGTGAGACTCAGGATTTGTCTGGGGATTGGATTTCTTTTCTGCTCCACATGTTGTTTAAGGCTCATGATGTGTATGCATTACATGGGGAGATGCTCCAAGATTCCCCAAAGCAGTGGAAATGGAAATTAAAGCATCCCTGAGCAATGATATTTGAGTTGCAATTGAAGGCAGGGAGAGGGGCAGAGACTCCTGGGTGGCGTTCAAAGATGGAAGTCTGGATGAAGAAACATGGCATGACTCAGGGACTGAACAGAGGTGTGTGGCTTGAGATGAAGCAGGAAGTGAGCAAGGGCCAAGCCACCTATGGCCTTGCAAATCTGAGAGTGAGTGCTTTGTCCTGCGTCACAGAATGAAATCTTACATGGAATGTGATTTGATGGCGTGAAATAATCAGATACATGAAGACTCCCCCATTGCCTATGGTGTCTACTTGTCCACAGCTTATGCTTGACCCCTAAAACCTCCGGAAGGTCACCTCTGGCCCCACTATCTCTGGCCAAAGAGTAGGGTGGGGTCATCTAACACCAGCAAAGCTATTGTCTGCTTTGATTACCCTTTCTCTGGGCATTACATTCTTCTTCTCATGCAAATTCCTCAAGACCCTGAATCTTCTTCACACTATTAGCCATCATTCCTATCAAGCAAGGCTCTCCTTCCAGATGAGTCCACAGCCACTACCCAGCCTGTGGTTTGGCTGTGTTTGGGGCAGCATTGTAGTCTTGCTGCCACCATATCCTACCAAAGAATGGTGCCATCTACCATTGGCAAAGCAACCCACATTTATAGATTTGCCTTCTGCTGAGATGTTCATGAGATTTGGTGTGTATACCACAACAGACCCCATCTTATCCTGGGACATTCTGACAGAGAGCTGCACATGTAGCCCATCAAAAGCCAGACTCAACATCATTTCTACTTAGACTTGGGGACTAGCCAAAAGTAGAGAAGATAAATGCCAGGGTCTGGAATTATGTGTCCAGAACTTCAGACAGGGGATGGAAGTCAACTTTGGAGAGGACTCCCTCTTCCCCAAAATTGGTTGCTGCCAAGAAATCTTTGACATTTTTGTTCACTTCTACATGATTTATTTCAAAAAAACAATGTAATATGGTAGAAAACAGTTTGGGGAGCAGATCTGGGTTCGAAACCTAGTTCTGCCCTTGGTTGTTAGTTATAAGACCTTGGGAAAGCCACATTAGCTTTCTGATCCACAGTCACACCGTCTATAAAATGGGGATAGATAATGCGTGCCATATAGTGTTCTTGTGGGCTATATTAGGACATCTTCGATGGCACAAGAGAAAAACAATTTGGACCAGCTTAAAGATTAAAAAGAAAAGACAGCCTGTTAGGTCTCATAACAGCAAAATTGGGCTATCTTCTGGTTTAGTTGGATTGTGGTATTTAAATACAAATGTGGTAGAAAAGAAAAGGGGATCACTAGCTACAGGCTTAAATTCTACCTGCGGAAAGAGAGGGCTTCCTTTCCAGTGGTTTCGGTACAAATGCAGGGGATGATAGCCATTGGCTTAACCTGAGTCACTTAGTTACGGAAAGCAGTACTCAGCTAGTCTGTCTGCTTTCATCCACAACCGGAAGTAGGATGGGCCCCAGCTGAATGACGTAAATGGAGTATGGCAGAGTATAGTCCCCAAAGGAAACCTTGACTGATTGTTTTTCCAGAAGAGAAAATGCAGATAAGTAATAGACCTCACATGCGTTGAGCACTTACTATATACTGGACTCTGTTTTTAGCACTTTATGTGCATTCTATTATTGATCTTTATAAAGATTCTTTAAGATAGATACAATACTTATCCCCATTTTGCAGATGAGAAAACTGAGGGAAGGAGGACTTAGCTAACAGTTAAGTAGTAAGTATAGGGTAGATTCCAACTCAGGGTCTGCCTTTGATTCTTAACCACTGACTATGCTACTTCTGCCAAGGATGCTACACAGGAGAAAACAAATGGTCCTCACTGCCCAGCATGCTCAGTTCCTGGCACACAAGTAAATGGTTGCTCTGATTTTGAGAATTATTGTAGCAAAGTCCTCGAAGGAATAGGAATACCTTGGGCCAGTCCTAAATGGAATTCTGTGATGCATCTCTCATTTAATTTCCTCTTAATCAGTCCTCCTTAAGTATTATCTTGAGGTCCTCAATGTGTCTGCTTTTTGGAATGATCAAAATGCTCAGGTTCCAGTCACTGCTTCATTTCTCTGCATGACTGAGAGTTATTTTTGTAGACAAGAGTTCCTTACTCTAGGATGGGTCTCTGCACCTGCCTTTTATATTTTATCTGCAGGTTAGCTGATGCCTTCTCTTTTACTGAACTTTGAAAATGACATGTTAGTCATCCTTTCCTCTTTCATTTATTTTAGGGAAATTTGAAGGTAGTGGTGGGCTGGGGGATGGGGGAAGGCACATAAACACTGGAAGAGCTTCTAAAATGGATGTGGTGTGGAGTTAAATTAGCCTCTGATGGGTCAGAAACCCAAATGACAGATGATGAGGGGTGCTGGGCACATTCAGCAGTACCTCGGGCAAAGATGTAACACAGAGAGCGCAGTGAAAAGCTCTTGAGGTGGATCAGGCCATTTGCCTGAAACACCCTCCCGTCAGCCTTGATGTTGGCTTTGGGAAGCTAGTCTAAAGAATCACGGCATAACAGACTGGCTAAGAGCTTTAGCTCAGGATTCTCAAAGGCCTGGGTCTGAACCCCAGCCTGGCCACTTCCTGGTTACTTAACCTTGCAGATGCTCATGATCTGCTGTAAAATGGAGAGAAATAGAGTAGATACTTTCTGGGGGTGACTGTGGGACCCAGTGAGCTAATTTACTTAGGGTACTCAGCATCCTGGCTATGCAGATGATATGCCTTCAAGAAATGCAGGCTACCCTGTTACATTCTACCATATGCTTTTGTTGTTTTGTTGTCTTCTTTAACTGTGGTGTCATTTTCTTGGATCTCCAGTGGGATGAGAGAAGTTAAGTAAAACTGGTAGGACCAGTTAAGTACATAGCTAAGTAAATAGGAAAGATAAAACTAGATACCAGGTCCCCAGTTACCAGTCGAAGATTCTGTGTATCCTGCATGCACTTATGAATCTGGTTGAGGGTGCATAGAGAGGGTTGGAAAGCCTACCTACAAGTGTAGGCCAGTGAATGGAAACAGGTTTAATTTCTGACATTAATTCAGATTGATTGATGGTGTCTGTACAGAGAGCTGTGTTGATGAGGAGTCTGAGCCCTGGGTTTTACAGAAAGAGTGCACGTTTGATTAGTGATGCCTGACAAGGGTGAAGAAGGGGGAGTTACAGTGTGTGTGCCAGAAAAAGGTGGTTCCTGGCACTGAAAGTTGAATCTGGCAACTGATAAGTGAAACAACCCTAAATGCTTCACATTTAAGCCCAAAGATGAAGAGAAGACAGGCACTTCATGCTTCTGTTTCATTCTCTGTTTGGTCTTTACTTTTGAGCACCTGTTTTTCTTGTTATGTTACAGATTTTCAGTCCATGAAGCCACTGGTATGTTTATAGATGGTGCGTGGCTTAAACACAATTTAATACATAAGAGCCTTATGCTAGACACATATAGCTTCACTTTTCCTAGGCCCTTGAGAAGCCTTTTCTCTTCGGTTACTTCTGGTCATAAGTTACCTGACTTCAGCCTCAGGTAGGGTTATGCTTTTGAAACCTCAATTTTAAAAGTGTGATTTATCTACAAGATATCTGTCATCTCCTTGCATTATGTATTAATTGGGGCTGACTTGCTTACATTTTAATACTATTAATTATAGCTGTTACTTTCATTTGTCATTTATTTTACTCAAAAAAAGCAAGTCTATTTTTTGTGTAATTTTTACTGATACTTCTTTCAACTATGAATTAAAATTCATTTAGGAAACAATTAAATGCACAGCTAGTTTTCTAGGATAGTTCTGTCATCTCTTCTAAAAAAAAAAAAAATGCCCATCGGCTTCTTTTGTGATGAGTGGTGTGAGTGTTAATTAATTTTTTTTCCTCTTCACTTGGTGTGTTTTATTATACCACGTCTTGATATGTGATTGGGTGACTTTACGACACTTTAGATAGAAAGCATGTCCTGTCCAAATGTGATTTATGTTGTCCCAGAACTTTTGCACAGTTCAGCTGAAATTTTCTTCATGTTGATCAAGGTCAGAAAACCCAGGGATTATACCATCCATCTTAGTAGCTGGAGTGCTGAAATAATTTTTGATGGGACTTGATGTAGTAGCAACAGAATCCAAAGGTCGAGTGGGGAAAACATTCTCACACGTGCAAATTCACATATGCACAGGCATGCAGAAACATGTGCCTGTGTTATATTGAATTTTTATCCCTTTAATTGGCTTATTTTTTGGTCTATTATAGGTTAGAATTTATTTATTTATTTATTTATTTATTTATTTATTTATTTATTTAATTTATAAATTAAAAAAATTTTTTGTTAAGTTTATTTATTTTTGAGAGAGAGAGAGAGAGAGAGAGACAAAGCAGGAGAAGGGGAGGGGTAGTGAGAGAGGGAGACACAGAATCCGAAGCAGGCCCCGGGCTCTGAGCTGTCAGCACAGGGCCCTACACGGGGCTTGACCTCATGAACAGTGAGATCATGACCTCAGCCGAAGTTAGAAGCTTAAAGGACTGAGCCATCCAGGCGCCCCTAGGTTAGAATTTATTTTTGAATAAAATCATCAAAAATGCATTATCTTTTACTATAGCCATTGCAGACTAAAAGCTATCAGAATCTGCAGGTCAACCAAAGGTTTTTCATATTTTCTTTTTAACCAGAAAGTTTTTTCGGTGGATTGGAGGACAGATCATTTAATTCTTTTTTAATGTTTATTTTTTTGTTTTTTGAGAGACAGAGAGAGAGAGAGAGAGAGAGAGAGAGAGAGAGCGCATGCGCGCGCGCAAGTTGGGGAGGGGCAAAGAGAGAGGGAGACACAGAATCTGAAGCAGGCTGCAGGCTCTGAGCTGTCAGCACAGAGCCCAACGTGGGGCTCAAACTCACAAACTGGGAGATCATGACCTGAGCCGAAGTTGGATGCTTAACCGACTGAGCCACCCAGACGCCCCAGGACAGATCCTTTAGAACATAAAATATGTGGAGCTCAAAATGTTTTAGCGTTTGGTTAAGGGATACATCAGGAAGCAAATCCTGGTCATGAGGCATGCAAGGAGAATGGCTCAGCCAGGGAGGCTGATAGCTTTTCCCAGGCCCTTGATCTGGTCACATAACTGATTCCTATGGTATACAGAGAATCAGGTCAAGGAAGTAATAGAACTTAAATGTATGTTTTGCATCCCCTCAAAATAGTACCATAACTTGGAATGAGGAAAAAAATACAGTTTTTAATTTGATCTATTTAAATTGAATTTTTCGGTTGATGTAATTCATCAATGCATAAATTGACAAATACTTATTCTGCCCTGACAATAGGAGTGAAGTGTCTTCATGGGGAAATCACAAAAGCTTGCGAGTGATCACTAAGGAGCTAACCAAAAATTCACACAAAGGATAGAATCACATAGAAACAAACACATGGTGAACACCTGTCCTTGATAGCTGTACAAAAAGGCAAAGTAAAGCCAGTGTGGCATACTAATTTCTATCTACCAAATAGGCGATGTTGACATACTTTCCCATTCTAGCAAAATTGCCGTGAAACTGGCTCCTGCGTTCTTTACCGGTTGTGCCACAAGTTGGTGAAACTCGTTAAACTCGTTCAAAAACCAGAGTACCCGTACCTATGATCCACCATGCAGATAACTACTCCTTTGACCCAATCTTATTCCTATGAATTATTACAATTGCCCAGCCTTAAGGGAGTGGCTTATTATGTTGAGTACATAATGATGGAGTATAATGTCGATGTTAAAAGTGATTATAGGTTAGTGTCAGAGGTCCACGAATAATAATTGATGTCATATTGAACAAAAATACATCCTATAATATAGCATGAGCTTCTGACTACTATCAAGTATAAAATTCACATGAAGAAAGAGAAATATTTATGTTTTTCATGTTCAAACATAATTTCATTGATTTATGATTTGAGAGTTAGAAAGTAAGTCATTATCATGGTAAATTTTTTAAATTAATTATTTATTTTTTAATTTACATCCAAGTTAGTTAGCATATGGTGCAACAGTGATTTCAGGAGTATATTCCTTAATGCCCCTTCCCCATTTAGCCCATCCCCCCTCCCACAACCCCTCCAGCAACCCTCTGTTTTTTCTCTATATTTAGGAGTCTCTTATGTTTTGTCCCCCTCCCTGTTTTTATATTAATTTTGCTTCCCTTCCCTTGTGTTCATCTACTTTGTCTCTTAAAATGCTCATATGAGTGAAGTCATAGGGTATTTGTCTTTCTCTGACTGGCTAATTCGCTTACCATAATTCCCTCTAGTTCCATCCACATAGTTGCAAATGGCAAGATTTCACTTCTTTTTTATTGCCGAGTAATCCTCCATTGTGTATATATACCACATCTTCTTTATGTGATGGTTAATTTTAAGTGTCAAGTTGTTTGGCCATGGGATGCCCAGATTAACTATGGTTTCTGGGTGTGTCTGTGAGGGTGTTTCCAGAGGAGATTAACATTGGAATCAGTGGACTAAGTAAATTAAATCACTGTCCTCAAGCTGGGTGGGCCTCATCTAATCCATTGAGAGTTTGAATAAAACAAAAGTGAGAAAAAGGAACAATTTTGGTCACCTCCTCCCCCCGTCCTGCCTGGCCCCATGCCCCCAAGCCTCACTGATTAAGCTGGGACAAGTCATTTCATCTTATCCTGCTCTCAGGCTGGGGTTTATACCATTGGCTCCCCTGGTTCTCAGAACTTCAGACTGAATTAGCTGCCAGCTTCCTTGGATCTCCAGCTTTCAGATGGTGGATGATGGGTTTTTTTCAGCCTCTATGACCACATGAGCCAATTCCTCATAATGAATCAACAAATCTCAAGGGGCGCCTGGGTGGCTCAGTCATTTGAGCATCTGACTTCAGCTCAGGTCATGATCTTGCAGTTGAGGAGTTTGAGCCCCGTGTCAGGCTCTGTGCTGACAGCTTAGATCCTGTAGCCTGCTTCTGATTCTGTGTGTGTGTCTCTCTCTCTGCTCCTCCCCTGCTTATGCCCTGTCTCTCTCTGTCTCAAAAATAAAGTAACATTAAGAAAAATAAATAAATCTCTCTTTCCATATATATGTATATATATGTATATATGTACATGTATATGTATATGTACATATATCTTCTATTTGTTCTGTTTCTCTGGAGACCCCCGAGTATGGTCATATGGAATGAATGGAGTTACCCTATTAGAAGATGTGCAACACTAAGTTTAGGGCTGAGTTTGGCCATATTACATAACCTTTCTGCAACTCGGATTCCTCTTCTGCAAAGAGATAACAATGATTCCACCTATCTCTTACGGTTGTTGTGAACCTTACTTATAATGTATCTCAATTGCCAGCCCAGTTCCTGGCACATAGTAATTATCGAATGCATGGTTGTCAATAGTAGTAATACTACTAAAAGCCATAAACAGAAATCATGATAAACAACTTGTATTCTTGTTGAGAAATAGAATGTCACAGGTAAAAAGAAATCTCTAAAGAAGACACCATAGTCTATAAGAAGTGTCTCAAGTGAAATGTTACCAAGGAGCCAAATATATAAAATAAATAACTGTCCCACTGATGAGATGGTCCTTGAAAGAAGCCCTCTTCTGTTTGTTTGTTTCTTTGTTTCTTGAAAAGCAGAAGTAGAGTTTACAGGATTGTTATCCAATACCTGACTAAATCTATTGAGCAAACATTGCTGATTCAAGCAGGTAAAGTTTTCCAAATGAACATGCTTCATGTTTGCTGAAATGGGACCTGTTGAGATTTGCAGCAACTTGGAAAAAAATGGATGGGACGATCGCAAAGAGAGAACCCTGCCACCTTCTGAGATCAAGCCTTCCTAGCTGTCACCTCCGAGCCATTGGGTGGGAGTTTCTCTACCAAGTCTGGGTCACCACACCTTTGGCTAGTCATAAAGCTCAAGCAGATACTGATGTTCTTGAAGCATAACTGTCCATTTGTTTTTTATTTTTATTTGTGTGTTTTTAAGTAGGCTCCACACCCAGCATGGAGCACAGCATGAGGCTTGAACTCATGGACCTGAGATCAAGACCTGAGCTGATAACAAGAGTCACATGCTTAACTCACTGAGCCACCAAGAAGCCCCAAAACATAACTGTCCATTTAAATCTGATCTATTCCATGTCTTACATTGGGGATATATGTATGTATTTTATTAGATGTCCATGTTGGTGGGGTTATCACAGAAATGACTTCAGTTTTCTGTTTCACCTTGCTCATGGATGGATACCAGTCAAGGACCACTCTTCCAAACAAGTTGGAGCCCTTTGTTTATCAGCCTATGCCAATAATTTTAAGAATTATTAAAACCATCATGTGTCATTTAACATTTTTACTATCTTCTTACATTCCAAGTTGTCTTTAAAACTGCTGAGATTACTAAATAGAGATGATGGTAACTGTCAAGTATCAATATCAAACAGGTGCTTTTTAATTGCTTGATCATTTGTTTCCTTATGAAGTCTATCAGAGGTGTGATATTATTTGGACTCAGTGAAGCTGTCTAATAGTTATTAATCACATTCAAGGTTAAAGACAGTAGGTGTGACTCATCTGAGGATTGGAGGCTAAAGAAGCATTAGGTAGAAGTCGATAGTCGTTTTATATTTAATTTCTTTACATGAATCACTGGAAATACCAGGGTCATTGAAACACAGAGTTTCTCAGAAATTCAAAATTAATGTACTGACTCCAGGTACACCTGGATCTAGGTTTTCAAATGATTCCTCATGAAACCTTCTCCATCTCTTAACTCTGCTTTACTACTTTCCTTGATTTGACTTAGTGGATGCACTACGGCTGCAGGATTACCTCCTGAGTAATCACCTCCTCACTGAGATGAAACTAGTCCAACACCAACAGTGTGGAATCATAATAGGGGAAGGGTAGTTCTTTCCCAAAGAGAAAACTATAGTGCTTCGTACAGAGTGGAATGGGTATTGGTTTGGTAAAAGCAACAGCTGTCTGCACCACACAGAGCACAACTTCCAGCTGATCACCAGTCTAAAATTCCCTGGCTGATTGCTTTCTGGCCTCCACCCTCTTACCTGATCTCCTTTCCACCTTTGCTCTGTCTCTTTTCCATCCACTCTCTGACCCTCAAACATCATGCACATCCCTGTACAAAGCGCAAAATATGCATCAGTCAGAGATGTATTAAGCACAAACAAGTGTGAAATGTAGGGCTGACCTACTGTGCAGACAGGGGTGTTAGGTGTTGCTCATCCAGCAGAGTGCCTATGGTGGAGAAAGGCTTTGAGTGAATATGCAGAGAGATGTTTATGGTCACTTGAGGAGATGAGATACATATGTTCACATAAAAAGCCCAAATTCAACTCTGGACAGAGAATGAGAATAGTCAAGTCAGTAATGGAGGGAAAACTAGTTGTAGACATCTGTAGGAGAAAACAAACACTTGCTGGAAGAAGTGCCATATCAGGTGGACCCTCCAATACTAGCCAAGCTGGAAATCATCTGTATAAATAGAGAACAAAAGAAAGGGGATCTAGGAAAGGAGAAACAGTATAGAAAGAATTCTTTCCTTTAGAGACATAGGTAAGAAATAGCACTGTGGGATTATTATAGGAAAGATGTCAGAAATTCAGCTATCTCTTGACTATAACAGAAATACAGTTCAAATTGGCTTAAGCAAAAAAATGTAATTGATTAACTCCCTCTAATGGGCTGAATAATGACCTCCAAAAAGTATGTTAGAAGTTCCAACACCTTGTAGCTGCAAATGTGACCTTATTTGGAAATATGATCTTTGGAGATGCAATTAGGTTAAAATAAGGTCATACTGGATTGTGGGACAAGGTCCTAATCCAAGGGCTGGTGTTTTTGTAAAGAATGGAGAAGGAGATTTGGATATAGAAACACGCGCCGAGGGTAGAGGCAATGTGATGATGGAGGCAGAGATAGGGAGACATAGCTACCAGGCAAAGAATGACAAGGATTGCTGGCAACTACCAGAAGCAAGGAGAGACAAGGAAACATTCTTCCCTGTAACCTTCAAAGGAAACATGGGGTTATGGATACCTTATTTCAGACTTGTAGTTTCCATAACTGTGCGATAATATATTTCTGTTTTCATAAGCCATCCAGGTTGTGGTGATTTGTTATAGCAGCCTTGGAAAGATAATATACTTCCACATCTGTAAATCCAGGAGTTATCTGGATATCTGGAGCAAAATGGCCCCAGAAGATTAATTCCAGATTTACCTTTGACCAATTTCATGAGAAAGTCCTAGGTTTGGTCAGGGTTTGGCTCCTTTGTCCCTTGCTGAGCCAGTTCCTGTGGACATAGGCATGGAATGCTGTCTTTGGCTAGGTCTGAGTCCCAGGAGCATCCAGTGTCAGCCCTACATGGACTCCAAAGGAAATAGGAGAGAACTCCAAAAGGAAAGGGAGCCCCACAAACTTTCTCAGAAGAAAAGCTAGAGAGGTGAGGAGGAGCAGGGATGGTTGTTATCAGAATCAGATGAAAAGAGATGGCCCAGGGGAGAACACACACATACATCTTCCCTAGGTCAACTGGGATCACATTATGGAGAGCCATGAATGCAGGCAGGAAGGTTTTTAATACTAATTGCATAGGTAAGCTTGAGAACACTGGACCGAAAGGTGAAGATTATTTCTTGAGAGTTCTGAGGAAGGTCTGTATGATCAGGAAGGTTTGGCAAAAGGTAGATTGGATATAGGACACCATCCCACCTTCCTACAAATTTTGGAAAGTCCTGAGCACTTCCTATTTTACAGCTGCAGCACTTAATGTCAGGTGGGTTCTAGCCCAAAGGTAAACTGTCAAAAGTAAATAAAAGGTATCTTAGCAACTCAGATGGAGGTGGAAGGAGTCTGACCTGAACCGCTGCCTTTGGGGATGAAAAGGCCTGGACACTTTCCAGTATGAACTCATTTTCCTGCCTAGGACCAGAAGAGGATAAGGCTTCAAAAAGAGTAACAAGTATTCTCAAGTACTAAATATTTTCTACCTACAGGACCATTTGCTAACTGCTTTATAAGCATAATTCAGTTAATCTGCATGCCCAACTAAAAACGTAGACACTTTTTTTTCAGATGATGAAATGGGATTCCGGAAATATGAAACAAATGCCCCAAGCCCACACAGTTAGGTGGCAGGGTGACAGTTAGAACCGAGGTTCACCTAACCCCCCAAACCATTTGTTTTTCACCCTGTTCACAGCTGCTGCAAAATTGCGGGTTGCCAACACACTTCACATTACTCAAGGACCTGTTGCAATGTTTGACTGGTTACCTGTATAAATACGAATGCATGCCAAGACATAGATGTGTATGATCTGTTTCTGTGGAGACTAGATATATTTATTTTGTTACTCTAAGTTCAAAATGGACTTCTTACCCCAAAAGTCTACCTACATCAAAAGATCCAAAAAAGAGAGTTTTAAACATCCTGCATAAATTAAGAGCCCCGTATGAAAAACACCAGGGAACTAGAATTAAATAAAAATTAAGCCTAGAAGCAGAGTAATGACCCAGTGAGTGGTTCATTATAGCCTTACATTTTCAATCAAAGATAAAGTCTCATTAAAAGTATATCTTTGATTAGGGAACAAGTTTGGACTGTTGCAAAGTTGGATCACTTTATCCACAGACATATACCATGGAGTCTTTTTTTCCCCTTCTTTTCTAACTTTAAAGACAGTGAGCTGTTTATCTCCCAACATCATTATAAAGGTTATTAATTTAGAGGAAGACTGAACAGAGATGGTAAGGCTTTTAAAATATCTACCAGCGCCTTTTACCTCGTAAAATTAAAAAGGCTATTTTTATAGTCTGTTGTGATTTTAGGGAATAATTTTTAAATGTCTCTAGACTGATTCATCAGTAAGTTACCATAATGAGCGTCTAATTCTGCAGTAATCCAGTAGAAATAAAATGAACACCACACATATCATGCTAACATTTTTCTAGTAGTCACAATAAAAAGGTAAGAACAGATGAAGTTAAGTTTAATAATATACTTCATTTAACCTATATGTCATATTATCATTTCAACATGCAACCAATATGAAATTATTTAGGAGATATTTTATATCCTTTTATTTTTTTTTGTACTACGTGTTCAATATCTGGTGTGCATTTCACATCTCGCTTTGGGCTGGCCTCATTTCAGGTGCTCTATGTGACTTGAGCAGCACAGGTGTAACCGTCTTGTCCTTTGAAAGAGTAACCAAGGATCTGAGAGATCTCTTTAGAGATTTTCCAATAACAAAAGTTTTCTTTTGATAATTGGTTGTATACTCAATTTCCCCTTAATGATGTGCTTTTGGGAAACAATACTTCTCAGACAAAAAGTACACTGAACTGATGGAGGGACTCCTTTGAGCTCCATGGATCTCGTAACAGAGGCTCTAACAAATTGATTTCAAGAAGTGCCAGCATCTCCCCCACTTTAAGCCTGCCAACTTAATCTCTGACCATGAATATTTGATAAGGCTCGTTATGTATTTTATCAAGGAAGCATGATGGATCTAGTGGTTTCTGGAGTATTTCCAAGTGTCCTATGCATTCCACATTTCCAGATGAAGTCATTCTGGATGGTTTATGGATTTATCATTTAATATACACATCTTCCTTGACTTATATCTCGAGAAAACTATTATACACTGAAAATATTCTAGGTCAAAATGCATGGAGTACACCTAACCTACCAAACATCACAACTTAACTAGGCTACCTTAAACATTCCCTGAACACTGAGGTTAGCCTACAGTTGGGTAGAATCATCTAAGACAAAGTGCATTTTATAATAAAACATTGACTGTTTCATATGGTTGATTGAATACTGCACTGAAAGTGAAAAACAGAGTGGTTATCAGTGTAAATGTTGTTTACTCTTGTGGTCGTGTGGCTGACTGGGAACTAAGGCTCCAGCCTCTGCCTGGCTTCCCGAGAGAGGATTAAATCACAGATCACTAGCCCAGCAAAAAGTCAAATTCAGAATTTGAAGTACAGTTTCTATTGAACGCGTATTTTTTTCACACCCTCTTAAAGTAAAAAATATTTTAAGTCAAACCATCGTAGGTTGGAAACTGTCTGTAATTGAATCATAGAGTAAGAACATAATTTCCCTTTCAGACTCATTTCAGTCTTTCAAATGTCAGGAGAACATCTCTGTGTGTTACTATTATGTCTGTAACACCTCTCTACTAACACTTGCTAATTTTTTTTTTAATAGAGTGAGAACTTTTGGCAGACAAACCGTCCAGCCGAAATTCAACAATTGAGAAGTATTGCTGTTTTCAGCCCATTTATTCTGATAGTCTCCACTATTTATGGGAAAGTACACTGGTTTTCAGTTTTGGTGGTGATATAAAGCAGTGTTTAAAATTTTATTGAAGCATTGGGCGCCTGGATGGCTCAGTTGGTTAAGTGTCTGACTTCAGCTCAGGTCATGATCTCTTGGTTCGTGAGTTCAAGCCCCACATCGGGCCCTGTGCTGACAGCTCAGAGCCTGGAGCCTACTTCAGATTCTTTGTCTCCCTGCATCTCTGCCCCTTGCCCACTCACATTCTGTGTCTCTCTTTCAAAAATAAATAAGCATTAAAAAATTTAAAAAAAATTATTGAAGTGTAAGAGCCAATTTAAAGAAAACATAATAACCTAGTAATTGTAAAGGTGATTCTATGGGTAAGGTGAAAATAGTGAAGTTGATATGTAAATGAACTGAAGTCTTGTATTGGTGATACATTAAGGAGATATGCTTGTTTCAAACATCATTGCCTTGCTTCATTTCTTGGTCTCAGTTTCCCTTCTTAGCCTTGGCCAATTTCTGTAAATGATGCTTCCTGGTCACAGAGGGGCATGTGTATATAGCACTTGAAATCCTTTGCAACTATCAGAGATTAAGAACAACCTGTCCCCTCAAGTCCTCCTAGCTGCACTAAGAATCAAATTGACATGAGACAGATTCACAGAAGAAAAAAAAAAATAATAGCATATGTACAGGGAAGCCACACAGACATGGAAATTCCAAAGGCAGTCAGGCAAAATGAGGTAAATGTGTCATTCTTAACTAAGAAGAAGGGGCAGGGTTCTGAGTCTTCAAAGGATGGAATGAAGTCCTCAGAAATCATAAAAAAGAGTACATATTTGGTAAACAAGTATATCCTGGGCCACTCAGAAACAATGGGATAAAGAGAAGACTATGGTCAAACAGGCCTTGCTAGGTTCCTCCCTTTCTACCACACCTAGTTCATGTGATCATGTAGTTACCTATGCTTATCCTCTCTTCCTGGAGCAGGCTCTCTATCTAAATTCTTTTTAGGCAGTTGGAGGGGGAATTAAAGAGCTATTCCTGAATCTGCTAGGTCTTGATTGCTTTTAACTCAAACTCATCTTTATGCCAAAGTGGCTCTCTTGGGATGTTCTGCCCTCGTCCCTCACAATACCAGTAGAGGAAATTGTACAGTGCTTTCCCCATCCGTTCCAAGAGGTGGCCTAATTATCTTTTTATGCTAGGTACAAATGAATTAGAAGGAGAGTACCATACTTTAGGTATCTCCTTTGCTCAAAAACTTTAAATGCTTGCACAAGGTGTGGGCTCCCCTGAGTTCAAAGTAACCACCCACACCCACACCACCCAAAAGGACTCCAGTGTGTTCTTTGAGGAAGAAAATGGTGAAATCTTTTTATATGCCACTTCTTCCTCTCCTTTCTGCTTTCAAGTTCTGTTTGTTAATGGTGTACTCATCAGGGAGAGGTTAAGTACTAGAACTTTCTTCTTAAAATCGTCCTTTCTAGCTATTTATTTTCTTTCATGTCATCTTTCAATTCAAAGAGTTTCTCAGAACTCTTTCATTTTTCTGAGATTTACTTCATGCTCCCCTAGAGTTTATTAAAGCAGTATTTATTTTTTATCTGCCTGAGAGGCAAGACAGGGTAATTAAAAGTTTAGATTCCTGGGGCACCTGGGTAGCTCAGTCGGTTAAGCAGCCGACTTCAGCTCAGGTCATGATCTCGCAGTCCGTGAGTTCGAGCCCCACGTCAGGCTCTGTGCTGACAGCTCAGAGCCTGGAGCCTGTTTCAGATTCTGTGTCTCCCTCTCTCTGACCCTCCCCTGTTCATGCTCTGTCTCTCCCTGTCTCAAAAATAAATAAATAAAAACGTTAAAAAAAAAGTTTAGATTCCTGACTATAATGGAGTTCAGCCCAGTGTTGCTGGTTCCTACTAATGTGATCTTGAGGACATGAATTCACATCTGTGAGCTTCAATGTCCTCATCTGTAAAATGGAGTCATAGAAGAACCATCATGTAGGATTGTGGTTGATAATTAAAAGAGGACAGTGCTTAGTATGTATATACTCAGTAAGTAGCAGAATCATTATTATTAGTATCCTTCCCCTCTTTGCTTCTTCTTTGACCACCTAGTAGCTAGGGTGAGTTGGGTTCTATTGTAGAACAAAAGTGTTTGACTTGACCCTCTCATTCTGCTTTTCCAGTATCAAAGTTGGCTGTTACGGGTGGTAGAGGTCATGTTTGCTAAGAGCGACTGCTCTGCTTATGGTTTAAGTCTTTGCGATTCATCTTCCCAAGGCACAAAAGCTGGTAGGTGGCCGCTTAACTCTGCAAGCATTCCAGTGTTACAAATTTCCTGGTCAAAACATTGATGGGGTGCCTTCCACTGTTCTAGCTACTATTGGTAAGCATAGAATTAAATCAGTGCTTACACAAAGATCACAGTATAAAAATTTTTTTTAACGTTTTATTTTATTTTTTTGAAAGACAGAGACAGTGTGAGCAGGGGAGGGACAGAGAGAGGGGGAGACACAGAATCCAAGCAGGCTCCAGGCTCTGAGCTATCAGCACAGAGCCTGATGCGGGGCTTGAACCCACGAACATGAGGTCATGACCTGAGCCAAAGTCAGATGCCCAAGCGACTGAGCCACCCAGGTGCACCCAAAGATCACAGTATAAATGCACTTGGAGCCATGTGATAATTGGGGCATAGTAACTTTTAACATGGTGTATAGAAATTTCAGGCTTTGGTCCTGGTCTCAGAATAAGTAGAAGTCTATTTTTATTTTAATCTTTATGGTTTATTTTTTCTTTAATTTTTTTTTTATTTTTTGCTATCTATTTTGCTAACAAATCTTTATCAGCAAGTAATATTTGCCTGACAAACTACATTGAAAAGGGTTTAGAGGTATAATCAGATTTAGCAGAGTACTTCTGTGATCGATTTGTGATGTTTTCTTTGTCTCCAACAGGTGGGCATATACAAGTATAGTCAGTTGAGAAAAGAATTAAAATAACTTACTGTTAATTTAGCCTACTAGTACAAAGCAAAAACAAAGAAATGAATAACATACATAGAATCACAGCACCTCCCTCTCCCCGCCCATCAAGTTGTTTTCACCAACAAATAGAATCTTGGTTCAGTGGATTAAATGTTCAATTTTCAGCTGATAATATTGGTGTCATAAACATGTACCTCAGTTCTCACATATGTAAGGTAGAGACAACTGCCCTTTCTATTCAACCCAGTTGTTCTAAAGATAACGTGAGTTATTTAGAAGAACAGTCCAGTAAACATTTACTGAGTCTCTTGTGGAATTCACTGTAATGATGCTTGGAAAAAGTAAAGTAGGTTACTTAAAGCAAATTTTGATATGAGTTCCTTCCTTCCTTCTTCTCTTTTTCTTCCTCCTTTTCCTTTCCTTTCCTTTCCTTTCCTTTCCTTTCCTTTCCTTTCCTTTCCTTTCCTTTCCTTTCCTTTCCTTTCCCTTTCTTTCTTTCCTTTCCCTTTCTTTCTGTCTCTTTCTTCTTTCTTTCTTTCTTTCTTTCTTTCTTTCTTTCTTTCTTTCTTTCTTTCTTTCTTTCTTTCTTTCTTTCTTTCCTTTTATTCCTTCTATATTTGGAGCTTGTATCCAAAAAGATGAAGCATTCGTCTAACTTAGAACTCTTTGCTATTACCCCTTTTCCAGATCTGTTTTGCCCCAAAGAGTGAATGTTAGGATCTTTTTAAAATTTTAAATTTTCCATGGAAAATAGCGAAATCTCTGGGCCTTGAGTGTGGATTTTCTTGCACGTAAATTGTATCATTTGTATAGGAGAACTTGGGTCATTAAAACAATAAAAACAGCAAACAGCAGCACAGCAGAATTTGTGCTTTCTGTCTGTGTTCTCAGATACTGAAGCACCGTGTGCAGAATTGAATCAGGTGCAGGTCCTCCAGCTGACCACTAGAGGCACCCTTCTGCTTCTACCGCAATTGCTTGCCCGCCAGGTTTACAGCTGATTGCCCCTTTTTGTGGAAGGAACTATGAAGACAGGAAAAACTGTTAACGTTGTGTGGAAAAGGAAAGTTAGAAGTGTATTTAGTAATAATGGCGTTTTAATGTACTTATCATTCATGTATTTAATAATGATTTTGTGGTTATTAAGAATAGGGCAAAGCATTGCTTGCATTTGGACCACATTATGCTCTGTTGTCAGGGGTCTGTTCTGTGTAGGATCTTTAGCAGCATCCGGGGCCTCGCCCATTTGATGCCAGTAGCATCCACTCCCCCTCCCAAGTTATAACAACTGAAAATATCACCAGAAACTGCCACATGTCCCCTGGGTGGCAAAGTTATCTCTGGTGGAGAATCACTGTTAGGGAGAATGTTTCCATTACCAATAGATTTGTGGTAAAGTATCTCAGGGGTGAAATTTCTACAACTTTGAAATGGTTTAACAAACAAAAAGGTAAAATAAAGGCAAAAAGAAAAAATAAGAGAGGGGGAAGTACTACAGTTTGGAAAAAAATGAAAAGGAAAGGAATAAAGAAGAAAAAATAACTATGAGAGCTAAGAGTCACAGGCCAGCAGGCCCCATCAGGCCTAAAGCAGCTGACAAGCCCAAGCTCTGGTCCTCTGCTCCAGACAGCAGGTGTGAGAGGTGATGACAACTCTCAGTCGATAGGGAAAGGTCTTTAGAAATGGGAGTAAATGATTCTGGAGACTCTGGCTTGATATTTGTTTGATGACAAAAGAGTTAACTAGCAAATTGTTGCTTTTCATTGAACACTACCCAGAGGACTTTTGTTAAAATGTTAACAAAAACAAACAAACAAAAAGGGGAGGGGGGCAACTGGTTAGACCAGTCAGAGCCAAAACAAAGCGGGGGTGGGGGGCTTTTCTAAATTAAAAGAAACAAAAAAGGCATACCAACAGAATGCTGTGTTCAGTGAGGTTATTTTTTGAAAAGGCTCTAGTGAACATTGTGTCATTTAAATATGACAGTAAATATTAGATATATGAATTTTGAATTATGTACTTTCTGTAGTGTGATCATAAAATTGTAGTTATATAGGAGGCTGTTAGGACATGCATGCTGTGGTATCTGGGGGTAAAATACTTTCAAATGGTTTAGCAAAGCCACAGATATGTACACACACACGTACATATACGTATACATATACGTGTGTGTGTGTGTATGTGTGTGTGTGTGTGTGTGTGTGTGTATACTGTGTGTATGTGAGTAGGCAAATTGCACAGACCAGGTGGATCACATCAGGTCTAAGGTGACCACAAGCCCTCAGGTCTGCATGCTATGAATGAAAAATAGTTGAATTTCCTTATGGTTTTGTGGGGGTGGGGGGTTGTTAGCATTTTTTATGGCTCAACTTTAAGATCTGATTTTAAACACCTGCATAAGCACCTGTCGGTTAGTAGTCCTATGCCTGTAACCTGCGAGTTCTTGGTGCAGAGGCCGATGTGGCCAGTAGATGGCAGTGCACGATAAAGGAAAAGCTCCTAGCTGCTGGCCACTGTTTTAATTAGCTGATAGCAAGACAGGTATGCTTTCATATAGTTTTTGATTTTGTAATTTTCCTGAGCAGCCATTGAGGGCAGATGTTTTCATCCTTTCCCCCAGTATAAGTATCAGAGGAGAGGGAATATCAAGATGCAATCAATTGCTGGCCAAGGCAAACCCCCTGAACTTAAGTCTTGCAAACATCATCAGCTTGTGCCATCTTCGAAATTGCTGCAGTGGATGGAGGCATGGAGCTATCAATTACTTCTAGGGCTGCGATCCCCTCTGTCCTTGAAAAGCAAGCCAGCTGACTCTGTGGGTGAGATTAGGGGACAGTGTCGTGATGAGAGGAAGGCTGCTTTATCAGTGTCCTAGAAGTTGATCTGGAGCCCTGGAGGAAGAAATTAAAGATCAGCTTAAATTTGTACATGATGGCTAAGCCCCCTGTAATGAATTACCATTAACTGGTCAGCAAAGTAATTGAAACATGGAAGGCTGGAGGAGAAGAAAAATCCCTTCAAGCATGATTTCTCCTCTAGTTGCTTCCTGTCCTTTGAGAAAAGCTTCATGCGAAAGGGGCTGGCATGTGTTCAGTACGCAGTATAAATACCAGACCCATCTTGCACGTTTTATGTTATTACTTAAGGGAATCTTCAAGGTAACCTAGGTGGCAAGTGGTATTAGTGCCATTTTACAGATGAGGAAAACCAAGTCTCAGGAACATTGGATAGCTTGCCTACAGTTGCATGATGTGTAAAAACTTTCAGGTGAGATTTCAACCTCCCTTCCTTGCCATTTCCTTTTCCTTCCTGGCCTCCATGTACAGAAAGGGATTCCAAATAAATACGTGCCATCTTTTCTTGTATTCTATGCAATTCCTTTATCCTATCCCTCTTATTAACCATCAGAAAATAAAAACAGGAGATCAATACGTTGGCAATAAATGCTCTTAATTAAGTACTGAAGAGGAAGAGGGCCAGGTATTTAAAATAACGCTTTTAAAAATAAGCCACGCCCAGACGTCATTTGTTAATTATGCAAAAGTAGCACATGCCCATTGGAGAACATTTAAAAAATATATAGAAAAGTATAAGAGAGGGGCGCCTGGGTGGCTCAGTCGGTTGGGCGTCCGACTTGGGCTCAGGTCATGATCTCGCGGTCCGTTGAGTTCAAGCCCCGTGTCGGGCTCTGGGCTGATGGCTCAGAGCCTGGAGCCTGCTTCCGATTCTGTGTCTCCCTCTCTATCTGCCCCTCCCCCATTCATGCTTTGTCTCTGTCTCAAAAATAAATAAACATTAAAAAAAATGTAAAAAAAAAGTATAAGAGAGTAAGTTGGCCTTACCACTCTTTTCCCCCCTAGCTACCTATAATTTTAACAGTGTTCATGCATTGTTGTGTTTATATTACATCACAAATGCATCCTCTGCCTCCATAAATATTATTTTCTTATAACTACCATGTTTAATAGCTCTATGTCTTCTTCTTACCTGGGTTATTTCTCATCTTTTGCTGTTGTTGTTGTTGTTGTTTGTTTTTGGTTTTGTTTTTAACTATTCCTCTGCTTTTTGTATACTTAGGTGGATTCCAACCTGGGAAAAAATAGGTTCTCTGTGGCTTTTGAAAAATAGAAGGTGATACATATTAATGAAAATATTCTTTGAAAAGGCCAATCCCTGGACAGTGTATCTTATCTGCATTGTTTCATTTAAACCTCACAGCAGAAGCAGCAGGGGCTATCACTTCTGCCATGGAAGAAATGGAGAGAATGTGAAGGAACAAACCCCTCCCTGTAATCAGGCTGGTTTCCAGCCACCCCAGACCTGCCTCTTGAATACCCAGGGTCTTGTCCCCCCGTGTAGGCCTCAAACCAGGCCAGGTAGCAGCCAGGGGCCTTGCAGACCAACCGAAGGCTTCTTTCCAGATGTGAACTTTGCACAGTCTCTTCGGCTTCTCCTGAACACTTGTCCCTTCCCTTTTCACTCTGTTGATGCTTTGGGAAGCCCTGTGCGCCATCCGGTTGCACATAGATGAGAGCACACCCAAGGACCGCTATGCCCAGGCCTCCCTTGCACCCGGGACGTGGCTTGTTTTTGCATAATTTAAGCACTACATGGTTTTGCCATTTAAGTTCTGTGAAATTGGTGTTCTGCCATCCATGAAATTATATACATCTTGGGAACATTTCCAGTTACTAAAGGAGTGAATGCATTCTTCAAAAGGGGTGAGCCAGCACGAGCTGGTAGAGCTTACCCCAAAGAGCACTGCTATCTCTCCTTGCCACTTTGAGACACAAAGGCAGGCATTTTCTTTTTAAATTCTAAGGCAACTAAACTGCAAATATAAGCTTCCCATTATGTGTCCAGCTGCAACGCATTCCTTTTCCCCAGTCTCCCCATCACACCCTCTCCCTCCCCGACCTTGTTCAGATCCAGAGACACATGGCAGTTGTTGGCAATGCAGATTTCATGTTCCTTCCAAGCTTTCTCCAGACTTTGTTGCTCCTCTATTGTGATTTGGGTGCCTATGACAACGATAAGTGATCTTCCAAGAAATGGTTTTGATTGAACCATTTCCTATACCTGATTTACATTACTCTGTGTGTGTGTGTGTGCACAGTTTGCTTATTATGGTATTATTTAAAAATATTATGTAAACACAAACATATATTATGTGACTTCATGGAGAAACATTGCTAAACTCCTTTCACAAATCTCTGCGATATTAACATATAGGAATGGCAAGTATGTGGTTCTTAAACAAATCTGACTTCCAGAAGAAAGACATTTCTGTGACTTGAACCATCTGTAGAAACTCAAATTAGAACTGACAACTACTGAATTCTGGGTTTTAAGGTCAGGATAGGCTAGTCTGTGCTACAGTAATAAGCATACCCTGGAATCTCAGTGGCTTATGCTTTACAAATTTCCTTTTTGCCACACAAAGCCCACTGCAGATACCACAGATCCCTAAGGCTATGAGCTTCCAAAGGACAATGCCAGGAAGCAGGATGCTTCTATTTTAAATGGCTAGACTTGTGTTTTCTATGGATTTGCAGAGTTGTCATAGCAGGGAAGGAGAGGGCATGGAGGGGAGGAGAGGCCATGGAGACCTGATGCCTACTCTTCAGTGTCTCAGCCTAGAGTTGTCATGTGATACTCCCAGTCACTACCTGTCATCCAGAATAAATCACGTGGGCCCAGCCTAGCTGCAAGGGAGCCTGGGAAATGTGTGCTCAGGAAATGTGGAATGAACCAGGACTCGGTAAACACCTGTGACTTACCTCGGCCACGTTACCAAGATGGGTCTTCTGAGTGTTAAGCTTTAGAAATAGAAGATGCCACATGTTCACAGAACTATTCTTTGCATACATACTGCATGCCATGTGCTGTCTTATGTATGCATCTTACCTGTGTTATTTCTTTTAAACCCCACAGTAGTAGCAGTGGGGGAAACCATTTTATCCAGGTAGTTTCTGAAACACTAGTGCTGGGGGTGCTGGGCTTCTAACCAGGTCTACCAGAGGCCATGCCTGCATCATTATGCATCCAGCCATTTTGTCTATAGACCGCTGTTAGGAAGCTGAAAGACCTCAGAGTCATCCTCTCAGGCTGATTGTGTTTGGGGCTTTTATACAAACCAGTTGTAGGATCTCTGGCTTGAATTGTTTTCTCTGTTCTTATACATGTTTATGACTCATGTTATGATAAAATAGGCTTTGAAATAAGGAAGACGTTTCTCTTGAGTTTTATCCTCCACATTTATTATATATGAAAATCTAGACTTATTAGATGTGGTTAGTAGATAAGTCCTTCTTTTACAAAAAGAAGAAAAATGAACTTTTAAAATGGAAACTTCCTCTCATGAATTTAAATACACTTTATTTCACGCGCAAAATAATTTTTACTATTATGTAAGATATGCTTATCGCGGACTTATCTTTCATATAAAGTGTCTCCGACTGTTCATTGCAATGTCCATTATAAATGATATCAAAGTGTTTCTGTAG
Source organism: Neofelis nebulosa (assembly GCF_028018385.1). Classification (NCBI taxonomy): domain Eukaryota; kingdom Metazoa; phylum Chordata; class Mammalia; order Carnivora; family Felidae; genus Neofelis; species Neofelis nebulosa. The sequence continues at coordinate 39,745,839 of NC_080799.1, read as the reverse complement.
TCAATATCTTCCTGAATGTAGACACATTCACTGGGGACGGTTGTCATGAAAACTCTCAGGAAGTAGTTCGGTGACATGTCTATCATTCATGTTCTGTTTGGTTCCTCGCTGCAGCTCCCACAACATGGAAATAAACAGAGAGCCCAGCTGTTTTATTTCTCTGTCTTCCTAGAGGGAGAGACTCATTGCACAGACCTCCTGAGCGAGGGCAGTAAGCTTCATCTTGTACAGAGCGATTAGTCTCTGAATGCAGTTTCCTTTTGTGTTGTACTTGTGAGTGTGTGAGTGTGTTTGTTGGTCGAGAATCTGCAGCTATGAGGTGTGAGAGTTGACTGGTCCCCAGAGCATAGGGGCAAGCTGATAGAAAATTAGTTTTGGGTATTGATGATAAACACACTAATCTTCTTTGGGTAATCTTTTGAAAACAAAGCCTACCTTATTTATTTATTAATATCATTTTTTTTTCTGTAGGGAATTATCCATGACTGAAATAAAAAAGGCTTAGAAGGTATTCTTAGATTTGAGCCTCTAGCTTATAAGGATTTCAATAAATGTTATATTACCCATGGCTTAAAACATGGGCTAATTCATCAGCAATTTATTTTAAATAACATTACTCTCTAAGAAGATATTTCATTTTGTTTTATTGGAATTCTATGATGTGCAGAAATAATGATATTATGCATGCTTTTAAGTGTACTTAGAGTGATAACATCACTCATTCAATATATCTTTTTATAAGAGGTAATTCACAGATCTGTTCATTGACATAAATTGATATGAAAAATGATCACACTTAAAAAAAAACCTAGAGAGATTTAAAATATAGAATGATACTGCCTAGTAAGACAATTTAACTTGGAAAACAGATCTATTTGTTTTAAAAATGGTATATAAGTGAAAGACAGATAAAACTTCAAAAAATCATCATTCCAAAATTATAATCACATTAAGAGGATACTAAGATGACTGTACGCATTATTATGACGCAAGACCAGGCAGAGATTCATTGGCTAATTGGTTGGAAACCATAAACCTTTTAACCAGTTATAGTCCAGTAAGAAATGGGTTGACCAAAAGAGTTATTTCTAACACGAAGATATTTCAAATTTGTTTTTCTTGACTTTAGAAGTACCATGAGCCAAGAAATGTACTGTCTTGAGGACATCCTTTTTCTTCCTTATAAATTCACATTACTGAATTCCTCCCCCTTTGGCCTCTGAAACATAATCAGTGGAATTGGCAGGGCTGGGTTTTCATTTTCACCTCCGGCTAAATCTGTCAACCTGTGATGAGGTTGGTGGGGATCATCATGAAGCAAATGTTTTCATATTTGTCGGGTGGAAACAAGTACCAGCTGATGCGACACTCATTCATCTTGCTATTCTGTTACATCATGTTCATTCTGATTGTTAACATGAAGATGTCACTTTGCCTTGATGTATGTTGGGAAAAGTAAAAGGGAATAACAGAGTTCTGGAAAGAAATCTCCCAATTATGTCTTTTGTATCAAAAAGAGTCTGCTATTAGCTGTGTGGGAGCTAGATGTCACTCACATCAGGAGATGATTTCCTGTCCCTATGAAACTGTTCCTGTGGTTTTCAGAACAATTGTATATGTGCTGGGCATGGCGGGAAGAGACATGGGGGAACTTTAAGCCCATAGTAAATGTGGCTGATTTCTTAATTTCTAAATTGCTTATTCTGCTGTCACTCTGCATTTGTGTCTTTACTTTTCCATCTTCACTAGTCCTCAGATCCAAACCTGTCGCTTTCAAGACCTGTTAATTCTACTTCCCTGTTACCTGTGGCATCCATATTCCATGGTGTGTTTGTTGGGGGAGGGGGCTGCCACTCAAGTTTCCAAGCAAATGCCATGTAGCGGGTATCACAATATGTACAATATACATAACATTTCACATCATCTTCATATTATCCCTAGGGATTCAGAATATGTGTCCCTAAGATCCAAGGTGAACTAAGTGCCCAAATGTGAAAAGAGAGTGGCAGGCAGAATAATGCCATCCTTCCCCACCACAGTGTCCATATCCTTATCCCTGGAACCTATGATTATTTTGCTTTACATGTTGAAGGGGACTTTGTAGATGTGGTTAAATTAAGGACCTTGGGCTGGAGACATTATCCTGGATTTTCTGGGTGGATCCCATATAATCACAAAAGTTCTTCCAGGCTGAGAATCTTCCCCTGCTATGCTCCAGAGTGGAGATGTGACAATGGAAAAAGTGTCAGAGGGTTGCAACTTTTCTGGCTCGGAGGCTGGAGGAAGGAATCAAGGTCCTAGGAATGCTGGCAGCCTCTCGATGTTGGAAAGAGCAAGGAAATGGTTGTCCCCAACAGGCTCCAGAAAAGAATGTAGCCATGTCTGCAGACACCTTGCTTTCAGTCTAGCTAGCTAAATGCCAGGTTTATAATAAGGAGAAGTGTAAGATAATAAATTTGTAAGTATTTTAAGCTACTGTGTTGGTGGTGACATGTTGTAGCCACAATGGGAAACGATTACAGTGACCTACGTTTGGTTCAGTAGATATCTGAGCTGTGGTTTGAATTCAAGTCTTTCTAACGTTACAGAGCTGATGTGGTTTTCCTTCACTTTATCGGTGTTTCAGCCCTCCTTCCTTCATACCTGCATTATTTAAGTCGTTTGCTAACTGATACCTTACTCCCGTTTCAGTCCATCCTACTCATCACTGGTAGATTATTCTTCCTAATGCCCTGGAATGCTTAACTCCTTTCAGTGACTACATGGCCTAATAAGCTAAAGAAACAGTGTGGTTTGACCTCCTGTATTCCTTTCTAGAGTTATCTTCCACTTAAGCCATTTATATGCCTACCCTCTAGCAAGACTGGAAAATTATTTCCTGTCCATGCCCCACCACATGCTTCACATCCGAGCTCCTTTCCTCCTATCCCTTCTTCTGTTTGAATGCACTTCCCCGGACACCTAGTCGAAATGCCACCTATCCCCAAGTCAGAGTAATTTCTCTCTCTTCTGATCCATTCAAAGTCACCTCCAACACCAACATTGTTAGCATCATCAAGCAGTCATCATTGTCAAAGTTGTCATGTTAGGATCATTGTCCTAAACATCGTCCCCATAATCACCACCACCACCAGCACCATCATCTAACAGTTACGTAGTGTTGACACTGTGCCTGGACATTATGATAGTTCTTTTGTGTGGATTATCTTGCTTACAGTTCATCCATATGGAGAGGGCACTGTTCTTTTTCCCAGTTTACAGATGAGAAAATTGAGTCAACCTTCTAGGTTACTTTATGTGAAGTTTAACTTTCTTTTGTAATATCAACATGTTTATGTCACTAGTAAGAAGCTGAAATATTTTAAGCAAACTTCCATAATTTGATTTCCAGACTCAGAGAAGAATTTCATCTCTTATAGAGGATCACGATACATCTACCATCTGTTGAGTTTTTTTTGCCCCTATTAAATAATCCCTTTTTGGCTGCTATTATATCATATTGTCAATATTCTGTCCATTGTACAAGTCTCCAATGTCTGTTAAATTAGAGCAGAGACTGGGATGTGAATCAATTTTCTATCCTATTTATCTTGACAAAAATTTAAGAGATTATCCACCATTTGGAGTTGGCACAGATTAATTATGTAGATTATATCCACAGTTCTCATCCAAATTCCATTATAGAGAGAAGAAGAGGGAGCTGATCTCTCTCATCACATGAAAAAATTATTTTGGCTATGAATGGGAAATGTTATCAAAGAATACCTTGCCCAAGGAAATTCCAAAATATTTTAGTTACATCCTCATATTTTCTTGGATATTTTGTTCATCACAGTCCTCATTACCAACCAAGATGCAGAAACATAGACTCTCATACCATTTATTTGCCTCTTTTTTCAGTGCATTAGCTTTATAATGGCTGTTCTTTCCACAGAGTAGCATGATGGCCATCAGGGGCCACAGGCTCCATTCGTATTCTCCCAGCAACTACAAGGGTAACAATGATAAAAAATGGACTTCTCGAGTTGCCTCTCTTTTGACCAGTTTGGGGCATGGACTTTCCCCTGTTCATTCACTGTGGTTGAATGCAGTGATTGGACAGACCTGGTCTGTGTCCCTACCCCTAGCACACTGGATACCACAAGGCAGAGTGAGAAAGAAAGCACTCCTTGAGAGCAAGATTGAAGAGTTGTAATCAAAAGTTGTTTGGGGGCAGGGGGTGATGCTTCACAGATGAAAGGACAGGTGTTGTTACAGGTAGAAGTATTTGGTGGAGGGAACAAAAACCAGTATCTAGGCATTACAAAAGCTGTATGAAAAGGTTGGATATTAAATCGGTCAGACTTTTAATGAGTATAGAGAAAATACCATAATTTTTAGATGATCAATACCTCAGAAAACCCTTGTCCTAATGGATATTGAGTATTATTTTAAAAAAATAAAGTGGCATAATCAAACATACTTAGAAACTGTTGGATTAAGTAAGTTTCTTTACTGCAAAATTTCTCAGAGCCCTTAAAGAGAGCAATGCACCTGTTATGAATCTCCAAGAATGGGATATGGATTGATGTGCCCTCTAAATGTATTGCTCCTTGGAATCTTCTTTTTTTTTCCCCCTGTCTCTCTTCAGGGAGAATATCCTGGTAAAAGACTGTCACAGTGTTCATATATAGTTAGCACTTAAAAAACGTTTGTTAAATAAATTAATGACTGGATTATGTTGGGAAATGCAGTTCAATAGCCATGAATCTTCCCTCTACATCTTGTAGCAAAGATAAATAACATGCCTTTGATGTCTTTTGTTGTAATGCCCTATTTTGTCTGTTTGTTTGTTTGTTTGTTTAATTTTGTTTTCCCTGCTTGAAATCTAAGGGGGCTTCAGGGTCAACATCTCTATATGATGGGAGAAGATTGGATGTGGTGAAAATAGTGACCAACTGATGATTCTTTTGAGAGTCACATTGCATAAGCTTTTCAAAACATGTCCAGACTTACACATACTCATCTGATTTTTTACTGTATGTGCACATAAATTGACAAAGAAGTGTACCTTGCTTGAGGCAATTGTTGTATCTAGAAAACTATGAAAATTGAATTAAATTATAGGTAGAATGCACTGGGGAACTCATTATTAAATGAAATCTTATTCTGAGTATTTTGTAGAGTGGGGAATTATTTTGTAAAGTGAATAACATCATCTAGTTTATATAACAGGTCAGCTAGAAGTGAAGTATACAATATTAATACATACTGCCACTATAGACACATAATGATAATTTAATTGAACAATTGATATTTACACCAAATGTATTTTTTTATCTCTGAGCTAGGTGAAATATCCAGGACTTGTTCTTAGAGATTTCCTTTGGAAAAAAGTTTTAGAATGTCACCTTTTTAAAAATAATAGGCAACGAGTATTGTTTTATATTGAAACTTCAACCCATTTTCCTCCTAGTAAAAAATGCTTTTTAGTCCTTCCTGAAATAAATATTATCTTTGAAATTAGAGTCGATGTAAATCCAAAGGTAATGAGATTCAGTGTTTCATTGTATCTGAATTAGATGGAGAGCTTCAAATATTTACTTGAGGTTTAATTTGAGTAATTTAAGAAAACATTGAGCTTCCTCATTCATAAATGATAATTACTTCTCTTCATCAAATATTATACTGTATTCCCTTTTGCTACCAGTACATTCTTGTTCAGATATGAACACTTTTATATCTCAAAGGAGACTTTTTTCATGTAACTTCCTTGGATTGCCTAACTTACAAAACCTTTAGAAGTAGAGTTCGCTGTGCCCATGTTTTGGAGTGTTTAGTTTTATATGGAAAAGGAGGTGAGAAGTAGAATAACATTTACATTGATTTTCTTTAAGGGTGTGCTCTACTGAGAAATAGTATTTTGTCTTACTAAAGCACATGTTTAAGAAATGGAGATTGCTGTCTTGCAAAACTCCCAAAATAAACTCTAGCAGCTTAAAATGCCTGTAGCTGCTAGTTGATTATAATTCTGCACTAAATCAAAAGTGACTGCATTTAAAAACTTCCATAAAGAAAAGCTTAGGCATTTCAAACAATTGCTTGGCCAATGCAAGATTCTTCATTTCTTTCCTTTCAGAGTTTCCTCAAGGTAATGAAAAAAAAAATATATATATATATGAATTATATATGAATTCTGTGAAGATGTTTAGGAGTTGACTAGAGGAATCAGGGTACTACTTTGGGGGTGATAATAGCGTGGCCACTATGGCAGTAGCTGTAACAGTATATATACTGTTACAGTATATATATATACTGTATATATATATACTTATATATATATATAAGTTATATATATGTCTTATATATAAGACATATACCAAGGTCTTAGTTTTTACCAGACCTTGTGTCCTTTTTCATCCACTTTATTCACGACTCTTGACTTTGTTCATTGCACTTCCTAGAGAAATATTTATTAAACATTCTTCCTATCGGGATTCCTTTGGGTGCAAATGACAGAAACTAAACTCAAACTAGCTTAAGCATGAAAGGGAGTATTTTGGTTCATATGGAAAGTCCAAGGGTTGTACTGACTTTAAGAATGGAAAAATACAAAAACTCAGTGTTATCTAGAATCTAGTAATTTATTGCAAATCCATTTTACCATTTGAATCATTTACTCTGAACCGACTTGGGTCAGATGATTATTCCTGAACCAGCTTCTATGATGAATGGCTGGAATTTGTTGAAGTACCAACCCAAGGGCATTTGCCTACTTCTGGAGCTAAAGGAATAGGGGCAAGCCTATATTAAAAAAAAAAAAAAAAAAAAAAAAAAAGTTTGGGATTATCCTGTCCCAAAGGGAGTGTTGTCAACAGCAGAAAGGAAAGTGAATACTGGGTAGACCAAAACAAATGCCTAATGAAGACCCAACCTTAAAATTGGAAGATATCTGTACATATTCAACTTCAGCTATCTCCTGGGCTTCCAGAACTACCCCAGATACTAGAAGAGAAATTCTAATCAAGTGTAGTATGTAGCCCAAAGACCAAAAGTCTATTACTTATATCTATTCGTTTTATTTCCATTAAGGAACCAAAGAGTCAGTCGGCTCATGGTAGGCGCTCAATAACTATGTCTTGATTGATCACCTTCCTCAGTAATTGAACTAACTAGAATTGTCTGTGGTCCCACAGCACACAATCTGTGAACTTGGTGTTATTTCAGCTCTTTGGAGATCATAAAATATGCATTTTGTTACTCATGAATTAGGAGCTGGAAAGCAGAAATCTACTTACATTTCTTCCAACTCCCTTAAAATTTTATTTTCCCTCATGCTCCAGTTTGACAATTGGCTCATGTAAATATCATTAGGTAAGTGAACACAGCATTAGGACCTAAAGAAAGTGTGTGGGGGTAATCTATTTCTGCATGTAAGCCAGTTCACTTTACTAAGATTTGTTAGCATGTGGAAAAACCTGCATTCCTTCTCAAGTGCAACTCTTTTAGAGAGCAGAATGGATGTTTCAGCTATAGAAACTTGAGGTGCTTGTGCAAGAGTATTCCTCTGAAGTCCTTTTGTGACAGCCATAACCCAAATCAGTTCCGTCAGTATCTCTCCCCTGGCTGGCCCCTGTCTTTCCCCATGTGCACTTGACTCTTTCTTTTGTCTCTTCAAATTTTTGTTTGCATTTCTGAAGTCATCATCATCAATTAATATTTGCCGGGGGCCCATAGGGTCTAACGTGCCACTTCTCCATCTGTTATTCACCAGTGCAGGCATGGTGGTCCCACCCCTTTTTGGTTTGAATCACATTGTTATGTGCTATTTTTCGCGTCTTCCACCTGCTGTCCTCCAAGCATTCTCAAATCCCACGTGTTTATTCCCACCTGTTGTCCTCCCAAAGTTGTGACTTACCCAGCACTAGTCACTGGTGAAAAATTTAGATCCCATGCCCTGATATTGAATTCCAGTTCTGCCACTTTCTAGTTTATACGACCTTGGGGGACTTTTGGAATCTTTCTCACATTTTTTTCCCTTTCCTCAAAATGAGACACAGTGCATGTGTCTGCATTGTGTGTAGATTCTAGAGAATGGGATCTTGTTAAAATTAAATGAGATTAAAAGTAGAGGGTATGGCATAGTTCTTGGCATATACTAAGTTCTCGAAAATGGACACTTCCCTTGTTATGTATGGATTAGAACTGGCGGGAGAGTGACCATCAAAATTAGCAGGCAGCCATCACTTTCATTAGTAAGCAGCATCTCCAACCCATTCCAGAAGTGCATTCAGGCACCCTCTCATGACACCTTTTAAACCATATTTATCCTATGCCAGACAGAATACGGACTGCTGCTTCGTTCTTGGTAGTCTTTTTAGGTTCATTCTACTCAAGTTCCCTCCCCCCACCCCATCCCAGAGCTATATCCTCCCTGTATTCTTTCAAAATTGCTGTAAGTACTAGAGACTAAAATAAGATTTTCAATAATGGTCATGATGTATCAGTATTTTTCTAGGTAAAAGCAAAGACTTTTCAGAGTCAAGACTCTGCTGCTTGTCTTTGTGGGAGAAGCTTGGCTTTAAAATCCAAGCCATTTGGCAGTATTAACTGGGCTGATTTCAGCACATTACATAATGTGTCAGGGGCTTGTACATGCTCACTGGTCAGGCACTCGGGTAACAAACACCAAGTGAGTGATATGTCATAACAGACAAATGGGCTCTTTAAACTAGACAATGGGAAGAGTGTTTTCATTGGCATGGATAGTTATCTGTCCATCAGCCCCTGCCCCACTCTAATTATGGACGTGGCATTGGGTTGGTGCTCTGGGATCTAAAATGAGCCATTGGACATGGCCCTTGCTCTGAAGGAGTTTATGATCAAGTTGGGAAAATGAGCATAACGATATGAACACTTACGGGCACAGTAAAGGAAAACTCATGATAGTTAGTTATATATAAGTGCCAAAAGAGTGGTCCAGGCCCTAAGTATAGCTATTCCGCTACAAGTCCTTCAGTTCGGGCTCAAAGGCAATGTTAAATTGGTGGACAGGTACAAATTGTTCTGTGTTACTGAGTCAAAACATAATTTGCCCAGGTACATGGAGTGAGCTAGCTGTCATAAATGTATTCAGGGTATCCTTTCCTTTTCTTATGATTGGCAAGGAAAGCTTAAAACCTGTCTCTCATCAAATAACTGTTCCTCCCCCCACCCCAGCAGTCCTGCACAAGCCAAGCAGGCACGTAGAAATTGTGGAGCAGTTGTCCAGATGATTTGTTTGGTAATCAAAGCCATAGGTAAGGGCTTGCTTGGTTTTCCTCTTTAGGTGGGGAATGTTGAAAGAGCCCCTATCTCATCATCTCCCTGACCTGGGTGTCCCTCTCAGTAGATGGACCCAAGGTTCACTGAAACAAGAAACGACTACAGCCATCAAGGACTTAAATATGTATATACACATATATATAGGGGTGCCTGGGAAGCTCAGTCGGTTAAATGTCTGACTTTTGATTTCAGCTCAGGTCATCATCTTGTGAATTTGAGCCTGATGTCAGGCTGTGTGCTTGGGATTCTCTCTCTCCTTCTCTCTCTGCCCTCCTCTTTCTTTAGAAAAGAATTATTTTAGGGGCACCTGTGTGGCTCAGTCAGTTGAGCGTCTGACTTCTGCTCAGGTCATGATCTCATGGTTTGTGAGTTTGAGCCCCACGTCAGGCTCTGTGCTGACAGCTCAGGGCCTGGATCCTGCTTTGGATTCTGTGTCTCCTTCTTTTTCCGCCCCTCCCCTGCTCCCACTCTGTCTCTCTCTCTCAAAAATAAATAAACATTAAAACATTTAAGAAAATATTTTATATATATATATAAAACATAGTAGTGTTTTGAAGCTAATCACCTGGTAACATAAGATAATCACCTGGTAAGATAAGATCTTCTTGAAACTCACATTGTCATTGTTAATAAATTTACCATATTTTTAAATATCTTTTTAAAAAATTTAAACATTTATTTATTTTTGAGAGAGAGAGAGTGTGTGTGTGAGCGAGAGAGGGGCAGAGAGAGAGAGGGAGGCACAGAATCCAAAGCAAGCTCCAGGCTCTGAGCCATCAGCACAGAGCCTGGTGTGGAGCTCAAACTGACAAACCACAAGATCGTGACCTGAGCTGATGTCAGATGCTTAAGTGACTGAGCCACCCAGGCCTTTTGCCATATTTTCTATACAGTGTCTTAAGTGTATAAGTAAGTGAAGAAAAGTAACAGGTACTAACATTGAGAATTTATGACCACCCATCCCTGTAATGAGGTCTTGGCCAAGGTATATTTGTTAATGCTCCAAATGTCCTCTTTTCTCCCTTTACTAGTCTTATCCTCAAATTACCTGACGTTTGTCAGGCTCTTCACAAGCAGCTGCTCAGAAGACACTTGGGATGCAAGATGCTTATTAGGGATCCACATCTGTGAAAGGAAGGAGTAGGGAGCAGGTTCGGGCACAGGGAGAAGTAGGACAGTGGTGTGAACCTGGCCAAGCTCGCGGGGAGCTTCAGAGTGAACATTGCAGCAGAGTTTTCCCGCTGTGGGCTGAAATGTCTGGGCTTGTGCCCCACCTGTCTCAGGCATTGGACGCAGGCTGCCCTGGGGATGGTGTGACCATTAGCAAGGAGGCTCTCTGCAGCTGAGGCAAACTCTGAAGGTGCTGACAGCTGTGGTTGACTACTGACCTCACCTTCCACCCCTGGGCAGCTAGTCCTTCCTTGAAGCGCTCCCCGAGCAGTGTGTTTCTCTATCTACCATCATCTCACTAACTCCATAAAGTGGGAAGACCACTATCTCTATCCCTGAGGGGGTATTGTGGGGATTAAATGAGATTGTACATTTAAAGTACTCAGCCCTGTGGGTAGAGGGAATAATTGCTCAATAATCCTTTTATTTAAGCCTATACAGCAGACACTGTATTTTCCCCCTAAGCCTTTTATTTTTTTTACAATTATTATTTATTGTGGCAAGATGTACATAAAATATACTGTTTTAACCATTTTAAATGTACAGTTTGGTGGCATTAAATACATTCGTATTGTTGTGCACCCATCACAGACTTTTTCTTTTCCCCAAAGGAAAACTCCATAGATTAAACATTAACTCCTCTTTCTGTTTTCTCCCCCAGCCCCTGGCAACCACCATTCTACTTTCTGTCTCTATGAATTTGACTACTCATATAATGCGTGTACTCATAATATATGGTACCTCATATAAGTGGAATCATACAATATCTGACTTTTTGTTACTAACTTACTGTACTTAAGTGTAACATCTTAAAGTTCATCCGTGTTGCAACACGTGCCAGAATTTCCTTCTGTTTTAAAGCTCTGTAATATTCCATTGTTCATATAGACCACACTGTGTTTGTCTGGTTTTGTTGGTGGACACTTAGGTTGCTTCTACCTTTTGGCTATTGTGAATAATGGTGCTATGACCAATGGTGTACAAGCAGGGACTGTTATTTAAAAAAACAAACAAACAAACAAACTCAGCTCTTTTGGGTATAATTTACTTATAACATTGTGTAAGTTTAAGGTGTACAGCTTGTTGTTTTGATACATTTATATATTGTAACGTGATTACCACCACAGTGTTAGCTAACACCTCCATCCTGCCACATATTACCATTTCTTTTGTGTGATGGGAATGCTTCTGGGCTTAAGTCTCTTATCAGCTTACAAGTGAATAGTTCAGTGCTATTAGCTGTAGTCACCCTGCTGTATGTTAGACTCCAGAATTGTTAATTTTATAACTGGAAGTTTGTCCCCTTTGACCAATATCTCTCCATTTTCCCTTTCCACTGTACTCTGGGAAACACCACTCTACCTTGTCTTGCTCAGTTCTGCTTGTTTTAGATTCCACATGTAAGTGATATCCTACAGTACTTGTCTTTCTCTGTCTGGCTTATTTCACTTAGCATAATGCCCTCAAGGTCGTCTAAGTTGTTGCCAATACCAGGATTTCCTTCTTTCTCATGGCTGAAAAATATTCCATTATATTCCACATATAGCTCCAACGTATAATTTTATGTATTATCTGTATATAATTTTATATATTATCTATATGTATGCTTCATCATCTTTATCCATTCAGATGTCTCTGTCTGTGGATGGACACTTAGGTTGTTTCCCTATCTTGGCTGTTGTGAAGAATGCTTCGATGAACATGGGAGTGTGGACCTCTCTTTGAGATCAAAGCAAGTACTATTCTTAATCGCATTTTCTAGATAAGAAAATGCAGCTCAAACAGTTCAAGGGGTAAGGTCAGCAACCAAATCTGTACCTGTCCAACTCTGAGTGCGAGCTCTTGAGTGCTGTTTCTGTCACCTCCCTCCTTTGACAAGTATGAGAGATATCCTACATAATGCTCTGTCATGCTTGAGGCTATAGCAGGCTGCACCTGTCTCCTGTAGGAGATGTTCTGGCTTCCCCCTCCACCAGGGAGAACTTTTCAAAACACTGTGGCCCACTTTCGATTTGAACCCTCTCTCTTTGTTCATCTCATTGCCCCACACCTGCTTCTTCCCCCTTGGTGAGCTCCTTTAGGTTGAAGGAATCTATAATGTCAGGAAGTACCCTTACTGTTGTAAATGATTAATTCGTTTAACCTTTCTAGTAACCCGATGGGAAAGGTATTATTATTATTATTATTATTATTATTATTATTATTATTATTATTACCATCATCATCACCCCATGTTGTCTGTGACGCAATGCAGTCACACAGAAGTTAAAACCCCACCTAAGGTTCACACAGCTAATTAGCAGCAGAACTGAACACAGGTGGCCCCTGCTGTACACAACAGACCAGTGCTGCATCTTGAACTAGATAGAAATTCAGACCCGCTTACAGATGCAGCATCTCAGAGTTAGAAGACGGCCCTCCAGCCGAGCCTAGATAATCATAGCTGAGGCAGTGCTGTCATTCAGAGCCTGCTTATCCCCATCTCTGTCCACACACTCTAGTGGGGCTCAGGTCTTCCCTATTCACAGCCGGCTGAGCAGCAAACCCAGAGGCCACTGCAGCTGCCTCAGTATTCTACAGCCCTCTTGGGTGTGGGAGCTGTTGGAGGCAGGCACAGCTGATCATTTGTAATATGGCTGCTTTCCCCTCCACCTAGCTGGAGCCAAGTTTTGGGGGTTGGGGAGGGAGAGAAAGACAGAGAGACAGAGACAACAGAGAAATGCTGCCTACTGCCTCTGTATCCCAAATCCATATATTATTTTGGAACACTCAGTATTGCAGAAATATGTGAGGGGATACATCACTCCTTTTGCCATCTGGTCTCTGAGAACCTTCCCAAGAACTGTACCTTCATTTAATTTTGTTGTGTTCCTTTCTCAACCTTTTTGTGCTTTCCATCATCTTTCCTTGGCTGCATTTTTGGGTTTGTTTTGCCTTTAGTTTTTTGCTCCTTTAGCTGCTTCTGGGTTTTCGTCTTTAAAAAAGAAATACCAGCTCTCACTAATTAGAGTTGTGCCAGATTCTTTATTTGGCATGGCACAACCTCATGGCTATTTTTTTTAACTTTCATCTGGAGCCTTGGAGTGATGTGTGGATTTGTTTTTAATGCCCCAACCAGATGCACCAACCAGCTTGCTGGTTGGTAATGAGGAAACAGTAGGACCCTGTGGTCTTAGAGTTTCTTGGCAGTGCTCTCATGACAAATGTTCCCATGAGATGGCCATGGTGGTCTGAGCCCAGTCATTGCCACATGGTTCCAAAGTCCTTTTAAATGAACAAATGGGTTGGCACTCATCTTAATGAGAAGGCAACTCCAGCAAGGTTACTCAGAACATACTGGGCAAAGGGTTCTCAACCATTTAAGTGGGAGGTAACAGATAAGCCAAGGAAGAAGGCTAGAATGATCTGTGTCATCGTGGATGAGGGTTGGACATCATAATGAACTCATATTTAGCTTCATATAGAGACAGATGGTTAAATGTAGAAATACTGATAGGCAAGTATATTTACATGGGTTAATATGCAGCTATGTCTTTGTGGTCTGTCAGCCAAGAGGAACTTTCCCAACATCAGTAAGCACACCTACACCCAGATATTGATTTCTAATACCATTCTCCACAAAAGGGAATGGGATCTCTTTGGAGAAATGGCTGCTTTTAGGACTGGGCACAAAATCTAGGAGGTGAGCCTGATACCGAACATCTTGCCATCTAAAAAGGAAAGGAAGTGCCCAGAACAACAGCAACAGAGGCGCCGTGGTGAAGTATGTCTCCTGAATGAGAAGCTAAGAGGCTTAACATGAGTGAGATGGACAGTTGACCACTTTTCACTCTTATTAACAACCAGGTGCTTGGCACTAACAATTGACTTTATACAGTCTTTGTTGTGAGGAGGTTTATACCCGTTATCCTTTTGCTGCCCCTGTAAGTAGGTGAGACCTGATTTCCTCTCCTTAGGTTCTCAACCACAGTAGCTGCCCTAGGCTGGTTTTGAAGACAGGGACAACCTGAAATGAGGAGAGTGAAAAATAAATCACATTTCCGAGGAGAAAATCAAGTCATTGCAACTCAATTATTAATGCACAGAACTGTTATGTAATGTAGCAGCCCAATTAACAGGTGTCTCTTGGGGAATAATCAAGGCTTAATTTGGCACGATAATTAGTAACCTCCCCTCCCAGCTTTGGATGGAGGCCCCTGCAGGACAGCCTGATGGCTGGTAATGAGGCAGTATCACTTACTTTGCGGCCATGTTAATTGTATCTTTCTGTGCATGGGGACAAAACAGATTTACTTGTTTCTAGATGCTGGGATGTGCTACTCAACTAATAGAGTTGTACTGATTTTCCCATCTTGCCAATGCTGGCCTTTCTGAAGGGCAACGCTGTTATCCTTTTGAGATTTCTTTAATTGGCTGAATGTAATGGCTACTCTGCAGCTTTTTTTTTTTTATTTTTTTGATAGACTAGGTGGCAGAGTTCCAATCTTATAAGACATATGGCAACAGTGGGCATGTTCTTATGATAACAGGAAGCTGTCCTGTTTTGTGTGTCTGCATAGGTATGCCTCTCTTGCATGTGTCCCAGAGCACTCTTGTTATAGTTAAACGCTAGACCTGTATAGTCACGGAAAACAAAGACATGAACTATTACAACATTGTGTTGTTTTTACCAAAAAATATAAGAAGACACAGAGAACAAAGAAAAAACAATCACTTCTAATCATCCTTCACTTGAGAGATAACCACTATTAACCTTTTTGCCTGCTGTCTTTCCAGTTACACACACACACACACACACACACACACACACACACACACACCCCTCTCCCCCACATATACCTGTTTATTCAGATGCGATTCCTCTTTGTGAAATTGGGATTGTGTGTGCATACTATTTTGGTAATATGTCATATGATCTTAGCAACAAATTTTAAACCAGGTCTGTACCAGGTTTTCCCTAAACTGTCTTCCCCTGAAGTTTGGGATCTGCTAATGTGTGCCCTGGGAATTAAGCTGAGACCATATACATCTTCTTTGTCATTCTTGGTACCACACAATGAAAATTTCTTGTATGGAAGTTTTGTTAAATGTTTAAAAAACATTATTTGGGGGAGAAACAATTTTTCCCCTTTATCACAAGGTAAGAGCCCTTGCAACCTTACACTATACTTGTTACAGTGCTATTGAGCATTTAGAGAACTTCTCATGAAAAAAAAAAAAAAACAACTCTTGTTTTGCTCTTGTAGACATCACTGCAGTGAACATCCTTATAATATACATCTTTGAGTGATCCAGTATTTTCTTGAATTAATCCATAGACAGGCTAGATGTCAAGAGCATATATATTTTTAGGTTTTGGATTTGCTTTGGTGAATTACCTTCTCCAGAAGAAGGTCATGTGCATTTACAAACCCACAAGGCACATAAAACTCCCTGCTCTTTGTTTCTGCTCTCAAGTACATTTTT
Source organism: Neofelis nebulosa (assembly GCF_028018385.1). Classification (NCBI taxonomy): domain Eukaryota; kingdom Metazoa; phylum Chordata; class Mammalia; order Carnivora; family Felidae; genus Neofelis; species Neofelis nebulosa. Next base: position 39,729,900 of record NC_080799.1, on the reverse strand, counting down.
AATTCCGGATTCTGCAACTTTAGTGGTGATGCAGGAGACCAGAAGAGAAAGTTTATTAAATTCTTATTTATGTATTCAATTTGCATCAGCCTTTTCCTTCCCCAAGCTCAAGGCACCACATGGAAAACATTAAACTTGTAACTCTTAGCTGTGTTACTCTGAGAGAGAGGGGCCAAGGAGGAGAGGGAGAGAATGGGTAAACACTGTGGCTGGAAGAAGCCTGCTGCACTGGGAAGGACAATCTGGGAATAACCATCAGCTCAAGCTACAGAGTATCATCTGAGGTACTGCCTCAGAACCCTTGCTCCAGAATGAAGCCCTTTCCCCTCCCCCTTTTGGTTCCCTCTTGGGCGGTCAGTAGGAAGGGCCTCAGTGAGTTTCTGCATTCGGTTACTGCCCACAGACACATGCCTGAATGGGCCAGTTGGGGCAGAAGTCCAGCTCCATCTTCTGTCACCAAGCCCTGCTCTCTCAGGGCTGAGTCCCTCTTAAAGGGTCACACTTTTTTATCTTGCACAAAGTCATTGTATGAGCTAGCAGAGATCCTATCAGCAAAACCATTGTCTTCCTTGCTACATTGAGGCCATACTCTCTTTTCTTTTCTGTTTTCTTAAATGAGGGAAGAATTAATTTCTGAGATGATACGGTTTTGCAGCTAACATTCTGGTGAAAAATGTCCCTTTCCCCAACACCAGCCAGCAAGGGGCCGTTAGGATCTTTTCGCCACATTCCTCCCCCCAACTCTGTTAGACAATTCCACACCGATATTTTTTCACCCAGTGATTTAAGATTCTCTTAATTGCTTTACTGGAGGGAAATAGAACACATTTTAAGCCAACAGCTGAGCGATTTGCTATGACAATTCTGCCACTATGCATTCGCTTAATTTCCAATTAATCAAACATTCAATAAATCATTAGTATAATTATACCTGCCCTCATCTTCTTGCCCCAGCACATTAGCTCAAAGCAGGCAGCCCCCTCGACCAGCTGTGGGGAAAGCGTTCATTTGTCTGCCCTGGCTGGGCATGTGTCCTTGCTCCCCATGAGCCTTGAGAAATGAGGGGTAAGAAATTGTAATTATTTCAGGCACCACAAGTTTGCTTGGTTTCCCTCTTCTCTGCTTCTCACTCCAGTGCTTTCCCAACAACTTAAGCCAACATCCTAGCATCCCAGTAGCAGTGGCTGGTTAATTTCAGCAAGTTTTTTTTTTTTAATCATTTTTATTTCCCGACTGTGCCTCTTTTCTAATTACACCATCTCCCCAGGTGAGCGATAATTCCCTCATCACCATATATCTCAAGCACAGATTATTAAAATAATATAGCTTATGTCATATAAATGTAACAGAAAGTATCTTAAAGATGCTTTATTGAAAGCTGGTAAATTGGTTCAACAGATGAATGTTTTAAGGCCTGTTTTTAAAAGGTTGCACAAGTATAAACCCACTGAATTACTGCTGCAGTTTCACACGAGCGGATGCAATTATTTTAAGCATCTAACTGTGCAAAAGACAGATCTGAAAGGGAAAGAGCTAAATTCTCTGAGATTAATTAAAGGGTTTCGTTTTGCTCTTGATTTAAAAATAAATTTCAAGCATGCATCACTTGTTATTCTCTTGAAGAATTTGCATTACGGGGTTTAAAAAAAAATACCGAGAACGTTAAGCTTCATGAGTTCTTCATACAATATAACTGACAGCTCGTAAAAAGAAGGGTTGACCTATTGTTACAACAGCATATTCTCCTACATACTTCTTTATACTTTTCCGTTTGTGAAGGGTATTAATCTTAAAACTCATTTCCAATGTAAGATTGTGCATTTACATGAATTTCCCATAAGATTGCTCTTGATTCGATCTATGCCCATTGATTTAATTTCTTTTACCTCTCAGAGCTGGTGGTGCTGAAGGGTTTATGGTAATTATAGTGTTGTGGGTTTCAGTGGAACTGTTCCCTGGTACCTTAAGTGTGGGTTTGATTCTCTGTGAGTTCGCTCAGCCCCGGAGATAGGGCGGTGAATATCTCTAAGGCAGGAAGCTCACAGGCCACATCAGAATCCTGGCGGGTGCACAGCCTGAAGGCAAGGGGAAACTGGAGACGGAATGGCCCCGGGGCTACTGGCCAGATGGATTGCTGTTCCAAAGGGGCCCTTTAAGGTGAATCACTTGGCAATTTTGTGAGTTGGCAGACGGTACAGCCACCTGTGCTCAACGTGAAATGAGATACAGGCAACCTACTGGTCTGAAATATGCTGTTCACCCTTCAAGAGATAGCACAGTGTTGCAAGAGGTGATTTTCCTGATAGTAGGATGTGGGGGAAGGCAACCACGGCAAAAATACAATGGGTTCTGAGTTGGTTTCAAAAATCTCATAACCCAAATTTTCACCTATATGGCACTGCCCAATGAAACACAAGCTGCAGATGTCATTTTGGTTTTTTCTAGTAGCCACGTTAAAAAAAAAAAAAAACAGAAACAGGTGAAATTAATTAAATATTTCATGTATCATCATATCCAAAGTATTATCCATTCAGTCTGTCTTCAATAGATATAAAATTAAAGAGGTACCTTAAAATTGTAAGATACCTTACAAGATAAGAAAAATAATTCCTATTTGTCACACTAAGTCTTCGAAACCCACTGTTTACACCTACAGCACACTTCCATTTGGACTCAACACATTCAGTGCTCACTAGTCACCTCACATGGTGATGATGGCTACCATATTGAATAGTTGAAATCTAGCTCATGCATTGTCAGGATATTCCCAGTTGCAAAAGAGGAAAACTGTATTCAAATTAGCTTCAGCAAGAAAAGACTTTTTGTTTTGAATATAACTAGATCTAGAAACCCAAATGTTGCTTTCAGAATTTCCATGTTTAGGCTCTTGTTGCTCTGATATGGATGATTAGACGGCAGGAAAATGGCCTTTGGTTACCCCAAACCTATGTGGCTCTTAAGTTTATGACTCCAAAAGATGAGAGACCATCTTCCCTCACAGGTCTAGTAAAAACAAATTAGGGAGTACCCTTTCCAGCAGAAAGGAAAGGGATGATGTTCAGACCCATCTAGGCTAAATATAGTACACAGAGGCATCCCCCAAAAGACCATGAGGGGGCAAAACAATACAGACCCACTGCAAATGAAATGATACAGTCTACTTTAAAGGTTATTATAAAGACTACTCAGGCCTGAGCTTTGGAGTCATTCTTGATGCCTCTGTTTCTTAAATATTATGCATGTAATCCCTTCCCCAGGAAGTGTAGTTGACATCCCAGCACATCTAGTAATGTTCTGTTTCCTGTCACTGTCACCATCACCTTGGCTCAGGTCCTATCATTTCTTGCCTGGGTCACTGATGCAGCCTCCTATGTCTGCTTTCACTCTGGGGACCCTGCTCCCCCATGGCTTCCATCTCCCTGAGATGGAAGCCAGTGTTCTTGCTGTTTCCCACAAGGCCCCCCACACTCCAGTCCCTACCAGCATTCTCACCTTGTCTCCTGCTACTTCTCTTTTCACTGACCCCACACCTGCCATCTTGGCCTCCTTGTTCCAGACTTGGTTCTCCCTTGACATCTTTGCACTGCGTGTTTCTTCTGCCTGCAGCAACCTCTTCTAGTGACTTCTAGTTCTTGTACACCCCAACTTTAGGTCTTAACTTAAATACCACTTTTTCAATGAAGTTTGTCCTATTAAGAATTATATCCCTCTGCATTTCTCATCCCCCATTCTTGCTTTTTAGCTGTAGCATTTTGTGTTACCTATTTTGGTGATTTTGGTGTCTCTGTGTCTCTCTCTGCCTCCCCCGTCCCCCCCCCCCCCAACACACACAAATGCTATGGTAAGTTCCATAAGAACAGCTAGATCTTAGGCTTAAATGAATTAATGATGAGCTTGCAATATGGGCATACCCAATGAAGAATGGCCATCATCATTATCTGCCACCAGAGGACGTTTCCACATACAATGAGGATAAACAACAAAATGGAACACCACTATGAACAATTATGTGCCAGTGCCCCCAGTCTATAAGGTGTTGTAACCATCTGGGTCTGCCTAAGACACATGTGCCCATGCATGCTCGATACCACATTTTTGAAATGGTACATCTATATCAGACATGAACTAACTCACTGGCCTCATGACCAGGGCATAGTGGTAGCATTTGGGAAGTTTTACTGTGCACCATCTTGAGCTTTTCTCTCATCCTCCTAGAATCGTTCTTCCCTAGTCTTCTCCATCTGAGTGGGTGGCATCTACCCAGTTGCCCAGGGCATCATCTTCAAAAATTCAACCTAGCTCATCTTCCAAGTCTCAGTCCAATTTCTTCCATGACAGGATAATATAGTTTAATCATTTATCATTCATTCATTTATTCAGAAATGTTTAATTGAAAACCCACCATGGGGTAGGCAGTTTGATAGGCACCACAGTCCACATCCTTCCCAAGGATCTCCAAAAACGTGCCTGCTTCTCTCCAACTCCTCCTTCCACAGCTTACTCTGGGACACCATTTTGCAGCTGGACTATACAATCTCTGCATCACCAGTCTCATGCTCAGTCTCAATCATGCCTTTCTCCAACCCACATTCTGCTCAAACCAGGATAATCTTTTCTTCCTTACATGCAACTCTGATCACATCATTTCTCTGTTTTTCAGTAATAACTCTCCCTCACTGATCATGGGGTAAAGTCCCACAGGGCCACAAGAGTCTTTGTGATCTGGACCCTACTAATCTCCCTATTCCTGTCTTTCACCAAACTCCTTTAAACTCTAAATACCAGACCAGGATCTCTGACACTCAGTGCTGTTGACATTTTACATTGGACCATTTTTTTGTTTAGGGGCCATCCCATGCACTGTAGGGTGTTTAGCAGCATCCCTGGCCTCCACCCACTAGATGCTAGTAGCATCCTTTCCCAGTTGTGTCAACCAAAAATCTCCCCAGACATTGTCAAATGTCCCTTAGTGAGCAAACCCCCACCGCTATGAAGAACAGAAGTTTCCACCCCCGAAAGGGGAAAGAGAGAAAGAGAGAGACAGGAAGGAAGGAAGGAAGGAAGGAAGGAAGGAAGGAAGGAAGGAAGGAAGGAAGAAAAATTTTAGTCTCTCATAATACAATGTTCTCCCTTATTTGCAGGCTGTTGTACAACTTTCTGCCTTGCTCTTTCTTCATCCTTACTTCCTGTTGGTACCTTTTGCTCACTTTTGATAGACAATACCTTCCATGTCTACAAGAAGTTTTCCTGACTATTCCTCAGGTAGTGGAAATATGGTCCCATGGGGAAGAGTAATCTTAGAGTGATGTGCAAGTAGGTTTGGTGGCATTTCAGGCCTGAGAGCATGTGGGGAATATGGGCAGGAAGGTATCATTGGTGATTGAGAAGCACACCTAAGACAAGGGTTTATGTGAAAGTAATTTATTTGGAGGGAAATCTCTGCAATGAAAGTGTAGAATGGTAAAGTGATACAGGGGAGAGAAGGCAACTAGTAGAATTCGTTTTATCAAGCCCCTGACCACTGGATATAACTGTAGGAAGGAATGGAACCCATATAGGTACACACCTCTCACCAGAGGGCAGAGAAGCTGGAGTATTTATACCACCACTCTCATTTATCATTGGTTGAGGGGCTCTGCTTCTTCAGAACTTTGGGTGAACAAAGCAGTTTCAGGGCCTAGCAAAAGAAATTCAAGTGTCGGACCTTCATACATTAAAAGTCAGATCAGCATGCATGGGCATTATAAATGTGAGGGCATATGCTGGGGCATATCCCCATCCATATCTGTTACACATGGTGATTCCAAGATTTTTTGTCTATAAAACTCTCAGATGGGCACTGCCTTTTCCAAAACAGTGGAACTTGTGTGAGGAGGGCTGTTTTGTTTCTTAGAATAGTGAGCATTACATCCTTGAGAGGTTGCATTTGAGATTCTGGTGGCTATCAGAACTTTAAGATTTCTAGAAGGTAACTGGAAATGGGGAAGCTAAGCGAGGCAATAGATTGGAGCTGAAGAATCTAGATGTGGAGCCATGTTTGCAGAGATGGTAGTTAAGCCTTAAAGAGAAAGGTAGGCAGTGTGGGGAGGAGGGATAACTAGAGAAGACTGAATTCAGGAATAGCTTTGCTACTTGTAACGTCTGTGTGCAGCAGTGGGAACTGGTGAATGCAGTGATGACTGCCACGTGGGACTAAGCCACAGCATTTCCAAATAAAGACTTTAACAAACACTCTTCAGAATGAATTTAAGGGGCTAAACCTTATCACTCACACACACACAACAGGGAATCTTCCCCTGAGGCAATGCAGGAGAAAGTTTTAAACTTTTTAAAAGCCCTGTCCTGTTGAATTACCTTCAAAAGTACTTTAGAGTGCCGGACCATGGTGAGGAGGTACAGATGGGGTTAGTGATTTTGAATGCTACAGCTTTATCTTGGTGCATTATAAATATGTGATACTATTTAATGCAGCCAGCCATCAGGTTAATAAACAAATGATTGCCAAGTTTGTAATTGGCAAGGAAGGAGGTTATAATCTACAAGGAGCTTTGTGTCCCAACCAATTTATTCTCTAACAGAACTTGGTTGCCTCAGTTGCTAAAAACTCCCGAGGAGCCTTAAGAGCTAAAAACCCAGATTGGCTGAGTTTGGTTTCTCCGGCGACTTTGCCTGTTTGGCTCCATATGCCACCCAGATAAGACACTTGGAAAACCTATTCCTTTAAAATGCAGCTGCTCACCTGGCCCAGTGATGCCTGCTTTGTTGTTTCTGGATGACTTCACCTTGAGAATTTGGAAAGAAGTGAATGGCATGGCAGAATCCATTTCAAATCCTTGTCATCTACACAGGATCAGAAAATAAAATGGTGTGTTTCGTGAGAACATTAACTAATACTGTCCAGATTTTTTAGCAGAGCGTAAAGGTCCTTTGGGATCAAGTTTCCGCCTATGACTACAGTAGAGCTCTGTTCCTGTTTCCTTGGTTCGTTGGTTAATGCAGAACCACCAGGCACACTTGACCAGATTTGCAGTGGCCACTCCAGGGGATCTCATGAACCTCATCACCTCTGTGAATGGAGCCACTACAGTTGTGTGAGCTCACCTTGCACAATTGTGCACAGTGGCCCTGGTACAAAGATGAGTTTTTGGAGTTACATTGGCATGAGGTAAATCTCCCCCATCCCCCACCCCCCAACGCACAAAAGGACCTTGGACAGATTTCCTCATTTATAAAATGAGGATTATAATAATACCTTCCTCAGACCATTGTTAGAACTGATGCAGGAGTAGATTTTTTTTCTTTTTTCTTTGCTTTGTTTTACTGTGGTTATCATATTTTGTGGCCGACTGTATGTTCACCTGCCCATTTCTGCAGCAAAAAAATTTTTGTTTGCCTGTTGCCTGCTTGGCCAACACTTACTCTTTTATCTTCTGGGAATGGAGGGCATCTCAGAGTTGTTTGAGCTGCAGCAGCTTCCGGTTCCTGTCATTCAGGCATTCCCTCTAACTCTAGAAATCTGCCCATGACTCAGGCATGTCCACTCAACCTTTCCCATTCTTCTGGACATGGTGGTTAGCTTACCAATGGTCACGTGGCTAGGAAAGAGACACTTTTTCCTAGAGTTACTAAATGAATAGGATATAAGCTTGTGATATCTGATGGTCATCTTGTAGTTCAGAGCTGTCATAAACTGAATACTTATGCCCTCTCCAAAATTCATATGTTGAAATCCTAACTCTCAATGTGATGGTGGGGCCTTTGGGAGGTGATTAGCTCATGAGGGGAGCCCTCATGAATGGGATTTACTGCCTTTATAAGGAGAAACAGGAGCATTTGCACGCACATGTGCTCTCTCTCCGCTCTCCACCATATGAAGACACAATGAGAAGATGATCATATCCCAACCAGGAGCTGGGCTCCTACCTGACATCAGTTCTGTTGGTACTCTGGTCTTGAACTTTCTAGCCTTCAGAGCTGTTAGAAATAAATGTTTATTCTTTAAGCTATCTAGTCTTCAGTATTCTGTTACAGTAGCTTGACCAGAAAAACACAATGGGAAAACCCAGTTTGAGCACAAAACAAAATTTTAAAAATATATTTATTTCTAAAATAATCTGAATGTCAGCACTTGTATCTAATGGAGGCTGAAGCCCTGAAGTTTTCATTTTTGTGATTAATCACCCCCAACCCAGCTTTTGTGTATAAGGTAGTTCAAAATGTAGGATGAAATTGCGTACCCTCCAATAGAGTCTATTCGACTAGAGCATGAGAAATTTGAGAGCAGGACAGTGTATCTGCATGACACATTTTGGCATTCATTATGTCAAGTTCAAAAATGCCAAACTCAGAAGTTCAGAAGCAGGAGATTTAACAACCAGAAATCGTGCATAGTCAACCAGATGAATTAAGATAGCCTGTGAGCGTGAGACACCTAAGTCATTTTTTTACCTAGAAATATAGCAATTTTTACATGTCACATCCTGGATCGACTCTCTCTGTCAGCTCAGCAAGTGTCTTTGGAGCTGACAAGTGATAAACCAGTTGAGAGCCCCAGTCATGTGGTTTGGTTATTGATGGGGCTGCTGGATCAGGAATGCGTCATTAGCATGTGCTTTGGAGGCTGTGAGTCTGTACATGTACCCAAAAGGAAAGAGGAATTCTTCAGATATTCCCTTGATTTACCCAGAGGGAGAATGGCCTCTGCCAAGAGGGGTCCTGGAGTTGAAGGCATGAGATCTTTGTCCTCTTTCAGAGCCAGTGACTAGTTCTCATCCAGCTCGGGGGGGGATATTTCTGCAGAGAACCAGAATACTGAGTTTCTTGCGAAGAGGTCTTGGTCCTTTACTTCCATTGTCTTATTAGTACAAAGTCGCTCTACAAAATTATAATGGCAGCTAATACTTATGTATTGGTCCTTTCCATGTGTCAGGTACCCTCGCACTGTTGCAAGCCCTGGGGATGGAGTACCGGATGGTGCTTGCCTATAATTGTTCTTGTAAAGTGTATATTTTAGTGGGAGAGACGGATGATAAAGAAGCTGATACGTGAACAAGGTAATTACAGGTTTTGATAAATGATGTAAAAGAATCTGTAGGGTGATGTGATAAACAGTAATTGATGGTGGTGATAGTCGCTGGTGGGAGGAGAAGCTCATCTTTAGAACAGATAGTTTCAAGGTGAAGCCCTCTCTAAGGTGGTAAACATTTGAATGTAGACCTATAGGCAGAGGAGGAGCCAGCCAAGGGTATTCAAGAAAGAGTGTTCCAGGCAGGGAGAACAGAAAAGCAAGGTCCATGAGGCTGGAAAGAGCTTGGCATGGAGAAGAAACAGAGGTGAAATCAATACTGCTGGTGAATGGTGAGTGAGAAAGAGAGATCTGTGGGATGGACTTAGGGACAGGTGGTAGTCAGGTCATGCTGGGTCCCATACAGATGTTAGGAAACTTGGGTTTCATTCATGAGCATGTTACCCCATTTGCTCTTCATATAGGCTGATGACTTAGGCACTCCTGAAATGATTAAGGGTGTTGTAGAAGTCCGTACCATTTATGGGTAGCAAAACCATGGTTCACTAGTTCTCTTTCCAGGATCCAGCCACTTTACCCTGGCAGGATGCCACCATGACATCAGCTGGTTTCCAAGCTGCAGATGGATCAAAGAAATGATGGGGCAATGCCTATTAATGTCTATTTAAAATAAGTATCACGGGGATTAAAATGGGGTCATGAATGTAGATGCCTTAGCTCCACGTCAGGCAGTCAGTGCATGATAAATAATGTGGTGCTTCCTCTGCTGGATGTCCAGTCTCTGTTCCATGTTAGATACAGATACAGATGCAGATACAGATACAGATGTAGATATAAAATGAGGTAAAATAGACATAAAATTTACCATCCTAACCATCGTAAATCATTTAGTTCAATAGTGGTAAATACTTTCACATTGTTGTATAGCAAATCTCCAGAGCTCTTTCATTTTGCAAAGTTGAAAATATATACTCATTAAAAAACAACTCCCAATTCCCTCACCCCAGTCCCTAGCAGCCACCATGGTACCTTCTGTCTCTATCAGTTTGACTACTGTAGTTACCCTCGTGTAAGTGGAATCATATAGTTATTTGTGTCTTTGTGACTGGCTTATTTCACTTAGCATAATATACTCAAAGTCCATTCATGATGTAACATGTGTCGGATATTCTTTCTTTTTAAGGCTGAATAATATTTCGTTGTATGTGTATACCACAGTTTGCTTATTCATTCATGTCGGTGGACACTCAGATTGCTTCCACTTTTTGTCAATGGTGAGTAATGTCGTTCTGGCCATGGGCATACAAATATCTCTTCAAGACTTTGCTTTCAGTTTTTGTGGGTATATAACCCAAAACTGGAGTTGCTGGATCATTTGCTAACTCTACTTTTAATTTTGGGGTGAACTGCCATATTGCTTTCCCTTTCCATTCCCACCAATTAGTGCACAAAGTTTCTAATTACTCCACATCTTCCCCATACTTGTTATTTTCTGGGGTTTTTTTTGTTTGTTTGTTTTTATTTCTTTTAGTTTTATAATAGCCTTTGCTAATGGTTGTGAGGTGTTTGCTTCATGTTATCTGGGCTGTCTCCTCTGGAAATATGTCATTTGTAGAATAGTTGGCAACATCATCCCCACCCATCTACAGCTTCCTAATGAAAGGGTCATGGGCCATTGATGGAATCCTTACCATATAGGTAAACAAATGACATTTTGTTCAGGAAAATAGTTTTGTGTGTTCAGTACCACGTTTGTCTGATGCTTATGAGAATCCACAGATTTCTTTAGAATAATTGAGGGGGCCTTGAGTTTCTGTCGTGTGCACTTGGAAGTATCCTAACCAAACCCATTTAAACATAGCTAAAATGCTGTTTCTCTCTTAGTTGTGAGGCCCATAATTAAATGATTTGTAGGAGCAATCTAAATTAAGGGCCCCGTTCATCAATAGTACATGAATTATGTAGGCATATCTTCATTTTTACATTATTTATCTCAGCGGCCAGATGGGTACGTTGGCTGTAATATTCATCAGTAGGAAATCCAAATGGCACACTGACATCTGTGCCTGGTCTGACCACCCGTGGGCTACAGTGCATGCTTGTGTTTGGGGACTAGGGGGCCTTATGCTTCTAGAAAATTCAGGAGTGCTGCAAGTTCTAGTGTTTGACACTTGATTAGTCACCCCCAAGTAGGTCCCATCAGAGTGAAGTAGAGAGGATCTGAGAGATGCCAAAGCTTTGGGGATGGAAAGGCAATATCCTCTGAGTGGTGATGTTGACACCAATATTTTCACAACCCATCTGTCTTAGTTTTTAATGCTAATGTAAACCTTTTAGTAATAGCAGTAGCTAATATTTGGGAAGGCAGTATCATACAATGGATGCTATGATACAAATGTTTGCATCCCCTCACAATTCATGTATTGAAACCTAACCTCCAATGTGATGGTATTAGGAATAGGAGACTCTGGGAGCTGATTAGGTCATGAGGGTGAAGCCCTCCTGCATAGGATTAATGCCCTTATTAAGAAGACCTCTGATAGATTGTAACCACGTGAGATACAAAGGGAAGATGGCTGTCTGGAAACCCTCAGCAGACACTGGATCTGCGGGTGCCTTGATCTTGCACTTCCCAGTCCCCAGAATTATGATGAATAAATGTTTATTGTCTGTAAGCCACCCAACTTATGATACTTTTTTTGTAGCAGTCCAAATAGACTAAGGCAATGGATGGATAATAGTGTGGACATAAGGGCTTAAATCCTGGCTCCCCCACTAAATACGGTGTGACTTTGGGCAGTTTCCTCAAATTCTGAGCCTGGACAGTGGTATAATATAGGTACCTACTGTACAAAGTAGTTGTGAGGATTACTTGAAAATATACAGATCATAAAATAGAGTACCGTGTGGGGCTTCTGGGTGGCTCACTTTGTTAGGCATCCAACCCTTGATCTTGGCTCAGGTCATGATCTCTTGGTTCCTAAGTTCAGGTTAATGAGTTTGAGTCCCACGTTGGGTTCTGTGCTGACACTGTGGAGCCTGCTTGGGATTCTGTCTCTCCCTGTGCACACGCACTCTCTTTCAAAATAAATAAATAAACTTTAAGAAAAAATGAAGTACCATCCAACTGTGGATGAAAATGATAAAGATTTAGAGGTACTGCTGTGGAGTGATCTGAAAGATATATTATGGATGAAAATACAAAGGGAAAACTTGTTATATATAGTAGGCTCCTATTCAAGTAGGAAAATACAATTACAGATTGTATTTGCATATACAGAGAATTTTTGGAAGTTTCTGAGCACAAAATTAACTGGTTTCCTCTGGGGAACTGGATATTCAGTGGGATTTCTTGATGACTATTTCATATTGTGGCCTTTATTTTTATTTTATTGTGTGATATATTAATATTTATAAGGAAAAGTTTTCCTTTTCAAAACAAAGAATGAAATATAGAAATATTTCTATCTTGAATGACACTTTTTTTTTTTTTTTTTTTTTTTGCAATTGAGGAGACACCTTTTTAGTGCCTGGTGAAGAGTCTCACCTTGACCCTGATCTTTCTGACTATGTTCTTAAGGTCTTAGCTTTATGGACCTGAGTGTCCTGCATTAGGTTCTCACCCTTATTTCTAAGCCTCACTCCCTGGCTGAGCAGAGGGCACTCATCCAGTTGTAATCCAAGGAGAAAATGGGGATCCAGAAAGATCCCACACTGGCCGTTGGCTGACGGCATGCAAAATGTCCAATTAATTAGGAGAAATAATAATTATTTCAAACTCAACATTTAAGGGCTTAGCTTACTAATCAGTTCTGAAACTCCACACCCAAGGTATATTTCTCTCTTTTTCTTATGTAAACGAAGCAAAAATGTTGAAAATTCTATCATTTTAAGCTATTTTATGGGGCTTTGTATTCTCTTCAAGCACTGGGATGTACACACAGTTTGCCATTTTCCAGCGGTGTTCATTTGATTTATCAGAGATGATGCTTGGTAATTCAGTTTGATATTGTTCCCTGTATCCAATGATAAACACTTGAGAGAAACCAGGAAATCTATTTTTTGTATTAAATAATAACACTGGCCCTTTCATTATCCTTACAGAATTGCAAATCAACCTTGCTCTCTCAGCTAAGAGAGAGGAACTAAGATTTGTTCAGTGTTGACTCCTACATAATTATGTTATTCAGTGTTAAATATAATAGAACTTTGTTTTACAGAACCAGGAGGGGGCAGTAAATTTCCTTTTTTTTACTGTTATTAAAAATGAATCCCGTGTTTTATGCATAGTGAGATCTTACCCAAAACAGCTCTCTAGAACTTCTTACCCAAAACAGCTCTCTAGAACTTGACCACTTTCCCCCACCAAGGGAAATTTTTGAGTATCATTGTAGTTCTGGTTTTATGTAATACTCCCATTAGGTTTTAATTAGTGTCTTTTCAAATTACTTCCTGTAAATAGACAGCAACAAATTTTGCACTTGCAAAAAGATCTTTACCCCCCCCCCCCCACACTTTGTACGTGAGACAAAATCATGACTTGTCTTAAGGCCTATCTTGCTCTTCCCGTTCTTAAGTAGGTAAAGGTGGAAAATGCACCGGATAAACAGAAGTCAAAGGATAATGCTTTGCTCTGTTTGGGTCCTTGTGAAAAATGAGAGAAGAGAATGATGCCTTGAAAGTAAACAGCTGCTTTCCTTGTAATATTCCAGTGCTTTGGCAAATGCTGTCATTTCAAACACATATGCATGCCCAGAGATCAAGTTTAGTGATGCATCTTTGGATTGGAACCCTCTGCCTGCAAACACACTTTCCTTTTCTTTTTCTGTGGCTGCCTCTTCCTTAAACTTATACATTTGAATACCATTAACTTATGTAATTGCTATGTTCCCTACCCGGGTACCTAATATATCTGGCTAGTTTTAAGGAACACCAAGTTTTCTCTGTGGGATGCTTGGGGGTGGTTTGGGAATTATTATTGGCTGTGCTATAAATGTCTGGGTAGAGAAATAGAGGACACTCCCAGGACATAGTTAACACCTCCTAATGGCACAGCCTGTGTGCCACCAGAGAAGTAACTGCACATAGTGAAAATTCATCATGACTTTCAAGTATTTTTGGATATATGAATATATATTTTTTATTTAAAATAATTTAAATTAAAAATTTTTATTTTTAATATATATTATATATATTCCATATGTAATACATAATATACATATGTACCATATATACATATGTATATACATATGTACCATATATATATATATATATATATATATATATATATATATATATATATATTTGCCCTCACAAGTCATAAGTCCACAGAAGGAAGAGGTCAGACTCATTTTTTCCTACAGTTCCGACAACCCCAAAGTGCAGATTGGACATTTCTGGGCATTTCTAAAGGATATTTTCTTAAGGATCCAAGTTCTCATTAGTCTTCATTTTACAGTTGTTGCTTTTTTTCATTTTTCCCCTGCTTCCACCTACACCAGATGAAGCACAAGGCAAAAATTAGATTATACACAAATTGTACACTGATTTATTAGCCTGAGCCAGGACTTTAATGAGGGGAAAGGAAACAGTATAAATAGCTCTTGGGGGATCTGTTTGAGTGGAGTTCTACAGCCACAGTGAGTTTCAGTATGAATTTGATGGGGTGTTCTGCCTCCTCAGGGTAGGGATGAGGAATGTGTCCAGGTATACATGCCCAAGGCACCCTTATCATATAGGTTCACATTTGGGAGCACCTCTATGAAGTACCTTCTTGATTTCAGAAGCACCCATCTCATTTTTGCTTTGACAGGCCTTCAGTCTTCATTGTTTTCCATTGCATTTTTACATTTCTCTGTTCTTCCTTCTATGGCACCTTAGTGGACATTAAAAAAAAATTTTTTAAATGTTTATTTATTTTTGAGAGAGAGAGAGAGAGGGAGAGAGGGAGAGAGAGAGACAGAATGTGAAGCAGGCTTCAGGCTCTGAGCTGTCAGCACAGAGCCCAACATGGGACTCGAACTCACGAACCATGAGATCATGACCTGAGCCGAAGTTGGATGCTCAACCAACTGAGCCACCCAGGCACCCTAGCCATTATTCTTACATATAATATTTACCTGATGCCATTATGAAATCATACGGTCTCTTTTGGAATCCTGCTGCACTACTTCTGCCCTTAGAGACGGGGGAGAGTAAATTCCTTTAGATCCCCTTTCGGTTCCTTATTCATAAATGGGGAGAACATAATACTTCTGCCTTCATCAGTTTCTTTTGAGGCTTATAGGAGGGAATGCAGTCAGGTTCTTAGGATGGAACCAGCCATAGAGTAAACACACAACAAATGTCTAACGTTTTATTGTTTATTATTTTTTACTGTTGTCCTCATACCCTTTCGCTATGCTTTTGGCAAATTTCTTCAAGCAGTACCAGTCCCTGCAGTCACTCTCTCATCTCAAGTGAAGCTTCTGCAAGACTGTTGTGGTATAGTATATATGCCCCTGAGCAATTTTCAGCTTGGGGAAATACAAGGTTGCAGTTTACTCATCAAAAAACTAAAAACATAACTTGAGCAAATTTCTCTCTTGTGTAAACAGTTAAAATCCAATGTCTTGTTCTTTCTCTCTCCTTACAGAGGAGGCAAGATTCCTTGAGCCCAACTGTATTTTGAATGTTTCATAACCTTGAGAATTGTTCATGTCTATGAAGTAATCCCTTTTATTACGTAACATAAAGGGAAGATGAAGTTGTTAATTCTCGACACATCTGAAGTGGTGACATTCAACAAACAGCTCGTTACCCCCACACAAAGCACAATTACTCAATATAGGGAAACGCTGCTTTCAGACGCTGCCTTGTATTTGAGCTTCCCCATGCTGGCTAATGTCGGATATTGATTCTGAATAATTCAGATAGCAATAAAATTGGGTTTTCATGACAGTCAATCAGAGGCATTTTATATTTAATGCTCAATGGAAGAAACACAGTGTCTCCTTACCTTCTGAATTTCAAAGCCATTAAAGTAATTGTAGGTCATTAAGCTAAATTTCTCTGCATAATCGGGATAGTTAATCTAATTCATGTACCATTCAAAATAGTCAGAAGAAGGACTGACAAATTTTTAGTTAATGCTCTATGTGCATTTATATACACATATCTATGTACATGTATATGCATGTAAGCGCGTGCACACACACATGCACACACACACACACACACACACACTTAGTACAAAGGAGGGCCACTTCATCAGCATTCATTTCATTTAACACAATCAACAAATCATATGGGGATATGTGTAAATAATTTATTTGACCCTGTTTTTCAGATATTCCCAATGTCCTAATATATGAGTAGCCTCTGTTGAAATGGAGATACTACACTGAGGAGTTTAGTTCATATGATTATTCTGATCTCTTCTTTCTCAGCAACCATGGCACAATAGAATTGCCTAAAATATTTAACTACTATATGTAATATAATGAATCATATAACTATATATATATATATATATATATATATATATATATATATATATAGTTATGTGTATATACATATACAGCCACCAAGCCCCAGAGATTCTAATTTAATTGGTCAAGGATGGGGTCTTAGCATCAGGTTTTTTTTTTTTTAACGTTTTTTATTTTTGAGACAGAGAGAGACAGAGCATGAAGGGGGGAGGGGCAGAGAGAGAAGGAGACACAGAATCAGAAGCAGGCTCCAGGCTCTGAGCCATCAGCCCAGAGCCCGACGCGGGGCTCGAACTCACGGACCGAGAGATCGTGACCTGAGCTGAAGTCGGACGCTTAACTGACTGCGCCACCCAGGCACCCCGCATCAGTTTTTTTAAAACATTCCCTGATTGATTGTATTGTAAACAATGGAGTGACAACCGTAGGGAATCTAATTTACTCACTCATTCACTCATTTCTTCAAAAATTGTTTATCAAGCACCTGGCATGTTCTACAATTCTGTAGACATTCTGTTGGCTAGCAAGATAGTCTCCAGGAGCCTTCAAATGAATCCAATAGAAAATTTAAAAATGCAAATTTAGACCCACAGACCCCAAGACAGTGTTTGTGTACAGCCGCCTGGACAGGCTAATACTTCTGCCTCTGGGAATATGATCAAAACCCTAGAGTGGAAAAGGTTGCTGAAGGATTGATTCCTGGCTGTGTCTGGAGCTTACTTCCCTGTGTTCTAAGTTAAGACATATAGAACTTAATATTTGCTTGTTGGAAGGTAGTTTAGATGTGAGAACAAAATTCTACCTATGTGCAAGTTGGATTGTAAAGCCATCTTCTGTGTAACTTGGGTCAAACCAGTTTTGTTTCTTGTTCTGTGAAGAAGGTAATACTTCTAATGATAAATGCTGAAGTACTCATAAAACGAGCAAGGTTTGGGAGAAACCTGTTGAGAACAGAGAATAAATCATGATGGGTCTTCCTAAAACTTGTACAGAATGCCTCACTTTAAGAGGAGAGAATGGCTTATCAGAACTTGAGGTCTTAATGTGTTGACGGGTGCTTTGACTTCTTGAGCATTTTCCTCCAGAAAATAATTTGGAGTGTTTGGAAATAACCTTGGGTCTCTTTAGAAATGCCTGGGCTATATGTTAACAACAGATTTCCCCACCTCTCCAATCCCTGCTTGCTTTGATTTAAGTGTTTGCTTCCCTAAAAGAAGCCCAAAATAAATACAACTCTTTACCTATCTTGAGAGGAGAAGGAGACATGGGAACAAAGCCTGAAAAAGCATAAAGCTTTTATATGGGGAGATAGTAGAATTGTTCACCAGTGTGTACAACTCTAAGGATAAGGGGATTCATCTCATAACGTGGATGATGAGGATCCATTTGGTCTCACTTGTGTTAATTTTAGAACATGAAAGATATCATATAGTAAGCAGTAAATATGTGGGATCCATATTTATACAGTTCTGTAAAGGGGGTTAGATTCAGGGATGATAGTGATGTCATTGGTTAATAAGGAGACTGGTCATTTTGTGAAAGATCTTTACTAATCATTAAGTGAGGACATTTATATGAAATGCCATTCTCCTGGAGCCCCAAACCATTTTTAGGGTCATCACTAAGACCAAACTGACTCTTCAGTGGATTACAGAATCATAGGGTTGAAAGATACCTTAGATGTCATTTATTAGGAGTTTCTCATTTCTGTCTGAGGAACAGGACCACAAGTAGATTTTATTCAAGATGCCCAGACCCCAGCCTGTCCTCCTGAATCAGAATCCCCAGGTATGAGGTCTGGGAATTTCTGTCTTCATAGGCTCCCATGAACCCCATTTTGATCCATGAGCCAGTATTTAAGAACCACTGGCCTTAGTTGGAATCTTTTCAGGAATATCCTCTGTCTTTGAAAATCTGGTTATATGTCTCTCTTGGAGTCTGAATGGTATGGTGGGGCTGCAGAAGATGGTTAGAGTTGCTAAAGGAGGCAAGTTTACAGGGAAGAAATAAAAACTAGATCCTAGAGGAAATGCCTGATTCTAATTAAAATGGTAGGATATGGAGGAAATGGAGTCCAGCATAACTAAGAAGATCTGGAAATACTGCCACAAGTGTGGACAGATACTGATCAGCCATCATTGCAGACTGGTGATGTCTAGTGCATGGCTATACTTTAGAAACAGGGGATCAGTGACCCAAAATCCCATCTGTTACAGAATGCTGGATCCTGGTCCACCCATCCTCTGGTCTGGTCATTTCTTTGTGTTTCTTCAGACTTTGAGCTGTCACTATGGGTATCCCTCTGCTTGAAGATATTTACAAGGATTATAGGAAATTGTTTGACTTGTTCACACAGGAGACCAGAACTGTGGGGGATTTGGTACTGTAGGGAGCAGCCCTCAGCCAATGACTCTTGGGAGTTGGTGTATAAATATCCCAGTTCCCTTACGCCCTGTGTGGCATGATGTTGAGGCACATGTTTTACTGGTTTCCCCACAGGATCAACCCAATGTTGTAGCTGGTGTCCTTGTGAACCCTTTATTAATAGATGCTTTTACTTCTCTGAACACCTTCCTTCTTTCCCAACTGGGTTCCCTCTGCTCCCAAATAAACAACTTGCTCTCAGATCCTTGGCTTGTTGTTTCAGGGGTAATCCAAATGAATCAAGTATCTTGTGTATTCCTTTGTTCTCTTTCACAGTAAGTAAAAACCTGACATATAGGAATAATATATGAGGTTAGCCCAACCTAGTAAAACTAATTTGAATCAAAAGGAACATTTTTAAAGTGTCCGAGAGAATCTCAGGGAACCCAGCTCTGAGCAGTCAAGCTAGGAAACTAGAAGTCTACCCCTTTCTCCTCCTTTTCTCTCTCTCTCCTTCACTCTTTCCTTTGCTTCTATTCCTTCTGCATGGCCTCTGGTCTCTTCCCTGTACTTATATGATTCTTTCTTCTCTCTGATGACTCCTGTCCCCTGATTCCTTATAGTTTCTGCTTCTCTACAATCTCAGCTGCTGTATACTTGGGTAAGAGCGGTGCAAAATTAGTGCAGGACTCCTCTATGCAACACCACTTGCAGCCACTCTAAACATCTATGAGCCCTGGGACCCACTTCACATTCTCAGGGGGGAGAGAAAGCCTCTGATGGACTCAGCATGCCTGTCTACCAATGCACCACCCAGAGACCACTGTCCTCCCTGGGCGAGTCACCTGTACTGCACCTGCCCTGGGGGAGGCAATCAAGGAGAGTGGGGTCACCTGGCTCGCCGAATAGCTCCTCCAGGGGAATAGCATAGGATGTTAAGGGCAGTGAGATTTAGTGTTCCAGGCAGTTGCTTTTCATCTTGAATAGGCAAAGTTTCCACCATCATATGGCAAATTACCCACAGTGACTAGTGCATAGTAGGTGTGTAAGGCAGCCTCTCACCATTAAGAGGACGGCCCTAGCGTTGTAGAGAAGAACAAGGTGAATACTTAGCATTTATATGGAATGTTGACATCCTCTATTGCCTAAAGCAAAGAAGCCTGATTTATGCCATGGGAGAACAAGCACATTCTATCATTGCAACCATATGCACTGTATGCCTACATTTTTAAGGAGTAAATAATGAATGTTTCTCTCTCTCTCTCTCTCTCTCTACCTTGGGTAGCCATTATTTAAACTTTCCAAAACAAATTCATATCATAAGCTCTGTTGATCTATGCGGTGTTACAGTTTATGACCAATTATGAAAATACCAATATATGTATAAATTAAAAGCTAATTTTACACTTTTTATAAGGGGTCATAAATTACTGGCATTTTAAAAATAAAAAATGGCTAAATTTTTTTTTAATTTTTTTAATGTTTTTTAATTTATTTTTGAGACAGAGAGAGACAGAGCATGAACGGGGGAGGGGCAGAGAGAGAGGGAGACACAGAATCGGAAGCAGGCTCCAGGCTCTGAGCCATCAGCCCAGAGCCCGACGCGGGGCTCGAACTCGCGGACCGCGAGATCGTGACCTGAGCCGAAGTCGGACGCTTAACTGACTGAGCCACCCAGGCGCCCCGCTAATTTTTTAAAATTAACTCATTAAGAGGTGCAACATCTAGGTCTCCCTTTGACATACAAAATGCCAAAGAAGAAGTTCATAAATATCAGCAACACTGAAATTCCTGCAAATATCAAAATGTGGATAAAGGAGCAAACCCAATAACTTACCTCTTACATGTTAGAAAGCGGCATTTTAACTGTGAGGTTATTAGCAGATGCCAGAGCCCAGGTAAACTTTGTGAAATTTGGCATTCAGTGTCATGGAAAAAGAACTATGCCTTAAACATGTATATAAGTCCTCCTGTGTGAGGCATATGTTTACCTGATAAATACAGCCCATATATCAGAGAAGAGAGTGTGCCTGTCAGCTGCAGCTAGTCAGTGCTATAGCCTCCTGAAAATTAAATAAAGAAGGTTTCATTGTGGACTTTCTTAGGGCAACAGAAGAATTTGCTAAGTCAAGCTAGTCAAATATTTTTGTAATGAACCATTTAATAATTAATATGTAGCACATATAAATGATGGTTATAGCCTGTAGTGATTAAAATCCCAAGCTCTTTTAGGACAGTGAAAATACTCTGTATGATACTGTATTGATAGACATGTGTCATTTTGCATTTGTCCAAACCCATAGAATATGTAACACTAAACCCTAATGAAAACTATGGACTTTCAGTGATGATATGTCAATGCAGTTTCATCATCTGTAACAAATGTACCACTCTGGTGGGGAATGTCCACAGTGGAGGAGGTGATGTTGGGGCTATGTTGGGGCAGGGGGCAGGTGGGAAATCTCTGTACGTTCTTAATTTTGCTGTGAGCCTAAAACGGCTCCCGAAAAATTACATCTTAAAAAAACCAACCAGCCAATAAGCAGTCAATCAATCAATCAATCAAACAAAAAGGAAACCTGAGTTCTGGAATCTGACAGACCTGAGTTCTAATCACATTTGTGAGACTTGCTGGTAAACAGAAGAGTAAGGCCTTGCTCCAGAGCTGATGTTTGGCCAGGATGCATGGCCACTGCCTGTTCTGTTGGTGCCATGCTGTCAGGGACTTGTTGTTAGATACGCTGAATTGCATCTTTGTCTGCTCAAAGGCTTGCTGTGAAACTAAAATCTGTATGACAGTCTGTGGGGTCCAGGGCTCAGTCCTGGCATCACTGGGGTGTAGTATATACTTACATTTCTTCTTGCCATAGCTGTTTTAGAGAACTCCCACACAGTCTGCCTGAATGTGAGGTTCCAGTCTTATTACCAGATTGCTCAGACTTCTGCTGGAATTGCACAGAGTTCAACAGCTTTATTTCTACTCTTTCTGTGCTTTGGATCCTGGCCCATATCCATGCAGCGTGGCAGTTGTGTGAAGTCTGACCCCTCCATTCAACTCTCATTGAATGTCTGTAAATGCCCATTGTTGAGCACTGAGCATGGAAGGGGTTGTATAGATATATTTGCTTTGTTCAAGAGGATGAAAAGAATATCCTCTGGGCTGACTTTTGAATTCATGAGATTGCTAATCATTGATCACATAACAGCTTGAATTTACTGAACATTTGGATTATGTAGCCATTTCCATTATGTGGATTATCTCATTTAATCCTCATGGTAAACCTGGAGGTGAAAGTATTAATATCCCACCATTATAGATGAGGACCTAGGTGCAGGAAGTTAAGTAATTTATTCAAATTGCCCCCAAAGAGTAAGTGGACCAACTGGGAGTTTAATCCAAGTCAATTAGGAGATTGTGTCCTTATCTGCTGTCCTAACCTGCCTGGGATGACGTCTCTATTACTCAGATATTTTCTCTGTGATGGCTCCTCTCCTTCTCTTACAAACAGCTTCCTTGCAAGGAAGCGACTGCATGTGGAAAGTAGACGTCAATTCTCTTTTTCCTCTTTCTCTTCTTCTTGTATTCTTCCTTTATTCCTATCTAACAGGGACAACTTAAGTTCTACTTAAAA
The DNA here is from genome assembly GCF_028018385.1 of Neofelis nebulosa. Lineage (NCBI taxonomy): Eukaryota > Metazoa > Chordata > Mammalia > Carnivora > Felidae > Neofelis > Neofelis nebulosa. The sequence continues at coordinate 39,707,410 of NC_080799.1, read as the reverse complement.
ATGTGGAAAACATTTCTTACAGGATCTAGACATAAAGGACAAAACAGAAGAATAGTAATTCACTTTCAGTAGATTTGGTGGCTTGCATGTTATTAAGAAGTGTTTTAAGAATAAAATTGATGATTTATTGCTAGTTGCAATTAACAAATATGGTCTCTAATGGGGCAAGAGGCAGGTGGTTTATAGTGGAAAGGATATGGGTTTGGAAGTTAAATAAACCTGAGCTCCACACTGAACTCAGCCATTCACTAAACAGGTAGACTTGAGAAGTTGCTTAAACTGTTCAAGTGGTTACTCAATCTTGTCAGGGAAATTGCACCTACTGTTCAAGACTTTTTTAGGATTAGAAAGTTATAGATAGATAACTCCTAATGCAGTACCTGTCAGAATATAAGTCTTCAGAAATAGATATTATTCAACACTCATTTACTCAGAGCTGTCTATGTGGCAGCTGCTCTTTGGTGTTTAACCATTTCTTGCCCCTCTGGGGTTGCATTTGCCCCAGAAGCTCAAGCCTGGGTATGAGAAGCCCAATAAAGGAGTCCACTCTAGTGGGACCTGAGTGGGATAAGAGGGAGGGGAATGAGTCGGGGGTAGTGGTCCTCTCCCACTGTGGAGAACAGACATGTGAGGAAGTGAATTCTGGAACTCGACCATTAGTTACACAATTCAGAGGCCCTCCTCCTGTGACCGCTTGGAGTAAGCAGATGGTTGAAGAATAAGTTAGTGGTGGGGGTTTGGCTTCAGTTGTTGGAATAATTATGTTTTATTTCCCTAGGTTGGCTGTTCAGGTGGATTAACTTGTTCATTGAAAAGGATTGGGGGAAGCAGGAGCATGTATATCTAAATATTTTCCAATCTATATAAGGTTTCCCCTTGCTGCTTCAAATTATTTTAACCATGAAACAGGAACATAAGCAAATACAACTAACTCCCATTTGTTAACATAGAAAACCAGTGTAGAAGGAGCGCTCGTTATTTATATCATGTCTCTGTTGTACTCTGCCCTCCTCAGACCGTGTAAGGAATCATTTATTCATATGCTGTAAATTCCAGTCATGGATACATCAGAAAAAGGAAACGGGGTGGGAAAGTAGCCTGCTTGGAGTCTGAAGTAATGGATCCTAAGCCTGGGTGTAGATTTAGCAGGGACTGCCATGATCAGTTAGTGATGTATGCCATGAATGAAGCATTGAGAGATTAGCAACCTATATGTCCTGACCTGTCATGTATCCCTGACCTGGGGGCTGTCTGGAAAAGGAGAATCTCAGCTAAGCAGTAGTCATTGAGTGTCTACATGTGTCAGTAGTATACAAAACAGACTTGGTCTTCCTTCCCTTCTTGGGGCTTACAATAGAGGAAACGAGAGGCAAAACTACAAACAGTATTGGTAAGAACTAGAGATATCTGGCTAGAATAAACAAAGGATGAGGTGATATAATTTGAATAGATCAGGAATGACACTATTTTTGCATCTCTCCACAGTTTTTCTTACCAAATTCTAGTTGCTATTTCCCCTGCTCTTACTCATTATTATTTCTTTTTAGAAGTCTAAAAGTTAACTAGGGTTAACTCTTAGTTTAAATTACCAAAGGCTAGAAAAAATCTTGAGCATTCAGGTAAGCATGCATCATGGTATTGGAATAGAAAGCAAATCTTGAAAGTTGGAAGAACCACCATGTTGTTTCTTGTCCTGCCCAGCTGGCTAGGAAAAAACTCCCACTAGGTGCCTCTCAGCTTTCTTGTAGTCATTCCCCCCAAACTTCTGTGTCAAAAGTATGGGATTTACATAAAAAATCATTTATTAATAAGAGGAAAATATTTTATATCAAGGATGCTTATATTTTAGTTAGGATACTATAGTCTTTTCTTAAACATGATGCACTATATGTCTTAGGGATGGGAGAAGCTATGAGGGCTTGTAATTAAATATATTTATTAGGTAAGCTAGTGAGTGAACATCCCTTAGCAGAGTGCGTGGCCCAGAGCGTAGTGTTAAATAAATGCTATTGCCAGTATAGTAATGTGTCTCTACAATGGAAAACTAACAGCACAAAGGGCATTATTAGTTCTTCTTTCCTTCAATAATTCTAGAGAGAGAGACTGGACTTGTAGTTTTGGCTAAGATGGAAATTCTTACAGTTCTGCAGGCTGGGAAGTCAAAGATCGAAGTGCTAACAGATTCAGTGTCTGATGACAGTCCACTTCCTTGTTCATAAATAGATGTCTATCTTTTCACATGGCAGAAGGGGCAGGGTATTTCTGTGGGGTCTGTATAAGGTCAAGTAATCCCATTCATGAGAGATCCACCTTCTTGACCTAATCATCCCGTAAAGTCCCCACCTCCTAGTACTGTTGCTTTGGAAGTTAGGGTTTAACATATGAAATTTCGGGGAGCACAAACATTTAATCTATGGATGTACATTAGGCAATGACAGACAGTGACCTCTGAGAAAGAGGGAAATAATGTGGTGAGCCCCATAGTTGCCCTAGCTTATTGTATTAAGAAAGTTTCCTTGCACAGAGAAGGGGAAACCAGGTGAAGCTCAGTGGTCTCCCTGCCCTGAGAGGTCAGAACTGGTTGTCCAGGGACCACAGCATCTATTGTACTTAGGACAGAGTATTAGAGAGGAGAGTCAAAACCCAGGAGATAACTTGTAGGACTCCTAAATGTGTATCACCACATAAAAGAGCTGCAAAATATGAAGCAAAAACTGATAGCATTAAAATAAATAAATAAAATTGCATATTTTTCATCTGAATCTCAAAATTTCCTTTCTCAACAATTGATACAAAAACTTGGTAGGATATCAGCAAGGACAGAGAAGAACTTAACAGCAATCAGCCAACAGGATGCAGCCAACCTTTATAGAAAACACTGTAAAACAATACAATACACATTCTTCAGGAGCCCATGGACCATATACTGAGATTGACCATGTCCTGAACATAAAGATCAAAGAAAACCTCCAAACACTTGGAAACTAAACAACAAACTATGTACTCTATGTGTCAAAGAAGAAATCGCAAGATATATATATTTTTAAATACATTAACTTATTGAAAATAAACACGCAACCTATCAAAACTTGTGAGACACAGCTAAAGCAGTGCCAAGAGGGAAATGTAGAGTATTAAATGCTTTCAGTAAAGAAGGGAAAAGTCTAAAAGTAATAATATATACATTTCCACTTCAAGAAAACAGAGAAAGAACAACTAAATAAGTGCAAAGCAAGCAGAAGGCAGGGAATAATCCAGATTGGAGCAAAAGCCAATGAAATTGAAAACAAAAACAGTAGAGAAAAACTAGTTCTTTAAAAAGGTTAAAGAAAATGCAAACCTCTAGCAAGAATGACAGAAAGAAGAAGGCAATAATGACCAATATCAGAATGAAACGAGGTATCATTATAGACAGTGAAAATGTTAAAAAAGGATAATAAAGGAATATTATGAACAGCTCTGCACACATAAATTTGACAACTTAGATGAAATAGATCAATTCCTTGAGAAGTACAAACTACCACAGTTCACCCGGTATAAAAGAGATATAACTAATAAGGAAATCTAATTCATAATTTTAAAACTCTCCCAGAAGGAAACTACAGGTCCAGATGGTTTCACTGGAGAATTCTACCAATGTTTAAAGAACAATTAACACCAATTCTACACAGTATCTTCCAGGAAATAGAAAAGGATGGAACATAACCTAATTTATTTTATGAAGCCATTATACTCTGACCTCAAAACCAGACAAAGACAGTACAAAAAGAAAGACCAACTAGAATCTAAAATCCCTCGTGAATATAGATGTAACATACTTAACAAAATATTTGCAAATAGAATTCAGCAATGTATAAAACAATGATAAACCATGACCTAGTGGGGAATATTTCATGGATGCAACTCTATTTCTGTATTCAAAAATAAATCACTTTAATCTACCACATTGATAGGCCAAAGGGGAAAAAATGTGTGATCATATCAGACAGTACATAAAAAAACATTTGACAGAATTAAATACCCACCCGGAACTTCAGAAAACTAGGAATAGAGGGCATTTCCTTAAATTGATACCATGTGCACAAAAACCTTTAACTAACACTGTACTTAAGGATAAAAGACTGATTTCCCCCTGAGATCAGGAACAAAATACCTCTGCTATTCAACATATTGTGGAAGTTGTAGCTAGCCCAAAAGGGCAAAAAATGGAAATATATATATATATATATATATATATATATATATATATATATATAAAATTTTAATATTTTACATATTTTAATATGTAAAATTAAATATATATTATATATAATTATATATATGTATATATATATATATATATACATATATATATATAAAACGAACAAAGAAATAAATCTGTCCCTATTTGTGAATGACACAATTGTCTATGTAGAAAATCCCAAGGAATCTACCAAGAAAAAGCATTTTGATGACTTTAAGTTCAGCAAAATCATAGGATACAAGATCATATACAAAAATCAACTGTATTTCTATATTCTAGCAATAAGCGCACTGAACCAAATTTTAAAATGCAATACCATTTATAATCACTCAGAATAGTAAAGTACTTAAGTGTACACCTAACAAAACACATGCAAGACTTGCATGCTGAAAATGTCCAAATGCTGATGAAAGAAAGAAAAGATCTAAATAAATGGAGAAACATACTGTGTTCATGGATTGAAAGACTCAACATAGTAAAGATGCAAATTTTCCCCAAATTGATATACAGATTTAATGCAATTCCTATCAAAATCCCAGCAAGACTTTTTTGTAGATATAGATAAGATTATTCTAAAATTTATATGAAAAGGCAAAGAGATAGGAATAGCTAAAACAATTTTTAAGAAGAAGAATAAGGTGGGAGAAATCATTTCACCCAGTTTCAAGACTTGTTGAATAGTTCCAGTAATCACTTCTGTGTGGTATTTACTGGAGGATAGATACTCAGATCAATGAAACACAGCAAAGAACACAGAAATAGTAACACACCAGTGTGGCCAACTGATTCTTGGCAGTACTGCAAAAGCGGTCCAGTGGAGGAAGGATAATTCAATATCCAAATAACCATAGCCAAATAAACAAAAAATGAAACAACTTGACCTAAGCTTCACATTTTATTAAAAAAATTCATTCAAAATAGATCATAGATTAAATGTAAAATATAAAATGATAGCCCTTGCAGACAATAAGATGAGAAAAGTTTTAGGACCTAAGGCTTGGTGACATGACAGCAGAAAGGAGTATTTGTAAAAGAAAAGAAAATGATAAATTGGACTTCACCAAAATTAAAAATCTTTACTCTGTGAACACCCTGTTAACATATCATAAAGATATGTGACAACCTGGGAGGAAATGTTTGCAAATTTGATATCTGATAAAGAACTAATATCTAAAATATATTTTTAAAAATCTCAAAAGTCAAAAGTTAAACTAAATCCAATTAGAAAATGGACAGAAGAGGAACACCTGAGTGGCTCAGTCGGATGAGCATCCAACTTTGGCTCAGGCCATGATATCACCATTTGTGAGTTCAAGCCCCGTCTTGGGCTTTTGTGCTGACAGCTCAGAGCCTGGAGCCTGCTTCAGATTCTGTGTCTCCTTCTCTCTCTGTCCCTCCCCCACTTGTGCTCTGTCTCTCTCTGTGTCTCAAAAATAAATAAAAGTAAAAAAATAAGAAAATGGACAAAAGACTTGAAGAGATGTTTTACTGGAGAGGGATATATGAATCCAAACAAGTACATGAAAAGATGTTCAACATCATTAGCCATAAGGAAAATGCAAATTAAGAACATGATGAGCTATCACACTGCATACATATTAGAACAGATAAAATAAAAAAAAAATAGGGACAATACCAAAATCTGACAAGGACATAGAAAAACTGCCATATATTGTGGGCGGGAATATGAAATGTGACACCCCTTCTATAGTTTGGTAGTTTCCTAAAAAATAATGTACATGTACCATATAACCAGCAATCATACTTCTGGATATTTGTCCCAGAAAAATGAAAATTTATACCCCCCCCAAAGAAATGCACACAGTTTTTCATAGCAGTTTTATAGATGAAAACCAAATTAATGGTTGCCAGGTGTTAAGGATGGTGAGAGGAAAAGAGGTGGATATGACTCTAAAGGAGTAACATGAAGGACATCCCTGTGGTGATGAATTAGTCCTGTATCTTTTTTTATGTCTATTTTTTTTTTTGAGAGAGAAAGAGAGAATGGGGGAGGAGCAGAGAGAGAGGAGGACAGAGGATCTGAAGCAGGCTCTGCACTGACAGCAGCAGTGACCCTGATGTGGGGCTTGAACTGACGAAATGTGAGATCATGACCTGAACTGAAGTAGGAGGCTCAACTGACTGAGCCTCCCAGGTGCCCCAGTTCTGTATCTTGATTGTAGTAGTGGTTATACCAATCTACAGATGTGATAAAACAGCTTAAATGTATGCAGACACATTATACTGGTATTAATACCTGATAATGATATTATCCTATAGTATACTCTAAAATATAACCAATGAATTAATGATGTCACTACCTGGTTGAAAGGGGTACAGGACCTCTCTGTACTATCTTTGCAACTGTCTCTGAATCTCTAAATAGTTTTAAATAAAAAAAGTTATAAAGATAACACCTTAAAAGTCTGTGTTAGAGGGCCACCTGTGTGGTCCAGTCAGTTAAGCATCTGACTGTTGATTTTGGGTCAGGTCATGATCTCATGGTTCGGTTTGTGGGATCAAGCCCCATGTCAGGCTCTGTGCCGTCATTGGTATTCTCTCTTTCCCCTTCTCTCTCTGCCCCTGCTCTGCTGATGTGTGTGCGCACATGCTATCTCTCTCTCTCAAAATAAATAAACATTAAAAAAGTGTGTATTATAAATCCTAAATCATCTACTAAAAATGACACAATACAGTAACTGGTAATAAGCCAACAAAGGGGATACAATGGGATCACACAGATATTCAGTTAATACACAAGTAAATGGAAAAAGAGGAAAAAGGGGAACAGAGAGCAAATAGTACAAATAAGTTATAGATTTAAACCTATCATGTGAGTAATCCCACTAAATGTCAATGATCCAAATATTCTCAGTTAAAAGATGGAGATTGTTAGAATGACTAAAACACCAGACCCAGTTATAGACTGTTTATAAGAAACACACTTTAAATATAAGACACAACCTCATTAGCAATTAACAAATGAAAAAAAAAAAAACTATATGCCATGCTAAGACCAGTCTAAAGAATAGTGGGATAAAGGGATACAGGAATACTGATGCATAAGGGCACTTGTACCCCAATGTTGATAGCAGCACTCTCAACAATAGCCAAATTATGGAAAGAGCCTAAATGTCCATCAACTGATGAATGGATAAAGAAATTGTGGTTTATATACACAATGGAGTACTACGTGGCAATGAGAAAGAATGAAATATGGCCCTTTGTAGCAACGTGGATGGAACTGGAGAGTGTGATGCTAAGTGAAATAAGCCATACAGAGAAAGACAGATACCATATGTTTTCACTCTTATATGGATCCTGAGAAACTTAACAGAAACCCATGGGGGAGGGGAAGGAAAAAAAAAAAGAGGTTAGAGTGGGAGAGAGCCAAAGCATAAGAGACTCTTAAAAACAGAACAAACTGGGGCACCTGGGTGGCTCAGTCGGTTAAGCGGCCGACCTCGGCTCAGGTCATGATCTCGCGGTCCGTGAGTTCAAGCCCCGCGTCGGGCTCTGTGCTGACAGCCCAGAGCCTGGAGCCTGTTTCAGATTCTGTGTCTCCCTCTCTCTGACCCTCCCCCATTCATGCTCTGTCTCTCTCTGTCTCAAAAATAAAATAAATGTTAAAAAAAAATTAAAAGAAAAAAAACAGAACAAACTGAGGGTTGATGGGGGGTGGCAGGGAGGGGAGGGTGGGTGATGGGTATTGAGGAGGGCACCTTTTGGGGTGAGCACTGGGTGTTGTATGGAAACCAATTTGACAATAAATTTCATATATTGAAAAAATAAAATAAACATTAAAAAAAAGAATAGTGGGGTAGCTGTATTTATCTCAAATAGATGCTAGAAATAAACAAACAAAAAATAGATACTGTTAGGGATAAAGAAAGTTGTTTCATAATGTAAAAAGGCCAATTAATCAAGAGGACATGACAATCTTAAATGTTAATGCACTTCATAATAACTTTGAAATAAATGACAGAATAAATAAATGAAAAGAAGAAATGTTTCAAGAAGATATAGCCAGAGATTTTAGTAGTAGACTCTTAATAACTAGTAGAATAAATAGCCAAAAAATCATTAAATATATAGAAATTTGAACAACTTTGTTAATCAACTTGTTCTAATTAGCAATTATAAACTCTTTACCCCTAAATAGCAGCATGCACAGTCTTTTCAAGTGCACAAGGAAAAGTTACCAAAGGAGGCCCTATTCTAGACTGGATTATTAAGAAAACAAATGAACAAACAAAAATTCAGCAAATATAGAAGAGGTAAAGTCATAGAGTGTATTTTCTGACCACAGTGGAATTGAATTAGAGAGAAATGACAGAAAGATAACAGGGAAATTCTAAACGCTTTGAAGAAAAACAACACTTGTAAGTAATCCAAGAGTCAAAGAGGGAATCTGAAGAGAAATCAAAATAGACATTGACCTGAATGAAAATGCACATACACGGCATGAAATTTTGTGTGCTATTACTAACAATACTTGAGAGAAATGTATAGCATTAAACATTTTTAAAATCAGAATTTAAAAAAAAGTCCCAAGTTAGTTACTTCATTTTCTACCTTAAGAGAGTAGAAAAAGAGGAAATTAAATACAGAGTAAGTAGAAAAAAGTAAATAAAAAATATCAGAATATAAATCGGCAAAAGAGAAAACAGTCCCAAAATAGCCCCCCAAAATCAATAAAACTGAAAGCTAGTTCTTTGACAAGATCAATAAAATCAATAAACTTTCGGCCAGATTTAGGAAATAAAGATAGAAGATACAAATTAGAATATCAGGAATGAGGGGCGCCTGGGTGGCGCAGTCGGTTAAGCGTCCGACTTCAGCCAGGTCACGATCTCGCGGTCCGTGAGTTCGAGCCCCGCGTCGGGCTCTGGGCTGATGGCTTGGAGCCTGGAGCCTGTTTCCGATTCTGTGTCTCCCTCTCTCTCTGCGCCTCCCCCGTTCATGCTCTGTCTCTCTCTGTCCCCAAAAAATAAATAAAAAACGTTTAAAAAAAAAAAAAAAAAAAAAGAATATCAGGAATGAAAGATCTGACATCACTACAGATATTAAAAGGTTAAGGGACTATTTTGAACAACCTTATGCTGTGAAATTTAGACTTAAAATTTTTTTTAATGTTTATTTATTTTTTGAGAGAGAGATTGACAGAGTGTGAGCAGGGGAGGGGCATTGAGAGAGAGGAAGACACAGAATCTGAAGCAGGCTCCAGGCTCTGAGCTGTCAGCCCAGAGCCTGATACGGGGCTCAAATCACAAACCGTATTACCATGACCTGAGCTGAAGTCGGGTGCTCAACCGACTGAGCCATCCAGGTGCCCCAAAATTCAGACTTTTTGAAATTATATATATATATATATATATATATATATATATATATATATATATATATATATCACAAAAAAGTGGATTTTATTCTAGGCTTGCAGACATGCTTTAACATTTGAAACTCAAATTGTAGGATTCATCATATTAACAAATTAAACAGTGTGAAACCATGTGATTATCTTAATTTATTAGAAAAGACATTTGACAAAATCCAGTATTCATTCTTGATGAAAATTTTCAGTGAAGTAAGAATAGAGGAGGGGTACCTGGGTGGCTTAGTTAAGTGTCTGACTTTGGCTTAGGTCATGATCTTATGGTTTGTGAGTTTGAGCTCCGCATTGGGCTCTCAGCTGTCAGCACAGAGCCCACTTCAGATTTTCTGTCCCTTTCTCTCTTTGCCCCTCCTCCGCTGGCTTTCTCTCTGAAAATAAATGAATAAACTTAAAAACAAGTGAAAATAGGGGAGAAATTCCTCTCTTAAAGAGCATTTATGAAAAATTTAAAGCAGCGTGCTTAATGGGGAAATACTGACTATTCTACCCCTAAGATCAGGGACAAGGCAAACAGGTCAGCTCTTAACCATTCTCTTCCACAGTGTACTAGAGGTTCTACATAGTGCAATAAAGCAAGGAAGAGAAATAAAAATACATGTGGCTTAAAAGGAAGAAGTAATCTTTGTTCATACACAGCACGAAAGACTACGTGGAAAATTTGATGGCATCTACAAAAAAAGGTACTGGAACTAATAAATGAGTGTAGCAGGTTGTAGGATACAGTATCAGTATATAGAAGTTGTATCTGTAGGGGCGCCTGGGTGGCTCAGTCGGTTAAGCCTCCGACTTCAGCTCAGGTCACGATCTCACGGTCTGTGAGTTCGAGCCCTGCGTCCGGCTCTGGGCCGATGGCTCAGAGCCTGGAGCCTGCTTCCGATTCTGTGTCTCCCTCTCTCTCTGCCCCTCCCCCGTTCATGCTCTGTCTCTCTCTGTCTCAAAAATAAATAAACGTTAAAAAAAAAGAAGTATCTGTATGTAGTAGTTTAAAAAATGGGAAATTAAAAATTTTAAATCCCATTTGTATAACATTTAGAAGATGAGTTACTTCGAGGGACAAATCTGATAAAAGATATACAAGTACCGAACTCTGTGAAATGGCTGAGGCGAAGAAGATGAGAGGACACTTATATTGATACTATGTGCATAGTTCAGAAGACTCATTTTTTAAAATTATTTATTTATTTATTTTGAGAGAGAGAGCATGAGCTGGGGAAGGCCAGAGGGATAGAGAGAGACAGAGAGAAGCCCAAGCAGGCTCCATGCTGTCAGCACAGAGCCTGACACGGGGCTCACACTCACTAACTGTGAGATCATGACCTGAGCCAAAATGAAAAGTTGAATGCTTAACAGACTGAGCCACCCAGGCATCCCGACTCTTTATTTTTAAATTGCCTGTTCTCCCCTAATTGGTCTATAGATTCAATGCAGTACCAATCAAATCACAGCAGGCTTTTTTTGGAGAAGTTCCCTAACGGATTCTAAAATTCATATTGAAATGCCCCAAATAACTTTGAAAATATATACTAATTTTCAAATAGTATACAATTGAAGTGTATACTAATATGGATGCTAAGGTGATTTCCAGACTTAATATCAAGTCCCAGTAATCAGACAGTGGTGCTATTGTTGTCTTATGAAACCTCAGTCGTCGTCAAGTTAATTGAGCTCCTACTTTCGGCTTATTGTTGTGCAAAGTGTACACAGTGCAGAAAATGGGAATATTGGCAAATAAGTTTCGAGTGTCACTAGTACTCACTAGTCTGCAAGTGCACGTGAGGTTTTAGTAAGCCTGGTCATTGGAACGTTTATGTGTAGCTCATGGGAACTGCATCTCCCAGCCATCTGTCTTCTCCAGGTATTTGGAAGACTCTGGGAGGTGTCTTACTTATGTGCAACCTCAAATCTGATCTCTTCCTGGGGAGTTCTGCTTCCCTGCCAGCATTCCCTCTGCACAAGGTCTCTGAGGTGTTAGCCAGTTTGCCTGTGTTCTGTTGGACCTCCCCTGATTCATGCTACCAGAGAACGTCCGTGTAATGTGCCACGTGAGGGGACTTTTACATGACCTCGCTGGGCTGTACTGTGTCACCTGGAATGTATGAAGCACCGCTGATAGAGTATTCACAGAATCAGTCCTAAAAGTGGGACTTCCAGCCTCTTTTTGTGGTTACTCTCCTTAAAATCAGACATTGTCTTTTATATATTTATAAATTTATATATTTACATATAAATAAATAAAGTTGCTGTTCCATGCTGCCCCCAACTCTCTCCCTCTGATCACTACCTCTTTTGCACAAGCAAAAACACATTATCTAGGCACTGTCCGTCTCATGGATATCAACTTCTGCAAATAGATTCCTTGGTGTTGTCAACCTACATGCCCAGATATGTCTGGATCACAATTTATTCTCAGCCCTGACCCACCATCCAAAGTCATTTTCTTCACATAAAACTTTCATAGGCAATCCATACCTTATAGCCTCACAATTGTAAAGCCAGTAGAAAACATAACACTCTGCCAATCTCAGAATCATGAGGATTAGGTTGTGTTTGCTAACTCTCTCCCCCTTTAAAAGACATACTGTACAAGACTTAGGAAGTGTGACTTAATGGATTTTCACTGTTATTTATTGTGTCATTTTACTGATAACATTTTGTGTTAACTGAGCTTCTTTATCTGGTGAAATATTTTTTCTAATGTTATTTATGGTGTTAATAGTATATCAATTAGGCAATAAATAGGCATATTTAATTGAGTGCCATTATGGGTTCAGTACCATGCTGTGTGAAAATGCCAGAGATCTTTAGACCCAGCCTTCCTCCCTCGTCTCTTCTCCCTCCTCCCTCTCCTCTTTCTCCCTTTCTCTCTCTCTCTCTCTCTCTCTCTCTCTCTCTATATATATATATATATATATATATATATATACACACACCTATATATATATACACACATACATACATACATATATAATATATAGTATATATACATACATATGTGGTATTTATTTATTTACATACATACATACATACATACATTATTTGGAATATATACAGTTTAAACTTTTTTTTTCTTAAAGTAAGCTCTATACCCCACTTGACCCCAAGATCAAGAGTCCCATGCTCTACCCACTGAGCCAGCCAGGTGTACCATGAAATTGGTTTTGATGTATTAAGAATTCTCAGAGGTTATAATCACTTATCTTAGTTTTTATACTTCATCAAATAAGATTTTGTTGAATACCTACAAAATGCAGCAGCATGTAAGACTGGTAAGGTCTCTGACTTGGCTTCAGGAAGAACATAGACCTCAGAAAATAATTGAGTTGAGGTAAGTGTTTTTAAAAGGGAAGAATGAGGGATCATGACATGGCAGCACATGGCAAGAGGAGCTTATCTGGGTATTTATGGAAAGTCTGACAAATCTGTCCACATTTGGTATTGGAAGCCAACATTTACTGAGCAACTATTAGGGAGGCCATACGGTGTTCCAGAGAACAGGTTGTGGCCTCAAACACAGCTGGATTTGAGTCTTGGGTCTGCTATGAATTAGATGTGAGATCTTGTTTGGGCAAGTTGACAGTCTCTTCTGAGTCAGAGTTCCTCATGAATACAGTAAATCGGTAATAGCACCAACCTGATTAGATGAGAGAATGGAGGCACATATAAAGCTTACCCAGCACCTGATTCAGTGCGAGCTTTTAATACAGGAGAGTTAGAATTTCTCGCAGGAAGCACTCAGCGGATGCAGGTTCTTGCTGCTGTTGTTATTACTGAGGTGCTTTCTACTCATAACCATAAAGTAGGGCTTCTATTTTCCCCAGTTTATAGATGAGGACACTGAGGTTCTAGAGAGTTGAAATAACCTGACCATGAACACATACCTAGGAGGCAGCCAAGTTGATGTCAAAGCCCCCCTTTCCCTTCATTGCATAGTTTATTTACTTCCTATAGGTTCATCCCCTGGCGTCTCTTAATCAGTATATTGGGGGTAACAAGTCTAAGTGACCTCATTGAATAATGAGCCTACAGAGTTGCAGTGTACAAATTCTTGTTTAAGGATAACAGTGAGTTGGAAAGTTTTCCGTTGTCAACAGAACAGCCTTATGATTAAAATCACTGAAGAATGCAATGTAAAATGTTTTCATTTCCTCTTGCTTTCTGTCTCTCTTGGAATAATAGTCAGCAGGAAACACATTTCTGAAAGACTTCTCTTTCTCTACATCCTCAGAATATAATAAGGACCAAGCTAACTATCTCTGGCTGTTGGGAGTTAGTAGACACAGAAATGAAAAGAAGGTGCTCTCAGAGTTTTATGAATTTTTCTCTCTAACAGTCTTGGGTTGGAAGGACATCTTTGAAATTGATGTAGCTATCACCCAGGGGCTAACATTAAGATTTCAGTAGAGGTGTATAGGGTTATGATCTTTCTGTTACTGTCAGAACTGCATCTGTTGTATTTGCATTGAGTGGTGTGCTGGATAAAGCCAAACGGGATCCAGGAGAAGGAAAAAAAATAACAAAACCTATTGAATCATGGGCTCTACCAGAGGGCATTTGTTAAAGGTAAATTTATCAATAGCTGTTAAGTCATTTGTATTGAATAATTCTCATAGCCTCACGGCTCTTCTTGGTTTTAATAATGGGTCGGAGAGAGGAGCTGGTGATGGATGTGATATTATGGCATTTTGGCACTTAATTGCATCTGAGCCTTAAAATAGCAGCAGGAGCTAAAACTGGGCTGGCTCAAGCATAGTTGATGTTTGCAGACTACTAAAACACTCTTTTTTAACTCAAATTTGGTGTTTCTTGACATACGTTGCTTGCTATTGTGTTAACAGCAGTTTATTAGAGATAGGTGAACATTAAAATTACCTGGTGACCAGAGTATGGTATCTGAAGGTATACCTTCTCCATCACTGTAAGAGAGATAGATATAGTAATAGATACAGAAAGTCGTATCTTCAGTGATGCTGGACATAAACATTCATTCATTCAGACATCATTTATTTATGCATTGGGGATAGGGTGGTATGTGAGAGATAGGCCTTTGCCTTCATGGACTAATTATTTCACGGTCAGCAATTCTAAGTGAAATGGTTATAGAGTCACTAGCTGGATAAAGTACTGTGAAAGTAGAGTACATAGCACTCCCTCTGTCACCTGAATTGGGAATTTATTTGTCTTGGACTGCAGGAAATGTTTGGAGAAAGCCAAAAATAGTGTTTTATTTCCTTAGTCCATTGGTTATCACTGGCTTACTACTTAACATGTCTGAGCTGATAAAGCCAGGAGAGGCCATCCTGGATGTTGAAACTGGACCCTTTGCTACCCCATGATCGTATGAAGAATTGGTGATTATCGTAATGCACTTGTTATTATTTTCATAACAAAGCTGTCTCCGACCAGGTATAATCTTAGGCTTACATAATTGAATTTTAGATGCTACTGGTTTATATGAAATTTCCACGGGTGCCAGCATGAGTCCAGGATTTAGCAAACAATATTTTTAATTGAGATTTTATGTCCTTGCCCTCAAATCAAACACTTTAATAGGATCCCAGTTGGAATAGGTGACTCAGTAACAAGTTACCACTGCTTTCAACATCAGAAAGGTGTTAATTTCTCCACCTCCTGCTGAGCGTCCATCTACTCCAGTGACCCACTGCCTGCATCTACCATAAAACCAGTGTTTTGCATTCCATTATGTTCAAAGCATAGCCTTAGTAATCTGCATATTTCTTGCAAGATGTGCTGGCTCCATTCCACCAGAAAACACTAAGATGGAAAAGTATTAAAAATATTGATTTGTCATCTATAACATTGAAGTGATAGATTGAAATGAAATTTGGATGCACTCCAAACCTCCAATAACTTTGACATTATTGGATGAAATAGAATGATCTCAGTCTAATTAATGTGCTACGTACACGTGAGAGAAGCCAGGAGGATGGAACAAGAAATTTGCCACAAATTTTCACCAGTTTTTCGGTGGGGTGGAATTTGTGCAAATTTCAAAGTTTATTAACTATTTCGTAGTATTAGGAAAGTAGTGCCATAAAAATACAAATGTTAAACCTAAGTTAATATCATCCATGCTAAAGTAGATAGGGCGGATGGTAATAATGCCTAAAATTTTCTTGGGAATGCACCAAAAGCAGAAGTTGTTGGATGAATAGAGGGATGGGCAGATGGGAAGATCTGGGGTAGAGCAATTAGAGTAAAATACTAATAGAGCATAGGTGGTGGGTGTATGGGTGTTTGCTATAAAGTTATTTCAACTTGGCTGCAGGTTGGAATGTTTTCATAATAAAATATTGGGAAAATACAGTACAAACATGATCAACCACATTGATAGGCTCATTGAGTTAAAAAATGTGTGCTTGCCTTTTGCATTCACCCTTACACTCGGGGATGCTTGAGGAACCCCATGTGTACCAGGATCATCCTGCTGTCACCCCACGTCTCCCCTTCTCTCTTGCCCCATGTCTTGTTGACTGTTTGCTTCTTCTCTTTGAATTTTTCTCCTATCTGCCTTGATAGACACAATGCAGTTTGGTCCTCTTCATCGACTCCCACAAGCAAAAGAAGCAACAGACCAAAAGGGAGAAACAGCAATGCATTTCTTATCTCCCTTTTATTCCCTACGTCCTACACTGAGCCTGCCTGCCTGCCTCCTCCTCGCTCTTTTCTCGTGTCAAAGTTAGTAGAGCAATTCTGGCCTCGTTGGATTTATGCGGCTCAGAGTGAGAGAATGCTGCCACCGCCGAGGCTTGCTGTCTGCTCTACATTGATTGAGCTTCCTGGGCTTGAGGGATTTTTGCCGAGCTGAGTTTTACGGTTGATATGCTCTCGGTCATTTGTCATAAAATCATTCCAACCAAGCTGTTTACTGGTTTGAATGCTTAATTACTAAAGGAGAAGAGAATAGCTCCTTTTGGAGCTGGGTACTCATTTGGATGCCTTCTACGAGCTCACTTATCATCTAGTACCCAATGATTGCTGGGTAGTTTGTACAATATACATACCACCCTCCAGAATAAAAAAAATAATAAAGGCACCCACGAGTTTACCTAAATATTCTGAGATGTGTGAACACAGATCATTTCACCTCTTACCATCATAGTATTTTCTTTTGAATATAAATTGATCGCAAAACTCAGCACTCGGGCAGCTAAAGCTGTGCAAGTTCTCTGCTCTAGGTTTCAGATCAGAATGTTCACCTGGTTTATTTAGATTAATTTCCAGAAATGCTTTGCTGACTCCCTCCGACTTAATATACTCAATTGGAATTGCGTAATGGTGCTGGATATAATTATCTCCCTGAAAAAAATAAAAAGTTCATCTATATTGGAGTCAAATTTATTTGTGAATGCAAAGCCGTCTTGGGAATAACATTGCAAAACCTGTAGTCAAGGATTTAGTGTCTGAAGTCCTTTTCTTGTGGTTTATTTATAATTTCAGCTCTTCTTTTCCATCAGGAAAATTAAAATGCTCTCTGTGCACCACCGCCCACTGCCCCCTTCTCAACATTAACCCCCACATACAATTTCCTGCTACAAATTGGCCTCAATTATCTTTTGTCATTGGTTGCATTACCATTGAATATTTATGGAATGTGTTTTTATATATGAGATGCTTTTGGAGAAGTGAAAGGGAGGGGGAGAGAGAGGCAGACAGGGAGACAGAGGCAGAGGGAAAGGGAGGGAGAGGGAGAGAGAGAGAGTGAGAGAGAGAGGGAGGAGGGGGATCAGGAAATGGAATGTTTTAATGCCAAAATAACCTGTCAGAACACCTTAAATATTTACCACAGTTTTGATGTTTCATTTATCTCTGTCAGCAGGGCATTGTATTGTTTCAATTTTTTATCATGGAGTACTGTGGCTCTTTTTACTGGAAGGAATTAGAACTTAAAAAAAAAAACCAAACTTTTAATCACTTCGCTGTAAATATAATACAGGAGGATTTTTCTCTTGTGGTGTTATTTTCCCGTTATTAAAAACAACTGCTTGTCACTCCTTCTTCAAGCTTCTCCCCCTCCCTTCTTTTAACTATTGCCCTTATTCGCGGCTATTATACTTAAAGTAATCTGGATTCTTTCAGAGCTGCCAAAAGGTGAAATTGACTTTTTGAGAATGTATTGCTGAAAACTGCAGCCGATGCACTTTCCCCAAGTAGAAACATCCTGTGTGTTAAGACCTAGAGGGACAATTTACAGCCAGTTTCAAATTGGTAGCTGAGGTCAATAAGTGCCCACTCCTGCAATCGTATCAGCCTTGTTGGGATGACAGTGTGCAAGGAGGTGCTTCCTAGGCGGCTGCCACTGGGGACCTGGCCACCTCCTGTGACAGCACACTCCCTTTGCAAATTTTATTTACTTTGTCATTCACAGTAGAAATCTTCCAAAATTATTTTTCAATAATTATAAATAATGTATTAACATTTACGTATCAGAAGTTTTATGTAATAATCACAATGTCCCAGGGTGCCTGGGTAACTCGGTCGGTTAACTGTCCTACTTCGGCTCAGGTCATGATCTCACAGTTTGTGAGTTTGAGCCCCGTGTCGAGCTCTGTGCTGACAGCTCAGAGCCTGGAGCCTGCGTCGGATTCTGTGTCTCCCTCTTTCTTTGCCCGTCCCCTGCTCGCACTCTGTCTCTGTCTCTCAAAAATAAACAAACACATTAACAACTTAAAAAAAATTACAACGTCCTGAGTTTATTGGTTCTTTGTCCTGTGCCTTTAACATGAACGATCACTCTGAACCCTGCAAACTGCTCTTCATGTTACCAGTGAGAAAAACCGGGGGTTAGGAAATTTGGTAGTAAACCCATGTAAGTACATCTGGATCCATGATTTGAAACTATGTGGTTTAACTTCAGATACTACACTCCTCCCCGTGTCTTGTGAGTTTTGAGAACCAAGATAATTTGGCGTTATTGAGATATTGGAAAGCTACCATCAGCATCAGCCCTCCACTTGCTTTGTTAGTGGAGACTAGAGATGATTTAGTGTAAAATGTCCCAATAAAAATTTTCCCCAAAGCATATGTAAACCACAACATAATAGATTTATCAAAGTAGCAGAATGCTGTTATGTTCAAAAGATTAACCAGACTGAAGTTATTTGTCATAGCAACGGGTGCCGTAGTTGACAAATTACAGTTGAACCCAGTTTGTAGCAAAATGTTAGGCAGAGCCTTGGCACTGATGAATTGACGTAAGAGTCCAGACTGGAATATATCAGAGCAATTTAAATATTCAGAACAGACTGTAACCATGTTCCCAAACACCTGCAAACCACACCAGGCCACCAGTGCCACACATCCTTGATTCTCAAGTGGATCAGCAGCAAGATACACCATCGATTTGCTAATTTTTAATTGAAAAGAAATTCTACATGAAATGCTTCCATCATTTGTCAGGGAGCCTGATTACAGATACTTTAAAACTTGTGGGAGGGGGTAAGAAGTGGCGTCATCTTAGTGATAAGGGGAAAAAAGTTAATTCTGGGTAGTGTATTTTACCCTAATGAGATAAGAAAGCTTTTCCTAATAACGTGTATGGACTGAAAAAGGTAATGGGTTCTAAGGGAGGAGAGGGAAAGAACTTATGCTCCTTTGACCTGGAAATGGATCTTTAATTTGTATCTCTCTGGACAGTGAGTTGATTGCATTGTCACAAGAGTAGATCTTCTCTTTGCTCCTGGTTAAGGCTTCTGTTAGGAAACAAGGAGCGTGCTTAGAGTCTCCCGGAAGGAAGTGGAAATGTAGTAGAGTCCCTGGAACTCCGTGTTACCTATCTCTGTCTTGCCAATTCATCCTCTCCACCACCGACTTCATTTCGAGGTCTGTCGGCCCTGCGTGAGCATGTGCCTTTGTAGTTTCTGCCCACCTGACAGTTGCCATCATTCCCATTGTTGGGGTGTGGGTCCCAATATTTCTGTGGCTGGGTTTCTTCTTTTATGTACAGGGTCTTATTTAGATCCATTATCTGTTTTACTTTATCTTTTTGCCTTGTCTTAAATGTAAGCTCTGACGATAGCCTTTAATAGACTTAACATGCACATTCCCTTTCCTTGACTGAATTTATGTTGAAGAAATAATCATGAACGTGTGCAAAGGTTTGGCTGTGATGATGTATGTGCATTACTGAGTTGTCCATAATAGCAAAAACTGAAAATTACCCAGATGGTCTGTAACAGAAAATTGATTAAATCAATGACACTACACTAGAATCCGCATTCATTTATTTATTCCTCATCTAACAAAGAGTAGCTGAGAAGGTACTTGTGGAGTTTTGTGAACGTGTAGCCTTCACGTTCATGAAAAGTGATATGATGGAAGAATCGTCAATAGCACAGAAAAGTCTGGCTAAAGGGAAGGCCAAACTCAGTGTGATCTTATTTTCACTAAAACAGAAAAGGATAGTAGGAATCTGTTAAGAAAAAATATATATACATACTCTAAAATGATAAGAGTTGTTTTCTTTGATTTGTTGGGTCTTTATCCTCTAAATGGCCCAAATTAACGCTTCATGTCTTTAAGCAGAAAACAAATTGCAAACATTTTTAAAAGGCAGTTGTTTTTGGAGGCTAGAGGAGAGCATTACACCCTGCTAAAATATTCGTTTCTAGTTTTCTGTTACATATCCAAGCAGAGGGAAAGTCAATATATTTTTTAAGACTTTATTTTTTTTAGGTTTAAGTTGTGTAGTTTAAACCTGCATTTTCAATTTTAGATTCATAGCACAATTAAAAGTTCTCATATACCTCCTGCCCACACATCCTAGCCCTCTGACCCCATTACCAAAATCCCCTACAGAGTGGGACATTTGTTGCAATCGAGGCACCTACATTGATTGACATCATCATCACCCAAAGTCCATAGTTTACATTAGTGATCGTTCTTGGTGTTGTACATTTTGTGGGTTAACACAACTGTGTAATGACATATGTCCATCATTATCATCTCATAGAAGGTATTTTTACTACCCTAAAACTCCTGTGTTCTGCTGATTCACCTCCCCCTGCCCCCCAGTCCTCTTACCCCCACAACCACTGATCTTTTGACTCTCTCCATACTTTTGCCCTCAAGATGGTTCTAATCTTTTTTTTTCTTAAGATAAATGGAAGGTTTTGATAAATTGCCTGTCTTTTGACTCTTGCTATTATAACCAGTGATATTTTGAAACTGAGGAAATGCATACAGTTGAAAAAAATACTTTAAAAAAAAACAATGATAGCAATGGTCATCCTGGACTGGGTGGTATGTGACAAGGTAGGTAATCAATGGTCTTGGAAGGAATTATTAGTTTCCTTGATAAGTTAATCTTTAATAGAGTTCCACATTGGCTTACCGCAACCATGGTCTTCTTGACTGATTTAGGTAAAACTAAATAAGATCATGCATTGGAATAGAGAATAAAATCTCTTTTCTGCAAGGTTTGTGTTTAGGTTATAAAAATAATTGGAGGGGAGGCGTTTAGGTCAAGTCCCAGCCTTGGTGCAAGGTTCAGAGATGACTATAGTCACTTAGTTGCATAGATGAGAGTCAGATTCCTCCTGGATATAATACTAACAGTGTGTGGTCCCTGAAACAGACCTGCCTTAAGCCACACCCCCTTCAAGATTTGATTTTAATGCATATGTCTTCCTAGCTCTCTCTGTACATAAAAGTTGACTTGCCATCTTTTCAATTAATAAGAAAATACCAAACAGAGCATTAAAGTTTACAGCTTCACATTTTTGAATTAAATTATCTATTGATTAGTTAGGGGCTATTATTAAAAATCAGCACAACTACGTCTGACAATGTCTTAAAAATATTCATCATGACTTTGATCAAATTGTAAATGGTGGATCTGCACTTTATTTTAGAGGTAAAGGAGGCAAATGAGCAATAAATTTGCAGCCTAGGTAATTGGGGGAAAAGTAATCTATTTAATCAGTCCCAAGAGCTGGGTGATTCAGAGAACTGACATTGGAATAATTGATGAAAATATTTTTGTCTGAAAAGATCATTTATATATGTTTAAGAAAATATTCTAAAGCAGACTCAGTTCTGGCATTTGCATGTCTTATGCTAAATTGGGTTTACTTTTCAAGTCTATGCATAAGGTGATGGTTTTCTTCTGTCTTCTTTCCCCTACTATTATACTATCCATATGCTAATCACTCAGAGCACTGATACCATTCCTTATAACCAGATACCTCCTTTCCCACTCAAGTCCTACCTCACCCCAACTTCTAGACTGAAGCTCATTTGTCTCTGACTTTTATTTGCAACCACAGGCCACTTACTCCACCCATCCTATCTTTGCCTCAAGCTCTACAATTCTCATAGCCACTGAGATGCAGTATTGTGTAAAAGTTAAAAGAAGAGGTTTGGAGCCTGAAGTCCAAATCTGGTTCTTTCTCCTGCTAGCCAACTAACTTTGGAAGAGTAACTTAGCTTTCTGGACATCTCTTTTCTCCTTTGTAAAATGTGGGTCACAATAAATAAAAATTGCATAGGGTTGTAGTTAGAATTAGACAAAGTAACACTAAAAGAACAATTTGCAAGGAAGCGACTACACAATGAGTGATGGATTATACTTTTATTGCTGTTTGGAATCCTGATTTCTAATAGAAATGCTGAACTTTTATCTTCAGTAAACTGGCAATTTGTTAATATTGTGTTTTTCATCACAAATGTCTAGCAAGCCTTACTAATGCACTTGAAGCTAAATATTAGTTAATAGTACTTGAGTGAACATAATGCCATCGACAATGGAATCATAAGTCACTTGACCATAAAAACATAAGAAACGGTTTGGATTTTTGGATTAACTCATGGCTCACCATACAGACTCTTGCAATTTATCCTCCTACAATAACTTTAAGGACTGAAATCCTAGGTTGCCATGTTGAATTCTCTTCAAAGAATATTAGAGGTAGAAGAAACTGTAAAAATCATCTCACCAAGCTTCAGTCCCCATAACAGAGCTTCAATCAACTTCATAATAAATAATATATTTTGGGTTTTTGTGATTTGCCACATAGTAGGTTGGATTCTAGAGATGCAAACTGTGTAAGAAAGACTGTGACCTCATGGGACTAGTGAGGTATACACACAAGTAAACAAGCTATTGCAAAATAAAAAACAAGTGTTCCCAGGGTCATAGCTGCCTTGGAAAGATAGAGAAGAGTGCACCTTCTTGCCTGGGATGGGTGTGAAGTGAGTCTAAGAAAAAAATTCCTGAAAAAAAAGTGACATCTAAGCTGACACCTGAAGGACAAGTAGGAGTTCACCAGTGAAGGTGGGGGAAGAGGGGAAAAATAGTTCTTCAGCACACACAGATGTGCAAATAGAAAGTGTCAGATGGACTGTCCACACTCACCCAACAGGTATTTATGGATACCCTAACATATGCCAGGGCTGTGTTTTGAGGACTTACTGAGATGTCATATCTATCTCTCCCCTACCCCTAAATTGAACTTCTTTAGGGGAGAAACTGTTCTTTTTATCTTTGTTAACTTAAAGCCCTCAGCTCAATGTTTATCACCTGGAAGTGTTCAATAACTGTTAGTTGAAGAAATGAATTAATCAATAGATGGTTTATCACAATTGGCTCTTGTTAGTGAGAAGCGAAGTCGTTGGTAAAACCATTGGCCCAGGCGGGTCCATAGTAGAGAGCTATATAGCAGCACATCACTAGTGATCACCCTCATGGTGGAGAACAATGTGTTCAATCAACAAACTTTGGCACTGCCATTCAACCAGCAAACAGTATCCTTATCTATCCCCAACACCTCCCTTATTCATGGAGGTTTTACACATACAATGGCAGATACAGGATTTCTGGCCTCTAGCCTGATTGACTTGGGATTCTAGCAACAGAGGAAATGGGTTTAGCTTGGGATAGCTTTCTTAGTAAACAAACTGTAGGCGACCACTAGTTATCAATGGCCATTTTCTGTTTCAATGCCTTCCCAATCATGTATTTCATTTTCTCTTCTGCTCTTCATCCAAGTATCAGGTCTATTTTAGAGTGTACTTTTTACTGGAATGTTTCCCCATTTTAGCCTGGCAGTACCTTTATCATTTTAGAAACACCTGACAGGTTGTGAGCAGATATTAAATGTTTAAATATGTGTACACCAAAATGTATGAGAATAGAAAATTATCTTTTGACATATTTTAACAATATCTTTGGGAATTTGTGCGTTTAATTTGTATATTTGAGTGCCTGGTATGGGAAAGAACCTGTGCTAAGTGTTTGGTTACATCCTATGGTTTCAAATATTAATGAGAACTGAACAAACATGAATCTGGAAGTTTCTTTACAGTGGCCATCAGAAGAATGAGGTAGCAGGATGGTCTGAAGGGTGATAAACTATACTTAGTTGACCTTATTAATCACTTATAATGGGATCTGAAATATATATGCATCTTTCCTGCCTCTCATGCTTTGCCTTTGGAGAGAGAAAGGTGGGAGTTCTTTAGTCAGCCTAAGTTCTGGCTCTGCTAAAAGTCCTTCCTGGGAGCATCTTAAGTCTTTATCTTATTTTTTATGGACCTAGAGTACAAATTAAGCAGGCCAGAAGAGCATTTGAGGTCACCTCCTATTGTCCTGGCTGTGCACAAATGATCTAGCACAGCAGTTTTGGAAATGTCCCACCCTAGTGGCAAAACTCAAAATCCTTTCTCTAAGTCCTGTTTCCTAATAGAAAACAGACCAACCCCTGATGATCCATTAGTTCTGTTTCTGGCAGGTAGGGAAGGACAGCTTGGTGAACACTATCCTGCAGTCTTGATTCTAGCTTTCTTTATCTGCCCACTCATCCCGCAAATATTTATTAGATGTTCACTCAGCAGTGGGACAACAGGAAGTGGAACAGGCATGGTCCCTGCCCCCATGGAACTTACATTCCCCTTGGAAATGGCAGGGGGGGAAAGAGTAAACAAAATAACTAGAGATTAGAAGTATTATACATAAATGAATAGAGTATGTGATGGAGAATAATGTGTGTCAGCCAGGATGATCAGAACATGTCTTCTTCATCAAACATGAAGTTTATGAGGAAACCTGTAGCATGGGAAGAAGTCTGGGGCATGCGCTCTAGGCTGATAGGAGAGCAGGTACAAAGAGACTGCAGCTCAGAATTACACCTGTAGTGGTAAAACATGGAGACTAGGGAGGTAACACTGAATGCTGGAGGGACACACAGAGACCCAAGCTTTTGGACTTTGTTCCAAGTATCACATATACTTCAACTCAACTTTGCACACAGCAAAATTCATTCTGTCAACCACTGGAAATGAAATACATACAGAGCAAGAATTACTTGTCAGAATTCTATGTGTAACTGTTTCTCATTATTGCAAAATTTTGGATGGAAAAAAAGAAACAAAGAAATAGAGCCTTTCAATGCAACTAGCATTTGATTTAGTTAACCTTTCATCGTGTTTGCTTTTGTATATGCTCTTTGTCTCCTTTTGACAGAGAAAAGAAAGAATTCTTCCTGGTTTTTGTTTGTTTGTTTGTTTGTTTGTTTGTTTAGAGAAAAGCATTGCTTTTCCTACCTGAGCGTTTGTTTGTCTGTTGTTTTTAATCATAATGGTTATCATAACATCCATGGCCTGTAGGGACTTTTCATGGTCATTTTGCCTTTCCTACCCCAGTCAGATGTCCTATTTTATTTTATTTTAAATTTGGTGTGTGTAGCAGGAGGAAGCTTCTAGAATAGCACAGTCTAGTAGAACTTTCTGCAATGACGGCGCTGTCCAATAAAGTACCCACTAACCACATGTGATTGCTGAGCATTTGAACTCAAGCTAGTGCTACCAAGGGACTGAATTTTAAATGTTATCTAATTTTGATTACTTCAATTTAAATGTCCACATGTGGCTAGTAGCTATTATCTGGGACAGCACATCTCTAGAGCCTCTTTTGAATGTCCTCCTGGTGTTTCAGCAGAATTCACAATTGGAATTCACACAAATGGTGGTCTTCATGAAGGAAGGATTTGGGTTAGCACAAATGAATTCTGCTTATGATAAGGACTTTTTACAACGTAATTCTTATTTTCATTTTTCTAGCATCCTTTTCTTCTTCTGGTTGTATAGTTCTTCTTTCCTTAGGGAGCCACCTCGTTCCCATTACTCCCCCTGCCCCCATGCTTGCAGGGCACTGACTCTGTGCCTAGTGTTCTAGTTGGGTGTGTTACCTAATCCTGTCCAATTAGCAAACCTCCATATCCCAGTCATAAGGATTGGCTAGGAGATGAGCATATGACCCAAGTCCAACCAATGAGACTCAATTTCAGAAGGATTGTTGGTAACCAACCCAGAATGTTGAGATGGGAATTGCTGGTTGTTTCTGAGTTCCCCTGAAGGCTGAGTGCCCGGCCCCTAAAACTAGCTCAGCCAAAATCCACTTATCCTTACATTTTTAACTCATAGGAACTGTAACATTCCTTTTTTTCCCTTAAGCCAGTTGGAGTGTTTTATTTGAAACCCCTCCAGAAAAGTTCTGATGAATAAAATAAGTGATGGCAGTATACGGAAAGCAGTATGACATTCGTGAGAAAAATGAGTTTCTTAAGTTCCACAGTAGTGATGTGCAAGGAATTGTGCTAGGGCACTGGACATGGGCAGCAGTACAGACAGTGGAAAATAATATTGTCAAGGAGCTAATGGATTTCCTTCCTTAGTTATTTAGGTGGAATGTGAATCTGCCAACAGAGGGTGTTACATTTGCTTCCTACAAAGATTGAAAATGCTACAACCCCATCATTGATGAAAACTAAGTTGGGGCTAAGATTGAGATCAGAATAAGATATTCTTGGAATTAAAAACAAAACAAAACAAAACAACAACCAGAATAAGCAAAGTTAGTATGTTTTTAAAACAGTGTAGATGTTATTCTGGATCTGCCTAAGTGGGACAGGAGAGGTAAACTCTTTTAGAAAAGAAAGTTACTATCAAAATATTCTCCAAACTTGCTTCATTTTAGTCTTGTGAGAGGAATATTGAATGTGTGATTGTGAATTTGTGCGCGCGTGCGCGCGCGTGTGTGTGTGTACACGTGTCCACATTTTTGTGGTTTTCTGTCTCATCTCCCTGCCACTGGGGCATGCTTCCTTGGTCATTTCTGGGTACTGGCACATTGACTCAGTGATAATTGCTAAATTAAACCCCCAAGTCACCCTCAGGAATTTTGTCTTTAATATGAAATACATATGTGTGTTTGTTAAGCAGTCATCTGCCTGCTCTTGGCACAGTTTCAGACGACTGGGAGTCCTTTTCTTGAAATGCTTCAAGTTCTGTCTTGTACTGGCACTGTCATTAAAAATTAGCTGTAAGTGGAACTGTTAACACATTTTCCATCATTTATCTGTGCCCAAAACATACCTTACCATGGCCAGCCATAATTCAAAGTATGGGGCATGAGAGATTACTGGAGTATTCCCCAGTGGTGCATATCCCGTCTTTTTCCTGTTAGTAGTACTTAGTGACTTAGGCCACTCAGGTTCTCAGAAGTCTTCAGCCCTAGTGTTCTACCATTTTCAGTGGTAACTCAAGATGCACTGTCCTCCTGACCAGGTGTGGGGGCATGTGGGACACAGTGTTGCTATTTTCCTTCCCTTCTCTGCTATGGGGCAATGCAGTCTATTTGTAACTTCAAGAAATTGGTCTTTCCCAAAGAACATCTGTCCTGATTTAATAAAAAATGGTCCTTCAGGATACATACTGAATTGTTAGCAGCAGATGTCCCTGGAGTCTTGAATAGGTTTGCAGAAAGAGAGAAAATGAGGACTTCATTTCACTCTTTTTTTTGACAATAGACTTTATAATTTTTAAAACAATGAAGCGTGTTATTTAAAAGCATTTTCAAAGTCCCCCCCTCCTTCTAGGGTGGATGGGTTAATTTTTTTCCATTAAAAATACGAATGTTCCAAGAAAATCAAATGTATGTAGGAAGGTAAAACTCTCCTTCCATCCCACACAAGTCTTTTAAATGTTCTTCACCTTCTGGAACAATCTTCTATACGTAGTATCCATTTTCTATATTATGACAAACATATTTAGAGATAGTGGGTATGTATATCTAATAGAAAAGGATAGATGAGTAACTGTGTTCATACATATTTATGTAATAAATATTTTCAAACACGTAACATTTTGTTGAAATATGACCTCTCAACATAGTACATGTATAGATAGATATGTATATGCATAGATATATACATGTACATACATTATACATATATGCACATATATACATATATGTATTGTTTTGTTTTCTTTTTCCATTTCACATTATATCATGATTGTTTTCCATGTTGTACACATTCATCTGAAACACTCTTTCTAGCAATAGCCCAGCATTCAATAGTATGCATGGTTGTGTCTAAATAGTTCCCTCAATCCTCTATTAATGAATGTTGGACTTTTTCCCAATGTTTTTGCTTGTTGCTGGCAGTGCGACAGCAGCTTCCTGGTTCGTACTGCAAGAGTCCTCTATGGTATCCCCAGTTTATGACGATTGCTTCTGACTTGCAGTTATCAGTGCATATTCCATAGCCCTCTCTGCTAATAGCCCTCCTGAAATAAGACGGGCTCATGTGGTCTGGTCTCTGCTGAGGATTTGTGATTTGTATGCTAGCATAACAAAGGGATGAAATGTGTTTTAAATGCATCTACAGATAATGGGAAGTGTCTGGCCAGGAATGATGCTGCAAAACACGTTCTGAGGATGCTCACCTCCAGTTTGAAGCTGATTTCTTTGGAGTGACTTGAAATCAAAGTTCAAGTTCTTTCTCATAAGTCTGTTATTTGGAGGGAGGTTTCATGAAACATTCTTATTTATCTTATGCCTTCCGGGCACAGGCCTTTTATGAGATGGGTATTTTTAAAGAACAACTTTATTCTTGCGAGAGTTGACAGGACTTTTAATGAGGAAAGAAAT
The DNA here is from genome assembly GCF_028018385.1 of Neofelis nebulosa. Classification (NCBI taxonomy): domain Eukaryota; kingdom Metazoa; phylum Chordata; class Mammalia; order Carnivora; family Felidae; genus Neofelis; species Neofelis nebulosa. Next base: position 39,678,826 of record NC_080799.1, on the reverse strand, counting down.
TAGAAACCGGAGCTGGAGGCAACATGGTTAGTAAAAAGAAAAGGGAAACGAGAGAAAAATCCAGTTTAAATGCACTTCAAAATGGTTGTTACTGTAAATATTCTTGTATATATCCATTCATAATTCTAGGTGAGAAAAACAGGGCAGCTCTTAGCTTTTCTTATCAGGCAAATGATTGTCACTTCTGAACATGCCCCTTATTTTACTTAAACTTGCACAATTCTGTATCAATTGAAATTGTGCAAATAAAATAATGTATTTAATGTTCTAGAACAAGGGTTGGCCAACCGTGGCCTTTGGGATAAATCCAGCCTCCCACCCCCGCCCCCCCACCCCCACCTTCCCGGCCTGTTTTTGTAATGAAGTTTTATTGGAATGCAATCATGTATGGATTGCCTGCCTGGGCAGGCTGATTTTGTACCACAGTGGCAGAAATAAATAGTAATACAGCCCCTCCAAACCTATGTCTTTAGTATCTGGCCCTTTCCAGAAAAAAATTTGTCCACCTAGATAATCTCACATGTGGAGGGGCAAAAAAATCAGTCCTTAATAGGAGGCCTCAGAACCGCCAGGAGGTTCTTTCCCTGCCTGACAGCAAGATGCAAATGAGAGAAGGTGCAAGACTGAGCCACATATGCTCAATTCTTTTTCCCATATCCCTGGCCAAGAAAATTACTCTGTCTTTAATGGGAAGGGAATGAGCACAGGAGAAAGACCCGATTCTGAATAATAGGGCTGAATCTACAAGAGATAATGCAGCAAGGTAGTTAGTGATCTAGAAAAATCATGTAGTTAGGTCTGGGAATTACCTCCTGTTATGGGCTGAATTGTGTCCCCCCAGATTTCCCATGTTGAAGCACTAACCCTCAGTACCTCAGAATGTGACTGTATTTGGGGATGAGGTCTTTATAAAAAGTAATTAAGTTAAAATGAGGTCACTAAGGTGGGCCCTAAACCAATATGACTTGTGTCCTTACAAAATGACATCAGGGCACAGACAAACACACAGGGAAAACCATGTCACGTCTCAGGGAGAAGTCTGCAAGCCAAACAACCCTGCCTATACCTTGATCTCAGACTTTTGACCTCCCCAAACTATGAGAAAATACATTTCTGTTGTTTAAGCCACCTAGTCTGTGGTACTTGGTTACAGTAGTTGGAGCAAACTAATACCCCACACTTAAGTCTAGCACACCGCCTGCTTAGGTAGGATATAACTCTTGCCATAATGCAGTGGTCTTTCTGTGTGTAAGTCAGCAGTTTTCAAGTGGGCACAGTTTTGCCTCCTTGGGGACATTTGGTAATGTCTAGAAACATTTTTGATTGTCATAGCTGGAGGAGGGGGTGGGGTATACTACTCATATCTGGTGGATAGAGGCCAGGGGTGCTGCTAAGCATCCTATAATACACAGGGCAGCCCCTGATAACCAAGAATTACCTGGCCTAACCCATCCATTGTGCCAACGTTGAGAAATCCTGGAGTAGCAGAAGACACAACTCTATTCCTCCCCCCTACTTGCTTCCCTCGTAGACATTCGGTGTTCTTTGGAAATGCTAGAAGAGGTTAACCCTACACTGAGCAATGTGTATAATGTCCACATAGGATCATCAAAATAATTTAAATGAAAAGAGTTCCTTCAGCCATTGGATCTTGGCAGTAAATTTCTGCTAAATACACTCTGGAAAAATTGTTAGGTGCTGCATGATTTCTGGGACACGGACTTTGGGTTTCCTGAGGGCCGGTCTTCCTTTCAATGCTGTTAACTTCTCCAAGTTTTCAGCCTATGGGTGGTGCTGGCGTGGGCACAGAGTAATGAATGATGGATGGATGGTGGGCCTCCCAGGTAGAAGTGGGCTTGTGGGAAGCTTTCCTTAATATCATATTTTATATACAACTGTGGGTCAGGGTGGGCTGTGGGTATGCAGTGCCTGACCCTAGTGCAAGGGTGGGAGATCGATCGTGCTGAAACAGTGAGCCGTCCAAATGATTTATTTATGCAGCACTGCCTCTCCCAGCTTCTTTGGAGGCGGGCACAGACGGGTTTGTGCATGTGTGTGTGTATGCACGTGCATTTGTGTGTATGTGTGCAAGTGTACGTGCATGTGTGTCCTCCCATGATGCTCCCAGTTTCAACTGAGCCTATAATTAGCTCCTCAGAGACCAGATAATTATACTTTGCTTTTTCTACCTGTAAATGCTCATTTGGCTTTCTGATTTCTTGTTAATTTCCTAGCTTTAAACCACCCAGTATTGGGCTTTTGGCAAAATATCAAGTTATTAGAACAAAGAATGGTACTCTGGGAAGACAGTTGAAAGATTCCAGAGTCTCTGTGGCTGAGACTGGGCATTGTTTACTGCCTAAATTTGAGAAGAAGCTTTTGAGGGATTATTTTTGAATGTATCTGCTCTATCCTTTCCCAGCTAAAATGATGTCTTTCCAAGGAAATATCAGAATGTAGTAGTCATTAGGTTCTGGACATTTCAAATCTGGTAGAGTACATGACATAACAAATTGAACTCTTGCATTCTGTGGTAGAGATCAAAATCCATACAACTAGGACCTTAAAAAAAATGATTCCCGAACCAAAGTAAGTACACATAGCTCAATTTTGTCTCTTCCACTGAATGTGAATTCTGATAGTTTTACTTCTTGATGTCAGTCTGGGATTGTTGAAAGAATTGTATGTATGTATGTATGTATTTAATGTTTGATTTATTTACTTTTAAGAGAGAGAGAGAGAGAGGCAGGCAGAGAGAGAGGGAGACAGAGAATCCCGAGCTGACTCTGCACTATCAGCACAGAGCCCAACACTGGGCTCAAACTTACAAACAGTGAGATCATGACCTGAGCTAAAACTAAGACTCAGATACTTAACTGACTGAGCCACCCGGGGGCCCTTATTATTATTATTTTTTTAAATTTATTTTTGAGGAAGAGAGACAGAGACAGAGAGCGGGGAGGAGCGGAGGGAGAGAGAGGGAGAGAGAGAATATGAAGCAAGCTTCACACTGTCAGCACAGAACCTGGTCTGGGGCTTGCACCCATGAACCATGAGAGCATGACCTGAGCCTGAGTCATTAAGTCAGACACTTAATTGGCTGAGCCACCCAGGTGCCCCTCAAAGAATTGTTTTTAAAGGAGAAGAACAAAATTCCAATTTATTAATAATAAATCCAATTTATTAATAAATCAGCTACTGTCCAATAGAACTTTCTGCAGTGATGGCAACATTTTATATCTGTGCTTTCCAATATAATAACCACGAGCCTCACCTGGTTACTTGGGCATTTGAAATGTGGTTAGTAAAACTGAGGAACTGCATTTTGTATTTTATTTCATTTTGATTCATAGAAACATAAACAGCATCACTGAGTAATGACTATTGTATTGGAAAGTATAGCTCTATATGGCCTGATCTCATCTTAAAAAAAGGTGTATGTGTTTTTATTATTCATGTATATTTTCACATGATGTTGTATTTAAAAGTGTAGACAAAAAGCCTGTAAAAATACATATCAAACCTTTCAGGTTGGGATTAGAAAGGTGAAAAGAGAGGATTTTAACATTTTTATTTTGCCAAAGAGAGAAGAAAACTAATGGGATTAAAAATGAGTCAAATAAGGGGCGCCTGGATGGCTCAGTCGGTTAAGCCTCAGACTTCAGCTCAGGTCAAGATCTCACTGTTCGTGTGTTCGAGCCCCGTGTTGGGCTCTGAGATGACAGCTCAAAGCCTGGAGCCTGCTTCGGATTCTGTATGTGTTTCTCTCTCTCTCTGCACCCCCACCCCCACTCATGCTCTGTCTCTCAAAAATGAATAAATGTTAAAAAAAATCAGTTGAATAAACAACTTGAGACTAATTATATCACAGAACCCATTGAGTCTAGCCCCCTCCTTTTATACACCTGGGAAGTAAAGGGTTGAGGACTGTGACAGGTTATCTCTGCAATCCAGGCAGCCCCTCCTTTCCCCAGTCACTGCAGAGGACATGAATTTGGGGCCTCACTCATACAGTCCTTGTGTTTTGTGCAGTCAGCACCTAAATAATCATTTCAGAGGCTTTCAAGGCTGTGAACCCAAAAGCAGAGAACAGTGAGGGAGGAGGAAGGTACATAAACAAATGCATGAACCACAGTCAGTCTCTGAAACAAAATCCATGTGTTTTATGAAAATCCCTTATTGTGGAAAGCCATTTGCAAAGCCCCCAGTCTTCGCTTGGCTGGTAAATGGCAGTGAATGCTTCTTTCTAAGTCTCCTGTGAATGACGGAGAAATTTCTAACCAGGGATTGTGTTTACAGGTTTATGGATTCCAAGTTTTAACACAGCCACACATTGTTTTTTCTACATTATGGAAAAGAAAGCAACTCTTTACTTTCCTGGAGTGTTGTTTTTTAAACATTAAGGTGGAAAGAAATAGAAATGAAGAAAATGAGAGGGGAAAAGGAATCCAGAAGAGAATTCACTAAGGAAAAGAATGAAATTTAAAACGCGTAGAATTAACACACATAAAAGATCCACTAGAGTCACAGAGCTTGCCCAAATCCAGTCCAGGGTTTACGCTGTTGCTGGGTGATTTGGAGACTCGGCAGCCCCTCTGGGTGGGCAGAATTTTCTTTACCATGTCAAATCAGTATGCCATCTTTACATTCCTGAGTTATTACAATGGCAGCAGTGTTCTAGAGCTTTGCATATCTTTTGAGACTTAGTGCTTTCCTGCAACTAAACCACACTAGGGTGCTAAACCTTTCTGTGTAGATGCAGTCAAATTAGAAGTTAAATTTGGTACTGCAACAGGTTACCACCTGGGACCAGAAGTGGCTTGCATTATATATATATTTTTGCTAGCGTTATGAAACGAACAAGGCATGTGGCATGGTTTAGTTTCAACAGATATTAATTTTTTTAGGGGAGGTTTACAACTATCTTTGTAGAGTTCCTGAATTGTCTGTAAGGTTAAAACTAATTTATGTGATTTTGATGCAATTGTAATAAATGTGAAGAAATATATTCTTTTCGAATGGATGGCACATTGATCTGAAAGACACCTGAAGGCAGAGATTCTGTATTAAGCATATTATATCCTCAATTTAGTAAAATGCTAGACTGATAGTAAGCAGTCTTCTGTGTTATATGCCAGATATTTATTTCCCTATATTCTGATCTTCACAAAAAATTATAATATGATCTAGGGCTGAAGGTCATGTGCCAAAAAAAGAGGAAATTGTGAGTTTTTAAAAAATATTTTATTTAGTTTTGAGAGGGAGAGAGACAGAGCACAAGTGGGGGAGGGTCAGAGAGAGAGGGAGTCACAGAATCAGAATCAGGCTTCAGGCTCTGAGCTGTCAGCACAGAGCCCGACGCGGGGCTCAAACTCACGAACTGTGTGATCATGACCTGAGCCGAAGTCGGATGCTTTACTGACTGAGCCACCCAGGCGCCCCCAAAAAAGAGGAATTGTAATGCACATTCTAGCATTGCTTTAAAAAAAGAAGTAGTAATTGATTAGCATGTGAACACATGAACAAATTATTTTCCTCCTATATCTAGTGGATAGTATTTAGTAATAGTATTTACTGTGTCCTTGAGAAGAACTGTGGGCAGGGAGAGGCCAGAGGATAAACAAAGAAACAGAAACCCTAGGTATCAGTTTTCAGCTACATGTAAACTCAACTTATTTTTTAATGATTTTATTAGGAAGGCTTCTATATTCTGTTTTGTAATTCATTTCCCTGAGGCAACTTTAGACCTTCCAGGTCTGTTTGCAATTCCTATCAGATTAGAAAAAAAGAAAGAAAGAAAGGATAGAATAATGGAAATTTCACAAGTTATTCAGTTTTTTTTTTTAAATCCAGTTTCTCGCCCCAACAATTTCTTAAATCTGTAGACCTTGATGTTTTAATCTCATGCATTCTGATAGAGCTTGATATTCATAACTGGTGGATTCGATAAATTTTTAACCAGAAAGTTGGATATGATGAGAAAACACAAGGGATGGTTTGTATTTTGCACCTTGTGGTGAGCCTTCCCGTTTCATTTGCACTAGGAGTATTCCTGGGAGGCGTCAAAGCTGCCCAAAGCTGACTTCCATCCATATTGAAATGGCTTCGTCCGAGCTTTCCAAAATTCCAATTTCAGTGCTGGTAGTAATATGTATGCGTGAACAGCAGAATAAATATCGGTTTAAAACTCATATAAATATACATTTATGCTCCATGTGTGAACTCATAACGTATGGGATAAATCTTGTCATTTCAACATAAGTGGAATAACACATGGATCGAAAGCAGGATGCAGTGTTGAGAAAGCGTGTTATGGATTCACGGTGCAAAGTTATACACTGATGGTTTCATGAGGATTGAATTCTGAAGATCAAGCAAACAATCAATGATAACAATTCTGCCTCTGTAATCATTCTTGTAAGTAAATAAAAATATTAATTTTATGTCAGCATTGTCTTTTGGTACCTTATTATAGAAAATAACAAACAGGTGTCAAAGTAGAGAATAAATGGGCTCTTGTGTACTTCAGTAATTGTTAATTCACAACCAACTGTGTTTCACCTCCTGCCCCTCCTGATTTCTTCCACTTTCCTGGAGTGTTTTGAGGTCAAGGCCACAGACCATACGTTCCATCCATAAATGTTTCAGTATGTATCTCGAAAAGAGTAGGTCCATTTTCTAAATGTGGTCACACCTAGCCCTACAGTATTGATACTGATTCCCTAAGACAATTAAATATCGTGTCAGTGATCGCCTTTTCTCAATTATCTTACATATTTGTAAAGTTGGTTTACTTGAATTCAATCCCAAATGAGGTCTATAGAGGCAATTAGTTGATATGCCTAAATTTCTTTAATTTTTATCCCCCATTCATATTTTTATCTGTTTTTCTTGCAATTTGTTTCACTGGAATAAACTTTCTTCCAGAGACATTTTTTAAACAATATTATTAGTGTGCATTCTTTTCTCTTATTTACCTGAAACAGGAAATTAGCCTGATAAGTCATGGATTGAACCAGTGACATCCATCATTCTATTCCATGGGTGAATGTCGGCCAACAGTTTGATATCAATTGTGTATGTGTGTCTGTATCTATCTATTCCACTTTTTAAGAACAATAACTAGAAGTTGAGAGGACTGTCCAAGAGCTAAGTAAAGGTAGGCTGGCATTAGTGTCACCTAGGGCTCTCCAGCAGTTACTTGAAAAATAGCACAGACAATATTTCTTAACTGCTTGGATGGGGATTTTTCTTTCATGGATAAACTATGGCTGCCATTGACATTGATTTTTTTTGCACTTATGAGTGAAGTAAATATGGGCATTTCACATAAAATATATTACTTTTCTGAAATACAGGATGTGGCTTTAGAAAGTTGGCCATGGTTCCCTCCAAAGTATTCATTATTAAGAATGGTATTGTATTTCATTCCTGAGCTAAGGGCTCTACCAGGTCTGGCTTCTTCTTGAGGATAATGACACAGGTAGAAATCTAGACAAGTCCCTCAACTACCTTTCTAACTCCTATAAGAGTTGATGCAAAACAAAACAATGGATGGTGGGCTATAAGCCACCTCATTTCTCAAGCCATCTCTTTGGTCTGGCAAATTGTCCCATTGTCTTGGGTTCCAAGCTTTGAAGGAGTGGGGTTGATGGGCAGGGAGTTGATCAGTGTTTCCAGGCTATGCAAAAGTGTATGGACCCTTAGCAAGAATCTAGGCCGGACAGTTGGTGCTGAGAGCCACTTGGGTCTGTACAATGCCTTCCCTTCCTAACATCACCAATGCACACTACCTGGTATTTCTTTTCACCATTTAAAGAACCACCTTCAAAATGTAGGCACATGGTTTCCACTAACTGGGCTATTTTTTAATTTGTTTCTAAATAAGAAATACCAACCAAAAGACACATCTCAAGTGCCCATTATGTTCCATGCTCCACGTTCATACTTTTAGAAGCTGTCCAGTTTTAATATGAATCCACAGTGCCATTTGCTATTGTTATTATCACCATTTTCCCAGATGAGGATACAAAATAGTACAATGACAGCTTGTTTTAAGATACAGGGTTAAGTAAGAGGCAGACTTGGAATTTGACCTAGAGTCTATTAGACTCTAAAACTGGTGCTATGACCAGGTTCCCCTTAGCAAAAGGCATTATGAGTGAGGGACCTCACTGGCATGTGTAGGACCTCCCACCCAGGACTTAGAAGCTGTGTCCAACCTCCCTAGTGGCTGCTCCTTGACCCAGGCTCTTGGACCTGGGGATATACACTTGAGTGGTGTAGTTAGCCCTGAAGAGAATATACCTGGGAAAGAAGTCTACACACAGGGCCTGGAGTGGGCCTATCCACTTTGGTCAAAATTTTTGTGATCTGTAATACCTCCATATGAGTGGTGTTCAGAGTCCAGGTGGGTATACTCCTAGCCATTTGGACTCTTCACTTATGGGGAGGATTGTGTCAGAATGGGATGTTCTCAAGTATGGGTCCAGATCCAGGACTTAGTTCTGGGTCTTAGTTTTCTTAATCACTAACTGTAATTCCTCCTATATGACCAAGGTCTGTGCTGTTTGCCCCCATGATGTTGAGATTTCCCATTGTTCCAGCTGACATCATTCTTCTCCTAACTTTGGACATACTTGTTGCCAACATTTTCATGTTGTAGGGCAAGTGAAAGAGATATTTTTGTAGGTGCAATCCAAAACAAAAGCACTGTGGTCCATTTACAAATGGTAGCTGTGAACATTTCAGACAGAGTTCAGAGATCCTCAAAAGGAGACTGTGTGAGCCAGGAAACCTCTTTAAAATAATAAATAAGAGTCTCATTTCCCTGACCCATGTGGGGAAGATGAGGAGGGTTGTGATCTCTGCTTAGAGGCAAAAGAGTAAGGAAAGGAGTGAGGGGCCCGTGCATTGTGGCACTTACAACCACCTCTTTCCTTATACTGTTGGAAACAAGACACGCAGAATGAAAGTGGACAATGAGGTCACAGTGTGAGTCATGGTCACTATTGACTACAAGTGGAAAATTGATTTGAGGACAGCACATTTCAGGCCAGAAGGAAGAGAATTGCATAATCAGCAGCTTCTTTTCTTAAAAAAAAAAAAAAAGGCTTATTGACTCTTAAGGATCTTATCTGAAAGTCAGATGGTCATGCACTGCCCACCTCACAGGTCACCCGCCCAGCTAAAACTCCTTGCTTTGGGACGTAGGTTGGAATGTCAGCATTGAAGCAGTTGGTTTGAATTTTGAATTTGTGTGGAGAAAGCATCCCTAGTAGATTGTACCTCCACTGGATGCAATGATTTCCTTGCCCCAGCTGAGTGCTCTCCAAGAAACCTTGATGAAACATTTATTGAGTGTGTAGAGTTAAGGTCATGTGTAGTACACCCAGGTAGAAATTAAGTGGGTAGAGAAGAGGCCATTCTCTGAGGCACTTGCCTACCTGATCTTCCCATTCTAGTCAGCAGAATCATACTAGCAAAAGCCAGATTGGTCCTACCATATCCAAGAATTTGTCAATAACAGTACATAAAGAAGTTCTTTCAACTTGGAATTTTATGTAGAAACGACAAAAGTATTAACAAGTCTATAGCAGCAATAATGCCTTATGTTTTCCAAATCCATTTAAGTTCTCTCCCTAGCACACAGGCAGATAGCATGTATCCACGCCTTCCATATTGTTAAATTGAGGTCATGTGACTGTGTTCTAGACTGTAGAACGTGGATATAAATGGTGTATGTGTCCTTCCAGTTCTATCCATAACCCCGCTGTGTGGCCCTCACAGCCTCAGGTCTCCAATCACAGTGACTCTGGAAGCCATATTTGATGATGCCAAATGGTTTTTCCTGTCCAGGCTGCTATCACAGAATACCATAGACTAAGTAGCTTATAAACAACAGACATTTATTTCTCATAGTTCTGGAGGCTGAAAGTCCAAGATCAAAGAACCAACAGATTTGGTGTCTGGTGAGGACCTGCTTCCTGGTTCATAGACTGCTGTCTTCTTACTGTGTCCTAGATGCTAGAAGAGGCAGGGGAGCTCTCTAGGTCTTTTATAAAGATCCTGATCCTATACTTGAGGGCTCCACCCTCTTGACCTGATTATCCCCCAAGGGCTGCCCCCCCTCCAGATACCATCACATTGGGGGTTAGGTTTCAACATATGATTTTTGGAGGGACACAAATATTCAGTCTATAGCATCACATTACAAGATAAAAGAGATTGGGTCAGTGAGTGTTACATGATCATAGCACCTCACCAATTACCCTGCAAATGAGCATTGAGCTTGTATTGGGTTAAACCTTGTGGCTTGGAGTTCTGTGTTGCAGAATTTAGTCTCCCCCAATAATAGAACTTAACCCAAGGCTATTAAAATAGAATATATTTCTATTATACTGTAAAGTTAACATGAGCATAGTTCTGTACTACAGAGAGACATTCTAATATTAATATCCAATCTACCTTACTAAGTAGCTAGTGAAAAACAAGTTGTTGAGGTCTAATGCATCATATCTATTCTTATTTGAATAGTTTCTCATTTCCCAAATTCCCCTATATCACCCCAGTATTTCCTTTGGGTTCCACATTAGCCAATGAGTCATCTAATTTCTTTTGTGACTAATTTTTTAACAATTGTTACTCCCTCTCTGAATGTTAAGTCTACTTTGGATGCAAGGTGTTCAACTAATTTCTAAGGATGTCTCCAAAATGCCATGTGGACATGCCAGTCTCCATCGTGTATCCTGAAATAGCATTGATGTGTTTGACAGAGGCTGGGACTCCATAGCTGTCTTTATGCTCTAAGAACTCAGAGTCCCTTTTTTCAACTGCCTGAGTCCTGCTTTATATTCTCTCTTCTTTTAGCTGCATGATGGGACAGGGTAGTTTTGAAGTCACTCCTCCTAGATGTGCCCAGTCTGAAAATGGTTCTCCTGCTATGTAGAAATATAGATGTCATGAAACTTCCCATGGGACACTATTAAACCACCTCCTTGAATGTGGTAGATCCGGATTTCAGTGATAAATCAGCTCATGACCCCTGTTGCCTAAGTAGAGGTTTTTGTTTGTTTGTTTGCTTTTTTTGAGAAAGATCTTCCAATTTGAACACTACAAAGCATGAAAAGAACATGACAAGATGAATGTCACCAAATCACTTTCAAGCTGTGACACTCATGTCATGGTTTACCAGGATTTACACAGAGCAGATGGTGTTTATGGCCAGTGGTGTCAGATAATGTCATGAGAATGGCAATGTTCTGTCTTTGAGATTCATCCCATAATGTTATAATGTTAAGAGTACCTAACTCTTGTTTACTTCAAATCTGTAATTTGGAAAACAAACTGAAGCATGCTGAGGGTAAGAGAACTGCTGATGGAGTCAGGGTAGTATGTTTAAAAAAAAAAAAATAAACAGGCATTTTGGAGCCAGTCATTACAGTCTGTTCCTAGTTGTACTTGTTATATGAATTTAGCAGATTATTGCACTCAGTGGGCTCCACTCTTTTCATGCACATAAAGTGGAGATTATTTGACTCAATATCATTTGCATCTTTTCATGTATTTAAGAGGCATTTTATATTGGTTCTTCTTATTTCTTTTGCCCATCTTTCTCTGGAATTTTCATTTTTTTCTTTCATTTTCTCCATTTCATCAAGATTTTCACATTAATTTCCATAGTTATTCCCTTGTAATTTCTTATTTTTATACTTTTTCTCCCCATTTTCCTTTCGTTAAGTGGTATTTAGTTAATTCTGTTTTCATTTTACAAAATATGGTTTTGATTGGTTAATTATATCTATCGTTTTTTTCTTTCCTAACTTCTAGTTTTGTCTTTATGAATCTCACCCTTTTTTGTTTGTTTTAATTCACTGGTCTTTTTCTAACGTTTTGAATTGAAATTTAATGCATGTATTGAATTTTTAAAAAATTTTTATTGACAGCGTTCGTGCTGTGGATTTTCTTCTACTCACTGCTTTCAATGTGACCCTTAGATTCTAAATTTTAAGTAGTGTTTATCATTTTTTTTAAGCTCTGTATTTTACTTTTGAATTTTTCCCTTTTCACATAAGTATCATTTAATTGAACTTTTGTGCTTTGTTTTTTTAATTTTAAGGTGGATCATAGTTTCAAATATTTGTTCCACCCTATTGTTTTGTTTTTCTTCCCCATGGACGTCAGTTTGACATAAGTTGGATATTCTTTGCATGACGTCTGCTTCACTTATTTTCTTTCTTTATCTCATTGCTGTTATCTTGATTATTTTATTGCTTTTCTTTAATGCCCATATTAAATTTCCATTCACATCTGTTATTTTTCTTTGGGCACTTAATAATTTTGATTATATTTTTATATGATTTTGCTATTTTGTCTTCTTTTTTTTTATTGACAAATTTAAAAAAATATATTTTTGTTTATCTTTGAGAGAGAGAGAGAGACCAAGCATGAGTCGGGGAGGGGCAGAGAGAGAGGGAGACACAGAATCTGAAGCAGGCACCAGGCTCTGAGCTGTCAGCACAGAGCTCGACATGAGGCTCGAACTCATGAACCACTAGATCATGAGGTGAACTGAAGTCAGACACTTAAATGAATGAGCCACCCAGGTGCCCCTGTTTTGTCTTCTTTTTAATTCATTAATTCAGACAACTGTCATTTCAGTCCTTCCTGTTTCTTACCCATGTGCATTTAACATTTCCAAATACGATTCAGTGTGTGTGTGTGTGTGTGTGTGTGTGTGTGTGTGTGTGTGTATGATATGTTCCCAAACCCTTATTTGAAGATATTTAATTCCGTTTGGAGTGTTGTGTTACAGTTTTTCTGTGGCTTGCTTTCTTAGGATTTGAGGGAGACATCATCATTTCAAAAGTTTGAATGATCACTTTTGGTTTTCAAGGTTGGAGGTGGCTCACAAGATGTCAAGGTGACAAGTTTTCTCTTCTGTTGGTACAAGGAGGTATATTTTCTTTAATGGTTGTTTTTTATTGGGAGCAGGGAGGTTCGACAGTAGTTGTGTGTTATTTCCTTTGGTGTTTCTTTTATATTACTGAACCCTTAATCCCTCCATCTTGTTTTTTGTTACCTTCTCCTCACAGTTCCTAAAGGTTTGTTCTCCTTTTGTAATTACTCTCAGTCTCTCAGAGCCATTCTGAACACATGGTTAAGTCCCTTCCCTGCAGCGAGTGCTCTAAACCACCAGCTCTAGTTTCCACTCTTTTCACGTTTATGGCAGATGTTCTCTTTCCGGCCCCAACTTGAGTCCAAGCTTAACCCTATATTCCTTTTGGTTCTCTCCCCCACATTTTTCTAGACTATCCTTATCATTTTCAAGAGCTCAGGATGGGGGTATATAGAAATAGTTCTGCAAAAACAGGGCTTATTTTCAAATCACAGTTTATCTAATTTTACAGTGTTGTCTTCAGATTATGCTACAGGGATGGAATGTGCATGGTTTATTTGTTCTTGTGTATCCACATGGAGTTTGGAGACTGGGCTGGGAGATTTCACGTTTGGTATCAGTCATTGCCTCAGCTACATAAACATTGTTTTTCTTTTTTTAATACATCGATTGTGTATGGCTGGTTATTGATTATTCATTTTAGGGGTGTGTGTGTGTGTATGTTTTCCCCCTCTAGATAGGGTAGGCTATATAATGTGTGAAGCCTGATACACAAGGAAAATTCAGGGCCCCTTGATAAAAAAATTGTTAAGAACTTTAAGATGAAAGAAGCATAGCATTAAACCAAGTGCGGTACCCTTTTGAGGGTGGGGTCCTATGTGGCTGCACAGGTCAGACATCTGTGAAACCAGCGTCCATACTTTGTATGTGTTAAGTCACTTTGCTTCAGTAATTTTATAAGTGTTATATGTCACCTACAGAGAGACAGAAAGAGATAGAGAGAGAGAGACAGATAGAACAAGAATGAGAGAGAGTGAGAAAGAGATTGAGACTGAGACTGGGTCTGAGTTCTTTTATCAAATCTGTAACATTAACAGTCTGACTTTGAACAAACTATTTTATCTTTCTGGAGTTCTATTTTCCTACTTGAAATATGGAAGATTCTACCTTGAATTGTGTTTCACAAACTATCACATTTCTGATTAATATTTTTAATTTTTAATATTTCTGATAAATAAATTTTAATAGTCATATTAATTCTATTGCACAATGAAAAATATAGAACATAGAGTCTGTTTTTTTAAACGTTTTTAAATTTTTTTAAAAGTTTATTTTTGAGAGAGAGAGAGACAGAATGCGAGTGGGAGAGGGGCAGAGAGAGAGAGGGAGACACAGAATCTGAAGCAAGCTCCAGGCTCTGAGCTGTCAGCACAGAGCCCAAGGCGGGGCTTGACTCATGAACCACAAGATTATGACCTGAGCCGAAGTCAGACGCTGAGTGAGCCATCCAGGTGCCCCTAGAAACTGTTTTTATGTACGTTATTTTTAATACATGGTTAGAGTAATTCACAACAAAACAATGTACTTCTCAAGATACTGTTGAAGAGTTATAAGTTTAGGCAATATTGGATATGGTAAAATTAATTAAGGTGGTATAAAAGAATCTAAAGATGGGCAAACCTTATTGAGCTTAATATCTGAGGATACTTCAGTTTCTTTTATCATTTTAGGATTCTGTAATTGCATATATTTATATAAAATGGTGAAAATATTTTTCTAATTTGGAAAAGAGGGATAGTTTTAAATTGTAGTTAAGAGTCAGCCTGTTTAGATTTTCCAGAGAGGCTGGTGGAGAGATGAGTTCCATATTCCTGGTTCCCTCTCAATCCATTCCATTTAAATATTCAGAACTCTGCCCCCTCCCCCAGCCCCCACAATGCCATCTAGTACTCAGCCACCTAGCAGTACATCAGGATTGGAAAAAGCCATCATTTACTGATGCTATCTATAGCAAGTTGATGTCAAGTCTCCTTGACTGCGGGTTTTCATGTCTGCCATGTCTGACACTCTACAAAGTTCAAAATAGGCTGTTCTTGAAGGGGATAGAAACAGGAGCAATGATGCTATGCATCTGTTAACCAGTCATTTGGATATTATCTGCCAGATCTGATGAAAGTTTGTGATAGAGTTGAACAATACACTTTCCAGAGCCAGACCCTTTATTATTTTTTTAAGAATCCCAGAATTTAAAACAGGTAATATGATCTCATTGGTCAAATGGTATAATGTTTATCAAGATATTATTAGTAATTTTAAGGAAATCCTAACAGATCCATGGGGATAGAAATTAAGTCTCCCTTTTAGGCATAGATTTTATATATGATTTTTTAAAGTAAATTTGATAGCAGAGAAATTGACTCCCCTCATGTCCTGATTTGATTTTCTTCCACTGTGATTGAACGGACTCTGTAAGTTCCCTGAAGAATGCTAGGATTTCCTTACCAGTTTTAACCCAGACTGTCCCAGGAGAAATACCTCAGTGTCTCAGTGGACGATGTTGGCATCCAAGGATGCTTCAACATTTTAGACATTTCCAAATATTTCTAGATCATTGTGACTGACTTGCTAACATACCAGCTCTTGCCCCAGTACAAAAAAACTCTTCACAAGAACAAAATAGAAGCTTCACTCAGGCCAGAAAGAAATACGGAATCAAAGTGACTTGCTCTGTAGGAAATAAAAACAATGAGTCTTCTTAGTTTTAACCCTGTTGTTAGACTATATTAAATTAAACTCACACAGCAACAGACATCAGGTTCCCTGGATTATTTTGCATTGAGGCTGATGCATAGTTTGGGGGTTTTTTTGTTTGCTTTGTTTAGGAGGGGGCAGTGTATTAAAGCGTGGAGGTCTTGTGTAGATGATGGCAATGATTTATTTTAAAGGTTATGAAACATGCATCTCCCTTTTGAGCAACAGTCCAGGGGAGCAATCACATATCAGAATAAAAACAAGAGGGTGGTAATACAGCAAGCAGTGTATGATTCAATAACTCCACTAGATTGCTTTATTGGTTAGGTAATGAAGCATGCTAGGGAATTTCAACCAAACATGAGTCAACACACGGCCAACTAACATCTAAAATGACTGAACTACAAGTTTCGGAAGTATAGGAGGAAGTGAAGCATTACATTACTCCCAGATTGGAAAGCTCCCCATCACTTCCTGGAGAAGTCAGCTCAGGGTTGTTTGGAAAAGGCACACAGGGTTTCAGGCCTTCTCCAAGCTCCTCATGTTGCCCTGTGGATGGCTTTTTTTTTTTTTTTTTAACCTGACAACATTCAAACCCGATGGATACACACATAAGGCATTCTCAACTATAGGAAATTGCCTTTCTTAACTGTATACTTTTTAAAAATTTGTTGTTTAATTACCTGCTGCCTCTGTACTGCTCGGATTTCCTTCAGGATTCAGGGAGAGGGCTGGGAGAGAGATTTCCTTTGTGGTTTAATATAATTATTCATAATGACTACATATGGTCATTTTATAAGTTCCTAATTATTTTAAGTGATTGGTGCATGGTCATTTGCATAGGCTATTTAGCGGAATACTCATTTTGTTCAGTGACTTACATATAAATCACTGAATATTCTGTAGGCATGTAAAGCAGGTGGGAGAACCCCCCCACCCTGCCCCACACATCACTCATGGCTCCAGTGTGTGCATTCCAGAATGTTTAATGTAAATCATAATAGCAGTTTGGATTCATTGCTCTTCAAATGGATATGTGGTTGATGTAGGGAAACATGTTTTAATTTTTTCTTTTGGTAGCAGATGGCGCATGAATTTTATTTAGTTCAGGCACTGCTGTCCAAGGAAATTATCAAGGGTTCCCTCCCATCACCCCTATTATGAAAAAAGAGGGATGTGAAACTTCTGGACCAACCCATTCATTTTACAGATGAGCAAACTGAGACCTCAAATATTGAATAATTTCTCTCAAATCACTAGTTTTAGAAAGAGTATGAGATAAAATTCACATCTTTGGACAGTCAGCCTAATTTTCTTCATACTGCACATTTTCTCTTGATAGCTGATATGACGTATGTCACTTAAAAAAGTGGGGGTGGGGAAGTCACCTGAGTAGCTCGGTCAGTGAGTGTCTGACTCTTGATTTTGGCTCAGGTCATGACCTCATGATTCCTGGATTTGAGCCCCATGTTGGGCTCTGCTCTGACAATGTGGAGCCTGCTTGGGATTCTCTGTCTCCCTCTTTCTCTGTCCTTCCCCCAGTCTCTCTCTCAAAACTAATAGACAAATACTTTAAAAAAAAAACTTAAAAAAGGGTTATATCTTACCTACCTTCTGGTTTTATTTTACCTACCTTCCTTTTCTGAAATCCAAGTTCCATTGATTCATAGTGAAGGCCA
This sequence comes from Neofelis nebulosa, assembly GCF_028018385.1. Taxonomy (NCBI): domain Eukaryota; kingdom Metazoa; phylum Chordata; class Mammalia; order Carnivora; family Felidae; genus Neofelis; species Neofelis nebulosa. The sequence continues at coordinate 39,661,498 of NC_080799.1, read as the reverse complement.
GATATTTTGTGGTACTAATTCCATGCTGGGTATAATTTGTGGCTTCTGGGTTACCCACCTGTGTCCACATACCTCCTGAATTTGTTAGCCTCCACAGTCACCACAGTCACCTTCCAGAAGGGGTTTTTGAAAGCTCATCTGATTCAGTGACTGTTCCAATGCTAATTTGCAGGCTGGTGATGCACTATTCTATTTCTCCCTAGTCCACAGAAAAATAAGCAGAAAATAAATCATCGTGGGGAGTTTTGTCCTCATTGGGAAAATAAGGAAGGGTCCACATATGCCAGCCTTCCCTTCCAATTACCCCAACCATTGCCTTATCCCCTTTATGCTGCATATGTTCTCATGTGTCTGCCCATCAGTGAAATCCACGAATTAAAGACCACTGGGATATGAGGTTGTTTTCCAGGAAACCATACTTTTAAAATGTCATTTTACCACATTTATTTTCTGACTAAACCAAGCAATAAGGAGATTTGAGCTCAAATGCTTAAAACAACCAGAACACCCACCTAACCCCGCTGCTCCCCCACTGCCAAATCTCAACATTCCGGAGCTTTTCCTATGATTGAGGAACAACTCTTTCACTATAGATAACACAATAGATGATGTTGCTTGTGAATTCATGAATTGTTCATTTACCTACTTGATCTTTATCTGTATCTATCAGAGATACCTCAAAAAGGAGTGCCCTCTCTTTCTCTCTATCCTGAAAAAAAATATTTGTTGTCATTTTTAAATATATACAGATGTTACTTATGGGCTACAGGTTCTTATATAATGAACTCCCTCACCTGGGTACACATTTCCAATCATAAATTCTCCATGGAGATGTGTCTATGTCTACCTCCCAACTTATTCTATATCCTCTAGTTATACATAGGAAGAGTTTTTCACTGATAATTTTGGGGAATGAGAAGGAAAAGATAATGAGTTGTACAGTTGCCATTTGTTTTGTCATTGGTGAATGAAGCTAGATCCCCATCTTTCTTTCAACATCTCCAGTTGGAAACCTTCACTTGGCAAGAGGGAGGAAACAGGGCATCACATAGCAGGCAAATATACGATGCTGTGGACAACGACAACCTAATATGAGGATTTGGACTGCTAGTATGAAAGGTTTCCATTCTCTGGGATGCTCCACTGGAGCAAATAAATAAAGTAACACATCAGTCCTTCCAATGGTAGAGGACTCTGCTGTGCATTGTGTTACCACTCTGCAGATTAGCAGCAATGGTGGCAGCATTTGGTACCAAGGTGGATGGAAGCTGAACCAGTTTTATCTGCCATGTAATCTCTGTCTTGTTTCGGAGTCTCTTTGATAGATATTTTTATTATTCTAGACACCTGTCCATGAGATCCTCAAACAAATAACTCTAAGAGATTTAAGTTTGACAGCAATGAATGTAAGCAAGGTGAAAACATTCCGAGACAGGGAGTGAAGGTGTTATCACCAGATGGTCCTGTCCAGATGGTCCAGAGCCAGAAAGGGCCGCTTTATAGCTTAACACAATATACATTAGCTGGGAGGTGAAACAGTTAAATTTATATAATGTATACCATTTCCTCCAGCACATACTTCACGCATTCCTGATTTCAGATTCCTGTGGCATGTTGCAAGTATTGCATCCATTATATTAGAGTGGATTAGAGAAAGCATTTTCATAATGCTTAAATAAGATCTATAACAACAGCAGCAGCAAAATCAACAGCAAACTAGTCACTGTAACCATTGTCCTTAGTCCTGAGAGAGATGGAGAAATTTATGAATAAATTGGACCTTTTCATCTATATACACTGCAAATCTGGTATTTCTGAAGTATGTTGCCACTTGGGTCCATTGTGCCTGGCTTAATGCACTTTGAACTCTCAAAATTGCCTGGTGAGAACTAACATAGGTTAATGTCTGAGACCATGAACTCTACAACCACTCTGCTTGAGTCTCTGCCCCATTTCTACCAACTGGTGGTCAAATTTGGGAAAGACATTTAGGCTTTCTTGGCAATGCTTCCTCATCTATAAATTTGGAATGATAATGACAATGGTGATGATGACCTCCAACTCGTAGGAATTTTAGAAAGATTGTAAATACGTCCCACACCCTTAACAGTGCCTAACACACAGTCAGCACTTAATAAAGATTCTCTCTCCCTGTGATCAGCAGCATCAATAAAAAAACTGGGGCTTGTCTAAGCATTCATGGGTCTAAGAATCACCTAGGGGGTGCTTGTTTCAGAGAAATGTTCCCAGATACTGCTCCACACTTCCTGAATTGCTGGGGATTGTACCTGTGGATTTGCACTTTTGATAAACTCTCTAAAAGATTAAAGCTTGAGAATCGATGATCTTGAAGATCATCAACATTCTGAGACAAAAGGAGTGGAGGCCGTCACCAGGTGGTCCTTTTTAATACATAGGGAGAAAGAGAGCCCGCTCTACTCCTTAATTCAGAGTGGCAGGGAGCTGAAACATTGCCTAATTCTGAAGCAGCAACAACTCCAGACCCCTGATGTTTAAATAGGAAATCCAGATAACACCCCTCATTCTAACTGCAGCCATGCTAACCAAGATAACAGCTGTCTCTGTTCAAAGACACATATATCTGTTCTTGGTGACTATTGCCTTTTGTTTCTGTGGCCGGAACAAATGTGCCTTTGTGGCTTTAATTTTGCACTCTTAATTAATTAAATTGTATATGTGAACTAAAATATTTATATGCCCAAGATAATAAAAATAATCCATGATAAATAGAACAAATGGAGTAAAAGTAAAGTAGATTTAGTGGCACTGGAGTTTACTGAGCATCTGTGATTAGATTGTGTTCCCTAGTATGCTTTGGGGACTGTAATTCAATCTGCAGTTTGAACTGAAGACTTGTTTTCTGTAGAGGTTTGGGGGAAAAGGAATACTTGTTCTTAATATCTCAGGTTTCTCTTTCAGTGGTTATTTGTTCAATCTTAAGGGTGCGAAAGGGGGATTTTACTTAGGAAAAGGAAGAATGAGTGTATTTTATTATTATTATTTTTTGGAAAATGTACAGAACCCTTTTTTTAATTTTTTATTTAGTTTATTTTTTTAAATTGACATCCAAGTTAGTTAGCATATAGTGCAACAATGATGTCAGGAGTAGATTCCTTAATGCCCCTTAACAATTTAGCCCATCCCCCCGCCCCCCACAACCCCTCCAGTAACCCTCTGTTTGTTCTCCATATTTAAGAGCCTCTTATGTTTTTCCCCCTCCCTGTTTTTATATTATATTTGCTTCCCTTCCATTATGTTCATCTGTTTTGTATCTTAAAGTCCTCATATGAGTGAAGTCATATGATATTTGTCTTTCTCTGACTGACTAATTTCACATAGCAAAATACCCTCTAGTTCCATCTACCTATTTGCAAATGGCAAGATTTCATTCTTTTTGATTGCGTAGTAATACTCCATTGTGTGTGTGTGTGTGTGTGTGTGTGTGTGTGTGTGTGTACACACACACACACACCACATCTTCATTATCCATTCATCCCTCGATGGACATTTGGGCTCTTTCCATACTTTGGCTATTGTTGATAGTGCTGCTATAAACATTGGGGTGCATGTGTCCCTTCGAAACAGTGCACTTGTATCCCTTGGATAAATATCTAGTAATGCAATTGCTGGGTCATAGGGTATTTCTCTTTTCAATTTTTTGAGGAACCTCCACACTGTTTTCCAGACTGGCTGCTCCAGTTTGCATTCCCACCAGCAGTGCAAAACGATCCTCTTTCTCCACATCCTCACCAACATCTGTTGTTGCCTGAGTTGTTCATGTGAGCCATTCTGACAGGTGTAAGGTGGTATCTCATTGTGGTTTTGATTTCTATTTCCCTGCTGATGGGTGATGTTGAGCATTTTTCATGTGTCGGTTGGCCATCTAGATGTCTTCTTTGGAGAAGTGTCTATTCATGTCTTTTGCCCATTTCTTGGGTGTTGAGTTATATAAGTTCTGTATAGATTTTGGATACTAACTGTATAGATTTTGGATACTAACCCTTTATCTGATATATCGTTTGCAAATATCTTCTCCCGTTCCATAACGGGTTTAGGATTTAGGTTTGCTGATTGTTTCCTTCACTGTGCAGAAGCTTTTTATTTTGATGAGATACCAGTAGTTCATTTTTGCTTTTGTTTCCCTTGCATCTGAAGATGTGTTGAGGAAGAAGTTGCTGTGGCAATGGTCAAAGAGGTTTTTGTCTGCTTTCTCCTCAAGGATTTTGATGACTTCTTGTCTTACATTTAGGTCTTTCATCCATTTTGAGTTTATTTTTGTTTATGGTATAGGAAAGTGGTCCAGGTTCATTTTTCTGCATGTCGCTGTCCAGTTTTCCCAGCACCACTTGCTGAAGAGACTGTCTTTATTCCATTGGTTATTCTTTCTTGCTTTGTCAAAGATTAGTTGGCCATATGTTTGTGGGTCCATTTCTGGGTTCTCTATTCTGTTCCATTGATCTGAGTGTTAGTTCTTGTGCCAGTACCATACTGTCTTGATGATTACCGCTTTGTAATACAGCTTGAAGTCCAGGATTGCGATGCCTCCTGCTTTGGTTTTCTTTTTCAAGATTGCTTTGGCTGTTAGGGGTCTTTTCTGGTTCCATACAAATTTTAGGATTGTTTGTTGTAGCTCTGTGAAGAATGGTGGTGTTATTTTGATAGGGATTGCATTGAATATGTAGTTTGCTTTGGGTAGTATTAACATTTTAACAATATTTATTCTTCCTATCTAGGAGCATGGAATATTTTTCCATTTTTTGGTGTCTTCTTCAATTTTTTTCCTAAGCTTTCTATAGTTTTCAGTATATAGATTTCTCACCTCTTTGGTTACATTTATTGCTAGGTATTTTATGGTTTCTGGTGCCATTGTAAGTGGGATTGATTCCTTGATTTCTCTTTCTGTTGCTTCATTGTTGGTGTGTAGGAATGCAACCGATTTCTGTGCATTGATTTTATATCCTGCCACTTTGCTGAATTCATGGATCAGTTGTAGCATTTTTTGGTGGAATATTTTGGGTTTTCCATATAGAGAGAGTATCATGTCATCTGCGAAGAGTGAAAGTTTGACCTCCTCCTGGCCGATTTGGATGCCTGGTATTTCTTTGTGTTGTCTGATTGCTGAGGCAAAGACTTCCAATACTATGTTGAATAACAGTGGCGAGAGCGGACATCCCTATCTTGTTCCTGACCTTAGGGGAAAAGCTCTCAGTTTTTCCCCATTGAGGATGATTTTGCGTTGGCTCTGTCATATATGGCTTTTATGATCTTGAGGTATGATCCTTCTATCCCTACTTTCTTGAGGGTTTTTATCAAGAAAGGATGCTGTATTTTGTCAAATGCTTTCTCTGAATCTATTGACAGGATCATGTGGTTCTTGTCCTTTCTTTTATTGATGTGATGAATCACATTGATTGATTTGCGGATATTGAACCAGCCCTGCATCACAGGTTTAAATCCCACTTGGTCATGGTGAATAATTTTTTTAATGTATTGTTGGATCTGGTTGGCTAATATCTTGTTGAGGATTTTTGCATCTGTGTTCATCAGGGAAATTGGTCTCTAGCTCTCCTTTTTAGTGGGGTCTTTGTCTGGTTTTGGAATCAAGGTAATGGTGGCTTCCTAGAGAGAGTTTGGAAGTTTTCCTTCCATATCTAGTTTTTGGAACAGCTTCAAGAGAATAGGTGTTAACTCTTCCTTAAATGTTTGGTAGAATTCCCCTGGAAAGCCATCTGGCCCTGGACTCTTGTTTTTTGGGAGATTTTTGATTGCAAATTCGATTTCTTTACTGGTTATGGGTTCTGTTCAAATTTTCTGTTTCTTCCTGTTTCAATTTTTGTAGTTTCTATGTTTCTAGGAATTTTTCCACTTCTTCCAGATTGCCCTTTTTATTGGCGTATAATTGCTCATAATATTCTTTTATTATTGTTTTTGTTTCTGCTGGGTTGGTTGTGATCTCTCTTCTTTCATTCTTGATTTTATTTATTTGGGTCCTTTCCTTTGTCTTTCTGATCCAACAGGCTAGTGGTTTTGTTAATTCTTTCAAAGAACCAGCTTCTGCTTTCATTGATCTGGTTTTTTGTTTGTTTGTTTGTTTGTTTGTTTGTTTGTTTCAATAGCATTGATTTCTGCTCTAATCTTTATTATTTCCTATCTTCTGCTGGTTTTGGGTTTTATTTGCTGTTCTTTTTCCAGCTGTTGAAGGTGTAAGGTTAAGTTGTGTATCTGAGACCTTTCTTCCTTCTTTAGGAAGGTCTGGATTGCTATATACTTCCCTCTTATGACCACCTTTGCTGCATCCCAGAGTGGTGTTATCATTTTCATTGGCTTCCAGGTACTTTTTAATTTCCTCTCTTCTTGGTTAGCCCATTCATTTTTATTAGGATGTTCTTGAGTCTCGAAGTATTTGCTGTCTTTCCAAATTTGTTCTTGTGGTTGATTTCGAGTTTCATAGTGTTGTGGTCTAAAAATATGCCCGGTATGATCTCAGTCTTTTTGTACTTGTTGAGGGCTGATTTGTGTCCCAGTATGTGATCTATTCTGAAGAACGTTCCATGTGCACTGGAGAAGAATGTATATTCCACTGCTTTAGGATGAAATGTCCTGAATATATCTGTTAAGTCCATCTGGTCCAGTGTGTCCTTCAAAGCCATTGTTTCCATGTTGATTTTCTGTTTAGATGATCTGTCCATTGTTGTAAGTGGGGTGTTGAAGTCCCCTACTATTATGGTATTATGATCAATGAGTTTCTTTACGTTTGTGATTAATGGATTTATCTATTTGGGTGTTCCACATTTGGAGCATAGATGTTTACAATTGTTAGGTCTTCTTGGTGGATAGACCCCCTTAATTATGATATAATGCCCCTCTTCATCTCTTGTTACAGTCTTTATTTTAAAGTCTAGACTGTCTGATCTGAGTATGGCTACGGTGGCTTTCTTTTGTCAACCATTAGCATGATAGATGGTTCTCCATCCCCTCACATTCAATCTGAAGGTGTCTTTAGGTCTCAGGAGGGTCTCTTATAAACAGCATATAGATGGATCTTGTTTTCTTATCCATTCTGTTACCCCATGTCTTTCGATTGGAGCATTTAGTCCATTGACATTTTGAGTGAGTACTGAAAGATACAAGTTTATTGCCATTATGTTTCTTATAGAGTTGGAGTTTCTGGTGTTGTTCTCTGGTCCTTTCTAGTCTTTGTTGCTTTTGGTGGTTTTTTTTTTCATCTTTTTTCCCCTGAGAGTGTCCCCCTGAAATTTCTTTGGTTGTCATGAACTGGTTTGGTAGTCATGAACTCCTTTAATTTTTGTTTGGGAAACTTTTAATCTCTCCTTGTATTTTGCATGACAGCCTTGCTGGATAAAGAATTCTTGGCTGCATATTTTTCTGATTTAGCACATTGAATATATCCTGCCACTCCTTTCTGGCCTTCCAAGTTTCTGTGGATAGGTCTGCTGCAAATGTGATCTATCTCCCCTTGTAGGTTAAGGTCTTTTTTTCCCCTTGCTACTTTCATGATTCTTTCCTTGCCTGAGTATTTTGTGAATTTGACTATGATATGCCTTGTTGATGGTTGGTTTTTGTTGAATCTTATGGGAGTCCTCTGTGCTTCCTTGATTGTGAAGTCTGTGTCTTTCCCACGTTAGGAAAGTTTTGTGCTATGATTTGCTCACATACCCTTGTACCCCTTTTTCTGTCTCTTCATCTTTTGGGACCCCGCCTATGATTTTGATATTGTTCCTTTTTAATGAGTCACTGATCTCTGTAATTCTTAAATTGTGCTCTTTTGCCTTAGTCTCCCTATTTTTTCCTGCTTCATTATTCTCCAGAAGTTTGTCCTCTCTTTTGCTGTTTTGCGTCATCCATCCTTGCCACTATAGCATCCATTTGAGATTGCAGCCCAATTACAACATTTTTGATTTAATCCTGACTAGTTTCTACTTTGTTTATCTCTGCAGAGAGGGATTCTAATCTGTTTTTGACCCCAGCTAGTATTCTTATTATCATGATTCTAAATTCTGGTTAAGACAACTTGCTTGTATCTGTGTTGGTTAAGTCTCTGGCTGTTGTTTCTTCCTGATCTTTTTTTTTAGGATGAATTCCTTCATTTCGTAATTTTGAAGGGAGAAAAAGAATTGATAAGGTAAAAAAATTAAAATTAAAAACACACACAAAAAAAATCAAATAAATGATGCTGGATTCTAGTTTTGTTTTCATCTGGTTCTTGAAAGAAGCTTGTAGATTAAATAGGGAGAAAAGGGAAAATGTTTGAAAATTTGAGAAAATGAATACAATGAAATAGAATAAAATGAAATGATGGAAGTAAAATAGAATTTGAAAAATTTACAAACAAGTAAAAAAATATACTAGAGAAAAATAAAGAAAAACATTTAAAAAAATTTTTTTAACGTTTATTTATTTTTGAGACAGAGAGAGACAGAGCATGAACAGGGGAGGGGCAGAGAGAGAGGGAGACACAGAATCTGAAACAGGGTCCAGACTCCGAGCTGTCAGCACAGAGCCCGACGCGGGGCTCGAACCCACTGACGGTGAGATCATGACCTGAGCCGAAGTCGGACACTTAACCGACCAAGCCACCCAGGCGCCCCTTTTAATAAATATTGAAAATAAAAATATTTTTTTTCTGTATTCAAGAAAAAGAAACGAATAAAAAAGATATAAAAAAGAAAATTGAATAGATAGATCAATGAACAGATTGAAATATGATTGAAAATTATATACATTTCCCAAAGAAGTCCAACTATGAAGCACTGTATAGTCCGTAAACTAAGCAGGCAGAGAGACTTGTGTTCCTGAAGAAGGAGGTTGGCCTGGTTGGGCGGGGCTTAGTGTAATGGCTCTGTTCTCCACTAGATGGCGCTGCTTAGCCTCCTGGGGTGGGTTGTTGCGGCGCTTGTAGGTATATATGCGCATGCGCAGGTATAGTGACCATGGCGTCACACAACTACCCAGTGTAGCAGTGTAGCTGCTCTCCCTGACCAGCAGTCATGCTCCCGTCCTTTGTCTCCGGCTTCCTCCGCTCCCGCATTTACACTGTCCGTGACCAAGCCGTCAGGTTGCCGGGCAGCACCTCCCTCCTGAGTTTTATCTCCGTCGCGGCTGTGTTTCCCCACCCCTCACTTCGGAGGGACCGCGGCTTGGACTGCTCAGATCCTCTGTGGGAGGGTCTCCCCGAGCAATGACCGGGTGCCGGCCTCACCCGGGAACGTTGGCGGGACTCTGCTGCTGCCGTCGCCAGAGACTGCGGCTGGGCGCCAGCCTGCCCCAAGGAAGGTTCATGCGATCTCGTGTAGCGGCAGCGTTGGAGGGATCATGCAAAATCACAACACGCATCGGGCCCCAGGTTTCGCCCTTCCCACCAGAGCACCGCCAGGTATGGAGGCGAGGAGTTTCAGACTCTGCGCTCCCCGTTTATAGAGTCTTAATGGAATTTAAACCCTCTCCTTTCTGCTTTCTCCCTTTTTTTTAAAAAAAAATTTTTTTTTCAATGTTTTTTATTTATTTTTGGGACAGAGAGAGACAGAGCATGAACGGGGGAGGGGCAGAGAGAGAGGGAGACACAGAATCGGAAACAGGCTCCAGGCTCCGAGCCATCAGCCCGGAGCCCGACGCGGGGCTCGAACTCACGGACCGTGAGATCGTGACCTGGCTGAAGTCGGACGCTTAACCGACTGCGCCACCCAGGCGCCCCATGCTTTCTCCCTTTTTAGTTCATTCCCGGCAGCTGTTTCCACTTTTCCTGTCTCTCCAGCTGCTTTTGGCAGGGGGGAGGGGGGGGCTGCTTTTCCCGAATTCTCTCCCTGTCTCCGTTCTCTCTCTGCACAAGCAGAAACAACTCCTACCCTCTGCGGCTTCTCTCTCCCCCAATTTACCTCTCTGCGCCACGTACCTGCTGAGTTCTGTGGTTCAGGTTGTGCAGATTGTTGTGTTAACCCGCAAATCAGTTTTCTAGGTGTCCAGGATGGTTTAGTGTTGATCTGGCTGTATTTCATGGACGCAATGTGCAAAAAAACCTTTCATGTTGTTCTGCCATCTTGGCTCCTCCAAGAATGAGTTTATTTTGATGCTGTCCTGGGAGGGGGAAAGAGAAGGAGGGGGGAATTTGGGAGCACACAATCTAGCATCTGAATGCGAAAACTGTGTAGGATAACTGACCATCCTCATTGCCGGAGGCTGTTGCAGTTTTAGTACCCAGCACTTAAGACTCAGGATCCTGGAGGGGCACCTGGATGGCTGCTAGTTAATCATCTGACTTCTGCTCAGGCCATGATCTCATAGCTTGTGGGTTCAAGCCCCGCATCAAGCTCTGTGCTGACAGCTAAGATCCTGGAGTCTACTTTGGATTCATTCCCTCTCCCTCTCCCCCTCCTCTTCTTGTGCTCTGTCTCTCTCAGAAATAAATAAACATTAAAAAAGATGATAATAATTAAAAAACCTTCAGGATCCTGACAACAGTTTTGTCCTGGGATAGGCAGAAGGGGCAGTCACCCACAGAAGTCAAGGAGTTACATGTTTGTTCTTTATGCCATAACTTAAGGAAGTTGTTCTCAGTCTTTAATATGTTTACATATTACCTGGAGATTTTGTTAAATGCAAATTCAGATTCAGTAGGTATGGGTAGGTTCTGGAGATTTGTGACAAGCTTCCAAGGGATGGAAAGTCTGCTCATCCATGCGCTGCATTTAAATAACAAGCTTCTAGAGGGCATAGTAGTAAATTGGTAGGCTCGTCAAAGAGCAAATTCAGGAAACCCGCTCATTCTAATTCTTCTCAGTTCTTTCCCTTTCTCTCCGCAGAATTTTGCCTTTTAAACAAGCACCAGAGTTGATCCATGGACCATTCAGTTTTAACTAAAAAGGCTCTCTTTACCTTTTGGATAAAATACTAACTCAGGGTCTCCAGAAACTAGTGGATGACAAAATAGCTTTTTAAACTAAAATCTCAAGTGAGTGGTTCTGTATAAATGGAATACCAAATGGAGGGATTTTTCATTTTCTTCTGGTTATTTTGCCATGAAGTTAGAAGTTATTTCACTTCTTCAAGTGGAAATCTTGAAAATAGTTCGCTATCCATCTTGCCCCTGTTTGAGTGTCTCTCAACGGCATCTGACAACACTGTGGACAATCACTAAATATTTGTTGTATAAATGAAAATGTGACTCATCTAAAACAGTGCTTCTCAAACTTTAATATGAAGAGGGATTACGCAGAGATCTTGGTAAAAGTGCAAATCCTGGGGCACCTGAGTGGCTGAGTTGGTTAACTATCCAACTCTTGATTTTGGCTCAGGTCATGATCTCACAGTTTATGAGATGGAGCCCCATGTCCAGCTCTGCACTGAGTGGAGATGCTTAGGATTCTTTCTCTCCCTTTCTGTCTCTGCCCCTCCCCCATGCAGCCAAGCACATTCTCTCACTCTCACGTGCGTGCTCTCTCAAAATAAATAAACTTAAAAAAAAAGTGCAAATCCTAGTTCAGTACATCTGGGGATTGACCTGATATTCAGCATTTCCACCACGCTCCTAGACAATGCCAATGTCATGGACCACACTTTGAGTAGCAAGGTTAAACATGCAAGAAATATTTAAGGTTGTATATTCATATGTATTTCACCCTAATGTTAAATAGCTAAGAATTGTGATAGTAATTTTGACATTGAGAACATACAAATGGCACCTAAAACTGAAATAAAGCTATACAAATGTCTTGGTCATGGTCAGGCTTCTGTGTTGAAAATGTAATTGCATTTAGTTTATACCAGCTCCTTTAACTGGGAATCTTACAATTTACCATAAATATGCAACAAGCACACACATATAGCTTAACAGTCAGCAAATATAAAGACTATTAAGCCAGTTCACGGTGACCTGGTAAAATTTTTTGTCATGTATAAGTGAAAGTCAGTGCCCTGTAAGTTTAGGGTGCCACAAAGGTAAGCCCATAATTGGGGTGGAGGTTGGGGAGAGGGCCATGAGACACACGTGTCCACAGTGAGCCAGCTAAATGAGCTGGAAAGAGTTCCATTGTGCTTCCCAGGGGAATTTCACTGTTCTCTATTGCTCAGTGTTTATTTTTAACAAAAAGCCAAACTCAATAACTTCTTGTCTCAGTTATAGTCACATTAAAAGAAATATAGACCATCAAACATTAAGAGCAAATCACATTGTCTTGACCTCTCTGGAAGGATGTTTACAAATGAGCAAGTATGTTATTAATGTGCGCTAAAAACATTTTTAAAGTGCTCTTTACCCATCCCATTTTCTCTTTACATCCTCTATCCATTGTCCACTCCTACCGTCGGAAACCAATTCCCAAGACTCGAACATTCAAGCCATGGGAAGCTCTTTCATATCCTTTTCTCCCCCATTGTCTTCCCCTTCCAACTTGCCCTTTCTCTGATAGTAAATAAAGCTTGGCTTTTTTCAACAAGAACATAGAATCTTCTCCTGTTCTTTTTTACCCATTGTGGTAGTTGGAGCAATAAATTTTCTTGCTTTTTTTTTTTTTTTTTTGCCTGAGCAATACATTTTCAGAAACCAAGCTGGGAAGGAGGGCATTATCTTTAGTGGGCTTGGGAGGAGAAAAACTGAATATTCATGTACTAATAATATTTCCTTGCTAATAATATAAACTATATAAGATACCATCTAGCATCTTGGAGAAGTATATGGTTCACAAAAATGACCCATCCAAGAACCAGTTAGAAGATTTAGATGATTTAGAATAGAATTAATTAGAAAGAGATTACTATAGAATTGTCAAGGTCACAATATATGATGATAATTAGTGAATTAATTATTTGGATGCTCTTCTGTAGCTAGTATTTGTTTTAAAGGTTTTTATGAGTACTTTTCTTTCCTGAAAGCCATTATAAAGGTTTATATTAGCCTGATGGTATTGCATACTTAGTTAAATATTATTCAGAAAGCCAATATTTTGAAAGGTAGAATGGGAAACTGTCCCATGCTAAGGAAAATCCAGAAAGATTATAGTGCTCTAAAAATGCATTTGCATTCTTTTCAAATTCATATGCTAACATGAGTTTCAGAAAATTTTTGCAGGGTCTATTCTGAAGAGTAAATAAAACCATTTGTATGTATTCACCCCCTTAGGTAGTGATAGTCTTTGAAAAAAAAAGTCATTGTTAAGGAATCTGTGTTTGTTCCCTGCAAATGTTGTCATGCTATTGTTTTCTTTGTTTGTTTCTTTGTTTTTTGACATATCCCTTGTTCTCATAGAACCAAATTTGATGGAGATTTGTGTTAGAATGGTAAAGTTTGTATTAATGAGACAACCTTTTTGTAACTTGTATTACCATAAAAGCATCTCTATAACTTGACGGTGTGTGTGTGTGTGTGTGTGTGTGTGTGTGTGTGTGTCTGTGTTTAATGAAGCACTGGTTACTATGTGAGAAATGAATTTAAAAAGTGGACAGAAAGACCAGTCAGAGTCTATTACAGTAGTTCAAACAAGAAGTAATGCCTTGTTACCTGGGTAGCTCAGTCAGTTAAGCATCAGATTCTTGATTTTGGCTCAGGTCATGATCTCAGGGTTTGTGAGATCAAGACCTATATTGGGCTCTGACTGCGCGAACCCGGGGGAGCCTGCTTGGGTTTCTTTCTCTCCCTCCATCTCTGCCCCTCCCCTGCTCACTCTCTGTCTCTCAAAATAAATAAACATTTAAAAAAAAAGTGATGCCATCTTTGACTAAGGTGTTGGGAGTGAGGGAGAGAAGTGAATTGAGAGCAGATTGAACAAATCTAAGGCATACCATCAAGACAAATTGAGGATCAATTTGTAAAGGGGCATTTGTGGAAAGAGGAATCTAAGATGACTTTTGACTTTCTGGTGTGTTTGAATGAGTAGTGGTGCCATTCACCGAAATGGGAAATTCTGGAAGAACACTGAGGTTGAGTTTGGGGTTTGGGCCACAAGTTCATGCATTCATTAATTGCTCTGAATTTTCCCCACATATGATGTTGAGATACGTCTACCATCCTGAGTATGGCTTCCAACAGGTAGTCTCTACATCCTCCTGATGCTTCTTTCAGAATTGCTTTACCTCTCTTTCTCTCCCTCCTTGCTACTAATATCTTAGCCCTGGTTGCCTTCTGTTTCTGTCTACATTACTGAAGTAGCTTTTTAATTCTCCTTTTGCAGGAGTGCTTTCCTAAAAGCTATGGAAGTAGTCTTCCTTTTCTTCAGGTGAATAAACTATATCCCCATGAGCTTACCCCATGCTTCTCCAATGAGTATCTGTCAGGCTGAGAGGACAACAGCATTGCTTTTCTCTGAGATTCTTGAGGGGAGGCTGTTGTGGACACTCAGTAAATACTGCTTGATGGGGAATGATTGCCAAATGCATCATCCCATTTTGGAATTAGTGGTTTTTGTTGTTACTTTGATGTAATTAAAAATTTTGAAGATAATACATTCATGTAGATCTCATTTCTAACCCCTGCCCTCAAGGATGCCCATTTATCTTTCCAAAGAAACACTCTTAACTCTGTTTGCATCTTTTCCAAGACATAAGATAGAGAATTTCCAAGACATAGAAAATCACTCACTTGCAGTATGTAGTAAGGCAAGTGAATCAGATTGTAAAATAGTTAGTAGTAAACAATGTCAGATACTCCCAAACCAAAGGAATAAAAGAACGTAACGTATATTTCCCCTAATCACTAGGAACTGTGCAAGACACTTTCTTTATGACCACTTGTCTAATTAGTACACTGGGCATTATTTTATAAGAGGTTGAGGACACGGGGAGGAAGTAGAGAAAGTAACACCGAGGTCCGTCTCGCTCCAGAACTCATTCTCTTCCACATCTGCATCAGAGAGTGTGATTCATAAAGAAGGCAGAGGTTAGTAGGTTTCTGTGCCCCTAAGATTTTATTCTGTTGTATATAAAGCCTTAAACCAAAAGTGGCATGCACCTTGGTACAGAATTGCTACCCCATCAGAAGTCCTTAGGAACATAGTGCAGAACAAACTGAAATTTGAGAAGTTTAGATGAGATTTGTAGGGTTGTAGTGAAAGAGTTTTGCATTGTCTCTGAATTGGTCATTCTCAGCGACAGAGTCATTTATGAGATGGGGGCAATCATAGAAAGCAGTGGCTTTTAAAAAATACTTTAGCTGCCAAAAATCTCATTCCAATTCTCTGGAAGAGTGCTGTCGTACCAAGTGTAATTCACCAGCCCAGTGCCTTTCTGGAAGTTGTGAAATTGGAGAGTTGCTTTTGTCTAAATGAATAAACACCACCAAGATGAGCCGACTAGCTTGTCCTCAGTTGAGCTTGATATGATCAGACATCCAGAGCTTCTTCCCCTGGTTGTGTCTCTGAGATCTCTCTCTCTTTCCTCTTTTTTTCTCTCCATCTTTCTCTTTCTCAGCTTCTCTTCTTTTAATAATGGAATATGGTCAGCTCTGAGGGAGTCCCAGGAAAAGAAATAGGTGTCTATCTTTTCTTCCTTGACAGTATTCATTTCCCATCATGGTAACTAACAGCAAATATGCCCTTTATATACATAATTAGGGATTATGGATCCATCACCCTCATTGGCATATTTGTGCCTGTCCGTACAACTTAAATAGATTTGTTTTTGTGTTTAGCTCTCCAGATAATAGCCTTCCCTCCTTTTTCTTTTAAGATTTTTTATTTTCAGAGAGAAAGAGTCCATGTGTACATGCATAAGCATGTAAGTGGGGCAGGGACAGAGAGAGAGAGAGAGAGGGACAGAGAGAGAATCCCAAGCAGGCTTGATACTGCCAACACAGAGACCGATTGGGGGCTCAAACCCAAGAACCATGAGATCATGACCTGAGCCAAAACCAGGAGTCTGACGTTCAACTGACTGAGCCACATAGGCACCCTCTTCGTTATATTTAAAATTATTTTTTTATTTTGGAGAAATTATCTCTCCACCACCTTGGGCTCCAAATGGACCTGTCAGTGAAGATTTCTGAGAAGATGAATAGTTTCCCTGGGGCCATGCACATAGCTTTTGTGTGTTTCCTTGACCAAGTAAGGTGATGAGGTGGGCATGAAAACTAAGCCTGGCCACTTGTTCTTTCCCCCTTGGGATCCTGACTTTTTAGAAGAATGGTTAATTAATGATGAAGCAATGGTATTTATTTCTGCATTAATGTACTCTTCTATGACCTGTCGTTCTGTAACTATCCCATATGCTGCCTGTAAATCCATTCCACCCCTTTTAGAAATTAACCCATTACAAGTTCTATTGCCTGCAGCCATAGGATTACCAGATAATTCACTACATCTCACTCCAAAGTGGATTTAAATAATTCCTATAAGTACTATAAAATATACACAGAACGAATTAGGATGACATTGTAACGCAAAAACACCAGAGTACTTCTCCCTGGGATGCTGTGGCTGAGACACTTATACTGGAAACAAAATTTTACTGAGTGACGTAACTTTTACTGAGGACTCCCAACTCTGGGAGAAGTGGTACTGGAGTTTGGAAAAGAATTGCACAGAGCTGCTTTTGCAGGAATTGACTTAGGGCAGGAAAAGCCTGAGATATCACTAAAGTGAATAAAAGAGAAAAAAAGATGAGGAGTAGATTTATCATTCAACTCTATGATTATAGAATTGGACCCAATGATGTTGGACAAGATGATGAATGGTATTGGATAAAATCTCTTCTTTTAATATGATTAGGTTTTAGCTGGGTAACATTTAAAATTTTTATCTTTTATTAAATGGTATAGAATAGGAATATTTCATTAAATAGAGTATTTTTTCTCTCCATGAATATCATAGATTTTCCACTTGTCCAGTTTAGGAGAAAAAGGTATGTAAGTGATTATGTAGCTAGTCCTCATAAGGTTCCAAAATTAGCAAGGCCTTTTATAGTTTGGGGAAGATTAACAACCTGGGTGTTAACATTTAAAAGACATGGGAGAAATTACTGAAACAGGTTGCAGACCAGAATTTCCTGTATATATTTGTTCTTCTCAACATGAATGGAGTCAGCTGTGGTACTTCTCCAAACAAATCATGCATTACAAGTTTGCTGCTTTTTTTTTTCCTGTATTGATATATATAAGTTTTGTTTCATCAGTCTCCATATGAGGTAGCCTTTATGAAGAACATACTGTCAAAGCAAAGTCATTTAAAATTAATTAATGACTTTTCAATGTAAGCCCTCATGGGATAAATTATTTTCCCTCCTGTTAGAATGAATGCCTGTAAATATTAAGAAGCTCCTCGCATTTCCTGTTTTGTTTGGAAGTGTGTTCACAATGGATGCTTCTCCTGTTGGTAGTATATACTGGCAGGACCTTAGAAATGACAATGTGGAAAGCAATGTGCTGGTTTGCACTTAAAAGTTTTGGCTCCATTTTTAATGCCCAGATTTTGTCTGCATATTTTAGGAACAAGTATTAGCCCAGTCCTACCTGGAGATTTAGTGGCTGGTCCCTCCTTTGTGCATCCTGCTTTTACCAGAGAAGGTTTCCCAATCTGGGTCATGGAAGATGGGGCACAACAAAATGGCAGAAAATCTCTGTGTTCTTGGCCAGTCATGTCAGAGTTAAGATGTTTCCAGAAGTCCTTATTGTCTTTCTTTTGAGACTGGAACAGTAGGGAAGGAAAAGAGGAATTTAAAAGGTTCTCTCTCTCTATTCTCTTTTTTGTTGGATATTTTATAAAATTGTATTTCAGAAAGGTGATACAATGTCATGCAGACAAACAATGCTGAGATCTGTGGGAAAAAAACTATAATTTTTTTCACTCTTATTTAAAAAAATGCAACATACGTGTCCAGGCCCTACCATTTTATGGCTAAAAATTAAGTCACAATTATTTTATATACCAAAATTATGATTGTGGAAAAAATCATTGGTTTATTACTAAAAAGCAAGCTTCCATGGTCCCCAAAGAAGTATCCAAATTATGCCTGGCAGTCTTCTGAAAGGTTGTGTCACTTATGCCCACATTCCATGTATCAAATACCTCCTTTGCTAGCTTCTAATTGACCACACCTACATAACTGCATCCAGGGCTCACCATTGCTACTTATCTTGAGAACTCTGTTGTACACTCCCAGATGTCATCTTTGTTTTGTTTTTTAATTAAAAATATTTTTAATGTTTATTTATTTTGAGGGAGAGAGAGACAGAGTACGAGCAGCGAGGGGCAGAGAAAGAAGGAGACACAGAATCTGAGGCAGGCACCAGGCTCTGACCTGTCAGCACAGAGCCTGACATGCAACTCAAAAACCCTTGAACCCTGAGATCATGACCTGAGCAGAAGTAGAAAGCTCAACTGACTGAGTCACCCAGGCGCCCCCCAGATGTCACCTTGGATGCTCCCTGTGGCTCTAGTTTTGGGCCCCCAGACACTGCTTAGGTTTTCTTTAGAGAGACAGAAAACTGTCATCTCTCCATCTCTATGCTATCACTTGTCACCTTGCCCCCAAATTAGCTTTGCCTGTGTTGATACCAAGTTGATCTTTCATCTTTTGCATCTAAACCCCTCTATCCACAGGTGGCTCCAAATCAATGGAAGGAACTGAGCAGGGAGTAGATGTGATTTCCATTCCATTTTCAATGTCTTCATCACCTTTGCGAGCCCCAAACTCCCACTCCCTATCAAAATCATCTCCCTCCTTCTCTAGTAATAAAATGAAACCTTCTAAGCATGTCAAGGGTAGCAAGCACAGGCAGAGTTTGGGAAAGAACATTCTGGAAGGAGTGCAGAAAAGGGCAGAGCCAGGAGGTGTTTGTACTCTCAAGGCCTCCATTTCAGCTCAGCCAAAGCCCCTTGTTATGTAAAAGAAGAGAAATAATGGCCCAGACTGGTTGCATTTCCTCCCTGAAGTTACCCAGCAAATTATTAACCACTAACACTCTCATCTTGGTAATGGCAATATCTGAGGTGCGGTTCAGTGATCTATACAAGGGGAAATTAGATTCAAACAAACATAACAACTTGTCCTGGAGTGAAAAGCAGATGTATAATTTCTCTCATTTGTCCCTACTTTATTTAATAGCCCACATAGGGAGCTTATTTAAAAGTACAAAACAACAACACACCAAACCGGCCAATATTATGAGAAGATCTCATTGAATCATCAACATAATAGCAATTATTATTTTCTTCTGTGATGTAATAACCTAGAGGGAAAATCAGGGTTGGGGTGGTGAGCTAAATAAATGAGTCAGAATTGTCCTTTTGTGCTCTTTAAGTTGGAAGCAAGGAAGTTATTTAAGGTAGAATTTGTGGTCACATCCTGTGTTCTTTCTTCTTTCCTGTGACATTGTTTTCCATGTTTTTATTCAGTAACTAACTCTTGAATACCTACTATGCTGGGTGATGAGTGCAGACTAAGGAGCACATTAGACAGGGTTTCTGGCTTCACGGAGCTTGGATTCTAATGTGGGGGGTGTTAGGGGACAGGATTATATAAGTAAATTCAATAATTGGCATTTTTAATATGTGCTGTGAAGGGAAGTTACATTGGGGCCATGAGAGCAGAAACCAGAGATAATTGGGGCACCTGGCTGGCACAGTCGGTGGAGCATGTGACTACTGGCTTTGTAGGTTCTAGCCCCATGTTGGGGATAGATGATGGGGTTTGATGGGGATAGATGATGGGGTTAGATGATGGGGATAGATGGTGGGGTTTGATGGGGATAGATGATGGGGTTAAACGGGGATAGACGATGAGGTTAGATGGGGATAGATGATGGGGATTGATGATGGGGTTTGATGAAGATAGATGATGGGGACAGATGATGAGGTTAGATGATGGGGTTAGATAGTCAGGAAGAGCTGTACTGAGATTGTGAAGAGTGACTCACTATGGAGTTGGGGGAGGTAAAGGCAAAAGGAAGGCCTCCAGAAGGACTTTGATATGGTAGAGAGGACTCCTTAAGTTACCTGAGGTCTTGGTACTGTTAAGCTAAGATTGTTTTCCCTCTAGTAAGGCATTAACATTAAGACAGTAGGGGGTTGCTGGAGATATGTTATAGTCTATATTTGCTTCAAGTATTTGTCAATGGGCTGCAGGTTATAAAGAAATTTAATTTTACTTGCCATTTCCTTTTTGCCTTTGTTCCCCACATCACTATGGAGGGGAAGGAGATATTAGAGCTCCAGGAAACTGAATCCATAGCTTTCTGGAGATTAGGCAATTGATAAGATTGCCTTTTTCTTGTAATTTACTAAGACATTTGTAAACTGGTGAGACTCATATCCTGTATGAATGTGATCTGTCAGTTAACCGTTTGTTTCCTTTCCTTTCCTTTCCTTTTTCCTTTTTTCCTTTTTCCTTTTTCCTTTTTCCTTTTTCCTTTTTCCTTTTTCCTTTTTCCTTTTTCCTTTTTCCTTTTTCCTTTCCTTTGTACTTGGGCAGCCAGGAGTGCCTGAGGAATACCACACATATCCCACGTGGGGGAAGGGGGGACAGGTATACTAGCTTGTGTTTTGCCCTCAACTTGTCTTATGCTCCCTCATCAGTAGAGATTACTTTAAAGTTTTTTTGTTTTTGTTTTAATCTTGAAAGAAAGAAAGAAAGAAAGAAAGAAAGAAAGAAAGAAAGAAAGAAAGAAAGAAAGAGAAAGAAAGAAACTAGAGAGGATGGATGCAAATGCAGGGAGTTTTTCTTAAGGAATTGATATTTTTGAGAAGATATCTGAATGCTCACTAGGTTAAATTGGGAGACTTTCAGGAAGGGAGAGCAGCATCTGAAAAGGTCTTGGAAACCTGAGACATTAAGGCCACAGCATGGGAGTTGCAGGGCCACTCAGGTTCTTGGGTTGTGTCCTATTAACAGGGAATCCATAGAAAGATATTATAAATGAGTGCTGGGTCTCTTTGCATCTTTGAGCCATCAGTCCAGTAAACTCTGTGGCAGGCATTGTGCAGTCTCTATATGTACAATAGCACTTTGAATCCTCCTACAAATGGGTAAGCTGCATATTGGAGGCATTAAGTGATTTCCTCAAGGCTACCCACTTATGACTTGCCACAGGCAAGATTCACACCAGATCAGCAGCCATTATTCTGTGTTGCTTCTAGTGCTAAGAAAAGCTCTCCTATTGTTTGTAGCCAAACCTCATTCTAATTCTAATTACCTAATATTCTGCTCTTAATAATTACTTCAAGAGGAAAACAATTCAATCATCACCAAATATGTCAATGCTGTGTCTATGCCAATGGATGTAATTAGAGAAAAATAATTTCATTCCATTCATGCCAAGGGCAATGTTGAGCCTTTGGAAATAAAATGCTTGAAGATCTTCAGATCTAGAATCTTAGCAATATTAAGATTGGGAAGTACTTTAGGGAGATGAGTTCCTTTCTGAGTATTGTGCCACTTTAAAAGAATCATAGCATCTCTGTTGAAAAAGTCTTCTAAAAAAAAGAAGGAAGGAAAGGAGGAAGGAAGCCTTCTAGATAGAAGTCAGTGTTGGGTTTTGTTGGTTCAAGACTGGCCCTAGTTTATCCTCACACATTTTTTTATCCACTGATGAACTGGACTTCAAATCTCAGTGGCTCTGGCTTTAGAAGGAGGTCCTAGCTCTCAGGAAGGAAGCTTTGAGGTGGCAAGGTGCGTACATACTGTTGAATAGGGATTCTGAGCAAAGACTGACCTGTTGACTGGATCTGTAATACATCAAACTGTCCACATGATTGAAGGCAAGGAACTTTGTTCCCAGAGATTTTAAAGTGAAAACAGACGCCCAGGTAACACATTTCTGACCGCCTTAATCTGTCATAACTTCAAACACACTTAACCAGAACACCTCTTTCATGTAGGAGGGTGCTGCTTAGCTGTCAGCTATAGGCATCACCTTCTTGTATGTCTCATGATGGAAATAATTCAATTTTAAAACTTACTTTGGAGTAGACCCCACTGAAGTTTGGTGCTCTAAGCACAATTCTAGTGTATGAGGTTGTTTTTTTTTTATTTCTGGCTATAGAAATTTTATAGTTGACAATTACTTCAGTATTCGTAAGGTACTCTTTGGATATGATTCATATCAGACAACAGGGGCTGTGCCCTCTCTGAGGGTTGCCTCATACCCCATTCCTGCACCACCTGCCGTGAATCTTACTGTGTCTCATTATTGTGCTTTAAAATTAGTTGACCCGGTTTTAAATCCAGCTCTGCCATTCTGCTAAATGATCTTGGAACAGTTGCTAACACTCTTGTCTGTTTTCTTGTCTCCAAAATGGGAATAAATATATCTTAGATGTCCAGGTATATTTGTTTTATGCTTGCAAAATTTTCATCATTTCCTCTCTTTCTGACCTTTGCCATGTTCTTCTCACTAGAGTACCAGACATATATCTCTTGTCTTTATTTATTCTGGTCTTGGTCATTTGACTTCATTTGACCGATGCAATGTTAGAAGACATTGTGAGAAATAAACCCACTACCCCAATAAAAGGTGGGACATGGAGACTCAGAGCATAGTGAAGCAAGGCTTTAATCAAATTTCTTGCAAGAGCTGTTGTCTGATAGACAGGCATGCTCGGGTCAGGTACAGCAGACAATTTATCTCCTAGCGTGCAAGTGACTCCCTGGTTCCTCATTGGCTGAGTACTGCAGATTACAGCCTTACCTGGAAGTCACCTATGCTCATGTAAAGCAAAAAGTAGTCCGAATGGAACAAATGTACATTCCTTGAGGTGATGCAGAAACTTTCGTTCTTAGGCACCTGCTCATTGTAAATCCTGTGAAAAGTAAGCCCATGAAATGAAGAGGGGAAGAAGAACCAGGAAGTAAATGTCTAAGGGTTTGGGACCTCCATTGTGTGTGTATGTTGGCGGAGGTTTCAGGGGAGTGTACCTATTCCAGTAGATTGTAAACCTACTGTTAACTAGACAGCACAGCTTTTATTTGGTATTTCTGAAAATGAATCATCTCATTTACTTCTCACAGACATGATATAAGCAGAGGCCCTAGAAGTGCTGTGCAGTTGGGTTTATCCTCATGTATTTCTTTGATCACTCTCAGAATAATGGTCTCTAGATAGTCCACCTGCCCCAGGTGGTTTGGGATCTGACCTCAACCCATATCACAATAAAGATCCAAACACAGTCTAGTTCAGCCAAACCGCAGCTGACCCACAGATACAGCAATATCTATAAAAATGCTTATTGTTGAACACCATTGAGAGGTTTTAGATTGGTTTGCTCGCATATATGTGACATAATGCAGGTTGTTGTGATATTTAAATTCCAGTTTTCTTTTCTTCTCCAACATTACTATACACTCTTATTTTACCCAATACAATGTGTATCGTTTGGCCTCTATGACGGACCACTATTGCTTTTCATGCCCAGCTTCTATTTTGCTTTCTTCTTGGGAGATACTTCATTTTTTCTCTCTGAAGAACTCCTCTCCTGCACTGTCATTCTGTGTCATCAGGTGGACTCAACTTCACGGGCAAGCATGAGAGCCTTTCCTCCTCCCTTGGCCCAGGAGTGTGTGACCCAGGTTAGTCCAATTAGACTGACTTTCAGGAATTTACAAGGAGCTATTGGGAAAGAGATTTTATTTCCTCCAGAGATGCTGAGCTGGCAGAATGAAAGTCTGGGATTTCTAGTAGCCACCTCTCTGGTGTGAAAGGCACCTATCTGAGAAGAAAGCCACCACGGAAGACAACAGAAAGAAGACATGGAGACAGGCAGACACTTCCTACATTATTGTATAAGCCACTTGAATCAGCTGTGTCTGAATCCAACCATCCATAGACTTACAGTTTGATGATCCAAGAAACTATGTTTTGGGTGTGGTCAGTTTTTATTGGATATTTGACTCTTGTACACGTATGAGTCCTGACATTCTGTTTATTTCACTAGAGACATTATTTTCCTTCTTGTGGTTGACAGTCTTGTCTCACTTAGCTAAACACAAAGCTTGTGTTCCCCAGTGGAAATGACATAGTCCCTTGTACATAGTGGGTGCTCACTTACATTTGAATTATTGATTAAATGAGTAAATATATTGGTCAATAGTAGACACACAGAAGTTACCATGGCTGTATGGTTTGTTTGAACACTTATTTCAGTTATTTGGGGTATACACCTATGAATGGGATTGTGGAGTCATGTGGTCACACTATGTTGAACTCTTGGAAGAACTGCTTGACTGTCTTCTACAGCCTTGATCTTTGGTTTGATTGTTTCTACTAGTTTGGGGTTTGTGGTTCTTGGCTAGCATACCTTTTATGTGGCCAGATAGGGCAGCATGGATGTATCTGATGAAGAAGGGGTCACCAAACTGAGGGCACATACAGCTGAGTGATTCTCTGTGGTTTTTCTGTAGCCACTGGAGGAGATAGGCAGGCAAGGGGAAGATGGCAGTAGAATGGGGCTCCCGTCAGGCTCAGAGTGCAGGCACTGTTGAGCGAGGGAAGGACCAGTGGATGGATGACAGTCTGTTTGGAATGCTGGTGTGGCAGACTTAGCCTGAAGATCCATGGTCCATAGTTCTGCTTTCTGCCTTTCCCAGTCCATCACCATTATTCTTTCTTGGCCACATGCATTCTTCAATGCCTGTTGACTCTCAGCCATCCTGTGGTCTGTTACTGTCACTTGCAAGAATTTGGCTGTCAGGGAGGATGCCAGCAGGCCTTTTAAAAGCCACTGCAAACTTTCATTGCTAACTTGTAACTTGGAGGAACTTTGAGAGAAGGGTTATAAATAAAACGCATGCATCAATCTGGGTTTCGCAACAGGAATGCAATTCCACTTCGTGGCTAGAGATAAAACATGTCTTGCCGTGCACAGTGAGCTCTTCGCCGTGCTTGCATTTTATTTCCCATCACAATCTAAGTTATGGCAGATGAAGCTGCTCATAAGGTATGAGGTTATACAACCCCATGCTAATTCACACTTAAAATTATGGTGTGTTTTTTAAAGGTCCAAGTGCTGCTTTTTTTTTTTTTTTTTTCCTGGAAATTAAGGCTTGGAGGAAGGGAGAGGGGTGAAAAGACCCCCACGGGACAGAAGGGAGTATGGTCTGACTCTGCAACTAGGTCATGCCTTTGAGAACAGTGTTTGAGTCTTAGATCTCTTTGTGCCTTAAAATGCTGGCAGAGTCAGCCACACAAAGGGCATGCATTAGTATTAATGAGTGTGCTGCTGCTGCTACCAAAAAGTGTTCTGATAAACGTTAGAATTCATAGCCAAGAAACCAATGATTCCCTACTATTCAACTTGTACACACTTTGTTCAGTGCTTTGTATGCATTATTCTGATTTCATGTTCATAATCATTATGTGATTTTTACTACTACTATTATTTCCATTTTACAGATGGGAAACTGAGCATTGAGGGGTAGTGGTTATTTTGTCAAGCTTTTGGCTGGTCAAAGACAGGACCAGCATTTGGCCCCAGGATGGGCAGGGACCTAGGTTTCACCACCCGTCTTCATCCTGCCCTCCCCCCCATAAGGGAGTATTCCCTTAAGGGAGTATTCTATGTCTCTTCTTCTTTGTCTGTATATCTTCCCTTCTCCCCCTTGCTTTTGAATTTCCCTATTCTTGATTTCTTAGGGTCAGTAGAAGCCATTATTGTTCCTTTTCTTCATTCACATGTGTATGTTTACTCTTTCATTCAGTCAGTCGATGTTTTGAATAACTATTAAGTATCAAGCACTGTTGTAGTTGCTGCAGTTGCAGAAATGGATGATAGGACACCCCTGGCTTTGGAAACAGACAGTCAGAGAAATATAGAGCTCTGTGTTGTGGACTGGAGTTGAGATCATGGCAGGATACTACAGAAAGGAGCACACTGAAGGTATGCCAAGTCAGTCAGGGCAAGGAGCAGCATCCTGGAAGAGGTGGCATCTGGGGTGGCATCTGGTCTGCATCCTAAGGGTAAGGAGCTGGCCATGTGAATGAAAGCAAGGATAAATCGTGTAGTTCTCTTTCATCTGGATTTCCGAATCTTTGCTACATTTTTCATTTTAAAGTAATAGAATGGGGGGGGGGGTGGCGCCTGGGTGGCTCAGTCAGTTAAGCATCCGACTTCAGCTGGGGTCATGATCTCACGGTTGGAGAGTTCGGGCCCCACATCAGGCTCTCTGCTGTCAGCCTAGAGCCCCTTTTAGATTCCTGTCCTATTTTTTCTCTGCCTCCCCCCAAGTGGCGCTCTCTCTCTCTCTCTCTCTCTCTCTGTCTCTCTCTCTGTCTCAAAAGTAAATAAACAAACATCAAGAAAAGTAATAGAATTGTTAGAAGAAAGTTTAAAAATATAAATAGTTGTCTTACTAATAAGGCTCACGATGTCACTTTGCTTTAAACACAAAGTGGCGATTTGTAGTAAATTCTGGGTTGTTTTTTTTTTTTTTTTTCATTAATGTATGAAACACATCTCCTCTGTTTTTGTTAATAACCATCATAACAAATAATAATAAAAGTCTGTAGGTTAAAATTGCCTTGTTTTGGGGCGCCTGGGTGGCGCAGTCGGTTAAGCGTCCGACTTCAGCCAGGTCACGATCTCGCAGTCCGTGAGTTCGAGCCCCGCGTCAGGCTCTGGGCTGATGGCTCGGAGCCTGGAGCCTGTTTCCAATTCTGTGTCTCCCTCTCTCTCTGCCCCTCCCCCGTTCATGCTCTGTCTCTGTCTGTCCCAAAAATAAATAAAAAACATTAAAAAAAAAAAATTGCCTTGTTTTGCCAGCATAGTACTGACAAGAGAACATGGCTCAGGTCCCTGTCAAAGGAAACTCCTCTTTGGATTCCCCCGAACCACCCACTACCTTGAAAAGAATCTCTCTCGTATTTACTCTTTGTTTTGCTTTGCTTGAAAAATTTCGCTTAAGCATTTTTTTTAACCTTCTCCTAAAGAAAGCATTGAAACAATTAATATGATTTTTGTAAGCTTTGTAATAATATTCCAAAAGTAATATGTGTGGGTTATATAGAGAAACTGTTAACCGTTCAGAAGTGAAAGTTAAAAAGTGATATTGTGGGGTGCCTGGGTGGCGCAGTCGGTTAAGCGTCCAACTTCAGCCAGGTCACGATCTCACGGTCCGTGAGTTCGAGCCCCGCGTCAGGCTCTGGGCTGATGGCTCAGAGCCTGGAGCCTGTTTCCGATTCTGTGTCTCCCTCTCTCTCTGCCCCTCCCCCGTTCATGCTCTGTCTCTCTCTGTCCCAAAAATAAATAAACGTTGAAAAAAAAAATTAAAAAGTGATATTGTCCTTTGTTTCTTCTCTTTTCGCGGAGGTAAAACCGTCAGCAGCAAACTTAAGTGCATCCTAGATCTGGGTTTCTCAGCCTCACTCCTGCACTGCTGACATTTGGGCTCAGATAACTGTGTGTTGTGGGGGCCTGTTGAGTGTATTGTAGGATGTTTAACAGCACCCCTGGGCCCCACCCACTAGGTTCCCGTAGCACCTCCTACTCACCCTAGCTGTGACAACCAAAAATACCTCCAGACGTTGCAGAACGTCCCCTGGGGGCAAAATTGTCCCTGTTGGAATCTACTATTTTTTGTAGTTGTAGATGTTTTAAAACACACTCATAAAATGCAAGAATCAATGCAGAAGTCAGAAATGATTGGGTATTTGTAGGGTGATGAGGGAAAGTAATTATCGGAAAAGTAGTTATGTGCTTAGGACGAGCAAGTTGAGACCACAAAGGATTCTTGCTCTTGGAATAGTCTGTTTTGATAGGAAAGGTCCAAATACTGGCATATGTAAAGCATTTTATAATTCCATTTTTCTCTTCCTTTTTAAAATTGCACAATCATTCCCCAGTTAGTATTTATTCACTGTATTCCTGCAGAGCACATGAGTCCTCGATCGAGAACACAAGGAAAGAAACTGCAAGAGAGCAAGGTAGGGCAGTTGATGCGAAGACAAGAGAATGTAACAGGAATCAGGAAGACAATGGCCTCTAAATACGAGGGGTTGGGGGAGCCCCAGATGGTCGAGGCAGTCACAGTGATCCTACTCTGGAACTCTGATTTGCAATCCAGAGCAGGACATTGAGATCAGTGGGGAGCTCTCTGACATAGACACCCCCTACTTGATGTGTACTTCAACTTGACCTCTTTGTCTCATGTCTGCCCATCCTGTTTTTCTCACCAGGGGAGGACAGGGGTAATCTCACCATATCATATTGTAAAGATTGAGTCCATCAGGTTAGTGCATGTAAAATGACTCATAGTAATTGCTCACTAATTGTTAGCTGTTTTATTGTCACTTGAGTACTTCCCATTGGTTGTTGTGAGGTTTCCAGATGGGAAGAGGCCTTGCACATTGCCTGGCATAGTGTAAAGCATTCAATAAATGGTTGTGCTGGGCTATTCTCTCTCTCTTCCCTCTTCCCTCTCCCCTCTCCCCTCCCCCTCCCCCTCCCCCTCTCTTTTTGTCCCTCTTCCTGCCTTTTCTTCTTCTCTTTTTTCTTTTTCTCTCTCCTTTGCTACAAGCCTCAGAGCTCAGGGAAAGAGAGAACTAACCCTAAGACCACACAAATTTATTTTTCTCACGCTCATTTCTGTTTTAATAATTATCATATTGACTCTGAATTTATTACACTACAAGAATGACTTTATGTGGAATCTCATGAATTTAAACATTAATGTAAGATAAATTAGTTTTAAATTGAATTCCTCGAATGCAATGGAATGTGTTTCCGTATGATGAATAAGGAATTTTCCAAATAAAATCTAAATCTCTGATGTTCCATTTTTGAGCAGGTGGAAGAAATATGTGGGGATATTTGATAAGGTTAAAATATGATTGCTCTGCATGCTATAAACTAACTTTTTAGTTTGGGGAGAAAGCAGTCTGGGGCCAGAGTTAAGTAGATAAAATGTGAAGATTTCTCTGGACATGCTTATTAGTTACCTCCAATTTAACACCAGTCATGTTAAGATATAATACCCTTCTAAAGAGGACACTGTTTGTTTTAACATTTTAAAATTAATCTATTCCCTTGTTAGAGGTTAATTAGAACAATACAAAACAAAAACCCTAGGATCTGCTTTAATCCTATTTTCTCTGAAAGCTCTTCCTTTCAATATGAACTCCAAAGGCCTGAAAATGCTCTTCAAGGCAGGCCAAAAAGCAAGTGGTCCCAGATGAAGAAAGTAAATCCATTAAAGAAGAAATGGGAAAACGTGTTCTGCCCCTTATCAGACCCAGAATTATCAGTGAGCGAGAAGTGCTTATGGGGAAGGAAGAGAAGTTTTGCTCAGTTCATGGAGGCCTCTGTATGGTGACAGCCAGTGACTTCCTGAGTATTATTTGTCACGCTTCAGCAGGGTGATCTTTTCAAAGCCCAAGTGTGACCATGCCACTCCCCTGCTTTCCAAGGCCTTCCAGATAAAGGCAAAACCCCTCACTCAGCCTGCAAGGCTCTGAACACCTCACTCCCAGCGTCATTCTTCACTACACGCCGCCTCCCCCCGATCCTTCACCTGGATTGAGATCCCTTCTGGTCTCCAAGGGCCATCTCCCTTCCCAACAGAGGGCATCTGCATAGGCTGAGCCCCCACATCTCTACTGTCTCTTTCACCCTCACCTGGTAAGTCTTCTCTAGTGTTTGGATCCCAGGTAAACTTCTGCTTCTTCAGTAATGCCTGCCCTGAAACCCCAGGCCATGTCAGGCCCCACTGTCATCCCTCATGGAGCATTGGGCTCGTCTCCTGGGTGGCCATAATTTCAGTTGTAATTTTACATGTATTTCAGAGCAGTTTTGATTAATACCTTTGTTTTTTATCCAGTACACTATGTGGTTCATCGGGGACAAATCTTGTCTGCGTTTTGCTCATCGATCCCTCCCCACCGTATAGCTTACTACTGACATACTATAGACGCTTGAGAAGATGAATAAGAGACTCTCAACTATGCTGATCTAAACACCCAGCAGAGAAGAGGAGTGGGTGCATGGGGCATGGGACAGAAACCAGAAAGTAGTGTAGCTTGAGGAGGAAGGGCAGTGACTCACAGATGGGATTCTAGTACTCCCCTTGGCCCTTGGAGAGTCTTCATTTGTAATTGTCCAGTGAATGGAAAAAACCAAAGAAATGGTAGGTGTCATCTTGCCCAAAAGAGGAAACCACTTGAAAGGAAGTTAATGAAATGCAGTCAGAAGAAAAGAAAAAAAAATGCATTAAAGAAAGAGAAACCTGACCAATTCCACTTCTAGGAGTTTAATCAGCATGAATACATACACAAGGGAGCAAGAATACATGAGGAAGTAAATTCACTGTGAAGCTAAAAGGCCATCAGTGCATTGCCTATGTACATTTCACTTCATCCATACAGTGAAATACTACTCTACCATTAAAAAGAATAAGATTAATTTATGGGTACTAATATGAAAAGTATTCTCTTTGCTAATGAAAACAGATATTTGCAAGACCATGTATGTGCTATAAATATATTTTCTTAAACAGTGTTGTAGACCTGGGGCACCTGGGCGGCTCAGTCGGTTGAGTGTCTGACATCAGCTCAGGTCATGATCTCATGGTTGGTGGGTTCGAGCCCCACATCGGGCTCTGTGCTGACAGCTCGGACCCTGGAGCCTGCTTCAGATTCTGTGTCTCCCTCTCTTTCTGTCCTTCCCCCATTCACGCTCTGTCTCTCTGTGTCTCTCAAAAATGAATAAAAGTTAAAAATTATTAAAAAAAAAAAACAAGTGTTATAGACCTCAGTGTCTAAAAACAGATTGTGTGTGCATTGTAATGTGCACAATGGGGAAAGTCTAAAATGATATACAGCTGTTATTCCTGGTCAGTTCCTAGAATAAAGGTTGATGAGGGGGACACTCCACTCTTCATTTTCCTATTTTTATATGAATTTTAATAACTAACAAAGTGTGATAATACCCCGATGAAGAAATATGTCATAGAAACTCTAATTTTGAAAGACATTTGGGAATGTCTGTGGAGACATTTTGGTGTATCACACTGGAGGATGGGGTGGGTGCTACTGGCTTCTGATGGGTAGGGACCAGGAATTCTGCTCAACATCCTACAGTGCATAGGGCAGCCCTTGTAACAGAGTTCTCTTCGCCAAAACGTCAACAGTGCAGACGTTGAGAAACTGCTGTCTGCTGACTCCCCGCTCTTCCCGTTCTGATCATCTTTGGAGGATGAGTTCCTTCAAAGTGATGGTAAGGGATGGAAAGAGTCATTGAGGTAAAGGCTGCCATGACTGTACAGCACTCGGGCGACTCTGGTAGCTCTGCTGCTTCCTTTGTCCCCTGGGGAGCAGAATCATCTTGGTGGAGAACCATTGGCATAGAAGATGCTTTCCCGCTGCTCGTGTTTCTAGGATCTTCATCCCAGGATTTCTACAGCATTTTCTTCATTTCTCTTCCTTTTTAGCTACCAGGAAAAACTGGTGAGGCAGCGTGTTGTGGATCCAGAGATCTTTTAATTGTAGCACCTGAGAAATTCTCCAAATGTAGGTGCTGTATAGCCCTTTGATTTACCTAAACCTTTCCCCGGTGTGTCTCACCATCTGCCTCTAGTCAAATTTATCTCAAACTCAATCTTACAGTAGAGCTGGGCAGATCTATAATGCTCCACTGTCACTGTGATTCGCTTTATTTGCAGTAGTCCTGCTCGTTATAATTTCATTAGCACTGTTGGCGGTGGGAAATGAGAGAGGAGCCAGTACAGTTTAGTCTTACTTTAAATCTTGGTTAAGTTTCACTAGAATTTAAGTATATTCTCAGCTCACCCAAGTCTTGCGGTCCAAGATGTAAAAATTCACAGACTGTCTTTTCTTAGATTCCATGGCTTTTCCCAGTGCCATGCTGGATGATCCACATTCTCTGGATTTTACTGAGTTAACATATTTCAAATCTATTATCTAAGCGTAAAACAGAAATACCCTGAAACATATTTAACCATGTAATTATGCCCATGCAAATCCTTTAAACCAAATGCCTATTATATACTTTTTTAATGTAGCCTAATATATTTCCCTTATCAATAAGAGATTGATACAAGAGATTTACCCTCCTGATCATTACATCCAGAGTGGGGTGAGCGGTTAATACAATTATGTGAGTAAGCCAGGGAAATTACTTTTCACTCTGAGTCAGGGTTGCGGAGATTGTCCTCAAATGGAGGAATGTGAAGCATTTTTTTATACAAAGATGATAACTAGCAACTCAGTTCCATTATTCATGACTTTTATCCCTTTCATTCATCTCTTGGGTTTGAAAAGAGCTGTTTCTTTGGGCAATGTTTTCATTCCATTTCCACATCTTTGGGAAGAGGGGACAGTAGGTCTAACAAGACCCAGAACTTGGGGAGTTTTATAATCATCTAGATGTGAGTGCTGAGGGAGCATCATTTATGCCATGAAGGGACTAGGAAAAGCAAAGTCTTACTCCTAAAAGAGAACCTAACACTCTATAAAAGGGGGTGGAATAAAATAGCTGTGGTAAAAACGGGAAGATATTGCTAATCCACGGGATGGTGTCACTAATTAAATAAGGCGCTTGGGAATTAATTGACAGTCTGCCCTTAAGAATATAATCACATAGTAATCAAGCATTTGTAGACAAAACTTAATGCTATTTATTATGTGAGAATAAAACTTTTCCCTGATACTTCAAAGCCAGGGATTTGACTTTGTTCCTGAATTCACCTCCAGAAATGAATATACTGTATTTGTGTGTGAGGAACCCATGTGAATAAATAAGTAGGAGTTTCTGAGGGGAACAACACAGTGGGATTTATCTTGAAAAGAGCAATTGCAGACATATGTCATATGTCATTACCGGAGAGTTGGCGACAGTATTATTCATTATGTGGTTTCAGAGTGTTCTAAATTAGAGAAATGGATTATTGGAAGTGGATGATTTCCCCAGATTGCTGCTTAATAGTGACTAAGGGGTCTGCATTACTCATATTTGCAATGAAAATGGTGCCAAAACCCAGCAGTGGTTGACTGCAATAAAATGTAAGGCCTGTTGGGTATTATCTTGAGATGCTGCCTAATTTTATGCCTCTTGCTTAGTATAAATGTCCTGGGGTCTCAGAGGTTGGGGTGCTTGCAGAAACAGCTCATGGAATGAAGGTCTCCAAGCTATTTACCTCTTTGCTTCTTCCTGCTTCTTCTCCGTCCTGAATGCATACGGCTGTAATTATTTTACCAACTAAAAATAAGTTTCTCCATTTGCCCTGTTCCATCACTGAAAAGTGTCTATCTTTGCAGTTTCTGTATCAATTCCTCTTGTTTTGAGTTGCCAAGCTTCCGTCTGAAATGAGCAGCCTGGCTGCAGTGTCCATTCATCATTCAGTAACTAAAGTCCCAACCAAATGTCAAGTCCTGTACTAGACCCTGACTATGGAGGGGTAAGCAAACTAGTGTCCCTGCCTCTCCATCCCCCAGGGCTTTCAGTCTCCTGGGGAGACAAATATTAAACATAAAGTCACACCAGTCTGTGTGTAATTCCTGCTTACCTGCTGAGTGGTACCTGCTTACCACTTACTACTCTGTAGTTCCCTATGCTCCAGATATACCAGCCTCCTTTCCCTTATTTGAATATTCTAAGCCAATTTGTGCCACCGGGCCTTTGCACTCATTCCTCTCTTCCTGGGAAGCTTCCCCATGGCTGCCTCCTGTGAATCCTTCAAGACTTATTTTAACTGACACCTTCCTTGACTATCCAGTCTAGCATGGCACCCTTCCAGTGATCCTGATTATTTCCTTCACTGCCCTTATAACTCTGTCATTATCTTGCTGGTTTACAGATGTGTTGTCTGTTTCCCTCTAGAAGGGGTACATCACAGGGACAGAGGTTTTGTCTTCCTCGTATTGTACCATCAGCCCTTAGAATGGAATGAGTGCTCAGTCAACATTGGCTGTTGATGGACACAGCTGCCAGCCATGACAAGTGTGATGAGATGAAAACCCCAGCTGCCGTGGAAAATTATAATGGAAAGACCTAATTCAGAAGTAGGGTGCAGGGAACACCTCTGTGAAGGATTGATGTCTGCGTGGATGGGCATGTTGGAATGGATAGAAGACAGAGGAAGAAGTAATGATGCAGAGGCACAGCCCGAGAGGGAAGAAGCTTGGCACATTCAATGAATTGACAGACGAGTATGTCTGGAGCTCAGAGAGTGAGGGAACAGGGGTGCAAGAAGGCATGGAGAGGTTTGGACACTGGTCAGCCCTTGGAGGAATTTAAAGGATTGGAGAGACATAACCCTTTAACTATTTTAAGAAAATCTCTCTTTGGCTATTGTGAACAGACTAGTCTGGGGGAGGGAGAGTGAAGGATGCCTAGAGCTTGGCCTGGCACAGAGCAAATGCTCCACAAGTACCTGTGAATGAATGAATTGATGAATGTGAGGAGGTCGGTAGGAGGCAGTTTGTTCTCAAATCTTGATAGAAAGGGTTTTATTTTGTTTGGGATTGTGAGGCAAGGGGAGGATGCTGTCCCCCATCATTCTAAGTAATATCTAAAGCTGGGCATCCTCTTTATTTGACCTGAGACTATTAGGAAAACACTTCCATGTATCACTCAGGTATCCTTGCCTTCCAGACCCATTCTTAAAGGGTCTTTCTGGTCTGTCTGGCCTTGTCCACCTGGAAGCCAAAGCTGATTTTGGTCAGCTGACTTTAAAAGCCCAACCTCTCCAGTAGAGATGGCTCTATCTCTAAGCAATACAGACCAGGTTCCACAAACACAGTCTGCGGTGATGGGTTCTTTTCTTCCCCTTTCCAAGTTTCTGAAGTTCAAAGCAAACCATGTTGCAGGCATGCACTCTTCTGTATTACATTCTACATAATCAGGAGAAGAAAGGGATCGGGTTGGTGTTCAAGTGATACATGCTTCAGTAGCAAACTTCCACGTCTCACTGCCTTCACATAATGCCAGTAGAAGTCTCCTTACCTGTAGCTCAAGATGGGTGTTCCTGATGGTTGGGCAGCTCCACTCTGTGAAATGATACAGGAGCCCAGGCTTCTTCCATCTGTGGCTCAGCCATCGTGGTTGCCCAGGATGGGAAGGATCACCCAGACCAAGCCTAACACTGTAAAGAGCGGCCCCTCTACTTCTATTCCACTGGCCAAGAGCAGTCACATGGCCACACCCGCTGCAGTGTCTGTGTGGGAAGGTGGAAAACACAGGCTCTTTCCCTCCCAGAAAAGGAAACCTGCCTAGGAACAGGTAGCCAAGCTCTGCCACCCAGCACCCTCCAGAAATGTGGGGGAACCACAAATTTCTCTTGTACAATTTACAATATGTAATGACTGAACTATACCTGATAAAACATGACTATGTTAGGCATTTTTGTTTCCTCATTAATTCTGGAAGAAAAGACTTTGTTCCACAGTTCTGCCTTCCCCATCCTCTCTTTAGCATCTGCTTTATAAACAATGGAATAGTTAAGGATTTCAGCTCTACAGCCGAATTAAGAGAAGGCCAACTTTGAAGTTAGGGACTAAAACACACAGTAAGAGAAGCAACCAGAAACCCCATAGGGTTTTAACCTTGTTTTGCCACATCTCCCAGCAGACTCCTGATTTGTTTGAAGATTGTGCTCAGCTCGTTTCAGAGGTATCTTGACGTCTCTGTCACTTTAAACCTTTTTTTCTATGTGAGCTAGTCTTGGGATGTGACCAGACTGGCACTTCCAAATGGGAACCTTTGGTGCCTGGAGAAGTTAGATCTGCTTTCAACACTCTCAAGGCTCAGCCTAAGGGATGTCTCTTCCATGAAGTTCTTCCAGATTTTCTCTCAACCTCTTCCAGATATAACAGATTGTTTCTTTCTTGTGTCCCTAATTTATCCTGTGTGGCCTTCCACGATGGCTCATCTGCTCCTGTAATACAGTTCTTTGTGCTTGTTTCTTAATTAAAATTATAGCACCTAAGGAGCCTGAGTGGCTCAGTTGGTTAAGTGTTTGACTTTAGCTCAGGTCATGGTCTCACAGTTCTTGGGTTCGATCCCCGTGTTGGGCTCTGTGCTGATAGCGTGGAGCCTGGAGCCTTCTTTGAGTTCTGTGTTTCCTTCTCTCTCTGCCCCTCCCTCCCCACCCCCTCAAAAATAAATAAGCGTTAAAAAAAACTATAGCACCCATTCATTGCAAAGCATTTAGAAATTAAAGATAGTTTTTTTTTGGGCGAGGCACAACACAGCCATGTTTATTTTGGCAGAAGAACATAGCTGCAAACAGTAACAAAAATTGCTATTAGTTTTTTTTTTTTCTTAAGTAATGGTATCTGCTACCTGTTCCCTTTCCACTTGAGCAATAGATTTTTTTTTTAATATGAATTTTATTGTCAAATTGGTTTCCATACAACACCCAGTGCTCATCCCAACAGGTGCCCTCCTCAATACTCATCACCCACCCTCCTCTCCCTCCCACCCCCCATCAACCCTCAGTTTGTTCTCAGTTGTTAAGAGTCTCTCATGTTCTGGCTCCCTCCCTCTCTAACCTCTTTTCTTTTTTTCCTTCCCCTCTCCCATGGTCTTCTGTTAAGTTTCTCAGGATCCACGTAAGAGTGAAAACATATGGTATCTGTCTTTCTCTGTATGACTTGTTTCACTTAGCATAACACTCTCCAGTTCCATCCATGTTGCTACAAAGGGCCATATTTCATTCTTTCTCATTGCCACGTAGTATTCCATTGTGTATATAAACCACAATTTCTTTATCCATTCATCAGTTGATGGACATTTAGGCTCTTTCCATAATTTGGCTATTGTTGAGAGTGCTGCTATAAACATTGGGGTACAGGTGCCCCTATGCATCAGGGACTCCTGTATCCCTTGGGTAAATTCCTAGCAGTAATATCACCAGGTCATAGAGTAGATCTATTTTAATATTTTGAGGAATCTCCACACTGTTTTCCAGAGCGGCCGCACCAGTTTGCATTCCCACCAACAGTGCAAGAGGGTTCCCGTTTCTCCACATCGTCACCAGCGTCTGTAGTCTCCTGGTTTGTTCATTTTAGCCACTCTGATTGGTGTGAGGTGGTATCTGAGTGTGGTTTTGATTTGTATTTCCCTGATGAGGAGTGACGTTGAGCATCTTTTCATGTGCCTGTTGGCCATCTTCTTTAAAGAAGTGTCTATTCATTTTTCTGACCATTTTTTCACTGGGTTATTTGTTTTTAGGGTGTGGAGTTTGGTGAGTTCTTTATAGATTTTGGATAGAAATTAAAGATTTTTAAGAAAGCAAGTGAAAATCATAGGAGTGTGTTACAGCAGCACTAATAACACTATGTGGTTTGTGTCGTCAGATGGAGAGCATGTTGAAGGCAGGACTGTGTTTCCCTCGTGCTTTCATTGTTGAATCCCCACTGCAGAGCAGAGAGCCTGACACACAGGAGAGCCTTCATGATACTAGATGGATGGAAAGACGGCTGGCTCGATGGCTAGGTGACCCATGTTGCTATTCACAGAGGAACACTGCTCCCTCTGCACTTTCTAGAGTAATCCTAGGATAAGGTAGAGATGAGTTGTAAATGATAGGTGTTGGTTAACCTCCTCCAAAGCAGTGCAGAGATTAGAATTCCATAGTTTGCAAATAATTCAGTGTGAAGTTCTTCAGGAACATTGGTTTTCTGAGTTTAAATAATTGTAAAATCAGATTAGGCTGTTCTAGCTAAAATGCAGGCTATCTATCTCAATGTCTTAACACTTTCAAGTGTATCCCTCGCTCATATAAGAGTGTCATAGGTATCTTCCATGAGGCGTCTCTGGATCTGGGCTGCTTCCATTTTGCAGCTACACAATCCGAGCAGCTGTTTTTGGGCCTGTCGTGATGGAAGTGACTTCCACTCCAAGGCCCCTGCTGGAACCAGTCACCTGGCTCACCCAAATTCAAGAGTCTTTGAGTGACCAGAAGTAATAGGGGGACCAGATATGGATGAACACTGGTAACCTCTTACAAACTAACCATGCCTTATGTGGTACTAATTCCTTAGGAGATGGTGTAATAAAATGGGTTAGACTGTGAGCACTGGACTCAGACTGCCTGTGTCTGAGCCTTCCCTGGGAATGATTTTTGTCATCTGAGTCTTGCTCTCTTCATCAAAATTGAGAATAATAATAGTTTTAATTAAATTATATGCAGATGAGGGAATGTGGGGTATTATGCAAGCTCGCTAAATATCAGTTGCTTTTAAGTGTTCATCAGTACTTAAAATAACTTTTTTTTTAAATTTTTTTAACGTTTTTATTTATTTTTGAGACAGAGAGAGACAAAGCATGAATGGGGAGGGGCAGGGAGAGAGGGAGACACAGAATCGGAAACAGGCTCCAGGCTCTGAGCCATCAGCCCAGAGCCCAACGTGGGGCTCGAACTCACGGACCGTGAGATCGTGACCTGAGCCGAAGTCGGATGCTTAACCGACTGAGCCACCCAGGCGCCCCAAAATAACTGTCTTTATTGCATTCCTATTAGTAGCAGTAGCAACACATTTACCTAGCCCCTCAGGTGCTCTCAATTAGGGACATGCACATGTACATACCTGGAAAGGGTGTACCAAAAGGTGCCGCTTTCGATTTTCCCCAGTGCTTCAGACTGAAAATGGCACTGAGAATCCACCTGTCCTTACAGTGTTCATTACTGAGCACCATGCAAGCTAGTGCACCCTGTTTTTTTAAGGATAAAAACGGGGTTGCATCCATCATTTTCAACACAGCTGCCTCAGTCTGAAAATGATCGCATCACATGCCACCATTAACCCCACTGACTCTGTCCCTGCGGAAAGGTTGATGAGGCTTTCTCGGCTGTGACTTTGCCCTACATCAGCTGATTCAATAAACACCCTGAAATTTAACATGCGACTGCCGTCTGCTGAACAGCTCTGGGCACAAATAGGTTTCTTTTATTATGGACAGAAAGGCCAAGTGAAATTTTAATCAGACAGACAAGGAGGGTATCTGAGAACACTGAAATGCCAGCCCTGCTGGTATTTCCACGATATTGAACTTGTCTTTTTGGGGTCTATGTAGCTATTTCAATTAGCTCTGAGACACGCAGCCTGTGTTTTTGCAAACTCTCCTCTTTTTAATTAAGCTGCTGTTCACCAGGATGTTAGGAGGCAAACAATTCTTCTTGTAATATGCAAACTATCAAAGAGAAAATTAAGCAGTTGAAACACTGGGATTTAAAAAGTGCACGGTTATAACCCGACCCATCATGGCTGTACTGCTGTTCTTGCTGGATAGTACAGACATCTTCCCCTCCCATTCTACATTTCTCAGCCTTCAAATTGTATTATTATATTTAATTGTGTTATTATATTTAACACATGGTGAGCCAGTTCTGGTTTTTTTAATTAGGTAAGATTTGATATAAACCAAAGAATATCTGTAATAAATACACACATTGGTAAGCATGGTAGAACAAAAATCCATGAATCTAACACCCAACTTAAAAATTAAAGCCTTTATCCATGCTTTTAAAATAACCTGGTTCTTCCTCGGTGAGTTTATTTTTTCACGACAGTGATCAAGCACCATTTTGTCAGTTAAGGTGCATAAAAGCAGCACAAATCATTATAAAGCCTAGAATAAAAGGAGACATTTCTTTAAAATAATGCATTGTCAGGGCACCTGGGAGGCTCAATCGATTGAGCATCCAACTCTTGATTTTGACTCAGGTCATGATCTCACGGTTTGTAGGATCAAGCCCTGTGTGGGGCTCTGCACTGACAGCCGAGATACTTCTTGGTATTCTTTCTCTCTCTCTCTCTCTCTCTCTCTCTCTCTCTCTCTCTCTCTGCCCTTCCCCTGCTCGTGCTCACGCTCTTTCTCTCAAAAATAGATAAACTTTAAAATAGAGCATTGTCAATTCATCAATCGTAAGGAATACTTTCAAAGCTAATTCTAAAAATGCAAAAACAACTTTAGGGTGTGAGGATCTATAATGTCATCTCTGACATTCCTTCCTTCATTCATTCATTCATTCACTCATTGGTTCCTGCATTTATGGATTTTTATGCTTATTCTGCCTTCATGAACTATTGAGTGTAATTGCAGCCTTCTTTACAATATAATTATTATGATCACTATTATAACATTTAATTATAGTGCAATTGTAATATCCCAACTGACCATAACACTGGGGCTTTTCTGAGAATTCCTTGTGAGGCTAAAATAGAACATGAAATTTAGTTTACACACTGATGTTTCCAGGAAGCAAAACTGCATTTCCTTCAAGAGTATTAGACAGGGATCCACTTGAAATACCCCTGTTCATGTTGAAAGGGACAAGAGGCAACTGCAAGGTGTTTTAGTTTTCATCCTGTTATCCAGGGCTTTCCTCACCTCCCTTTATTTGCTTGAAGGTAAAACCCTCATGGAGTATGCATGGAATTGTAGAGTCAGTAATTCCATAGTTGTTGATGGTTCTCAGAGCTGTCTCACCTTAGGCTAATCAGACAAGTCTTACCATGGGCATCCTCTCCGGCAAGCTGTCCACCCACAGTTCCTTAGCTGATTTTACTCTCAAAACTCTCGCCAATACTTTTGGTTACTGCTGAGTCTTGAGTAGTAAGGAGTGCCATACCCTTTGGGGGAAGCAGTGGAGGGAACATCAGGGCACCTGAGCCTTCCAGGTAGTGGATGGCCTCCCACCTGCACCCACCCTGGAAGGTGCGGCTTTAGTGTTCTTTTTCAAGCCAGGACTGTCTTCGTTCAAATGTTCTTCCAGTGTATTATTATTTTAGCATAAGAAATTACAACTGAACGTTAGCCATTTGAATAACCTCAGGAAATATCTAAGACGTGGTATCATTTCAGTGACATGTCTTTTTCGTTAAATACAGAAAGGCATATATCATTCTAATTTTTTTTTTTCTGATCAGAAAGGCACCACCTGCCCATCTTTGCAAAAACAACTACTTCTTGCATGTGTAGAGGAAACTATCTCCTTCTCATTTAATCCAACCCCTTACAGACTGTTCACTGCTTGGGACAACTTGGCTGACCTAGTTCTACATGTATACTTGTGTGCGTGTGTGTGCATGCACACACATGTATAGAAAAAAATTGAATTGTGCATTTCTATTCTGCCCTTTTGGTTTTTTCTTTCAGCTTTATTGAGATACAGTTGACATACAGCACTGTAGAAATTTAAGACATACAGCATATTTTTAAAATGTGTGTTGTTTTGTTTTTGTTTTGTTTTGAGAGAGAGAAAGAGAGAGAGACAGAGTGTGAGTGGGTGAGAAGCAGAAAGAGAGGGAGACACAGAATCTGAAGCAGGCTCCAGGCTCTGAGCTATCAGCACAGAGCCTGACATGGAGCTCCAACTCTCAATCATGACCTGAGCCGAAGTCAGACACTTAATCAACTGAGTCACCCGGCCACCCAAGACATGCAGCATATTGACTTGACATACATATGTTGCAAAATGATGACCCCAGTAAGTTAACATCTATCATCTCATATGGATGTAAGAAAAACATTTCCTTTCCAGTTTTTTTGAAAACACATTCTAAACAAGTGATTTCGGGGTGAAATTTTCTGGTAGAGTGGATGTCTCTTACATTTAAACAATGGCTGGAAAATTGTTTCTCCTCTTGTGAAACTTTTACTAAGTTTGATAAAAGTTTTGCACTAACCAAGGAATAGGGGTCAGATGGAGTGGTTGTGGTTGGTCTTGAATAAGAAGCAGTGGTTAAGAAAACACGTGTCCCATAAAGAAAGGAAGTATTCTATAATTTTGGGGTGGCTTTATTACTTTCAAATAATAAGGCTTTCATGGTTGCCCCTCTTTGCATAGAGATAAATTAGTGGATTTGAGACTGTATCTTGTCTAGTCTGCCCAGTAAGTAACAGAAGCAGGATCTGAATCCCAGGGTAGAGCCTTCCTGTATTGTGTGTTCTCTCAATACCTTCATAACCCCTTAATGTGTCTTCAGTCCGTTAGAAGAAGAAAAAAAATATCACCCATGTTCTCATCTATCCAGTGCAAATCACAAACCTTGCTTGGCTCATGTTGTCCACAATTCACCATTAATAAAGGATGGACCATTTTTAGTCTAAACTTTTCCCCAATTATTTGCCCACTGCTCACTTGTCTCTTTCTTCTTTCTTTCTTTCTTTCTTTCTTTCTTTCTTTCTTTCTTTCTTTCTTTCTTTCTTTCTTTCTTTCTTTCTTTCTTTCTTTCTTTCTCTCTCTCTCTCTCTCTCTCTCTCTCTCTCTCTCTCTCTCTCTCTCTCTCTCTCTTGCTTTCATTCTCATTTACTTTTTATCTCTCTTCTCCATCTAAGCCACCATCACCTCATCCTCACATGGCTGAATGGCTTTTAACTGCTCTCCCTACCTCTATCCTTGCCCCTATGATCCATTCTCCTTATGGTTTCTCGGAGAACCTTCCTAAGTCATATGCTTCATCAGATCACTGTTTGGCTTACAACCCTTCAGTGGCTTCTCATTGTATTTGGGGTACATTTCAGAGATCTCATGTGGACTTTCCAGCCCCCATTTCTCTGGCACAGGCTCTGCACATCCTTCCATGCCCCCAGCCACTATACACATTGGTCTTTTATCAGCCCTCAAATAAGGAATGTTCTTTAGTGTTTCAGGGACTCTGTACCTGCTCTTCACCCCCGCTCCCTGTGATGATCTCAGCCCCAGTTCTGCATGAATGTTCCTTCTCATTCTTTCTTTTTTCCTCACCTTAAATGTTACCTTCTCAAATAGACTGATCTAAACTTACCATGAGGATAGGTGCTCCTTACTTAGGTATCCTTGATATCAGGCAATGAATGTGGCCCACATTACTTACTCAGAATTTGTAATCTGTGTCCTTCCATATTTTCTGTCTGCCACCA
Organism: Neofelis nebulosa; assembly: GCF_028018385.1. Lineage (NCBI taxonomy): Eukaryota > Metazoa > Chordata > Mammalia > Carnivora > Felidae > Neofelis > Neofelis nebulosa. The sequence continues at coordinate 39,618,689 of NC_080799.1, read as the reverse complement.
AGATGCCAGGCCCATGAAAGTAAAGTCCATGTGCTCCATGCTTATATTACACACCTCGCCCAGGTCAGGGCCTCCTACACAGCTGGCCCTCAATAAATATTTGTTGAACTAAACAATGGAGAGGAGGAATGAGATGTGCATTGTTTCTGAGTTTCTGTGGCAGCTTCACCTCCTATTAGGTGAATATGCCTGATGATCCCCAATTCTATATCATCAGCAAAGGTGGATACCTCGCAGGTTTTGGCTCACTGAGACAACAGAGGGTGCTCCTCACACAGCAAGCTGTGCTGTCTTAAAACCAGGCTTTTCCAGTCATGTCCAGGGACAAGGGGAAACAACAGACTCTCTTGTGTTCCATGAGACGACAGCAGGGGCATAATCAGGGAGAGAACAATAAGCCCCCAGCAAATGGAATATAAAACGTGTGACACACCAGGTGGGGGAAGAACCAAGGGAGCAGTTCTGAGAGACGCCTCAATGTGAGACCGGAGCTGTGATGTGGAAATGCTCAGGGACCTTTGCCCCTATGAATCATGTATCGGGGAAATAGTTGAGCATCTACAGACGTCAAATAACCAATAAAATTTCATGAATGGTAATGCTCGCCGGGATCCAGGAGAATAAGGCTGACCTTACAACACGATCCGCTAACAAAATTAGGTCATTTGTCTTTGATAGGAGATGGCCACTTCCTTATTTTTTATTTATTCATTTGTAAGTGGCTGCTTTAATAAGCCTGCATGATCTTGGATGGCATACTCATAAGTTCTAGTAAAGCCTGGAAGAAAATTACAGAGAGTATGGCTGCCTGTAAATTATTTCTCGAAAAAAAAAGAGGTGGGCTTTGAAGAGATGCAATTCTACCATTGTCTATGAGGCAAGGCAATTCCCTTTTTTCTGTGCACTTATAGCAGAAAAGGAGAGGGTCTCAAGTCATATGGCTGCAAAATAGATTCAGTTCTGCCTCCTTTATAAGTGAAGTGTCTCTCCTTCCCAGAGCCTAGAAGTTTCTCTGCACTTCCTTAATCAGCCCCTCTCCCAAATGAGAGGGCCTACACCTGTGCTGCAGCTGGTGAACATGGCATCTTAAACTTCCAGTTCCAGGACCATGATGTCAGTCACCTATCCCTGCATAAGTACGACAACATTTACACAACATACGGTTAACATGTATGTCTCATCCCTCTCTAGGTTAGCTGGGGACTGGTTTCCCAGGCTGGGCTCAGCTGGGTGACTGTGCTTCATGCTATGTGTCCAGCCCATCGTGGCTCTTCACTCTTTAGTGGATGGCTCGAGACTGCTCTATGTGTCTTCATTCAGGAGCCCAGACCTGGGGAAACAGCCATCTGAAAATGCTGGTTGGCTCTCCATCGTTTCCCTGGTAACAGGGAGGCACAGAAGGATGAGCTGTTGCCCTATCACTGTGGCCCAGGTTTTATTGGCCAGAGCAAGTTCTAGAGTTGAAGCAGAAGTCAAGATATAGGGAAGTGTATCCCACTGCCAGTCAGGGGAGCAGCGGAGTTACGTGCCAAAGGCGTGAACACGGGGTTTGAGGACCTGGTACCCATAATGGAGTCCACCACACCTCACCCCCACAAGTCTGACGTGTCTGTTAGACAGCAGTGATTGCTCTTATTAGAGCACTCATCAAACTGTGTGTGCTTATGTGTCTATATTCTTTGTTTTAAAACAATCACGTATTACTGTAGTACGTGGAAGTAATTAGTGTATATTATTAAGCCTAATAATATAATTATACTTGGAAAGGAATGAACAAACCAAGTTACTTCCCCCAGACTTTTCTAATGCCAAACAAACTGTAGTTGATGGTAGCTTCCAAATGGAGTGACTTAGCAAGTGGCTGACATCATGGCGAACTTGGGAGCTCGTGGCTGTTCAAAGAGAGTAACTTTGCAACTCACGCTTTTTGTGACCACATGGAAAAATGGGCACCGTGTGGGCCTGAACTTCTCATTTGCCCAGAGATGTCTGGCATCTGTAATTTCCAAATGTAAAATTTCCAATTTTTAAATGTTTTCCCGCTAATACAAAATTTCTTTAAAAACACACTCTGATGCCAACATAACACAAAACATTTTTGTTGACCACACAGCCAGCAGGCAACAGAGTTCCATCCCGTCCAAGGCTGAAGGCAGTATTATCTGCTCCTTTCAACACTATTGGTCACATCTGTTTAGGTAGCTGATGGATGGCACGGTCGGGGGGGGGGGGGGTAGGTGGAGAGAGAGAGAGAGAGAGAGAGATAGAGAGAGAGATAGCCACTACATAGAAAGAAACTCCCCAATGTGGAGTAGCACGGGACTAGCTAAGGAAAAGAAAGTGGAAGACCACAGTAGAAGGACCTCAGTCGAAAGCATTTGAAGAGAAACTTCTAGACTCAAGGAAAAGAGGTCTGTGTCAGGGACCATGACCCAAATTCACTGATCACAATTTCTTGTGTATAAAAGGGAACAGGAAACCACAGGGCAGCAATGAAATGCCAAAGGCTTTCTCGCCCTGGCTAACTCCACCTTGGTCTGTGCACATGTTTGGGCGTGTTGAGCACCCACCACCATTAGCCAAACTTCTGCCCTCTGGAACCTGCAAATTTAGGGAAAACGAAATAGTTTTCTTCACATGAGACCTTCCCCAAATTCCTCTTTTCTTATTCAGATATAACCTTCTCCAGAGTATGAAACAAAGGAACTAACAAGCTTGCTGAAGGGGGCGGGGGTGTGGGGGTGGGGGGGTGGGGGCAGGGGGGAGGGGAGTGATGAGGGAAAGCCAGCATCAGAGATGTGTGTTGATAGTACTGAGCTTTAAAACTGAAGAATTCTTTTCTGGGGCACCTTAAAGTTAGTTCCTACAGTAGTCTGCTCATTGTCAGGAATTATGTTCATTTTTAAGATGAATAGATTTTGACAAAAGAGGAAAAAATAGTGTTCTTCATGCTTTACATAGAACTGAAATGCCTCTCTGCCATGACTACATGTCTACATCCCACGACTCCTTGAAATCCAGATCAAATGCCGTCTCCTCCAAGAAGCCACCCCATTTACTCCAGAGAAAGTCTGCTCCCCCTCTGCTTTCTGCCCATGCTTTCTTGTTTTTATTTCTGTCCTCCTTCATCTCTTTGCCTTGTATTACAATTATTTGTGTGTGTATCTCTCAGTTGAATAGGAAGCTTATTTGGGTTAGAAACACCCCAGGCTTTACCTTTGAACCTTGCACACACTAGTGGTTTTAATAGGTGAACATGGGTGACAAATGGTATGTTTTTCTCACAACTGAATAGAGAAATCCACCTTCTACCTCCTCATAATACTCACCTTCTCAACTAGGCTAGTAGAAACCTACCATTAAGCATTTAGCTCCTTGGATCATAAAGTGAAATTCTGAGCTCCCTCAGCCTTCCCTCCCATCCAGTCATTCGTTCCATTGTTGTTGTCGTGGTCTTATTAGTGACTCAGTTGGAGCCTGGTGATGTCCTGTAAATTAAGCAGTACTGATTTCTGTCTTGGGCTTACTGTCTGGTGTGAGGCTTTAAAAAAGCAAACAAATTATTATGGACTTAAAAGCGATGACAGTTTCACTGAAAAATAATAATAAAATAGGGTGTCTCACAAAAGAAAATAAAGATGAGAGTAGGTGGGAGAAAGATCTAATTAGGCAAGGTGGTCTTGGAGGGCTTCTCTGAGGAGGTGATGGGTAAGCTAAGATTAAAAGGAGGAGGACAAGACAGGCTGTGAAAATGAGGGTTGGAGGGCTACAAACAAAAGGGACTATTTGTGGCATCTCCTGAAGGAAAAGGCCTGGTTGAGTAGAGAACCTGAGAGGAGGACAGACAGCATGAGAGGGGAAAGAAGGGAGAGAAAGATGGAGAAATAAATGAGACCAGATCAATGCCCACCCAGCTGACATACCTCTCATCACCTTCCTTAACCACCCTCAACAGATCCCAACTCTCTCCATGCCTTCCATGAGCTTGCTTACTCCTGATGTTACTAGTTTGCATCGATTCTCTCTTTCTTCACTCTGACTTGCAGTGTATATGGCTACACACTGATAAGAACCCATCTGTTGGCTAAAATAAGAAAATAGCAACTACACCAAATTCTGGCAAAGATCACTCATGCTTTGCTGGCAGGAATTTAAAATGCTACAGCTATTCTGGAAAATACTTTGTCATTTTCTTGTAAAACGAAACATGCAGCTACCATACAACTCAGCACTTGTGCTCTTCGGCATTTATCCCAGAAAAACAAAAATGTGCCCACTAAAATCTGTACACAAACATTCACAGCAGGTTTATTTGTAATAATCCAAAATTAGAAGCTACCCAGATGTCCTTTGGTGGTTGAGTGGTTGAACAAGCTTTGGTAGATCCACACCATGGAATACGACTCAGCAATAAAAAGGAACAAGCTATTGTCAAACACAACTTCTTGGATGAAACTCCAAGGAATTATGTTGAGTGAAAAAAAGTCCTAAAAGGTTGCATAATATAAGATTCCATTTATATAACGTCCTTGAAATGGTAAAATTATGACAATGGAGAGCAGATGAGAGGTTGCTAGAAGTCAGGAATGAAGACTGTAGAGTAGGGATAAGGTGTAGTCACAAAAGGGTAACACAAGGGATCCTTGAGTGGACGGACTGTGTCAAGGTCACTGTCCTGGCAACGATACTGTCATAAAGTTTTGCAAGATGTTACCATGGGGTCAATTAGGGTAGGAGTATGTGAAAGCTCTCTGTAATCTTTCTTAAAACTACATATGCATCTACAATTATCTCAGAATAAAGTTTAATTTTAACAATCTACTTGTATAACAAATTAGTTTTTAGAAATCTTTTAAAATGTGGTAGCATAATATTAAGTTTTCAAATTTAGATGTCTGCTTCTCTTCTAGATCGTGAGAGCTTTTATTCTGGAGATCTTAATTATCTTTGCATTCATTCTCTCAACAATCCTCATGTTTTTGTGGCAAGAACAAAGCTCTCATGTCAGGAAGACTTGGGCAAAATCCAAGATCCAATATCAGGCAAAGAGTTGTGGCAAACCCAGAGCATGGTTTGGTAAAGAACAGAACTTTTGGGATCCCCGCACTCCACCCCACCTCAATCCTGTCCTCTGACTTTCTGTGCAGACGCATTCTGGACCAGACACAGATGGATGTACTGTGTACGAAGGCTCTAGGAGGAAAGCCTTGACACCCCTTTGGCTTTCTGGGTTTTTTTAGGGGGTGGGGGCAGGGCGAGTGCATAGTTTTCCTAGGACTGCTGTAAGTAATTATCATGAACGTGGTGGCTTAGAACAACAGAATTTTATTCTCAGTGCTAGGGGCCAAAGTGTAAAATCAGTGTCACTGGGCCCAAATCAAGGTGTCTTGTCAGGACTGAACTCTGTCTGGAAGCTCTAGGGGAGAATGTGTTCCTTGCCTTGTCTAGCTTGTAGTGGCTGCCTGCTGTCTTTGACTGGTGGCTGCATGACTCCCATATCTGTCTCTGTGGTCACACTCCCTTGTTTTCTTCTATGTATATCTGTTTCTCTCTTATAAGGACACTTGAGATTGGATATAGGACCATCTGGATAATCCCCATCTCAGGATCCTTAACTTAGTCACATCTGCAAAGAATCTTTTTCTTTCTAAGACGCCACTTCTGGTTCTAGAGATTAGGACCTGAAATCTTTGGGCAGCTGTTTTTCAGCCTACTGCAGTAAGTGTGAGAACAGCCTTGCAAGTAGAGAATAAATCTTTGTGTCTGGCGTCTAGCTGTCCAGGCAAGGTGCATGCTGGGCACAGTGCCTATGGATGGCATCATGTGTAGTCACTCCCACTGGAGCAAGGCAAACCACTGGTCCCAGCTGGCGTATTTCCAGGGGACCCAGAGAAAGCCTATGGGGCCATCCTTCATCCTCTGCCCCTCTCCCCTTCTCCATTGCTTAATGATTGTGTGAACTTGAGCAAATTGCTTAACTTGTCTGAACCTCTGTTTACCCTTTTGCAAAAGGGGGATAATATTAGGAATTTGTGAGCATTAGTGATCATGTATATAAAGTTCCTGTCATAGCAACTGGCAAATAGTAAGTGCTAAACAAATGTTGGCTATAATTATTATATTGTTGATGTTGCTATGGTAGTGATGATGGTCATGACGTAACTATGGATGTTGTAGGCATACCTTAAGCTCCCATCAAATTGAATTTTAGTTCAGAGAGGGGATAGTTACTGGTGCCATTGCTGCTGCCTTTTCCCTAACCATCGGACTTCCTGGCTTAAAAGGCAAATTGTCCTGCTAGAGGATGGTGAGGTCAGTCCCCAGCTTACTCAAGAATCTGATGGTGGTGGACACTCTCAGAATTTGGGTCAAAAATGGTTGAGGGGTGTTAGCAAATGGGTGCTTCCTAGTACTGTATGAAGTAGTGTGATGAAATCAATTTGCGTGACCAGTAGCAAATGTGCTCAGTCTGTAGAGGCTACTTTGGGAACCTGTGGCAATTTATCGCCCTGGTTGGATTTGTTTTCCAGGAGGCATGTCATTGAGTTGATAATGTCTCATATGCAGAGAGGAGCTGCACCCTGACCTCACTTGAAGAAACTACCATGGGGTAGTTTCCGCCCCAGCAGATGACTGGCATTACAGTGTGGTGACAGATGATCAGTACCGTAAATGGTTAATATATCCAGGGCCAGGATCCATATGATTTATGCAAATAATTAGCTCTTCCTGGGTAGTGGCCTGCATGTCTAGGTAACTTTTATTTTTTTAGACAGTCATCTCTGTAATGAGCTATTAGTCTGCAGGCTAGAAAGAAAGGAAGGGAGAAAGAAGGAAAGACCTCAGGCAGTTAAGTCTTTGTTCCTTCCAGAAATCCTCATTTATTTGGAGCCAAATGTGATAATATTTCCTTTTACAAAACTCCATTGCTCTGTACTGTAAAAGCAACTCAGAGTATGAGTGTCTGACTTTTATTTGTCTCAGTAATGGTTTCTGGGGTTTAGACAGAGCATTTCATCTCATCCGTCTTATTAATCTTCTGTGGGTTCCATAACACAAGGAGAGACATATACCATTAGCGCCATTCGCTAGTTAGGGAACGTAAGGAGAGATGATCAATATGCCTGTATTAGGCAGGAATCTTTGGGTACAAATGACAGAACCTCTATAGAGGGAAGGGGTTAATTAGTAAAAGGCTTATATAAATGAGGAATGTCTTACATAAATATGGGCAGATCTGGGATCCTAATTGCTGGAGTTCCAGTGGCATAGCTAGACCTCTAAGACCACAAGGAATAGGAGATTTAGCAAAAGTAGGATTTCTTCTTACCTTTTCCGGACTCAGATTTCCTGTTTTATCTGGACACTAGCATTTCTTGAACCTCATATTTTACCTCCTTGCCACCAGGGAGAACTGCCTTTCTTTCCTTGTCCTGGTTCATCCATGACAGAGGACGACCATGATCACTGAGATTGGAATCTGATACCAATGCCTGGGCTGACTTTTGCTGGCTAAGAATGGGTTTACTCCATAGTGGAAAGGGAAGGAACAGCTCCTGGAAGGAGAGAGGGATGATCCCAAAGGAAGGAAAGGATGCTGTGTAGGCAAATACCAGATTTCACTGCAATACTGTAAGTTCCATGAGGGTAGTAACTATGCCTGTCTTGTTTAAGGTGTGATCCCCTGTCTCCAACACAGAGCCTGGCACAGCAAATATGTACAGGAGGGAAGGAGAGACAGGAAAGGAAGCCAAAATTCTAGTCTGTGGGTCTGAGATTGCCAAGTCAGAGTAAGCAAGATTTTCAGCAGGCAGTTACACAAAACAAGAGTGAGAATAAGAGATCTTAAAATTTGGAGAGACATCTCAATAATGGAAACCTAGATTGCATTTCATACGTTGCTTGGAGTCCTCTGATTGACTAACTCTAGGGAATTCTTTTACCTTTAGAGGATACTGAGTAAACAATGAATTCCCTTCATCCCTTCTTCTTTCCTTCTTTCCTTCCTTCCTTCCTTCCTTCCTTCCTTCCTTCCTTCCTTCCTTCCTTCCTTCCTTCCTTTTGTTACTTCCCCAAATAAGCTTTGGGAACCAGCTTCTGTGCCAGTTGCCATAAATATTCCAGTGATCAAGATAACTCCCTCCTCCTCAGATCTTTTCAGCAGCTCTTTTGTTGAATATGGTGAGATAGGAGTTTTATTTCCAATTAATACTATTTTGGAACCTTCTCTGAATTCTAAGTAAGTATGTCCCCTTGGAGCCCCTGTTTGAGGTTACAGTGTTACCAGCGTTATATCCAGGATATAAAGGTCATGATTTCCACCACCACTCCCAATAACAAAGGGGTAAGTCACAAAAATTTTCCATTAAGGATATTCTCCAAAGAGTGTTTCAGGTCAGGTCAGGGGATAGAAATATTTATATATTCCTGACTTTTCAAGAGGTTTGGTGTGGTCAAAAATTTGACTTAGGAAGCAAAGTAATTATTTCAACAACATCCTACCATGAAGCAGTTACAAGCAGATACATTTGTCATAGAACACCACTCACAACAGGAAGGAGATGTGTTTACCTGTATTTTAAAGCATTTTGATTCTCAGTCTATTACTTGGCCAATGCCTAAATCTGTCAATTTGGATAACATCAATTCAGCTGTAAGGTGGCCCTCAGAAAAGGAAGAAAGAAAAAAAAAAGGAAGGAAAGAAGGAGTAGGGAGGGAATTATCCCTGGAGTTATCCAGGGTATCCCCTGGAGTTAGTTATTGAATAAATCATTGAAAATCCTGGTCAGTTGCATTATTTTGTTGACTCATTGACTTATTTATTTTGTTTGTGAAGTGGTTCCTGCAGAAACCCTGACACAAGCTTCTGAAGAGTGATTTTTTTTGTGTGTGGTCAAGAATTCCATGATTTTAACAAGACTTTTTCCAGCTCCTGCTGATTTGGGACTCTGACCCTCTATATGTTGACATCTAGAGCAATGTTCCACCATATTCATGGCCTTCCTCATCTTTGAAATATAGCAGCAAGAATCTCAAAGAAGAAGTCAACACCTTTACTGAAGAACTCACTTAAAAGATTTGTTGGTAGCATCTACATAATCACATTATTTTTATTGAATCAGAGAACCCACTCCCAGGAAGCATGAGAGAAACACCATGTGTACTGACAGAAAGAGTTAAGCCATTTTTCTATTTACATGGTTTATTTCACAAGTGTCTGACTCATTGGGCATAACCAGCACAGTTAAATTACAAAATTACTATTTGGTCCCTTTTTTATTGACTACAATTCAAGGCTGCTTCAAGCCTCCCAAATTTAATCCCCCTAGCTCTTTGCCAAGAACATTACCTTTTATTTTCAGTGTTAAACTGTGTAAGATACCCCTAAGGCTACATGGAAAGTTACTCTCTGTGATAGCAGCTAACGGAGTGTATCAATTGTTCATGATTTCCCATTCTCCTGTAAATTGGGAGAGGCAGGGAGAGCAGTGGAATGAGAATTTTGTTCCGTCAGCACTTTGTTGCCTCAGCTTTAGCCCAAGCAGTGCCTGTTTTGGTAATTAATTATAGTGTGTTTGTAGCTCTTCATTCTGAGTTACCATTTAGCAACCTGTCAAGTCCCCAGCTAATGAGCCTATCCCATAGAATTCGATGCATTTATTTTATTTTATTTTTAAGCATCAAGACGATACTGGTTTCTCTTAGGTCAGATGGAGTTAAGAGGGAGATTCTAAACCAGTTTATGGGAAGGGAAAGGCTTTTCTCCTCTTTGCACACATGTTCATGCCAAGAATGAGCCTGATTAGAGCCTTTCATTGACATTTTTGTGTAACAAACCAGAAATAGGAATATCCCAATTATTGTTGTAATTATGACTTAATATTTGAAGGATGAAATACCTCACTCATAAGCGACCTTGTCAAAGTGGTGGTAAATATCACATCTAGATTGGGATTTTCATCTCAGCTACTGTTAAAATGAGAGTGGATCCAGGATGTCTTCTCTTTTTGCTGTTGCCTTTTCTTTTTCTTTCTTTTGTTAATGGTAGACTTGTAGGAGCTCCATAATTTCTACAGAAGAAGGGTTTAGGCACAGCCATATGGTTTTCTGGCTTTTTCCATCAGAAGTAGGTTTAAACCATATTGACATATTGCAGTTTAACTGCCCAAATCACAATGATGTGTACCCATTTGTGTATGGGGTCAGGAATGAGGTTGGAGAAGGAAATGGATCACCAATGCTTGTGGTTCATTCTAAACAACAAAATGCTAGAAATTCAAATTCCTCTGTTTAATAATGTGACATTTCTTCTTCACCAAGATATCATCTTTTGAGTATGATTTATTCTCATATCACCCGTTGACCAACATGTTATCTGTTATTGATATCTGCTGTCTTTTTATAATAAAGATGCAAAGATTCTGTGCACAGATCTCTACTGCCCTCCACAAACAGACAAGGAACCTTGTATTTTATGATCCTTTAGCCAGGGTTTACATTGACTCAAAAGATCATATTTTCTTTTACTTATTGGCCATCAGTTCTCCAAAAAACTTAGTTCTAAGAATGGGTGCTTACTCTTATTCAGGTGTACAGACCAAGGCCAGTGGACTGACAAGTTTCCCAAACGTATGTGTTTCTTGTGCTGCTTGTAGAACTCTGAATTGAGATGAGCCGCCCTTCATCGGGTATGTTTCAGACATCTTGCAGTGCCAGGAAACGTCTCTCTGTGTTGATACCTATGACCCTCCATAGAATTGTCATTAGCTAGTCACCAAATGTTGTAACCATTTAATTCAATTTTTAAGTGACTACAATATCAGCAAAATGAGAAAACGTCTTCCAGCCTTGACCTCTGATAATAGCACACATGTTAATATGAAGTTATTTTAATCCCCCAAAAGGCATGATACAAGTATTTTTTTCCCCCAGCCATTCTTGTTTCTTTATAGATTCACACTTTTGAGTATTCAGAGCTTGCTTTTCCTTTCAGGGAGAGGATTGCGATGGAGAGAAGTGTTATTGATGAGGGCTGATTAAGCAAATTAATGAATTGAGACAGCTGAATAGTAAGTGAGAAGAATTTGAGGAGTGGAATTGGTTTTTGCTCATTGACTGTAAAGTGTATGAGTTAAAACCACAAGGGTACCTGATGGAACAAGCTGGATTGCTGAGTTAAGTGAAGAAAGAATATTTGGAATTGCATTTTTTTTTCTTTTCTAAAGAATAGTCCTGTGCTGGCTATTCACAGCTTTTCTTGCAGATATTTCCCTTATTTTCCAAGTCATCTGCAATAGCTCAAGTGAATCCATTTAACCAATATGTGCTGAATATACATCATATTCCAGACACAATGTTAGGCACTTAATGCTACCAGTAGAAAGATACTACTTAATATATCTGATGACCGAATGTTCTCCGTTCTAATAGACCCCATTGTCCTCTGCTGGGGGTGCTAACTATTTATCCCTAGAAAGCATCTCTGGAAGGCATTTAGTTTACTCTCTTCAACTTGACAAATATTAAAAATTAGACAGCACCACGTGTTGGCAAGGATGTGGGGTCAGTGTGCACTATAACATGCTGCCAGGGGGTTGTATACTGATGCAACTACTTTAGAGACCAACTTGGCAACATTACAGAAAGTTGAAGGTGCCCACACATTCATCCCTAGGGGACACATATACGAATATCAATTTTACCATTGTGGAAGCAAAGGGAAGAGAACAATCTACCAAACAAACACTAATTGCCCATCAATACGGAAATAGAAAATAACCATAGCAAAATTTATGTCTGGACTGCCATGCTATACTTGACACTCTTATGCTAGACCTCGGTGTATCAGTATGGATAAATCTTAAAACCAGAATATTGAACAACCACAAAAAGTAATCTGCAGAAGAAGACATAGAGTATGATGTTATTTTGTACATTTATTGCATATGGAAAATATTATATATTCTCATGGGCTCTCTGCATATATGGTAAAACAAGAGAAACTGGCATCTGGATGGGAGATCCTGAGTTCCGCAGTGCAGCCCCCTCTTTTGGGGAGTGGGAAAAGAGTTGCAATCAGGGAGAGCAACTGAGAGAGATTCAGTTATATTTGTTATATTTATGTTGCAAGCTGCAAAGTGGACATATGGCATTTGTTGTAGCATCTTCTGTATTTTTTATGGCTGATATATTATGTAAGAAAAAAAGTACATCCAAGGTGCTGTGTGTATGTGTGTGTGTGTGTGCACTGTTTTTTGAGCATCAGACTGCTTTCTTTTCAGATGATTAGATGACTTTAATCATTTTCAGATTATTTTCAGGCTTTTATGCAACCCAGATCATTTTCAGGGTTTTATGCAAAAACAAGGGCCATTTTAAGTGCAGTGTGTTGGCAAGATTGGGGCAGATGGGCAAAGTGATGAAGTACTCTTGGTCTATAAGACAAAAGCTGGACAAGTGGAGCTGTTCCCTAATGTCTTTGATCAATGTAAACTACTAATTGAAAGGCATGGGTCTCTTTTCCAAAAGAAATGATTTTCTTCCCCACTCAATTACTGGGATAATTGCTTCAACTCTCAATATTCCTTTAACTGAGCAGATTCAGTGTTAGCAACTAAGGCTCTCATTTCATATTAAACCACCAAGGCGTTCCAGCTAACAACCCCTCTCTTGGGTCTTTCTGTTGCAATGTTACTGACTTCACATGGACCTTCCTATGTTTTCCATTGTGTATGATGAGGTCAGATGTGTTTCAGAAGCTTTGGTGTCTCCTAGACTTAGCAGCTACTTGAAAACACCGTTGATAATAAACACGTGACAAAAGCATTTTCAAGTCCATGCATTCTCCCTCTCTCCTAGCCAGTGTCCCTGTTTTTTGTCTAGCCTGCACTTTCTCCCTGCCCCCAAATGCCATTAACATTAACACGTGTTCTCCTTGGCACCAGCAGGAGGTCTGCAGAGGGATCAGGTTTGAAATGTGCATTGGGGAGCCTTGGATCAGACAAGAGCTGTGATGTGGAGTATGAAGTGTGTCAGGCAAACCGAATAAGCTCCAGTCGATACTGACGGGAAAAAGCAGGGTAAAACTAATTTTGATGAGAACATGTCATTACACTGCAGAAGAGGTTCGAAAAGGATAAACTCCACACAAAAAACGTAGCTTTTAATTTCACTTTCAAGGTTATCAAGGGCTTGCTGTGTGTGTTGTGTTTAGGGATATAAAGTTACATGAGCATTGGTCCTTACTCTGCAGACCTGTTGGGCATAAGAATCCCCTGGAAATCTTAAGAAGACAGAGATTCTTGGGCCACCTCCAGGGATTGTAATTCAGCAAGTCTTGGGGGAGGCCCTGAGTTTTCCTTTTTAGCAAACTCTCAGGAAATGCTGATTTTGCTGGTCTGTGGAAAGACAATTGGAAGGCCCTCACGTAGATTTTGATGAAATAGAAGAAGAAATTCAAATTAAAACCAACCAACCAAACAAAAAAACAAGAAACAACAACAACAACAACAACAAAAAACCCTCTTTTGTTCAATGCGCTGAGGAGACATAATGGTAGAGTTTTTAGCAATATTGCAGAAACATAGGAAAGGGAACAAACAACTCTGTCTTGCAGAGGCAACCTGCAGAAAGGAGGTGGTTTTTGACCTGCATCCTAGATAATGAAGAGATTCCTAGGCAGAAAAGAGTTAGTATTCCAGTTGAAATGGCATCAACAAAGTGAATGATGCATTTGAGAATTAGGGAGTACCTTAGTATGAATGGGGCTGGAGGTGGAAGGGGAATGATCACAGATGGCCTGAAAAAATAGGCTACAGCTGGCTTTTGAAAGGGTTTGTTGAGTCCTTCTAAGATGTTCAACATAGTGTTATGTTGTGGGGAGCAGTGGAGCTTTCAAAAGCTTATTTGTAGAAGGGTGGATGGAGGAAGACCAATTAGCAGGGGCTCAAACCCCAAAAGAGAAAGGAGGGTTTGCCTGGATTTGTTCTTGGAGTACACCAGGACATGACACAAAACATTCCAACCTAAAGGCAAATCCAGGGGTGCCTGGGTGGCTCAGCTGGTTGAGTTTCCAACTCTTGATTTCAGCTCAGGTCATGATCCCAGGGTTGTGGGATTGAGCCCCTTGTCGGGCTCTGTGCTGAGTGTGGAGCCTGCTTAAGATTCTCACTGTCTCCCTCTGCCCCTCTACCCTCCTTGTGCTCTCTCTCTAAAAAAAAAAGATAATAATAACTTGAATGAATGAATGAATGCAAAACCATCAAGGTTGGAGACAAAGCATCCTCTGGGCATAGATTGGAGAAAATAGTCAAGAACAGTGGGCAAGAAGATGCATTTGTAAAGATGCTTATAAGTAACCAAGAAACTGAAGACTCACTGTTTAGAATATATGACTACATGTTCAAAGTTCATTCCTGACATTTAGAAAAGGCCCGTAGAAGAAGAACCTAAGTAAGCTTAGCCTTGTACCACCTCTTAGTTCGTTATGTTGCGTCCACAATTAGAACGTATGACAGGGCTTGTGGTCAAGTACCAACTACTATTATTCCCTTGGTTGTGTGAATAAATAGAAATGTCATTAGAGATGTAGTCTGTTTCTTGGTGCCCTTTTTATCTTCTTTGTAAGATGAAGTCGAAGTACGACAAAGAGAGAAGGGTATCAAAATACCAAGACTTTGGTTGTAAAAACTGACCCTAGGCACAAAATGGAAGTTAGGACCTCTTGCTTACCAAGTCAGCGGTAGCCATAAGGGGGAATGGAGCCATGTAGTACAGTCAGGAGGGTATGTGAAAGCAAATAAGTCTTGGAACCAAAATGAGACCCCAAGTCCTTCACCAGTGTTTTGAATATTTATTAAAAAGCTACCTGTCTATTCTTGTTTTCTTCACACCTGTGCTTCATTCCCCTCTCTCACAGAATCCTCCCACATTCTTCTTTCTAGCCCTCCTCCTTTTGTTCAGGTTTATTCCTTGCAGAGCCTGTAATCGATCTCCTCGGCAAAGACTGAACCTGCCTTGGAGTACGGGGTGGGTAGAATACAAAACTGACACACGACAAAGCCAGGATTCTCTTTAACAGACAGGACGGGTCATTGCAGGGAAACTATTTCAGTAATCTTGTCCCAGCACATAAATAATTCATTATTTTCTGTTCTCAAATCACTAGATTCCTAGACTTTACTCCAAAAATAAAACTCTTCTACTTTGAGAGTTCAAAAACAAGAAAGTAGACATGAAACTTTATTCTTTAGTCATCCAACCCAGTGATTTCAAGATAAGAACACATTTCAATAATAATAATAGTAATAACAATAATAATAATAGCAGCAAATAGGGTACCACTTAGGGAGACTATTTGTTTTATTTTAAGAAGTTTAGACATTTTACAAAATCAGCAGCATTTTAGGAAAGTAATAACATTCTCAGACCCAAAAGTGTAGGAAGGATATTATCTCAAAATAAAAGCAAAAAAGCTTAATTAAAAATTTAGCTTTAGTTTCAAAATCCCCTACTGTCTTCTTTTTATCCTGGACTAAAATACACATCATTACAACTTGTGTGGGTCAAAGGAGTGCATTTGGAATCAGTGATCTAAGTCGTGTATTTTGTTTTGTTCATGATGGAAAATTCTGAACTGACTTTTAAAGCCTTTAGATAATGCATGAAATCCTTAAGAAAGGTTGCCACCTAGAAAACTTTGTTATGTGCAACCTCTTTTTAAATTTATTTTTACTGTAAGGTGTGTTTGAAAATACAAACAGAGGCACTCACTACTCCAAATCATTGTTGGGAGTCCAGTCCCTAGTTCTGATGCTATGTAAACAATTCTCATCAAAACAAGAGGCACATTTTGGGTTTTTCCTTTTGGTAATAAATTCAGCATCTCAGAATCTAAGGTTAACCATCATCCTCAATTCCAGTGTCACTGTTGGGGTGAGTCTTACAAATACCTATACTAATGACTTAAATAATATGTATGTATCCATTGTAGATAATAGGAAAATAGAGAAAACACAAGACAAGTCATTTGTAATGGTATCACTTTTTTTTTTTGTATACACACACACACCCTAACACAGATTTACTTTAACATTTACTCAGTACATGGTTAGTGACTATATTTTAGGAACTGTCAGGTGTTAGAGATATAGCTGACATCGTTCTTTAGATAATATTTTGTGGTCCAGAATTTTTTTTTATTTAATAAGATATTATGGGCATGAAATTTATTATTCTTCCTCACGGTATGAAGACAACCTAGTATTCCATAATCTTTTTCATTAATAAGATCATTCTAGCTTCTCAAATTTTGCCTCTTATTTACTATTTTGGTATTTTTCACAAGTGGGTTTGCTTTGTGTCATTGGTAAATGGAACAGGTGACAATTGTGCACTGAAAAATTTCAGGTACAACTAAATTCTCTCTTTTTTGTGTGAAGTCCCCATTTCTTTCTGACAGGCTCCTTGCCTTCAGGTAACTTAGTGTTAACACATTGCATGAAAAAGCTAACCCATTTTGTTCTCTTCGAGCAATGTCTAAATCAAGTGAAGAATACACTGAAAGAGGCAGTCAGGAAGAAAAGAGGGAGTGATATTGGCTAGCACAATATTTCTGGGTAAATACAGGAATAAAAGGATGGAAATAGAAGCTAGAAGGCAATACTTTTGCATAAAATAATCCATTTCTCTTTTTCCTTCTTCAGTCTCTTTTTCTACATAATATGCATTTTCTTTATATTAAAAAATGGCTTTGCTCACCGTGTCTCTGATGGTTCTTTATGACTTCAGTCTCTTCTCATTATTTTTTAATGCTTCATGAAATGTAAACCACCTTCTACCACTTTCTGTTTTGTGTGTGGGGTGGCTGATGGACTTCAGGTTTCAAGGTGTGATGAACCAATAAAAAATATATCAATAGTTGCATAATAATGAAAAGCTACTGATGGGTCTAAAAAGGAGAAAAGATTCCAAATCCTGTCCATCATCTCCATGTATGCTTATCCTTTCATCTCCATCTTTGGGTTAAACAAAATAGATAGTGCAAAACATGTCTTTTACAAAGGACTTTGTTAAAAAGCTTGAGATTTCCAAGATTATGACTTTTGTATGCATACAGCTTGGCATACAAAGGATCCAAATAAAGAAACAGGTCCTTAAGGATCATTAACTTCTTGAAAATATCTAAAGGTCACACTGTTTTAAACTTAGGGGGAAAGAAAACCCTCTAGTTAGAGTCTGTATTATCTGGTTTAAAAAAAAATCACTGACTTGCTTTTAGTATGAGCTTGTATTTGATGATTGCATTCTAACCAGCAGGAACAATTCCAAAGGGAGTTTCCCATAAAGCAATCAGGTTTTAGCTTGGAGATGTACTAAATGCAGATGTTTGTGAATTCCCATTTTAGTCTTGTAAAGAAAGGCATGAAGCTACTTTAGGGGAAGCTGAGTGAACTTTTGACTTTCTCTTGATCGTGCATGGGGGTGGGAATGCTCCTTCTGGAACATCATTGGTTCCCGAATGTGGTTTTGTACAAGGAATCACTCTCTTGAGGCAGTTACTCTTTTTAGTGATCCCCGACCCCCCAGTAACCCAGAACTTTCTGTCAGCTGGAGAGTTTCCCATTTCTGAGAAACTAATGAAGTTTAAGAGAAGAAAGGCAAAAAGAAGGAGGAGGAAGAGGAAGGCAATGAAGGGAAATATATACAATACATACATACTTACCAGTTACTACGTATCACTTACCCAGAATGCCCTCAGCTTTAGATTTTCTCAAGACCCACCCTATTCGATACCTTTATCCTGGTGTAATTATTAGCATGCCCACTCTTACTCACAAGTGTCCCAGTTTGATTGATAAATTATATAGTCACTTTATAATAGCCTTCTTAGAGTAATAAAATATAAAGACTAAAAATCCTTGATCTTGGATCAGTCAGATTTGCAGTTGGATTCTGATATCCCTACTTGCTGCTTCGGAGAAGCTTAGCGAGTTATTTAACACTGCTGTATGTCATTTAACTTATCTAAAAAGTGGGAATATAGTGATGTTTTCCCCATACTGGTGTGGAGAAAATTAAGTATGATAATATGTGTGAAATACTTATCGAAGTATCTGTGAAATAGTAAGTACTGTTTTCACATTAGCAAATATTAATTCTGATTTTCCCATTGAAGTCTTGCAATGCTACATGTTGCAGCCTCCAGGACCTTTAATTCATAGAAATAAAGATAGGTCCTGACCAGCCTCCAGAAGTGGACACAGGGAATGATTTACCATGATAAGAGGATGGGCTTAGGGAGTAGTTTGTAGAAATAAGTAGAAAATAAAACAGGACAGATAGGTATCCTATAAACTTAAAGGGAATATAGGTCCTGGGGCATTTCTGTAAGCCTGGATACTGATTGGTGTTCAAATCAGTAAGTAACCAAGGCAAAATAGGAAAGTAAGATTCAGGCCAACTCTTCATCTTCACTGATTTCTGATTCTTTTTTTCCTTTTTAAACATTTCTTTTAAATTGAATAATGTTTGATTTTGGGACATTGAAGCTAAGTTGGCAAGTGGAACAGAAGTACATGTTTACCTTGATTTGTGTGTCTGCCACTAAGGCCATTGATTGAACATTTTCAGAGCCCTTCTATTATAGACTGAATGTTTGTGTTCCCCTAAATTCATATGTTGAAACTCTGCATATGATAATTTTTGGAAGTGGGTTTTTGGGAAATAATTAGGTTTAGATTGGATCTTGAAGATGGGAGACCCTTATGGGATAAGTGCCCTTTTAAGAAGAGGAAGAGAGACTATTCATATTCTCTCTCTCTCTCTCTCTCTCTCTTTCTCTCTCTCTCTCTCTCCCTCCCTCCCTCCCTCCCTCCCTCCCTCTCTCTCTCTCTCTGTAATAGGAAGACACAGTTAGCAGGGGGCTGTCTACAAGCCAGAAAGAAGCTCTTTCCAGGAACAAAAGCTGTTGGAATACATTGGACCGTGTAAGAAAAGGAGATTAATGTGGAATTTTGTGCACAGGAAACCTGGGGAATTAGAGAACAGGAGAGGAGAAAAACTATAATCAGAACCTTTTATCTTAATTCTGATGTTTCAGGATTAGGGTTTTTATCCTTCTCAAAACAAATTCTGACATAACAATCATCAAATTTTCAAAGCCATATGAATCTTTAGAGTTCCATTTTGAATGAATAGAAACGTATAAGAGGCTACACAGAATTACTAACTACCTAATGCAGGTGGGTTCTGAAGTCACAGGAGCTGATTCCTCCACAGGAATTCAGGAGGAAAATTCAGAATGTGGGTGCTTCCCTTACGCACTAAACACAAACCAGCACACACATTCAACCCAGGAGTTGCTTATGTCCTCTCAATATCTGGGAGCCTGCTTACTAAATATTAAGATCTACAAAGTAAGGGACATACTTAACATGTTGAGGCTGTAAGATTTAGTCATATCATCCTCTGAGTTAATCCTACAGGTTTGAAAATTATCACGTTGGGGCGCCTGGGTGGCTCAGTCGGTTAAGCGGCCGACTTCAGCTCAGGTCACGATCTCGCGGTCCGTGAGTTCAAGCCCCGCGTCAGGCTCTGGGCTGATGGCTCAGAGCCTGGAGCCTGCTTCCGATTCTGTGTCTCCCTCTCTCTCTGCCCCTCCCCCGTTCATGCTCTGTCTCTCTCTGTCTCAAAAATAAATAAAACGTTAAAAAAAAAATTAAAAAAAAAAAAGAAAATTATCACGTTGATAATATACCAGTCTCCTTTCTTTTTGGTTGACGTTGATGATGATGATGACGACGAACACAGTGATGATTTTTTTTATAGGACTCTTAGACCACCCAGTGTTCTGCTTTCACAGGGTGCTAAGGAAGAAGTTCAATGTTTGTCTGGAAGACATTGTTCTGTCCAGAATTTCACAGACAAAGCAAAGAGAGTTAGCAGTATGCGGTAGGACAGTCAAGGAGAGAGAGTATGGATTTCCCCTGGGTTTTGCTTGAGAAGATCAGTGCCTTCTCCCTCATGGGCACTACTGAGATCTAGCACTGTTTGAAACAGAAATCTGAGATCCCAAGATGGTTCCCTTGGACTTTCAGATGTTTCTTTTGCATTTTAATTGTTCCATATGCTCATACCTCACCTCTGATACGTATAAATATCTACGGTTGTAGTTGATGCACGTCCATCTAGCTTTGCAATGAGGATTTAAGAGCTTCATGATAGTATTTGCCGTGAATAATTGCTACCCAAGCATATTGGATCACCTTGTATAACTTTTGCAGGCTGGTTTTAATTTCAGGTTTGACTGTTATATTGTAGCTTTGCAAAGCAATAACCAAAAAAAATCATAATTTAGATTAGGAGAAACAAAACAAATGATGATGGGAATATTACCATAACCGTAATTTTACAGCACAGAGTAATTATTTGGTTCAGTAATGTTCAGTAATTATTTCAACACCAAAATCCCTCTCTACCCCAGCCCCTCAACAAACTAAACCACTGTTACACTACCAGCAACTAATTTATAAGGCAATTTCAGAATCTCATGACTTCTTGTCTTCTCTGAGATTTACAGTCACTAATAAAAGGCCCTAACTTCGAGAGGCATGAATTAAAACTCATTTATAAAGAGAGTAGAAAATTCAGGATTATTTTTTCTACTTCTCCTTCTATTCAGAGGGGTTCATATTCTTGTAGACTTGGACCTAAGTGGGTGAAGCCCTGTACCAAATGCCTACCAGACACTCATTAAACGTGGCAAAAGTAAATGAATGAATTCACACATGTGTTTAGGCAGAGCCTTACAAGTAGACCAGTTGACTTCATCATTTTTCTTCTTACACTCTTTTGACTGAGTGTTTGAGGAAGCATTTTGTGTTTC
Source organism: Neofelis nebulosa (assembly GCF_028018385.1). Taxonomy (NCBI): domain Eukaryota; kingdom Metazoa; phylum Chordata; class Mammalia; order Carnivora; family Felidae; genus Neofelis; species Neofelis nebulosa. The sequence goes on along the minus strand of NC_080799.1, from coordinate 39,597,805 downwards.
TTTGTTTTTTACTGAACCAACCGAAGTTGTATTCTCTGTGTTTGTAACTTGCTCTTGACTCTTTCCTCACATCCAATGATTGAGTCCAACAGATGCCCCTGCTAAATATTTCTTAAATCTTTTCACTTCTCTCCATTCTCCTTCTGCTGGAATTCTATGATCTCCTCTTCACTGGTCTTCCCTTCCTTCAGCTTTGCTGTCACCAGTCTCTTTCCATATAGCAGCCACAATGCTGATTTCTAATGTAGGAAGCTGATCAGTCGCTCTTGCTGAAATTCTTACCATTTCTTTCCCTGATTATAGGATCAAGTCTAAAATTCTATCATTGGCCCTCAAGCTACTGTCTCTGCTTTGTCTCCCCTGTCCTGTATCCCTGCCTCATGTCACTTTCTCACATATCCAGTCTTTTAGTCTGTGTATATATCTGTGTTTCTGTCTGCAGCATGTGTGTCTCTAAACCGTTTTATAAAGTTAATGTTATTGTTCCTTAAGATTATAGGTATCATTTCTTCTGGGAATCTTCTCAGTTAAATACCCCTCCTTGTCCTTTCCCAACCCCATGGGATTGCCCCAATATTGTGTTAACGTGATTTTTGAATCCCCCCTACCAGGAGGCAACTGTATGAAAACAGAACCATGTCTATCCTGGTCACCAGTTTGTGCTCAGCATTAGCAGAATAGGCACTTAATGATTATTGGGTGAATGAATGAATCACTTTTATCCGGATGAATAGCTCTAGATGATTTTGTTTCTCACTTTTACCTACCTTCCTTCCTTCCTTCCTTCCTTCCTTCCTTCCTTCACCTTTGTCTATGACCAAGCTTCTTTACCTACTAGTTTTTAACACTTCATAAAATATTCTTTAAAATTTAATTTAGAAAACAGCTGAAATAGCCCATCTCTTCCATATTCTAGGTCCCCTGAATTCCCAAGAATTTGCTTGTTTGGAAAGCCAATTCTTCTTTATATTTGAATACTTTTTCAAGAGGAGAAAAGAGCGTTTGTAAGAACACCAAGGCATCCAGTTAACAATCAGGTACTTTGAATATTCCTGCAACAGCAACAGTTCCTGTAGACTGGCTCCATGCTATCATTAGTACTAAAATTATCCCCTGTGAGCTAGATCTAGAGTTGTTTCTCAAAACCAGGGATTCTTTGTCTTTAAGGACTTGAAAGTGGCCAAAGATACTGAGATAGAGTTGAACTGATTTCTTCAACCAAAATGGTTAAATTGTTTGGGTTCTTAAAAGAGTTAGCAGAATATGATGATTCAAAAATTCCATGTTCCATAAAAATAGTGCTATTAAGAAGAAAGCCATACTTCTCAGTAACCTCAGTGACACTCTGCTCTGTTTGACTTCCCTGGCTGCAGCTGGTTTTGAGTATAATGCCATTGATTTTGAGAGATTTCATAAAGATAATTAGATATACTGGAGCGTGTTCTATATTCTCAGCATTTCGGAGGCTATGCAAAGCCACCCAAACTTTTGAAATATGTACCTGGCATTACTTCCTTGAGAAACTTTTCGTTTCTATGCATTGGAAAAAATCTATAGCAAGTCTTCCTCCTGAAGCATGAAGAAGGAATAAATTACTAGGAATGGGAATTTTTGCTTCTTTTTTTTATTTAAGGAAATAAGTGTATGAATATATGTTTAATTTATATATTAGTTATCTCAGCCCCAAAGCATAACTATTTTAACACCTTGAGCCTCCTTATGTTGGAGGGGGAAAAGAATGAAAAATCATTAGAAACATGATTATGCTTTAATTTAGGTCTTTTAGTTATGTAAGCAGAATGCAATTAAATAAGAAGTGCTCACTATGACTACATATTTCAAATAGGCTTTCAATTTATCACAGTTTTATGTGTATCTTCTTCAATTGCATGAGGCTTCCTCAAGGCTATGACAGTGAATTATAGCTGTGTTCTTGTAATTATTTTCAGTTAAAAAAAAAAGAAAAAAAACCCTATTTGCTGCATAAACTATTGAGTTAAACACATTAGACATGTAGTTTTTATTGGGATTCTCTGAGATTTTATATCAGCTGTAAGATGCTCTCCATTCATAGATGTAGGTGGAAAATATCTTGGGTGCTGTGGTACCATCATGGTCATGATCACTATCCTCATCACCATTGTCATGTTCACCATGAAAATAGGATGCAATGAAGTATTTTGTTTCATCTTGACAGTAACACTGTGTTCTTTTTTACCCCCATTTTCCAGTTGAAGAAACTGAGGCTTTGAAAAGTTAGGTAATTTGCATAGAGTCCCATAGGCAGGAAGTGTAAGTATAGTATGTAAGATGGGAAACCAAGAAGATTGACCTTATAGCTCATGCCGTTAATCATACAGATGATTCCAGATTGGCCTTATAATGGGGAGGAGCATTGAGTGGGAATGAGATGTGGCCAGGGAATTGAAAAAACAGGAAGGACTGTTTGAGTAAGGATTTGAATAAAGGACTCAAAATCTAGGTTGTAACCTCATCATCAGTCAAGAATGTGACCCTGGGCAAACTGCTTATAAACATGTAGTCATATAATGCCTAAAATGCTTGTGCACATAATGGACATTTTGGTCATTACTAGTGTGTTGCTGTTAGTGATGATGACATTATCATTACTGTTATGCAGGAACTATCAGTATCTCTGACCCCATTTTAGTTATCTAAGGGACATGACTCACTTTGGAGTGAGAAGGTCCTTACAGAAATGTTTAAATTTTGATCTCTCCTTCATACTTAGGGTTTTGACCTCTCCTGTCCACTAAGACCCATGTCATTCAAGTTGGAAATACTCTCTGAGGTGCTGGATGTATGCATGGCCACTCCATATGACTCACACGAAAGTGGAGAGTCCCAGAGTCACCATTACATGAAACATCTATCAACTCAAGGCTCTGACAAGGGCTGTGAATTTTATGTTTATGGCTAAAGCAAGGTTGTGGTTAAGGAAAACAGCCTTATTAACACCTTGATGCTTTTCAGAAAAGAAAGTTAGAATCAGTCCACATCTGATGAAAATACTTTAAACATAGAAGTTATGTTTTCTTGATGATCATAAGCTCCCATGCATTGACATCCTAAAAGAACCACCAACACAATCCATCATCCATCTCTCACATCCAGTCTTCCTTGGGAATACTCACAGAATCATCTGATTACTTCCTGGTAGCCATATTCATTGGACACTGAATAGCTTGTCAGCTTTTTCTACCGTCAAAGAGAATAGTGCTAACACCATTCAGCCCCTTAAATAAGACTATACTCTATGCAGAGTTAATTAACAGAAATAAAGACACTGTTTAGAAATTCAGTGATATCAAAAATAACCATATTCTTCTTGGTCACTGTTTATCTTCAGCATGTAGTGTGGTGCCTCACACATATTAGGCACTCAATAAACATTTGTCTGCTAAAAAATAAATCACTCCTATCAAAATCAATGGGCTGAGGAGGCTGGGTTTTATGATGCATTATGCCAGGATAAAAAGACTGCTTGTCTTTTTTTTTTTCTATCTTAGACTACCTTTCACAGTGAGAGTCCTATTCCTTAATCATGTCTGATACCAAGAAAGTTGTTAGTCTGCCCTCTGATCAAGAAGGAACCATAGTTCCTATATGCTAATTGGTGTTTTTTCCTTATTTATGTGGGCAGTATGACAAAACATGAAATAACTCCACCTCCTAAAACTGACTAAAAGATAGATTTCAGACCTCAGCAATGAAAGCAGGATTGGAATTCATCATAGTACGAATGCAAAAGTCCTTTCAACATACCAAGCACTGGGTACACTATTCTAACCTTTTTTCAAGTTTCTGAAATATTTATGGGAGAATAATTTGTAGAATAATGAATATAGCTTTCCAGTGGAGCAACAAATGCACACTATATTTCTGCTATCCTTTCTTATTAAATATTTATACGTATATTTTGTGTTTGCCTCATAACTGGCCATTTACCGATGCTTAACAAGCACAGAGAGTCCAGTTGAGGAAAAATAATACCAACCAACAGTAAGCAAAAACAAACAAGTGAAGAAAGGAGATTTTGTGTCTGCACCGGTTGTGTTTAAAAAGTTCATTTAACATTTTTAATACAGTCCATATTTCATAAATTCCACATGCCGACACGTCCTGGAGAAAGATGGATGTGTTGACTTGGAGGTGTGCCTCTATCCAGTTTTATGTGTGCATCTTGGCAGAGCTAATCTTTACTTCCCTTTAGCAGAACACAAAAATGCAATTCTCTAATAAATGGCATAACTGTATCATCTCCCAATATGGACTGTATTATTAAATCACAGAGACAGACAGAACCTGAGGAGTAGGGAAGCTTGACTTCCACTTGATATCAGACCAAAAAATGCTTACTTACTGTAACCAGAAGGACATAAGTGTGACAGAGCTCAGTGCCTGGAATTTGGGGAGACTTCTGAATGTGCTACAGCAGTCTTGTTTGTCTGCAATTGTATTCCTCCTTGTGCTTGCATACTGTTTGGAGTTTACAAAGCATTTTCTTGCACAAGGCCATGGAGATATAATCAGGGTTGTTATTCTCTTCCTACAGTGAGAAAACTAGAGTTTCAAAGAAGTTACCCAAATGGTAGGAATTATTTCCACAGGACTTTAAGCAGTATACACTGCTTCCACATATACAGTAACACTTGGCTGTGTAACTTGGAAAATAATTCACCTAACCCCACCTAACCGACTTCTTCCAGTCTTCAAAATGTCGACTCAAAGGACATAGGGAAGGGGCTTTGGCTCCACACTAAAATCTTAGACAGGCTCTTGCAAGTGCTAGTTTCAAAACTTACACAGAGCCTTGACTTAGCTAAGAGCAGTTTGGAACAGAGTCAGAGGATAAAGGCTGCAGAGAGCTGAGTTGCTCTACATAAGCAAAGAAGTGAAGTTTGAGGATGTTTTTGCTTCTTAGAGGGGTAGGGCTACAAGTCACATTAGGGGAGGAGAGAGTAGGAGAGCAAAAATGGCTGAATAACATGGTGGTGTGTATGAATGTCCTTCTCAGAGTAACAATGCCTAAAGTTTGAAGTGTTTTTATTGATGCAGTATAAACACAAGTAGACCATACACAATAGTACGTGAGCACCATTAGGGCTCATCACCACATATTCTGCTTCACCTTCCTGCCAGGCCCTTCCTGGCCTTCTCGTGGTTTAAATGGAGCCATGTGACTGGTACTGGCTACTGAGCCATAAATAAAAATGACAACTACTGGAACATTTTATTGATGCAAATCTTTGTAGACTTCTTCCCCACCTGCCCTCTGGCATAGTGACTAGAAATACTTGAGATGATGATTCTTTCTTTGTACCAGGTCCTTGAGAGACTTAGTAGGGCAAGTTCTTCTTCTTCCATTCCACAGAATTCATGGTGGGCATGTCATATGAGGAGAAACTAGCTTTTGTTATTTCTAAGTTCTTGAGATTTTGGGGTCATTTGTTACACAGTTGACTTAGTTGACTTGTACTGACTGATACAGTCTGCCATATATGCAGTGTTTTTATGTGAACATAAGGGTTCTTATGTGAACTGTTAGTATGTTGTCAAGGAAAGGGAATGTATTTCATGTTAAGGTTAATTGTAATTCAAAGGCAACTCCATAACAACAAGAGGGAAAGAAAAGAATAAAAACACAGTGAGGGCAAAAATGGGGTATGTCCTTGAGACACTAAGGATCTGGCAATCTGCAGAAATCTTAAGAAACAATTTAGACTTTTCACAAACTATGGAATGAGTGTCTAGACAAATATATACAAATGGGTTTAAGGGGCAAAGAGACATGAAAAGCCATGTCTGACAATTCTTCCAATGCATTTTTCAAATTAGAGGGAAAGTCGAATTTTTTTTCTCCTGTGTTACAGATAAGGAAGTTAAAAATTCAGATAAAGAAAATGACTTGTATAAGGTCATATAATCACTAATAAGCAGAGACCAGATTACTAAATCCTTTGATCATGGTATGTCAGTCCAGGCTTGTAAGACATTCTCAGAAAGCCAACAAACTACTAGCCTCCTCTCTCTCCTTCTCTCATGATTTTACGTATAAATCATTGAGTATATTGTAATGATAAGTGTCTGAAATGTGAATGTATCATAAGTTGACCTTCATCTGAGTGGGACTGATAAATCATTGATAAAATAGTTGCAAGGATATTAATACTTTTAAAAAAATACTTATTTGTTTATTTTGAGAAGTAGGGAGAGGGGCTGAGAGAGGAGAGATAGAATCCCAAGCTGGCGTTGCACTGTCAATGCAGAGCCCAAGGCAGGACTCGATCTCAAGAACTGTGAGTTCATGACCTGAGCCGAAATTGAGAGCCAGGCACTTAACTGATTGAGCCATCCAGGTGCCCCAAGAATATTAACACTTTTAATAACTTTTTCACTAAAATATTTTTATTATTATCCAATGGATTGATGTTTTGTTGAATTGGCTTCTAGTATTTTTAGTTATTACCATGTCAGCCTGGTTTCCTGAAGGCCAAACCGATGTGGCAGGCCCTAAATTTTATCTTCCATGACTAATTTTATTCATTTTCTCTATCCCCTATCCACTCCCACCCCCACTCCTGTCTTTTTTCTAGTTCTATCCCTCTCTGAAGCAGAAACATCCTCAGATTCCTCTGTGTATTTGTTGATAGTCCTTGGATGGTGTGGCACTTGATTGTTAGATGTTTCCCTTTATATTTGAAAACTATTCTTTTATGTTTGCGAAGATCATTTATAGATGGGCCCCATCACTATCTTAATTATAATTGGCATGCACACTACAATGTTAGGGACAGGTTAATTAGATTATTCATTTTCGTTTATCATAGCTCTCCATTGTCCTTTTTTAGACAACTATTATCTGCAAAACAACAATTTGTCAACAGTTGTTTTAGGAGGATAAAATAAAACCCAGCTGTATTATTCCACTTACCCATACCATACCTCTCTGTTTAATCATAGCACTCATTTCTCTGCAAGTAAGTGGAACCTCTGAATCCTTCTTAACACCATGTTCCCGGAAGCCACTACCAATTTCTGAGTTGACTGTGAAGTGGAAGCTTATATGCCTTCTCTGTTCTATTCAGTGTTAAACTCACAAATGGGGCTTGCGATATGTTAAATTATCTGTGAATGTGCAATCTTGGATCACACTCAGATGTGATGATTTCCTAAGAGATTATTATGTAAAGTTTTGCCAATCCGGTCCTTTTATCTGCCCAGTATCAGCCATACTTCTTTCCACCTGCTTATCTGTTAACCTTCTAACATATTCTGGATCTTTCATACTCGAAGTACTTTTTTTCCCCTCCATCCACTCAACTGAATTTTCTTCCAGGTCCATCGACTCTAAAGGGATTTTCATGGTAGTCTTCTAAGCTACCAAGTTATTTCTCACCATTAGCTGGTGATAGATTCACAGCTATCTGCTCATAGAATGTTTACCTAAATCTGTGTGAACCCTTTAGGGGATAACAGAGAGCAAACCTTCCCAACTGGGACAGCCACATGCCAGGAAGCATAGGAAGGAAGATAAGAGGAGAGAAAATTGGGAATAAATGGGCAATGAGGTTGGCTGAGTAGTTGAGGGAGGCAGAGAGAAACTCTATTGCTTTTGACCACAACCTGATTTGCAGAATCCCTTCCTCTCTTACCATATCCCACTGCTCTGGCCACAGAGATGAACATGTGACTTGACCCAGCCAATCAGTGTTTGTTCTTCTCTTGCATTGGTGGTTGGTCTAGGATGGGTGTGCATCTCCCCAGGCTGGCCAGGTGGATAGCCTTGTGGGGGCTTTTTAAATGGGAGCTGGAGGGCTTGTGGAACTTAATAGGTCAGAAAGCTTCAAAAATGTGAACTGCAGGAGGCAGAATAAGGGAAGAAATGAACCCCAGTAAGGCTAGCAGTGGTGACACCTAGATGGAAGGTGAGGGTCCTAGGCCATGTGATGTTCTAGGGGGAGGATGTTATTAGTTCTTGCAATAAATGAATGAGTCATTGCCTAAATATTTTTACAGTTTCCCGAGGCCAAAGAGTATACATCTTATGTGGTTGGCAGAAATAAGATCCTCTAAGCTCTTCAGCAGAATGATGAAAAGATATAAATGCTACATTAGGAGGCTTAATGTGGTAATGGTCTTTCAGGATGAATACACCAATGAGAGCCTAGAACAGGTTTGAAAAGTACATAGTGCATACCCTCCCCCTACCCCTCTGTGCCTGTGGCAGATAATGCAAATCATTAGGGCACTATTACCCACTGATTCTGGGCTGGCCTCACCATCCTTCTCAGTGCAGTGCTCCAGGCAGGGACTATAGCTGAGCAGAACTGCTTCACCAAATGAAACCCATTTGCTTTCCTGAGCTCACAGGCATGGAGGACAGGAGGAGTCTGAGCATTAATCAGATATAAGGTTCTTAAGACTGGACCTAGGTAGAGAACAAGAGAAGGAGTGAATACCTATGACTTACTGTATTAGTTGACTAGAACTGCCGAAACAAAGTACCACAACTGAGTGGCTTGAACAAAATTTTGTTTCACAGATCTAGAGGCTAGAAGTCCAAAATCTAACGTTTGGCAGGATTGGTTTCTCCTGAGGGCCAGGGGCAGAATCTGTTCCAGGTCTTTCTCCTTGACTTGTAGATGACTGTCTTCTCCTGTATATGTCTTCCCTCTGTATATGTCTGTGCCCCAAATTCCTTCATATACAGACACCAGTCAGATTAGATTAGACCACTCTAATAACTTCCTTTTAACTTGACTACCTCTGTAAAGACCTTATCTCCAAATAAGGTCACATTCCAAAGCACTGGGAATTAGGGCTTCAATGTATGAATTTTGGGGAGGCACACTTCAACCTGTAACGCTCACTGGTGCTTACCGTGGGCCAGACATGACCTTATGGGCTGTCAGTCACTTGACCCTGAAAACAACCTATATGGTAGTTGTTTTATCATTAGCGTTTTATAGAACAGGAAACTGAGGCTTAAAGAAATGTGTACAGAGTTACACAACTAGGGTTGCTGGTGGGGCCAGGATTCAGATCCAGGTTCCTGACTGGTTCCTTGACATTTCATTAAGAGATGGAAATTTGGTTTTGTATTGAACATAATGGAGGGGGAGAAAAAAACCAACAGAATCACCAACATCTCTGGACTGGGTTGCTGGAAAAATGGTGATGTCAGTTCTCCTGCTTAATATTTCAGTGACTCCCTATTCCCTGCAGGTTAAGACCTAAATTATTTAGCCGGAAAATCAAAGCTGCTCATGGTCCTAGATGCCTCATTAATTCTCTCTAGCCACTACTCTCTTCCTGGCCTCTTTGGTCCAGCAAAACTGAACACTTTTCAGTCTCCACTGTGGAGAGGGAAAAGGAGAAGATATTTTGAGGGTGTGAAGGACCTCGGGGGAGTGCAGCATGAACACCTGATCTCCTCTATGTTTTTCACCTGGCTACACTTATCAGCGGTGTGACCTCAGCTAAGTTACTTAACCTCTCTGATTCTCTGTGTGCCCAACTTGTAAAGTGGAACTTCCATATACTCACAGGAGTATTTGTGACAATTAAATGACATAAGGAATGTAGACATCTCAATTCAGTATCTAGTATGTGGCATGTGGCCATTGGTTGTACCCATATTAGCCGTTCAGTTTGGGATATTTAGAGTCCAAAGTAATACCGGATAGCCATATAGACAAGCTCCCCAGAGAGTTGGAAACACAAGACCAGAGTGTAGGTGGCATTCTTGGGGGGAACTCATTCTCTGTTTCTCTGCAGTTTCAGAGTTCATGGCCACCCCTACTATGCCAAAGCACCCTCTTCTCCCTTGTCACTGTGTAGGAGACCCAGCAGGATTTATGAATTGAGTTTGGAGGTCTAAAGCCTATTCCCCTCTTGTTTTAGCCATCAATACATGGCCATTTCTAAAGGTAAAGATCTGGTTCCTTAAGGCTGATCTGCAGATAGTCTAGATGACCCATATGTCTCCTGACATTGCTGTATTCATAGATGGCTTCTCTAAGAAACCATTATTAATGATGTAATTAATATGAATGGCTATAGTATATATCAAGCAGGTCGTTAAGGCAGAGGTGGGGATGTAGCCATTTATATTAAAGATACATTTTATGGTCTGAACCCAAGCAATAGAAAGTGCTTAGCTTAGAAATCTCACTTTCCTACATTTTGGACTTTTTAAAAAGTTGTTATAGACCTTGTTCTTGCTTGCTTTAATGCTATACTGGTGGAGCCTCTGGGAAATGGAATGCGTTAATAAGGTCGATTTTTAATAGAGGCATATAATCAACTAAATCACAGCCTTTAAAGTCACAAATTTCAAAGACCAACCAATTTAATTAATGTGTTGGTTCATAGTCATTGGAAAAGTTTTATTTGATTTCACTAGTCTCTCTCCTATAGACACTCATCTGCAAGAACATTTACTTATAATTTGTTGTGTAAAAAGGATTTTCCTAAGGCAGATGCCATATGTAACTACTCAGCTTACCTTTGAGGGAAAATATTGAAATAACACCCTCAAGCTGTTCAGCTCTGTGTTGAGAACTCAGAGCAATAGATTTCTATCTTTGTAGTTAGTATTGAAGCCTTCCCTCCTACATCCAGGCTGTTCAAATATGAGATAAAATAGTTTCTTAGAATGATAGCACCCAAAAGTTGTCTATAGACTTCATAGATGCTGTGAGCTGAAATCACGTTTAAATGAGAGGTTTCTTTTCCTTTCCTTTCTTTTTTTCCCCTTTTTCTTCCTCTTAAAAGTGAGTTCTGTTCTTTGTGGTAGCCAAAATGTTAAATGTTTTTAATAAAAGCTTAGACTTAAGTTCGAAGGGAACATCTTTACCCTAAGTAAAAATGATAATGCCACGTGCTGCGTTCCCAAGCACCGAGCAGATGGGGGAACAGTGAAAATTGGGGAGTCGCACACAAGGGGGGGTATTTTTCATGCCTGTGATAAACAGATCCGCATAAGCACACGACACCGAGGATCTGGCAGCTGTGTGATGCAAACACCTGTAAAGAACTGCAGAGGAAGAGAGGCGTCTGGTCCTGAACCAAATGGAGCTGCTGCAGACAGAAGCTGGTTCGGAGGCTCCCTCTGCCCACAGGGCATGATTGTTGGCTAGCTGGCAATCAGCCGCGCTCCAGATGCCAGAGGCCCAGAGGCAGTGAGGCAGTAAGTGTGCGTCCGGCTTTCCAAAAACTCTGGGTACTGACCGAACTGCAGCTCTGAGCCTTGATTAACCAGGGCTGGGGAACTGGCAGGCTGTTCCAGAGTCAGTTGACAACAGCTGCTTTGTCCTCGGTCACTGCAAGTGAACACACATTTACAGAAGGGGTGAAGACAGAAACGTCTCTGCCTTCAGGGATCCGAACTCCATTCTTATTACCACTGGCTACAACGTGGTAAGCTCCTACCAAATGAAAGACGCTCTGTCTGCTAAGGGTGGTGTGTGCATTAGTTCCAGACCTCAACTATGTCTTTTTACCTCCACTTTAGAGAGATTTAAAAAAAAAAAAAAAGCTGAAAGGCAGATATTTTTAAGTGCTAAATGATGAAACTGGCATCACAGCTCAGATCTGTCCTATCCTAAAATGTCAGTTCTTTCTATTTCAGTAGTGATTTTCACTTCAAAATTTAAGCAGCAAGATTTATTTAATATGGAATCTCATGGAGACTGATACAGAGGCAGATAAAACCAAGACTGTTTTTTTCTTAATGTTTGTTTATTTTGAGAGAGAGAGACAGAGAGAGAGAGAGAGAGAGAGAGAGAGAGAGAATGTGAGCAGGGAAGAGGGGCAGAAAGAAAGAGGAGAGAGAGAATCCTGAGCAGGCTCCTTGCCCAGTGTGGAGCCTGATGCGGGGCTCAACGTCATGACCTTGAGATCAGGATGAGAGCCGAAATCAAGAGACAGACGCTCAACCGACTGAGCCAACCAGGGGCCCCAAGACTGCTTTGACTGAAGCAGAGTGGGGAGAGTCTGAAGCTCTTTTCTCCTCCTCTCCCTCCTTTCCTGATGTCCTGGTGACCACAGAGCCATCATCACTCTGGACAGGCAGCTCTCCATGTGTGCTTTCCAGATCAGCAGCATCAGCATCACCTGGGAAGTTGTAGAAAACGCACATTCTCCAACCCTACCTCAGACAGACCGCGAGTCAAAAATTCTAGGATTGGAGCCCAGGTATCTGTGTTTACCAAGTCCTCCAGGGATGCTGATGTGTGCCCAAGTGTGCGAAACACTGATCTAGAGTTTCCAAAACAAACTCTGCCAAGGGCTGGGCTCCATCCTGCCTCTTGATATGTGGGACTTTTCCTGTTGATGTGAAGGCTTTCACTGCAAGATCCAACACTGTGAATTAGGGCCAGCATGGTCATTCTTAGTGTTTAAGAAATTCAAGAAAGTGGTCCTTTTTACTCAGTGCAACATTGAAAAACACATAGTGACTTTATTAACCCCATAAAAAAAAAATATATATATATATATATATATTTCTCATGATCACTTGTAGTTAAGTGTTAAAAATCACATTTATTTGGGGCACCTGGGTGGCTCATTCGGTTGAGCATCAGACTTCGGCTCAGATCATGATCTCATGGTTCATGTCTTCAAACCCCGCATCAGGCTTTTTGGTGACATCTCACAGCCTGGAGCCTGCTTCAGATGCTGTGTCTCCCTCTCTCTCTGCCCCTCCCCCTCCTCTCAGGCTCTGTCTCTCTCTGTCTCACAAAAATAAATGAAATGTTAAAAAATGTTTTTAATCATGTTTATTTGAGGGGTGCCTGGGTGGCTCAGTCAGTTAACTGTCCAACTTCGGCTCAGGTCATAATGTGGAGGTTCACGAGTTCAGGCCCTGCATTGGGCTCTGTGCTGACAGCTCAGAGCCTGAAGCTTGGTTTGGATTCTGTGTCTCCCTCTCTTTTTGCCCCTCCCCCACTTGTACACTCTCTCTCTCCCCCTCTCTCCCTCTCTCTCTCTCTCTCTCTCTCTCTCTCTCTCTCTCTCTCAAGAAAATAAACATTTAATACAATTTTTTAAATCACATTTATTTGAGGAAAGTAGAAGTTCTTAACTGGATTACATGCATCAGAAATGCTGTTGACTGTCAGGTGAAGTATCTTGTGTGTGTGTGTGTGTGTGTGTGTGTGTGTGTGTATGTTACCACTGAGAAAATAAAAAAAATGCAAATAAATTATATCCCACCATTAATTATAAAAGGCATCCCAGTTTCCAAAATATTAAAATGCACAAAAAAGGATTACCTTAGAAATCAATGACATGGGGTGTGTAAGAAATGAAAGTCAAAGAAGCTTTGGAAAATTCCTGACTTTAGGTCTGTTAGCCAGTGTGGTCAGGTGTCTGTTGAAGCAGGACTGTTCTGTTCTAGTCAATTTAAAACAAAACAAAGAAATGGTCTTTTCTTATCTATCATAGTTTTATCACTCCTTTCATTTTGATTACCATTGATATGCCAATGAACCTGCTCTCCTTTTTTTTTTTTTTCCTCTAAGTTGTATTTTCCCTGAAGTTTCAAAATTAACATGCCCCACCCCACACCCATGGTCTTCTTTTCCATTTTTATTGTTGCCTTTGCTGTTCTTGTTCTTACTGTTTGTGTACTGTTTGTATCCCTTTGCTCCCAACACCTCAAGTGAGCCATCAGCCCAGAGCCTGACGCGGGGCTCGAACTCACGGACCGCGAGATCGTGACCTGGCTGAAGTCGGACGCTTAACCGACTGCGCCACCCAGGCACCCCAATAAAGCTATTTTTGAAAGATATCTTTTTCCTGGCTCTCTCTCTATAATCATCATTTTATCACCAGCTCCTACTCAGTTTAGGGTATTGCCTGTGTGTTTGGTTTGGGGTAGATGCTCCCCAGGAATTAATACCATTTTGAATGAGTCTCCTAAGCTTAGGAACCATTTCCCCTGAAGAACAGACTTTATTTAGAATCCAAGAACATTAGGCAGTCATTGTCACATTTTGAACATTTTCTTTCCTGACCAAAAAATAATTAACTTCTGTAAAACCAATAAAAAGAAATCAAAAGAAAATCAGGGACAATAATGCTTTATAGATTTATGTCCTGACAGTCCATGTTCCTTAGTCTCAGACGTGTTTGCAGATGGGGGGTGCAAACAGGAAGGGCGGAAGCTGTTCAAAAACTTTTTCATTTTCCTGTAAAAATCCAAACTTGGAGTGGAAAGAGCTTACTGATGTCAACATTTAGGAAGCAATGTTCTCTTTATATAGTCACTTATTGTCTTGGGTTTCATTTTTGGTTCAGGGGGAAATTAAATTCCCTTGCAATTGCACTATCTGTCTACCCAAGAAATTTTATCTGCACATAGTTTTTATTTGCTATTTGTCCTCTGGGTAAAATATCACAGATCCACAGGGTTGGAAGTGCATTTTAGAGGTCTTTTGGTTCATCCTGCTCTTCCTTGCAGGTCAGTAGTTAAATTATTTGTGACCCAGAAGTCCCCTATATTCTAATATTGAAGGACCCATAAGAAAAGCAAAAGGAGGTGTGGGCTCCTGAGAATGCTTGTGGTGCTCTCCTGCATTCTTATTCTTTGGTTAAAACAATCATTTTACCACCTGAATTCCATTGCACGTCAAGTGCATAGAACTCCGTAAGTAACTTGCTTTAGGTATATGAGTGTATCCAACCTGGTCATTCTGCTTAGATTGCAAGCCATTCTGTAGAGAAGTGTGTGTGTTTGCTCAAATTCTGTAGTTTTCTTCTTGCAGAGACGGGCTGGTAATGGGGATACCACAACGGGCCAGAATTCCAAAAAGCCTGGGTTCAAATCTCAATTCCTACTGTAATACTTGGTAAGCTGTTGTATTACTCAAAATGTTCACTGCTCCTTTGCGAGCCTTCCTCCCTCCCTGCATGCCTTCCCTTGCAGGGGGTTCTGTGCTCCCTCCCCATTCCTGCCATCCTGGCCACATGACTTACTTTGGTCAATGACCTGTGAGTGGAATGATGCATGTTACTTCCAAGTGGAAAATTTAAAAGTCAGTGTGTGCCTCATTTTGATCTCTTCCCCACCCCCCACCCCACAGTGAGACCACTGATTTCTTAGGTAGGGAATGCTGTGTCGATTTGGAGTCCCAGAGAGAAGAGGGCTTGGAGCAGGACTGAAGGTGACCCAAGATGGATGTGCAGCAAGAAGGGAAGTGAGAATTTATTGTAAACCACATGCCAAGGTCATTTGTTAGCGTGGTGTGACTTAACCTGTCTTGAACAATAATGTTTAGTATATGCTGCATTTACTGTCTGACTCCCAAGCAGTCTCTGAGACTTTGGAGGAGGGGAGAACTCCCAATTTACCTCTGCAAGCCCACCATCACCCCACCAGCCCCTCCTGTATAGCCTTATACCTACTGGCTGCTTGATAAACACCTGATGAGCTATATTGAAATCACTTTGGATGGTATTGGGCTAGCCATATCAGTTCCCAAACCGAGCATTTTCTAAAGGGTGGCTGAGATTTTAAGAGTTTTGCAAGTTTATTTTAGGTGGTCTTCAGTATATAAAATTAGTTCCCTTTTAATGCATCTTATGGCATTCAAAATGAACAGACGAAAAAGCTTCTCATACCCACAGACTTTAGGAGATAACAATCATACCTAGAATATGTTAAGATTGATTTGTACGTTATTTGTACATATATGTATAGTAACTCCCCATTAAAGTTAGTAGTTGCTTTTATACATTAAAAAAATAAATCGTGTAGGTTTCTTTAAAATAATGTTTTTTTGCTTTTGAGAGAGAGAGAGAGAGAGAGAGAGAGAGAGCGCACAAGCAGGAGAGGGACAGAAAGAGAGAGGGAGAGACAGAATCCGCAGCAGGCTCCAGGCTCTGAGCTGTCAGCACAGAGCCCAATGCAGGGCTCATACTCATGAACTGTGAGATCATGACCTGAGCAGAAGTTGGATGCTTAACCAGCTGAGCCACCCAGGTGCCCCCCACCAAAATAAATCATATTTAGTGTATGTAACAAGAGGTATAGAAAAATATCAAGTAATTAATACTAAGGGGATATGGCAAAAATTAAAGGTATATAGCAAATGATTGAAATTTGAAAAAATCCTAGAGTTTTTGTACCCTACAAAATTTGTTATGAAAGCCATGGGGTTTTTGGATGGTAAAATGATAGCCAGATGTAGAGACTCATCACTGTGGTCATTGTTGATGGTGTTCGTGATTACAGCAGTGTTTTTCTTTCCCATCTAAGGACTTTTTCCTCCATCCAGTCTTTTGGCCAAATCGCTGAAGTAGTTTTCCGTGTTGTTAGCTTCTTCCAAGTAGAGAACAAGAGCAGCACCTATATTCCCTGCCACCCTCTGATTTAAAGTTTTTAATCCTCTACACCCACTTCCTTTCCTATTGGAGTTACTGGAAGTTACTGGAAACCTTGGTGTGAGTGGAAAAAACAATTAGCAGATTTGATGGGATTTTATTTTATTTATTTATTTATTTATTTATTTATTTATTTATTTATTTGGGACAGAGAGAGACAGAGCATGAATGGGGGAGGGGCAGAGAGAGAGGGAGACACAGAATCGGAAACAGGCTCCAGGCTCCGAGCCGTCAGCCCAGAGCCCGACGCGGGGCTCGAACTCACGGACCGCGAGATCGTGACCTGGCTGAAGTCGGACGCTTAACCGACTGCGCCACCCAGGCGCCCCTTGATGGGATTTTAAATAGGAAGTATGAAGTCTGGGAGGTAGGGATTTGAAAAACCTTGAGAACAGACCCTTGCTTGCCTGTGTCTGTGTCTGGTGCCTAGATTTTTGTCTGACTCACCTGGTTCTTTGTGACTTCAAGACCGTGAACTTTTTGAGGACAGTAGCCCGGGTCCAGTTCGCTGTACTGGGCCCCTGTCACTTAATGAATGTTTTGTCTGTTGAAGCCAGGCGTGGTTCCAACAACCATTCATTCATTAGCAGCTTTCAATGAGGGCATGCTGACGCGTTCCATTATAGGTGCCAATACAGCCATTTTTATTATTAATAATAATGGCTGCAATAATGTTTGTAGCAGCTACAAATTTCAGAATATTAACCAGGAGCTCTGCTAGATGCTTCAGGTCCCCAAGAACTCCACCTTGCAGGGATCTAGCAAGATGGATGACATTGTCTTTAATGAGGACATGAAAACTTAAGAATAGTTCATCAACTTGCCAATTGATGGAAGATATAGGAACCAAACCCAGGTCTGCCTGATTTCCCAAACCAAGTTTCTTCTACCCACCACTACCATTTGATAATCAAAGAGGGAGAGGGAGAGGAAGAGAGTGAATCGGAGGGAGGGAGATCAGCTATACCCTTCCAAACCTAGTCTTACTTGTTAGTCTCCCACTTCTTTACCTTTGAGGTTGAATTTTTTCAGTGCTTTACGTACAACATTCGTCAACACGGTTGTCCCAGAATGCTGAACCCAGCAGCATTAGTTTCCTTGCTTAATCTCTGCAAGTTTTAACAAACTGTTAATGCGGTATTGTGGAGGAGTTTGTTTTGCTTTGCTTTGTTTTTGAACATACTTAACATTTACTCTTATTCTTCTGAAGGCAAAAGGCAACATTCCATGAAAGTGCACTCTGTCTTAAACCTAGCATCTCAGCAAGATCCTGCTGCCCACGACAGAGTAAAGGTTAAGCCAGCCCACGTCTGGTGTATTTGTCTGGTACCATTGTGGCCAGTAAATGGAGAGCAAGTTCTGCCCTGTGATGAAGACAGCATCCCCCCCCCCTCCTTTTTTTCTTGCTTTTCTTCCCAGCAGCTTGATTTCCTGAGACGCAGCCATGCTAATCCTATTTACCATTTGCATTTTGACCCTGCTTAATGATAGACTGAAAAAGGGAATCTTCTGTGTTGCATACTTGGAATTTTCTGTTATTCTTGTGTGAATTTGCCAGGCAGACAAGATCACATTTCTTTACTTCCTTTAAATACAGTGAGATCTTCTCCATGTCCGTAAGGCACTTGGTGGGTGATTAGGGGCTCTCCTTGTGACCTTTCCCATGGCAATTTTATACAAAATCTGTAGCCTTTGGCCGAGGAAAACTCTCAGAGAGCTCCTGCAAGCATTCAGGTTTTTAACAATAAAACCTTGCAATTGGATGTATTTCAGACAAGGCTCTTTGATGGTAAGGAACAGGATTTCTCTAAATATTGCTTAATTAGAAGAGGGCCTATCATAAGGAGACAGGGACAGTCTCTTGAATATCCAGACACTGACAGTGAAGTCCACAGGGCTTTGTAGTGTTTAGTTTGGAAGTGAGAATGTCAGAAATGTGCATTCTCAAAGTCGACCCTCCACTCCCCCCTTCCCCCTCTCTCTTTCGATCCTCGTCTCTGTTTTTCCCTCCCTTGTGTACGTGTGTGTGTTTGTCTCTGCCTCTGCCTCCGCCTCCCCTCATGGTCTTTTGTGTTTGCATTTTCCTGCTCACCTGCCCAATTCCTCTCACCTCATCTTGCTCTGCTTACATGTTCCTTAAGCATTCTTGCATGTGTGGGGCTGGCTCCTGCTTTGTCTCTGAACTACATTATCTTTCACCTTAGAGCTCACTTTAGAGGCTGCTTGCTTCACCTGGAGCTCCTAGATGCCATTGTCAGGAGCTCACCGTCTGCAGAATGGAATCAGCAAGAAAACCCTGTTTTACCACGTGTGGCCAGTTGGGTGGTATTAGCCGCAAAGCAAGGACTGTTGATGAACACAGTGGGAAGCTGAGTTTCTTGTTTTAAATTGTTGAGTGCGGATAAGAAAGGGAATCGTCGATAAAAACACAAGACTAAAAAAAAAAAGCCTTTCCATATCCCTACACTTTACCCTTTCAGTAATTACCTGATTCATTGAAAGGTCTTTTTTTATATAAATCCCAACTCTTGTAGCTGGGTGATGTAGAGTTGCCTTGTAAGTATGGACAGCCAGGGAATAACGCTTAGTTCATGGAACAGAACCCCAAAGCAAATTGGGTCCATGAGGCCCAAAGTCAGTTTTAGCCACACAACCTTAGACTCCTTTTCTCAGATTTCTATACAAGATGAAAACAGGGAATAATAAACCTGATCCTCCGACATAACATTGCCCTGAGATGCCCAAGCCTGCCCTGTATTAACGCGGAAGCTAAAATATAGTCTCGGTGATATTTCTAATGGATTAGGTCATTTGCATTTACCATAGTGGCCAAAGTGAATGTATCTTCTGGTGAGAAATTTTCTTTCTGGACACCTAAAAATCATACTTAATGACAAAATGAATGCTGAATATTGCAGGGCCGGTGGAATGGACTGCACGGGGTGGGGGGCGGTGGGGGTGGCGAATTCAGGTCATCTGATAGGGTCAGTTCTCAAAGATGGAGAGAGAACTGACCCAGAGGATAGTTTTAGATGGAACATGGTAACTACCAAGAGTTGTGATATCTTTACTAACATCCAAAACACAGCTCTTGATATGGTTTCTCTCC
The DNA here is from genome assembly GCF_028018385.1 of Neofelis nebulosa. Classification (NCBI taxonomy): domain Eukaryota; kingdom Metazoa; phylum Chordata; class Mammalia; order Carnivora; family Felidae; genus Neofelis; species Neofelis nebulosa. Next base: position 39,578,283 of record NC_080799.1, on the reverse strand, counting down.
TTGTGGATAATTTTGGATGGATAGATGGCTGGTTGGATGGATGGTTAGATAGACAGATAGACAGACAGATGATAGATAAAGAGAGGTATACAGAGATAGGCAATCTCTGTCTCTTCTGGTTGGCTCTCAATCCATCTGTCTATCTATCATCTATATATCTGTCTTCTCAGCCTTGTCTGTTTCCTTCCCTTTCTTCCTCCTCCAAGGTATGCATCTCATCCTCCATTAATGCTTCTTTTGCCACAGCCAGCATCAGTCACTTCAATACCATGTCATAAGATGCCTCTATTTCCAAGAGGCCGTTTGATGTGTGTTTGCAGATCCCCTGTCCACAGGCAAGGTCTCTCATGTAAAGAGAGAGACTCAGGCCCCTTTCACTTCTCCAGATGGTACTGTGCCCTGAGTGACTTTGAGTCAACTTCACAAATTGCCGGAGAATGGTGTCTCCTTCTCCAACAGGGAGAGCTCCTTCCTGAATCCAGGCTCATGTCCTCTCTTATCTTGGGCCTGGGGACCTGTCTCATATTTCTGTTCACATCCTTCTGTCCATCCCAGCTATCAGTACTACCAAAGCATGATCCCAGACAAAAAGCATTTCTGGAATCCAGTTCCAAACACGGGACCTATTTGGGGTACTAAATGCAATTTCATGAAACTTTACACTGACACCTTAGATTCCACTAAAATATTTATGAATTCACTAAAGATTTTTTGTTAAAAAGAGAGAGAGAGAGGAGAGAGAGAAGGGCGGGGGAGGCAGTTACAATCAGATTGCATCAGTTTAGATGAAGCTCCCCTTCATTTTTTTTTCTAGTATCCTTAAAAGCCATTTTTCCCTGTGTTTGTAATTTTATTTTGTTTATCAGTGAAGGTAGTAGACCAGAATACGAAGTGTCGGGTTTAATTCTCTGCTGCAGTTCTCAAAATAGATGTTTCATAAGTAACATGTGGCTCGCTCAGCTAAAATTAAATGTCTCAGTGTTTCCAAATGTTTTCCATCTAGAATTTGCAACATACTCCCTTCCAGAACTAACAAAGACGCTGAAAATCACCACTTAAAAATGTCAGTGCATCTCACGACTTCTCACCAGTTTTAAATGCTGGCTGTAGATTAAAAAATTAAAATAAACAAAACAAACCTTAGAGTAATCTAACGCTGTCAAAACAAAACAAAACACCTGGTCTTCTTATCCTTAGAAGTTCAGTTCAGAGAAGCACCATATCAAAGAATATGATATATATCAGTAAAATTATCTACTTTTATGACATTCTAGGAATGAAAGAGCCAAGTCCAAACCTCCAAGATTATATATCCCATTGGTTCCTAATTTCGCAAATCCCCTGGTAGCTTTAAAGGAAGTGCAGAACTGGGGTGTCTGGTGGCTCAACTGGGGCACCTGGGTGACTTAGTCATTTAAGCATCTGACCCTTGATCTCGGCTCAGTTGATGATCTCATGGTTTGTGAGATCGATTCCCGTGTCGGGCTCTGTGCTGACAGTGTGGAACCTCTCTCTCCCTCTCTGTCTGCCCTCCACCTCCCTCTGTCTCTCAAAATAAATAAAAGCTTTAAAAAAATTAAAAAATAAATACAGAACCAGGCCTCCTCCCTTGAATGTCTTTTTTTTTTTTTAAATTTTTAAATGTTTATTTATTTTTGAGAAAGAGAGAGAGAGAGACAGAGCATGAGCAGGGGAGGGACAGAGAGAGAGGGAGACACAGAATCTGAAGCAGGCTCCAGGCTCTGATCTGTCAGCACAGAGCCTGATATCGGGCTCCAACCCATGAACCGTGAGATTGTGACCTGAGTCAAAGTCAGACACTTAACCAACTGAGCCACCCAGGCACCCCATGAATATCTTGATTTAATAAATGTGGAGTGGGATTCAGGGAGCCGAGTAACCAACTGGTTTACCCTCTTGCTCAGCCTCTACCACCATTTGTTCTAAATGTCTGTTTCCCTGCTGGATATACAAGGGTTTGTAAAGCAATCTACCCATTCCTCCAATGGCTTCTACAAGACAGCTCCTCGAGACTGATAAGGGGAAGAATTTATGTTCAGAAAATTAAAGAAGAAGGAGGAGGAAAAGAAGGAAGAGAAGAAGAAGGGAAAGGAGGGGAGGAGATCCAGATTTGTAGATCCCTGACAGCACCGGTGTTTTGTGAAGAGAAGAAGGATTGATAAAGGAAATAAAAGATGATTAAGGAGACCCATGAGAATACACACATGGGGGACTGCATTTCAAGGAAAGAGGGGTGAGCTCTATTGGCAGTGAGCCCTATGGAGCCACAGGGCACGTTGAGGTCCCAGCTGTGCTACTTCTCAGATGTGTGTGACTTTGGACAAGTTGCTTAAACCCCTGGGGATTAGTGTTCCCATCTGTAAAATGAAGATCATAGTAGTACTTGTCCTCCTGTGTAATTTTGAGATGGCGTGTCTAAAGCATTTAGAACACTGCTTGGGTATAATTGACACTGTATAAGTACAGTTATAGTGGTTGTGTTATAGAAAAGGGCCTGGTGAATGGTAGATATCAATGCAAGAGTCGTGAGAAATGGACAGGGAGTTCAGGTAACATTTTCAAAAAAACACTCAATGAAAGAAAGTGAAGAAGGGTACTCCACCCCTGAGGGCAGCTGACAACCCATCTAGAGGGAAATCACTATGGTAACAGCGGCCATGGCAACAGCAGCAGCAGAACACCTGTGGGGAGTACCCTGTGCCAAGAGCTGAGCTTTCCATACATTTGCCATTTGCTTACTGAGTACTGACCACACCTGGTGCAGGGGCTAAGGGGTGGGAGCTGTTCCCGTTTGACACATAAGGAAACAAAAGCTGATAAATGACTTGCCTAGGCTGATGCAACCATCAGAGAGTAAGTGGAAATTCGAACCCAGGTTAACTGCTTCCAAAAGCCCACTTCTTATCTCTAAGCTCGAGCAGAAAACATTTGTATTGATTGGGCCATGTCCCTGCCAGACTAAAATGCGATGTTCTGTTTCTTCCCACTGCATTTAAGAAAATGACCAAATCATGAATATGACTTCCTTGGCCCTGCAGGTTCCTATCTGTAGCCCCCTGTCTTCTGCATCCCAGATTGCCTGGGGTCCTTTCAGACATCCTCCCACCCTATGTGATCCGACCAAGTCAGATCTCCTTGATGTACGTGCTCACTGCACCGCATCTCTCCCTTTATAGCATTTAACACAATTACAATTTTGTTTTGGTGTTGTGATTTTTCAAATTAATATCTGTAACCCAGCGAAACCACAGGCTCCACATGGACAAAGGACTATGACCACTTTTGCTCACTGTTGTCTCTGCAAAGCTCATTCCATGCCTGATACTTAGTAGGTATTCAATAAAAATGAATTGAATGAATAACTTCTATGCCATGCTTATGGCCTCCACTTTATTGCCAAATTATACATAATAATTGAGGTTGAAGCTAATGCCATTAAGACTGCTCACAGCCTATTATGTAGTTTGAACCCATGACCAACCTGCTGTCATCAAGCTCTGTATCCAGCTGTGACCCCTGACTATATTGAGGATGTGGGGGGTCAGGAGACAGGTGAGGGTAAAGGTTGGAGAATATGAGGGTATTGAGTGCACCCCAGCCCACAAAGTTTCAGCTTGTTATATGACTGCGGTAGGAAGCATTTGGAATCAGCTCTATCAATTATTTAAAACTCATAATTCAATCCATATTAAAGATTTATTGTGACAAACTGAAAAACAAAGTACAGACACAAAGAAAACAGAGAACAGGGGTTCTGCCATCACAGTTACACAGTATATATAAATTGCCCATGTCAATGAGAGTAACATAAAGAGAAATAGGCTATTAAAGAAAAAAACAAGGATTCCTGGAAGAGATTTTCAGCTGTGTGTGTGTGCGTGTGTGTGCGCACGTGCACTCTCCTGTGTATATTTTTGGGTTTCCTTGCATTTCTTTGTCTCTTTGGCAATAGGCACTTTATCCTGCCCCAGGCATTGATTCTCTCTTGTGTTCAGAATTCTCACCAAGACTGGAAGCATTACAATTTTTCAATCTTCAATCAGTGGTTTGTGGCTATTTGTGGTCCTGTCGGGAGCACTGGGTTGGCCGCTTGCTCTTTCTTGGGTGCAGTGAGTTTGTTTGTAGGCAGAGACACCTGGTTGTAAATCCCTGCTCCATCTCTGACCAGTTGTAAGAGCTTGGGGACACTTACTGAACACCGCGAGCCTCCTTTTCCTTATCTGTAAAGTGGGGAGAATAAAAATACACACTTCATGAGTATTACGTGGAAGTGTATCTGGACGTTGCCTAGCATGTGGGAGTTCAGTGCAGGATTCTTTGATTTTGTGCTCCTCTGGTACTAAATGCCTATGCCTGTGCTCCACTTGTATGTGAATAAATTGCAATATACTTTTGTATACAAATTATATACACCCTTTAATTGCAATATGGAGCCAAAGGCACGCACTGGCATCTTGTCAGTAAATGATACCTACGTCCAGGTGAGAAGTTAGCAGTGGGAGAGCTTTCTGTGCCCTTGGTCAAAAGACCCAGGCTTTTGAGTTATGTTTGACCTTAACAGTTGGCTGTGACCTTGGAAAAGTTATTTAAGTTCCTTGTGCTTCAGTTTCCTTATTTATAAAACGGGGATCCTCATAGTACCTACTTGTTAGGGTTATTGGGAAGATTTCCATGAGTTAATATTCATTCAATTATTAGAATAGTCCCTGGTACACAGAAGATTGGTAGGAGTTAGTTTTTCTTTTGTTGCTATTACTGATGTTGTTGCTGTTGTTAGAAGGAGCCTGTGTGGTGAATTGAAACATACTGGTAAATAATTCATTTCTTGTTTCAGCAGGTTAAAACATCTCATTATAAAATATATACTCAATGTGTCTATTTCTCACCAGCTTCTCCACTGATATCCTAGTCCAAAATGTCATCATCTTCCACCTGAATGGCCAAAAAATCCTCTGTGGATCTCTCTGTAGCCACTCTAGGCTCCTTTCTACCCATCATTAGGGAGAGGAATCTTTTCAAAGATTCCTCTGATCCGATTGTCACTACCTGCTCTCAGTCTTACAGCTTGTCATTGGGTTCCCGTGGCTCTGAAAACCAAAGCGAGCTCCTCTGCATGGCTTTGCATGGCCTGGCCTCTGCTCAGCTCTGCACACTTGTATGCTGTGCCCACTTACTCATTTTTTAGAGCTGCTTTAGCCCCCGTCCAGTCCTACAAATGTGCTCAGCATCACAGCATATGCTGTTCCTTCTGCCTGGAATGCTCCCTTCTTTTTACTTCACGTGGCCAACAGTGATGTTCATTCTTCAAGTCTCAGAATCAATATGGCTTCTTCCACAATGACTTTCCTATCCATTGTGTTAACTGGCGTCCTGTGTCTACTCTCTTATAAGATCCTTTCCTCTTCCTTCACAACACACAGTGCAGTTCATAATTAGCCACTTGTGTTTTTATTCTTGATTTCTGCTTTCCTTGCTGACATGGTAGCTGCATGTAGGAGACAGTGTCTTGTTCACTGCTTTATCCCCAGCATCTTGCACATGATAGGTGCTAGGAAAATATTTGCCTATTGCACGAATGCAATTTAAGAGGTTCCCGTAAGGCTCATTAGAGCCAGGGAGACTTCCTGACATCCCTCCCACCCTTCCATATCACGTAAAGCTAGGCGTTATGTTCTTAACATGGTCACTGTACGCTCCTTAGTTGTGCTCACTTCCCTGTATTGTAAATTATCTATTGACAGTGCCCCTCATTAGCCTGTCTCATTCATTTCTCCCAACCCAGTGTCTAACCTGGGTGTTCGGTAGATGTGTCTAGAAGGGAAGAGAGAAAGAGAGAGAGAGAAGAGGAAGGTAGGGAGGAAGGATCAGACTGCAGTCCAGTGGGAATGGAATCACTTCTTGACCACTTTTAGTTAAATCCATCCCTCTCCCTGGGCACATTTTGGCAACATGGCAAGTCAAGAGAAGTTCCATCCCAGAAATGCCCCACCTGGTGGGGTGCAGTCGAGAGAACTAACAGGACACCTGCGACAGCCAGAGAAGACTGTAACCAGAGCCCAAGTAGTCAAATGGTGCCTGGCATGGTCTGCCCCTTAGACTGTAATCCCTGACCCAGAATGACAGCAAATTCATATCTATTTAAGCAAATCCAGATAAGGCTCTTGTTTATGTAATGGAATGCTCAACTCCTCAATTATTCTGTGAGAGGCTGCAGGGGAAAAATAGACATTTTTGCAAAATCTGTTTCTAGCAATCTTCAATAAACTAAAACAGTTGAGCATACAGAATTTTCTGTTGTTTCTGCAAAGAGATAATTTGTTACATGGAAGCTCATTTGCTTATTTGGAGTAAACACTGCCTCAGACCCAGTAGAGATTAACACTCATGGTTGAGATGGATTGAGAAGGAAGAGACATAATACTTCACTGTTATATTTACTGCGTTAAATATAGAGTGGGAATTGATGAAAAATGTGCTGGGATTCCCCGTGTGAGCCTAAGTGATGAACTGGGGTTTATTTGCCATCTGGCTTTTAAGCAGGGATTTTTTTTCATGTCAGAAAAATGGCACCTTCAGAACTATCGCATTACAGACATCTGTTTATCAGACCTTTGCCTGAATGAATTATTCAGAATATGCTTAAGGTTGTACTTTACCTGACATATGGAAATATAAAGTTGCATACTCAATGTCGGCATATATCTGTCTACATAAAATCAGGTGTCATACTCAAAACCCAGAGTGTTGCAACTTGGTAGGTGGCGCTTTGAGTACTCGGGATATTAATTGCTCTGCTCTGTGTGGTTCTTGATGTCTTGAATTTTGGAAATCAATCTGTGGAATTCTACATAACTCCAGTTTTCTGTATCGTTGCCTCTTCTTGTTCCCATTATGTCTTTTGTAACAGTAGAAACCTATTCTCAGTTAATATGGATTTCATGGTAAAACTTTGTTAGTATTTCTGAGTTTGTACAAACCATTGCAACTCTGGCATTATCTGGGGGGAAAGTTTCCTGGACATAATGAGAAGGCCCAATAAGTGGTTTCTATGCAAGCCAGGCTTCAAAAGAACCCCGGAACCCACCAAGCCATTGGGATACTGCAGCAAGAAAGTGCACCGAACACAGGCTTTATTTAGCATTGTCCTCCAGATGGTACACTATTTTGCATTCGTTTATTGCGTCGTTCATCAGAAATTGACTGAAAGTACCTACTGTGTGCCACATATTAAAGATACAGTTTCTACTTCATAATGGGCATGGAGCTTACAGGAGAGCAGGGAAGAGGGACACAAAGAAAAGTATCGCCATGATTAATATGTAACTCCAAATCACTATGACAGCTTTTACAAAAAGAAATGGGTCTATGAAAGTCTGTGTTGAAAGATCCTGGCCCAGGACTTCAAGGAAGACTTCTTGGAAGAGGTGACTTTGAAACTGTCATGAAAAGGGTGAGCGAAGAGGTCCTTTGTCAAAGAGAAGAGAAGGAGGCTTTCAGATGGGAAGGAAGCCATCTGTCAATATCTGAGTGCCAGAGGGTTCATGTAGCATTTCAGGAAGCACGGAGGCCAGTTTGGTCAGAGCCCAGAGGCCTCAATGCAGGGAAGGGCTGCTACATCTCAAGAGGTCAGCAGGACCAGACGCCAAACCGTTGGCTGGGTAAGAAGGTTGGTGCTTATAGAGAAAGGGGGAGTAGGAAGCCATTGCTTGATGTTAACAGAGATGGAGAACATGATCCCAGTTGAACTTTAAAATATCACTGAGGTCTACCCTCATTTCTTAATTGTCTTTGAATTCCTTAATACCTCATGGTCAGTGAACACTGTGGAATAATACATGATGTGAGAGAACCACTTTGATGAGATGTGAGGTCCATGTGATTACCACAAAGGGACCCCACAATGACTCACCCTATAAACTGGCAGGAAGTTTCATTCAGCTTCTATAAATGTCCCTGGGGGCATTCCTTCAGATACCCTGCTGTTAATTTTATCTACGGCTCAAATAAAGAGATGCCTTTTAGAAAGTTTTGAGGACAGGGGCACCTGGGTGTCTCGTTTGGCTAAGCATCTGACTCTTGGTTTCAGCTCAGGTCATGCTCTCAGTTTCATGGGTTCAAACCCTGTGTTGGCCTGTGCGCTGGCAGTGAGGAGCCTGCTTGGGATCCTCTCTCTCCTTTTCTCTGTGTTCCTCCACCACTCACGCTCTCTCTGTTTCTCTCAAAGATACATTGGGGCGCCTGGGTGGCTCAGTCGGTTAAGCGTCTGACTTCAGCTCAGGTCACGATCTCGCGGTCTGTGAGTTTGAGCCCCACGTCGGGCTCTGGGCTGATGGCTCAGAGCCTGGAGCCTGCTTCCGATTTTGTCTCTCTCTCTCTCTCTCTCTCTCTGCCCCTCCTCTGTTCATGCTCCGTCTCTCTGTCTCAAAAATAAACATTAAAAAAAATTTAAAAAAAAGATACAAAAAACTTAAAATATATTCTTTTAATGAAAACAAATTAAACTGAAAGTTTTGAGGACAGCAGAGCAAACACAGGTGAGAAACGAAGACTGTGTCAGAGAAGGAAGGGAGAGGGGCTTCATGCTTGTGGGTACTGCTAAGTCAGACAAGACCAAGTACATCCCCAGCAGTGTTGGATTGTAAACTAATGGAGCTCAGTACTTGGAGAGGGTAGACTCCAGAAGTGAACAGCTTCCAGATCAAGTCATGCGTGGGGGATGTTTGTTGTTCGAGGAGGCTGGGCCCATTTGTAGGCACATCACATCCCAATAGCCAGTGTCTGAGTACCAGGGAGTGACCACACTCTCACAGAATACAGCCTGGGAATGCCCCAACCTGAGGCAGCACTGGGTTGAGGTGCCCTCAGGGGCTTAGAGCAGAAAGTGGGATGTCTTTATTTGCCTCCTCCCCACGTGCAGTGCAGATCTTTCTTGGGTAATTTTTAATGGCTTAATTGAGGTATAATTGATATATTAAAAAAAAAAACTTGGACATATTTAACATCTATGAAATGATGTGTTTGAACATATGTATTTGCCCATGATAGCATCACCATAATCAAGGTAATACGTGTATCTGTCACCTCTGAAAGTTTCCTTTGCTTTTTTTTGCTTTTGTGTTTGTTTTTTTCTAAGTACACTTAACATGAGATCTACCCTCTTAATGAAATTTCAAGTGCGCAACTTTAAGTTGTTAATTACAGGCACAACATTGTACAGCAGAAGTGTAGAACTCACTCATCTTGCATAACTGAGCCTATACCCATTGAACAACTCCCCATTTCTCCTTCCCTTTAGCCCATGGAAACCACTATTTATTCTGTCTCCCTGAGTTTGGATGTTTTAGATAACTTATGTAAGTGAAACCATATAGCATGTGACCTTCTATATCTGGCTTACTTCACATAACGTAATGTCCTCCTGATTCATCTGTATTGTCACAAATGGCAGGATTACCTTATTTTCATTTATTTTTTTATTTTAATTCCAATTAGTGAACATGCAGTGTTGTATTCGTTTCAGGTGTACCATACAGTGATTCAACCGGATTACCTTCTTTTTAAAGGCTGAATCATATTCCATTGTGTAAATATAGCACATTTGTTTTATCCACTTATTTCCCAGTAATTTGTTAATGTCAGAATGAAAGCTCTGTGTGTGTGTGTGTGTGTGTGTGTGTGTGTGTGTGTGTGTTTGTAAGCCCCATCCTAACACACTGCATGCATTATACATAAATGTGTATGTCCTGGAATATTATTTCCAGGACTTTGGCTGTTGAACCTTATCTCTGCAAGGCTGGAGTGGTAAGTTTATGAAACTCATCCATCTTAGACCCGATTTCAGTGTGGGGAAGCATCTTCTTTCAACCCTCGGGTTCTCCTTGACGTTTCTCTATTCTCAGGGACCCTCTGCTTTGCACCTGCTGGTAAGGCCAGCTCGCCCGCTGGAGGCCACTCATTCTGCAGGGAGCTTAAAGGGATGGAGTCCAAGTGGTTAATTTTGTTAGAGAAGAATTGTTTTGTTCTGTGTTTGGTGAAGTTTCTCTCTATTACACTTTTCTACAAATTCCCCGGTTCCCAATTCCCTCAGACAACAAAACCACAATTTGCTGGGTAAACAAAAACAGTAGGGATGGAACTTCCTGGCAGCCAGTGTGTCAGAGGCGCTGTGCTTGTTAGCATGGTAAAAGAGTTAGAAGCTTCCTTCAAGTTGTACTAAATTGAATTACTTAATAAACTTGGTGTAACTTTCTTCCCTGGGAGTCAGTGCTGTTTAAAAAAAAAATCCAATAAGGCTATTTTGCAGCATTAGCACTTTTTACATTTGGGCAGGGTGTTCAAGCTCTGTTTGCTCATCCCTTTTTTGCTAAATAGCAACTGTTCCTTGGCCACTGCTTCCCGGCTAACAGATGCGACTGTAACTCAAAAAGAGAAGTTGTTCGGTTACCCTTTCAAATCCTTTCGCTCTGTGTTGAACGTTCTCTTTATTCAGATTCTTCCCCCTGTGGCACCACTCTCCCTAACTGCTGAAAGGGGAAGAGACTCAGGCAGCAGGTTAACCATCCATACTAGAAAGTGTTTCACAAATGCCTGAGGTGAGTTCACACACCCGGACGGGGGCTGTGTGTTTGGCCAGCAGACAGAGCCAGCCCCCACCTAAGAAACATGCTGTTTCCATCTCATGTTATTAATAGCTGAGCACTATCTGCTGTTCCCTAGAAGCCGGGTCAGTGTCCACACGCTTTCTCTGAATGGCATTGATGCTTCCAAGATGAACTTTGTTGGGATCCAGGCTGCAGGGTTCCTCGGCAGCATTCTGGAGAAAGCCTGGGCCTCCTGCCTGTCAGGCAGACCGTTCCATAGTATCAGGATCAGTGAGCCACCTGTTACTTGGTTTTGGATGGAACATGTTGCTCTGTTATTTCTTTAAAATGCCCCACTTAGGACTGCAAGTGGCATTGATGTGCTTAATAGCACATCGGAGAAAATGCCAAAGCAAATCTGCAGAAGGGACTGATCCTATGGGCAACCCCAAAAAACAGTTTATTAGCCCCCCCCCCCAATATACATTGTCAGGTGGAGCATAAGGATTAAATATTTATGTCTGTTTGCTGGGGTAATAAAATTGTATTCAATTATGTGGTAGGCACAACCTAATGATTGTTGGAAACTTGGTAATAACCTCAAAACTCAAAAAAAAAAAAATACAGGATAAACAATGCTAGAGGAAAATTATGGGAAAATAGCCTCTGGCCAGTAGCAATGTGGCTTTATTTCAAAATAATTTGAAATAACAGTATATGCATAAAAAAATGAAGTCCGCTTACATAACCGTACTCTAATCTCTAGAAACTTTTCCTTATGTTTTTGTTGGGAGTATTTGCAGTGAATGTTGCAGTAAATTGCCAGTGGTCCTAACGGACTTGAGCTCATTGAGGGCAGTTGCAGCTCTTTCTTTCATCTTTTAACCATGGGCGCTTGCACAGAACCTACATCAGAGGTGAAGATCCATGAAAATTTGCAGAACTCAATACAAACATGGAAAATATCTTCGTGTCTCCATCTCCTCTGTGTACTCCCGTGACTCGCAACAGGCGTTCCTCTGCGACAAAAAGTCAGTGGTGCTAATTCTGTGGTTCCAGTCTATGTCCTGTGCTGTTCCCAGTGCCCAGTGGATTTCCCTTTGAGGAGTATTGTGCCATGGTCTCCTCAAGAGATCCTCTGTGTCCATGTATCAGTATTCTAGAGTGGCTATGACAAAGTACCACAAACTGAGTGGCTTATACAACTGAAATGTCTTTTCTCCCAGTCTGAGGCTGGAAGTCAAAGATCAGGCCATCGGCAGGGCTGGGTCCTTCTGAGGGCTGGGAGGGAGAATCTGTTCCAGGCCTCTTTCCTAGCCTTTATGGTTTGCTGGAGACCCTTGGGGTTTCTCGGATGTAGGGGAAATCACCCCAGTCTGTGCCTTCATCTTCCCACAGTGTTCTTCCCTTGTGTGTGTGTCTGTCTCTGTGTCCAACCTTCCCCTGTTCATAAGGACTCAGTCATATTGGATTGTGAACCACCCTAAAACCTCATCTTCACTTGTATATCTGCAGAGACCTTTTTTTTTTTTTTTTTTTTCTGAGCAAAGTCACATTCACAAGAACTGTGGGTTAGCACTTCGATTTCTTTGGGTGGGGGGACAACTTTCAACCCATAAAAATCCACTTCTCTCCAACTCTGTAGTTGATAGCTGTTATTTTTCCCAAGCACTGCACTGTCCAAGATCTGACATTTTATTTTCTGCCTTCCAGCCTTTCTGGGTTCTCTCCACCACTTTGGGACAAGACCCTCTAGGATAAACCCGCCACATCCAGACTGACTGCTTGACTGTGCCTGGCTCTTCTAGGACTCTCTCTGCCTTTGCACCTCCCCTCCCTCTGTGTGAGCCTGCTTTCCTTCCCCCCTTCCCCTTCCTTCCTTCCTTCCTTCCTTCCTCACTCAAATCTCAAGCTTACTCACTAAGACCCTGGAGCATGACCTCTTCTCCCAGTTGTGTCCAGTCCTCTGATGGTGTTTACAGGTTGCAGGCTATGACCCTTGAATTATCCATTTCTGCTCCCAAATCACATTTAAGAGCACAGAGTGTACTTGTCCATGTGCCATGTGTCTGGCACAGAGCAGACCCTCAATGGTTGAAATGAGTTAGTGAATCCTATCCCATCTGTTCCCGAAAGTTGTTCCTCCAGGTGTCAGAGTAGGATGGAACACATGAAGTGGGAAGGTTCTGAGGTCAGAGTGCCTTGTCTCAAGTCCTTATGCACCCCATTTACTCACTGTGCAATCTCTTCTCTCTATCCCAGCTAACTCATCTACAGAATAAGATGGTTGCAGTACCGGCTGCATGAATAGAATGAGTTCATGCATGTAAAGAATTTCAAACAGTTCCAGACACAAGCTTAGCTAAGCACTCACAAATGTGGCTGCCGTCAGTGCCTCATCTGCTTCTGAACATGCTCAGACCTCCCTTTCTGTAGTAGTTTCTTTTTACAGCTGTAACAAATCACCAAAAATTTAGTGGTAATTTAAAACAACACAAATGAATTTTCTTACTGTTCTGGAGGCCATAAGTCCAAAATGGGTCTCATTGGGGTAAAATGAGATATCATCAGAGTTGTATTTCTTCTGAAGACTCTTGGGAAGAATCTGATTTCCTGCCTTTTCCAGTATCTAGAGGCGCCCGTTTCTTGGCTCATAGCCCCTTCCCCATCTTCAAAACCAGCAGTGTGGCATCTTGAAATCTCTGATTCTGACCCCTGATCTTCTTCTCTGGACCTCTGACCTCTCTCTGGTAAGGATTTCTATGATTACTTTGAGCCCACTTGAATAATTCAGGATAAACTTCTGTCTTCAGATCTTCAACTTAATCATGGCTGCAGAGTTCCTTTGCCAGGTAAGGTGACACATTCACAAGGTTCAGGGGCCAGGAGGTAGGCATCTTTGGTGGGCAGTATTCTGCCTCCATCACTCTCTAAAGCTGTTCATCCTGCATGATGGGTTTGAAGCCAGCACACGTGGGCTGTGTTCAGGCTCTGACACCTACAAGCTGAGTGGTGTTGCATGGGACACAATGATCTCCTCAAGTTCATCCTTCACTTCTGCAAAATGAGGGTGAGAAATCATGTAGTGAGGACAGGGGAACAGAAGAGAGCTCTGTGCCTGGCCAACCATGTGCTGGGTACCTAGGAGATATTATAAGGACTGCTGCTGGCTTTACTCTTCTCTGTGTTATTTTCCCCTAAGTCTAGCCCTTTCTTTATTGCCTGTGGCTGACAGCTTTCTGCCTGTCTAACGCAAGGAATGCACTTGAGACTGTGTGCCCTGATCACCCCGTGCAATTGTCTGCCTTTGCTTTTACCTTGGTGACTTTACTAATGATGTTTGTGCAGGATTTGGTTTTTGTTTGCTTAACAAACTTCATGAGGCATTTCCAGATTTCTCGTAGTGCTCTGCAGACAGATCTCTCTTCAAAGCAAAGATGTTGTTTGTTTGGTTTATTTACCTTCTGTTCATTAGTCTGCCTCTGGGGGTCATGAGTCTCCAAAGAGAGAATGCAGTGTGTGAGACCACACCGAAGGCAGCTTGAAACCTTGGGGGCGTGCAGATTGGGCACACTGGTGGGGTTCTGCTATAACTCCAGGAAGCAGAAAAAGCAGACTTAAGCAGAAAATGGGGAAAGAAGAATGCTAAGAGAAGTCAGATGAGATGATAATCCACATTTGCAGTTTGTGCAGTTTCTCCAAACTCCCAGGATGATTTCGGGAGTTGGGAACAGACCATTTTTTTAAGAGCAAAGGGAATATATGACTTTTTCAACTTCACCCTCTCCCCAAAGTAACAGAAAAGGTGTAGCTTTTACTCAGGAATCCCCACCCCTGTCCAAGTTTAGTGCTCATTCCAAAACAATAGTATTTTCCTAAAGGGGAGGTGGGGAGGCGTGAAGAGATCACAAGAAGACCCAAGACCCAATGCTGGCAAAAAATGCACCCTAAGTCTCAAAATGAGAAGGCAGTTTCTGCTTCTGTTCTCTTTGCTGTACCTAAATTTCCCTGAAGGAGAACACCTCAGTCTTTACACCTTTGGGACACTTGCTAATCCTGTTAGTAAAGAGAAATAAAACTGGACACTTAGAAACTTGGAGAGTGCATTAGTCTGCTGGGCTGCCATAACAAAGTACCACAAAGAAAGCCACAGGCTTCCACAGCAGACATTTATTTTCTCAAAGTCCTGGAGGTCAGAATTCTGATATCAAAGTAGATCAAAATGTGGGTTGGACTGGTTCTTCCCAGAAGCTCTGGAGGAGAATCTGTCCCATGCCTCTCCTGGGACAGATGTTCCATGGGGCTCTGTCTCATGGCTCCTGGTGGATGTCGGCAGTCCTCGGCATTCCTGACTTGTGGACCTGCATCACTCCAATCTCTGTCTCCACCTTCATATAGTGTTTGTTCTCCCAGTCCGTGTGTCTGTCTCTGTGTCCACATTTCCCTTTATATGTGGCTCCATAGCGCTTGCTGCTAAAACTGTACTAGGAAACTCCTGCTATCATCTCCAAGTCATGTAAGTGACTGCAGCAAACAGAGCTGCAAGGATGCTGGGAAGTTAGACCTTTTTCTGTGGAAAAGTTAGAAACTTACCAAGTTAAGAAAGAAGGTAACAGTGGATGCTGGACTGACAGCCAGCAGCCTCTGCCAGGTGAGGAATGGAATTCTGAAGGGTGGAGGAGAACCCAGAAAGAAGGGGCTCCTGCCAAGAGAGTCATGGTGGAAAATCGGTGGTTTTTTTACAAATAAAGAAATGCAGAAAACAGAGTTTCAGAAACTATTCTCCGACCACCTATTTAATTGTGATGAAGTAGCAGTTTTAATTCATCTCCACAATTACAGCCTTTGCAATGCTACGCACTGGTATAAGGCCATTGGTTCCCATTCAACACCTGTATGAACTTGAGACCCAGGCAAGTGGCCACTGGGTCCAAACTCACTTTCACTGTCTGCTGTGGCAGGCCCACTGTGTTGTGTGATACTGTCTTTTCTCTCAGTGTCCCTCACCAGACTTGGACATTGACATTGAGCCCCCTTAACCCCCCACCCATCTTCATATCCCTTGCATGCCCAGCCCCCATGGGCATGGCATGCAGTCGATGCTTTGAAGGAGAGGTTCTGAGTCAGCAGCATCCCCAGCCCTTCCCAGAGATACTCAAATGCTGAGGACCCGGGATTTCTTGTATGACTGCGCCTCAGAGGCTCCTCAGGGTACCCTGTGGCCAGTGGGTCTTTCTCTGAGAGACCCTTTATGGTCCTGGCTCCAAGCCAGACTGGGCAGGCCCCACCCTCTCCGGCCTCCTCTCCTCCACAGAGAGCTTCCAGGCAGCCAGTGGTTAAGACCATAGTGGGAAGCCACTGTGTGTGAAACTCAGGGACAGCAGGCATGCAAATCTACTTCCCAACTCCGCATGTGGCGTAATTGTATTTTCAGGGAGGGCCGATCTATTAGCCAGGTGCCGGTCTCCACTGTGTAACTTTTATAAAGGAAACACTAAAGGCCTCTCAGGGTGAAGGATATTATAATTATGGATGATTTATACTCCCCAGCTAATGTATACATTGCACTTTATGAGAATGTTCTACTTGACGTGGCCAGAAACATTAAGCAAAAATAGTGTTGCAGCCTGGGCTAGAAACCCATCTTTTGTTTTATGTCTAATCTATCCAGTGCTAAAATATTTGGAATGATGTGTCTGCATGCTGCTGGGAAGGAAATATGAACATAATAAGTGCATTTCTGATTTCAGACCAGATTGTAATTTCCTTCTAAAAGACCTCACTGAGTTTAGCATATTTGTTCCTCGGTGGAATGTTCACTGCATATTGGAGTACAAAGGTAAAAATAATAATTTCAGGGCTTAGAGGGACCTTAGTGGTTATGTAGGCTGGGGTGTCCCAACTCCCATTACAGTGTTCACTCGGAAATGATCTGACTTGAATTATTTGAAACCTAGAAGTCAGAGCAAGGAGGAAGAGGAAGAAGCTGAGAAAGTCATTAAAAAGGGCATGTGGCCTCTTTGCTGTGTTGCCCTGGTTGAGAAAAGACAGCCCACTCTTGAGTTCTACCTCCAGCTACTATCTTTGATATGTCATTGGAGTCTCTCTGGACCTCAGTTTTTAGGGGATTAAGCCAAAAGGGGATTAAGGTTCTGCCCACCATTGCAATGTGGTGGGAAAGGGTGTTCACACCAAGCAGTTCTCCAGCTCCAGCAGGGTGTCCTATAATTCAGCTCAGTTCTGACAGGATCTACTTGGAGACAGCACCAGATCCCACAGGTAGAGGGCTCAGTCCTAAGACTGTTCCCTACCCCCTTCAGACACTGACTGTGACCCCTCTTTGGGCTCTGCAACCTAACCTGGCCCTTTTGGGATTTTTTGGAGGCTTCATTGCGTCGGCATGATTGATTAAATCCTTGGCCATCATTGGTGACTGAATTCAATCTCCAGCCTCCCACCCCTTCCTGGGGATGAGAGGGTGGGACTGAAAGTTGCAACCTTCTGATCACAAGGTCAGTGCTCCTCACAACCAGCCCCCATTCTCAGGTGGGGTCCAAAAGTTATCTCATTAGCATAACAGGTGACATCTTCGTCTCATGGCTTAGGAAATTCCAAGACTGTATTAGGAGCTCTGTGCCAGAGATATGTACAAAGACCAAATATATATTTCCTATTATAGATCACACTGTCACAGGGATCAAGATAGCCGTCCCCTCACATGACTGTCATAGCAATAAAGGGGATAATATATGCAAATTATCATCTTGGCAGTGGCATGGCCAGGGAGAGAGCAGACCCAGGGTGATGACTGTCAGCCTTGCTCATCCACGGAGGGGGGCTCCAGAGCAGTCAAGAGATGAAGGCTGTAAGAAGTCCATTCTGAGGGAACTTGCCCACCGTCATGCAGCTAACGGCAGAGTCTCACTCCACTCCCGGTCAAGGCCCTGGTGTTTAGCTGTACCTTTCAGCAGGTGCCTTGAGACTGGCTTCCTTGTTCTTCTCCCAGCTGAGTAGGCCCCTGGTCATCTCTGCTTGCTGGAGCTCTATCAGAGAAGGGGCTTTAATGGTTTCCACTCAGTGTGTCGTAGTCTAAGGAGGTACCTGCCCATTTTTTTCCAGGGAATGCAGTTCACTGTACCTTTTAGGAAGGGAATGAATTTTAGTTTCCTAAAAGCTGATCAGTGAAGCGTCACCATTATGTCTTTTGTGGGTGACACATACCACATTAATTATTATTTCCTTGATATTTTCCCTCAAATTGACTCATTAAAAAGCAGTTATAAACTATAGCCTCAGTCTAAACAATAACCCATTCATCAGTGCTCTTTTATTGAGGTGAAATTCACATAACATGCAATTAACCTTTTTAATGTGCACAACTCCGTGGTATTGAGTGCATTTCCACCACCTTCTCTGTAGTTTTAAAACATCATCATCCCCTCCCAAAAGAACACCCTGCAGGCATTAAGTAATTTCTCCCTCCCCCCATTCCCTGGGCAATGTCTCATCTGTTTTCCATCTCCATGAATTGACCAGTTCTGTATATTTCATATAAAAGGAACAATACATGATCTTTTGTGTCTGGCTTATTTTGATGAGCATCATGTTTTTTGAGATTTATCTATATTGTAGCATCTTTAATACTTCATTCTTTTTCATGGCTAAATAATAGTTCATTGTATAGATGTACCACAATTGGTTTAACCTTTAATCCACCGATGGACATTTGAATTGTGTTTACTTTTTTATTATTATGAGTAATGATGCTATGAACATTTTGTGCAAGCTTCTGTGTGGATGTATATTTCCCTGCTCTTGGATATATACCTAGGCACAGAACTGCTGGGTCTTGCAGTCTAGCACACTTTTGATTAAATAACACTTTTTTTTTTCAATTGCTATTCCACCACCATCTCTAGGACCATGGGTGGCACATATACAATTTAAGAAATATCACAAACAATTATTAAGAATATATATTGTCTCCACTTTAAAGATCAAGAAATTGATGTTTAGGCCCCCAAAGCCAGTGTAAAGAGTATACCCAGGATTCTAAGTCAGATTTGACTGACTTTTACTAATGCTTTATTCAATACATCCTTTTTGATTAGTTGATTATTATTATGCACAGCACATAATAAAATGAATGTAAGTATTACCCTCTCCATCTCTCCTTACATGATTATCACGTTAGATTCCAGGGATCTCTGTGAGTCTTTAAAACAACAACCCCAAGATTCCAACTGGCCTGCTACTTGTTCTAGACGTCGCTTTTCCGTGATACAAAATAAATTATAGTCAGTCAATTCTATTCTACCTCATCTCACATTTGACTCGTGAGTAACTCCAAAAAAGCTAGCATTCTTACTCCTTTTCCACCTGTTGGTTTTTGCAAATGAATTTATTTTTTTCCTTTGTTTTCAAGGCCCCAAGTTAAGAATGGACTGAATCTCTGTTTCTGATTTGTGTTTACATAGAAAACCCCAATTATAGCCTTGGTCCCTACTCTCGCTGCAAAGAGCCTGTCCTGGCTGCTGTTCCATTGTGTTATGTATTGTTAGGGTACTCATTTGTAATAAACACACTCAACAAAGGATATTGCACCTGGTGACTGAGCCTGTCTGGTGAAACCAGTATATGAGATCACACGTGAAATAGAGTTTCTGAACCTGAGGTGTAGCTCTATAGTGTATAAAAAAATTCAGAACTACTTTCGTCCTTGATGTGTTTCATTTGTGTCTCCTCCTTTAAATCTGAAAGGAAGCATGCTAGTTGGTAGAGATATTCTACCCCAAAGGAAGATCAATGCTAATCATGTTCATTTCCCCAAGTGCAGCCCTCTCCTGAAATGAGAGTTGGGGAGATCTAATACAGCCTCCCTCCCTATCTTCTGCACCCAAGTGAGGGTTCATATAAATTCCAGATAGAATGTGCTCTTCTTGAAGTAGGGACTGTACACTTTGATGAATTGACTCTCTCCATTGCTTTTGCCAAACTGCAGCATACCAGGTTGAAATATTTCACAACCTCAGAGTCCCGCTCCCTCAGCACAGACATTCAGCTGCCTATCCGGAAGAGTGTCCTGGAGAGAACTTAATTCATCCCTTGTCAGGAATCCTGGAAAAATACCAGGAAGTAAAGGAAGCTGGAGCAAGGCTGCAGAGGGACCCAGGAGACCTGGGTATCTCTGTAGGGTATTGTTTCTCAATATGGGTCTTAAGGTGGCCTCCACAAGATTCATTTAAGGATTTGTTAAAAATGTGAGTTTTGGGGGACACCTCCCCAGACCAGCTGAATCAGATCACTGGGCCTTGGAGCCTGTGCATCTGAATTTTTGTCAAGCTAATCAGGTGATTCCAGTATCTACTCATATTTATAAACCATGAGTGTAGGAAGACTTCATAAATGCCAGGGAAAACCATCTTAAATGCAATCAAATTAATTATTAATTAAATAAACATCTGCCTATACCCCAGTTCATAACTTGCATGTTGCAATTCCCTCCTGATGTCCAGAGGCACCGTTTAATGAGTGAGTGGCACCAGGGACATGAAAATGAATTATGTATTTATTTTCCCAAGCCCTCTTAGCCTTCCCTGTAAAATTGTGGCTGTACATCCCTAAGAATCTCACCTGATGGGAGTGGTCTGTGGTCCTTCCAGAGAAAGACATTGTTTCCTGTCCTCAGAATGTGGACAAGATGAAGCAGCAATTTCACACTGTTATTATGCTTAATAATTCATCATGCCAGGAAATATGCATGAGCATTGGCTACAGGCATTCTCAGTTAGTAAGTATTTTCAGTGCAGCAAATGCAGAACTAGTCCTCACCTTAATAGAAGATGGCAAAGGAGGAAGAGGAGGCTGGGGAACACTCTAACTGGCTATAAGGGGTCCTATTTAAATACCATTTTTCCATTTAATAACAACAGCTAATGTTTATTAGGTGATTCCTGTTAATCACACATAGTTTAATTTCTTCAAATTAATTCCTCCAAACAGCCCTGTAGAGTAGGTACCCTTATGAAAAACAAACAAAGCTCAAAAAACTGAAGCACAGAGAGTTGTAGTAAAGTTCTCAGTGTCACACAGCTAGTAAATGGTAGACCTGGGATTTGAACCTTGCAAATTGCAGTCCAGAGTCCGCTATCTGAAACACTTCTCTGAAATTCTGCTACCATGCTTTTTTAAAAAGAAACACTATCTTCCAGTAAATAATTGAAAGTCTTGCTGATTTCATTGACAGTCGGGGGATAGAAATCCGTATTGATTATTGAAATTAGGGTTCTCCAGAAGAAAAATGATCAATCTATTTATCAACAGATAGAAAGGGAGGGGGAGGGAAGAGGAAGGGAGGAAGGAAGAAGGAAGGAAGGAAGGAAGGAAGGAAGGAAGGAAGGAAGGAAGGAAGGAAGGAAGGAAAGGAAGGAAGGAAGGAAGGAAGGAAGGAAGGAAGGAAGGAAGGAAGGAAGGAAGGAAGGAAGGAAGGGGTTTATTATGCGGGACTGGCTCACAGGATTATGGGACTGAAAAGTCCCATGATCTGTTGTCTGCCAGCTGTAGGCCCAGAAAGGACCAGTCCAAACCCAAAGGCCTGAGAACAAGAGATACCAATGTGAGTCCAAAGACCAGGAACCAGGAAAACCCATGTCCCAGGGCAGAAGATGGATGTCCCAGCTCAAGAGAGCAAATCCCCCTTCTTGTGCCTCCTTTGCTCTATTCAAACCCTCGAAGGATTAGATGATGACTGCCTGCTTTTGAGAGGGCCATCTTCCTGACTCATTCTACACATTTGGATCTTAATCCCTTCTGGAAACACCCTCACAGACACACCCAGAATTTTTTTTTTTTTTTTTTTTTTTTTTTTTTTTTTTTTTTTTTTGGCTGAGATCATTCCTAACATGGCCCTGATGAGATCTCTACTTTTCTGCCTAAACCAAAGCCCTTTATACTAGTTCTCTTGCTTCCTCAGGACATAAATGGCCTGTTTTTGTTGATCTTTAGAAAGTTAGATCCTAGCAGTTAATAAAGCACCTAGGACAACAGAGACAGTCTGACTGCTATAACCAACTGCCACAAACTGGGTGACTTGAAACAATAGAAATGTATCCTATTACAAATGTGTAGGCTGGATGTCGAAAATCGAGGTGTGGACATGGTTGGTTCCTTCTGGAACCATCCCATGCTTCCTTCTCAGTTTCTGGCAACTCGGGGCATTCCTTTGCATCCTTGGCTTGTGGCTACATCATTCCAGTCTCAACCGGCATCTTCATATGACCTTTCTTTTGTGTCTCTGTGTGTCCTCTCTTCTTGTTCAGACGCTAGTCATTAGATTTAGGGCCCATCCTAAATCCAGGATGACCTCATCTCAAGATCCTGAACTTCATTCCATCTGCAAGGACCTTATTTCTAAATAAGATCACATGCATAGGTATTAGGAATTAGGACTTGGACATATCATTTGGAAGACACTGTTTCAGCCTTCTACAATCACCAATGAAGGAGAGATTCTGGGGTTTCTGGGTGAGTTTGCTCTTCAACGAATGGAGGACCATATGTCAGATGCGGCTGTGGTCAAGCTCACAGACTTTAGAGCTTGTCACGCCTTGCTTTAAGCGCAAGCACCATTCACTGTCTGTGTGACGTTGGCTAAGTTTCCTAAATTCCTTAGTGCCAATTCTTTATTTGGGAAATGATGATGTTAATCTTGACTTCATTAAAGACCTGCATATTCTATTCGAGATGAGGTAAGGTTAATGGCATAGGCCTTGTGAAGCAGCATTAGACTACTGTTGACCTTCTGATCGCATATCAGAGGAGAATCATCTGTTTTTGGACTGTGATTGACCGTGGTTAACTGAAATCAGCAAAGTGAAACCACAGAACGGGGGTGGCTACTGTATTTTGTTTAGTGCTGCTCTGTGTGTGCTGAGTTTTCGAACCTCAGCCAGCACAGGGCAGTGAATATACTCTTCTGCTCTCTGCATAGCAGACTGTGAAATCTCTTCCTAAATTTGAGGGTGGTTGCCAATCTTTTTTGCTTATTTTCCTTGCAGTGTTTTTCCACAATTAACATCATTTATTTCCCTGTGTCTGTGTTTGATTCCCAGCAAAGAGCTCGCTTGTTTTTCAAAGGATAAATTAACTTGTGATTCATTTACTTGCTAGCTGTTGAATGAGAATTTCATAGCCACTGTAGGCCACATGACTGTTGGGGGAAGCCTAGGCCACATTTTAACCTCATAGCATCCAACACTCCAAAAATTTGAAAGCCTCTGAGAGAGCGAAAATAGCTTCCCCCAATTGCCTTGTTGTCTGGTGCCTAGGCATTAAATTAGGAAGCCAGCATTCATCTCAGTAGGGTTTTTTTTTTAATAATGGTGCCGTAATGGACCAATATTGTTAACATTCCCATTTCCAGGTGTACCTCTGTGACATTAAACAAGGGAGCTTATATGTCTGTGTTTCCTCTCAGCCATTGTTGGTGATGGCTAATAAAAATATACCCAAGTCATCTGATTTAAGGAGAGTTTAGTAAGCAGATTGCTTATAAGTCTATGGGTGGGGGTGTAAGGAAACCAGAGACAGTTCAGTGCTCTGGGCTGTTAAAATACATGTTATCCCCCCTAGGCCAGGAGGGCATGAGAGAGAATGAACTCAGAAAGAGATAGGGGTGTAGCTGGCCCAAGATAAGCTTTGGAATAAATTCCTTGGTCTCCTTTTTTTCTCCATTGACTTGCCTGAAATCTTCATCCACACAACACAATAGACTGCTGGAAGGAGCTGTATCCTGTTGATGATGTCTGCTGGCATCCTCCAGAGCAGGGACCGGAGTGTATAAGGACAGAGAGAGTGGATCTGCAGGGGCCCCTGGAAGATGACAGTGCCCCTTCACAATCCCCTTCCAGACTTGAAACAGTAGGGGATGAAGTATCGGTCAGTAGCACAGATTTCAGAGCCTGGTAATTAAGCATCATGCTATGGATTCAGACAAAAGTCCTGCCACCTACTAGCCTTGTGGCTTTAGGTGAGTAAGTTAACCTCTTTGAGCCTCATTTCCTCATCTACAAAATGATATAATACAAGTACTTAGCTCTTGGCCTTAATATGGTAGACATTCCCTTCCGCAGTCTGCATCCCCTTCCCTGTGTTCTTTTTCTCCATAGTACTTGTCATCTAATATATTCTGTGTTTACTTATTCACTTATTTATTGTTTCAACTCTTCCACACTCCAACTAGAATGTAAGTTTGGGATCCAAGTGTATTTTATTTACTGACAAATCCCCAGTGGGCAGAGCCAGGCATACAGTAGACAGTCAATATTTGGGGCATCGGCATTTGAGACAGTGGCCTCAGAGGGCTTAGTGCAGGGCCTAGAATGTATTAAGGGCTTGTATTTGATCAAGTATTTGATAGTAAATGTATCAAGTTGATTTTAAACAAACACAGGCAGACAAGCAGAGAATGGGAAATCTTTACCATGCAGGCATGATTATTTGGAAATGTGAATAAAATAAGCCTAGTGAAATGATCTGTGGTGAGTGAGTCCCTTATACAGTTATATGGTTTTAGACAATTCTATAATTCCTTTTCTCTATGTAATTTTGTTTGACCATTCATTCATTTCTTCATTTATTCTGGTAAATAACCTAAAGACATCCTTAAATCCATAGCCCTATAGGTCAGATCGCTCCACCTTGTCTGTAAACCAAAACTGACATGATCTCCTAGTCTACAGTTGCCAATAACACAGCACATTGAGATTTATAACAGGGATCCCCTGCATGCAGAGGATTTCTTTTGGGTCCTCACCCTTGGTGTGCCTCAGGTGGAATTTCTCCAGCTCCTGGTCAAGTAGATAAAGTTAATGACGTATCCGGTGGCCTTAGCTGTGGGCCTGGGGGGCTTTTTGGAAAATAGGGAGGTCTCCTGGGGGCTTTAGAAAGACAACTCATGTTGTGTGCTCCTCCATTCTTCTCTCATGGGGAACCAAGGGCTCTCTTTGTCTTGAAAGGCAGAAGACAGAGCTCTGTGGTCTGAAGGAACATCTGTGCATATTTGAGGTAAAGATGCCACTTAGCTCTTCCTTCCTTTAAGAACATGTACAAGAGAATACACATCTTGGGGACTCATCATTTAGATGTTTCTTCTGGGTCCCTTGAGTTCTTAAAAGTAGGGTTTCAGTTTGGAGTTCCCTGTCCCATGCCGATACAAAATATAAACAGATAAATAAATAAAAACCCACATGGCTCTTTTTTATTTTTATTTTTCATTTAGACTCCGTGCATTCTCCTTGCAGGTATTCCCCCAGGAGGTGCTAATCCGTGTTTTTTTGTTTGTGTGTGTTTTGTTTTTTGTGGTTGCTGGGATGCGATTGTTCTCACTCTACTTTCCCAAGCCTCCGGCAGCTTCTTAGTCTGCGTTTCCAGCAGCTGCTAATCTACGACCTATTGTTATGAACCTTTGAATACTAATTCCAGGAACCCTTTCTCACTTCCCAGACCAGTGAGTCTCAATCTTGAGTAAGCATCTGTATCACCTTGAAGGTTAGGTCTGTCTGGGTGCATTTCAAGACTTTGCGTTTCTAACAAGTTCTCCAATGATGCCCACACTGTTAGTCCCCCCATGCCCTAGTGAAGCAAATCAAACTCACATTTATAGGCTGACCTCTTTCAAAAATTCTTCTCTTCCTTTCTTTTCTTAAGGATCAAAGCAAGTGTAGATCGATGATATAGATAGATATGGATAGGGATAGATATAGGAATAGGGACAGGGATCGAGACAGAGATTTTTATTTTGCTTCTTTCTTGTTCACTGCTGTGTCCCCTCTGCCTAGAACAGTGCCTGACTTACCATAGAAGCTTAATACCCATCTGTCACTGGTCAAATAACAACAGCGGGGATGTCATTATTACCTGGGTTCCTTGCACCTGGAGGGCTAGTTTTAGGGCACCATAGAGGGCTCATCATCTTTGTAACTTAGAGCCCTCATAAAGCCTGGAACTTTGAAATCTCATGGTAAATGTTTGTTCTGCTGAATTGAGCCAATTTGTAGAGCCAGAAACCTAATTCTACAGGAAACAGAACTATGTGGATCCTGCAACAGATTATTTCAGTGTGGGAAATAATAATCAAATGTGATCTGTAATAACAGTTAGAATAGTTACAACGTCAACTATAATATTGCGCTGTCCCCCAAGCTGGTGCTTTGCTATGGCAGCTCTCCACCCCCACCCCATCCTCTCTAGAATTTTGATTTCCCCAACTTTGTTTGCACCCCCAGCTGTCTGGGAGCTGCTGCTTTTTACTCTGTTGCTTTCAATCCCTTCAACAGATGGTATAATTCGTAGTGTGTGTGATTAGGGTTCTCAGCGTTGGCTGCACACTGGCATCGCGTAGGGAGTGTTAGAAAAGATTGATGCACGGGTACTGCCCCCACAGATTCTGATTTAATTGGTCTGGGGATCCCCAGGCATCAGGATTTTTAAAAGCTCACAGCCAAGGTTGGGAACCATTAGATTAGGGGTGGAGGGCATCTGGAGCAAGAGGGAGACAAGAATGGAGGAAAGAGTCGTGATATCCAGACCCACCCAGTGGCTCTTTCAGAGGAGAGAGAACTGCAGGACAGTGAAAGATGAGCTGGCAGAATACAACTCAGGTCACACTTGGGGAGAGAACCTGGAATTCAGAAACAAGACTGATGTCCCTCCTGATCATTTTATTTGGGGCAACTTGTTGGCCCAAGGAGATTGTAAATCCCTCTGGATCGGGATATATTGGACACACACACCCATTGCTTGCAGGGTCTCTAGAGGCATTGCATCCAGGTGGGAATCTTTATTTTTAGGTTTTTTTTTTTAATTTAATTTTAATGCCAGTATAGTTGACCTGCAGTGTTACACGAGTTTCAGGTATGCAATTTAGTGATTCAGCAATTCTGTACCTCACTCATTGCTGATCCCAGTCTGGGTACTCTGAATCCCCTTCTCCTCTTTCCACCCATCCCCCCATCCACCTCCCCTCTGGCAAACATCAGTTTGTTCTCTATAGTTAAGGGTATGATTTTTGGTTTGTCTCTTTTTTTCCCTTTGTTTGTTTCTTTTGTTCCATAAAGTAAATTCCACGTACGAGTGAACTCATAGGGTGTTTGTCTTTTTCTGACTGACTTAGCATTATACTGTCTTGATCCATCCATGTTGTTGCAAATGGCAAGATTTCATTCTTCTTTAGGGCTGAAGAATATTCCATGACATATATATATATATATATATATATATATATATGACATATACATACACACATATATATATACACACACACACTACTTTTTGTTTTCCTCTATTGATGGACACTTAGGCTGCTTCTGTATCTTGGCTATTGCAAATACTGCTGCAGTAAATATAGGGGTGCAAATATCCTTGTGAATTAGTGTCTTTGTATTCTTTGGATAAATAGTAGAGCAGTTATTGGATCATATGGTAATTCTATTTTTATTTTTTTGAGGAACCTCCATACTGTTTCCACAGAGGCTGCTGTGGGATTTGATTGCTACCAACGTTTGTTTTTCTCCCCATCCTCACCAACACCTGTTGTTTCCTGTGTTTTTTATTTTAGCCACTCTGACAAGTGTGAGATGATAGCTCTTGTGCATTTGATTTGCGTTTCTAGGTAAGAATCTTTTCAAATAGCCCTTGAATGACCAAGGGAACATGAGGTCAGAGTAGGATGGGAAAAACCATGAAGTATTCCAGTCAGGAACAGTTGTGTGTGTGTGTGTGTGTGTGTGTGTGTGTGTGTGTGTGTGTGAGAGAGAGAGAGAGAGAGAGAGAGATCTTTTTTTTCCCTTCAGTATGAAAACACACACACACACACACACACACACACAGAACAACAATAGCACAAAATCAAAAAATTAGCTCCTTACTGCCAACATCATCACTACCACCATCACAACAGAAACCTAGAAATGTAGTCCTGTGGAGCATCCGCTGACAGGTACCTAAGTGTCCCCAGAGCGGATGCCATCTCACATCACTGGGAAGTAAAACATGTTCACAGTGCAGCAGGACCTGTGTTCACACACACGGGTACTGCAGTTCAAGTGAGCAGAAACCAGTGAGTTAGGGAGAAGCCAGGAAAGCCGCCTGCCTCCGCTGATCCCCTCTCTAGTGTTTTATTCACAGGTCCACATTGCAACCCTTTGGTACTTTATTAAACGCATCTCTTCTCTGGGACACCCCACTACCTTCAGAGCAAATGCATTCCATGCTCTGAAGCCAGGTGTGTTTTCACCACTGCTTGGTGCCTAACTTCATCACAGATAAGAAGAAGTGAGTGCTAAGCGTGGTATTAGGGATCAGAAGCCGGGAAACCTGCCTCACTGGTAACTTGAGAGGAATTTAGCTCATACTTTTAACTCATAATAGGAATCCAAGGGCGGGGTCAGAGGCCCCATGCACACATTGTCACCTTTGTGAGGATGACAGCCATGACCCATGTCGATGCCTCCACCAGGTAGACAGCAGCCCTGTGGTCCAGATCAGAAACATGCTTTTTCTGTATTCTAAGCAATTTTTGACACAGTGTTTTGCTTTATTGCAAACCACAATGTTTTCAGAAGGCTTAAAAATCCAGTTATGACTATAGCTGTGAGGGAAAAGGTCTGCGTGGTGCCGGGGAAATTTAATTTTTAGCTTAAAAAAAGTACCACCAAATTCAATTTTTCTCACATTTAGGGATTCTTAGAGTTATATCCAGCTTGCATAACTAGTATATTAGAGAATGTGTTACTATGGGGTTATTTTTTAACGCATTTATTATTTATGAAATGCAGAGGAAAATAGTTAGAAATGATTGTTTCAGGGAATATCCTGTAGCTTTTTTTATTGTATTCAAAGAAGTTGCTCATGCTGTTTTAATTCAAACATTAAAAGTTAAATCTCTTTTCATCCTGACCTACATTTTTAAAACACTACTTTAGCCCTTATTATGGGGAACAGAAAAAGCAGTTGAAGGAAAATGCCCACTGTGTGTTTTCTTACCCCTCAGTTTGTAGGTAATCAGGCTGATTCTTGCCAACCTGTCCAGGAAGGAGCAGGGGAAACAGAGTGAGGTATCTCTTCTGTTCCATCAGCGTCTGTGCATATTTCCTTTCTCCCAAAGCACATCTCCCCCAGCTACTTATGCTGGTTGACTGCCTGCTCTCCAGTGAGGAGAGGCTCCTTGTCTGCCTCTCACTCTGTGCTGGGGAATGATGAGTAGAAAAGAGATACTATCTCGCATATCTGACGAGGGATTAATGTCCCTTGTATTATATGGAGAATTCCTGAAACTCAGCAATGAAAAAAAAAAAAAAGCAAAAAACCTGATTCAAAAATGGGCAAAGGATTTGAATAGACATTTCTCTAAAGAAGATATGCAAATAGGGGCGCCTGGGTGGCGCAGTCGGTTAAGCGTCCGACTTCAGCCAGGTCACGATCTCGCGGTCCGTGAGTTCGAGCCCCGCGTCAGGCTCTGGGCTGATGGCTCGGAGCCTGGAGCCTGTTTCCCATTCTGTGTCTCCCTCTCTCTCTGCCCCTCCCCCGTTCATGCTCTGTCTCTCTCTGTCCCAAAAATAAATAAAAAATGTTGAAAAAAAAAAAAAAAAAAAGAAGATATGCAAATGAAAATAAGCATATGAAAAGATGCTCAACATCACCAGTCATTAGAGGCATGCAAATGGAAACCACAAGGAGACATGGGCTTTATACCCATTAGGATGACTGTGATGAAACAGAAAGAAAAACAAACTGAAGATAAGTGTTAAGGAAGATGTGGGGAAATTGGAACCCTTGTGTACTTCTGGTGGCAATGTAGACATTCTTCCAAGAAGAAAAAAAAAATAGAATTACCATATGATTCAGCAATGCCCTTTTGGGTATACACCCAAAAGAACTGAAGGCCCGATTTCCAAGTTATCCCATGTATGTAGCAGAATTACTCACAATAAGTAAAAGATTGAACCAACCCAAGTGTTTATCACTGGATAAGCAAATATATGTTATATCCATACAATGGAATATTATTCAGCTTTAAAAAGGAAGGGAATTCTGGCACATCTTACAACAGAGATGAACCATGAAAACGTTACGGTAAGGGAAGAAAGCCAGTCAAAAAAGACCAGTGCTGTATGATTCCACTTGCATGAGGTACCTAGGTAGCCAAAGTCATGGAGACAGAAAGTAGAGTGGTGGTTTCCAGGGGCTGGGAGAAGGGGAAGTAGGAGTTCATGTTTAATGGGTATAGAGTTTGGGTGTTGCAAAATGAAAAATGAAAAAAAAAAAAAAAAGGAAAAGTTCTCTACTGGAAGATGGGGATGTTTGCACAACAGTGTGAATCCACTTCATGCTCCAGAACTGTACAATTAAGAATGGACCAAATAGAGGGGCGCCTGGGTGGCTCAGTTGATTAAGCGTCTGACTTCAGCTCAGGTCATGATCTCACAGTTCCTGAGTTCAAACCCCGCATCGGGCTCCTTGCTGATAGCTCAGAGCCTGGAGCCTGCTTCAGATTCTGTGTCTTCTTCTCTCTCTGTCCCTCCCCTACTCACACTCCATCTCTCTGTCTCTCTCAAAAACAAACATTAAAAAAAATTTTTAATGGATAAGATGGAAAATTTTATGTTATGTATATACTATACAATTCAAATAATAAATTTAAGAGGAAGAAAGAAAGATTAGCGGAAATTGCTAAGAGCTGTGTTTCATCACCATGGTGTCCAGTGAAAATCTCAGAGAAGGAGCCCTGGGGCCTGGATTCTCAGGCAGCCTGTGGAAGTGCCATGCAAGGAGGAACTGAGGCCTTCTGCCAACAGCTAGAACCAGCTTGCTCGCCAAATGAGTAAGACACCTTGGAAGCAAAGCCTCCAGGCTCAGCCAAACCTCCAGATGACTCCAGTTCCAGGACTTTACCCCGAGTCTTCAAGTCTTCCAGCTGAGACCCCCCCCCCGCCCACCAACCCGGCATGGTAGAAAAAAGATTATCTGTCTGCTGTGTCCTATCTGAATTCCTGACCCACAGTAACCATGAAAAAAAGAGACGATTATTGTTTTACACCACTAAACGTTTTGGGGTAATTTTTTCCTCACAGCATTGGATAACTCATCATACATTCCATCAGTATTTGCAATCAATATAATCACCTGCCATGTTTAAATATTTGGAAATGCATACTTTATCTGTAGCACGTGTGTGGGTGTAAGCGTGCGCACACACACACGCACACCCTGACACACACACACACTGGCACACACACACACTGACACACACACGATCTTGTTGACATTTTATTTCTGAATTTGACCTGTCTTATTCAAAGTGGGACCACCAGTTCTGAGAATCAAAGTGGCAGCTAAGTGAGATGTCTACCTTGTTTTAACCAGAAGTATAGAAAATGCTTCACAGAGGAGACGAGGTGGGTTGGCGGGCAGAGTGTGGGCTTGTCCCCAGTGCATGCCGTAAACGTGTGCAGGATTCTCTTGGCCAGGATATCTCTGGTCTAGATCCTCGACGGGAGGGATGTTATCCTGTACATCAGCTGTTAATGGAACCCTTGGGTTAGTGTGACTGGGGACCAATCTGCGCTGATGTGTAAATATGTCTGCTTTGCTTACGCTCAGGCACTGATTGCATATCTGGGGGTTAATGAGCTAAGTTTGGATAAAGGCAAGAGGGTGTCTTCTCAATGCACAAGGGTGTTTTGCTTGCATCAGGCTGACTCCGGGCATTTCCTCAGATCTGAGGTTTGCTTTCTGCTCTGGGGGTTCAGCTCTCGTGCACTTGATGGATGCTGGCCTTAATTTGGTGTGCTGCAGCCGTTACAAGCTGTGGAAGGATATTACCTTAAGGATATTCTTTTGAATATTAAATTAGAATAAATTAAGGCATGCTGCATATTAAGCCTAAATCACAGTTGAGTAATTGCCTTCCGTTTTATGCCACTAAGTTTGTTGGAAATACAGGATATTTGTTTTAATTATCAAGTTGTTGAACTGACTCCCAATGAGAGGATGTACAAACACAAACAAACAAAAACTTTTTTGTGACTTTGTGAAATTTAGATAGCAACTAATTGGATACTTATTCATGTTTGTCCTGTTATTATTACTGACTTTGTTCATCCGACATTGACTAACTCCCTACTATGTGTCCAGCAACATACAATTATTTGGGGATATTAAGAGCTACAGTTTTTTATGCTTCATCATTTCCTGGATACTATAGTCCAAGCATTTGACATGCGTATAAAATTTACACAGTTTCACTATTAGGCAAATAGGGCTATTACCCCCATTTCATAGATACAGAAATGAAGTCTTAGGATAATGTCAAATTAATAATTAAAAAAAACAAAAACCACACAGCTACAGATAGGATATGAATCTCTCATTGCTAAATTCTTAATTCCATGCTATATTGATAATGCAAAGCTGATAAGAACATTGCCCCTTTAAAGCATGTAATGACCAGAAAAGGTGGTAGAATTGATTTTAAGCTGATCTCTGAAACTTTTAAGATTTACCAGCCGATAATGTTACCTTTTAAATGTTAGTGAAATAATGATATTTTTCTAAACTTTTATTGTGGAAAATTTCAATTACGTCTATGAAAAAAAATACAGAATAGTACATAATGAATCCCCACGTATGCTTCACCCAGATTCAGCCATTGCCGACTCATGGCTAACCTGGTTTCTTTCTCTCATTCACTACCCTCCCCCACAACCACCACACATACGAGATATTTCCTTGAAGCTAACATGGAGATTTCTTGATGAAATATCTAACCAATTTGGCTGGTAGACGTCATAAAAAGTACATTGGATTTCTTACAGGAAAGCCTCGTTAATATGGGTCTTACTGTTTTGGAGTTGTGGAGCGTTGACTGTTCACTTATCTGCGGAAATGGGGGGTGGCTGGTAGTGACGATGAGACCACTAGAGATACTGAGAGCTATTGAGGACAGCTTCTGTTGACTTACTTGTTTGAAGAAGCTGCTTAAACACCTTGAAAAAGGAATCTATATATGGGCTCTTGAACTATTTAAATTTAGTATTAAAAAGTTTGTGGGGGCACCTGCGTGGCTTAGTCAGTTAAGCGTCCACCTCTTAATTTTGGCTCAGGTCATGATCTCACGGTTCATGGCATTGAGCCCCGCATCAGGCTCTGCACTGACAGTGTAGAGCCTGCTTGGGATTCTCTCTCTCTCTCTCTCTCTCTCTCTCTCTCTCTCTCTCTCTCTCTCTCTCCCCCCCCCCTCAAAATAAATAAACACACACAAAAAAGTTTGTGGATTCACTTCTCTAGGGCAGAAATGTAATTAAATGCCCAGGTTAGCTAATTGTCCCATACATCCCAGGTTGGTTGCAAATATCTATATTAATAACACCTATAGATAAATATAGCTGGTGACAAATCCATCATAAAAATGCTAAGTGTGTGTACACTCAAATGGGATGTTTCTTTACAGATATCTACCTGGTCTGAAAATGACTGAGTTTGTCCAAATTATTGGAAATAATTCCAAGCATACGCTGTCTTCCCATGAACTGTATATTGTCAGGTTCTGAGCTGAGTGAGTAGCTGTGACCTTTGCTTGTTATATATTATTGGCACATGGACTAGTCATATTTGCCTCCTTCTAAATCCACTTCATAGGCTATGATGGACCCATTAGGGACAGTCAACTGCTTTTAACACCCAGCTTCAAGTCTTTGAAGACCAAAGCTTCCACAACAAATTTAAACTCTGCCTTGTTCTCATTGTTTGGAGTTTCATAGTTCTGGAGTCAGAAGACAGTGGAAAGAGTGGATTAATAATTAGAGCATCTACACCATCTCAAAACTTTTTCACTAACTCCACATGCAAAGCATTTTGTCTTTGGACTTTAGGTTTTCATTGCTGTAATATGGCAATTGATATTGCCTGTCCTGTGTCCTTCTCAGAGTCACTCTGAGCATCACAGGCAGGATTTGCACCTATGGGACCCCTGGGTGCTTTTCTGCACTCATGGCAGATATCACTCATAGATTATTTCTCCTCCTTATTGAGCATGAATGTAGCTTAATTAATTAGATAGTCATTTGCCTGACACTGCTTATAGCAGTCACCACCAATCAATTAGAGATGGATTTCAGGATGGAGCAAATTTATTATTCCTCAAATAATATACATATAAGGGCTTTCTATGAAAACATTAAAAAATGTTTAATGTTTATTTAATTTTTTCTGAGACCGTGCAAACAGGGGAGGGGCAGAGAGAGAGGGAGACACAGAATCTGAAGCAGGCTCCAGGCTCTGAGCTGTCAGCACAGATTCCAACATGGGGTTCAAACCCACAAACTGTGAGATCATGACCTGAGCTGAAGTCAGACACTTAACCAATTGAGCCACCCAGGCGCCACTCCATGAAAACGTTTTAAAAGCACCACAGCAGTCTAAGTCATCACTACTTACTCACTTACTTACTCTTATCACCAGGAGTTCACCACACGCAATTGCCGAGTTTGGGGACACATATTTTACCTGTGGAATATCCAGGGACCTTCTCTTACCTAGTTTCTGCCCAGAGTTTAGTACCTTCTTAGATCATTTTAGAGGACCTTGTCTTTTCCTGAGCTCCCTGTATGGCCAGTGTTCGGCTTGCTCCCTAGCTTTGCTTATGATATGTATATTTCTTGTGTACATATCCAGCACGAATCTGGGCAGAGACAGGGTGATACACAAACTAAAGGAATAAAGTAGGTCTCCCTCCTTTTCTGTAATGGTGAACACCTCCATTAAAGCAGCCATGGATCCCCAGACACACTAGGTTAGTTGTTCTCTTCTCTGGCATCCTCATGAGTTAAATGCAAATGATTGCTCACTCCACATCATAGAGTCATCACAAGGGTTAAACCAAGAAAGCTTTTAGAACATTACTGCTACTACTGTGATTGTTTCTGTTCTTGTCATTGGTTTTGTTCTTGGCGCCTAAACTCTCTGAGCCTCACCCATGATCTGGTAAGGAGAGGTAAGGAGAAATGAAGAAATGAGAGGTAAAGAGAAAATGAAAATGCCTACCTTCCTAGCATTACCAGACACTCAGTGGGGTTTTGTTTCCTTTCTGGTTTCTTCTGGTTACATGTGGGTATTCATTGGGGTTGCTTATGTGGGAATATTCAGTTGTGTGTTTTAGAGCTTCCTCTGGGTTGGAAAACAAGAAATAGAGAATGGAGGGGTACCTGGCTGGCTCAGTTGGTAGAGCCATGCGACTCTTGACCTCAGGGTCATGAGTTCAAGCCCTATGTTGGGTGTAGAGATTATTTACATAAATAAAAACTTAAAAAAAAATAATTGGGGAGTAAAGATTTTTGTCCTGGAATGTGCTGTAACTATTCTTGTAGTGACTTTTCTTGGAAGTTACCTTGACATGTGGTGAGCTCTGGAACACTAGTGTTAGACTGGATTTTGTCTCTTTCCTGCCATCTTACCTGCTGAAGAAACAGTGACCCAGAAAAAGTTAGCCACCTGCCAATGTCACACTGTTAACTGTATATCTGAAATGAGACTCAGGGCTTCCTTACCACCCACATACTCTTTCCATGGGAGTGAAATAAATTTTAACTATTACGTTTTGAAATTTGATATATGAAAAAATAGCTGTTGTCTTCCCTTCTCAAACAAATATTCCAGTCTTGAATGTAACATGAGTCATTATTTTGGACCAATTTTGTTTGAAGTGACAACCAAATAAATTACCTAGAGTCACAAATAATGTAGAACTGGGCCCAAAGTTTTACTTAGCTTCTTTTATACATGTTTAAAACAGATGTTTACTATATATATCGTAAACATCAGTCTTTATCTAGGTTAACCAGTGTGCTCTGCTCTGCATGGAATTTTAACCAAGTTTCAGAGTTTTTCATTAAGAGGATTTCATATAGATGATGGAAGATAAGCATCACGGCTCCCAGTAATTTACTGTCTATTACTGAATTCCACTCCATAAATATATTATTTAATCAAAACTCGTGTTTAAATGAGACAGTAAAAATGGCATGGGTAATATTTAAAGTTTGCATAATTTATACCCTCTATAGCAATTTTTTTAAAGGTAGAACAAGGATGGGGAGCCTGGGTGGCTCAGTCGGTTAGGTGTCCGACTTCAGCTCAGGTCATGATCTCACAGTTGGAGGGTTCCAGCTCCACATCAGGCTCTGTGCTGACAGCTCAGAGTCTGGAGCCTGCTTCAGATTCTGTATCTCCCTCTCTCATTGCTCCTCCTTCCCCGCTCATGCTCTGTGTGTGTCTCTCTCAAATTTAAATAAACATTAAAAAAAATTAAAAGGTGGAGCAAGGAAAGGGGCTTGAGTGTGGGGTCCCATTTGCTGCCCCTTCGGGAAGGGACTCCTGTAGTTTCTGTGACCAACCTGAAATTTATGAGATCTTTCAAAGCAAAGGCTCAGACGCAGTGCCCATTTCCCCTCAGATAATTCCCAGGTCGTAATGATTCAGGACCAGCTAAAGCTTCCCTAATCTCCTCTCTGCCCACACAGCAAAAGCTGATGAGCTTGTGATGATAATGATGGTTCAGGTAAATATTGGTGAGAGGAAGAATAATTCTTTGAACCTTTAATGAAATTTCCTTAAATCTAATCCATTCTCTTGGAGAGAACCAAAAAAAATTGGGTATTCAGGGACTTGTGTGTGTGTGCAGGTGTGTGTGTGTGTGTGTGTGTGTGTGTGTGTGCGTGCGCAGGCATGCACGTATCAATAATCAAATCCTCTTTGAAATGTCATCTCATTATATGCATTTCTCCTATCCTTTCTTTTTTCTTTTGTCTTCTGTCTTTTGAAGGGTGTCTGTGGTGGCTCTCTGATCAGTGGACCCACCATTATTTGAAGAAACAGAGTATAATATGAAGTTCCCACTTTATGGAACCAGACAGATCTGGGTTCAAATGGGCTTTAATTAATTAATTTTAATTTGTGTCACTTTCAGCCAGAAACTCAGCATGTGGAACCTCACTTTTCTCACTTGTAAAATTAAGGAGCCCTTCATTTTAACCATGTGTGAAAATTCTTTATCGTACAGCAGAAGCATCATCAACTTTCGGCCATTTCTCCCTTGCCAGTAGGGGACTGTGCTCATGAATTTCTTGAAGGTTTTTGCTCCTGGCCCCCATGAGACTTGAAATTTCAGCAAGAAATTTCCTGCCTGCTCAGTGACACCACTCCCCCTCCCAACCACCAGCAGGTGTTCTAAGGATGAGTTTTTCTATAAAGTGGATCTGTCTTGGAGGTATTTCTCATGAGAAAAGGGTGGATGGATGTAGAAAAATGACTTTGGTCTGGTAGGTCTGAGAAAAGTAGTAACTGTACACAGAGAGCAAAGGCTGATGAACCTATGCTCACTGTGTAGAAGGAGGGTCTGACAGATCAGGATGTGCTTTAATACTGCTGACTGTCAGCATCCCTGTCTCCTAGGAGATGCAGCTGTGAAGTGAAACTGTCACTTTTATCACGCTGACATGGAAGCACCATGCAGGCAAGAATAGATGAAGGCATGCTCTTCAGTGAACAAGATACAGTGGACATGTGAGGGCAGGGGGTATGCTAGGATAGAGTTGAAGGCTGCATGGGATAAAGAGAAGGCTCGGGTATTGTCTGAATTACATGCATACTTGAAACTAGGGAGTCTCTGATGACACAACAGTTAGGGACTCTCTCGGCAAAGATTCTCTAGCAGGAAAACAATTCTTTTAATGTTTATTTTAGAGAGAGACAGAACGAGAATGAGCGGGGGAGGGGCAGAGAGAGAGAGAGAGAGAGAGAGAGAGAGAGAGAGACAGACAGACAGAATTCGAAGCAGGCTCCAGGCTCTGAGCTGTCAGCACAGAACTGGATGTGGGGCTTGAACTCACGAATGGTGAGATCATGACCTGAGCTAAAATCGGATGCTTAACTGAGCCACCTAGGTGCCCCAGGAAAACAGTTTTCTATAGTCATTATATATGGTCTCCCAGTCACTGTCAGAGATAGTTGGATTGAGGAGGGCAGTCCGTTTGGGTGGGCATTGAATGGCGCTAACAATTGGAAGCCTGTCAAAGCACACCATTCTAGGTTTCTGTCAGGGTTCACAATGGAAGCTCAGAATCACCATGTACCTTTCATGACACATTTAATGGATGAACAAACTGGATTCCCCATGGCTCTTCTTACCGGGACCCGACGGAGGGAGCTGGAAGTGAGATCCCTTATGCTAGATGCTGTTGGTGTTCAGATCCCCTTGACTGAGCTCCTGTGCCCATCCCCCAGCTGCTATGCTTGTTGCTTGCTAATGGTTTCCAGCTGCCCCCTCTTCATAGCCCTGCCCTTCACCAAATAGTTTTGACTTACTTTGCCTAAGAGGTTACACAAAGCTGATAGGGGGGACAATTGACAGTCAGTGGCTGATCCAGGTACAAAAAGGCTAGTCCTTTTACCTTAATGTGGGACATCCCTGCAGAGCATTTTATTCTACTGGAGCCCCAAATCTATCGATCAGGTCAGAGCTGTTTTAAGCTCTATTTCGGGCCACTTTGTTTCTCTCACATCCTTATAGGTAATGATGTCTTGGACCATATGGCAGCAGTAGAAGCATAGTAAGTGATCAGGTTCTGGTGTATTTTGAAGATCTTCTCTTGGGAAATGTGTGCATTAAGAGCCTGGGTTTCCTAGACCTCAGACAAAATCTTAAGCCACTGTCCATTTTTTCTAGGAGTTCTGGCTATACATTCCAGTCCAACAGTGCAAGAGCCCAGACCGTTTCCCTGGCTTAGGCCGTCTGTGGTTTCCTGTGCAACCTCTCTGCCCTTTTGTATACTTGGATAAATTGCTAGCCCCGTGGCCCCCTTGCACGGGAGCATCTCATCCGTGCAGACTGGAGAAAACCCTGAGAGATAGAGGGCTTTGAATATGATTTGTCAGAATCCAATTAGCAACTCCAATTGATTGGTGGTGGCTGATTCCTGGGGAGGGACGGGGTGAATTTGCAGCTCTCAGCTCTCCTGTCCATAAGAATGAAGACTGACTGCTGTATTGAGTGCTCTTTTCTCCTCTTGGGTGAAAGGGTCATGACTTTTAGCAGTATTTATTCTTATCTTAACATTCTGCATCCCATGTTCTCTAATGCATTATTCAGGCTTTGTGAGGACAGAGCAGAGGCCAACTCTGCACCCAGAGATCTTTTACTGGGGTCATGCAGAGGTGGGGGTGTAGTACATAGGGATGAGAGTCTGGACAAAAGGGAGCTATGACCTCAGACTGCTTAGGAAAGCAAATTGGCAGCAAAGTTCCAGCTTAGCCCCTTACTTGTCACATGTCCTTGGGCAAGTCATGTAACCTCTCTTAGCCTGTTATGATGGTGATAATCTGCACACCAGAGGTCTCAAACGCAGAAGTTTACCTAGGGCCATGCAGTTAATATAATCTGTCAAAGCTGGGAACGTGGTAATGACCTGGCAATGTATGCCGTTTCTAAATGGCCATAGAGGAATAGAGGCCCAGTGGTGCCACATTTTCTGATTTTTTTAAGAAAAGCTGAATATTTGGGATTTTAAAATGGGAACTCTACTGATTCACAGTTTTGGAAAACAGTATGGTCAAACTAATTCACATCTGTGGCTTACGGGCGACCAGCTTGCAACTTACAAGTTTGCTTTTGGAACAAAGGCCGCTAGTGGCTACCCTGCCCCACTCCCCGTGGGGATGGGCATTTACCATTTGAAGACAATCTGTCTTGACTTCTACATGTGTCTTTCAGTTTGAAGTTTTTTTTCGAGTCTCTGGAGCTGGTTCTGCCCACACAAACATTAGGTTGGAAGGAATTAGAGCACCCCTGCCCAGTAGTCTTTAATGCATGACTCAGGATTTGGTATACAAATATCCCAGCTTCCTTGCCTCTCAGGTGGGATAACTTGAGATGGAGATTGGTAAGTATTTTATGTTAAAAGACAAAATATAGCCAATATTTTAGGGAGCCGTATGGTCTCTGATGTAACTATTCACCTCTGCCGTGGTAACAGGAAAACAGCCAGGGACAATAACATAGAGGCATGGGTGTGTTCCAATAAAACTTTATTGACAAAACCCACCAGTGGGCCAGATTTGGCTGGCTGGCCTTATACCAGCCCTCTATTGCTTACCCTTGCTGTAAAGCCTGCATTGTTCTCTTACTCCCTGAGTTCTGTGATGGAAGTAAGCTCCACCCACATTGTCAACTGGCTTCCTAATGGACTTTGAACAGCCTGCCTTCCCTCCCTGTTTTATTTTCCCCACCCCACTGATGATTCCTGAAAACCTTCCTCCCTCTAGGCTCCTTACAGTTGAAACCTGGTCTTCAGAAACCTTAGAAGTGATTATTTGAATTTGCATTTTGAAGCCCCTTGAGTTGTGTTTGGATTCCAGACTGTCACTTCTTAGTTGTGTTGCCTTGAGCAAGTGATTTAACTTTTTTTTTTTTTTTTTGCCTTAAGCTCCTCATTCCAGACAATGATGTCAGTGCCCATTTAGAGAATGATTTCAGGGATTTAACAAGATAGTGTCTGTTAAACTCTTTGCACATTTCCTGGCACATGGAGTTTCAATAAATGCCACCGGTGAGTGGCATTCCTCATGTGGAGGACAGAGGTTAAGACTGTGCACCAGCTCTCTGGCTGTCTTTTAGGAATTGGCCAAAATTCTGAATCGAAGTCTCTCTTTCCTGTTTATTTTTTTTTTCTCCATTTTTTGCCTTTATTTTGAAGTAAGGTCACCCTTCCCACTGGTGGGATGAGATGTAACTGTCTTTAGAAGGTAAGATTACAGGGACACCTGAGTGTGCGTTTGCAGCCCGAGACTTTAAATCTTAATCACTCTCACTGGTTCCCTAAGAGATGGGACAGATGGGGGAAAGGAGTGTCTCTCTTCAACTGGCCTTATTTCAACCAGCTGGGAACATATGTTCTAGGAAGGATGAAGGGACACATTTAAAGAAAGCAGAAGGAGATGTGAGATGGGAGGGATCCTCTCATACACGAATGGCCCTGGATCCTCATTGTCTTTTCTCTTGGCTAGCTGCTGCTTGCCTTTGAGGAATGAAAACCTTCTTGGAACCAGACAGAACTGGATTTGAATTTCACTCTGTCACTGTCCCCTGCAGCAAGCTATATTACTTCTCTAAACCCCAATTTCCTGGGGGTTTGAGAGGGAATAGATCACGAACCAATAAAAAATACACATGTGCTTTCTCACTGTGAAGCCAGGTGTTGGAAACAATATCTAACCTCCCCCTGCCAGGTGCCTTTTCCTTTTAAGGAAGCCACCCATTTACTTTGGAGACTGACAGTCAGGAAGCCAGCATGGAAAGACTGGAATGATGCAAGCAGGGCAAAAGAGTTTCTTCTGGAGGGCCCAATCTGATTGATGAGTAGTGGCTGCCTCCAGTACTCTGTTGAGAAATAAGGGTAGGGAGGCTCAGTGGGCAATTGTCCAGGGGTTGATTACCAATGTCTCACATGGGCATGATAAGGTGAGAGGAAGGAAGGTGGGAAATTTATGTTTAAACCTGTCATAAGGTGTAAACCTGCTGAGAGAGAAAGGGAGAAATCTGGGCAGTATTTCCTGTCATCTCTAGACTAAGTAGCATTAAGAAGTAGGAAACAAACATATACCTTAAGCACAAATATTGACACCTATATATAAGTATATGTACATATGGAGGAATGGTGAATAGATGTCACAATGTGATCAGGTACCCCTTTCTCTATCCTCCATTTTTGTTGTTGGCTTCTCTATGGAGGAGAAAATGTCCTTACGATCCAGAAGAGGAAATACCTTTTCTTTTTAGTGTTTTTAATGTTTATTTACTTTTGAAAGAGAGAGAGAGAGTGAGTGAGTGTGAGCAGGGGAGGGGCAGAGAGAGAGGGAGACACAGAATCTGAAGCAGACCTCAGGCTCTGAGCTGTCAGCACAGAGCCTGATGAGGGGCTTGAACCCATGAACCCTGAAATCATGACCTGAGCCACAGTCAGATGCTTAACCAGCTGAACCACCCAGGTGCCCCTATTTCTTTTCTTATAAGAACATTGGTCCTATGGAATTAGGGCCCCACCCTATGACCTCACTTATCCTTAATTACCTCCGTAAACACCCTGTTTCCAAATACAGTCAGGTTGGGGGTTAGGGCTTCAACATGAACTTTGGGGGGACACAGTTGAATCTCTAATACTGGGATTTTCTAATTCCTTTCTGCATTCTTGTGCTTGTGTTCAGGCCATACCTGGACAGAATGTCATTCTTACCCTTCTGCCTGCTGAACTATTCTTTCTTTAAATCTGGCTCTGTCTTCTGTTTTGGTAGTTTTCCCTGAACACCCACTTTTCCCTAAGCAGAACCACATGCTCTTCTATATATCACAACTCCATCTAATCATATTAACCCATTGAATCACATTTATTTGTCTAGATGCCTGTCTCCCACTTACCACACAGAACCCACTACTCACTAATGGTATTCATACTGAGAACAAGGATAGTAACTCAGGACTTTGACATGGGAACTAGGGACGCTGACCTGCACAGTCTAAAATCCAAGTATAACT
The DNA here is from genome assembly GCF_028018385.1 of Neofelis nebulosa. NCBI lineage: Eukaryota > Metazoa > Chordata > Mammalia > Carnivora > Felidae > Neofelis > Neofelis nebulosa. The sequence continues at coordinate 39,536,043 of NC_080799.1, read as the reverse complement.
TTAAACTCCCCCAGATCTTAACTGCCACTCACCTGTTGTTGACCAGAGCGTTACCAATAACACAAACCATCTATTAATACATATCTTGTATGTTATATATATTATATACTATATTCTTACAGTAGAGTCAGCTGGAGAAAATAAAACACTAAGAGAATCATAAGGAAGAAGAAACACATTTACGGTGCTGTACTGTATTTATTGTAAAAAATCCACATTGTTCAAGGGCCAGATGAATACACCCAGGTGCTGTGTGCCTTGTGTAGAAGGTCTGGATCTCTCCCGTGATGAAGAAAGAGGCAAGGCGTAGGTTTATTTGATGAATGAGGAGAGAGGGTGATCTGGGGGCACTACCCTGGTCAGCTGCTATTGCACAGGAAAGGAAAGAGACATGGCACCGTGAAACATGGGTACATGACTTTCATCTAGTCCTGGGACAGAAGGTCTCTATCACAACAGGTATTAGTAAGTCTAGCACGTATCTCAGCTCTTTGTGAAGTCACTCACTTTCTGCTCAGCCACCTGTGGGCTGGAAACTGGGGTGATCTTTCATTATTAATTCTGGGGTGTTCCAGCTAATTGCAGCTGCCTAACACACAGCTGTAATGCAGTAGCTTAAAATAATAGCATTCACTTATTTTGCTCAAGAATCTGGCAACTGTGTGAGTGCAGGTAGGCATTTCTTACTCAGGGCTTTTGGTGTGCTTCCAGAGAGCTGGGCCTGGGGTTGTTTTGAAGACTTCCTCACTCACATCTCTGGGCTGGAGGACTCAAAGAATAGGAGTTCATATGGGTATATTTAGGCTGCTAACAAAAATACCGTAGAGTGAGTGGCTTATAAACCACAGGAATGTATTTCTTTTCTTTTTTTTTTTTTTAACGTTTATTTATTTTTTTTTTTGAGACAGAGAGAGACAGAGCATGAATGGGGGAGGGTCACAGAGAGAGGGAGACACAGAATCTGAAGCAGGCTCCAGGCTCTGAGCTGTCAGCACAGAGCCCGACACGGGGCTTGAACCCACGGACCCTGAGATCGTGACCTGAGCCGAAGTCGGACGCTTAACCGACCGAGCCACCCAGGCGCCCCTCTTTTTTTTTTTTTTTTTTTTTTTAATGTTTTTAATGTTTAATTTTGAGAGAGAAAGAGAGCAGGAGTTGGGGAGGGGCAGAGAGAGAGAGGGAGACACAGAATCTGAAGCAGGCTCCAGGCTCTAAGCTGTCAGCATAGAGTCGGATGAGGGGCTCGAACCCACGAATTGTAGGATCATGACCTGAGCTGAAGTTGGACGCTTAACCAACTGAGCCATCCAGGCGCCCCAGGAATATATTTCTTATAGTTGTAAGTCTGGGAAGTCCAAGATCAAGGTGCTGATAAATTTGGTGCCTGGTTAGAACCTACTTTCTGCCACCCAGGCGCCCCAGGAATATATTTCTTACAGTTGTAAAGTCTGGGAAGTCCAAGATCAAGGTGCCAATAAATTTGGGGCCTGGTTAGAACATACTTTCTGGTTCATACGCATCCTTGCACTGCGTAGAAGTGGAAGGATGGAAGAAGGGGTGAGGAGGTCCTCTGGGGCCTCTTATTTTTTTTTAAATGTTTATTTATTTTTGAGAGAGAGAGACACAGAGTGTGAGAGAGCGCACATGAATTGGGGAAGGGCAGAGAGAAAGGGAGACTCAGAATCCGAAGCAGGCTCCAGTCTCTGAGCTGTCAGCACAGACCTGAGCCAAAGTCAGGGACCTAACCAGTTGAGCCACCCAGGCCCTCCTGGGGCCTCTTTTGATAAGGGCTTTAGGGGCGCCTGGGTGGCGCAGTCGGTTAAGCGTCCGACTTCAGCCAGGTCACGATCTCGCGGTCTGTGATTTCGAGCCCCGCGTCAGGCTCTGGGCTGATGGCTCGGAGCCTGGAGCCTGTTTCCGATTCTGTGTCTCCCTCTCTCTCTGCCCCTCCCCCGTTCATGCTCTGTCTCTCTCTGTCCCAAAAATAAAAAAAAAACAAAAAAACAAAAAAAAAACGTTGATAAGGGCTTTAATCCCATTCCTGAAGGCTCTGCTCTCATGATGTAATCACCTCCCCCAAAGGCTCCACCTCCAAATACCAGCACACTGAGGGTTCTGTTTCAACACGAGAAGTTCCCGGAACTCAAATATTCAGTCTATAGCAGAGCTAGAATAACTGGGACTCTTAAGGTCTCTCTCTCTCTCTCTCTCTCTCTCTCTCTCTCTCTCTCTGCCATCTCTCTACATGGTCTCTATCATGGTGAGAGATGAAAGGAGGGAAAACTTAGATGTCTTACATGCAGTGTCACTTCCACCCCATGGAATCAGGGAGGCAGCCATTTCCCCAGATGTACTATGCAGAGCACATAGCTGTCGTCAGGGATCCACACAGCACCTCTGATAGAGAAATCCTTCCCTGCTGTCTTTATAGGAGAGAACAGAGCCTCTGCTTTCACTTCTGTAGATTTCTGATTCTAAAAGAGCAGCCTAAAGGTAAAAGTTCTCCTGATCCCTGCAGGTGTGTGCAAAAACTTCTCTTAATTTACATGTGCAAAAAAGTAAAGTCCCACTTTTGTCAGAGTAGTGAAGTTAGACCATTTGGAAATTAAATTCTGAAAAAGCAGCATGGGTTGAATTATACATCCTCCCCTAAACTGGCCATGCCTTTTAGGCATTATTATTTACATTCTGTAGGTGGAGAACCCAAGCCAAAAAATCCTAAAAAAAAAAAAAAAAAAAAAAAATAGAAGTCCTTCCAAATGAAGGTGTGTGCCTCTTTTAACTGGAGAAAAAGAATTACCTTGCTAAGCTGGGTTTGTATGTCCAGTGCTTTCAGACTTTTGTTTTCATGGTGCTCCTGCGAATGAAGTTACTTAAGTTTAAACAAGTAGAACAAAAATAAATCAGAATCCTCTGAGTCAGGTGATCTTAGCAAGCTCTACTGAGCATTATTTAATAACTTTTAACATGTGGACCACACTGTTCTCCTTGGACAAGGTATACACAAATATGCACACTTATGCACACACACAGCTTTATATACATAAAGGATAATGATTAATTTTACAGCTTTGGCTTTGAACATCAAGATATCAAAACTAGTCTGCACCTGATACAACAGAGAGGAATAGTGGCTGGATGGATTAATTGAATCTGTCTCTGCACATTGGTGGCCAAAGACAATTATTTATGTAAAGATTTTCTTTTCTCAGAATTGTATCCCTCTTATGATGGAAGAGTAACCTGTAATTTATAAAAGTGTTTACTTTGTTACAAATCCAATAGGTTGTACTCAAAGTCGAGACGAGATATCGAGTGAAGTCACATATCACTCAAAAGACGACAAGGAAGAAATAAAGCTTCTCTGTCCACAAGGCTCTAACACAAAATAACAGACGACACCTAAAGTGTCAGTCACCTCTGCAGGTGTTTTCAAAGCTAGATTTTAGATCAAGTAGCTATGATTTATTTTGATGTCAAAAAGTTATTCATATATTTATGTAAAAAGAAAGTGGCAGATCAACAGGGTGTTGATTATGAAGGTGGTATGTAATAAATCAGCAAAGCGATTCTGGCCATCTCACCAATTTTGACATAGAGACTTGCTTATTTATGGCATTTTAAGATCTGAGCAGTTGATTTATATTTGCGATAACATGCCCCCATCCATTAATAGTTCTGGCATGCATAGATGAGTCGCTCTTTTGTATTTAATGATTGGCATTTTTAAAATTACATGACCATAAATTGTCAGGCAGGAACAAACCTCTTTTTAAGACATATTTTGTTGAAACATTTATCTGTTTTAATAAAAATATTAAAGATAGATATCTTAAGATATCTTAAGATAGAATCTTAAGATATCTTAAGATAGAATACATTGTTAGTGTCTTCACTCTTTGCCCCCTGCCCCATGCAATGTTAATTGTCACCTAGATGGTTTGAACTGCCAAGAACCTTAGGAATAGCTTCCCACAACCACCTCGTTGTGCAGATGGAGAAACTGAGGCCCAGAGATGAAGGACTTTTGTAAGGTGGTTCTCCCAGATTTGTCAGGTTCATCTGGGGAGTGGCTACAAGTACAGATTCCCAGGCTGACTCTGAGGTGTGAGACTGAGCCCCAGAGATCAGCATCTCCAGAGGATCTGGAAACATGGTCTAATTTAGGAACCAAATTTGGAGGCAGTTGGAGGGGTTCAAACCCCATTTCTGTGGTTTGCTAGCTTTATAACCTTGGGTAGGTCACCTCTTCTTTCTGAATCCTGTCCTCACCTATAGAGCCAGGAAAGCTAATTATTTCCAACCTTACAAGGCTGTCATGAGGATAAAATTTAATATGAGAGAAGTTCCCAGGTATACCCAAGTCATTGATAAATTATTCTTTCCCTCCTTCATCTTTAAACTCAGTGCACACACACCTGCATGCACACAGACACACAACAGGTACACACACACACACAGGCACATGCATGTACACAGACATCCCTCTGCATCCTGGACTCATTGATTATGAGATTTCTGTTCTGCTTCCCACTGGTTAGAGGTCTTTAAAATAGTCACACTTAAGCAAAGTGTGAATCTTGTGGCATTAGCTCTGTTTGTTGCTTACTTTTTCAAAGGACACTTTTTGCTCCTTTTTTGTGCGTCTCAGCATAATATTGGTGTCATAGGCTGCTACATTCTGTTCCTCACGTGACAGCAATAAGAGAGAACATTTGCCATCTTTCTCTACCCCAAGCCCCCTTTTTAATGAGGATGAGGACACTTGTAAGATCAAGTTAGTTATCTTCAGTTTCTTTGAAAAATTTGAGTAAGGGCAGCAGAGGCCAGGGTTTAAGAGGGAGTTGGCCAAATTGGCAAATTAGGGGATGGATGGAAAAAGTGAGGACCAGGGTGGGGAGGATACATAGGAGATCGTGCAGGAGGCAGGACCTGTGGCGTTTGGGGACAGTCGTAGGAGTAGGGCCTTTGCTGTGAGGAGTGTGACTGCAAGGGGGTAAGTGATGAGTTTTTAGAAGTTCTTCCTGTGGATTCCTCACCTGTCATCTCCTACCTTCATTATCTACCTCCCGCCAAACCTTTGGCATTGATATTTTTTCTGGGTCAAGCGTGGCCTCAAAGGAAAAATGAGTAGGCTTGACTTTCTTCTAGTTTCACCGGCATTTGTCAAGAGACCGCATGCTGGACTTCTAAGTGCTCTTCTTAAATAAATAGAGTTGAAGACTCTAATTGAGGAGTAAAGATGGTGGGGGGAAGAAGAATTTATGACCAAGGACTAATGGGGGCAGTTTGACTCTTGCCTCTGCTCACATGTGAGAGACAGAGAAATGAGTGGTTTAAATCCATTGTTTCCCTTCCTTGCCTGAAATTGATGGAATGATGTATTCTAGTTATCTGTTTTATCCTACCAAAATATTGCTATTGAAAGCCAATTCTGTGTCGTCTGTTTTAGTCCCATGGGTTGAATGGGTTCAACCGGGCAGTTCTTGCTTGGGGGTCTCTCCTGTGGTTGCAGTCGGAGAACAGCTGAGATGGTATCATCAGAGGGTTGGAAGGGGCTGGGCATCCAAGATGACTTCTTTTCTTACTTGTGTGGCATCTGTGCTGGGTTAGCTGGAAGAACTCATAGATGACCAGGCACCTCTCACCGTGTAGACAGCTTGGGCTTCCTCACAGCATGGTAGTCTCACACTGGCCAGACCCCTTCAATGGCCCTTGACTTTCTCCAGAGTGCACGTTCAAGAGACTCCAGTAAAAGCTGCAAGACTTCTTAGGACCTAGCCTCAGAAGTCACGTGGCATCACTTCCAGTACGTGCTGCTGATTATGTAGGACCAGCCCAAGGACAGTATGGGAAGACATAAATCAGGGTTGAAGATAGAGGGGTGCACAGTTCATCGTGGGGGGTGGCGGCGACATCTTTGAAAACTAGCTCCCACCAGTGTTAAAGGCAGTAGCTCATCTATGCTGCAGAACGGGTCATGGGATTTTATACATTTTTTGAAAAGCAGGGGGAGGGGAAAGTTAACTTAATATGGGAGGGCTACAAAAGTTGAGGCACAGCATTTTTTCCAGTAAGCTTGCCCGTCTTTGCTGAGCCCTGCACTATGCAGCCATTAGCAGGCGGGCAATGCTTTGCTTTATGAGGCAATTATTCCAACACACTCTATTCAAAATACACATTAGAACTTAACCTTCTGAATCCTGAAGTAGCATTTTTATCACCCAACATTAGAAAAGAGACAGACTCAGCATATTTCCCCCCCTTTTATGATCTGGTATCATTAATAAAGCATTGGGCAAGGACCTTCTCACAATTCTTCCGGATAATTTGTGACACAAAAGGCGTCGTGTGATACAATTGTCTGTTGACTTATTCAATAACAGAGGAAAAACATGGATCATTTTAAAAATAAAGCCGAAGAATTAAACAACCACAAGGAGTATTTCCTCCCAACAACGTGAAGTCACATCTAGAATAGAGATGTGATGACACTGGCTATGCACAAGTAGAAATGGGGAGTTAATATGGAATTTCTAATTAGGGTCACATGCTAATGAACTCTCTCTTCATGTTAGTTTTATGCCGCTTCAGAAATTTTTTATCATATGCTTAAAAATTTATGGCCAGAAACATTAATGAAAATGAGGCGTGAATTGAAAATTGTGTCATTATGGAGATGAGGGTGGCCCGGCATTGCTGATTTTCAAGGAGGTATCTTTTATTGCCTTTTTTGAGAACTGAGAAATGATACAGGTAAAATTAATGGCAAGGCATATTCTCCATCCTGACATAGGCAGCACGGTTATACGTAAAGTTATAAAAGTTTGATTTTAATAAGATTTTGAATTAATTATAAGGAGAATATTAATCATAATTGACAGTCATTTTTCAGAATAAAACTTCACCATCTAAGTAATATCATAGTTCTTAAGTGCACGAAGATAGGCGTTTTCTCTCTCTCTCTCGGCTTTGTCTTTTAGGAAATTAAAATCCACCCTTTCAGGATACCGTGGATTGGGAAGCACACACCTTTTCATCTGTGAAATACTCACTTGGTTTCAGATTGTATTTTAAAAGCACCTCGGTGTGCTAAGCTCTAGGGACGGGCAGATTCTGTGAAGCCGTGTTTATGAGGAGGGGAAAGAGCCCGGGCATATTCAACTTTCTCTGTTTTTAATCTCTCAAAAACTATTGTTTTCAATACATCTGATAACTGTCAAATTTGAATGGATTTTCAGAAAGGCCCATTTCGAGTTTCTAAGCACTGTATCTTAAACTTAATCACAGCAGGGACGGCTGCAGAAGTTGGAATGAAATTCCATTTCTAGGCCTGATCTCTAGGGATGGCTTCTTTCTGTCTCACTAATTCCACATTCCTGTGGCCCCAGGGCTTCAGAGACTCCTCAGGTGCTGTCTCCTTCCTACATCCCTTCCTCTGGGCCTTTCTCAGCCCCACCCAGACTTACCACACTTGTCTGCAAGAGAGACCCCCCTCTTTCTCCCTTCCTGACTCGTCTCCTCTCTGCCCCCTAAAATGATTCCAGGAAATTGCAATATGTGGGTTTTTTAGCTTCACACCAAGCACCTCTCCAGCACCAGTTGGGTGTCTTCTGATTCAACTCCATTCTGACACTGTCTGCCTGGATATAGCATCAGATTCCACAGGTTAAGGTCTTGGTCCCACATGACTGCCCACACCCCCCCCCCCAAACTTCAGAGGCCATTTGCAAGTCCGGAATGCCACCTCTGCACTTGACTGACCAGTTATAGATGGGAGCCTCCCACAGACCCCTTCTTGGGGTTAATTTGTTATAGCATCTCACAGAACTTAGAGAAATATTTCACTTACTAGGTCACAGGTCTAGTATAAAAGGATGTAACTGAGGAACAGTCAGATGGAAGAGATATGTAGGGTAAGGTACATGGGAAGGGCACAGAGCTGCCATGGTGTCCCCCACACGCCACCCACCCACCCTTTCCAAGTGTTCATCAACCCCGAAACTCTCTCAACCCCATCTTTGGTGGCTTTTATGGAGGCTTCATTAGATAGGCCTGATTGGTTAAGTCATTACCATTAGTAATTGAACTCAACCGCCAGCCTTTCTCCCCTCCCAGAGGTCAAGTGGATGGGACTAAAAGGTCATCCTTCTAAACACAAGGTTGGTTCTCCTGACAACCGGCCCCATCCTCAGGTGGGGTTCAGAGGTCACCTCATTAACATGCAAGGCACTTTTTTCTTTTTCATCTCTTAGGAAATTCCAAGGGATTTTGGAGCTCTGTGTCTAAGGAGAGACAAAGAGCAAATATATACTTCATGTTATAAGCCACGTATTACACTCCCTTTGTTTGCCTTGGAGAGAAGACCAGCAAGCATCTTGTCTCCCTGACTGCTCCCTTTTACCTCTTGATACCAGGGGAAGGTGCAGAAGCCAGACTTTCATCTCCTCAGTCAGCACAGCCTCCTCCTGGATGCAGAGATTGGTTCAGACATGGGTGCAGTACCCAAGCCAGGCCAAAAAGACAACATGTCTGGGCTGTGAAGCTGGTAGGGTGTAGACCCTGAGCTGTGGCTTATGACTGTCTTGTGACCTCCTGGGGGGAACCTACCAGAGACCAAGGTGTAGAGAGCACGAGAGAGCTGAGCAAGGCAGATAGTGTGTGACACCTGAGAGCAATGGCTGGGGGTGCCCCAGATGATATGCAAGCTTCCTCTCTACATTAGTTTTCCTTGGGCTGCTCTAACAAACTACCTCAAACTTGGTGACTTAAAACCCACAACTGTATTATTTCATGGTTCTGCAAGCTCAGAAATCTGAAGTCAAGGTGTCTGCAGGGCCATGCTCCTTTGAAGGTCCTATAGGAGGATGCTTCCTAGACTCGCCCATTTTCTAGCCACTCCAAATGTTGCTGGGCTGGTGGCAGGGTAACCTCAGCCTCTGCTTCTGTTTCTACAAGGCCTGCTTTCCTGTGTGTGTCAGACCCACCCTCCTTTCTCTTATACAAGGATGCCCTCACTCAATATGGGGCCTATCCTAAATATGGGATCATCTCATCTGGAGATCCTTGATTTAATTACATCTGCAAAGACTCTGTCTCTAAGAAAGCCTCCTTCACAATACCAGGAGTTAGGACTGGGCCTTACCTTTTTTTTTTTTTTTTTTTGAAATGTGGGAGAGTGAGGCACAATTCAACTCACTACCACCTGCATTACTTTTCCTTTAATATAATTAGTTAATCCAGTTCCCATGCCTTAACCCCTAGAAAGAGCCCTGGTTAGTACACCCTCTGTGTGTGGTCTCTGATTTCAAGACATTCAGAGCTCAAAAGTACTCTAAAGATAATTGAGATCAACACTTTAAGATAAGGTGTGGGGCTGGGGGCGATTTTGTCCAGACTCCTCCGCAACTTGCATGGCTAGGGAAGACAGCAGCCAGCTGTCTCCAAGCAGCTCTCCAGGACTTCAGCTCTTTAAAACTTGGAATGGGAACACAATCATTGTGTGAAATGCCCAGAATAATTGATACAGACAGAGCTCTCTCTCTTTCTTCGTTGAGGAAGCTGAGACCCAGCCTTGGTTGCACGAGCTTGGGTTCTGGCCTGGGATTGGTCCCCAGCCTTGTATACCGACCTCCATTTTTTTAAAGTCATTTACTGGATAATTTTGTGTCAGGAGATACCAACCATCAAATGTAACAGTTATGCCAGCATAGAGCTAGTACATCTCAGGGTCTTTTCACAGTGACTTTTTTTTTTCAACTGTGGTCCTCAAGTTTACAAAGGATGTCCCAGAACCATTTTCAGAATTTTGAAAATGTCACAAGAAATCACAGTGATTTGCTTTCAGCTGGACTTCTGTCAGGCTCGTGGTGGTGACACAAATTATCTGAACCACGGGTCTGTAATTGGATATATCTTAGATGATCCCCTTGCAAAGGAGCAAATGAATCAATGGAAAGTTAAAACTTAACGTTTTGGTTGACAGAATTCCTGTTGAGAAGCATTTAAGGACTTCTCAGCAGGACTGTTTGGAAAGCTTAAAGCTAAGAGGGCATTTGTCTGAAAGAGCCTGGTGGAAATCCCTGCTCACCAGCTCCTCACTGTCTGATCCTGGGTAACTCAGTGTCTAACGTCTCTAAGCTTGTTTCCTCCTCTGTAAGGGTGACCCAGGCTAATACCTAACTCTCAGGAGTAGTGTAGACAGCAAATGCAAAGCCCTTAGCACAGTATGTGGCATATATTAGGTGTTTAATAAATGATAGTTGAAACGATTAGGAGTCACTTCATCATCGCTAGACTTTCCGCCTTCCCTGGAATGTGGGAGTTGTAAGCGTTACAAGGCTCCTCCCTGGGGCGTGAAGTAGGTTTTGTCCAGTTTCTGCATCATGGATTTTGGCCAAGGGTGGTTGTATTATAGAGTTGCCCCTGTGGTGCCTTTTGAGGAGGGTAAATTGCTAATTTAAAGGAAATCACTGGGGTGCCTGGGTGGCTCAGTCATTTGGGCATCTGACTTCAGCTCAGGTTATGATCTCACAGCTCATGGGTTCGAGGCCCGTATCAGGCTATGTGCTGACAGCTCAGAGCCTGGGACCTGCTTCCAATTCTTGGTCTCTGCCTCTCTCTGTCCCTCCACAACTCGTTCTCTCTCTCTCTCTCTCTCTCTCTCTCTCTCTCTCTCTCTCTCTCAAAAAAAAAATAAACATTAAAAATTTTTTTAAATTAAAAACATAAAAGGAAATCACTGCTTTTCAATTATACAGGTATAAAAAGTGGGGGAGCTCGGGGCTGGGATGACCAGTAATAGATGAATCCAGTTTTCATTGATTTCTTTGGAAATATGAGTAGAGTGACAGTAACATCTAACCAAATGGGGATGAGAATGTCAATGTTTTGGTCTCTAGTGGTTCTCCAGCATAACAGGTTTTCTCTTGTGTTCCTGTATTGATTAGCCACTCATACAGTCTGCATTGAAGTAAATGCTGTTGCTGATCCCACTGTACAGATGAAGAAACTGAGGTAGTAGGGAGATTTGCACAAGACATGAAGAGGAGAGATAGCAGAGATAGCAGCAGCGGTGAGATTAGCCTCAAGCTGTGGGGCTCCATTGCCAGGTTCTTAATCGGTAGGGATAGGGCCTCCAAGTGGGGCATACGTGCTTAAAATAGGGGGTGTCACAGGAAATCTGAGATATGCATTTCCTCTAGGGGTAAGGACTTGGGCTTTCTGAGGAGCAATGTTTACTCTATCACAGGATTTTCAACAGCCAGCTGGATATTCATACTAGGAACTTATGGCTCTGATGTAAGCACACACCCACATTATTATTAGAGGATGTTCTACGTATGTGAGGTGGCCACCTCGTCTTCTCTGTCCCCAGACCCTTACAGGGCGTCAGGCCCCAGGCCTGGCATGTATTGAATGGACATCACAAGTTATCAGGTGCTGCTCGAGGGTCTGAGAACATAAGGGTCAGTGGCCTCAGGCCCACTTGTGGCTCTCAGAGGTCACATAGTCTTGTCAGAAAATTTACATGTTAAACAAATAGTTTCCGTGGCACTGGAAGGGAAGGTGTGTGGCCCTGTGAGCAGGGATTAACAAGTGTCCCTGCCTGACCTGAGGGGGAAAGGGTATCCCTTGCCATCCAAGGAGCTGGGACTCAAAAGAGCTCTTTAGGCTGAGGGGAGGGAGTGGAGAGGGGAGATTCAGAGTGAGGGGTCAGCTTAGACAATGGTTTTGCATTAGGAAGGATGAAAGGTAAGTTAGTGAAAAGTAAGGCCAGTGGACTGGGAAACATGGGAGCACAGAGCAAGAGGCGATGGGGAGAGGACAATGATGCTGTCAGGGATCAGATCATGCAGGTGGATCAAAGTCAGACATTCTGGTCTGAATCCTAAGTGCAGGGAGAAGACACTGTCAGTCAGTCAGTCTGCCTCTCTGTCCATCTGTTCATGAAATCCACCATATATCTATATATCTGCTCATCATCTATCTGTTTATCCATCCATCCATCCATCCATCCATCCATCCATCCATCCATCCATCCATCAGATCTGTCACATATCTTTTGATCTTTCCATCCATCCATCCATCCATCCATCCATCCATCCATCCATCCATCCATCCATCCTAGTTATATATGTAGGTGAGTAGGTATGTATGTATCTGTACATTCACCTATCATCTATCTATCTCTCAAACCTATCATCTGTCAGTCTGTCTATCAAATCTATCATTTATTTATCCATCCATCAAATTTATTATATGTTTATCTACCTATAGACATCCACCCATCATCTGCTTATCCATCCATCCATCCAGTCTACCATCTTTATATATCTCTGTATCCTCTTATCGTCTGTCTGTCTGTCTGCCTATCTGTCTACTTACCTACCTACCTGCCTGTCATCTATCAGCAGGAGAATGGTTATAATTTTCCATGAAAAGGAAACAGGTGAGGAGGAGTGAGGAGTCCATGGGAAGGCCAGGACTTAAGAAGCAATGAAGTTTGAGCCAGCATGGTGGCAGTGGATAGGTTTGAGAATAGTAGAAGGAACACAGAAACACTGAACAGTTGAGTGACCTAACCCACATATGTGTTCCTCCACACGGCTTTACATTTCATCTGCCTCCCTGTTGGCCATGCCTTTCCATGCCAAGAGCAGACTGCTGATGAACAGAAAAGTATTTGTTCATTACTTCTGTCACTGTCCTTGAATGCCAGGTCCAAGATGTTGGACACAGTAGATCTTGGCCCAAATAGTCCCTCTTTAATAGTCTGTGCCCTCCTGCTTGTGGAGCTGTGGATCCCCCAGGAATATGTGGGCAGCAGCAGGTGACCAACCTATAAAACTATGAATTTAAGGAGAGAGGGATTAGAAGCAAGCAGATACACTTTCTGAGGAATTAGGCTGTCAGACTGAAAAAAGATGCCCCTTATCACTGCTCCGATGCCTCCCACCAACTGTTCAGCTGCCCCGGGTGCCAGAAGGATGAAAATGCTCTGGGAGAGAGGTTGGCACTTCTGCTGATGGCTGCACAAAGCACACCGTCTGTTCTCCTAAGGAAGCAGTGTGGGTTCCCAGGGCTAGGAGGTGGTTGAGCACAACCCTGGGACGCATGAGGGAGCCACTGGAACGTGTCCCTTGCTCTGTGCTTACCCCTCTGCACCTCCCGCACAGGGGCCATGTGCCTTGGCTGCCGGGCCTGGGACCTCATCTTCCTTGGGTCTGCTTTGGCTTCCGTTTCAGTCCAGAGTGACTGACAGCCTTTTCTCCACGATGCCTTTAACTCAGCAAAGACCCCCAGGCAAGCTGTCACTCCCAGAAGGATCTTTGAAAAGCAGCCTGGTGAAATTAGCAGCAATGGAAACGATGAACACATTTCTTTTTCTTTACTTATTTTTCCTCCTTAATCAGACATTGTACTTTTTTTTTTATGCTCCCATCTGATGCAGCTTGAAACCCAGAGGACCTCTGACCACCCCTGTCCTAACTGAGAATTCAAGGCTCTTCCCTGTCTTTGGCTAAAGTTCTCTAGTAGCATTTTCTTAGGGGAGTCATCAAGATTTAGAAGAGGGAGTTTGAGGGAAACCGTCAGAAGGATGTGAGGGTTTGAGTGATAGATTCCTCCCATCCTGCCAGTATCAGTTTGCTTTTACAGAACACCACACATCCCAGAGGACTCCCAGAACCCACAGGAGCTGGCTTGGCATCGAGCACACTTCCAGGCTCCTTTTCTCAAAGCAGCTGGCCCGCTCTCCCTCCTCACTGCCTATTACCTTGTAAACTGGATGATACCTTCATTACCTCAAAATGTGTTAATCCAGGTGCCCTCTTAGCAAAACCTGTGGGTCTTCTGGCTGCTGGAGGCCATTCATGACTCTTGGCTCTGTGTCAGCATCACATAATAAGCTCATTAGAAGAGAGCCCCAGTCTCTCAGTGCTCAGATTAGTGGGTGCTTGGGAAGTGTACTTTAAGAGAAGACATCAGAGCAAACCCTGGATATTAGAATCCTTTGCCTTTTCTTTCCAGCAATTAATACAGTCTTGATCTGAGAGGTGCCAAGACCACTCATCAGAAAGACTTTAAGGCATTGGTTAAGAGCACTGATTTTGGAGTCATTCAGAGTACTCCCAGCTGTGTGAACCCCCCAATAGGTTACTTAACCTCTCTGAGCCCCATTGAGAAGGACAGTGAGGTTCTTGCAGAGAACTTGGAGATCAGAGATAAAAAAGCTTGGGCATTTACTTAACAAATGTTCTTTAGAGCAGGGCTCAGAATGAGGTGAGCAGGGCAAAGCTGGGCTAGGACAGGGATAGAGTCTTTCTTTAGTCAAAATGTTGACATTTTGTTCCTTGTGCACTTTTTACATTTATTTCGATTCATAAAATATTGCATTAGGGGTGCCTGGGTGGCTCAGTTGGTTAAGTGTCCGACTTTGGCTCAGGTTATGATCTCACGGTTCGTGGGTTCGAGCCCCGCATCGGGCTCTTTGCTGACAGCTTGGAGCCTGGAGCCTGCTTCTGATTCTGTGTCTCCCTCTTTCTCTGCCTCTCCCCTGTTCACGCTGTCTCTCTCTGTCTCTCAAAAATAAATAAATGTAAAAAAAATTTTTTTAAATATTGCATTAAAATATCGTTTATCTAGGGGTGCCTGGGTGACTCAGTTGGTTGAGCATCCAACTTTGGCTCAGGTCATGATCTCATGGCTCGTGAGTTCAAGCCCCACGTTGGGCTCTGTTCTGACAGCTCAGAGCCTGGAGCCTGCTTTAGACTCCGTGTGTCCCTCTCTCTCTTCCCCTATCCCACTCGTATTCTGTCTCTGTCTCTCTCAAAAATAAATAAACATTAAAAAATATATATCATTTATCTTGACTGCTGAGTTTGTGGTGCCCCTTCCGTTCTGTCCCTCATCCTAATCCTGGCCCTAATTTTGAGCTTTCTCCATGTGGGAGGCGCTGTGCTAACCACGGGGCATGCAGTTCTGTGCTCCTTAAGATGCTCTGAGTGGCCTGTAATTGATTTCCCAAGCAGAGAGTTAAGACACAATAAAGGCATTTGTAATTTGATATAATAAGAAGTCCTTATAAAATAAGAAGACAGACCAAGTTCAACGACTCAATACTGCCATCAAAGAATGACCTGGACCCTAGATATGTTCATGTTCTTTCATTTTCTTACATAGTGGCTTGGCCTCAGGCTTTTCCCCTGAAGTCACATTAGCTGGAATTGGGTCAAGTACCCTAAGTTTAAGGAAGTCTGGGAAAAGTGACTACTTGGCATGTTCAGCCTGTCATAGGAACTAGATTCTGCCAGTAATAAAGGATCACAGTAGACCATGGGACCTTTGACTTTCCATCTGTCTGAGACACACACAGTCACAGACATACACACAAATACACACGTAGAGACATATACATATACATACACATACTCACACAAACACACACTTACTGCTCTTTTGTGGCCATAATATTTAGAGAAAAACATCTTTTCCTTCCATTCTTTTTAGTCTTGCCTGGGATCCCCATAACAATAGACAGACTGACAAGAGAAACGCATACGGATTTATTTAATACAAGTTTTATGTGACACGGGAGTCCTCAAAAAATGAAGACCTGGAGAAATGGTTAAACATGAGTGTTGTGATACTAGGTTTAATGAAGAGTGGAAAGTCATGGAGGACATGGTGGGCTGAGTGCAGTGAACTGGGGGAACTTGGCAAGGCCCATTCGTCGAGATCCCTGTCTGTGTCCCTCTGGCTTTGGAGATACGGATGCTCCTTTCCTCCTGGAATGGGGAGGGTTCCTCCCACAGGAGAGTTTGATGACCTGCTTCAGAGTCAGCCAGTCTTTCCAGCCCAGGCCATTTCTCAAATTCCTGCAGCTGGAAATGCTCAGGATGTCAAAGTGCCCTATTTTGGAGGAGCGTGTCCTGAACCCTGTCTGAATATGTAGCAAGTTCAGTCAGTATTTGTTGAGTATGAGGACCATACTATTTCCTTGAGATATAGAGATGAACAGAGCCCCTCCTCCCAATCTCATGGAGCTTATAATCAAGGGGGGGGGGGGAGATAGACATTCAATAAATTATAAGCCCGCTAACAGGAAGGGAATTATCAGAAAATGGTATTTCCTAGAGATTTAAAATAGGGAGATGTGCGGTAAAGGGCACCTGAGTTGGAACTGTGGATTGGATTCTCCTAAAAGACCTTGCTAGCAAATTCATGCATTAACTGAGATGTGACCGAACGGAAAGGGTCAGCCACAGAAGTATCAGGAGAGGAGTAGTCCATGTAGAAGGAACAGGTGCCTTGAAACCACTGGAGGGTTTTGCGCAACAGGATGACCTCCCAGTGATAGAAGGATCCCCATCTATTATATGGAATGTGGAACATGGAATAGAGAATGAAGACAGGGACTCTGATTATGAAACCGTTGTGGTAGACCTGACCAAAGGCATTGATGGGTGGGACTAGGGTGCTGTGAGCAGAGACGTGGCTAATGCTCGTGTCCAGTCACCTGTAGTGATCCGTGGACGACCTTTACAAGAATCGCCTCCATGGGAGTTAGGGTGAAAACCCCGGGTTTGGGATGAGAAGGGAAGGTGAGGTGAGCCAGTTACCACCACCATAGACAAGGCTTGCAGGGGAGTTTGCTGTGAAGTCATGTAGAGAGGAAGGGAGCAGAGGTCAGGGATGTATTTTTTTTTCTTTTCAAGGGAGCTATTGTAGCATTTGTTCTTCAGTATGGTTTAAAAAAACCCCTAAAATTTGCTATCTTAACCATTTTTTTAAGTTTATGGTTCAGTAGTCTTGATATTGTTTCATTTTTTTTTAATTTTATTTTAGTGTTTTATTTATTCTTGAGAGAGAGAGAGACAGAGCACACGTGGGAAGGGCAGAGAGAGAGGGAGACACAGAGTCCGAAGGAGGCTCCAGGCTCCGAGCTGTCAGCACAGAGTCCGACACGGGGCTCGAACCTACAAACCATGCATGAGATCATGACCTGAGCCGAAGTCGAACCCTTAACTGACTGAGCCACCCAAATGCCCCTCATTTATTTTTTTAAAGTTTATTGATTAATTTTGAGAGAGCATGTGTGTGAGTGGGGAAAAGGCAGAGAGAGAGAGAGAGAGAGAGAGAGGGAGAGAGAGGGAATCCCAAGCAGGCTCCACGCTGTCGGCATGGAGCCTGACATGGGGCTTAGAGCCATAACAGTGAGATCATGACCTGAGCCGAAATCAAGAGTCAGGCGCTTAACTGACTGAGCCATCTAAGTGCCCCTTAATATTATTTTAAACAGATCTCCAGAAGTTACTTTTTCATCTTTTAAATCTACAGCTGCATTCCCATTAAACCATTTAACTTCCCATTTCTCCCTTCCCCCCTCCACATCTCCGGTAACCACCATGCTACCTTTCTGTTTCTATGTATTTGACTGCTGTCGATGCCTGGAGTAAGTAGAATCATCTGTCCTGTTGGGACTGGCTTATTTTACTCAGCATCATGTCCTCAAGGTTCATCCATGTTGTAGCCTGTGTCAGAATTTCCTTCCTTTTTAAGGCTAAATAATGTTCCATTGCATGGATAGACCACATTTTTTGCATCCATTCATCTGTTGATGGACATTTGTTTCTACCCTTTAGCTATTTCACAATACTGCTGTGAAATAGAGGTGTGCAAAATACATTACAGTATACTTTTATTCTGAATGGAATGTTCCAGGAGGGGAGATGTTTATGATGCAGGAGAACAAGCAGAAAATTGCAAGAGCAAATCCCTTGAGAACATAAGAGTCTAAGTGGAGGGGCTGGCCTGATAGGAACGGGGCAAGGGTGTCTCATTCATAAGAACTTGGGAAACCAGGGAGCAGATACTCAGGGAGGCTGGTACATTTGCTGGCAGGTGGGGGAGGAAATTCCTGTCTGAATGCTTCTTTTTTCTCAATGAAGTTAGAAGTAAGACCATTAACTTCAAGTGTGTGTGTGTGTGTGTGTGTGTGTGTGTGTGTGTGTGTGTGTGGTGTGTGTGTGTGTGTAGGGGTGGTGCATCAGAGATGCTACCCCATTAACAGAATGAGTGATTAACTATAAGTACTTGAAATCAAGTTGATGCATTTCCTTATAGGCCATGTAGACAAAATAAAGTTCAGCTTTGTTCTCAGACAAAAGCAGCACTTATTATAATGGTTGGCATTTCAGAGATAATTCAGCTCTAAGAGATAATAACACATCAATCCGTCAGGAAGCATTTTGCCCAGTGATACCAACGGTATAATATGTAAGTGATGGACTGTTCTGGACACAACCAGGAATTCTCTTTTGCTGAAAAACTCCTATTTCTAGCAGCAGCTTAACGTTGATTTTTTTTTTTTTCCCAGCTTCTATTTGGAGAGTCTGTTTATTTCTTTCTTCCCCGGGGGATAGTGAGATAGATATTGTAAATGGTGAGGGCTTTTTATTGTTTTTGACAGTTATCAAAAAAACATTTTTTTTGAGCTGGGCCATCGACTGAAAAATAAACCCTTTTGGGATTTTTGAGTCAAGTGTGTTGAAATATGTGTGTGATAGTCACTTTCAGATTTCAGGGAGTCGAACCACACTTATTAATCGGAGATCGTTATAACCCATGTGAATGCAGGCACCCATGCTTCACTTCAGGAAATAATGGTCTCGTTTCTGGTGATATAAATCATATCCCTTTTTGATATAAGCATTTCTGGAAGAGCATCAAGAGAGGACGACTCCTTTATTGGAGCCCCCTGTACATTCCTTCTGTAATCCTCACTCTGAAACTCACCAGACATGGCCACTCCACAAACCTCAGAAAGGTCCTCTGTGCTGTTCCTTTGTCCTCTTCTCTCTTCAAGACTTGCATTCCTCCCTTGGCCTCCTATCCTGTTATCTCCCCGCCAGCCTCACATTCAGTGCTCCCTAGTCCATTCTTCCCCGGGTACAGCTGCCTGAGAAATGAAGCTCTTCTATCCTCACCATTTTTTAAAAGAATCACTCCAAAAGAATCCTGTTCCCATTCTGCCCTTAATTCTAGCCAGAAGGGTCACCCCATAAAATAAGAATACCTGATGGAGTAAGAAGAACAGAAAACCACCTGAGCAAGTCTTCAAGGCTCAGAGAGAACTGGTAGGTATTTAGGTTTTTAGGACCCAGCACTGGCTTTGCTGGACCACGCAGCAGGACTAAGTAAGGAGAGCGAGGCAAACATATGTTTAAGAGGATATTAAGAACCGGGTAATCAAGATAGGTCACATTTCAATGCAGACGATCAAGATTAATGTAAAAGTCTGTGATACCTCAAGTATCAACAATTTCAACAATGACAAGATGTGACAGTTAGATTAGGGGAGGGCAAGTGAGGTGAATTGTACAAGCACAGAGTTGGATCATATTTTTATTTTGAATTTTGATATTAATCCTCATGGGTTCTTTCCACTAGTAATTTTTAAATAAAGCAGCATCTAGATATTTTGCATCTTGATTATTGAATCTTTGGGTGTCCCTTAAGCTGTGTGCCATGGGTGAGTGTGTCCCATGCCTTCCCCAGATCCTCACCGCCCTGTGTCTGACCTTACACCATCTTTGCCCTTCTCTCTATTGGCGGCTTCTTCCCACTCATTTCCTGCTAACGGACTCAGGTTGGCCAAGCATCATGCCATAGAAGATATCTTGATTGAGTTGGAACACTGGCCAGCCCATGAGGGGTTGAGTTTGCTCTGGGCACCGTCCCCCGGTCCAGTCAGATGTGGTATATGTAAACTCCTACAAACCCAAGCTTGGCCAATTTTACAAAATAAATTATTCAAAAGAGCAGTTGAGGCTGGCGGTTGCTGTTCCGGTCTGTAGACTCAGGTTCAGTACCGATTTCTTGGGGGGAGTTGTTTAACTGGTGCCCATACATGAATGACACCTGGGAGAACACTGATGAGGTGTGCATTCCCCATTGTCTAGATGAGAAAACTGAGGCACATGCTCAGAATTTGAGTCAGAGTCCACGGGTTTCCTTCCTCGGCCCTTCAACTTGGGAACAGCTCTACCGTTCTGGTAGGCAGCTTTCTATACTCATTAGGGTATTCGAAAGTAAACTTTATGGATATTTAGGAACTTCCTGAGTGAGTAGATAATGGACATGATGATGGTGGTAGTGGTTATGTTAGTGTCGACTGTCGACTTTTCCTAGGAGTTCTACGTGAGTTTTCTCAACAGTTCTACAAGACAAGCATTGTTATCATTTCATAAAGGGAAAGTAAGGTGTGGGGAGGTGAAGACGTTCTGTTAGCTATACAGAGAACAATGATTTGAGCATGTGCCATCTTGCTGTGGTGTATAGCATTTTACCTTCTCTTCCACCCTGCTTCTTCCAAGCCCGACCCTCCCCTTGAATAAATGAAGCTAACTTTAATCTCAGAATCCAGTTTCCAGAGGCATCTTTTACACATGCCTGGCTGTTGGCTTGACATTTGTCTGCGGTTCCTAATTCAGGGCAAACTGCCTCCTGCTGGACACTAAGCCTCTCAGCGGCAGGGTCCGGTGGACAATCATATCAGCTCTAGGGCAAGCACAGTGCCAGGCGCTTTAGGAAGCTCTGGGTGAATATGGTTTGAAATGAGTTGAAAGGGGATGGAGAAATGCTAAATAAAGGCTATGTCTTCGAAAAAATTTAAAAACACAGAAAGTCCTCTTTTCCCATACGCAGCACAGACCAAAGGACCTGAGGCTTGTTGCTGTACCTGGAAAACCTGCTTTCCAATCTGGTCTGAAAACACACATGTGGGCAGAAGACCTCTCCAGAGAGAAAGCATGAGAAGGGTTCTCCCAGTTTCCTCAGAAGAGAAAAAGCAAACAAACAAACAAACTTTTCCCCCTGCAATGTGGCTGAGTGTTTCCTTGCAAGGCGCTCAGCACTGTCTTGTGTCTTTGTTTCCTGGTTCCTCCAAGTACATCTCTCCCTTAACCTTCGCCACTCCCTTGCTCCTGGGTGTCAATTACAGCTGACTTTGCAGGCTCCAGCCCCCAACACAACAGCCGGGCGCGATGCCTTGGGCCCCATGGCATAAGGCAGTGCAGCTAATTAGCCAGGCTTGGCTGTGCCCTCTGCTTCAGTTTGAAAAGCTTCTTGAAAAACAAGTTTCTGGCATTGGAGTGCATTGCTTTGTACTTTTGGACGCTCTAAATGTCTCCATTGTGGTGCTAGCTGCCTTGCTTCTTGCAAAAGAATGGATTTTTTTTTCCTGATGCTCTGTTTTCAACTGGTCTTTGAAATTTGATGTGGCTGCTCATAGAGATGTCATGATGACGATGACCACAATGGTGACAGCTGACATTTAGTGAGCACGTGATATCCATCCAGAGCAATTATAAGCCCTGGATGCATGTGTACTTACTAAATTCTCATCAAAGGTAGATTTTATTATTGCCACCATTTTACAGAAGGGAAAGCTGAGGCTTATAGAGATTAAGTAATTCACTCATGAGGTTATAGTACCTTCCTATATAGAAATACTAGGCATTTCTCACATATGACCTATTTTGATCCTTTCAATAACCTCATGCTCTTATAGTCTCCATTTTTGGGGCCAGGAAGCTGAAGTTTTGGAAATTTAAGTAGGATGCCATGAATCACAGGCTGAGTTTGGAAGCAGGATTTGAACCCCACTGTCCTGACTCTGGAGCTTGTGTTCTGTGGCTATGCTGTGTTCCTCATGTTGTGTAAGAAATGGTTTGCACCCCTTCACGTAGTGCTGGTTTCTTGCACTCTACCTCGGTGATGCTGCAGGATGCTGCATGCTACACTGGAAGTGAGTATAGACCTGGGGACTAGGCACATCTAGGGTTGGGGGGGGGGGATTCCTGCTCTGCTCCCCCTGTGTGATTGCAGGTAAATCATTTACTCTAACATGTAGGTGAAACTTCTCAGAGAAGAAGGTGATGCAACGGTCTTTTCTCATGCTGGAGATAATCTACATAAAGCTATGCTTAGAGGCTCAACATGGTTATTATAGGCTCCAGTGACATGGTAGCAAGAGGCAGACCTGAATCCAGAGATTGGCTCTGGTCTGAGCAGTATTTGGACCATTGAAAGGTTATTTAATCCTTGATCTCAGTTTTCCCCTCTTCAAATTTAAATAATAATAAAATACAGTAAAATAGTAAAAACATTATCGGACTCTATGAGGCACAGTATGATTAAGCACTGGGATATAATAGCATTCAGCCAAGAGTAGCTATTAGTGTAATTATGAACACATTAGTTGAATCTAAGCAGTACCCGTGCACAATAGAACCACTGAATTCAAGTTGAAGCAAAGTTTTCTGAAGGGAAGAAATAACAGTGATTTACAGCTTCTCTTCTTCCCCCTGTACCTTTCTATTGATTGAGGGGGCTGTATCTTGTGATTAATTAAAATCAATACCTCCGAGCAGATACTACGATGCCTTTTACGAAAGAAGAGACACCAAGACTGTGGCAGGGTAGAAGGGGTGTGACTTTCTATTACAGTTTGGAGAGCTCACCACTTCCCCTTGGGTCACAGAAATAACTTCTGTCTCAACAGAACATAAGTCAATAAACATTTAATGCATTTTCATGTTAGTTAAGTATTGAGAGCTCTGATCGCTCATCATAACACTGGATGGACACTTTCCAGAAATGCAAAATTACCATTTTCTCATGCTTACAAAACCCCCAGATTTAGGGCACCTGGGCTCACTCAGTCACTTGAGCATCCAACTCTTGATTTCAGCTCAGGTCACGGTCCCAGGGTCGTGGGATTGAGCCCCGAGCCAGCTCTGTGCTCAGTGTGGAGCCTGCCTCAGATTCACTCTCTCTCTCCCTCTGCTCCTCTCCCCTAAAAAAAAAAAAAACAAAAAAACAAAAAAACGCTACAAAAACACAACACAAACAAACAAAAACTCATCAGATTTGCTCAGGCTGAAAATGTGTTCAATCAGACGTTTGCTTTGCCAGCCCCCTGTGCAATTCAGAGTCGCCATAGGACAATTTTTGGTCAAAGAGATGCAACTACAAGTTTGTAGGGATGTCTGCAGAAGCTTTCAATTTCTTCATGGAAGGGGCACCTACACGTACTGCTTCTGTCCTTTTCCTACCCTTCTCATCTTTCATGGAGTCCGGATGGGATCACCGATTCACAACCGCATAGCACATTGGCTCTGTCATCATAGAGCCACCGAATCAGTGACAGGACAGGCTACCACTGTACTCACGTCATGTGTGAAAACCAGTCCCTTTTTTGTGGATGTCTTTGCAGTCAAGATTT
Organism: Neofelis nebulosa; assembly: GCF_028018385.1. Taxonomy (NCBI): domain Eukaryota; kingdom Metazoa; phylum Chordata; class Mammalia; order Carnivora; family Felidae; genus Neofelis; species Neofelis nebulosa. The sequence goes on along the minus strand of NC_080799.1, from coordinate 39,512,753 downwards.
CTACTACTTACAACCAAAAGCATTTCTAACTGAAATTACTTAAAAAGTTATTGCAAAAGTTTATTTCACCTATAAAAGTGGTATGGGATGGGGCGCCTGGGTAGCTCAGTTGGTTAAGCACCTGACTTCGACTCAGGTCATGATCTCACAGTTCCTGAGTTTGAGCCCAGTGTCAGGCTCTGAGCTGTGCTAACAGCTCAGAGCCTGGAGCCTGCTTCCAATTCTGTGTCTCCCTCTCTCTCTGCCCCTCTCCCACTCATGCTCTGTCTCTTTCTCTCAAAAATAAATAAGTGTTAAATTTTTTAAGTGGTGTGTGTGTGTGTGTGTGTGTGTGCGCACACGCGTGTGTGCCTGTGTAAAATGGGATGGTAGTTTTTCCATAGGTATTACCAATTAGATTTTCTGTTAGATATGAAGACGTGTTATCATATAACCACTTTTCTTTCTTTTAATGTTTATTCATTTTTGAGACAGAGAGACAGAGCATTAGCAGGGGAGGGGCAGAGAGAGAGGGAGACACAGAATCTGAACCAGGCTCTGAGCTGCCAGCACAGAGCCTGATGTGGGGCTCAAACCCGTGGACGCAAGATCATGACCTGAGCCAAAGTCGGTGCTTAACCAACTGAGCCACCCAGGTGCTCTGTCTTTTCTTTTTTTTTTAAAAAGAAATATTTTATTCTTCTCTGAAAGCTTGTTCACCATTTTCAAACAGAGAAAGGTATATTAAAGAAGAGCACAGAGTTTGGTTCTTACTCTTGAAGTCTTCCATCTTTGTTTGCTTTCCTTGGTGCGTTGGCTATCTGTGGCTGGGAAAATGTTTTCCTAGCTGACATTTGACATGGGAATCAAAACAAAGTTTTGAAACAGCTTTAATAAATTAGACGTGGCAAGTGTTTGGTGAAAATTCTAATGATTAAGAGATGTTGGTACTTCTCAAGGAAGAAAAAAAACGACATGGCCAAGATCCCAATGCTCTCATAGAGAATTTGCGGAGCACAGTGAGTGGGAAGTGGGGTAGATTTGTGTGCAGGAAGGAAATGTTCAGCAATGATGATGTCGAGTGCATTTCCAGTTAAGTTAGCCCTTTAATGGCAGAAGAGAATATACATATACCCTGAGTAGTGTGTCATGTAATTTCTTTGAAACCTCACACTCTATCTTACAAATCCATATAAAACTTTCATTGTGTCCCATAGTATATCCATGTTGGTTTATATTAACATATTACGGCTCCTATGCCGATCATTGAGCCAAATTAATGATCCAGAGAGATGTCCACGTTTATGTTAGTAGATTGCGTGTTACCTGACATCCAGGTTGAGAAGCCTGGGAGCCATTCTGTAGCCAGAAATTAGGGACCCAGGGACAAGTTCAGTTGCTTTCGATTTGAAAACCCTTTTTCAGGTAACAAAGATCTTTCACAAGTCCTATCCCATTTTGATCCTGGTAGAAACCTGTTGCCACCACTTGCCAGCCTGTAGTTTTGATTTTTGTGGGTTCCATTAGTAAGAAAACAGAGTCTAATTTCAGAGTCAGGGCTCAGATTTTTGGCTCTTTATCTTTTAACTCCTTTTACTGTGACAGGCTGCTTCTCACTTGTCAACGAGTGTCTGTGCTAGAATGGTCTCCGAGGTGTCCCTGCCTCAGTCTATTGTCCTGTAGAGTGACTCTCTATATCAGTAGTCCCAAGTGGTAGTTATCATGAGCTTAATCCTTGCACCAGGAGATTAATGCCCCCTCTCTATGTAGCTTGTCACATTTGATATTCACAATAAACGAGAGAGGTAGATTTGATAGTGTCCCACTTTGAACCACTTGGAGACTGAAGATCAGGGCATTTCTGTCACTTGCCCAAGTGGCCATGCTGGGGACCTGCACTGTGGTTTTCCTGCACCCAAACCCTCACCCCCTCCCTCTGTGGTTTCCTAGCACACAGGGCACACCGAATGTACACCCCTTACTCACCCCCCACCCATCACTTGGCCCTGTGACCAGCTCTATCCTGTTGATTTCAGAGCCACTTAGAATCACTAGTAACATAATGAGATCAATACACAGGTGACTGCTCCGTGGATTTAGTTCATCACTTCCTCACCTGTAAATAAATTATGAGGAAAGTGGAAAGTTATGAGGGGTAATCCTCGAAAAAGCCAGGGGTAGAAATATCTAGAGTGATATAATTATCTATTTGCTGCTCCTGGTCTACAGGCTTGCCGGCTTTTTTTTTTCTTTTTTTCTCTTTCTTTCTTTCTTTCTTTCTTTCTTTCTTTCTTTCTTTCTTTCTTTCTTTCTTTCTTTCTTCTTCTTTTTTTTTATATAGGATTATAGAAGATGAAAAGGAAACGCTTACTTCAGCTTTTAAGAGCGATGCAAGCAATTTTGCATTGCACTTACTCCCCAGGGGTGGTGTGAAAATGTTTCTAGTAAATCAAAGGATAATAAAAGCAATGGCAACATGGCAACTTTTATATTAATTTCTTAATTTTTCGCAGGCTTAATTATAAATCTCTTGGGGGAAGAGGCGAGGTCTATGGGATCCTGGGAAAACAGTGTTGCATTCCTGGGTGTGGAGATCTGGTCCTCTGCTTTGAGGTGCGTGCATTGGAGGTGGGCTGTGTGGATGCCATGAGGTACATGTGCTGCTCCTGGGTAAAAGGTGGTAATGCCCACTGGAGAAGGATAGCGGGCTAGGAAGTCCGGTTGTGCTGTTGCGTATCAGACAAGCTTTGTGACTCCTTTAATGGCGGTACTGAGCTTACCACATTGTCTCTGCAGTTTGCCTGGTTTAAAGTCCTGCCTCTTCCTTTACATGGAAAACTTGGGTGAGATCTTTCCTCCGTACAATGGAGCTTATGAGGGAATTATGCCACATGGGATGTGTGCGGAAAAGCTTGGGTCCTGCTGGCACTGCTGAGCTACCAAACCACCTTGGGACCATCGCCTGCCAGATTTGTAATTAAGCAAGAAATAAATACCTTACAGGTGAAGCTCCTGTTAGCCAGGTTGTGTTACTTGTACCCTAAAGCATCCTAGGTCTTAGCCACTAAATCGGAGTGATACAGCAGTTCACCAAAGCCAGGTTCATTGAATCATGGACTATCCATGCTGGACAGACTCTCAGGTCTTTCCGTTGAATTTGCTACATTACCTCTTCTTCTTTACCTATAAATACATTTTGAGGAAAATGAAAATTAAAGGGGGGGGTTCTTTTTTTTTAATGTTTATTTTTGAGAGAATGAGAGAGTCAAGAGTGTGAGCAGGGGAGGGGCAGAGAGCGAGGGAGACAAAGAATCTGAAGCAGGCTCCAGGATCTGAGCTATCAGCATAGAGCCCAACATGGGCTCGAACCTATGAACTGTGAGATCATGACTTGAGTCACAATCCGAATCTTAATGGTCTGAGCCACCCAGTCTCCCCAGAGGGAGGAAGGTGCATGTTAGGGTAGGTTATTGCTAATATCTTCTATTAGGCACAGATTCCAGATCCATTTCTTACCCCTGCACCATGTGTGGTTTTAAATACATAATCCTTTTGTATTTTAATTATATATTTTTTTCTCTTGCTTCTCTTCTGGGATGTGTGTGACTTATGAGTAGAAGATATATCTTCTTATTAGGATTTTTTTATGTCTGGCATGTAGTAAACACTCAGAGGTGAATAAGTGAATCATAGCGTGAACCAGTGTGTGTTCCTGAAACATTAATTCCATGATAGATTAATAGATGCTACACACAGACACACACACACACACACACACACACACACACACCCCTTCACGTGCACAAACAGTTCTATGGTTTTACGAATACACTGGATGAAAAAGAGTAAACGTATTTTTTTTGCAGGACTTCTCAGTACCTTTAATATATAATTAATGTTAATAATATATTTCTAGCAAGATGGTATAGAATGAAGCTGTTTCTAAACTCACTGGACCAAATAAATCTTTTTTTAAAGAATGCCTCCTAGGAATGTACTTTAAAGGATATGCTTAGTTGATTTTTAGAATTTTATTTATTTTTTGTGAAAATTTGAAACATTTTCTAACTTTTGATTCTGAACAATGCTAAATTTATGGTAAAGTGCAAGTACAATACAATAATACCTATATATTCCTGCCAGAATCACCAGTTTTTAATATTTTACCATATTTGTTCATTCTCTTCCTCCCTCACTGCCTCTTTTCAAATTCTTTGTGGGCATCTTTTCCTGACAAAAAAGAGGATCATCTCTGATGCCACTGGGGCACACTTCTCCATTTGCCTTTAAGAAAATAACTGGACATATTGTAGTGCAGAGGCCTGCACGTTTTGTGTGTCTTTGTGGATGAGTTCTTAGTTCTCACTGTAGCAGGACTTTAGAATCTCAACATGCAGAGGGACCAGAAAAGGCATCTACCCCAAACTCTGCTCACTATCCATCACTCCTGCATCCCATACACTTAATTTAAGCCTCTGGATGCCATTTATTATTTTTTCCAAGGTTGGTGCATCAATTCTAAGTGGTGTAAAGCTTGCTCATGAAGCCTTCTGAAGAGTCTACCCTCTTCTTGGGCATTGTCCAAACTGTCTCTTGGCTGCTTTCATTTATCAAAGTCCCGTGTGGGGGTAATAAGTCTAAAATGAGGAGCTTGGTAAGAGAATGGTATTTTAATAGAGGACTGAAGTGTTTGCCAACTCTTGATTACCTGTGATAACAAGGATCAGAACTTTGGCCCTTGTTATCCACAGATTTATTGAATCATGGAATCTTCATGCTAGAGAGAATCTCAGGGATCATCTGGTTCAACCCCATGTTTTTTAGCCAACGATGCAGTGAACAAGAGAGGGTAAAAAATTTGTCCAAAGTCTTGTAGCTGTCCTGGTTTCTGACTGGGGGCCACATTATTTCCCAAGCCACTGAGCTTATCTCAGAACAGTAACAGAAAATTTTTAAGACACACACACACACACACACACACACACACACACACACATACACATCTACACAAATGTACGTGTGGACACAGGTACACAGACCTGGATACAACCACATTCATAGATGGAGTTTCTGCTTCATCCAGATACTGTTCATGATTGGAGGCTGTATGACCTTCTGTTTGCAATCTAGAGATGTGAACCTGTTTGCATTCTAGAAAGGTGAACTCATCCACATACATGGAGCATATTTCCTCCAACTATTTACTCCTATTATAGCCATCATGGAGAATAGAATAGGGGTAACTATCATAAGACTGTTGGGACGACTGTGTGGTCAGTGAAATGACAGAATATAGAAATACAGCTTTCCTGAAAGCCTAGCTCACAGCAATCACTTTTTAGCCTTATTCACGTCAGCACTGAAATGCTTATGAAGGCTAGAAAGAGACCCCAAAGGAGACTTGAGTTTATTACTAAGTGCCAGCTATAGACTCTGCACATGCATCACCTTATTTAATCCTCCTAATGGCCATATTACTGATTTAAAAAAAAAGTATAGAGTGGCTATACTTACCCTAAATCTTACAGCCAGTAAATGGTGAAACTAAGAATCAAATGTGAGTCCAGACATTCTTCTTTTTGTTGTTACCATCTCCAAGTTGTTGTTAGAGCAGTAAAAACATAGTATCTGAGAAAACAGATTTCAAACACAAACACCCCAAACAGTTCATGGTACTCTAATAGTAGATTCCCCCCGCATAAGTTTTGGGAAATAAACTTATATTTTCCTGCTTGTTGCTGTGGTGAAAGGACTTACTTACTCTTCTCACCAAAGCTGTATAGACCAGTGCTGTCCAATAGAATTTTCTGTGCTGGTACTGGTAGGAATATTCTAGAATTCTGTCTAAAGTAGAGGCCATTAGCCTCCTGTTAAAATTGAGCAAGTATAATAATACACACGTCAGATTTCAAAGAGTTTGCACCATAAAGAAGGTGTGCAATAGCTTACTAACATTTATTTATATAAATTGATTGCATGTTGAAATGATATTTGGCTAAATTTAATACATTGTTAGAATTAGTGTTACCTATTTTCTTTTCTTTTTATTTTTTAAATGTGGCTACTAGAAAATTTAGAATTGCATGTTTCTTGCATTATTATTTCTATCAGGCACCATAGATCTAGATAATTTGTCTATGAAATGCCTATATGGGTACAATTATATATGTCCATGTGCATATGTATCTATCATCTTTCTGTTGAAGGTCATTTTATTTTTTTTTAATTAACTTATTTATTTTTGAGAGAGAGGGTAGTGGATGAGGGACAGAGAGAGAGGGAGAAAGAGAATCCCAAGCAGGCTCCATGCTGTCAGTACAGAGCCTGACATGGGGCTCGATCTCACAACCATGAGATCGTGACCTGAGCCGCAGTCAAGGGTCAGATGCTTAACCGACTGAGCCACCTCAAAGGTCATTTTATTTTTAATAAAAACAGCCTCAGTTAGTATATAATGATTTATAATTTGTTCATACCATTTAAGAGAGTAATTAGGACCTTCCCCCCATATAGGTATATATAAATCAATATTTTCTTTAATTACTGAATAACAGTGTTTAAACAGATTTATGAGTTTCTCGCTCATTTACACATAGCACATGGGTAGATATAAAGAGAAGGAAAGAGGGTGCAGTTCCAGAAAATACCACCCTTGAAGAGGTGGGCAGTTTGAGATGGCAGTCTCAAGCCTTCAGACTGGTTTGAGAATAAAGGGACAGAGTGACAGAACCCACCCAGGACAGAGGTACTGATGGAAACCAAGAGATGGAAGTTCCAAGAAGGGCCAGTGAAGACAGCTTCTGGAAACTAGCCTCTAGTTTTGGAAACTAAAGGGGTAAGTGCTCATCCAGGAAATGAAGAGGACAGCTGAATTAACCTAGGTTGAGGATTAAATGGGACGTGAGGCCACAGAGGCTATGAACGTTGACTGACTTGTCTTTCTAGAACTCTGTCCAATCTTTAGATAACCTCATGTTGTCATGGATCCTTCAGAAAATGAAATTCAAGCCAGAAAGTATGATTAGAGTAAAAAAGATAGAGCTGACTCCATAAATGTTTACGTTTGTTTAGGTATTTAAGAGTGTACTATCTGTAAAGCCAAAAGGCAAGTGCAAACTTGTGACATGTCTTCAACCTCCACGGAAACAGTTAAGTCTCCTGAATTAGAATTTAAACTTCAGGGTGACAGAGAGCATATGCTTTTGTCTCGAAATGTTTTCCTAACAACGAACAAAGAGCCTGGCATGCAGTAGGCATTCTACAAATACTAGCTGAATCAACGAATGGGCCTCAAATTCTCAATTTTAGAATCCCTGGCCTAGCCTTGTTGAAAAGTTCTGGGCAGTAATTATACAGAAAAGCAACACTCTGTCCCAGAAAAGTTACCTACATTTACTTAGTCAAAATGTCATCCTACAGTTGTGGGTGGGACATTGGGCACGTTATTTAAACGTGCTAATCTCGTGTGTCCTTCTCAGGAGAATTCCAGCCCAACCTACTTGCGAAGATCCATGAAAAGAATGTACACCAAAGAGCTTTGAAATGGAAATCATGGTTATACGCACTTGAAAATGAGTTTTGCTAATATAAGGCTCTCATTTTCCATGGTATTGCGTGTAGATGAGAAAAGTGGTTCTCGCAATTTATTGTCAATGAGAATCACTGAGGTGCTCATTGATTGCAAATTCCAAGGCTCTGTGCCCAGATATTCTAATTCATTAGACCAAGGGTAGGTTTTGGCCATCTGCATTTCTTCAGTCAGCTTAGCAAACATTTACTAAGGTACATACACCTGCACATACAGGCAGTGGACAGGATGCCAGGGATACATCAATGTATGTATGTATGTACAGGTATCATCTGCATCTTAGGGAGCTAAAGTTTCATGGAAGTTTTAGCACAAAGACTGACAAAGGGACATCTGAAATTATAAAGTTAGCTCCCCAGGGAATTGTCATGATCTGCTCCTTTCTCAAACGTTAATGTGCATCAGAATCATGTAGGTATTTTGCTCTAAATTCAGGTTCTTAGCTTCCACCCACTAAGGTTTTGATTTGATCTGTACGGTGGGGATTCCAGAATCTGGGTGGTTAACAAAATTCCCAGTGTTTCAAATGCTGTTACTCCAGTGACCACCCCTTGATAACCATTGGCGGAGAGGTATCTAAAAAGGTCAGCACACATCTTCTCCGTGCACCGTCTCACCCATTTCTCAGAGGCAACAGGTATGGCTGCCTCTTCTTTCCAATCTGTAGGGAGCTGCATGGACCCAAGCTAATCTTTCCGCTCTGTAGGGAGCTGCGTGGACCCAGGCTAATCAGGAGACAGTCTCTTCCCTAGGTTGTCCATCCCTTCAGCTCCACTTTCCTCAGTAGCCATGACATTTCTCTACGGTGTTAAATGCAGAAAGGGATGGTTGTTACCACTAGGTGTGAGGACAGTTAAGGATAAAAGCTGCATAATGTGAACCATATGCTGTTAGAGCTTAAGGGGCTTCAGAGGCCAGCTTTCCTGACTGTCTTGTATCTAGAATTCATCGTGTATCCTGTCGAGACTGATGGCCACTGACCAGAAAGCCTGTTTCCTTCCCCTTCCAAATAGAAAAGAAGAAAAAATCTGGTATTTCGTAAAAGTCATTGCCCATTGCCTGAGCAGCATGTCGTTAATGGGAAAATTATAATGGTTTTCTTTGCAAATCATAGAATCCTGCTTCCCCAGTTACTTCTGGGCATTAAACCTGAAGATAGGAGCCTGGCACACGGGGAATGTTTTCCATCTGAGTTTCTGATAGATTTTAATTTTGCAGCGGGAGTCTGGCGCTCACCGTTGCCCCCCAGTTTCCTTTGTCAGTTCAAGGTTTGCATCTTCAGTTCTCCTGTAGGGTCCATTGATGGACTGAACTGGACCATCGGCTCTCCTTTCTTTGTCTCCCTTGTCGGATAAAATCATTTGAGGCTGAGTGCTATTGATGGCTGAGAGATCATGGCTGGTGGCCCTGGAATTGTAGACCACATGGAACACACCTTCCTGGGAGCCACGGTTACTCTTCAAACAATCCTTCTGAGAAGCCGACTTAACAAAAGTAACACATTTGCACTATTTAAAAAAAAAAAAAAAGTAGCAAACAGGGCAAGCCTTCACTGATGCCCCCTTTGATAAGGAATGCATTTCCTCTTGTTTCTTGGGAATTCCTGAAGCCTTTTCTAATGTTTTATTTTTACTTTTGGGCAGGGGGTGGGGGGGTGGGGGAGGAAAGGGGAGGGAGAGAGAGAGAGAGAGAGAGAGAGAGAGAGACAGACAGACAGACACAGAATCCAAAGCAGACTCCAGGCTCTGAGCTGTCAGCACAGAGCCCAATGCGGGGCTCGAACTCACAAACCTAGAGATCATGACCTGCCTGGAAGTCGGAAGCTCAACCAACTGTGCCACCTAGGTGCCCCTCCTGGAATTTTTTTCTAAAAGTATTGCAGACCAAGGAGTCAAGTAGGGGGTGGGAGTGAGGAGTGGCAAGTCATGTTGCCTTGAAGAAATAGGATCTATGACTGGGCAACCTGGTAACGGGCTTTTCCTCCTCCTCGTTTTGTTCTACATAGGAAGGCACAAGGGGCACTGGAACATATGGAAAGACTTGAGTTTAATTGTTAAAATTCTGCTCAGCCAGGCCACTTCTTCACCGCGATTTGCACTATTTAGCATTTGTGTGCATTAGGTAATCTATTTAGTGTTTCTCGCTCCAATCCAATTTGCCTGTGTTTGGCAGCTGCCCAGTTCCGTGGGCACGGGGGGCGGGGAAACCATAAATCTGCCAGGGTGGAGCACAAGGCGGTATTGCTGTGTTTGATGGTATGCTTGCACGAACACCCCAAAATGCTTGTGAAGCAATACGTCCTCTTCCCCGAAAGTCTCTCAGGGACAGAATTAATGTATCTCATATTGTATTGATTGTAGCCAATAAGGGCCTAACCCATTTGATGTAAGGCAGAGAGATTATGTAGGGAACAGGGGGTAGAGGCAGCTTTAGAAGAAGTATGTGGTTTAATTACTGGCTGAATTTCGCCAATCCACCACCTCCCTGAGGAATTTAACAAATAGGCCTAAGTGCACTTTCGCTGTTCTTGACATCTGTTGAAATGATATCTGCCGGTGATGAGGGGAGCCTGGGAATTGGGCCTGGGGTATTGGCGGGATCAGGACACTCTTTCCCAGGCTGCGAAATTAGAGAGAGGAAAATAGCACATTAGCACTTTAAGGTTAAGCTGTTGAGAACAGAGTTTTCTCCGACAGAGCTCTGCCCTCCAGTTGAAGGGAGTCATGTCTGCCTCCTGTGCTGGGTTAGAGACATGTGTCTATATTCTAATGATCTCAAAAGCCCAGGTGCTGACCCAAACACAGAACTGAGCTTAAATGCTGGGTGGTGAATCAGCAAATGCTTTATGTGAAAACCACTCCCCGTTAACCTCCTTTTTAATAGCATGTTATGAATTGTGAGGAGATTCCATATCTTGTAGGTAAACAACGGATGACTGCTTTCTCTTCCTTCCTTTTTTAATAGAAAAAAGGAGAAGCCAAAACCCAACTAAAATTCAATGTCGACCCCAGCACAGGGAAGACTGATGTTGTGAATCTGCTAGTGCTTTGATTACATCAATAATTCAAAGAAAGTACCGTCCACTTAATCTCTTTTATGCCTCTCCTCCAGAAAGGATCCTGGTTTTTATTCTGAAAGTCCTAAAGCTATCATTTTCCACAGCCCTTTCTGTAATATGTATTTTGTTATGCTTGAAACATTCATGTATGTTAGTGGCCAAATTACAGGTAAGCCATTTGCTTTCAGAGACTGGTAAAAATCCACTTTAGATCGTAGGCATAGGGCGTAATGTTATCAAAACAAAATCTGAACTCATCATGGGTATCTCTTTATTAGTATATGCCCTTGATTGGGCATTCGATTCTTGGTCTATTTGTGTAGACTGGATTTTCTTAAAAAAAAAATACATACACACACACACACACACACACACACACGCATATGTATGTATGCGTGTGTGTGTGTGTGTGTGTGTATAGATACATAGATATATGTAGCTATGTCATGTATATGGTCTCAAATAATTATGGCTAACATTTTCCTTGGTTAAGTGGAGAATTAAAAATTAAAAACAACAATACTCTGTTATCTAGCACTGTGATTTAGGCTAATGTCTCAATTCACTTTTATGGGCCTTTCTTCTACAGTATAGGTTTTCACAACAGGGATGGGGTATAACATGATCAATTAATTAGAGGACATGGTTGCATCAGTCAGTTCTGTGTTGGTTACAAAGTGACTGTGATCTGAAAGTTGCTCGTGTTATGTGTGTGTTGGAGGATGTGGTTCTGTTTGTGTACCTGGGAGATTTTGGGACGGATTCTGTACTTTATTATTATGATGCGGGATAGGCTGCTGAGGATGTTCAAAAACTCCCAAGCTGATAATGTTGTTGGTGGACCAAGAAAAGGTCTTTGAAATAAGCACTCTACATGTTTGCACCATAGATTTGTTCAGTTTTATAATTCAACACACAACTCTGCTTCTCTCCATCCCCTTGTATGTGAACCACCAAATTTTTAGAACATGAATAAAGGAACAATAACCTCATTCCTGTGGGTCTGAAACTTTCTAGCCCCTATCTACTTTCACCCATTGAAACTGTATTTATAGCATAAAAATCTAAACTTCTACACTTACCTTGATAATTGGTCCCCATGTTGATGGCCCTGGGGCATGTGGAAGGACCATCAATGATCCAAGTATATTCAATTAGTTACAATGTCAGGGGCTTTTTATTGTATCCTAATTCTCTCAAAATTCGTCATGTGGAATACACAGCAGCTTCTGATGAACCACAGGTCTTGGATTTCCTGTGCATCCTAAATACAAGAAAGCTTGCTCCAACTTCCTGCTTTTAAATGAAAATAAGCACAGTGATAATCAATATTACTAGTTTAGAACAGCACTGGAATCATACTGGAATTTTTCCAGTTTTTTGTTGAACCAGCTTGTTTTATGTGTGTGTGTGTGTGTGTGTGTGTGTGTGTGTGTGTGTGTGTGTGTAAAAATGTATATGGAATTACCCATCTAGCTAGCTATCCATATGTTTTTGTTATTTAACAACTACTTATGTAGAACTTACTTTAGGCACTCTTTTAAGTGCTTTGCAAATATTTAATCACCTGACAACCCTATGATGTAGGCCCCATATCTCCATGTTACTCATGGGGCCACTGAGACATAAACAGTGACTTAATTTGTCCAGAGTCCTAGACTTATTAAGTGGTAGGGCTGGGATTGGGTCCCAGGTACCCCACATGCCAGCACTTAACAAAAACAATGGTTTGCAATTGTTGAGCACTCCCCACATGTCAGATACAGGGATTTAACTTTTTTCTCATTCAACCTATAACCTGTTGTTGCAGAATAGGACTCAGAAGCTGAGAGACTAACACATCTTTGATCATACAGCTGGAAGGTGATGGAACTGAGGTTTACATCCAGGCAATTAGATTAGAATGTTCTCAGTATATTATGATGAAAACTCCATGCATATACATACATGCATATATATTTTTTCTTATATACCTATATATATATATATGTATACATATATATATATATATGCACGTGTGTGTTTATAGTACATAAAATATAGATGTATGTGAAAAGTGAAAAGGCAAGACGCATCTTTTTTTTTAAGATTTTTAAAAAATGCTTATTTATTGGAGAGAGACCATGCACATGCACACATGAGCAGAGAGGGGCAGAGAGAGAGGGGGACGGAGGATCCAAAGCAGGCTCTGAGCTGTCAGCACAGAGCCCAATATGGGACTCAAACTCACAAAGTGTGAGATCATGATCTGAGCTGAAGCTGGACCCACTGAGCCACCCAGGTGCCCAGACGCATCTTCTTTTGTTGTGTTGACTGCGTTTTTCTTTCAACTTACACCTCTGTAAAGCAGTGTCTTTTCTGACTATTAGTTTAAACACAGAATTATCTGAGCATTCCTCCAAATAATTTGAAAGTGCTTGAAGAAATGGAAAGTCCTTTTGAGTACCAGAGCGATTTGACCCAACTTCTCTTTCTAATGAAAAAAAAAATATCTGTAGCCAATACATGAGTATTACAAGAGCATATTTATGACTATCAAGTGGCAACGACAAAACTGAAAGTTCTAAGTCAGACTGAAGTACATTGAACATCTAAGAGAGGAAAGATTGCTGCATCAGAGTTCATTTATATCCAAGAGCATTGCACCAGCAATAAACTTTAAGTTAATGCTAACAATTTTAATTTGTATCTTTTAATTGTTGAATTCTGAATTGCTTTCCAATTTCCCACAGAGTTTAATGTGTATGCAAATTACACAGCCAAGAAATCCCAGATACAAAAGATAGACTGCATTTTGCAAACATACCATAATTATTGCTTAATTTTTAAAGGGCCTTTCTCTTCGTCAGGGTATTGTTCAATTTCCCAAAACTGAACTGAAGACAACTTTTGGTTAATGATTGGTATAAATCTTGTGATAGAGCTTAATTGAATGTTAACTTTGTTGTTCTCACAACTGCAAACTACTCAGTTTCCTATTTCTCTGAGGTAGCGTGTCTTGATCTCTTAACACAAATAACTCATCTTTTAATACTAGCAGGAAAGAATTATCAGAACATCCCTTTCATTATCGAAGGTTGTGCACGCTCATACAAGCTGTTATAGAAACGTAAAAAACAGCTCTCAATCTATTATGATGTTTCTGATTAGTTCCAATTAGACTTATCAATGATAAGCCCTAGCAAAATAAAGGAAAAAGATTATCACTGAAGAAGATAGATGATGTTCTGTTGTTAACATTCAAGGTAGGAGGTGCATAGATTTAGGGGGGGAAATACCATATTTAGTGTAAAACGGCCACAGCTAAACCAATGGATTGGGTGATTTAGTAGTAATTTAACTATTAAGCATTTAGTTTTCAAACGTTCCTTGCTGACCTGCTAGGTTCCAAAAAGCATCCTTAGTATGGAGATCCAATGTTGAACATGAGCTTGATACTTGTAATAACTTCCGCCATTGTGATCATGAAACCAGCAAAATAAATGAGACACTAAGGATGGTGATAACTGATTGGAAGACGGGAAAAGTGATAAAAGAGAATGATCTGGGGTGGGGAGCAGTTGTGGTCAAAGAAGGCATCGTGGGAGAGATGACGTCTGAGCTCAGTGCAAACGGTTGACCAAGGAAGAGTAAGAAAGGTTAGAAGGGCAGGACAGTTGCAAAGGAACAAGCCGGGAGGACAGTTGATGGATGGATACAGGCTGTTTGCACAAACAACTTAACACATCAGACTTGGAAAGTAGGAGGGACATTATTGAGGGACTCCATTCTGAGATTACTCTTGAGTTTTCTTCAAAGTACCCACAAATACTGAATTTGTGTTTCCCACTCCAGAGTCATCAGTGGGCCAAAGTGATGTGGTGATACCCCAGAGAGATAAACTCACTGTCTTTTTTTTAATGGTGGTTTTAAATTCTTTTGTTTATAAAAGATTTAAAACATAGACAAAAGTGGGAAGAATAGGGTAGTAATAGCACACACATCCATCACCCAGCTTCCACAACTACAAACTCATGGCCAAGCTTGTTTCTGTTCTTTAAGCTTCCTCCCTCTCCCCCCATGGATATTTTGAAGCAGATCCCAAGCATTATATTATTATTATTATTATTATTAAATATTTCAACAAGTGTGTTCAAAAGATGAAGACTTTTTGAGGAAAATACCATATTATTATTGACATTATTCCATATTAAAATTAGCAGTAATTCCTTAATATAACCAAATATTTATATATCACATATCATTTAAAAATATCTCTATGTAAATTAAAAAGATGAAGACATTTTTAAAAGTAATTTTCATTGGTCTTTGAAAGTTATGAATATACAATATCTATTCTTAAAAATTAGAAAATGTGAATTAAAATTTAAATGATTTGCAGATAGCAAGAATTAGCTTTAGGGTGCCCTGGGTCTTTTTCCCATGCAGAAAATAATTTTTCTTCCTTTTTTTCTTTTCTTTGTTTTTTTGTTGTTAACATCATGGGCTCTGAAGTTAGGCAGATGTTGACTCAAATTGTGGCTTCAAACTTACTAACCATGTGGAAAATGTTGTTATTCAATTCCTATGAAAAAGATGAGGACTTTTAAGAAAAAAATATCATTGGGGCGCCTGGGTGGCGCAGTCGGTTAAGCGTCCGACTTCAGCCAGGTCACGATCTCGCGGTCCGTGAGTTCGAGCCCCGCGTCAGGCTCTGGGCTGATGGCTCGGAGCCTGGAGCCTGTTTCCGATTCTGTGTCTCCCTCTCTCTGCCCCTCCCCCGTTCATGCTCTGTCTCTCTCTGTCCCAAAAATAAATAAAAAACGTTGAAAAAAAATTTAAAAAAAAAAAAAGAAAAAAATATCATTAACATTATTAGGTCTTAAAAATTAATGTCAATTCCTTAGTAGAGATAAATATTCTATTGTGACAATCAGCTGAACTTGAACACCGATAGAGTATTTGACTCTATTAAGGAATTAATGTTTTATAAATAAATAAATCTATAATTTTTTAAACAAAAGTATACCATAAATGTTATTGTGTAACTTCCACCAGCAGTATAACATGTATGGATGGCAGTCTTGTGGGGGACTTTTAGCAGCCACTGACAACTCTTGTCATTACTTTTTCTTCATTTATTAATTGGAATACCTCTAGAGAGAAAAATCTCCTTTCACTCTTCTTTTATTGTTTGTTTTTGCTTACCCTGATGTATAGGTCATATAAGAAATACAGGATACATGCATCTTTATATTTTCCGACTTTCCAAATGACTGAGTTAGT
Source organism: Neofelis nebulosa (assembly GCF_028018385.1). Lineage (NCBI taxonomy): Eukaryota > Metazoa > Chordata > Mammalia > Carnivora > Felidae > Neofelis > Neofelis nebulosa. The sequence goes on along the minus strand of NC_080799.1, from coordinate 39,496,863 downwards.
TTGCATGAATCTTCCAGAAGTGACCAGTGACTTTTCTTAAGTTCCACTCTGAAGCCCTGTTGCTGGCCACTGGGATCTTCTTGTCTGACCAGAGAGCTTCATTGCTTTTCAAGGCATTTCCAAATCAACTTGTATATTTCCTGTCTCCTGCTTGACTGTTGAAGTCTGTGGAGAAATCATCTTTTCTTCATGGAGTTGTTAGGCTGGGTAGAAGTGAGTCTAGGGTTATGGTGGCCATGCTGCCCTTAATTTATAGAGACACAATCTAAGAAATTGAGAAAGGAAAAATATTGATGGCATCCCTTGAGGCTCTGGATACAGCTGTGCCTGAAGTCATTTCTACGTATGTGGAACCATGGAACCACATGAGCCAATGCATTTCTTTTTATTCCTAAACTAGTGTGTGTGTGTGTGTGTGTGTGTGTGTGTGTGTGTGTTTATGCATGAATGTGTCTTATCTATTGTGAAGGTTTTCTATTTATTTAACAAAAAAGACATTTGTAAAGATGTTTTAAATATTTTAAAATAGCACTAGGTGGCTTAAAATACATTTCTGCATAGGAAGGTGTTTTCCTTGATGCTATGCAATAAAGGAAAATAAGCCAGATAGGACTTCCTCTCAACACCTTAGTGCAGTCAATATGTTAAGCCATCACTTGAGGTCACAGAAACATGAGACAGAAACTTAGTGAGTCAGAAAGCATGAGAGCCCTGGGAAGGGAAAGGAGGCCAATATCTGAAGGACCTTGAATGCAAAGTAGACGGATTCTGATTTTATTCTATAAGCTACAAGTAAACTTGGAGGCTATTTTGTTTTCCTGTTGTGTTTTGTTTCTCAAAGAAAGTAATATAATCAGCCGGTGCTTTGCAAAGATTAATCCTGCAGGAGCATTGCATAAATTGGGTTTAAAGACAAATGGAGGATGCTACTCAAACCATTTAGGGAAAAGGTTCTGAACCCTTTTTGAATCTTACTCCTCAGGGATGTGTATTTACACATACACTCTTTGTTTCTCTTGCATAAAATATTAGGGATTAAAGGACCTGTAAAGTAAAACTAGGTATTTTTATGAACTTTTTGCTTAGATATCAACCCAAAAGTTGATAGATGTGTCATCAATGGAAGACCTTTTGATAATCTATGATTAAATATAAAGAATATAATTAAGTTAGTGTATACTAGAAAAAAATGTTCTCACATCAAACCTCCTAAGTTTATGGCTAGAGCTGCTTAGGATGAGACTAAGTAAGGGGCAACCCTGACCAGATTCTACTTGGAAACTGTGAAGATTAACTAATGGTTTTCAGAAGATTGATCATTTGGTGAATTACTTTTAGTGGGTCAGTGAAATGGTCATTGGAAGAATAGATTATCAATACAGATGTCTGCTTCCCTTTAAAAATATACACCATTTCCCCAGTGTAGAAGCCACTTTTCTTATATTCAGTAGAGCATCTTTTTAAATCTTATGTGTGTGTGTGTAATTTAAAATTAGAAAAAATATATACACATGCAAATTAAAGTGGCTCAATTCAGATAGCTAAGGCTATGTTTATGTCTCCTAAACATGTAAATATCAGGGCTTATGGCTAAAACACCCACACTATCTGATCATATCACACAACTGGTAGAATTGATTGCCCTGATATAGTCACCTTAGTTTGGGTATAACCTAACTTCATAGGGTCAGCAATTTGATGTGTCAGTACTCCAAGAGAGTTACCATCTCTTTGTGATGAATCCATTCTAATTTGGAAAGAGTTTTCCTGGGAAGCTCCAACACCTTTATTCCACTGCGCAAGCATTTTCCCTACATAGGCAAACTACACCTGAAGCCACATCGTAATGAGAAAAATATATGATGAGCTGGCATACGAGAAAGGAGAAATAGCTATAAGACACAAAACCTTGGTTGGACCAAATTAGGATAACCCAGTCCTTGGGTGTCTTCAAGTACATAGGCCAGCTGTTGGAACCTCTTGGAACAGGACAGGTTGAATCCTTGAGCAAAGATGTGTCTTCTCCTTCGTCATGTGTAGGAAATAAGTTAGTAAGAGGTGGGTGCTAATAGTCTTTCCCTAAATTTTTGAGAGAATTTAATGATTCCTTGTGTATGTTCTAGTCTCCCTCTTCCTTTTAAATGAGAGAGTTTCCTTGCTTGCTAATGACTACCTTGACCTATATAATAGAGGGATGGAGAGAGAAGGAAGGGAAAAAGAAAAGTTGCAAAGTTCTTGATGAATTATATAAGGGATGCCATTTGGTAATTGACAACATGGGCCGTTGATTTTCTATGAGCTATTCTGTAACAATAGTAATTTTAAAAGCTGTTGGTTTTGTTGAGTGTTTACTATATTCTAGGTGCTGTGATAAGTGCTTTGTATTTGTTGTCTTGAGAAATAGAAGACCAGCCCCTGATGGGTCCTATCAGCTAAGCCTTGGTGTCGGTAGGAGGCAGCCTGACCCTCACAGGCAGCCCTTAATTTTCCTTTAAATAGAAACAACCTCATGAAACATGAACATCAGACAAGTCTGCCCCATGATCTTGATGGGTCAAGAGAAAACAGTACCATTCCTAACCCAGTCAAAAATGTAAACCTTTCCTAAACGACAAAAATGACCAGTCTGGCTAACATGAGTGACTACTTCTTCTGTACCAACTACAGCTCTAGCTTCACTCTATTCTTCCTTCCAGATACAATTTATTAAAATTCCCAGTAAGGAAATTGCTCTGCTCGCTGATGGTATCCAATCCAGAGGAAAGCCCTGATTCCTTGAACCTTCCTCCAAGAGTACCTAATGCAAACCCAAATCCTAGATGAAGTCATCCCTGACTCCATCTTATTATGACACCCCATGGTTCTTCATGGTGTATATTTCCCCTCATTACAACAGGTAATAAACCCAACTGTTCAAGTACAGGTGTTGTTCGGTAATCTTTGGCTGGAAATCACAGGCAGTCTCTCTCCATCTCTCCCTCTCCCCATCTCCCTATATCCCTTTCCCCCTCTCCCTTTCCCCCTCTCCCTCTCCCCTCTCCCTCTCCTCCTCTTCCCCTCTCTCTCTCCCTCTCCTTCTCCCACTCCCTCTCCCTTCCATCCATGTGATCTCCCCCTCTCTTTCCCTCTCTCTCTTCCTCTCTCCCTCTCTCCCTCTCCCTCTCCCCCTCTCCCTCTCCCTCTCCCTCTCCCTCTCCCTCTCCCTCTCCCTCTCCCTCTCCCTCTCTCCCTCTCCCTCTCCCTCTCCCTCTCCCTCTCCCTCTCCCTCTCCCTCTCCCTCTCCCTCTCCTTCTCTCTCTCTCTTATATAGCTGAAGTCTACAAAGAAGGCGATACTTAATCTGGTTAAGTCACTTGCCCAAGTACACATGATTAGTAAGTGGTAGAATGACACTTTGAACCCAGCCATTCTGTCTGCAGAGACTCTGTCCATCATTTCAAACTGCCTCCTCATATGGAGCTTTCCGTAGGGTATGTTTTCTTTGCTGTCATAGCAAACTACCATAAAGTTATCAGCTTGAAATAACAAACTTATTATCTCACAGTTCTATAGTTCAGAAGTCTAGTTGGCTCAACTGTTTTTTATGCTGGGTGGTTCCCAAGGGCAATGTGAAGGTGTTGACTATTAGATGGATTCTTATCAGGAGCTCTGGGAAGAATCCACTTCCAAGCTTATTCAGGAGATTGAGACAACATAGATTTTTGCAGCTACAAGACTAAGGTCACCATTTCCTTGCAGACTATCAGCCGGGGACTGCCTTTAGGTCCTAGAGCCCTCTTCCATCCTTGTACATGGGACCCTCCACCTCAGAGCCATCAATGGTATTAGCCATTTTCGCAATTGGAAACTCACTGACTTTCTTTTCTGCCAGATTTCTCTCACTCCAGCTGGTGAAAGTCCTCTCCTTTTAAGGGTTCATGTGATTAGATTGCACCCTCCTCCAAATCCAGAATACTGTCTCCATTTTTGGGTCTACAACCTCAGTTATATCTACAAAGTCAAATTTGTCATGTATTGCCATATTTGTAGGTTATGGGGATTAGAACATGGGTGTCTTTGAGGGTCCCATTATTCTGCCTACCACACATAGCTGTCACACTCCCATGCTCCAACCACCTTCTGATGGATTTAGCATTCTTTCAATATAGTAGCATGTTTCTCTTCTCTCTTGTTTGGAGGCTCTACTCTTGAATGTGACTTTGCATAATTTCTGCTCTCACTATCTTGGCAACATAAGGTAAACTCCTGAGAAGATCATCTCATTTCCCTACATACAGGTACTTTGGAGTTATGAGGTAGAAGTGGGTTGCCGCCACCATGGCCTGCCTGTTCTTACAATAGCTCTTGTTCATTTCTGAAGCCTGCCAAGAGACACTTGAGAATTAGGAAGCTTAAACATGGGAGGGAGGGACATCTCTATGTGATCTCAAGATGGCTAGCCAGGGCTCCTGATACAATAGGCACCCAGAGAAACATGTGAGATGACAGCAAATATCAAAAATGGTAGCAAATGAACTAATTATAACCCTGGGATTCTGTGTCTCTCACTCAAATTAGCAGTAGCTACATTCAGCTAATAGCAAACCTGTCATCTAATTCTCATCCACACCTGCAGCTGTCATACTTCCTTGTCTTATGTGGAAGTTATTTTTGAAACAGTCCATCCACTACAACATGGGAGGAGCTATTACATTTGTTTTCACACTCTATTTTTTTTTATCTTCTTTGCCTTGGGGATGATAGTTTTGATCATTTAGCTTTTGTGGGTCTTGAATGGACTTCCCAAAATTTTAGAAAATAAAATTCAGTTAACAAAGTAATAATTCAAGAAATGGACAGCTGTACAAATGAAGCATCTTTCTCTCCTCCTTCCTTCTTCCTTTCTTCCTTCTCTTCCTCTATCTCCTTTTCTCTCTCCCTTTCCTTCCTTCCTTGCTTGCTTCCTTGCTTCCTTCCTTCCTTCCGTCCTTTCCTCTCTCCCTTCCTCCCTCCCTCCCTCCCTTACTTCCTCTATCTCCCTCTCTCTCCCTTTCATTTCCTTCCTTCCTTCCTTCCTTCCTTCCTTCCTTCCTTCCTTCCTTCCTTCCCTTACTTCCTCTCTCTCTCTCCCTCTCTCTCCCTTTCATTTCCTTCCTTCCTTCCTTCCTTCCTTCCTTCCTTCCTTCCTTCCTTCCTTCCTTCCCTCCCTCCCTCCCTCCCTCCCTTACTTCCTCTATCTCCCTCTCTCCCTTTCATTTCCTTCCTTCCTTCCTTCCTTACCTCCCTTACTTCCTCTATCTCCCTCTCTCTCCCTTTCATTTCCTTCCTTCCTTCCTTCCTTCCTTCCTTCCTTCCTTCCTTCCTTCCATCTTTCCTCCCTCCCTCCCTCCCTCCCATCCATCCATCCATCCATCCACACATATGTAATTTGAAAACAGTGTGTCTGGCAACCTGGTGGGATCAGGGGCATCTTAAAATGAGAAAATCTCTTGCCACTGTGACAAATCCACTGGCTTCGCGAGAAACCCTGCAGATCACTAACACACAGCCATAAGAATATATTGACTGCAGCCCAAGCTCCTGAGAAGATTGATCAATCCAGCAGACTTGCATTAATTGTGAAATGGAAAGGACGATGCGATCAATGATAGGGGTGGTAGTGCTGCAGTAGGCGATGCCACATCTAGCTAATCCAATAATGGAGAAGCTGATGTATAGCATATTGGAATTCTACCGTCCGGGCACTTGTCACCATAAAAAATATCCCGCAATTATGGGGAAAAATTGAGCAGGCAGCAGCTGAGCCAACCTAATCAGCCTGATGCCACAGTAGTTCTCCTGATTAAACACTAAATTAAGTGGCACTCAGCTCTGTAACCTGCCTGCGTTATGAAAAATAATCCTAGAGCTAATGTGAAAAGTTTGTATTTTAATCAAAGCAAACTATGAATATTAAAATATTCCTGGGCTATTTTGGTGTCGTTTAGCTGTGAACATGTTTAACAATTTATAAATGGATCTTTTGCCATTGGCTACAAGGAATAAGGGCCCAGTGCTATATTGGGAGGTAAGGCTTCCTGTGCTAAAAATCAATTAGACTTGATACAAGCTCAGAGAACTCTTAAGGAAAAAAAGAAAAAAAAAAAAAAGAATGCATTCAAGAGGCCCTGGGAGAATTCAAATTTAGTTAACTTCTATAACGGTTTGCCTAAGGGCATCAACTCTATTCTTTGCTGAAAAGCACGTGATCATTCCAGGAGGGTTGAAGCTTAATAAGCTAAGGATACTACAAGGACCCCTTTATACACATGCGTCATTATTGAGTCCCACAGCACAAATCCACTGACAATGTAGGACTAAATGGCAAATTCTCCAGGACCAGGAGAAAACTGCTTTTCGTGGGCATTTGGAAGATGCACAAGAAAGAACTTGCATTATTACCATCAAGCCTACATGCTGGGTAGACTAGATCTTTACCTGAGAACACACACTGAGGATACTCCTTGTGCTATGCTTTTGCTGAAGAGAACCCTCAGAGAGAATTGACAGGGTACATTAACATCCCTATAGCCTGGTGGCTGGAAGCCTGGTGGTCTATGAGGGTAATGTAGATTGTACCAGGATGGAGACACCTGTTTGTTTGGAATCTCCTTTCTTGATCAGAAGACACTGTGCTAAGAGTCCCCCCATCACAGTGAGTCAGAGTAGGGCAGCAGGCAAGATGAGAAATCAACTTCCTTACCTATTCTTTCCTATTATATTTTGTTGTGTGTGTGTTTGTTTTTTATTTCAAGTAAATCTGTGGGCTTTTTAATTCTTTAACATTTATTTATTTTTTGAGAGACAGAGAGAGACAGAACATGAGTAGGGAAGGGGCAGAGAGCAAGGGAGTCACAGATTCTGAAGCAGGCTCCAGGCTCTGAGCTGTCAGCACAGATCCCAACATGGGCTCCAACTTGTGAACCATGAGACTATGACCTGAGCTGACATTGGATGCTTGCTTAACTGACTGGGCCACCCAGGTGCCCCAGTTTGTGGGCTTTTAATTTAAAACATTTTTTTTTCTGCATGGGAAAGAGTTGCTGGATGAAGGAAGAATTTCAGGCTGTGTTTGTATAGTTGAAAAGTCAAAATCTGTGCAATAATTTGGATTTACTTTATTTTATTAAGTAACAGTCATCCATGTAGCCCTCATTCCATGCCAGGCCTGTTCTAAGGGCTGCTGCAATATTAACACGTTTAATTCTTCTAATGATTGTATAAATGTGTGAGATGCTATGATTATTTCTATTTTGCAGAGCAAGAAGTGGGAGCCCAAAGTACTTAAATAACTTGCCAAGGTCTCATAGGTTTTAAGTGGCAGATTGGGGTTGAATCCAGGCAGGCTCTTTCCTGCTGTGTCTTTTTGTTTTGTTTTGTTTTAATTTTTTTAAACGTTTATTTATTTTTGAAGGAGAGAGAGACAGAGCATGAACAGGAGAAGGTCAAAGAGAGAGGGAGACTCAGAATCTGAAGCAGTCTCCAGGCTCTGAGCTGTCAGCACAGAGCCCAACACGGGGCTCAAACTCATGAGCCATGAGATCGTGACTTGAGCCGAAGTCAGACGCTCAACCAACTGAGCCACTTAAGAGTCCCTTCTGTGTCCTCTTGTAATAGGTTAGTTCTTCTAAGATGTTGGATCGGTGATGCCAGTCATTGGAGATGGGAAGGGGTGAGGTGCTATCAGCTGGTGTTCGCTAAGCTACAGTGTATGTTCTTTCACCATGTCCCATTCTCCAGATATGCCTTTCATTGATCCTCTGATGTTGCCTTTTTCTAAGCAGAGCTTGAAGTGATGATCTCATCTGTCTGGTCTGAGTCAGACATTCCAGGTTAGACCAGACCATTCAGACGTCCACAAGAAAAGAGATGGGTTCTGAGCCAGACTGATGGTGTCACCATTGAGAAGTAGCTCTAGCATTCAGCCAGTTGAAAATCTAGAATAGTCTTAGGATGATACCATGATTACTATCAGTTATTGACCATCATTGGGTTCTGAGAGCTCTAGGAACTTTTGTTCCACTTTCTTACTTAACGCTTCTATAACCCTGTAAGCCTAAATACATACATACATACCTACATAAATGCATGCCCCAATTTTATTTATTTTTTATATGCAATTTTATTTTATTTTATTTTATTTTCAATTTATGAAGTTTATTGTCAAATTGGTTTCCATACAACACCCAGTGCTCATCCCAAAAGGTGCCCTCCTCAATACCTATCACCCACCCTCCCCTCCCTCCCACCCCCCATCAACCCTCAGTTTGTTCTCAGTTTTTAAGAGTCTCTTATGCTTTTGCTCTCTCCCACTCTAACCTCCCTTTTTTTTTTCCTTCCTCTCCTCCATGGGTTTCTGTTAAGTTTCTCAGGATCCACATAAGAGTGAAAACATATGGTATCTGTCTTTCTCTGTATGGCTTATTTCACTTAGTATCACACTCTCCATTTGCATCCATGTTGCTACAAAGGGCCATATTTCATTCTTTCTCATTGCCACGTAGTACTCCATTGTGTATATAAACCACAATTTCTTTATCCATTCATCAGTTGATGGACATTTAGGCTCTTTCCATAATTTGGCTATTGTTGAGAGTGCTGCTATAAACATTGGTGCATGCCCCAATTTTAAGGATAAAGGATCTGAGGCTGAGAGACTGAGTGCCTAGTAGATTAGGTCACAGAATTGTTACTGGCAGACCTGCGACTGACGCTTAGGCCTGTTCAGTCCATTGTGTTTCATCTACAAAACACAACTCATTTCCATCCAGCAGGTGATGTCTACGGCCATGTGCACATATCAGAGGGACAGTATCCTTCAGTCCCTCATGGCATGGAAAGTTACTTCTTCCTCATTTCCCGAGCTCCATTGACAAGAGCTGCCTAGAGAGATAATAAGTAGGATAATGACTTTGGACATCATGTCTCTGCCTCCTTCCAGTCTCTCTCACAGTGTGATCCTTAAATACTGGAGCAGTGCATGGGGCTTGTGCTCTGGAAGAAAACTAGATCCAGCAGACCATTCTTCATCGTGAACAATTAATTTCAAGCTGGTTCATCAAATAATAAAATCTAGAATGGCTTGCTTTATAATTGTTGGGAAGCTATGCCCACTGTGTCATAGTAGATATTCTGCATTTTCTTTCGTGTTTTTACTAATCCTTGTATAGACTGACAAGCTGCAGTAGCCAGCCCTTTAAGTTTACAGGGAAGAGTACAGATCTTTCCTGATCCCTGGCTCCCCCGTTAGATTACGTGATTTTTTTTTTTTAAGGCAGAAACTCAAAATACCTAACAAGGAGCAAAACCTTCTTGAAACAGTGGCATTTCCTTTCAAAGAACAGAGGCAGTGATATGCATCCGTCCACAAGGAGGTGAGACTGATGCTTTGCATGTCTGCAACCTGTGCAGCCTGGGGTACTTCCCTCTTCAGACCCTGTCCACCTAGTGTTGTGATTCCAAGACAGCATGCTGTTGCCTACCATCTTCTCTCCACCTCCAGTTTAAGGGCTGTTGTATTTAGGAGTCACAGAAACCAAATTCAAACTAGCTCAAGCATCAGAGGAAATTTGGCATGAATTAAATTCAGGGATTTGGCTCTTCTTCAAGGAAGTTCAGATGTCACCAGAACACCCTTGCCCCTTGTTCCTGTGTCCTTTTCTAATTCATTTGCTTTCATCTTTCTTTTTGTCCAGTAGTATTCCCAGTCCATAAGGCAACAATGGGCTGCCAGTATCTCCCAAATCACAAAAATTACAATCCACCATGCAAGAGAATGCAAGTGAAAGATTTATCATTCTATTTTTTTCCTCAATCAAATGCCAAATTATCAGCAAAAGCTTCCAATTAGTTCAGCTTGACTCAATTGTCCAGGTAGATCTGGCTGAGTGTCCCCTGTAGAAACAGGGCTGTTTTCATTGCCAGCATGTGGCTAAAAGTAAAGGGACAATTCCTTGAAAAGATGTTCACAACATCCACTACAAGACGTCTCATATAGGTGTAGACTTATTTACCCAAAGAGAATAAGTTATTTAAAAGTGGCCAGTGGCCAAGGTCTTGTTTCGCCATACTGAAAAGGTAGGAGAAAAGTTGGCTTTTTCCTAGCTTTGGTTCCAGAAAAAATTCCATCCATACTCAATACCTTCTGGGTTGCTCTTGTGTTCTTGGGGCTCCATGACATGATGGGGTCTGAATGGGACATGGAGAGTGTATAACTTCCTAGGGAATTAGTGCTGTTACTTAAATATCAAATATACTTTACAGTTCATTTCTGTGTCAATATGATTCATTCTATGGATGAACAGAAAGTAGAATTGACCTGTGTGAATGCATAGGGTATAGGAAAGGGTATGGACTTTGGAACTTCAGCTCTGACACTCATTGGCTCAGTTCTTTTATCTAAAAATCCATATATGAGGGGCACCTGGATGGCTCAGTTGGTTAAGTGTCTGGCTTCGGCTCAGGTCATCATGTCATGGTTCATGGGTTTGAGCCCTACGTAAGGCTCTGTGCTGAAAGCTCAGAACCTGGAGTCTGCTTCAGATTCTGTCTCCCTCTCTCTCTCTGCCCCTCCCCCACTTGCACTCTGTCTCTCTCTGTCTCTCAAAAATAAAATAAAATAAAAATCTGTATACAAATAGTTCTACTCATACAGTGTTGTTGAGAGAATTAAATGAAGTAAGTTATGTTAAGAGCTTAACCCAGTGTTTTGCTCTTAGGATATGTGCAATAAACAAAAGCCAGCCTCTCAATTAGAGGTAATCTTGCCCCACCTGGAGAACACGTGGCAATGTCTGGAGACATTTTTGGTTCCCACAACTGGGAGGGGTTGCTATTGGCATCCAGTGGTAGAGTCCATTGATGTTGTTAAACATCCTGGAAATACCCAGGGCAGCTCTCAAGAACAAAGAATTGTCTCCCTTAAAATGTCAATAGTGCCAAGCTTGAGAAGCCTTGATGCAATCTATTATCGCAACATCACTATTGATGTTACATTTCTTGGAATCAGAGAGGTGGGAGGATGATCTTAACAAAATCCTATATTTTCTGTCTCTGACATTCAGGGTCTCTTTAAAGGAAGGAAGGGGAGGTTTCAGGAGACTGCACAGGCAATTAGGTATCAGTTTTCACTCAGTAGAGTAAAAAAAAAAAAAAAAAACCAAAACTCCAAATACATAATGTAATTGAAGTGGCAAATTTGTTAGGAGACTACATTAAATGAACTGTCCAAAGTTCTGAAACTTTGGCCAACAAACTAAATCTGTTTAAAATGATGTGTAGACTGAAGTCTAAGTTGAACAATGATCTTTGCAAAAATGCGTCAAGAGCTTTGGGAAATAGATTCTGGCTTATATTCTTAGGCTTTCAAGGTGATGGAGATTGTATCTAGGTGAGGAAGAGTGGATAACAGATTAAAGAGTAATTTCTTTACCAGGCTGTAAGGTTCATGAAAACAGGAGTTCCAATTGTAAAAAATCAAATTCAAAAACAAAAATAGGAATTGTATTTATCTTTTTTTTGAGCCCCAGTTTTTTTTGGGAGTAGACCTTTAAAAATTTTTATTTTATTGTGGTAAAACATTTAACATGAGATCTACACTATTAACAAATTATTAAATGTACAGTGCCTTATTATTGACTATTGGTACCATGTTATATAGCAGATCATGAGAGCTTATTCATTTTGCTTAACTGAAGCTTTATTCCTATTGATTAATAATGCCCTATTTCCTCCCCTCTCTCAGTCCCTGGCAACCACCATTCTACTCTCTGTGATCCTATGAATTTGACTATTTTAGATACCTCATACAGGTGGAATCGTGCACTATTTGCCCTTTTGTGACTGGTTTATTTCACTTAGCATAATGTCCTCAAAGTTCATCCATGCTGTCCCATATTGCAGCATTTCCTCCTTTCTTGAGGCTGAATTGTGCCTTATTGTATGTGTATATCACAGTTTGCTTTATCCTTTTTTGGTATCTCCATTGGACAGTACAAACTTGGGGTCTTGGATAGAGTACATAGTGAATGTTCTCTTTCTCCTCTCCCCTTATCTTCTGGCAGTGGTCTCGATTTGTCACGGTAATAATAAGGGTTGGTTGCATCATGCCACAGTTAGGTATCTGCATGCATCTTCTAATACAATCTTCACAATAGATGACATTGTGAAGACATTATATCATTGTAGAAGAGGAAACTGGGAGTATGAGTGACTATAAGGAGCTCCTCCTTAACCTCTTGAGATTGTTCTAGACTATGGAGTGGATCTAGAGCTTGGCTTCCCAGCCCTGACTAGGCATCAGAATCACCTTATAGAGCTGGTACAGAGACCTGAGCCCTATTCCAGGCCTGTGAGATCAGAATATTCTGGCATGCAGATTCTGTATGGAGTAAGAGGTTTGGGTAAATAACTTTGAGACTGGGAAAAGGAAGATTCTTTCTTCCCTTCCCATATCAAACAATCTTATTTTTCAGGGCTGCTTTGGATAGAGGCTGCTTACAGTATTTTGAGTTTCTGGATAGCTTAAGCGCCACATAGATACCCATTTTTGATCCATCTACTTTTGTCAAAAAGATTATTTTAACTAAACAAGGAAGTGTGATTGTATTTGAAATTTTGTTTGATCTCCATCTCATACTCCATTCCATTCCATTCTATTCCCAGTAGTTCATTTTAATGCCATTTTCTTGTTTAGGGAGGAAAGCTTGTATCATTCCATAGTGAGGAATTATGAACATTAAATGCTGACAAGGAAGCAGTGTGTTTCAGAGAAACAAAAATCTATATGAAAGGGAAGGACTCAATTAGTCCATCATTCTAGTTGTTGTGGTGTGATGGACAACACTAGTGCTTACCCCCATGTGCTTACAAGGTTTCCTTCTTGGTGACAAGGAAGACGATACTTCCCAGTCTCCCACTGCAATTGAGCACAACTGTGAAGCTGGGTCTGACCAGTGGGTTGTGTCATTTCTGACACAGAGCATGGGGAGTGGGTGTAAGGTCTCCAAGCACTCTCTTCTGCCCCAGTGAATCTCAAGTCCTGTGTTGAGTTGCTCATGTCTCCATCTGCCTGGGTCCTTGAGTAACCACGTGTAAGAGAACCTGCCTCATGCCTGGATCTCTGTCAGACATGTAGCAAATGTGAGAAATGTCCTTCTGCTGTATTAAGTCACTGAGGATTGGGAGTTCATATAGTACCATCCTATAAACTAGCTGATACACTTGAGTTTTAGAAAATGGCCTTAAGATATATATTTTTATTTTATTTCAAAAAAATTTTTAATGTTTATTTATTTCTGAGAGAGAGTCAGAGTGCAAGTGGGGGAGGGGCAGAGAGTGGGAGACACAGAATCCAAAGCAGGCTCCAGGCTCCGAGCTCTAAACTATCCAGAGCCTGATGCAGAGCTTGAACTCGTGAACCGCGAGATGATGACCTGAGCCTAAGTCAGATGTTTAACCTACTGAGCTGCCCAGGTACCCCAGATCTTTATTTTTAAATGCTGGCCTTGAATTCTGCTGACTGGATTGAAGTCTGAGCTTATCACCAGTTTTTGGACTTAGCCTAAGTCACCTAACTGCACTGATAATACTTACAGCTGAAACTCATTAAGCACATCTTTGTGTCCAGTGCTGCACATGGGGTTTTCTGGGCATCATCTCACCTCACCTTCCAGATACTCTCACTTGGGTAGACCACCACCACTTGCTGAATGCAGAAACAGGCATGACACAGGAGGCACAACTAGAAAGTGGAGATGCTGGACCAGAACCAGGTCTGACTGATGCCGATGACTGCATTTTGCTTGCTGCTAAGTTGGAGTTGATTAAAATATCTACCTTGCTGGGCAGTTTTAGGATTCTATGAGCAGCCTACATGACGGAAGGTCTGGATGCCTAGTAGGTAAGGTTATTCATTATTTGGGTTCTGCCAGCACTTGTTAGAAACTTCAGAGTGTTTCCTCTTGGGTTGTCACCAGAGCCTCATTCACCAACCTTGAGAAACCTGAGTTGTTTTCTTTTTTTTTTTTTCCAAGTGGTAAATGTTTCATCATTACTTTTGTCTCCTGTTCGAGTTGACCCTCTCTCTATCATGACATCTGGCTTCATCCTTCAGACTCTCTCTCTTTCTCTCTTTTTTATGGTTTCATGTTGCTGTGAGCAGAACTCATTTTTCAAAAGACAGATGGTGGCAACCCTGTTCTCTCTAAATAAAAAAGCAAAACAGCTGTTAAGGTGCAAACAGAGTTGCGGCCAGCAAATTGTATCTGCTTCAAGTGTTGGCGAAGTTTCCCTATAGGGAAGAGGAGCTATCTAAACAAAATATGCAGTCTCGGCTGCACTATGCCAAGGCCCAAGTATAGAATGATGGCAAATAATGGAAATTTATAGCATGCTATAGATCTGGCACCTTTCTATCTTGGCGGGTGCATATTTAAATGCAGTGCTAACGGAGCTGAGATTTATTGCTCTCTGATAACGATAAAATGCCATCAGACAATGAGATAAATCTTGGCCCCAAATCTTAGAATGCAGCGCACACACTCACACGCACACACATGCTTGTAAAATACAGCCTGATACTGCTAACTCAGGAGTCTGAGTTCAGAAGAAGCCTATGGAACAGGGAAAGTAAAGGACGTGTTTTATAGACGACTGCAAATTGTTGTTTTCATGAGGCTGGGGTCAAGGTACATTGTGGCCTCGGGTTGAAATGAGTGTTGCTTTGTCTCCTGGCTGATATATACTTGACCTTGGCCAGGAAAGCTTTTTCCTTTCCTGGATGTTCAATAGCATTCTCTTCACCTTTTCACAGCCTTGGGACAGGACGACTTCCAAACAAATACTGATGAATTGTAACCCTCCGGGAGAAGAACATCGTCGTCTTTTTTTTTTATAATGTGTTTTCTTATTTATTTTCCTATTTATTTATTTATTTATTTCAAGAGAAGTGGAGTCTGGGGCTTTGTAAGCAGAGAGGGAGACAAGGAATGAATCTGCTAAAAGACCATATTTGCAACTTGCTCATGATGTGTAAATGAGGTGTGCAAATCTCCTCTTCGTGGGCCTTTGCTATTCCGAGAATGGACACTTACCAAGTACCAGTCAGGAGGCTGTCTCTCACATTTGGCAACCAGCCCATATGGCACCCACCCATCTCTAACTCTGGGACACCTAGGGTTCACGACGTGGAGCTCACCTGGCAGTCCGCCCAAACCCCTTGCTGAATTTCCATGGGCTCTACTTTGATGGATCATTTCAGATCAGCAGCTACCTCAAGGAGGGAGGCTCTTTCTCCTGGCCCTCATTCTAGAGGTTTCCTTGACTATTTCTTTTTTTTTTTTTTCTTTTTTTTTCAACGTTTTTTTATTTATTTTTGGGACAGAGAGAGACAGAGCATGAACGGGGGAGGGGCAGAGAGAGAGGGAGACACAGAATCGGAAACAGGCTCCAGGCTCCGAGCCATCAGCCCAGAGCCTGACGCGGGGCTCGAACTCACGGACCGCGAGATCGTGACCTGGCTGAAGTCGGACGCTTAACCGACTGCGCCACCCAGGCGCCCCTCCTTGACTATTTCTAATGCAAGGGGATTTCTAACGTTTCAGGCGAGATCTTAACCTTCATTGAGAATTATAAGCTCCAGGGATTGCTATAGGTCACTTCCCATTAGAGTTAGATTCACCTTTCTAGATGATTTTTGAGCATGATTGTGTGTGTGTGTGTGTGTGTGTGTGTGTGTGTGTGTGTGTTCGTTCATGTCTGTCGTCTCAACTGATCCTGTTTTGGAGATATGGACAATGCCTGTAAATTACAGCTTTCATGCATAGCTAGAAAGAATATCTTTGGTTTCCCGGGATTTTATAAATGCCTGTGTGTGTGTTGGGGGAAGGCAAGCATGGAGAGGTGTGAAAACTGAGAGGTAAGGATATTTGTTGAGCTTGAAAGCGACACACATTCTCTTAGTGGGGAGTGTTCCTTGAATTTCTTAGTACACCTGATGATATTTTATATAAAACTGTTGTTTTAAACCCTTTTCTCTTCCCTTATATGCCTTTGCGTTTTCTACACTGAAGAAAGCTATAAAGTGATATAATTTGGTGCATTTATCTCATTTAGTTTTGTTGTTGTTGCTTGAGGAAAAAAAAACAGGTTGATTTGGGAAATTTTGATGCTTGGGATGAAAAAGGACCTAAGATTTTATATAGAATGAATTCTTTGGAGCTTTGAACTGAGTTTCATGGACTTCATGAAAATATATGTGTATGTGCGTGTGCGTGTGTGTGTGTGAGAGAGAGAGAGAGAGATTGAGAGAAGGAGGGAGAAGGATTGAGAATAATCATGCTATTAGTTTTTGGACTTGTATGTTTGTTTTTCTTCTAAGAGATGTCATAGCTTTTGTTAGGCTCTCAAAAGCACCCTTGTCTGAGACCCTGACCCATGGTCCTCTTGTTCCTGGGATATGTGCTGTGATATTCAACTGCTTTACAGAGCTGTGATCCCAGCCTCCTCATTTCTGGGATGGGCCTGACTATGGCCAAAGAGGGAGTGGATCTTGGGCAATGCAGGGCTCTCCGGTCCCAAGCACTGCATCTTTATGGGCTTTGCCCACCAGGGTTAGCTAATAAAAGGAACCTCCTACTACTCCCTGTTCATCCTCCACGACTTGAATCTATCCAAGTCTAGCTGCAACGTCCACCTGCTCATCTATGGTCCAGCAATACTGTCCTTCTCTCAGCTGTTCCAGATAAGCCCCACTCTCTCTCACCTCCCAGTCCTCATACATTTTGTTCTCTCTACCTGGAACATTCGGCCCTTTCTTCTGGGCCGACAACTTCTCTTTTTCTTGTTTCTGATGAAATGCTACTTCCTTCTAGATGCCTTCTAGACCAGGTCCCATATGATGCCTTCTAGACCAGGTTAGATGTATCTTCAACATCTTCTGGCATTCCCGCTTCTCCTGCCAGGGTATTGCCACACATTGTGACTTCTTAGGCCAAGGAAGCGTACATAGAAACTTGCTGTACTGTCTTTATAACTCTTCTGAAAATCTTAACTTATTTAAAAACCAAAAAATATGTTTACAAAAATAAAATGAAAAATAGAAAGAAAGGGGGATGTGGGAGGAGTTATCTGTGTTTTATCAAAGCACACTGAAGACCAGAGATGTCAATATAAAGAGTGAACAAGTAGAAAAGGAAATGAAATGGAAGATTGCCTGTGTGATCACATTATAAAAGGAAGAGGCAGAGGAGCCACAGCTCTATGAAGTCTCTACCTTCCTGTGTACATCATTACTCTTCCCCAGTACCTACCTCAATGCCTGGTTTTAGCTAGCACTTAATAATATTAGTAGAATCTAGGGCGCCTGCATGGCTCAGGTGGTTAAGCGTCTGACTTCAACTCAGATCATGATCTCGCAGCTTGTGAGTTTGAGCCCTGCATCAATCAGGCTCTACACTGACAGCTCAGAGCCTGGAGCCTGCTTCAGGTTCTCTCTCTCTCTCTCTCTCTCTCTCTCTCTCTCTCTCTCTCTCTGCTCCTCCATTGCTCTCTCTCTCTCTCTCTCTCAAAAATAATAAACATTAAAAATTAAAAAATAATATTTGTAGGAATAAATGAATACACAAATGCATAAATAGCTAAAAGACCCTTATCTTAGCTCACTTGGCTGCCAGCTGAACTGTTATTCTTTCCCAGCATGTACTGCTTTGGCTCCCGTGTCTCTTTGTTACCACTTGGGACCCCTTGGTTTATCTTTGGCTTTGAATTTCACTCTACAATGTCCTTGCCTATGGCCACACAGCCCTCTGCACCTGTGCTGACCACTGGGGCCCTCTTCTTCATCTGCTAATGCCGGTAGGTGACTTTCCCAAGGGCCGTCCAGCTTCAGAGTGTTGCCTGCACAGGGAGGAAGAGCAGGCAAGGAAGGGGCCAGATGGAAGAAATGTAAAAGAGAATGAGTATAAATAAGCTTAAATGCTTTTTTTCCCTTTTGCCTTTTTTTCCTGTACTTGGGCTCCTGTAGCATGTTGGCTCGAGCACCTAGAATCACCGAGCAAAACAGAAGAAAATACTTGCCGCTTTGTCACACTGGTTAACAACAAATGACCAAATCAGTACGACAGGTTTTTTTCCCCCTGTGATAGAGCCTTATGGCTCATCGTGTGAATGGACGATCATTTTGATCAGCTGGTGCAGCCTCGATAAAAATGATGAATATGGTAATAAATACTATGTTTTTAAACATTTGTAACGTTGCAAACGTGCTAAGTGTATACATATTTATAAGACATAAATAGGATGTAAAATTGTCGTTTTGAAGTGTACATGTGCTACCTTACGTCATCATTATCCCTGTCTTTAAAAACTTGAAAAAAGTATAAATGAAGTGTCACAATTTAGTCTGGTGGCTAGAAAGTGGCAAAAATGGGATTTGAACTCAGCTCTTTCAAACTCTGAGCCTGTGCTGAGGAGGGTGTGTGGTGCCTCAGAAATGTGGTGCCTGCTTGCTTCGTCACCAGAACAGTTTTGTGGTTTGGAAGAGAGCTCCCTGGGGGCTGGCCACACACATGTTTGTGTGGTTGTAGGTTACAAGAGGGAAGACTCATGGCTGCAAGCCTAGAAGGAGGGTCCATATGCCTTGCTGCTCTGCCAGGGTCTCTATGCCAGGGGGCACCCCAGGGGCCCAAGAGGATTCCTCCCCCTGACACCAAGGCTGGCAGGGCCCCTTGGGGCACCAGGGGGAGCTCTCCCTGAAGGCTTGAATAGGCTGCTGGTAGCTCAGAGTGTTCTTTAGAAACCAGGGATGCTTCAGGAGGGTCTGGAGACTTCTGGGATCTTGTGGCCACATCTGAACCTGATATTTTTGCTTTAAACCCATTTTTTTTTGGTTAGCTGCACAGGCTGTGTTAATTGTTCATTACAGAATTTACCAAGCCTCCTACAAATAATACAAATAACGCTAAGTAAAATAATGTCATAATAGCATCTTTGATTATATATAACAGATATGTTTGAATATTATATATAGGTACCAAATATATATACAGTATATATAGATCTATATTTTTTCTCTCTCTGTATGTATGTGTGTTTGCTATCTCTATGTATGTATGTATATGTATGTATGTGTGAAGAATTTCCTAATTCTTCAAGATGGATATTATTATCCCCATTCTTCTTTTTAATTTATTTTTTTAATTTATATCCAAGTTAGTTTGCTTAGAGTGCAGCAATGATTTCAGGGGTAGATTCCTTAATGCCCCTTACCCATTTAGCCCATCCCCCCGCCCCCCACAACCCCTCCAGTAACCCTCTGTTTGTTCTCCATATTTAAGAGTCTCTTATGTTTTGTCCCCCTCCCTGTTTTTATATTATTTTTGCTTCCCTTCCCTTATGTTCATCTGTTTTGTCTTTTAAAGTCCTCATATGATGGGGCGCCTGGATGGCTCAGTCGGTTAAGCGTCCGACTTCGGCTCAGGTCATGATCTCACGGTCCATGAGTTCGAGCCCCGCGTCGGGCTCTGTGCTGATGGCTCAGAGCCTAGAGCCTGTTTCAGATTCTGTGTCTCCCTCTCTCTGACCCTCCCACGTTCATGCTCTGTCTCTGTCTCAAAAATAAATAAACATTAAAAAAAATTAAAAAAAAATAAAGTCCTCATATGAGTGAAATCCTTTATATTTGTCTTTCTCTGACTAATTTCACTTAGCATAATACCCTCCACTTCCATCCATGTTGTTGCAAATGGCAAGATTTCATTCTTTTTGATTGCCAAGAAATATTCCATTGTACATATATACCACATCTTCTTTATCCATTCATCCATCGATGGACATTTGGGCTCTTTCCATACTTTGGCTATTGTTGATAGTGCTGCTATAAACATTAGGGTACATATGCCCCAGTATCCCGTGCATAAATGCCTAGTAGTGCAATTGCTGGGTTGTAGGGTAGTTCCATTTTTAATTTTTTAAGGAACCTCCATAGTGTTTTCCAGAGTGGCTGCACCAGCTTGTGTTCCCACCAACAATGCAAAAGAGATCCTCTTTCTCGGCATCCTCACCAACATCTGTTGTTGCCGGAGTTGTTCATGTGAGCCATTCTGACAGGTGTGAGGTGGTATCTCATTGTGGTTTTGATTTGTATTTCCCTGATGATGAATGAAGTTGAGCATTTTTTTTATGTGTCGGTTGGCCATCTGCATGCCTTTGGAAAAGTGCTATTCATGTCTTTTGCCCATTTCTTCACTGGATTATTAGTTTTTTGGGTGTTGCGTCTGATAAGTTCTTTATAGATTTTGGATACTAACCTTCATCTGGTATGTTGTTTGCAAATATCTTCTCCCATTCCTTCCATTGCCCTTCAGTTTTGCTGATTGTTTCGTTCACTGTGCAGAAAGTTTTTATTTTGATGAGGTCCTGGTAGTTCATTATTGCTTCTGTTTCCCTACGAGTTGAGTAATAAGTTGCTGCGGCCAAGGTCAAAGAAGTTTTTGCCTACTTTCTCCTTGAGGATTTTGATGGCTTCTTGTCTTACATTTAGGTCTTTCATCCATGTTGAGTTTATTTTTGTGTATGGTGTAAGAAAGTGGTCCACGTTCATTCTTCTGCATGTCTCTGGCCAGTTTTCCCAGTACCACTTGCTGAAGAGACTGTCTTTATTCTATTGTATATTATTTCCTACTTTGTCACAGATTAGTTGGCCATACGTTTGTGGGACCATTTCTGGGTTCTCTGTTCTGTTCCATTGATCTGAGTGTCTGTTTTTGTGCCAGTACCATACTGTCTTGATGATTATAGCTTTGTAATACAGCTTGAAGTCCGGGATTGTGATGCCTCCTGCTTTGGTTTTCTTTTTCAAGAGCGCTTTGGATATTTGGGGTCTTTTCTGGTTCCATACAAATTTTAGGATTGTTTGTTGTAGTTCTGTGAAGAATGCTGGTGTTATTTTGATAGGGATTGCATTGAGTATGTAGATTGCTTTGGGTATTATTGACATTTTAACAATATTTGTTCTTCCTATCCAGGAGCATGAAATATTTTTCCATTTTTTGGTGTCTTCTTCAATTTCTTTCCTAAGCATTCTATAGTTATCAGGGTGTAGATTTTTTACCTCTTTGGTTAGATTTATTCCTAGGTATTTTATGGTTTTTGGTGCAATTGTAAATGGGATCGATTCCTTGGTTTCTCTTTCTGTTGCTTCATTGCTGGTGTATAGGAATGCAACCGATTTCTGTGCATTGATTTTATATCCTGCCACATTGCTGAATTCATGGATCAGTTCTAGCAGTTTTTTGGTGGAATCTTTTTGGTTTTCTATATAGAGAGAGTATTGTGTCATCTGTGAAGAGTGAAAGTTTGACCTCCTCCTGGTCAATTTGGATGCCTTTTATTTCTTTGTGTTGTCTGATTGCTGAGGCAAAGACTTCTAATACTATGTTGAATGATAGTGGTGAGAGTGGACATCCGTGTCTTGTTCCTGACCTTAGGGGAAAAGCTCTCAGTTTTCTCCATTGAGGATGGCATTTGTGTTGGCTCTGTCATATATGGCTTTTATGATCTCGAGGTATGATCCTTCTATCCCCACTTTCTTGAGGGTTTTTGTCAAGAAAGGATGCTGTATTTTGTCAAATTCTTACTCTGCATCTATTGAGAGGATCATGTGGTTCTTGTCCTTTCTTTTATTGATGTGATTAATCACACTGATTGATTTGCGGATATTGAACCAGCCCTGCATCCCAGTTGTAAATCCCAGTTGGTCATGGTGAATAATTTTTTAAATGTATTGTTGGATCTGGTTGGCTAAGATCTTGTTGAGGGTTTTTGCATCCATGTTCATCAGGGAAATTGGTCTCTAGCTCTCCTTTTCAGTGGGGTCTTTGTCTGGTTTTGGAATCAAAGTAATGGTGGCTTCTTAGAGAGAGTTTGGAAGTTTCCTTCCATTTCTAGTTTTTGGAACACCTTCAAGAGAATAGGTGTTAACTCTTCCTTAAATGTTTGGTAGAATTCCCCTGGAAAGCCATCTGGCCCTGGACTCTTGTTTTTTGGGAGATTTTTGATTGCAAATTCGATTTCTTTACTGGTTATGGGTTCTGTTCAAATTTTCTGTTTCTTCCTGTTTCAATTTTTGTAGTTTCTATGTTTCTAGGAATTTTTCCACTTCTTCCAGATTGCCCTTTTTATTGGTGTATAATTGCTCATAATATTCTTTTATTATTGTTTTTATTTCTGCTGGGTTGGTTGTGATCTCTCTTCTTTCATTCTTGATTTTATTTATTTGGGTCTTTTCCTTTGTCTTTCTGATCCAACAGGCTAGTAATTTTGTTAATTCTTTCAAAGAACCAGCTTCTGCTTTCATTGATCTGTTTTTTTTTTGTTTGTTTGTTTGTTTGTTTGTTTCAATAGCATTGATTTCTGCCCTAATCTTTATTATTTCCTATCTTCTGCTGTTTTTGGGTTTTATTTGCTGTTCTTTTTCCAGCTGTTGAAGGTGTCAGGTTAAGTTGTGTATCTGAGACCTTTCTTCCTTCTTTAGGAAGGTCTGGATTGCTATATACTTCCCTCTTATGACCACCCTTGCTGCATCCCAGAGGTTTTGGGCTGTGGTGTTACCATTTTCATTGGTTTCCAGGTACTTTTTAATTTCCTCTCTTCTTGGTTAGCCCATTCATTTTTATTAGGATGTTCTTGAGTCTCGAAGTATTTGCTGTCTTTCCAAATTTTTTCTTGTGGTTGATTTCGAGTTTCATAGTGTTGTGGTCTAAAAATATGCCTGGTGTGATCTCAGTCTTTTTGTACTTGTTGAGAGCTGATTTGTGTCCCAGTATGTGATCTATTCTGGAGAACCCTCCATGTGCACTGGAGAAGAATGTATATTCCACTGCTTTAGGATGAAATGTACTGAATATATCTGTTAAGTCCATCTGGTCCAGTGTGTCCTTCAAAGCCATTGTTTCCATGTTGATTTTCTGTTTAGATGATCTGTCCATTGTTGTAAGTGGGGTGTTGAAGTCCCCTACTATTATGGTATTATGATCAATGAGTTTCTTTACATTTGTGATTAATGGATTTATCTATTTGGGTGTTCCACATTTGGAGCATAGATGTTTACAATTGTTAGGTCTTCTTGGTGGATAGACCCCCTTAATTATGATATAATGCCCCTCTTCATCTCTTGTTACAGTCTTTATTTTAAAGTCTAGACTGTCTGATCTGAGTATGGCTACGGTGGCTTTCTTTTGTCAACCATTAGCATGATAGATGGTTCTCCATCCCCTCACATTCAATCTGAAGGTGTCTTTAGGTCTCAGGAGGGTCTCTTATAAACAGCATATAGATGGATCTTGTTTTCTTATCCATTCTGTTACCCCATGTCTTTCGATTGGAGCATTTAGTCCATTGACATTTTGAGTGAGTACTGAAAGATACAAGTTTATTGCCATTATGTTTCTTGTAGAGTTGGAATTTCTGGTGTTGTTCTCTGGTCCTTTCTAGTCTTTGTTGCTTTTGGTGTTTTTTTTTTTTTCATCTTTTTTCCCCTGAGAGTGTCCCCCTGAAATTTCTTTGGTTGTCATGAACTGGTTTAGTAGTCATGAACTCCTTTAATTTTTGTTTGGGAAACTTTTAATCTCTCCTTCTATTTTGCATGACAGCCTTTCTGGATAAAGAATTCTTGGCTGCATATTTTTCTGATTCAGCACATTGAATATATCCTGCCACTCCTTTCTGGCCTTCCAAGTTTCTGTGGATAGGTCTGCTGCAAACCTGATCTGTCTTCCTGTGTAGGTTAAGGACTTTTATTCCCTTGCTGCTTTCATGATTCTCTCCTTGCCTGAGTATTTTGTGAATTTGACTATGATATGCCTTGTTGGTGGTCAGTTTTTGTTGAATCTAATAGGAGTCCTCTGTGCTTCCTTGATTGTGAAGTCTCTGTCTTTCCCCAGGTTAGGAAAGTTTTCCACTATGATTTGCTCAAATAAACCTTCTACCACTTTTTCTCTCTCTTCATCTTCTGGGACCCCTATGATTCTGATGTTGTTCCTTTTAAATGAGTCATTGATTTCTCTAATTCTTTTTTTTAATTTTTTTAAATGCTTTTATTTATTTTTGAGACAGAGAGTGACAGAGCATGAGCAGGGGAGGGGCAGAAAGAGAGGGAGACACAGAATCTGAAGCAGGCTCCAGGCTCCGAGCTGTCAGCACAGAGCCCAACGCAGGGCTCGAACTCACAGACTGTGAGATCATGACCTGAGCTGAAGTCAGACGCCCAACTGACTGAGCCACCCAGGTGCCCCTCTCTAATTCTTAAATAGTGCTCTTTTGCCTTAGTCTCCCTCTTTTTTCCTGCTTCATTATTCTCCATAAGTTTGACCTCTATTTTGCTATTCTGCCTCATTCGTCCTTGCCACCGTGGCATCCATTCGACATTGCAGCTCAGTTATAGCATTTTTTATTTCATCCTTAATAGTTTTAATTCTTTTATCTCTGCAAAGAGGGATTCTAATCTATTTTCAACCACAGCTAGTATTCTTACTATCGTGATTCTAAATTCTGGTTAAGACATCTTTCTTGTATCTGTGTTGATTAAATCACTGGCTCTTTATTTTGGGGTGAATTCATTTGTTTTATTATTTTGAGGGGAGAAAAGGAATTGATAAGGTAAAAAAAATTAAAAAAATTGAAAACAACACACACACACAAATCGAATAAATGATGCTAGATTCTAGGTGTGTTTTGGTCTGGTTATTGAAAGGAGCTTGATAGATTAGAGTGAAAAGGGGGGAAAAAGGAAAATGTTTGAAAATTTTAGAAAATGAATACAATGAAATAGAATAAAATGAAATGGTGGAAGTAAAATAGAATTTGAAAAATTTACAAAAAAGTAAAAACATATAGTAGGAAAAAAGTAAAAATAGTTTTAATAAATATTGAAAATAAAAATAAACTTTTTCTCTTTCTGTATTCATGAAAAAGAAAAGAAATGAAAAAGAAGACCAAAAAAAAAAGAAAATTGAATGGACGGGTCAGTGAACAGATTAAATTATGATTGAAATTACATCTGTTTCCCCTAGAAGTCAAACTATGAAGCGCTTTATAGTCCGTAAAGTAAGCAGGTGCAGAGACTTGTGGTGTTCCTGAACAGCGAGATTGGCCCAATTGGGCAGGGCTTAGTGTAATGGCTCCATTCTCCAGTAGGTGGTGCTGCTTAGCTTACTGGGGTGGATTGTTGTGGTGTTTGTAGGTGTGTATGTGCATGCATGGGAGCAGTGAAAATGGGGTCACCCAGCTACCCAGTGTCTAGTATGGGAGCCCTTTCCTCTCCCCGGCCAGCAATCACGCTTGCGTCCTTTGTCTCCGGCTTCCTCCACTCCTGCTTTTACACTGTCCGTGACCAAGCCGTCATGTTGCCGGGCGGCACCTCCCTCCTGAGTTTTATCTCTGTCGCGGCTGTGTTTCCCGACCCCTCACTTCGGAGGGACCACGGCTTGGACCCGCTCAGATCCTCTGCGGGAGGGTCTCCCCGAACAATAGCCGGGTGCCAGCCTCACCCGGGAACGTTCGCGGGACTCTGCTGCTGCCGTTGCCAGAGACTGCGGCTGGGCGCCAGCCTGCCCCAGAGAAGGTTCACGCGATCGTGTAGCAGCAGCGTTGGAGGGATCATGCAAAATCACAACACGCATCCGGCCCCAGGCTTCACCCTTCCCACCAGAGCACCGCCAGGTATGGAGGCGAGGAGTTTCAGACTGCACTCCCCGTTTACAGAGTCTTAATGGAATTTAAACCCTCTCTTTCTCCTCTCTCCCTTTTTAGTTGAGTCCCTGTGGCTGTTTCCACTTTTCCACTTTCTCTCCAGGTGCTTTGGAGGGGGTGCTTTTTCCTAACTCTCCCCTCATCTCTGTCCTCTCTCCACAAGCAAAATACAGCTCCCTGCCCTCCGCACCTTTGCAACTTCTGTCCCCCAGTTCACCTCTCTTTGCTGCTTACCTGCTGAGTTCTGTGGTTCATGTTGTGCATATTGTTGTGTTAATGCTCAGATCAGTGTTCTAGGTGTGCAGGATGGTTTAGTATTGATCTGGCTATATTTCATGGATGTGAGATGCAAAGAAAACTTCCATCCTATTTTACCATCTTCTATTATCCCCATTCTAAAGATGAGCAAACAAAAGCCAGAGAGATGGGATAAATTGCTTAAGGTCATATTCTTAGAAGGAGCAGAGACGTTTTCATACTCAGGTTCGCCAGACCCCAAAGGTGTTATTAGTTCACCACACAACCCCTCTCTCTATGAGCTTATGAGGTTTAATTGAAATGTTACTGTTCATTTTCTTTCTTCATAGCCCAGGTGCCCCATCAGGGCAGAAATTATGCTTCACTCATTAGAACTGTAGTGAAGCCCCTGGTATAAAATTCAACTCATACTTATTGGGCATCTGTGATGAACCAGGCAGTACAGTAGGTTCCAGATGGGACCATAGTCACGTACAGCTGACATTTAGCAGAGGAAAGTAGAAAGCAAATATAGTTACGTGGTCAGAAGGAGAAAACGAATGCTTACCAGGTACTTACTGTGTGCCAACAACTTCCTCAGTGTTCTTTGTGTATGAGTTCACTTAATTCATGAGATGGGTGCTGATCTCACCATTTCTATTTACACCCAAGGAAGCAGAAAGGAAGAGAAGTTGAATATCTGGCTCCAAAGTTCACACAACCAGAAAGTCCCAGATGTGGGGCTTGGACCCCACACTCTGGATCTCGAGTATTTACTCTTGGCACAAAATAAATACAGCCAGGACAGGGGCAAGATGAGCAGTGGTGTGCTCTTGCTGGAGGTGATATTTCATCTGAGACATGAAAATAAGAAGGAATCCCACTTAACAAGTAGGGGAAAGAGAAATGCAAGCAAAGAGACCCACCTGTGCAAAGGCACTGAGGTGGGAGAGATCTTGATAGTTCAAAGAAAAGAGAACTGGCAATGGGAAGCTGCAGAAGGAAGGGGCTAGTGATCTTCAGGAAATGAATGAAAGGTTATTGGGCCACAGAAGGGAGACTTCTTGGTGCTAAAGGGCTAGAGATCTATTTTTTTGCCCATCTTTCCATACATTTTCTTTAGAAGATACTTTCCTTTTTCATGCTTTCTTTCATGTACATGTGGATATGAGCCAATCAAACTGGAGCCCAAATAATGACGGTCAGCATGGATGTTTCCCCAGCATGCACAGGGACACCTCTGACTGGGGTATCTTCCTTCTCCTAGAACAGAGATGGGTGTTACCTGCTCTATGATGATGCCTGCATATACAGTCAACACAATAGCATCACTTACCAATCACTGTATTCTTTTCTACTTGGCTGCAGCAGAGTCTCAAAGTCCTTTCTCAACACAATATTGTAGGCTGCCATTTTTATTCATCCAAAGATGAAAGGGAGTTAACAACAGGTAAGACTCACTGCTTCTGAAGGCCATGGGGGTGGTATCCGCCACTCTCCAGGGCGTGTTAAGGGCAGCCATTTTAGTTGCTCCTTCGTCATGACAATCATATCTTGGAGAAAGCTTTAGGAAGAGCATCATAAAAGCAGGCATTCCCTAACAGCGGGCTATGGCGTGACTTGCTAAGAATGTGCTCCTAATGCATTTTAATGACATGCTTTATAATATCTTATTAAAGATTGTAAGAGCGTCTAATAATCATTTAATAAATATTAATGAAGCATTTACAAATTGCACCTTAATTTACAGCGTTGGCACTCATATACTGCCCCAGATATTAGCACATGGAGGCATGGTGCTCCAACAGAGACTACCATGGAGAGCCTAGTTCTGTGACATTGGGCCATCCTGCTATCATAAGTGATTTTTAAAAATAATAATTCTTGGAGAGCAGTTCAGTGCAATGAAGCTTGATACCCAAAGCAGTTTAGCAATTATTATTCTGTTTGGGGAACATTAAAACATAATCTACCATGAATTTATAATCCATAGCTTTTCTCTCATGCCCTTTTTTTTTTAATAATAGGAGATAATTATAGGCCCTCGTGCAGAAACTCCTGTAGATGTTGGACAGTGCCCTGACCCTCCCTTGTTGTTAAGCCTTGTAGCCAGTGTTTTCAGGACTGGATGGTGCAATCGTCTCTCGATGGTGCTGGTTTTCAGCCTAGGGTCAGAGTCACACCTCACAGAAAGCCAAAGCTGGATGGGGACTTGGAAATCGCCCTGTCCACCTCCTTACTTTGTATGGGAGGAAACTGAAACCCTGAGAGGGGAGGGGCATTCTGAAGCCACACAGAGAACAGCAAGAATGGGGCCAGATTCCAGGGTGTTAGTTTTGCAGTCACATGCTTCCCAGGCTCGCGGCCAAGGAGAGGCAGGATGTATTGGGAAGATCTTGGATAGAAGATCCTCCTTCTCCCTGGAGGTGGTGGGGAGTCCTTGGGGTCAGCGCCAGGGTCTCTATGTCTCTGTTGTCCCAAATGGGCAGGCGCTCCTCCGCATTAAGAGGAGTTGGCCAGCAGATGGCGCTGCAGGGATTCAAACTGAGACACCCTGTCCGAAAGCAGCCCTGGGCAGGCTGGGATTCACAAACCCCTGCAATCAGGAGTTGTTTGAGAAGAGCTGGGATCCATCCTGCACTACAGGGACCTGTAGGTATCCTCAGACTCCTGGGGGCCGCCCCAGCCTTGCTTGGGAGAGAAAGCCAGGTCTAGGGTGAGCTGGCACAGGCACTGGTGACCTGGGCACTCTGGGTCTTGGAGCAGATACTGCACCAAGCCGTAGGCGTACAGAGAGGCTGACTGTGTGCAGACCGGGGTGCTTGCTATTTTGGCAACACCCGGCTGAAAGGGTGGAAGTGTCAGCCAGACGCCTCCTTCTGTGCTGGGTCTCCCTAAAACCCAGCTTCCTGGGATCACTACTCTAAGGAATACTAAGACCTCCTTAATAGGGAGGTAAAGCAAGGTGTTTCTCATTCCCCCTTCCTGACTTCCAGGCCTATTATTTGCTGCCAGGCCGTGTTCAATGTGTTTTAATTAATAATTTAATTTGTGTGCCATGACGAAATGGTTTTTGCAAAGGAGTTTGATTTACTTTTCAAAATTGTAGAATTGAATGAATGATGGACAGTTTAGGGCAGCACTTAATCGCTGTTTTGATTACCCTTTCCTGTTCTTTCATCCTCCCCACACCGCCAACACATCTCCCATCTCCTCTCCGTCTCTGTCTTACACACACATGCGCGCACACGTGCTCACATACGCACATGCACACACAGGTCTCACAGCAGCACTCACAGATCTCTCTCCTTACAGCTGCAGCATTTCTGCATAGAGTGCAGGGAGGAAGGAAAGACCTGGATCCCTGGGGCTAGGACAGGCCGATCTATCAAACAGAAATACAATGGCCATACTTCTCAGGTCCAATGGCCCCTTGTACCTACCCCAGTCCTGAGCCCCCACCTCCCTGTTGCCAGAGGGCACCGTGCCATCCTTTAAATCAGATTTAGACACAGTCTACATGTGGCTCCTGCTGTTCTGGACATTACAGTCTGCTTGTTGTGTCTTCTCATTGCAAGGGAAGGATTTGCACGAGAGCATGTGATACAGAGTCTGGCTGGGCCTGGCAGGCAGGCCGCAAAGGGTCAGCGGCTGCAGGCATCATTACCCCTGGGGTCTGAGTTAGTCCCCCTCCCCCCTGGAGAGAGCAGGGCTAGAGGTCTGGCCATCCTGCAACCACAGCCTGCATACTCCTGTTCCCTCCAGACAGCAGGACACTTGCTGAGAGCATAATGGTTGTTGGGGCCACCCCTTCCTGGCTCCTTTGTTCTAAACTCTTTTTATATCTTTGAGGGCTGGAGACAGTCAGCCTTCTTGCAAAGAGTGAGAGGTTCTTGAAGGCAGGAGAAATATCTGACTTAACTCTTTGGCACGCAGTAGACACTCAAATATCTGGTCATCTAATAAACAAGGGAATGAACAGAGGGGATGGGTCATCTCTCTGGATAAGTTAATGGCCTCTGTTTTATTTAACAAGCCTTATACAATACTGTCTGTATGCCAGAAACTGCTCGAAGTGCTTTTTACATATAAACTCATAGATGCCTAATATAAACCTTGTAAGTTAGATGATACTAATATCCACCCCCGCTTTGTTTTTTTTTAATTTTTTTTTTCAACGTTTTTTATTTATTTTTGGGACAGAGAGAGACAGAGCATGAACGGGGGAGGGGCAGAGAGAGAGGGAGACACAGAATCGGAAGCAGGCTCCAGGCTCTGAGCCATCAGCCCAGAGCCTGACGCGGGGCTCGAACTCACGGACCGCGAGATCGTGACCTGGCTGAAGTCGGACGCTTAACCGACTGCGCCACCCAGGCGCCCCTCCCCCCCCCCCCGCTTTGTTTTAAAAGGGGGTAGTAGAGGGGGCAGATGGGATAAGTAACTTGCCCAAGGCCAGGCAACTAGTAAGTGGCCAGACTCAAACCCAAGCAGTCTGGCTCTAGAATTTCTGCTATAAACCTCTTGGCTCTACTTCCTCTTATCCTTAGTTTTATTCTCCTCTGACCAAGACCAACATTCTTAGATAAACCTAGCCAGGGAGCAAGCATGTGTGGAATTTAATCCCTGAAGCCCATTTTGCAGAATTCCACTCTCAGAAGACATGGCAAAGAAAGGTTTCTCGATGGACAAAGTGTCAAATTATTTGACATCACCAGGAAAAAACTGATAGATTGCTTTCCCTTCACCTCTGTAACATATAGATGGCATGTTTTGGTGTTCAAGAAGCAGAAAAAGGAAGAAGGGAGGGAGAGAAGGAGGAAAGAGAGAAAGCACGCTTTATTTAATCTCCAGCACAGAAATGGTGTCCGCAGCCCTGAGAAACATGGGTGTTCATCCGCCTGTTGCTTGGCATAGTTTCACTGCCTAGAAGCCTGCAGAAATATTGGAAGTCAAGATCCAATATAATAATTGGCTTACAGATTTGAAGAAGGATGGACAGACTTTCCCATTTCCAAGATTCATTAGCCCAGCTCCCCCTCTAATAGACAGGGCTGGCTGTATGTGTAAGCCATTATCTAATCAAATTGGCACTCTGCTTTAGCTCTGACTGGGTGTAAATGGACAGCTGCAAGACTGCGATGCATCAGCTGGGGCTGCAGTTGGGTGGATCAGGTGGAATCTTTCTCACTGATGCTTGATCATCATAAGTTCTTCATTCAATCCTAGTAAGGAGCCCCCCCCCAACTTTAAAAAATTCAATCAAACGTTATTGTGATTTCTACTTATGAAAGACCCCTGAAGGATGTTCATGTGCTCCTGCACTTCTTTGAATATGTGAACCAGCTGTGAATTATCCTTCAGCTTGATATACCTAGAAAATTTCATAGGAGTGTAGAACATGGTGATATCAGTATGGAAAACTTAGCCAGAAGTTTATGATCAACAAAGAAGGCAGCATGGCAGAAGGTCATAAGAGAAAATGCTAGTATCAGATCTGAGTATGGATCCCAGCTCTGCCCCTTAGCTATATGCTATGCCTCGGTTTCCTCACTTACAGGTTTAAAGGACCACATCAGTGAGCATACTGTGTGGAAGCCCAGTCTTCCCATGAACGTAACTAAGCGTTGCTAGGAATGTCAACGTAAAACAGAAAAATCTAAAAACAAAATCTGATCAAAAAGAGCCAGAAAGGGATTGGCAATCTTTTGGGGGCTGATAGAAGAAAGTTGGTATATCACGTGGAAGAAACAGAACTTTCCATTGGTTCATTTACTCTTGTCTTCTCTGTCAAGAGAAATCCTTTTCATTCAGTATGGTGTGAACCTTGGTAGGGGCAAATGAGTCAGTATTGCTGAAGCAACCGTAGGACAGTGGTGGATCTAGATAAACTTAAGTGTTTTACCTAGACTAATAATCCCAAAACAATAGCATAACTTGGATACAGGTCATTAAATAGCATTGAGAATGTGTGGCAAAAAGCAGAGGGCTATGAGATTGGACATGAGAAACCATCAGATATCCTTGAAATTTTCAAAATTAATGGAAGGAAGCTGGTGAGCCCTAGAAAGTGTAGGCTGGTACTAACTTTCTCATAAATCTCATAAATCTGTACTCAGATCTGGAGAAGCTTATGAGAAGCATGGTTTGTGAGTTTATCAAATAGGATTTGATACGTGTGAATTTCAACAAGACAGTCAACAAGGACACCTTAGTTGTGATGCCTCAAGGACACACCAGATGTGATCCCTTTGAGGCCAAGTGGAAGAAGATGGAATGGATATTCAGAAAATTAGGTGGAGAATAAATTCCTGATAGATGGATAACAAAGAGTCATGATATCAGGAGTGTTGTTGGTGGTTTGGATTGGAGTGACCCCCAAGAGCTTTTTCTCAGGTCTTCCCAGGTGGCCTTTTTTCTAAATGTCTGCATGAAGATAAAGAGGGCTGTTCTCCAGTTGTGGGGATAGTACGGTGTGGAGCACCTCTGTACATTGAGGTTGTGACTTTCCCACCCATTTTACAGGTGAAAAAATAAGGCATAGGAAGCATATTTATTTCCCAAGACTGCCATAACAAACTACCACAAACTGGGTGACCGCAAACAACAGAAATTTTTCCTTTCACATTTCTGGAGGCCAGAAGTCTGAAATCAAGGTGTTGGCAAGGGCAGGTCCCTCTGAAGGCTCCAGGGGAAGATCCTCCCTGCTTCCTTCCAGTTTCTGGTAGCTCCTGGTGGTCCTTGACTGTGGCCCATCTCTCCATTCTCTGCCTCTGTTGTTTCATGGCCTCTTCTTGTTGGGTCTGTGTGTGTCCTTTTTCCATCTGTCATATGGATGCTGTCATGCATCCAGGACCCACCCTCATTTCACTATGATTTCATTTATATCCTTGCCCTAATTATATCTGCAAGGACCCAGTAAGGTCACATTCTGAGGTTCTGGGTGGACATGAATTTGCGGGGGACATTGTTTAACCCAGTGCAGGCAGTTATGGGGTGTATTCATGGTTCAACATTTACATGGCAGATCCAGAAATTGAACTCACCTCTGTCTGACTCATTTCTCCTCATATTCTTAGAGGAAATGATCGGTAGAGAGAAAGGACTCAACTCGGTGTCCTTCGAGGAAGAGCTGAAGAAATGTGGGTATTTATCTTGAAAAAGAGAATACTTGAGGAAGGTGATTATAGGCATGGAGCAGAGTGGCGCCCCCCGAAGGGGAATCTTTTTGGTGTAGCTTGGTTGGGCTGGGAGAAGAAACCTCACTCGGTTTATGGCCTGCCTCAGCACTGGAGCCAGGGTGGTGCACCGGGTACAAATTGCATGGAGAGGAAATAAATGGCAGTTGTGCTCTAAGAATGTGGCGCACAGCTTCAAAGGCAGAGAGGCAAGAAGACCTAGTGGTCAATGGTCAGCCAGGACTCCAACCCCAGCTCTGCCGTCCACCTGCTGTGTCAGCTTGGACGGGTTGTTTAATGTCTCTGAGCCACAGCCTAGGGATAAAAATAATATCAGCCTCATCAAGCATACACGATGATTCACTGTGATGAGACATTGCATATAAAGACCTTAGTTCAGTGGACCCCACAATGCCAGTACTTAATGGATGCTGATTATCATGGTAACTTAAATGCTCTCCTTTCCTGTGCTGCCGAACAGCATCCCATGTTTCACCCGCTGCCCAGAGAAGCCGGACAGCTTGTTTCCTGTCTGGCCATGGTGGTCCCTGTTTGCCTGCCCGATACCCACAGAACCCTAGCGCCTCACCCATGGTGACCTGTAGTTCATTGCCTTCTCATTAGTGTAATTACAGAGGCTTTCCTCTTTTCCTGCAGCACTGCCAGTGGCTGCGAAGGAAGGTTTCAGCCAAGTTGACTGGATGGGCTTCCTCATTATTTAAGGCACTCATTATTGAGGTTAGGATGGCTCCCCAGCTCTGCTCAATCTGGTGAAGGAAACCAGCTCTCTTTTGCTTCTGTCTTCTGGGGCTGTCGGCAAGCTCTGGATGGCTTATAGGGTCTCCTCCTGTTCTCCTTAGAATTGGATGGTTTCATGTTTTTTTTTTTTTTTTTAAATCAGTCCTAATTTCTTTTTTTAAAGAAAAGATTCAAACCCACAGTCATGAGCAAATGACAAATTGCCCAACTCCTGACTGGGAACGCCACTCTTCCAGAGCCTTTTTTTTTTTTTTTTTTTTTTAAATATTTGGTCTGCTAGACAAGCATTGGTTCTCCCCTCTCCAAGCTTTCTCATAATTCTCTGCTGGAATTAGAGATAATATTCTTTAATAATCACAGGTTGTTCACTGGTAAGCAGGTCTATCCTGGACTTTTACCCGCCATTTTGGTGGTGGTGAGAGTTTCCTTTTGTGCTCTATGAGGGAGCCTGGCCTGGGTCCACGTGAATTGCAAATGCTTTTGCAATCCCCAGATGCAAGCATAGCCCCATACTAAACCTCTGATGTCCGAAGTCCGAAGTCTCCAAGTGTTACAACCGAGAGTATGCCCTCCCTTTGTGGAAGGAGGCACTTGGCCTGTGTGAGACCTGCTTCAGTTAGGAAGGGAATGTGAGTCAGCAGAAATCACATGGGATGGCCAAAATTCAGGTCAGCAAAGAGAGCAAAAGTACCTACTGTGCACAGATTGTGCACTGTCCCTGCTTTAGGGACCCCTGTCTTCTCCTCCTCTCCTGAAGGCTGGGGTGACGGGGAGTGAGCCTGCTCTGGGAGCCTTTTGGTGTCTACCATTTGTGAAGACACAGGAGTGCAGCTGTTTGAGAACAGAGCTGCCCCCAACTCACCTGACTTCAGACCATCTCTAGATTTAATATGCATATGAGTCACCTGGGGTCTTGGAAAACACAGATTCTAATTCAATTGGTCTGGGTGGGGTCTGAGATATGCATTTCTAATGATGTTTCAGATGGTGCCAATGTTGCTGGGCCACAGACCTCACTTTGAGTATCCAGGTCCTGTCGGACAATCAGGGGAAATCCGTACCTGGGATTCTGCACTTTGCATTTCCTTCTTTGCCCACAATTGCCCATTCAGCTGTGGAGCCAGCCCATTTATCCTAGTTAAAGGGTTCTCCTGCTCGTTGTGATTATTCCTCATGATACTGATTACGTTATACACTTAAATTAAATAAAATGCACCCTATTGAATGCACGGCACACAAAAAGAATATTTATTTGAATATTAAGTACAGATAAGACTTCCCCTGGGATTATTTCACAGCGCATTTGCAGAATTTAATTGCAAGGTTTCCCCACTCAGGTTCTTTCAGAATGCTACTTGTGAAAATATTTTCTTTCCAAAGGTAAAGCTGTGCTCTGTTGGTTTATTATTATTATTATTATTATTATTATTATTATTATTATTTTAAATCTGAAGAGCTGTCTGAGCTCAGTCATTACTTCCAGTGTCTAATTAATACTGATGATGACAAAGCAAACAGCCAGATGACCTAGATTTTCCTTTTAAATTGCCTGCAATTTACATGAATGCCTCTTCATTGTTTCAGAACTTTTGTGAACCTAATTCTTCCTGTAAAGATTCTTTAAGTGTAAGGGTTACAAGGGCTCATTTTTCATGAAGCATATATCTTCCAGTGCTCCTTCCATTAAGCTTTCCAGGAAGAGTCTCTCTCTCTCTTGCTCTCTCTCTCTCTCTCTCTCTCTCACACACACACACACACACACACACACACACACACACACACACAGCAATGATAACAACCACCACCCAGGCAACCCTTTCAGACAACTGAACTGGAAAATTAGAAGATGAATACTTCTCAAGCTTCTTCAGCTACAGGATTGTTCCCATTTCTTAAATGATGACATTTTGTAAAGTCACAGAAATCAGGAATGGTGAAGACCTTTTACAGCTATGTAAAGATTTCTTTAGATGCAGATAACAGCATAGCTTAGAAAGCCAGCCTGGGGATGTTCACCTGGGCTGCCTTTGACTGGAAAGTCATTTATGTCCTTATTTCCTTGTCTGGAAAATTGGTCCAATGGGACTTAGTTCACTTTGCTTTTTCGCTTTTTTTTTTTTTTTTTTTTTTTTTTTTTTGCTGCTAGTACAGTGGTTGTTACATGATTTATTTCTGTTGACATACTCTGCGATCTGTGGATGTGAACTTTTAATGTCACAGCACAAAACTTCTGGAAGCATCAGCCACTTTTCAAATCCTTGGTTTTCTGTCACTATGGTATTGTCCACCTGACATCTAAGCATGTAGCTGGGTAGACCCAGGACATTGTCAGCCTGTAAAAAAGAATAAATAACAACAGCAGCATCCAATAGACTTTGGATTATGTTCATTGTCTTTACAATGAAAAGGCACTTATCTGGTGCTTTCTGTGTGTGAGGCACCATCTGATTGCATTGCAGATGGTAACTCATTTAAACCTTTCTTTGACCCCATCGGGGTGTATGGACAGTTCCAGGTGAGGAATTTGTCCAAGGTCCCTAAACTAATAAGTAGCTGGGTGGAGATTTGACCCTTGGAAATCTGGCTGTTAGAGTTTATCCTCTTAACCACTGCATTTAAGATGCCTTCCAAACGTCTCTCAATTAACATGATCAGGATGACTGCCCAGATAAGGCCAGTGGCCTGTGTGTCTCTGCTGAATCTATTTAATTGGAATGCAGATTATAAAATTATCAACTTGTGATAAAATTATCATTAAAGCTTTGCAACGTCTAACCAGAATGAAAAAAAAATCCAGTTGAAATATCTTAACTTGAAAATGTCTTGAGAACATATATCCATCCTGACCAGGCAGAGATGCGTGAACGGTATGTAAATCACCCACCTGGTGTGTCCAGTTCTTTCCCACCTCTGAATGTCGGTGGGGGAGGGGTGGGGGGAAGGGAATGACAAGAAATCTATGTTAAGATCTCCTACTCCATAATCAGAGTTTTCTGGCTATAGGGTAATGATGGTCCTAGGAGACTGGTCCGGGGAAGTATGCCAAGCCCTTTTAGTTCCTCAGGAAATTTTGGTGAGTGTTGTTTGAATTTTCTTGGCCTGAACAAGAGGTTGGGGAGGGCTTTGTCGGGGATGGGGGGGGAGGGGGCAATTATAACCCTTGATTATGAAGGAAAGGAATGATGATTACTTCTGCATCTGAAACAAACAGAAATCATCTTCCTAATAACCACAATTGTTTCCTCCCTGCCTCCACTGCCTCGGTTCACAAAATACCTTATTAAATCTGGAGAATAAAAATGTGCCTGGGGTAATGGTTTATTATTAGAATAAATAATAGGCAATATGTTTCCCCCCACCTTGCGACTTATCAGATGCAAAGACGTTTTCTGGGTTCACTTGGAAACGTGTGTGCATGTGTCCAAGCAGCCTGGCTCTTCATGGCCAGGGGTCTGCCCTGTCACTTCAAGGCCAGCATCAAGCCTGAAATTAACAACTCCAAGAGACTGCATCCTTGCAGAGAGCAGATGGATGGGGAAAGCTGAAAGGGATCCTTGCCAGGTGCTGCTTGTGGCTGACACTTCTAGCTTGGCGTTTGTCCATTGAATCTGTCTGCCTGGATAGCTTTGTCTCGGACCTGGGGGCCTTGGGCTGTTGCTAATGGGGTATTTAACAAGTGGGTGCATGGTAGAGGAGGTGTGAAAAACATTTCTTCCTAAAGAAAACAGCTGTTTAAAACCTGTTATTTGAGGCTCACTCAAGTTCTGTGGGCATCCTGACCTCTGGCCTCCTTTAATCAGATAACCAACACTTGAATCTCCCCAGTGACTTACATCTGGAGCAGTGACTCTCAATAGAAGTACCAATATTATCAGTTGATACAGTTTCACAAGGAACAGCAGGAGAAATACTCACTAAATGTGTAGCGCCTGCATGAACCATACCAGAGGTCATTGAAGTGTTAGAAACACTCAGTATTTTCAGATTCCAGGACATTGCTCAATAAATTATCCCACACATCGTTCGCCATCAATTAAATATGTTACAACTTTCATTCTTTGGGTTCATATGCTCAAGTTTATATATAACTGCAAACCCATTATTTTTTTCCCAATTAGCACTTAGTCTTGCCAAGTTCATTTCTCCTGTCCCCTCCACTCCCAACATCTGCCCTCCAAAGCTGGTGTCTTTACAAGAAGACAAGATTTAAGGAACAAATTCTGTTCTCCCCGAGGTTGAAATGAAATTGTCGGGGGGAAAGATGAGTGGATTCCCCAGGTTGTTCTCTCAAATGCATTTCTTCATTTATTCAGCACAAGCCAGAATCGAGTTAATTAATCATGGCTGACTTGACTCATTGTTGTGACTTTTTGTTTTCATTTTTTTTTCAATTGATTATTCCTCGCTTCCTTTCCTGAGTCCTAAGCAATTACTACGCTCACATACTCTTTCTTCTCCCTTATACTACCCCCCCCAAACAAACAAACAAACAAACCAGCTATAACAAGTGATAGGAGCTGTATTTGCATATCTGGCATAAATGGTACTGTTTGCTTAGAATCAGAGGACACACTTCCTTGTAGGATACATTTGGAAAGAGCAATGGGCTTTATCACAACCAGTGTGATGGGCCCCCTTATATTCAGGGATTGAGGTCTTCCTGAACTTAGATCTCTAATAAGCATTTCATCTACGAACTCAGAAGCATGGTAGGCAGACCAACCTTTTTATTTTATTTTATTTTTTTACTTTTTCACTGAAGAGATTGCAAGCTAAATTACATAATGTCCCTGACAAAATGGAGTTGAACTTTCCTAAATTTTTTTAATGTTTATTTATTTTTAAGAGAGAGCATGAGCAGGAGAGGGGGAGAAAGAGAGGGAGACACAGAATCCAAAGCAGGCTCCAGGCTCTGAGCTGTCAGCACAGACCCAACAGGGGGCTTAAATTCACAAGCCTCGAGATCATGATCTGAGCTGAAATTGGATGCTTAACCAACGGAGCCACCCAGGCGCCCCGGAGTTGAACTTTTCTTAAGATAGTCACCCTGGGTTTACCCTTTTGGTGTCTTGGGGAGGTATTTATAGTTACATAGCTACCATTAAGTAGCTACTCATGTACCTACCCATTAAGTACCTACTATGTGCCAGGCCACGCCTGGGCTTGATGCCCTATATACAATGTCTTATTTAATCATTACAATACTCCTATAATTCAGCTTTTAAAGATCATATTATTATGACTGCTGTCCATTTGAATGTAGAAAAACAATGGGCACTCATTATCAGAAATAATAGAACCCAAGATTATAGGAAATGGCCTTTCTACTCCCTGTCTTCATTATTATTCTCATTCCCATAACCTCATTTTTGTACTTTTGTTTGCAATTTGGTGTTTATCATTTCAGATTTTTTCCATGTATCCATTAATGGATGTTTGTGTATGTATATATATGCACAGCTTTTTAAACACAAATTGGATCACATTTTAAAAACTGATTCGACTTGCTTTGTTGTGTTCATTCTATCATGGACACTGTTTCATATCTGTGAATGTCTAGTGAATCCATAGTATTCCATAGTATAGATCAAGGGTTGGCAAGTTGTGCCCACAAGCCAGATGCAGCCCACAGCATGTTTCTGAAAATAAAGTTTTATTGGAACACTGCTGAAGCCATTTATTGACACATTGTTTTTGCTGCTTTCTAAACACAAGGGCAGAGCTGACTCTCTAGTCCTCAAAGCCAAACATATTTATTATTTGTCTCTCTTTTTAAATTTATTGTCAAGTTAACTAACACACACATGTTAGCTAAGTATATTCTTGGCTTTAGGTGTAGATTCCCGTGATTCATTACTTACATACAGCACCCAGTGCTCATCCCAAAAAGTGCCTTCCTCAGTGCCCATCGCTCTCTTCCCCCACCCCCAACAACCCTCAGATTGTTCCCTGTATTTAAGGGTCTCTTATGGTTTGCCTCCCCTCCTGTTTTTAACTATTTGGCTCTTAGAGAAAAAGTTTGCCCACTTCTGTTATAGATGCACCACAGTGTACTTAACCATGTTAGTACTGAGGGACACTGATATGCTTCCATGTTGCAGGTCTATGTTATGAGAAGTCATGCCCTTCCCTCCCCATTCCTCCTTCCATACTGTTGCAGAAGCTCCTAGCCGAGGAACCTTTGAGAAAAAGGATATGCATTCTGTGCTACAATAGTCACCAACTGCAGCAGGTGCATATCTAATCCACAGGCACCTCTTCACCCACTCATGTCACAAGGATAACGGTCAAACCTTCGAAAATTTCAAGGTAGCTCTCACCTGTATATATTCATATATATGTATACATTTATACACATATACATAGACATACATGTACTTCTATGTGTACATATATATGCTTTCTTTTATTAAGAAAAGGAATCTGAGACTCAAAAGTGTCAGTCCTTCAGCCAAACTCACACAGCCTATGGGAAGCAAAGCCAAGATTTAAACCCAAGTCATTTGGCCTAATGCTCCTTCTGAAAACCCCTTGGCCTTCACACTAATTCTTAACGGCAGTGACTAGTATTTGTTGAATGATTCAAATGTGCCAAGTGCTTTGCTTAGTACGTTACCTGGATTATCTTATTATGTGCTCATAAGAAAATTAGACACTAGGTGGGCACCATGTTTTCCCCATTATACAGTTGGGGAAATTGAGAACAGAGAGATGCTATAATGTGGCTGATGTTACATAGACGACATGCCATGATTGGATTCAGGCAGTCTGTTTCCTGAGCCTCTGGTCTCCATTGGGGAAGAAACTCATCCTGCAAAATGATCTGGTGGACTGTTACCAGAGAAATCTGATTTGGTGGAAAGCATTCCAGTCTAAACCCATTCAACCAAGAAGCAAAGTACAGATCTATGCATGTATGGAACCAGATAACACAGTCATTTCGTGTTTTGTGGAAGACAGCCGCAAGCATGTAAACAGTATCGTGTCAGGCAGAGCAGCAGAAGGGCACTTTCTAAGGACAAATGAGGTGCACACTGGGAGTGGGTTAAAAATGTGGGTTTCGTTGGTTTCCTTCCTATTGGGAGCTGTGCACTGTGCTGATTCAGAGAAGGGCTTGAGTCAAGCCATCTGGATGGCAGTTCCAATACTCACCAATACTTCCTAGATTTATGACTTCAGAAAGTCACTCTACCTCTTTGTGCCTCAGTTTCCCCACCTATAAAATGGAGCTGAGAATCCTGCCTACTCATGAAGTGGTGAGCATTAACCGAGATCCTCCTAAAAAGTCGTATTTACAGCACATTTTTTAGCATGTCATAAACATCTGATAAATCTTAACCACTGTTAATGTAAAATTTATTTTACTAAAGATAATTAAAATAATTATTTTCCTGTCAGCATAGTTAATATGAGCAAAATATAAAGGTTTTGTGAAACTAATGAACCTTCCTTACCCCCACACTCCAATCCAGTGTTCTCTCTTACTCTGTTCTGCCTTCAGCTGTGCTCTTTGCGATATCACCTTCCCAACTCCTTGGGTAGGTCAGGCCTCCTCAACTCTTATTCATCCTATAAGGGTCAGAGCAAGGGCTCTTTCTCTGAAAACACCTGACTGACATTTTCCTCAACTACTTTCCCCACACAGCAGCCTGGCTTGGTGCCTCTCCTTTGCGTGTCTGTGGGATCCTGTGTTGTCCCTCTCTCTCACACTGTGACCTGGCACTCTAGTCTTCATTTTATTCCTCTCTTTCTCTCTTTGGGATGTTTTTTTTAGGAAATTCACTGTCTACCATTTATATCTGTATCCCCTCCCATTACACAGTGCTAGTCACATAGTAGGAACTCATAGTACACAAACCAGATGTATACAATAATCCTGAAATGCATTATGGGAAAGGCAAAATGTAACATTCACCCTATGTACTTGGAAGCATGCCTTTATAGGGAATGCCATCTTTTTTCAGGAGAATTTATAATGACTAGGAGCATGAAGAATTTGAGAAATGTGTGTAGGTACCAACTGATTTGATGTATTGATTTCTGTGTTGCTAGACTTCTTTCGTGCTCTTCTTCTGAATAATCACAATTGCCCTGAAAACTGGAATTTCTAGCATTATATTATTTCATACAAGAAAGCTTGCACATCTGTTTATCCATTAATTTATTGTGTGTCTTCTTATTTCTTTGAACTCATACTTTTCCCAATTTAAGTTAACCTCGTTAATTTTCTCTTTTGCTTGACTCTTCCGCCATATTGAATTACTTGTACTTCATAATCTCACTGGGATTTCCACACATTCTTTTCTATCCTTGAAAGAATTGTTTTTATCCTTTCTCTGGATACGTTTTCCGAAAACAACAACAACAACAAAACAAACAAAAACAATAACATCTTTTTTAATTCTCTAAAACAAGCTTGTTGCCCCTCCTAGGTGCTAGGGGCATATATTCTACTTCATTGTAGCTAATGTTCTCTGTATTGTAATTTTCAATTTGCTCATGTTTTTCCCCACTTAGTGAGCTCCAGAAGTCTTTTTTTTACTATTGCATTCTCAGTACCTAGAACGGTGTCTGATATCTAGAATGTGGATATGTATGAATGAATGCATTTGTTGTTGAATGCATGGAGGAATGGATAGATGGACAAACAAAAGAAATGAATAGATTCCAAAGATTGTTCTGGTCCCTAGGCAAAGAAAGCCAAATAAGATTCAGTCCTTTCCCTTATAGATCCAGTCTGATGTGTGGGAGGGGAAACCACGCTAGTAATAGGGTCAAGATAAAGTGGGAAGAAGTGATAAGAGAGAACTCAAAGTCAGGAAAAGATGAAAAGGGCTGAGTCTGAGAAAGATTCTTTGGCCTGGTTGGCTAGATGAAGATAGGAGATGGGAGAAGATGAATCCCTGCTATTAAACATCCTGTTCAACCAGGAGAGCAAAGGGTCTCATGCTGAAGTTTATTGCTTCAGTTTCTAACCTTTCATAAGTGCTTACTTGGCAGCCGTATCGAGAGTGGTATTTGATTCTCTGGAAACATCTTAAAGGAGCAGCACCAGACCTCCCACTTTCCCTTTTTTCATTTAGGCTATAAAATATATTGGTTCTGTGCATTACTGCCATGAGAGGAAAAAAAAATATTGCATGTTAGTTTCCAAATGAAATGACATTTAGTGAAGTGTACAGTTAAGATATTTTTCAAGGTTGGCTTTTAAAGAGTGCACTGGAAGAGTCTTTCTTCGTAACAGATGATAAGAATTTACAGGTGCCTTTTATTCTCTAGCCCTCTCTCATAATGGTTATGGGGAAAAAATTTAAGAGCCTCATTAGGTCTAGCAATAACTAGTGAGCCTTCAGAGCATCATTACACCCTGCTCAGAGTGCTGCGTGATGAGCACAGTTGCAACAGAGACACAGACCCATGATGGGACTCCGCCATCTTGCCTAACTGGCCTCTTACACTCTATTCACTTGGTGAAGAAGGGGCGGTGAGTGGCCACCTTACTCAGAAAATGTGGGTGTTACAGGGTTGACTTCCAACCAA
Organism: Neofelis nebulosa; assembly: GCF_028018385.1. Taxonomy (NCBI): domain Eukaryota; kingdom Metazoa; phylum Chordata; class Mammalia; order Carnivora; family Felidae; genus Neofelis; species Neofelis nebulosa. The sequence continues at coordinate 39,453,388 of NC_080799.1, read as the reverse complement.
AGAGGTCATGGCAAATGTAGTCTCCATCAGGAGCAGGTAGAGTGTGCTGGTGAGGACATCCAATTCACAAAATATTTATGGGATAGGTCAGGAACATGACCCAAAAAGGAGAAGCAGGATATTGCTACTAGAATATTGGCAAAACAATATGGGACGCCATACAGGAAAAGTTAAAATGAAACAAAACAAAACAAAAACTTAAAAACCATACGTCCACTATAGAAATTACTCAAAATGTCCTTTTTCATTATCTCCAAATCTCATTTTCCTTAATCTGCTTCATTTGAAGGACAACATAGCTATTTTCATGGCTACTGTTGAATTTTACATTTGATATGCTCTGTAATAGGAACATTATAATATGGCATCCCTTTACATTATTTATGTCGGTAGGCTCCTTGTTTCTTTAAATGTCATTGTGCTTCTCTGTGTCTGACAAACCCTTCTGAGTTTTGAAGACAGATGTTAAACATATTCATCTTGGTATTAGATAAATCAGTTTATTAAATTAATTAAAATGAAAACTATCACTGTTACAATAACAATAAAAACACACATTTCTACAAGCCACTGATACTTAAAATTTTTCTGATTATAAATGTCGTGCATGACATAAAGAATACTTTGGAAAGTACAGTGAACCATTAAGAAAAAAGTATCATCATCACTCTTTAATCCAATCTCCCATTTTGTTTTAGATTTAGATATGTGGTCTGTTTCAGCTAATTCTTGTATAAATAATGTGAGCTTTAGGTTGCAGTGTTTTATTTATGTATACAGACATTCAGTTAATGTAGCATCGTTTGTTTTGGTGTATATTGCTTTTTGTTGTTGTGTATTTTTCATTTTTGTTGTTGTTAAAATGGTTACTCTAAGGATTACAGTACAGACATACCACACTTCTCTAAGTGAACATGGAATCGATGTTTTACCGCTTCAACTAGAGTGTGGAAACTTGGTGAAAAAAATTTTTTAACGTTTTTATTCACTTTTGAGAGACAGAGCATGATCAGGGGAGGGGCAGAGAGAGGGAGACATAGACTCTGAAGCAGGCTCCAGGCTCTGAGCTGCCAGCACAGAGCCAGACGTGAGGCTGGAACCCATGAACCGTGAGCTCATGACCTGAGCCTGTCAGATGCTCAACTGATTAAGCCACCTAGGCGCCCTCTTTAAAAAAATTTTTTTTTACTGTTTTTATTCGTGGAATGAAGGAACTTTACTGACATATGTGTCCCTTTACCCTTCTCTCTTTATGTTGGGTTTATGTTAGGTACACTGCAAATCGTGTTAGACAGTTTTCTAATTTTTCTGCTTCCAGTCATTACACATCTTTGAAAGGACTCAAGAGGAGTAGACTAGTCTATTGTGTTTATATTTACCCTCATGCTTCACTATCCCCTTTGGAACATCTCTATAATGTCCCAATTTTCTTCTGGTATTATATTCCCTCTGTCTGGAGAACCTTCTATAAGCAATTCTTTGAGAGTGGGTCTGTTGCTGATGATTTTTTTTAAATTTCTTTAATATCTCCCCTTCATTTCTAAAGGATATTTTCATTGGAATAAAAATTCTGGATTGCCACTTCTTTTCTTCCAATACTTAAAAAAAAGATCATGTTGTGCCTTCTTTTGGCCTTCCTGGTTTTTGTATGTTTGTTTAAATGAGAAATCCACAGTAATTTGAATTGTTGTTCTCTTACAAATAATGTATCATTTGTTTCTGGCTGTTTTCAAAGTGTGTTTTGGTTTTTGTTTTTGCTTTTTTTCCCCCCAGTGTTCAGCAATTTGATTATATCTGGAAGTGAATTTCTTTGGGTTTACCTCTTTAGAGTTTGCTGAGCTTAAATTTATAGGCTTGTATCTTTTGCTGAATGTGGGGAATTTTTAGCCATTATTTCTTCAAATAATTTTTCTGCAGTGAACTGTGTATCTTTATTCTAGAACTCAAGTGATATCACTGTTATATCTTTTGGTATTATTCTGTAGGTCCCTAAATTTATTTTTCTTTCTCTGTGGTTTAGATTGGAAGCTTCTTTATTCATATGTACACAAGTTCATGGAGTTTTTTCTGCTATATCTCTATTCTACATTTGAACTCATTCACTGAGTTTTTAATGTGTTTTTTTTTAATTTAGGTTATTGTTTTTGCAGTGCTAAATTTTCCATTTGGTTCTTCTTTGTATCTCCTATTTCTCTGCCAACACTGTCTATTTTTTTTCCATTTGTTTATCTGTGTTTTCCCTTACTTGTTGGAACATTTTTTTTCAAAGGGAGGGGGTGCAAGTGAGTGAGGGCAGAGAGAGAGAGAGAGAGAGAGGAGAGAGAGAAGCAGGGCTCACCTGCTTTCACCCGACGCAGAGCTCGTGCTCACCCAATGTGGGACTCGAACTCACGAACTGTGAGACCATGACCTGAGCCGAAGTCCAATGCTTAACAACTGAGCCACCCAGGTGCCTTGTTGGAACATGTCTATAACAGCTACTTAAAATCTTTATTTGACCATTTCAACATGTGTGTCATCTCAGGGTCAGTGCCTGTGAATGTCGTTTCCCATGTGAGGTTAGATTTTCTGGTTTCTTTGTATACCTAGTAATTTGGGTTATATATCCTGAGTATGTTGAATATTAATGTTATAAGATGTTGGGTTTTACCTCAGTCCTGTGGAAATTGTTGATATTCTTGTGTCAGCAGGTAGTCAATTGATCCAGTTGGATTCAGGCTGAAAGTTCTTACCTTCTTTCTGTGGATTTTGCTTTCAGTATCAGTTCTGCTGTCAATAGTCTTTGCTGTAATAGTTGGATCGTGTGTGCACATCCCAGTGGCAAGTCTGGGACCTGAGCAGTGATCTGTCCCGTTCATTTCTCAAAGTCTATGGTATCTGTGTAGGTCATATACCTACACATGTGGCTCAGGTGTGAGTGTGGAGTTCACAAAAGCTCTATATGATGTCATTTCCCCAAACTCTATCCTTCCTTCCAAACTCTTTCCAGGATCCTCAAAGTATTTTTGTTTCCCAGGGCTCCTCTTTCTTGTCCTCCAGCCACAAAGTTGGTGCTTTTTCACCTTGTTCATGTAGTCCTGTGACTCAGCATGCCTTTGTGGCCAAATGGGAGAGGACAGAGAAAAATCAGTGGGATTTTGCCCCACCTTCTGGGACCAGAGCATCTCAGATCATAGAGAAGCTTTGCCTCCCCCAGATTGTTGGACATCTCTACCTGTCTGTATTTTGATGTTTCATTCTGGGTTTTTGGCCGCCTTGCATCCATGCCAGGGGATGCTGGTGAGGAGGAGGGGGCGGAACTCACTGCTTGTTTCTCCTCTTGCCCCCTCCCTCTGTAGTTGTTTGCCTTGCAGAAAGCTCAGATGGTGCTGTATGCATTCTACTCAGACTTAACATCTGCACTGAGTGGGGAACACAGGGTGAGGTGTGCTTATGACATCTTATCCAGATCCAGAACCTCATTACCACCTTCATTTAGTTCATCGCGGGGAGAAAAAACATAAAATACAATTTACCATTTTAGCCACTTTCAAGTATTCAACTTGGGGGCATTAAATGCATCCACAATATTGTGTAACCATCACTATCTAGTTTGAGAGCTTTTTCGTCTCCCCAAGTGGAAACTACAAACCCATGAAGCCATCACTCGTGTCTTTTTGTCCAACGCCCCTGGCCACTACTAATCTGCTTTCTGTCTGTGGATTTCCCCCACTTCGTTTTTTAACAGTTTACAAAGATAAAATTTACATACCATAAAGTCACTTCTTTCTAGTGTATAATCCACTGTGTGTGTGTGTGTGTGTGTGTTCTGTGTATTTATAGAATTGTACCCATTTTTAAAAAGATTTTGGAATATTACCTCCCAATGTTTCCTCTTTCTTTTATTTTTCTTCCTTCTTTTTAATGATCTATTTTACTGTAATATTTTTAATAATTTTTTAATGTTTATTTTTGAGAGAGAGAGAGAGAGAGAGAGAGAGAGAGAGAGAACACGAGAGTGTGGGAGGGGCAGAGACAGAGGGAGACACAGAATCCAAAGCAGGCTCTGGGCTCTAACTGTCAACACAGAGCCCTATGCAGGGCTTGAACTCAGACACTGTGAGATCATGACCTGAGCCACGTTGGATGCTTAACTGACTGAGGCACCCAGGTGCCCCTTACTGTAAAATTTTAAAACAAAAGGGAGATTGTAACATGTATGTACCTCTGTAACTGCTTCTCCTAAAAACTAAATAGTGCCTTTTGAACATTTTCCGTTTCTGTTTTTTCACATGATTCCAAATGCTGCACGATGTGCCATCGTGTGAACGTACTATAATTTATTTTTAATTTTACCATTATTGCACATTTTAATACTTGCAGTTTTTTTTTTCTTTTCATGAATAATGCTGTAGTTAATTGACATGTAAATAAACATTTGTGTATATCTTTCATTATTGCCTTCGGTGCTATTCTCAGAGGTGATATTTCTGGGTTAAAGGGCATAGCAAAACACCGGTTTATAGATTCTGGGTTCTGGCATATCCCAAAATAAAGATTCTTGTTTTTGTTTTTGTTTTGGAGAAAGTAGAAAGAAACTCTCAGTACAAAATACATAAAATATACATCAAAAGTCGGTTCCTAAACCTTCTTATCCTTTAGTAAAAGTTTCAAAAACTTGCAATATAGTGTCAGATGCAAGGAGTCAGGGGTTGCTTCATTGGTGAAAAAAAAAAAAACAAGAAATAACCAGAATACATTGTGAATGCAGACCTAGATTTTATTCCAGCCTCGCTATCTAAGCGGAAGGTAGAGTCAGCCAGTCCCCACAGAGGTAGAGTGGCCATATGTCAGGGTTTGCCTTCTCACTCCCACTTCACATCTGCTGTCGCTGGCATTGTCATTAATGTCACCCCACCCTCTCCTTTCACTCACATGCATTTTTCCCGTTTGGACAATGCATTATGTGGTCACTCTGAAGAAGCATCCTTGATTTTCAGAAGCACATTTTGGTAGGGCAAGGATGATCGATGCCTGGCAGATGTATCATGAATCTCTCCTCTTTGGGCTTATGGTGGGTATCACAAATTCATCAGTTTCTTTCTCTGATACAAGAATTGTTCTCAGAAATCCCCCAACACAGTTATATGGAGCCTTAGCTACCATCTGATTAATACTGGACCATAAGGATCCCATTTGCCAAGGCATGTAGGTGATGCTCCTGGTCCTTGTCGTGGGAGGAGACATCGTGTGATGGCTGGTGCCTGTCCCCAACTGTCTCGGGCGGGCCTTCAGTGAAGAATATGCCTGTACCATTAAGGCATGAGGGATTTTCACACCACAGGAACCTTTATCCGGGGAAGATTTTGCTTCCCTCACCCTCTATGGGATCTCTGTCCTCCTTCCTCTTGAAGACTCTGGCTCATCCTAGCTGTATTTCTGGATCACACGATTGAAAATCCAAGTGAAACTCAGGCTATTTAGACCTAAAGAAAAAAAATTAAATACATAATTAATTAATCCTGGGTCTCCTTTGAACCGAGTGATTAGAAGCAACTTTCCATTTTCTTTCATGTTGTTTTGGTGCAGAACCTGCTGATTTTTTCCTCTCTTTTTTTTTTTTTCCTTTGTAGGCTTCAAGACAACAGATGAATTGTGAAAGAGAGCAACTAAGGGTAGGTGCACCTGCCTGTAAAATACTTCCTGGTTCTTGTTTCTGTATGATAAGCAAAAATTTCCTGTCTCCCCCAAGACACAGGGTTCTAAATAGCGGGCTTCATCTTAAGACTGGTAGAGTTGAAAATATTTATCCCAGCTAATTTAGTATTGATTGAGCTGGTAAATACAGTATATCTTCTTTTGAAGTGCCATTATAGTAGATATGGATTTTTTGATTTAGATTCAGCAATAAATACTTCTCTTCTGGAATTTGTTTGACATCATTGTACTCTTTTTATGTACAACATGAGGTCTAAGTAATAACAAAGGTCAAAAGGATGTCTTGCTGCTTTCTTAATGTGAATACCAGGCTGTTTGCTGAGTGGCTAAAATGCTCTCTTGCTGTTAACTGGGGGTGGGTGAGTCACTAATATGTCAAGGGCATTTTCCAGGAGAATTCAAGTCCTCTGTAGACCTTTTAGTTTTAGTGGCATATGTGTATATTGAAGAAGGAGACAGAATTTTAAACCTCATATGCTATTTACCTTCTTAAAAATGAAACTCTCAGTGCTCAAGTGTGTTACGCATCGACACGGGGAGAATGATTCGCTTATACATTTAGCTTGGTGGCATTGTCCTGTTCTCATGGTATCATGGTTGATATTCTTTTTGGCATGGATGTGGTTATTTTAAGAAATATCAGGATTGTCTCCACTCCTCCCGTTTGTATTTTTTTTTTAAATGTATTCATGTTTTGGATGGATGACTTTGAAGTCATAAGTGGCCTAGTTTTAATGTCACTGACGGAAGTTGGCAACTTTTACTGGACAGTGCGCCTTATAATTGTGTTTCTGTGTTATTATAAAAACTAGAGGAATCCGCTGCTTTCAAAATCCTAAGTGTGAGGTTTTGGGGGTTGGGGGACCATTGTGCTCAAAGGGATCTAATGCCTCAGAATAATTCATTAAACCGGTCCAATGCCATTTATACACTGCCTTGTAACTTTTCAGAGCATTTACTTAATGCTGGTCTTGGATGACACTGATTTGTAGAGTTATTTTCATTTTGCAATTGCTGTTGGCATCAGGTTTGTTGCATCCTCTGTGAGACAGAATCTGGTCGTATGGAACCGAGAAAGTGGGTTGTGGATGTCTTCTTCTTTTATGCATATTTATTTTATGTGGTATACTGGCACAGCCCTGTCCGTTAACCTCTCATCTATACCCATTTCGCTCCTGAGTACCTGCGCCTACATTAGCCACCGTCCTTCGTAAAATACCCTTCAAGATGTCTTAAGCTTTCCTGAGCTTTGTTACGGCTTCTCCCTGCAGTCTGAATTACTGGTTCATCCTGGTAAATTATGTATTGCAACTTCAGATTTCTCTTCCTGTTTGGATGAGGACGATGGCCAGAACTAGGTCAGAGCTAGATAAGAGGAATGTGTGCTTTTGTCTCTGGGATCCCTGATAAATTCCTCAGAATTAAGATAATACTGAATCCTCTATTGCAAATGAGACTCGCCTGGCAAATTAAGGGCTGCAGGGGGTAATGAAGTGCTTGTGTGCAGTTTGAGGGATTTATTATTTTGCCTTGATGAGGACATTGTCAACAGGGGTGTGGTTTAGGAACAAGAATGGAGCCCACTACACTCTGTTAAATAAATTCAAGCAGTGGTTTGATATAATGGGTCATATGGTTTAGTCCCAGTGTGGCTCCAATAGCCATTATAAAATTATCTCTACTATCGCGAATCGGTGCTTTGTTCTTTGTTGCTATTGTAGTTTTTGTTTTTATATTTTTAACTAATTTATGTTTTGAATCAATAGAAAACACATTTAAATCGATGGAATACACACTTATGTGGTTCAAAATTTTAATGATCCCAAAGGGAATGCTTTTATTTAAAAAAATTTTTTTTTATGTTTATTTATTTTTGAGAGAGAGGGAGAGACAAAACGTGAGCAGGGCAGGGGCAGAGAGAGAGGGAGACACAGAATCTAAAGGACGCTCCAGGCTCTGAGCTGTCAGCACAGAGCCTAATGCGGGGTTCTAACCCACAAACCGCGAGATCATGACCTGAGCTGAAGTTGGATGCTCAGCCGACTGAGCCACCCAGGAGCCCCTCTTTTTTTTTTTTTTAATTTTTTTTATGTTTATTAACTTTTGAGAGAGAGGGAGAGATAGAGCATGAACAGGGCAGGGGCAGAGAGAGAGGGAGCCAAAGGGAATGCTTTTAAGTCTAGCTCTTTCCTGGGAGACTCCCAGCATTACTTTGGCTGTCTGGCCTTTGACATCGATGGATATTTACTCTGTCTCCTCCTTTCCTGTTCTCTCATTTTCTTCCCTTCCTTCTTCCCTACCACCTTTTCTTCTTGTCTTCTGTGTGTACTCAACCCCTCTATTACCTGAAAAGAGAACTGTCTTGATTAAAGTGATTGATTTTTTTTAATTCATTTTTTTAGGGTCCCTAAAAGAAATGTGGTTCTATTTTCAAATGCTGATATTACTTGACCATCTCAGTGAAATGCATTTTCCTCTCGGTTTTTTTTTTGTTGTTGTTGTTGTTAGAAAGAGGGCCAGTGGGAGAAAATTAAGTATCTCTTTAGTTACCATCATCACTGAAGAGTGCCTGCCAGCCACACTTTAAAAAATATATTTTAAATATAGCAAGCAAGCTGCAGGTTTGCCATACAAGATGACTGGATGGACCATGGGCATGTTGTCAAGTTCATATTTCTTCGTTAGTTCATTCTGTTATGTTCAGAATTCAGGGATACAAGTGGGTAGTTGTGAAATGCATCCCTTTTTCTTGGCCTCCTGGAAATAGCAGATAATGCAGAAAGATACAGGTGCTCCTTCTGTTTTGTGCATGTGAACACTGTGTAGGGATCAGCATATCCCAGACCTGCTTTTCTGCTCTCCTTTCTGTTTGTTACAGATTCTAAATTAATTTTTCTTCAAAAATAGACTCTGAGCTGTATATTCTATGATATATTATAAATCCAAACCAAAATTCTCTGATGTAATTAATTCTCTGATTTTTTAAAAAGTTGGAGAAAGTCAAACTTTTTTTTTTTCATAACCGAAGGACTTCTCAGAGCCTTTTTGCAAAAATGAAGTACACAGAGGTGGATATAATATGCAACGTTTTGTAAAATCATCTCACCACACAACAATTTTTGGCTCAAGAATACACTCTGGGAAGCGCTCTTGAAAATTATATAAATTTTTAAAATTTTTTAATATTTTCCCAGTTAGGATGTTAGAGTCTGCCAATACAGAAAGGCTATGCATTATTTAAAGATAAAAACATTTTATCACCTCCTGGTGTTGGGGCTGACTCAGTGGACTTTCGGTGTTACCACAGTGGTTGGGAATCTCTGTGCTTGTCTTGGCCTTTCTTGCCTTCTTCTAAGATGAGGTCAAGCATCTCTTCCTTACATGGCATTCTCATCAGAGAGGAAGAAGAGGAGGGTTTTCCTCATAGCTCTTGACTTTGATTGGAGGGAAGCCTTTTCTGTAGACGTTCTCTTTTACCACGTTAGCGAACTCTATGCCAATCACTCCCACTGTTCTGGGATCTCAGTGATTGGCCAGAGCAGCCAGGAGTCATCCCAGGGGACAGGCCCCTTGTCACCTGATGGTAAACAGGAGTTGTAGGTATCTTTGATGGAATCACCCAGTAGAATCCACCACAAAAGGAATCCATGTGGGCCCTCTCTGTCCCTCATGGTCTTGGTTTCCTGTAGGCTCCTTTCAGTGCTCCCTTCATCCCACACGTGGCCCTGAGAGCTACATCTAAAGCAACAGCAAGTGCCTGAACTCTGGTTTGTGGAATTTCACAGATGCTTTCTCTGCCAGCTTCTCACAGATCACATCTCCCCATTCTACCTTTTCTACCCAGCTTGGCTCTCTCTTTGTATTTTGCCTTATGTTCTTTGGAACAGGGCCTGGATGCAGTCTTTATTCATTTCCCCTCAGTGTCAGGTAACTGACAGCACCCAGGCACCCAGGTCAGCCCCAGAGATACTGTCCATGAGCTTTCTAGCACCTGTCCTTCCCGAGAGAAGGACATCATCCAGTTATTCCTGACCAATGATCTGCCCTTCTCAGAAGGCTGTTGGACTACTCCTGTTCCCAGTGAACAAACCATGGAATAGTAAACCTGTTTATTACTCCATCCTGAGTTTTGAATGAGCCTTCCTCTGAGCTTACATTTCATATTGTCAATGGGTTCTGTTGGGGAGTCTTCCCAAGAGGTCACCATGATGAGATCTGTACATTAAGTGCTCCTGACACTATGGGTTGTATTTACCAGCCTGTCTCAGCATCACTGGTGGTTGATGACAACAAGTCGGGTAGCGATAATTGTGCAGTTACCATAACCCAACCATCAACATTTACCTTTCTGGCATCTGGAATGACAAATGGACAAATAAACAACTATGAGAGAAATTATATGACCTCATTGTCCTTCGTCTCCCTCAGTGATCTACCAGGTAGAAAAATGGTGTGGTCATAGGGTAGGGGATCAAATGACCACATTTATTTGCATTCATATAAAATATTTGGTTACAAAGGGACCTTTTGTGCTGAGTGTATCAGATGTTGGTTCAGGGGACTGTAAACATATTTGGTCAGAACACTACTAAGCAGGCAAGGGGTTGGCTCCTAGGGGGAATCAGTATATGTTCATGGACCAAAATCTTTATCAGCAATATGGCAAACGGATACCACGGGAGTCAGTATGAGGAGTGGTTGGGGGTGGTTAGGAGCTCTAGTTATAGACTTATGTTCATATCTCAGTTCTAAGTGTGCCCTACTTCCTCAAAGCTTCAGTTTCCCTGGGTATAAGATAGGGATACTTTCTCACTGGATTATTGATTGGATGAAATTACTTATGAAAAGCACTTCAAAAAATGTACGCCTCATAATCAGCAATATTAGGTTGTTAATATAGTATTATTGCCAATGATTCCCTCATGCCTCTTCCTGCTAGGAATACCAGACCAGGGAATACAGATATTTGGGGGTATCTATTCCCACTCAACTCCCAACATTAAACAACAACTTGAAGGACAGATTTCATAGTTATGGCATGGTAGTATATTTAGAAGAAAACTGCCTCTCACTCAGCTAAGAAACAATAAGACTGATTCAGGCTAGCCTAAGCAGAAACGTCATATAAGCAGGCCTCCCAAGGAGCTTAGAATCAGAGAGCTATGAGAACTCAGGCAGTTCTTCCTCTTCCCTCATCTTCAGTGCTCCTTGTGGGTTCACTCTGGAATTTTCTTTTGGTAAAGGATCTCTTTACCTTTTTTAAGCATGTGGCACCATTCAGCCCCTAAGGTTTATGCCGTATCAGATCCTGCAGGTATGGGTACTGTTAATGGCTCCCAATTACAAATTCCTGGAGAAAGCCTCTGATTGGCTCACTCCTGCTCAGTTCACTCTGGTCCAGCCAGTGGTGTCCAGGGAAGCAGGATAAATAAATCTCAGTTACCCAGGGCCAACTGCTGAGGAGGACTTGATCATCAGGGAGAGAGTCGTAGCCAGTTGAGTAAATATCCCCAAGGATGTGTACCATACCCTCCAAACTGGGAGATGAGAGCCAGGCAGAGGATCCCAGGAAGTAGATTTGCTACCACCCCCCCCCCCACCCCCCGCCATGTCTAGCTCAGCTTTTTGCAAAGTGTAAGACACCCGCCCTGTGTGGGACTCACCGTTTTCAGGTGCTAAACAGCTAGTCAAATCACTTTCCAAGTAATTCCCTTTTCAATTCTCTCTCAGTCCTTTTTATGTCAATGAGAAACTCTCAGTTTAAACTACAGTATCTTTAACAAGTATCTCAGTCATCCTGAGCCCTGTTTTTAACAAAAAGGGAGTGTGCCTCAGGCTGGGAGCCTGCAGCAGCCGAAGCATCTATCTAGACTTTGAAAACATTGTTTGCAAAATACAGTAGTTAAGAACTAGGGGCCTAGAGCTAGGCCCTACTGAGATGAAAATCTAGACTGCAATTTACTTGTGCAGGTTACTGAAATCCTCTGGACCTCCAATGCCTCCTTAGAAAAATGGACATAATTGCACATATTTCTTAAGTTGGATGTCTCTGCATATGTGTGCCCACACAAATATTAAAATAATGAATGCATATGAGTTTGTTAGAACACTGTCTAGTATAGAAGAGGGTCTTAATAACTGTTAGATATGAATGGGATTATTTTCTTCCCATTAACTCTTATTATGACCACTGATGCTGGTTTTCCAATTACAGAGGCAACACAAAGTTTCCTTGGCAAATACATTGATTTAGGTTAAAAACGAGTGGCTTGAAAGACAAATATTAACTACATAATGTTACAGAGTGCCTGCAGTTATGACAAAAATTGTGACGTTGGAATGCAAATGACCAAAGTTTCAGAAAACGCTGAAATTACGGCGCCAGCTTTGTGAAAGATGGTGTCGAGCAGATCGGAACTATCAATATTTAATTCTCCAGTTAGAAGCAAGTTTCTCATTTCTGCTAGATATAAGAGTGATGTGGATTACAGAATGCAAATTGCTAATGATCATTTTGGCTTAAACCCATTGCCTTCATCCGGACTTCCAATAGTGAAACTTCAGGCCGCCTTGGAAGTGAGCTATCACAATCAGAGACACATCTCCCCTTCCTCTCCCTGCCCCCTCCCTCTGGTAAAGCCCGACCCTTCCTCAGGGGCTGTCAGGGCAAGAGGAAAGGGAATGGAAGCCCCCCACTACTTGACGAAACATTGCAGCTTTCATATTTGGACTATAGTTTTAGGGTGGCTCACTGTAGGAGAGCCTGCTCCCATTCAGTCGTTTATTCGAGAAGTATTTTTTGAGCGGGAACTATATGCCAATCACAGTGCTAGGTAGCGGAGATAGAACGGTATACCAAAGTCTGCACATACCTTACAGGCTAGCAGAGAAAACAGGAATTTGTCAAATAACCGTGACAAAATTGTACCTGTGAAATTGACAAACACCTGAAATGAGAGATGTTATATAAAAGAACATCAATGGAAGAAGCTTACCTGATTGACATCCATTTATCAAACTTACCAAATTAACACTTTCAGTCCAGTCCCTTTATAAAACATCCTGTTGCCTGCCCATGACCTCCTGCAAAGTAGCTGTTTTGTACAGTCTTACCTTTCTCTCTGCTCATTGAGGTGTCTGCTTGCCAAGAGTCAGTTGTGTTTATTCCCAGACCTGCTTCTGCCAGCTGCACTTGTTATTGTAATTACATTATTTAGTGGAATATTGTGTAAACTGATGAAAAATGAGTGCAGTAAGAAAAAGAGCTGTTTCTGTGAAAACTAAGTTAATGCTTTGGAAACACTGTATGAGAGCAAGCCTCAACAATTATTCTGATTAGCTGTGAGAGGACTGTAAAATGTTAGTGGAAAAAAGAACCCTCAGAAATCTGGACAGATTCTGCAGTCAGAGCCTTTCTAATGTGTCTTAAAATGTTTACCACACTTTAAACAAAACCAGAACTGATAGTACAGATCAGAATTTCCCAATAAAGGGCCATATAATGACTACTTTAGGCTTCATGGGCCATATGGTCTCCACTGCAACCATTTAACACTTGCCATTACAGCACTAAGGCAGCCACAAACGAAATGAATGATTAAGGCTGTGTTCCAATAAAACTTTATTTATAAGAACAAAGGGTGGGCCAGATTTGGCCCCTTGTCCATATTCGGCTGACCCTTCCTAGAGTTGGAAGTGTGGGATGAGGTCTTCTATGGGAAGGATGATGAGGAATTTCAGTCAACAGAGAAACCACTGTAAGATGACACCCTGGACCCATATCAAAGATCAACAGATTAATGCACATTAATATAGTTTTAATTAAACAAAATCTTTAAGAAAGTTGTGTATCACTTTAAATTTTTTTAATGTTTATTCAGTTTTTGAGAGAGAGAGAGAGAGAGAGAGAGACAGAGCGTGAGCAGGGGAGGGGCAGAGAGAGAGGGAGACACAGAATCTGAAGCAGCTCCAGGCGGTGACCTGTCAGCACAGAGCCCGACACGGGACTCGAACTCACAAACCTTGAGATCATGACCTGGCCAAAGAAGGACGCTTAACCGACTAAGCCACCCAGTCGCACCAAGAAGGCTCTGTATCACTTTAAAAGTGACTTCTTGCTTTAACAGGCTTCCACCGAACTACCTGCTTCCATCCCAAATGAGATGAATTCTAAAACATGGGTAGCTGACACAGCGCTTGAAACGTTAAGTAAAAATTAGGCTGATTTTTATGTGCCAACCCTGATGTCTCAGAATCCCCTCAGTCTGGAATGGAAGAACAAATTTATCCTTTTTCCCAGGATCCCTCAACAAGTAATTTCTGGAATTCTCCAATGAGGGGCGACCTTTTCCACATGTACATACTGGCACTTATACTCTGCACAGAGTTCATCTGCTGCTTCAGAATACTCTCTTTTCTGAAGAAATGTCTAGTAACTTGCTTGTCTGGATTGTTTTGTCTTCAGAACCAGTTCTCTGGAAGTATGAACATGGCTCTCCATATTAACGTTCCAAATACTCAGCTAATGTCAGACTTCAGCAATTAGCAAACCTTTGCTGAATGCTCCAGAGGTAATCAAGATCCATTGTGCATGGGGACCTGGAGAGAGGATACAGGGTACAGGCCTTAGATCCCCACTATCACTGTCCCCATCCCAGTTCTTTGCAGGTTCCACACGTATGTTCGTGTGTGTGTGCACATATGTGAAAAACAACTTATCATTGCTTGCTTTCATCTTATGGAGGTAATGGTCTCACTTAGTGATTTTGCCCAACCAAAGGGATTTTATCCCAAAGTAAGCAGCTCCCTACTTGTAGAAAGTGCAGAAACTCAGATCACCAGAAAAATCACCAGTGGCAGCTTCCCTACTAAATGAAGAAATTCGTAAATATATAACGGTTTTTAAAAACAGCATTGTCAGGGCGCCTGGGTGGCTCATTTGGTTAAGCATCCAACTTTGGCTTGGGTCATGATCTCAGAGCTTGTGGGTTCAAGCCCTACGTCGGGCTCTGTGCTGACACCAGAGCCTGGAGTCTGCTTCAGATTCTGTGTCTCCCTCTCTCTTTGCCCCTCCCCCACTCGCTCTTGCTCTCTCTCAAAAATAAATAAACATTAAAAAAATTGAAAAAAAAAGAGAATATCGTCTTCACAAGACCTTGTAGTCTACACACTTCCTTACAGATCTCCTGTGCTCCCCAGTATTTCCAAGGCCAAAATTTGATGCACATAAAAGGGAATGAATCAGGAAGTCAGCCAACTAGTTACCAGTTTTGATTTCCACAACTTCGTTGTGAGACACAGTTAAACGAGGAAATGAGCAGGTGGTCACCTCCCCATGTCTTTGATGCGGATTCCTATAACCCACATACACATTAAATATCTTCCCTCCTTTGAGTCTCCCCAGGCATTTCAGCACGTTCTTTCGGTAAGACTCCAGAGTTATCACATTTAGGACACTTGGTCTAATATTCATTCTCCCTTTCCCTTACTGTAATTTTAGCCCATTATCCCTCATTATCAGGGCAAATCTGCCCCATTTCCAGGGCAAAACTGCCCCATTTCCTGTGTCATCATTAAATCAGTATCAAACAGCTTTAAGCAAAATTGCTAATAATGCTGACATTTCAATTTGTCATAGCCGCCTCTCATTCCTATGACTTATGCCTCAGCAAAGACTTGCCTTGTTGTTCTGCTCTTCTGAGATCTAAATATCATTCCAGGAAAAATAAAATCAACTTGGTAGGGAGGGGGAATGGGCCAAGAAACAGATAAAAAAGTCCTCTCTAGTTTCTTCTACTTGGGGGCAGAAGGAGGCCAGTTTTATTAAGACAGCAAGTCCTATCCCTACTTTCTACATGGCCTGGGAGAACCAATACTTAGGCTCTGCCAGTGTGTAGGTAAATAGTGGGTGTAGTGGGCACATGCTTGCTTGTTGTCACAGCCCGCAAACCTTCCTCCTCTGAGGGGGCCAGTGCTCCATTGTCCTTTGGGGGTTAATTTTCTTTGCTCATCTGCTCAGTCTTGGAGGGACAACAAATCAAGCCAAGGGCTATGGATATGGCCAAGGTAGGCCAATTGGATTCTCTCTCCTGAGACATTGATGCTATCTTTGTCTATGAGGGCTGGGCAAGGACCCTCTTCTGGGTCGCAGCTTCTTGGTTGTGTCTTCACATGGTGGAATGGATGAGGGGGCTCCACCCTCATGACCTAATCACCCCCAAAGTCCCCACCTCCTGATAGCATTGCAGTAAGCTTTAGGATTTCACTATATGGATTTGGGGGCGGGGCCACAAACCTTTAAACCGTAGCAGATGCTAAGTGGATGGATCCACAATAGGGAAACAAATGAAATAGAAAGCTAGAGTTGATTCATTTCAATGGTGATGTCTCGGTAAAACTGGGTGAGGAAGTGGTCCCTAGGGGTATCCCACTGATTCACCCTGATTCACTTTTTTTTTTTTTTTTTTTTTTATCATTTAAGCCTGGTTACCCATCCCTCTCTTGGGTCATCTCATATCCTTAGTAATCTCTTTTTCTGCTGATGTTAGTCAGAACCCATTCCTTTTGCCTGTGATCAAAGAATCCTTACTGATACATCAGGGAAATACATTAAACTTGGGAGAACTGCAGAGCCAGGCATTTGGTTAACGGTTTGCTAAAAGCCAACTCTGGTATCATTTCCCACAATGCTTCCCTGATGCCTCTGTGGATTGGCACCACCATTTTAGTATTGGCAGAGCAAGGCAAGAAAACTATAGGTTTATGCCACACACAGGGCTACACGTTTTACAAACATCTGCTCATTTCCTTAAGTCATCATGAGCCTGGGAAGCGGGGGGAAAGAGGTTTATGTTTCAGGGTAATCGGAACCCTTTCCTTCTCTGCACAAATAAGATGTTCTCCTTTCAGTCACAAGGAGTCACCCAGATCCCTGCAGATATAGGAGGGTCAAAATGAGATCATCAGGTATCACTTAGTTAATGCCTCTCAGGGGACCCTCCAAATGCCCCCTTGAGTCTTTATAAAAAATACCATTTCCTCACACCTAGCTGGTAAAACATTTTGGTGTCCTAGCCTTACCCTAGAGATACCGAATTGTCATGTTTTTATGGGTTGAATTGTGTCTCCCAAAATATATACATTGAAGTTCTAACTCCCAGAACCTCATACTGTAATAGTATTTGGAAATAGGGCCTTTAAAGACATAATTAAGGTAAAATGAAGTCATATGGGAGGGCCATAATCCAATATGATGTTTT
Organism: Neofelis nebulosa; assembly: GCF_028018385.1. Taxonomy (NCBI): domain Eukaryota; kingdom Metazoa; phylum Chordata; class Mammalia; order Carnivora; family Felidae; genus Neofelis; species Neofelis nebulosa. The sequence continues at coordinate 39,436,433 of NC_080799.1, read as the reverse complement.
TATAAGAAGAGGAGATCAGGACACAGACCTGCACAGAGGAAAGACCATGTGAAGACACAGGAAGATGGCCATCTTCAAGTCAAGACAAAATGCCTCAGAAGAAACCAGCCCTGCCAACACTTTCATCTCAGACTTGCAGCCTCTAGAATTGTGAGAAAATAAATTTCTGTTGCTTAAGAAACACACAGAGAATCTATACCAGGCATGGCGAAGGTGGATTCCGTATGCTGACTCTCAGGCTTCTGTGTCTTGTGATGCTGACCCTATCAACTGATCAAGGGCTCCTTTCCACCAAACTCAGAAGGTGACCTTATAAACTTAATTTAAACAGCATTTCTAAGTAGTCAAAATGAGTAGATCAAAGCTGGTACTCATGTTGAAATCTATTCATATGAGTTTTCTCTTGCTGTCCTACATAAATTACCAGAAAAATAGTAGTTTACACAACACAAATGTATTATTCTGTACTTCTTTAGGTTGGAATTCCAACATGGGTCTCATTGGGCTAAAATCAGGGTGCCAGCTGGGCTGTGTTCTTCTGGAGGCTCTAAGGGAGAATTTATTTCCTTGCCTTTTCTGATTATCAGTAGAATTCAGTCCTCTGTTGTTGTAGAAATGAGGTCTTCATTTCCATGCTGGCTGTGAACTGAAGTTCATTTCTAGCTTCTAGAGGCCTCCATGTTCCTTAGCTCGTGGCCCTCTTCATCCATCTTCAAAGACAGCTAGGGCAGGGGCGCCTGGGTGGCTCAGTCGGTTAAACGTCCGACTTCAGCTCAGGTCACGATCTCGCGGTCCGTGAGTTCGAGCCCCGCGTCGGGCTCTGGGCTGATGGCTCAGAGCCTGGAGCCTGCTTCCGATTCTGTGTCTCCCTCTCTCTCTGCCCTTCCCCCGTTCATGCTCTGTCTCTCTCTGTCTCAAAAATAAATTAAAAACATTAAAAAAAAAAAAAAAAAGACAGCTAGGGCAGAGTAAGTTCCTCTCATGGGTTCATTCTCTCCTGTCTCTTCTTGTATTGCATCTTTCTGACTGACCCCTCTTATGCTTTTAAAGGTTCATGTGATTACATTGGGTCCCTCCAGATAATCCAGGATAATCCCCCTATTTTAAGGACCATAATCTTAATTCCATCTGCAAAATCCCATTTGCCATGTAACATAGCATCCTTAGGTCTAACACCAGTGGGAAATGATCACAGGTCCCAAAGTCTGTCACATTATTTGTATACCATCCCTACTTAAAGTGGACTGATTCTATTGGCCTTTCACATACTATATACATTGACTGTGTGATCTGAGATTAGCCATCTCCGTTTTCACGCAGAATCTCGAAAGTGAGAGGCTAGAGCGTCTAGAACCACCACCTGAGGCAGCCCAGGATAGCCAGTGGCACAGGACCCACCTCTGTCGGCCTTTTGAACTTCTTCCACAGTTCCTATTGGCATTTGGTGTTTCCCATTTAAGTCCAGCCGTGTCAGATGAAGTATTGTGGGAGTGTCTGTCTTTAGCAGCACTGACTCTTGGATATTGTTTTATTATTTACTTGTTCTGTTGATTTATACTCACAAAGTGTATAAACCAGGTAATGAAAATGTAAAAAGTTATTTAAACAACAGTCATTTATATATATATATTACCAAAATGTGGCATAAAACACTTGAATGAGTGAATTAATGATTCTAAAGACTCCTAGGAATGCCGGTCACAGATGCTTTCAGAGCACTGACCTTTCTTTTCATCACTCACCTCTCTGTGCCAAAGATGGCTTACTGAAAACACTCATGAACCTCATCTTACACCTCCAGAAGAGGTGTTTTTCTGGCTACAGATGCAGTGCACTCATTTATAAGGCAACCCAGACACTTGGAAGGAGCTCTCATCCTAGGGTGGGCAGGGAGTTGATGGATCAGTGCCCCAGCTTCCTCACCCCTAGGATAGGGCAGTTCTGAGATGTGTTCTACATCATTGCTAGAGTTTCACCAAGGGATTATGTTCCAGGTTCTCATACAGTTCACTTATGTGTTTACATGCCATTATTGGTTTTCTTACATTCCACATCTCCCTTTACTATTCCTCTACTGCTGTTTCCTTAGAGCGTCTCCCAAACATACTATTTGCACTTGAATTTTGCCCCATTTGGATCCATACTGAAATAGTACCATCACCATACTGAGAGACACTGTAGCTTAACGATTCCATCAGGCAAGGTTTTCTGAGTAGTAGATTTTTCCATCACACTGTCCTTTATGTGTTCATTCTTTTGCCCTTCCCCCTCTTTTTCTCCTCTTATTTATAATACATCACTGCTATTCTTGAGGGAAGTCTTGGATTATTGAATAGATTCCGAAAGCAGCTGCCGCTTGGTCTTTCACTCATATTGCATTTCCCAACAGTTGGGAAACTTGTGTTGAGCTGACAGGGTAATTGGGGCACTTGGTTTTGACAGGACAATGTCCTGCTCACGCGTGAGGAAACCAGTGCATTTGCTGCTACAGTGTACACATTTATATTTGCTCCATTGTGATTTCTAATTTACAGGTTGCTTTTAAGAATATAGAAACCTTCCTGGATAGAAAGCATGGAGTCAGGATTTCTGAAAGGTTGTCTGCCTAAATGCAGCATATGTATGCACAGATATGCATACTCATGGAGTATTCTGCTGATAACTTAAGAGATTGAAATATTTTTGGCAATTTTTATAGAGTTATTTTCAATGGTTGTATCCTCTTGATCTGGATTGCATATATGGTTTGACATATTTAAGCCAAAGGCATGTTTTTATAGATGTCTGAATTAAACATAGAATGTTTTTCAAGAGAGCTGAGTTAACGTTTAAGTGGTTTTGATTAACCTGGTTTTCTTTATTTGCTCCTAAATATTCTAATGCAGAGCCGTCTCCCTTTGCATAAAATGATTTGGGAGCACAGACCTAGGAAACATAATTTTCTAAATAGTCAGGAGCATCATGCCCAGAATATTTCCCCAAAGATGCCTCAAACTGAAGATTTGAGATGCAGCCATTCCGCAACCCCCCCGCCCCCAACTCAGGTGGTGCAGACTGGGAAATTGGAACCTAACTATATAGACGTCCAATTGATTAAGGTTGACAAAACACAGAGCCAGCAAGACTGTGGTTGGTGGAGGTGGAGGTTGGGGTGGTATCATGAACCAGTGAGCAGGACTTGGCTTGGAATTTGGAAAATCCTTAGTGCATGCAGTTTTCCCAGAGTGGCGTAGTGTCAATTTTTCCTCTGGCAGCATTTCCCATTAAGGGAAATAAACTCTTGATAAACAGGATGGCCCTTCATGAGCACATCTTTCCCCCAAGAGTGAAAAATGTGAATCCCCTCTGGCTTAATACATCATAGGCTCTTCAGAACCGAAGCTAAACCTTCCATCCAGAGAAGTGTTCATTCTTTGGCACCATAGATTAATTGTGTTATTCTAAAACCTTGTATTGATCATGTACTATATGCCAGGAAAGTAGATACCTTACCCCTAAGGCAAAATAAGTATAGGTATCTTGCCTTAAAGGATATTTGACTTTAAGGGCTATGCACTCTGCTAGAAGTTATAAAATGTAGACCTAAGTAATGATAATGCAGAGCAGAAGACAATGACTTTTGGTAGGTATGAAACAAAATGAGGGCTCAGTTCTTCCTGGCTACAGGGTCTGGGACAGGTCTCTTAAAGGAGATGTTTTTTCCCCTCTCCTTTGAAATCTTGTTTGAGGTCTCTAGGTCTTAATACTCAAAAGGCTATTGTATATTTCAATTTAAATATTACTTAAGCATCTTAAACTCAATATACCTAAATTCACACTCATCATCTCTCCCCTCCACACATACCCACTAATCTGGTCTTCCTTGCTTCTTTTATGTCTTTGTAACAGCTCCCAATTCATTTGCTGAGGCCCAAAACCAGAGTGTCACCTGTGACTCCTGTATTTTCTTCACCTCCAGATTTGAGATCTGTAGTCTCTCTAATCTGTCAATTCCTCTTCAAATCCACTCTCACATACATAGTTGAGGCCACCATGATCTCTTGTTGTGATTATCCTGAAAACCTTCCAACAATTTTACTTGTTTTCCAATTCTTGTCCCATTTTAGGGTGAACACACATTCTGGGTTGCTCAACTGTTGTCCTGGCATAATTATGAATAGTACCTGCATCCTTCCCAATAAAGACTGCTTTGGACAATAAATTAGGATTACTCAACATTCCATTCGCTCTTCTGGGCCAGAATGACCTTTCCAAGTATAATTAACATCACTCATACTTTTTATTTTGTCACCATGCTTGTCACCTTCATTACACTTACCCACAATCTATGATTATTTATTTGTTTACTTGTTTATGGTCTCTCTCTTCTATGTTCCTACTCCCTTTATATTGTAATCCACTAGAACTGGGACAAGGCTCATCTCGTTCATTGCTCTTTTCTTTAGTGCCTATAACATAGTGGGAACTAAATAAATGTTTGAAAATACTAGAGGAATATTACATTTTTTTAACACAGTGAGAGGAAACAACATATGCACCAAGGGCATAATCTGACCCAAATGATAATCTATATCCTGGACAGCTGTCCTGGAACTAGATGTCAGAATGTACCACGAGAGCCTCTGCTTTTGGCCATAGAACATTGATTTCCTTTGTGTGTGTGTGTGTGTGTGTGTGTGTGTGTGTGTGTGTGTGTGTGTATTTATTTATTTATCTATCTATTTTTTGAGAGAGAGACAGTAAGAGAGTGAGCAGGGGAGGAGCAGAGAGAGAGGAGGAAAGAGGGTCTGAAGCAGGCTATGCACTGATAGCAGAGGGCCCAATGCAAGGCTCAAACCCACAAACCATGAGATCATGACCTGAGCTGAAGTCAGACGCTTAAACCACTGAGCCACCCAGGTGCCCCTCTTTTTTTTTTTTTACTGTTTATTTTGTGAAACAGAGAGAGAGAGTGCGCAGGGGAGGGGCAGAGACAGGGGGGAGAGAGAGAGAATCCCAAGCAGGCCCTGTGCTGTCAGTGCAGAGTCCAATGTAGGGTTCATTCCCACCAATTGTGAGATCTTGACCTGAGCTGAAATCAAGAGTCAGATGCTCGACTGACTGAGCCACCCAGGCAGCTCCCTTTTTAAAAAAATGTTTAAACAATGATTTCTTCCGTAAACAACTTCACAAGTTGAATATATGAAACACAAGTTTTCAGGCATTGGGTACCAGCCAGCATAGAGTTATGGTCCTTGAGAAAATGAGAGGCGTGTGAGATAAAAGTGATTCTTGACACAACTTTATGCCTGGGGGAAATGCCTCAGCCCTAGCTGCAGGGAATTGAGGCTTAAGTGGAGAGCAGAAGTTTCACTGAGCTCAAGAGGCAGAGCAGAGGAATTGGGAATGATAAGGGGTCTGGAATTTGTGGAGCAGGGTGTGGAGAGGGCATCATAGGAGGCAGAAGTCTCCATGTCCTGGTACATGCAGGGCCAGGCTGTGTGAGTCTTAGCAGAAAGGAAAGGCTGTGATACTGAGACCCAGATGGAGATACTGGATGTTATGGGCATTCAGTCAAGACCAGAAAGGTCACACATTAGGGATAAGGATCATGTCTTAGAGCAGGGGTCAGAAAACTATGCCATTCAGCCCATATCTGACCTGTGGACTGGTTTTGTATAGCCCATGATCTAAGAATATTTTTCAAATGTTTTTAAAGGGTTAAAAAATAAATAAAAATATGTGACTGAGATCATACATCAAATCCAAAGCCTAAAATTGTTGTTATCTAGCCCTTTTAAGAAAATGTGGGCCAATCCCTGCCCTATAGTAAAGGCTGTGCTTCAGAACTATGGACAAATCCAAGGTAGACAAATCCAAACACAAAAATTAGCTTCATGGGGGTCAAACGCATATGCCAATTATTTAAAAGCTACTAGAACAAACCTCAACTATCATTTAAAGGAAAAAAACCCATAATTCAGATACACTATAATGTGTCAATTGAAATGTGCATCTCAAAACAAATCAAAAAATGCTATACATTTGTAAAAGAGGAAAAATATGAATAATAACCTAGGGCAGGGATTCGTTAACTACAGCCGTAGGACAGCCTCAGGTCCTTTTCTAAATAAAGGTTCTTTGGAATACAGCTATTTTACTGGTTTACATAGCACCAAGGCTACTTTTCTGCTGCAATGGCCGAGTTGAGTAGTTTCAATAAAGACCAAATAGCCTACAAAGACTGAAATATTTGTTTTCTGGCCCCTTAAGAAAATGCTTTTTGGCCACTTACTAGAAGAAAAAAAAATAGTCACTATAAAGAGCCTAACAAGTGAATCAAATGTTGGAATTATTCGACAACTCATCTTAAAAATATGAGTATCATAAGTGTTGAAGAATTTAAAGAAAAAGCTGGACACAATAAGTTCATAGATGGGAAACCTTAGTGGTGAAATGAAAGCTATAAGCAGTAACTAAGTTAAGATTCCAGAACTGAGATATATATTATCTGAAATGTAAAGAGGAGATTATAAAATGCTAAATAAAGTTGAAAGTTTAACTTGAAAATGGAATAGAACAATAGAACTAAGGAACAGAGAGAAGAAAAAATATTGAAAATGAATTGAACAAAGCCTCAGTCATCTGTAGGAAATATCAAACTTTTAAATATATATAACTGGAGTACATACATTTGTTATGTATTTGTCAAATACATAATAAATGGGGCAGAAAAATATTTGAAACAGTAATGACCAAACAATTGCCAAATTTGAAGAAAATGTCAACCCATAATCCTGAGAGGATAGGAAAAAATAAGCAGTCTAAACACAAAGAAATAGCATGCTTAGTAGGGATATTATAAAGAAACTACTCAAAACCAACAACACATGGGGGCTTCTGCTTTTGGAAAGGAGATCTCTATTTGTGTGTTGTGCAACATCTCCTCTCTGCACCTGTGTATAGGTGACTAAGACTCATAAAGTCATCCCCCAAGAAAACATTGTACAAACTTCTGCAACTGGAAATGATGAGAGTATGGAAGTAGGAGGACTCCTTGGTAGCAGCATCAGAGGGAAGTCTAAGTATTAAAGGAAAAGAGAGGAAAGAAGCAAAGGGACTCAGCAACGTGTAGCAGGAGCATATGGCAAACGGTATGGGAGTCAAGATCTGGTTCCAACATTGTTGGAAGCATGTCATTAATGGGGCAGAAACTTTGGGGTTGATGTCAACACACATAATCTCTTGTTCCGTTGTATACTAGTGATCTTGCCTATATAGGGAATAGTCGTTGGGACTGGCTCAACAGTGGGAACAGCTTCTAACATAACCCCTCTCCTGGACAGACCAACAGTACATGTGCTTCATTACCTGGTAATGACCAAGATCTCTAAATGCTAACAGTTATTCATTTTAGTTGGCACCATTTTATAGAAGTTGTCAATGATAACTCTAGTAAAGGGTTTTGTGCAGAAAACTTTTGGCAGCTCTGTTGCTTTTGGACAGTTCTTTAGTACACATAATGGTTGGAAAACAATAAAACAGTTGCCAGTATTTAAAAATCTAGAGGTTTGGGGCGCCTGGGTGGCTCATTCGGTTGAGCGGCCGACTTTGGCTCAGGTCATGATCTTGCGGTCCGTGAGTTCGAGCCCTGCGTCGGCCTCTGTGCTGACAGCTCAGAGCCTGGAGCCCGTTTCAGATTCTGTGTCTCCCTCTCTCTGACCCTCCCCTGTTCATGCTCTGTCTCTCCCTGTCTCAAAAATAAATAAAACATTAAAAAAAAATCTAGAGGTTTCACTCAAATATCCTTATTTCTGACTTCTCTTTAAAAGACCAAAAATTTCTATAAAACACAAATAAACCTCTGGGGAAATTTTGGACTTGTATTCCTACATGGAAACAATTAGTTAAAGTGAATAACTGTTGGAGTGTGTGGCTGGATCAGCTGGTAGAACATGTGACCCTTGATCTTGGGGTTGTGAGTTCAAGCCCCACATTGGGTGCAGAGATTACTTAAAAATAAAATCTTACAAAAATGATGATGCTTATTTAGATGTTGTGCGTACTATAGTTTGCCAGATGCTGTTTCCTTCTTTTTTTTTTTCCTTTGTAGAGAGTTAAGTTTCCCTTAACTTAACATTTTCTTTTCCAGAAAACAAATAACTTTTACTCAAGTCTTTATTTAAAATGGAAAAATAAAAGACTGGGAAGAGTCACATGGCCCATAAAAAATAAATAAAGTGGGATATACCAAATTTCTTTGTGGAAATGTAGAATATTTTCGCATGTTTAATATGCAAAACTATGTCACACACTCTCCTAGCTTCGTCCAAATGCATCAACTATGTGACCCCCACCCTGCAAATATTTGAATCTCTTCAAATGCTTGCTGTAGAAGTAACAACCCAGAGAAAGAATAAACACTTCTAAATGCCATGCTCTCGTTGCCAACCCAGGTAATCACTTGTAACAGTTTATATACATTATGGGTTCACCACTTTGAATTCCATTCCAATGTCATGGTTGATACGCCTACTCGCACACCTCTTGTGAGCCCTTGGGGATAAGGAAGGAGTTTCTTATACAGCTTTAGTAGTGTCACGTCCTTGAGACCAGAGAACAGGCTGCTGGTTGTTGTCTTAAACACTTGCATCCTAACGGTTTTCAAACATGGCATTTCTAGAATAGCTTGGAAGCGTGCACTGTTAGTAGGTGTGGGTAGGCAGGGTGGGTATGTCATCCATCTGATTTCATGGAGCAGGGCCATTTAGTGGGTAAGACCCCAGAGGTTTTCCTGGCACAGACTTGTCTCTCGATTCACCTGTAATTTTCTGCCCGGAAATCCCTTCAATGCCTGTGGAGATTTACCTCTGGGGGAATTATTCCTCTGAACTAGGAGCATTCTGGTAGCATACGTAGCACGTTAGTGAGGCTTGTCCTTGTCTGTACGGTCCATGAGTGGATGTCTTGGCATTGGAGGGCAAAGTACTGTCAACTCAGGAGCTTCAAAATAATGGGTGATCCCTGGGTTTAACTGACCAAAGTAAATGCCATTTTGCAAACTACAATGAGTTTTACCTGACGAACTTTCCTAAGGAAGCAGAAATGAGAATTTTAGTTTCGTGTGAGCAGCAAAACCCCACTGCATTTGTTGGCATCAAGAATGCATGATCTCAAACATTAACTAATCTATGAATAACTGCCGTTTGTAACATCATAAACACCAACTAATGGGAAGATGATGCAGTGTAATGCAAATATTTGCAGCCTATCATCATATTAGTACAAGGATCAAATTTGCTACTAAGTTCCTCAGCAAATATTCAGTATCACGTTTGTGTCTTCTTGTTATAATTTGTACAGTATTAGTAGCATCTTACCATATTAGTGGCGTTAAGATGTTTTTAAAATTGTATCTCTTGGGCGGATGGAAATGGAATGTTCTGAGGTTGTGCGAGTATTAGTCATATTAAACTTGCCCTGTTAGCAGCTTTTCCTTGAACTGATACTTAAATGAGATTTTAATATAAACAAAATGTCCTTTTGAAATGCGCTTTCAGCTACAACCAATTTCTCCCAGTCCATTAGCCACTTTGCATCCCTTTTATGAAACTTGAGATTGGGCTTTTATTGAGGACCCAAAGTATTTGCTCAACTCATTAGGTCAAGTCGCGAGAGAGTGCACACAAGGGCTGTGGAGTTTCCTGGCTTACTCTGGGTCCCTGGGTTGTAGCATCGCCTCCACCTGTCCTCGTACAGGCATGCCTCTTTGAGATTTCCCTGTCTCCCTTTCTGTACCACTCAACACTTCTTCCCTTTGACTTGTGCAGGAGGTTGGTGACTGCACTGTCCCCACGCTCTTTGGATTTCAACAGCCAGGGTTTTCTTGCAGAAAAAGGGGGAAGGGTTACTGAACTGTCAAAGCACACAATGTCCACGAGACAGGGTTTTACAGGTTTGTGAATCTAGTTTAGGAACCACCTTAGGAAATGACCTGACCCAGGCGTGGCTTGGCTTTGTGAAATGGCTTCTTCTCCTGTTTTTAACCAACGGGCATTTTATGCCATTTTAACCAATGGGCATTCTTGTTAAAGAAGCCTCAGAATCCAGAAGAAAGTTAGTGTATTTGTTTCCTATGGCTGCCTTAACAAAGTACCCAAACTATGTCACTTAAAATAACAGATATTTGTTGTGTCACATTTCTTTAAAAGAATTTTTTTAATGTTTATTTATTTTTGAGAGAGACAGAGAGACAGAGCATGAGCAGGGGAGGGACAGAGACAGAGGGAGACACAGAATCCGAAGCAGGCTCCAGGCTCTGAGCTGAAGCCTGACCTGAGCTGAAGTCGGATGCCTAACCGACTGAGCCACCCAGGCGCCCCTGTTGTCTCACATTTCTGGAGCTAGGAGTCCAAAACCAAGGTATCTGCAGAGCCATGCTCTCTCTGGCGGTGATGGAGGAGAATCCTCCCTTGCCTCTCCTGGCTTCTGGTGTATGCCTCCGATTTTTGGTGTTCCTTACCTTGTAGATGCAACACTCCGGTTAGGTAGCCGTCTTCCCTTTGTGTTTTTTGTTCCACACCATTTTCTCTCTGTATGTCTGTTTCTGTGTCCAAATTTCCCCTTTTTATAAGGACACCAGGCATATTGAATTAGAGTCCACCCTAGTAATTTCATTTTAACTTGATTATCTCTGTAAAAACCTTATTTCCAAATAAGGTCACACTCTGAGATGCTGCGCATTAGGACTTCGACATTCCTTTTTTGGGGGGGGGGCCGGGGGGAGTGCACAGTTCAACCTGTGATAGCTAGAGATTTCCATTCCTGTACACTTATGACACATAGTCCATAGGTCACAGGGGCCCCTCAGTGTAATTTTCCACCACCTAGGATGCTTAGCTATCATTGGTCCTTAGGGAAGGAGCATGAACATTTGCTGGGGAACCCAGCCCTCGGTGTTCCAGAGAACTCCAGACCACCTCTCAGGCCACAGCATGGAGGCAGCAAGGGATGATCAGAATCCTAAACCTTAACGTAGCTTACTTTGTTTATAGCAAATACATATAGCTATAAAGAAAAGAGTGAGGAGAAATAGGGGAAAGGAATGGGATCAGCATCAGAATTTATAAACAGAATTACATTGTTTATCTGTCCAACATATGTTTACTAAGGATCCATAATGTGTCAGACACTAGAAATATAGAACTTAAATGAGACAGCCTTCTTGTCTTCAAGGAGCACACGGGCTAGAGTGGGATTGTTTTAGTCCGTTTGAATAGAAAAATTAAAATAATGATTATTTTTGTGTTAACATTAATCCTAATGCATGTGGTTTGCAGAGGCTTACACTGTGCTACACGCATGCTCATGATCTGACTTTCATTATCTCATGAAGTCTCCCCAGAGTTTGATGATGTGGGGGTTGTCTTCCCCATCTTATCAGTGATATCCAGCAAGGTTCTCTTGCAGTTGTTGAAGGTCAGATGTAGGATTATTTTTTTTTTAATTTTTTTTAACGTTTATTTATTTTTGAGACAGAGACAGAGCTTGAATGGGGGAGGGTCAGAGAGAGAGGGAGACACAGAATCTGAAACAGGCTCCAGGCTCTGAGCTGTCAGCACAGAGCTCGACGCGGGGCTCGAACCCACGGACCGCGAGATCATGACCTGAGCCGAAGTCGGACGCTCAACCGACTGAGCTACCCAGGTGCCCCCAGATGTAGGATTAAAACCAGATTCGCTGACTCCTCTCCCATCTCTACACCAATCGTTGTGGGCAGGGGCTGTTTGTGTTCACCAGCAAAACTCAGTATCGCCAGCCCACTCCTGCATCTGGCCCAGTCCTGACAGGGACTGTCACTTAGGGTTCTTCAGAGGATCCTTCCTAAGGGAAGACCGATATGTGCTCCTAGAAGGAGTGCAGGGGGTGCTGGGTAGGCACAATCAGAATAACACACACCTGCTTCATGTGGGAATATCTGCACCCCTGCCTTTCATCATCCAGCACATGCCCCAGGCACAGGAGACATTCAGCAACTCAAAGTCCTTCCTCGTCAAAGTCAAGTTGTAAATTCTTGGAGAATATACAGGAGGTGTCACATCTGTTTCTCTCCCTCTGTATAAAGAAAAATAAAATGCCAGAGTGAATAAGTACCTCATAAAGGCTTTTGCATTATGATAGAGAGAGAACCAAGATGAGAGAGAAAAATAAACATTGCCCAGTGTGGCAGGAGGGAGATTTCTGGGATGCTTGATAGTTTCAAACTCTTGATCTGGGTGGCAGTTATATAGAGGGGTTTGTGGAGTGTGTGAAACTGTATACTTAAGACTAGCACTCTTTATGGAATGGAGTTAGTGTAGTCTGTAGTGGTTGTCAGGGCCTTTCAGGATAGGGCAATGGAGAGTTACCATTTAATGGATACAAATTTTCAGTTTTGCAAGGTGAAAAGTTCCGTGTTTGGATGGCAATGATGTTGGCACAACAGTGTGAATGAACTTAATGCAGCTGAGTTGTACACTTAAAATGGTCAAAATGGTAAATTTTACATTACATATATTTTACTACAGTTAAAAAATAGTGCGCTTTGCTGTCTCAATGCCGTACCTCAATCACAAAGCTAGGATGATGTAAATAAAATGTCCCCTTTCCATTTAATTTGGGGAGCCCCTAGAAAGGTGGCATTGATCGCTGATAATTTCATGCATGCTGGACAGCAACTGGGGAGATCCTCACTGCAGTCTCCTAGCAGATTGTTGAACACTGGTATAAATAGATTATTTCCCTCCAGTGCCTTGCCCATCTTCCGGCCGCTTCTTCTGACGCCCAAGTCCTCGTAATGAGTAACCTGTCTTTATCCTGGCAGAACTGCCTTCACTATGATTTCAATGCCAAAGAAATGACTGTTTGTATTGAACAAATTTAACAGAGCTGTAGTCCCCGGGAAATGTGTGTTTTTCTCCTTCATGTTTGTTATAAAGTTTGCAGATTATTGTTGTTCTGGTTACTTAAGCTCTCTGGGCAATTCGGAGATTCCTCAGTGCCTTGCTCTTTCAGCGTCCTCTTACCCAAGTCCTTGCTCTCTAGGGGTGCACTCACTACGTGGTTTTGTTCAGCTGCATGTCAACATGTTGGAATTGGCTGCCCCGTGGTCCATTGGTGTTAGGGTATGCGTCGCATCACTCATCAAACGACACCCTGTGGTTCGCCCCTCCCCATCACCACCTGCTCCAGCCCACCACTGCTTACTGTCCAGAGGGCTGCAGACAACTCCTGACTGGACTTCTCCCTCTCAGTTTGCCCCAGGGCTGCCAATCCGTTGTGAGCATCGAGGGGGACTTTGGGTATAAGTCATTTTCTAGCTGAATTCCCTCGGTGGCTTCTCCTTGGTCTTGGCACCAAACCCAAACTCCACCCCTTGATGACTAAGGCTCTGCATTAGACTGGTCCTCACCTTGCCAGTCTCTGGCTCCAGTACACTGGCCTTATTCGGAGACAGAACATGGGTGCAAATTCCACTCTGTCACCACAGTTTGTATCCTAAGCCTTGGCCTGTGTAACTGTGGCTGTTTCTCATGGGGAAACCAAAGGCAGATGTGCTTGGCTTTAGATAAATTAATTTCCAATGCTGGAAAAATAATAGCACTCATTCCTCACTAATTACAAGAAGTAGCAACACTTTTTATATGGAGGGCAATACAAATGTACTTATTAATTAATTTGTTCCTTGAGTCAGTACATATTGGGCCCTTTAGTACACCCTGTTCCATATCTCCAGTGAGGAGTTGGGTAATTACGTGATGGTTTTATTATGGTTCATATTTCATAATAATTATATATGTTAAATATTTTATAATAAATAATTTTTAAAAAGCATACCTATGATCTTGGCCTCATTAGCATGGATGATTTTAGCAGTACCTGCCTGGAGATTCTAGGGATCTAAGGGACTGCCCTTCCTGATTAACTAACAAACATCTAGTCCTCTTTCTGCCGAGGTCAGCCCTTTTAGTGGCCTAAAATATTCCTTGAAGGCACTAGAGTTTGGGATAATGTAGTAGAACTTCCTCTGAAGGGGAAGAATCTTCTTTTGCCTCAGTGGCCAGAGGGATCAAGATACAGACAACCATATGTTTTTAAGGGGAATGATCAGATTCTTCCCATGCTGCTGGTGTCTGGTTAACAGTGGTGGCAGTGATATGTCTCTGTGGGATGAGGAAGATCCTTTCTGGAAGCCATCCCCTGGTGTCCAAATGCTCTGTGGACTTTCTTAGTGGAATGTTGGCCTTATGGAAGGCCACTGTAGCTACTACAAAACGGAAAACTTCTGCCTGAAAATTGATCTACCTACTCAGGTCTTGCAGAAAATAGTGTCAAACGAGGGCACTGTAAAACCATATTAAATCAAGGTCCCAGCAGTGATTACATTGGGTTTCTCAAGTCATTTTTCACATTCGGTTTAGTGTTTAGCAACTCAGCTTTTTAATGAAGACTTTCTTTCATAAAATTGAAAGTCCAGTGCTGATTGTGCTATATCATCTAATACATCACAGTGCTATTTGATTTCTGTAGCAGATTAGAAGCCACTTACATACACAGATAGGTCACCAGCAGCTTAGTAACTGTTGGTTGTAGGCCATTACTTTGCAATAGATTAATTTTGATGTTGAGCTGATAATTGATAACTGGATTGATTATTTAAAAATAATCCCTATTGGAGCATGAGAGTGAGAAGCTTTAAACGCATCCACTGTGAACATAGCTCCTGGCTTACCAGCTAGGTTGCAAATGGGGGAAAATTGGTTTTGAATTGAATATTTGAGTGTGTTTACTTTGTTATTAAAATTATTTAAAATGGAAGTTTTGGGGGTGGCAGTAAATAGGAAATGTCAGTCTGCTTATTTCAAGGAACAAGGTTTGAAGAATTGATTGAATAATCAATTTGGTTATGAGCAGAATTTCAAACATAGAAATAATTTGCTGACACCCCCTGAGGGGGCAGCCCCACCGAATGTTCCATTCCGTCTGTTTAACCTCCGGATTCTAGAGTGGAGGAATCGTAACACCTCCCAAACTTGATTTATGGGAAACAGCTGTCTCCCACATGTGTCACAGTGATAAAATGTTTCACCATCTTGGGTGAATCTCGTTCCTTGTGGAGGGGCCACATGTTCAAGCAGGTGGAAAAATGAGGGGGTAGAAGCTGAGAAGAGGATGAGGAACACAATCTTGGAGTGCTCTATGCTTTCAGGAGCTGATGATTAAATGTAAAAAAATCCCAGGAAATAATAGGGACCAATCCCTAGATCTGTTATGGGCTACCAAGTCTAGACTCTACATGTACTCTCCATGGGTCAGATATATGCCTTTGTGTGCTTTCTTAGAGCTTGTATGATAAATCAGTTCATTGAACTCAGATATGCAGCAAATAATTTACTTCATTGTTTATTTTGAGTCAACTTCATTTTGTATCTAGTCTCCTACCCCACCCATCAAGCAAAGCATTCCTTTCGGCTGTCTCACATTCATCCCTTTTCCTAGGCATGTGCAAGGGTCTGGGAGGTACGGCTGACAATCCCAAGAAGATATTGTGGACGGGTCATGGATCACCATCAGTTGTAGTGGTTACTATGACAACACCAGGTATCTGATGCCCATGGTTTCTTTTGGCCTGGTGGTTCAGTTACTTGTCTATCCCCCTTATGAACCATGCCTCTTTAGTGGAGCTGGAAACCCTGGCCCTTAGCATCTCGCCTGCTTAGGAGCAATGTACATTTACCTCCTTCTCAGGATGCAGAGGTATTTGCTTCATTCGCCATTTTGGGGGCTCTTCCTCCCCACCAGGTTATCTCTTAAAGGTACTCTTCTTTCTCTCACTCACCTTTCAGGTCACCTGCTGTAATCTCTCCCATGGACTTCTGATCCTAAGGTCATTCAGATACCTACAAAACTTAGGCACGTGAGTGAATGAGGCAGACCTGGTATAATGCAATCAAGACAAGTGGGGACTATGTGAACAAGAAAGCGTAACTCAAATTTAAAGATGTTTAGATACAGATGAATAAAACAAAACAGTATACTGGCCAAATGTATCACTTCTATATTACTTGACTTAGACTTAGGTAAAGGAAAGAAAAAAAAACATTAATTTGATATCTTTCTATTGCCTTATGCCACAAAAGAGAGTTAAGGGCAGTGGTAGTGGAGGGAAGAAAGGAAAAATATGGAAGGAAAAATATATGAATATTTGAACAAATTATCTTGCTATGCATACCTTGAAGAAGAAAAGAAAGTGTTAATTTGCACAAATCAAGTAACTTCCAACTTAAAGAGACTCATTGTTTCCTTTAGTTGATCTCATTGGATCTACCTACATGAACTAGAGTGTTCATATGAGAAGGTGAAGGGATTTTGGAGGTGATGATACAGTTCTGCAAGTTGAAGTTCAAGGACTAGACCCTACCTAGTCTCCAGAGCTCACTTGCCCTAAGTGTAAAGAAGTTTCTACCCAATGTAGGATCCATAGATGCACTGTAACTCTCATTGTGGAAAATGCGCATAGAGTGAATATAAAATACATACATACCACGTTATATTCCCCCCTTTCTCCTTTTCCCTCCCTCTTATGCTCTTTGTTCTTTCTTTTCCTTAGTTTCTTTCTTTCTTTCTTTCTTTCTTTCTTTCTTTCTTTCTTTCTTTCTATCTATCTATCTATCTATCTATCTATCTATCTATCTCTTTTCCTAATAATATACCAATATCTTAATTCAGGTTAGGAAACATTGAAGATAAGTATTAGATTTTATGGTAAACATTCTGTATGAACTCCATGTCTGAAATGTGGTGTGTGTGTGTGTGTGTGTGTGTGTGTGTGTGTGTGTGTTCTTACATCAGAGCAAGTGGCATTTACAAACTTAAATGTGTACAAGGTCCAGGCCCAGAGCACAAATTAGCAAATCCACTTGCCCAGTAACATCTGATCTCAGGGATGATTGGGAGTGGGGGCACACTGTGCAGAACTTATCATGAGCCCATTATCATCTCTGTGAAAATGTCACTTATACATTGCTGGATCATATAATATTTCCCCCAAAAATGTACTTCCAGGTTTTCATTAGAAATGTCCCGGTTTTTAAATGTTGGCAAATGTTTACAGCAAATATGACAAAAAATGTATGGGCCCAACGAAATGACTCTTCAGGCTATTTGCTGCCCACAGATTTGAAACATCTGTATCGTGCTTTCACCACCACTGCATTCCAAGTACATACATAGAGATTGATACAGAGCAGGTGCTCAGGAGAAGATCTGTGGAATCAATAAATGAGTACATGCATGTAAATATTTAAAGATATTTTCCCCCCAAGCATTCCTGTCAGGAAGGACGCATTTTGTCCTCTGTGCAAATCTAGAATTAGTGGAGATCATGCATAGAGGTGATATTCAGTATCAAAAATAATAAGGAAGATGGATTCCCCATGTTTCTTAAGTGTAATGACAAAATGTGTGTAGTGCTTCTTCCAAGAAGGGTGATCAACCCTTCTGGTTTGCCTGGGGCTGCCCTGTTTTTAGCACTGAGAGTCCTACATCTCAGGAAATCCCTGGGCCCCTGTCAAACCAGAAGAGTTGACTCTTCATTCCAATGGAGATGTATCAGCTGGTGGCTGTGTGGTTATTTTCTTGCCCCTTGGAGGTAGCCAGCTCCGAGGACCTCTCCATCATTGTTGGTTTAATGGCATGGCTCGGTGTTGCTCTTCTCCAAACTGCTTGGCCATTATGCATCTTGATTCGACTACCTATGGGCGATTTTAACAGGTGCCTTGCCACCTGCCCAGCGCTGCAGATGATTCCACAATTTAGCTAATGCATTTTAATTATTTAGGTGACATTGTGCCTTCTGCAGTTGTAGAAATCAACTAGGGGCTCAGGCAGTTTCTCTGTGTGATGTGTAAATATATAACTACTGGTCAAAACTCAGAGTCCAGCAAGAGATCATTTTTCCCCTTCTCCCCTAAAGTATGAGATGTAGTTTAATATTAATTCCTCCTTTATCCATATATCAATAATTGAGCACTGCATCAATTAATATGCCGGGCAAATTGCATTCCCCATCCTCTTGCTCATGATGTATTTCAGTAATGGAGATAATTTTCAAGATAAAGTATACAATTTAAAATGGATTAAAAAGAACAACTAATAAAGGAGAATTGATTCAGGGAAGAAAAAAAATTTGGATAATTTCAGGAAATCTTAGCTGTGGATTTTTTTGTTTGTTTTTGTAGGGAGAGCCTGTCGAAATGATCAAGTTTTATGCACACTGCAAAATTTCCCAGGTCTGCAATAGGAAGGGATCATGGAGAAGGAAGAAGAAATACACACACACACACACACACACACACACACACACACACACTCTACACCTACCAAAATCTGGTCTCCTAATGAGGGCATATGTATATAATCTCCATCTGTAGGTTAGGAAGGCTAAACATTTGTGTTAGCAAGTCTTCTTGAGGCATTCTGTTCCCTGGGTTTCGTTGGTGGGGTTTGTTTGGTTTTTGATTTGCCGAATTGGCACAGAAGCCCCCAGCGGCCCTTCCCCAGTGCCCCCTTTGCTCCCGGGTCCCGGTGCACACCCTGGCTGAGAGTCTGCTCCTGCTGGGGGAGGTGGCCGCCCCCGCACAGCCATGGGCAGCAGCAGCTGCAGCACAGGCAGCCGGCAGCCTGCGAGCCCGCAGTGACACGGCGGAGTCGGTAGATGGCTGTAGACAAGTGTGCTGAGCCGTGCGGTATAAAGAGCAATGAGTCTGGGGAGGCCTTGACCAGACTGGATGCTGCTTTTATCTGAAGTACATTTAAAGAGATAAAGGGGAAGCTGGTTGCTGCACATGTTCTTTTCACTGCGGCTGGAGCTTTACTCTGAGTTAAAAAAAAAAAAAAAATCTCAGATGCTGGCCTCCCAGAGTCACCGGCTCTGTGCAGATGCGCTTGCCTCAAGAGGATCGGCCCGCTTTCCTGTAAATTCCACCAGTGGGGACTTCTGCGAACCTCCCACCAGCCTTCAGGAAATGGTGTAGTGCACGTCTGTTTATGATTACACCATCGCTATTATTATTAATACCACCACTACCACCACGGTCTCTTTTCGCCACTGTTGCTGTCTGCCTAAAGTGTCCGGATTTGCTCATTAAGCAGCCACACCAAGAATTTGTTACCTAAGCAGCCTAGACAGGAAAGAGAGGAGAGGCAAGAGTTAGGAAGGAAAAGGGGAGAGAGGGAGAGAGGGAGAGAGAGAGAGAGAGGGAGAGAGAGAGGAAGAGAGAGAGAGAGAGACTGAGAGAGAGGGAGAGAGAGAGAGAGAGGCAGCCTGAAGCAAGTCACATCACACAGTGCCACTGAAGGATGCTATCCTCATAAACTCATAAACAAGCATACCAAACCTTGTGTAAGGAAAGAAGAGGGGCTCTGAGGACTTGACAGGAAAAAGGCAAGATTTTCTACCCACTGGTTTCAGTTTTTCTTCCAGATACTCTTGGTGAAGTAAGGAGACTTCTGTTTGCTGACAGAGAGCCCTTGATTTCTTTCAAGATGATGATGTATTTGTGGGTAGGTAGTCTCTCTCTCTCTCTCTCTCTCTCTCTCTGTCCTCTCTCTCTCTCTCTCTCTTTCTCTCTGCCCACCCCCCTCTCTCTTTTCTCTCTTTCTCTCTGATTAATAAATTGACTTCGGGGATAAAGATTGCAGCCCAGAGTAATCGCATTTTGTGTAAGGTGATTATGCTTGTGGCAAAATAATCTTGCACAGTTCCACTACATGTGCTTGTATTTCCAGTGGGAGTTTAGGCAAGACCTGGTTCATTAGCGTTAAGCTGCAATTTTATTTTCAGTTGCAAAAAGGAAACAAAAAAAATGTGTGTGGGAATGCATGGCTTTCTCTTTTCTTAAAACACTGTGATGGTGAATTTAGGGGGGGAAAAAAAAGAAGAAAAGAAAGAAAAGGTCTGAAAAAGCCGGTTCAGGCATGAAGCAAATTCAGCATCACTTGTAGCTGTGTGGGATTTTGTTTAATTACTACAAACGAACTGTTCTGAGTGGTGGTGGTTTTTGTTTGTTTGTTTCATTTTGTTTTGTCTTGTTTTCTGTCACAAGTGACTACTTATTTGTCATTTTGGGCTTAGTGTTGTATTTGCCTTAACCAGGTGTGTATTTGTATGCGTGTATTTTACAAGATGGGTGTAAAAAAAAAAAAAGGATGCTTTCCCTGTACTTGCTGGGGCTTCCTGAGAGGTATATTGTCACTGTTCGTGTGATTGTTTGTTTTAGGAGATGTCATTAACGTACAAACATTGAAGGGGGAACCTGTAGTTACGAATTACAGTATTTACTGTTGAGGCAATTTGAAAAACAATAGCCATCTAGCAGGAAAGGCTTAGAAAAATTCCTTAATCATGTTTCGGGAACAAATAGATGTCCTGGGTCAGTTTGGCCCCTGAAGGACTTGTGTGCCGTTATCAGCCGAGTAACCAAGACTCAGCTGTGTGATTTCCTGTGCAATACGGGTGTTCCCTCTTCCAAGGGAGGGAGGCATGTACCACGTCAAACTCTGTCCTTTCCATCAGCATCATCATCATTGTTGGCTTCCGTTGTTCAGCGTACTTAGAGGAACCTCTTTTTATTCTCCTCCCCCCAGTTACTTTTCTAGCTCAACTCAGATGCAAGAACTTGCCTTTGCTGGAAGGAAGAAAAGCCTCTTTGTCGACTTCTTTGTTAATCAAGTCGTTCTGTGACCTCTGCTAGTGTCTCAGCCTGCCTCCCCCTCAGTGAGCTTTGTGATGTAGACTTTTTTTTTTCTTTTCCCTCTTCTTTTCTAGTGGACATTTTCCTTTGTAGTGACTTTAGCTTCATTTCCACCTGGCTTATTTTTGCACAGTGCAATACAATGGCTTCTGCCAGGTGGGGACAGACTGTCTCTAGTATTACTTTGTTTTCATTTTAGGGCAAGTTTCCTCTTCAAACTTGCCCATCGCGAGAGACGTGTTCAGAAATACAAAACTGCTAATACTAAGTAGCATACGCTTAGCATGAACGTAACTGAGATAGTTTTACCTGAAGACACCAAATTCTCATACCTTTTAATTTTGACGGCACAGGTTGAAAAGATTAAAATTTTGAATGTTCACAAATGTTGATTTTTTTTAAGCACTAAGAAAATTTGTCACATGAGATCGTAGCATCAGTGGTTAAGGAAATTAGTATGCTAGTATTTCAAGAAAAGAAGTCTATCTTGGTTTTTATTTTGTGGGTGGATTCTGGCTAATGGTTAACAAATTTTAGTTCCACTGTGGTGGGTAACGGTTTGCTGGCCAAGCTTTTTCTCTGAGTTGCTAAGTGGTGTTGTTGATTCTGTTTATTAAGTTTGCTGGCTCTTACATAGGTACGTGTTTGCAGCTCAAAGCAGAGGGGAAAAGCATCCTATGTCCCAGGGCCTCTCCTAGGTCCTAAAATCTGGCTGACCCGGTTCCTGCTAATTAGTCCGTCTGTGCCCCCCAGTTCCAGCTTTCCTCTTTCTGACCAATGCTTTTCGGTGCTCCGTGTTCTTATTAACCGTATTTATCAAATTGTAAAATGTCTCCTACCTTCCTGCCCTGTGCTCAAGTATTCTATTTACATCTTTAATTCAGAATTTTCGTGTCTGCTTTCAAAAAATGGCAGAGACTTTAAATGGGAACAGCTGGATCCATGCTGTTTGAGGAGATATGAATTAGCAAGCTAGCATTAACACTGGGAGGTTTGGAGGGTTTTTCCATTCTTTTCTTTTCTTCCTTTTTAATGCGGATGCTTTGCCTTGCCTTCTAGTCTGTAAATAAAGATACTCTCAATGTGGCTGATATCTGTTTTAGAGCTCGTGTTTCTTTAGGAAAATGAGTCTCAGCTATACCCATGTATGAAAATAGTGTTTGCTGCTCTCTCACAGATACCAAAGTGAAAATGAAGACACACACAGATATAGTTAAATAGATTCCACATCCGCTTTATTCCTGTCATTGTTTCTTAAATGTGTTAAGGAGGCTCTTTATGTGCACCTGTGTGAATAGCACACGACTTCAGTGAGTATGTTTTTATTTAGGTGGAAAACTTTTCTTTGCGAGGTGTGGGATCCGGTGGGGTAGAATCTTCTTTCTTTTCCTCTATACCCACTCGGTCCTTTTTGTGTAGGGGGACTGTCTTCTCAGGATACAAGTAGAATGCTCTGGAAGAGTACTCATTAAAAGCACAGTTTAGGTCCTGTAAGCCAGTCTGATGACGCAATGGCAGATGTCAGTCCCATCTAACATTTGTATATTCTTTCTTTAAATTTCTTTAAGAAGTTCTTTTTTTCATATTAAAAAAAATAAGTTTGTTCATTACCGTTCTGCTTCCTGTCACCTGTGTCAGGACAAGTTGGTGTACAGGGAAAAGAAAATTGAGCTCCCTGGCACCGTTTTTGCTAACTTCTGGGAGTTTTGATTCACCAAACTCAGGTGTAGTACAAGAGAGAAACAGCTTTCCCTGGGGACTTCCAGAAAAAGCAGGGAATCACCTACCCCAAGGCCCTAATCTGTGTGGGGTTCCAGGGAACACATACCCTAGGGTAAGATGAAGTCTTGCAGCAGGTACAGCCTCTAACTCTACCCGGCTTCTTTACTTCTGTGAGTATTAGTCTTTCTTGGGATACAGATGAGCTGTGTCTTCCCAGGGCTGGAAGAATGAGTTACCAATTGACACTCGCTCATTGAATTTGGAGATAAGGTACCATTTACCCAATTCCTCAGGTCCTGGACCACATGGTCCCCAACTGAAACTCCACTGTGATAGGTATTTGCTTTTGACTTGGTCTGTTTTACTTTTCTCCCTTAGAATAGAGAAACGTTTCTATTTTATTATTTCTACTCGAATTTTCTTGTGTATGCTCCAAGAGCTCTTCCTTTGTTCTTTTTGCTTGTAGTTAAACTAGTGTGATTTCTATATTAACCTTTTTATCATTTTGTCTTTTTCCCCATCCTTTTATAAATGGAGTTTTATACATCCATATCTAATCTGAAAGTGGGTGCAGAAAAGCAACAAGCAGAGGATCTCTGAGTGATGTGAAATAGGCAGGGGAGAGAACCAGGGACCCCAGTAGACAGCACCACAGCTTTTGACAACACAATTAAATCACTTTTAAAAAAAAGAAGAAGAAGGAGAAGAAGAGGGAATAAACAAAAATGCATCTACAGGATCCTGGGAGTCTGGAATCCCCCATTGTGCATTACCCTTGGCAAAAACTCCACCAGCCAGAATATTCTTTTCTCAGACTGCTCT
This sequence comes from Neofelis nebulosa, assembly GCF_028018385.1. Taxonomy (NCBI): domain Eukaryota; kingdom Metazoa; phylum Chordata; class Mammalia; order Carnivora; family Felidae; genus Neofelis; species Neofelis nebulosa. Next base: position 39,413,118 of record NC_080799.1, on the reverse strand, counting down.
TAGCAAACTTGTGGAGTAGCTGAACTTGCCAGCAGCCAATCTCCTGCATTTTCACCCATCCCGGGTATTTGGGGGACTTGCTCTGAATTGTCCATTCTCTTTCCCAAATGCCTGAAGCTTTTTCTGTTCTATGCTCCACATTCTAGCAATTGGTTATAAACTGATTATAGAATGCTAGATTTATAAGTTCTGTATCGATTAGAACTTATGCATAGATTGTAGATACAGACTAAGGTTGTTTTCAGTTCTGAGGTCATCATACCAATTTAATTTAAATTCCTTTAGGGCTGAAACAACCTCTCCTCCTTTTATTTTAACATTCTTCTTGCCCCTTTATTTCAAGCAAAATACATGCCCTTTGTAGTAAAAGTAGGCAACAGGGGGCAAATAATAGCACTAACTCTTCTAGGACCTAAGATATATACCTAAATATTAACCCTGATTTCCTATGTTTTTTTTCTAACACACACACATAAATGCACACACATTTATTTTCTCAATTTGGAAGCAATATTGATTATAAGGATTATAAGGCATACCATTGATTTATTAGGCAGGCTTGTTATTTCTCTCTCTCTCTCTCTCTCTCTCTCTCTCTCTCTCTGTGTGTGTGTGTGTGTGTGTGTGTGTGTGTAGCAGCAGAAATGCGATAGCGTCAAAAGGCCACATCAATTGTGAAACACATCTCAAGTTCAGATACATTAAAATGTGAAGAAGGGAAAAGAAAGCCTCTGAGAGGGAATATTCTCTTTGAAAAAAAAATGAGATCACCCTGTTTTGGAACTCAGTGTTTTGGAACCTGCTTTTAACACCTAACAGTGTGGCCTAGATGGTGTTCCAGTGTATGGGTACCCCATAATTTAACCCATTCTTGAGTTGTCAGTCGTTCCTACTTATATAAAATTTCCCTCGTACCTAGCATGGTGTTAATAAATTCATTCAACATTCACTCACTGAGTTGGCTGACCATTTATTAAGCCCTTATTGAGCACAGACTGTTTGCCTGTCATTATGCCGTTTGGGGAATCTACAGTTAGGTAGAGGCTCTGCTAAGAAGTAGGAGGAGCTGAAAATGGCAGGTTGATGGTTAACATTAATCACCTGTTGACTGCACTTCACAGATTTGCCAAGTATTTGTTCCTGTCTCAGATATTTGCTCCCCTTTGCCATATCTGACTTTAGGACAGCCTCCTTTTTGTTGCGATTCCTAGTTCTGCTTTGATGACCTGGAGGCCTGACTATGGTCTCTTTTTCCCCAGATTAGTTGACCCATTAATCAAATGGTTCCTTTCTGTGGGAACTTGTGCTAGAGATTTCTGGTGGCAACCAAAGAAAACATTTTTTTGTTGTTGTTGTTGCTTTTGTGGGGAGAAAGATTTCAGCGTTTTATCCTGATGCTGAGAATTTTTGTGTTTTCTATGACAGGACGCTTTGTAGCAAAATGCCTCAGGAATACAAAGATGATTCCTTTTCCCCCAAAGAATTCTGATTCAGAAACTCACTGCTATCGACCTAGTGAGTTTCTTTGGCACCCATCCTGGTCACCATATGTCTTAGTTAGGGGCTCAGAAAAACGGACCCAGTCGACGCTGATTACTGTGCTGAAGAATCCCATCCTTACTCATCTCTTATCTTTCTTGACTGTAATTTATACTGAAATCCCATCTTTTGTCTCCGTGTTATCAGGGACAGCTCAGAGCCCCCCAAATACTCCCAAGTCTCTCCACCACCATTCTCTTCCTCCAAACTCAGCACACCTCCTCTTCTGCTCTCCCACAAAGGAACACCTGTAATGTTGTTAAAAATATATTTTTAAACATTTGGAAAGAGCTAGTCTCTCGGCATCTTTGAGTCAGAGGTACCCATTTGTTTAGATACTCTTCAGATACAAGAAGGCCAACTGGGATGAGCATCCCAACCTTCTTCTGGGTGATGAGCAGGAAACTGGATGGACCAAAAGTTAATGAAAAGGAACTCATTTATATCTTAAATCTTCTCTCCCTCTGGCTTAACCATTCATGTCCTCTACTCACTGCAGACTCTCTCTGGCAGAGGGAGTAATACGTTATTTTCCGCTTGAGCACCCAGAAGCCATTGATGTAAATTGATCGGTACTTTTTTTGTATTTTTCTGAAATTCTGTTTACATGCACATTCCTCTTTGTCTGTAAAGTGATTTGTATCATAAAGCCCCATCCATTTTTCTTTCCAATCTAATAATGACACTAAACTCATTGAATTCTTGTGTCTAAAGATTCTTGCGAAAATAATGGTTCATCTATATAGGGCAGCAGATACATAGTATTACATCAAAGGAAGCAAAATAAAAAAAAATGGGCCAATGGTTTCTCTCAATAGGAAATTCTAGGCACTAGGCTTATAGTCCTGATTGTGTGTGTGTGTGTGTGTGTGTGTCCATACAGAAGCAAAACCTGATGCATATTTGTGTAAAAACATTATAGAGCCTTTATGTTTAACTTTTAAACATAGTCATTGGCCACTCTGTAGGTTCTTTAGCTCCGGAGTATGGTGAAAAACCAACTGAATAGGAAGCAGCCTTTGTATTCTTCATTTTACATTTTGGTGGTGTTTCATACATACACCTTTAGAAAATTTCACAGACCTTCAGACAAATACTTGATCAAATGATGCAGGTTTGAACGACATAAGCAAATTAGTTTCTGTACAAACCTCATGTCCCCATTCAGAGGAGAACAAATTGAAAAATTGATATTCAATACCAACAAGATAATTTCGGGAAGGAATAGAGCATTGTTTTGACAACTAGGGAACATGAAGCTTTTAGGGCAAGTAGAGGAAAAATTGTAGATTGTGTTTTCCACTTACTACCCAAAGACATTGTAGGTAGAAATTCACGAAAACAATTAGGAAGGAGTGGTAGGTGTGGGAAGAGGAAGCTCTGGAAATGATTGGAAGGAATGTAATGCTATTTCAGGTGGTGATGGGAATTGGATAGAATACACCATGGCTGTCTCTGTATTCTGAATCTTGTGCTCCCCATGGTTTCATTACTTAGAGTCAGACTTTCACATTTTATATATTGGATTGACACCTCTAGTACCTTGATGTGGGGATTGCTGTATCCCTCTGCAGTTTTTTATTATTGATGTTTTTTTCATCCCACTCATGTCTTGCCAGTGGATTAGGTGGTATGGCTGAGATGGGAGATGGCCTTTGACAAGAGCAGAATATAAAAGAGTCGGGGTGGGGGGGCAGTGGCATGGAGAGCTCTCTGCTTATATTTAAATAACTTACTTAGATAATATATAGATTATTTGCTTTCTTTGGTTACCCAAAAGTTTTGTGCCCATCTCTTATTACCTGAAGAACAGACTTTGCTTTTCCAATATATCAAAGACAAATGTTCATTACAGAATAATCTTTTTATGATTAAAGAGTGACCTGTGATTCTCTTATTTGCAAATCCATTTGTAATTTTTTGGCTAAGTTCATAATTTGTTCTAGCTAGAATGTTCTGTCTTAATAGGGCCCATGACAAAATGAAAATTTGGCTGAATCTTTATCAGTCATGCGACGTTACATGCTTTCTTATATGTGGCTGTTTGTTTTCTAATTCTCTGAATTGCACTGTGAATCCTTTCATGGGAGGAATTATCCTAAGCCTTCTCTGTACTCCTCTGTACTGGGATGTCATGATACACACCAGGGGGGAGCTCAAAGTATGTTTATTGATGATGATGTATAAGATCTCAGTGCATAACTAAACAAATAAAATTTGTTTTTTAAACTCATTTATTTGCTCAAAAATACCGAGGATTTCCAATGTGTCCGATAAGGATTTCCATTGTGTCAGGTATTGTGTGCGCTGAGTGTTGGGGACAGAGGGAGTGTGATACGATGCCAATCTTCATGGAACTTGTGTGTAGTTGAGGAGACAGATCAAACAAGATATAACAAAACAGAGCACAAGTGGTCACAAAGCAGCAAAGCCAGTGGATAAAGGATTTTAGCTAAGGCTCATGGTTGCAGAATTCTGTTGAATTCAAGAGGCGACTATATGAGTTCACATATCTGGAAAGTCCAAAGATAGATGTTTAAGGCCACATGGATGCCGGTAGTCAAGTCATGTCATTGGGACCCAAACTCAGTTTCTCAGATCCACTTTCCTGTGTGGTTCACCCACAAGGTGGCTGAGGTAGCCACTGGTGGCTCCCAGCTGACATCCACTGTGATGGCAGCCCTAATGGATGTTCCACATTCATCCGAGAAGTAGTGGTTCTGGGAGAAGTTCTGGGAACAATTCTGTCATCCCTGGATCAGATCACCCACCCACCTCAAACCAAGGTGTAAAATGTCCATACCTGGGTAAAAACACTCACTGTTTGGAATCTGAGAGTAGGCTCAGCTCTAAGAAAACATGAACTGAGAGTAGGGGAGAGGTGGTTTCCCAGGAAATATTAAAGAGCTGTTAGCAGAAGGAGAAATAAAAATGCTGGTTAGGTAAAAGCCACAGATGCCCACTCTACAAATAAATAAACATTGTACTTGCAGCTTGTAATGAGGGCCAAGATAGAAAGTACAAACGTGCTTGGGTAGTACAATAACGGGACGGGTATTAGGAATGGTGACATCAGGCATGATTTGTCAGAAAGGCTCTTCCAACTGGGACCTGGGGGTTAGGAGGCTGTTATCAGGGAGGAAGCTGCTAGGTAGAGGTGGTGGCAAGGAGGACACTGAGTATAAGGAGGTTCCAGAAGCCCAGGTTGGCCGACGCTCAGAGTGCAAGGGAGTGTGGCCAGAGAGAGAGAGTTCTGAGGGCCTCAGAAGCCAGGTCACGCTGGGTTAGAGCTGCGTCACACTTCATATATTATCAGAAATTCACACCTGCCGTGCATTCTAGAATAGAATTAAAGCAAGGGGCAGCGAGGCAGTGAGGAGCTACAGAGAGTCAGGGAGAACACAAAAGACGTGTGCTTCTTTTTTTTCGTTGAGAAGTGTTGGGGCCTTAGGTCCTTGTTTTTCTCCTAGGATTTTAAGCACCTCTCCATCTGCTACAAATAACTGAATTCTATTCAATTTGACTTTGCCTCTACTCATAAAAGGCAAGTGCACTCACATACGCCCACCCCGTCTCTGCATCTGACTCTGATCCATATTTTCAAAGAAACCTGATCCTGAGACCTCTGCAATGAATGACTCTTTCACGCATGCTGAGTCAGCAGGCTTCTTGTGTTTATTTACCAAAACACTCTGATGGGGGATGAGGGGTGGGAGGGGATAAAGGATACATCTGTGGAATATTGAAACTCTGAGGATGCCCGCAGAGCTGGGGAGGATAGGGTGGGAACTCCTTGAATAAACGACAGTGCTGCTCTGTCCAGGACCCAGCACCTCTGGCTGAGGGTCAGAAATACAAAACTGTTTAATAATGGTAAGTGTCGTTAGGAATTTCAAGTATCTTCAAGGACATTTGACTTAAATGAGCTCAGCGGTGGAGTATTCAAGTAAAGAGAGTGTTGTTAATGTGCTAAATTAAAAGGCTAATCAAAGAGGCAAGTGTTACAAATGAGAACAGGAACACAATTAGTTAATGGGAGAGTGAGGAATATGGGAGGGAGATGTTTGTGTTGTGTTTTGTTTTTTGTGTTTTTTTGTTTTGTTTTTCATATGCACAGTACCTTCAGATTTTCCCCAAAGCCCTCAATATTTTAAACGAACAGAAGTGGCAAAAGTTCAGGCCATTCTGTCATTTGTAACATTAAGCCAAAAGCAGCATACTTTATATTATGAAAGAAAGAGACTGTGCGCACACACACGTGGGCACTCTTAAACATATACGGCCATTTATCACATGCGGGTAATAACAGGTTTCTTAGTGTAGGACATTATAATTAAGATCACGGGCTTTGCGGTAAAGCAAGACTGTTTTCAAAATCAGGCCTTTCCGGGATTCTAAGCACGTAGCCCTCAGTTTCTTCATCTTTGACATGGGGTTGATAGGAGCACACGAGGTTGCAGATCAGCTGACAATGAGCCGGATTGCTGAGGGGCCGTCCTGCTTTGCGTACAGCTGGTAGTAGTTCAGTACCCAAAGGATATTGTTTGCTAAGGACTTTGCACATCACTCTTGCCTAGTACTATTTTCAAAAGGTTGTGGTGACGTCGAATAATGTATTGCAAGAAGGACCCTCAGAAACATACACAGCAGGTAGTACGTGTTTGGGAAAAGTTAGCTATAACCATTGTTACCACAGCTACAACAAACCACGTCGCCTGCGGCGGTAAAGGGGGGCTGCACGCAGGGCAGGGGTGACCCTCTCCATCTCTCAGCAGTGGGAAATGGTTCAAAGAGCAAGGAGTTTGGGAACCAGCTAGAGATAGGTTCAGACTCATTTTGTGCTAGCTTCTCACTGTGTGACCTTGGACATTTTACTACATCCATTTTAAAATGGGGGCAATACTTGCAGAAGCACGAGGATGAATTGACAGAACGATTTTTAGTGCTTAGCTCAGTGCTTTACACTGAAATGTGAGACTTTAGTCTCCTTTCCCCCCCATTACTAAATAAAACTCACAAGTAGAGGGGAAAAAAAGCTGCAGAGAAGGATGAAGAGAAAAGAAAACAGAAGATGAAAGCAGATTTTAAATTTAGGCTCTAAAGGAATGAATGGATTAACATTGAGTCTTGGTATCTGTGTCCTGAAAAATGGGTAGAATAAAACGCCCATGAAAAGTGTTCTCCTCCAATTATTTTTTTTATTTTTATTTATTTATTTTTTTAATGTTTATTTATTTTTGAGAGAGACAGAGACAGAATGCGAGTGGGTTAGGGGCAGAAAGAGAGGGAGACACAGAAGCAGAAGCAGAAGCAGGCCCCAGGTTCTGAGCTGTCAGCACAGAGCCCTATGCGGGGCTCGAACTCATGAGCTGTGGGATCATGACCTGAGCCAAAGTCTGACGCTCAACCGACTGAGCCACCCAGGTGCCCCTCTAATTATTTTTTTTTTAATGTTTATTCATTTTTGAGAGAGAGAGAGCACGAGAGAAAGCGAGCATGCGGGGGGAGGGTCAGAGAGAGAGGGAGACCCAGAATCCAAAGCGGGCTCCAGGCTCTGAGCTGTCAGCACAGAGCTCGATGCAGGGCTCGAACTCAGACTGCCAGATCATGACTTGAGCTGAAGTCAGACGCTTAACCGACTGAGCCACCCAGGCACTCTAAAATTGCTCTCCTTAAAAAAAAAAAAAAAAAAAAAATTATGATTACCCCCTTTATGAAAGCAAAAGTAATATCTGAGCATTATAAAATTGGCAATATGAATAAGGACATTAATCTCCCAAAACTGTCACTCACTACTTTTAATATTTTGATATATTTCTTCATCTTTTAAAAGATCGATATACTTGAATTTACTTGGATATTTCCCTCAAAAATTAGAGTCACACTAGAAATATATTTTCCTACAAGGTATTTTAGAAACAGTTTCTGGTATTACTACATATTTTTGAAAATATGAGATTTTAAATTTGGTATCATTTTTTAGCCTTTGGATATATCGTAATTTACTTACCTGTCTCCTTATTGTTGGATGCTCCTTTTTTTTTTTTTTTAACATAGCCCATGATAAATAGTAATGAAATGGACAGTAACAACTTTAAAAATGTACCAAGTGGGCAAAGGAGGATAAACAGACAAGTTACATGGAAAAATCAAATGGCCATAAATATAGGACATTATGTTCATCCTCTCCAATGTCAAATAAATGTAAACTAAGACCAATTTTTTTTTCAAATTGAGAGAAATTTTTTTACTTTTTATTTTATTTTATTTAAAAAACTTTTAATGTTTATTTTAGTTTTTGAGAGAGAGGGAGAGAGAGAGACAGAGCACAAGCAGGGGAGTGACAGAGAGAGGGGGAAACAGAAACTGAATCAGGCTCCAGGCTCCGAGCTGTCAGCACAGAGCCTGATGTGGGGCCTGAACCCACGAACCATGAGATCATGACCTGAGCCGAAGTCAGATGCTTAACTCATTGAGCCACCCAGGTACCCCGAGAGAAATTTTTTAAAGGATAATATACTGAGTGCTTTTTAGGGTTTGAGAAACTCATTCTCATACCTTTTTTCTTTTTTTTTGGTTGGGATCTAAACTGCTAAACGTTTTTAGAGGTTAGGTTGCAAGTATAAAGTTATTTTTTAAAAAGAAAAAGCCTTGTACTTAATGACCTGACCAAGGATTGTTTCCCAAGGATATCAGAAACACAGGGAAAAAAAATTTCTGTACAAGGATATCTGGTACTAAGTTAAAAATACTAAATATTTTCTCAAGCTTCCATTTGGAAGTTTCCACAAAGACATTTCTTGGTCTTTGTAGGACCCATTCTCACAGCCAGGAGTGTATTTCTTTTTTAATGTTTATTTATTTATTTATTTTGAGACAGAGTGGGGAAGGGGCAGAGACAGAGGGAGAGAATCCCAAGCAGGCTTTGTGCTATCAGCATAGAGCCTGACATGGGGCTCAATCCCATGACCCATGAGATGATAACCTGAGCCAAAATCAAGACTTGGATATTTAACCAACTGAGCCATCACATGCCCCACCAGGAATGTTTTCTTTTCTGCCCCAGCGTGGCATAGAAAAAACTAACCCAGTGCTATGCCGGCTCCCCTTTAGCCTAGAGAAGTTTGTGAGTAGCACTGTGATTGTAGAATGTACTATTCATTGAATAAGATGGAATTCAGGAAAAAATTAATACTCCTATGTGGTGACAACATGTCTCTGAGTTACATTCCAGAGTATTGGTAATAGTAATTGTAGAATATAGCAGTGCATATATAAGTGACATCAGAGAATTTTAGATGCAAGGAGGAGGCTCAGAGAGGGAGACACAATGTACCCAAGTTTATGCAATCAGAAGCATGTATAGAAGGAAAGTAGACCACATATCAAAAAGAGACACTTTCTGAAAAGATCATGATAGTTGTTAAGACAAAGATGAAAGTTTATTATATGGTTATTAGAGGATGCATTTTGTGAGAGCAAGACTTTAAAAACAAATTTTTTTTAAAGCTTATTTCTGAGACAGAGAGAGACAGAGCATGAGTGGGGGAGGGGCAGAGACAGAGGGAGACCCAGAATCTGAAGCAGGCTCCAGGCTCTGAGCTGTCAGCAGAGTCCAATGCGGGGCTCAAACTCACAAACAGTGAGATCATGACCTGAGCTGAAGTCGGTCGCTCAACTGACTGAGCCACCCAGGCGCCCCGGTGACAGCAATACTTTAAGGCATGTGGAGTAGGTATTCAATGTATGGTGTATTTTTTTAAACGCGTTTGCTTGCCAATAAAGACAAATGCAGATTTTACTCCCAAGCCTGTTCCTGTTCCCAGCTCCTCTTGATGTTACAACTTGGTAATGCCGAGCATTAGCAGCAATCAATGAGTTGCAATTTCTGACTTCTAAATCAGTACCATTTGGCTCTGGTCTGTTTGCGTTTTAAGTCCGGGGATTGTACAGTTGGTGAATTGCACCATGGCTTGGAGACAAGGATGAAATCCAAGCTTTGCTCTCCTTTCCTCTCCTAATCAAGCCATGTACCCTGGCTTGGAGCTGCATTCACCCAGAGGCAAGGGTGCCATTTTCTTTGCCCAAAGATGAGATAAGCTGCCAGTTCTTACACCTTCCAGCCTGTCCAGAGAAGGGTGCCTTTTTCTAATTCACAACAAAACAAGGTAGGCAGGCAAACTCCTGCCAGAATCTACTCTTTCTCTCATACAACAACAACAGCAACAACAACCACACTTCTTGCTCATGGGTATCGGATACCAGCTCAGCTGCTGTTAGCAGGGACCTTTCCTCTCAAAAATTTAAATTTGAAAAGGAGGATGAAAATGTCCACCCTGATTCTAACTTTGTAGAGGAACTCTGTTCTGTATATATCCATAGACTATTGGATTCCATTAGTCTATATGTGATGAGGGATCTGATATTGAGCCTAAATCTTTCTGAAAGCCTTAGAATTGTCTTTAGTGATGTGTTAAATAGTAGCCTTCAAGCATTCACTTTTTAGATGTCTTCACAGGATTTAAAGGAAGAATAAAACATGCCAGGATATTTATGAATCATGAGATTTAATAGAGACCAAAGTAGATCTTATTATTGATGTGCTTACTGCTTCATTAAATTCCCCTTAAGGTTTGCGGCATGGATATGGATCATTTGCAATAATAATTATGCAGTGATCGATTGATTGGGTCTGACATTGCACTTGTCACCTTGAAACGCAAAATCCATCTATTTTCAACAGTGTGCACATTTCTCGCTAGTCTTACATACCAGCATGCAATAGTTTATTTTATGGAGAAAGTACAATTTATAAAGTTTGGAGACTTAACATTAACCTTTTGCTAAAAATTGAAGTATCGCTTGTCATTTTAGAAAGAAATGAAAATCATCCAACCAACAATTTTTTTTTTGAGATTAGAAAACACAGTTTAGAAAATTTCAAAAGAACTTTTCAGACCAAAAATGCACATACTTCAGCTGAGTGCTACAAGTGTACTGTGAGCATTGCAGTTGACTGAGCCTTCACATGGAACATGGACGATACATTTGGCAGGCTTGACCCTAATTCTGCTTGTGTGTGCACACACGCACATGTGCACACACATACACACACCTGTCTTCCCACCCACCTACTATTTATTTATTTATTTATTTATTTCCACACCTTACGCTCTCGGTAATTCTCTCTGTGCATGAAAAAAAAAATAATGCACAGTTCTGTTTCTGAAAGGAACTTCCCAAGACTTGTGCATAAGATATTACTGTGCGGATATTACTTAAAGATTCACACATTTCTTTCCAGTTGTGAATTTTTTTTTTAAAAAAGAGGGAATGGAAGAACCAGTGACCTCATTCTATTCCATTTTTACCAATTTTGATTTCCAGGACTTAAACTGCATTGAATTGATGGTGTGGCCAGTCTTGAGTCAGTTTAGCAGTGCACAGTCATGCATGGAGTTGCTTATGAAGGGCCAGGTACGGGATCTGCAAATGAAGCTGGTGTGGCCCTTTGTCCACATGGAACTTACATTCTAACAAGGAAGTGACCCATCTTCAGTCTTACTGAGTTTAGAAATGCAGTATAGGGGCGCCTGGGTGGCGCAGTCGGTTAAGCGTCCCACTTCAGCCAGGTCACGATCTCGCGGTCCGTGAGTTCGAGCCCCGCGTCAGGCTCTGGGCTGATGGCTCGGAGCCTGGAGCCTGTTTCCTATTCTGTGTCTCCCTCTCTCTCTGCCCCTCCCCCATTCACGCTCTGTCTCTCTCTGTCCCAAAAATAAATAAAAAACGTTGAAAAAAAAAAAAAAAAAGAAATGCAGTATAATTATTGGCATAAAGAGATTCAAACATATTAGTGAATTAAGAGATAAGTGGGAAAAAAAAGAATATACACTAAGGTCCTCTTTGAAATATATTAAAAATAATAACAATATGAAGGAAGGTAGGATTATTATCTCCATGATGCATGTTATAAAATTGAAGATGAGAGTGGTTAGAGTTCCTAAAATTTATGAGCTAATAAGTATCAGAGAGCCAGAATATGAATCCAGAAAGTCAGTATTCAAAGGCCATGATTTGCACAACTCATTTCTAAAAGTGTGTATATACACCAAGATGGTGACAGTGATTGATATGGCTGGCTGCTATTTTCTTCTTTTTGTTTCTCTGCAGTTTCAGATTTCCCGTTATGTATATGTGATATATACATAATAAATACAATTTAGAGAAATATAAATCAATGAATGAGCCTCATATAGGACATTGTAACCAGCAAGCATCAAACTAGCAGATTTTGTAAATAAAGACCTCTAAGGTACTGAACACTATTTCAGAAATCTCCAATCCTCTGACCTAAAGTGCATGTAACTCTAAGCCATGAGGAACTACCAGTACGTAGGGACACCCTTTGCAAAAGCTCTTCACAAGTGTGAGAACTCTCAAGGAGTTGTGTCTGTCTGCTGACCCAAGTATCTCTTTCAAACGTGCAAGGATGGCGACCATTTGCTGGTTAAGACAACTTTTCCTCCTATTACATAGTAGCAACAAGAATAAGAACAGAATTAACCTTTCTCTTGTGGTTTTCATATATAAACTCTAGAATCATGTGTTAAGGCAATCCTACATGATGGCTGAATAATACATATACTATGTATAAATTAAGGCTAAGTTAAATAATAAAAATAGCATTCATCTATTGGATGCCAGGTGCTGTATTGAAGGTTTTACATTATCAAAGCCTGTCCCCATCTCGCCTCCCAACAGAATTGAGGGTGTCATGCAGTGCAGGTAGTTACATGGCTTTTAATGGAGAGAACCAGTGTAGTTTGAAGAAGCTTCTAAGTGAATCTGGCAACTTGCCTCATCCCCATCAGGAGATGGAACCCCTCTGATTAGGATAGACTCTTCTAATCCTGAGATGGAGGGAAACTGTACCTGGGTAATAGATGAGAAGAGCGATATATAAGAAAGTAAAATAACTTGCTCAGGATCTGGTTTGCTTGGCTTCAAAATTGATGGTAAATCTGGGATGAGAATGTTGGATTTCTATAGTGGAGTCAAGACCTCTTTCTACTAGATTGCTGACTCATTAACATAGATAATTCAGCTAAGGCACCCAAAGACAAGTGTTTTTGATGTTAGTTAGGTGTTCATGGCCAGTGAAGATAAGGACAATAAACCAAGGAAATCTAACATGCACTTTCTTCAGCTGCTTGCTCTGTTATTATTTCTCTGCCTTCTTTCAATTGTAAGGAGTGGCAAAAATAACCAACTCAAATAGGCTTCAGCAAAATCACACATAAATGGAGAATGTACTGGCATCTAAATGGAAAGTTTTAAAAGGTAGATCTCAGATGCAGTTGTACCAAGAAACTCAGATTATATTCTTAGGAGCCTTAGATAGATTAGATTATCTGTAGATTAGAGAGAGAGAGAGAGAGAGAGAGAGAGAGAGAGACAGATCTTTCTATAAATATACACAGATATCTACATCTACATATACATATGTTTGTCTTTCCTTTTCTCAGCTCTGTTTTCTTTGATGTAGGCTTCAGTCACAGACAAGCCCTTCTTCCTGGTAGCCACCAGCAGTTCCAAACTTATGTTCTTCTGCCTAAGTACCTCCAGCTGAAAGAGAGCATCTCTGTCTACAAAGTCTTTTTAAGTTTAAGCTAAAGTTTCAGGAATGCCTTTCATTGGTCCACCTTAGGGCATATGCCCATTCATTAGCCAATCACATTGGTCCAGAAGTAGTATATGGTGATGGGACAGGTGTGGGTCACAAGATCACCCACGGAGGCCATAACTTACATCTTCTTTACCACCATTTGTTCCGAGAATGAGGGAGGCCTATGCCTGTTCAAGTCCCGTGGAGGTGGGCGATTAATGCTAGGCAAGGAAAACAACTGTTCCATGCTTCAGTTTTGTTTCTGCTAGTGACAGCTCTCTAAAACAATTCTGTCTAACAGGATTTCTTACTGCAGAAATCTCTGGCATTCCTGGGACAGAGATCATCTTAGAATATTTGGAACTATTTAGTAACCCCCTGATGAATCCTTCCATATTCCTTGAAAATCCTTTCCTATGGATCTGTAACAGTACCATGAACTCTGATGATATAGTTGATGTCTGGAGTCTAGTCCACTTGTGTGCTCCATTGTATTGTTAACTACCACATGCATGATGGTTGTGAGTGTGTGTGTCTGTGTGTGCAAGCACACGTGTGTGTGTGTGTGTGTGTGTGTGTGTGTGTGTGTGTGTGTATCTCTAGAGATAACTCTGTTATCCATCCTGGTCAGAGAACGGACAGCTTTACCTAATTACATAGTAAGGTTAGTTGAGAATTGGCAAATGCTGGGACCAGGTTGCAAAGTAGGTTGTATCGCAACATTGTTCAGTTTACATTTCTTGTGAGAAAACAAACAAAATAACAAATACCACTGGTGATTTTCAGTGATGCACCCATCTTTGGCATCGCTTGCAATTCAATAGGTTGTTGATTCAAGACAACCCATTGCCTTCTTTTGCTTAAATGTCTGGGTTTTCTATGAGCTTCAGGGCTTTTTCTTTTGGGAATCAGTCTGTCTCAAGGCCTTGCCATTATATAATTGTTTGGTTTCGTGTGTAATGATTTAATTTAATTCAACAAACATTTATTGAAAATCTCTTATGTGCAAGCCCTAGGCTAGGCCCCTGAGATATGAAAACATAACACATAATCCCTGACCCCGGGAAGCACCAAATTTATTAAGATGAATTAGGTAGGCAGTGATCTGAGCAGATACCCTAAAGGTGTCTGATGAGCAGCATTAAACAGATACGTAAGCAAATAAAATAGAAAATTGAAGAATTACTTAAACCCATATTTCTCATATAGCAGACACACTTCTTGTCAGTGGGCACACAAAATTAAGGGGATGGACAAGATCCTTGATGGCACGAAGCTTGCTTGCCAATGTAAGATACAGTCCATAAACAGACAAACCAAATATATGAATGCATGATGGCGGTCTGTGGTAAGTGCTCTGAAGGACATTATTGGGAGTTGGAAATAGAATAGTCAGGAAGGGCCTCTTGGAGGAGGTGATGTTTAAGCAGATTCCCACAGCAAGAGGGACCAGCTCTGCAAAGAGCCAGTCCAAGAACATTCTAGGCAGGAGGAGCAAGAAGTGTGTAGTCTTCAAGGCTGAAAGAGATGGCTAGGTTCAAAGTTAGAGCAGCTGGAGATAGTAAGCAAGAGGGAGAGTGGCACATGAGGGGGTCTGAGAGCAGGTGCTTCAGGGGCTGAAAGGGCAAGCAGGGAGTAAGTATAGAAGCTTAGCACTTTCTGGACATGTTATTAGCTCAGAAAGGGTTGGGAAGGAGGCCATCCCAGGGTGAGAGCCTGATGCCATCTAGAGCTTCTTGATTATTTAAAAAAAATTTTTTTAATGTTTATTTATTTTTGAGAGAGAGACAGAGAGACAGGGTGCCAGTGGGGGAGGGGCAGAGAGCAAGGGAGACACACAGTCCAAAGCAGGCTCCAGGCTCTGAGCTGGCAGCACAGAGCCCGATGCTGAGCTGAAGTAAGATGCTTAACGGACTGAGCCACCCAGGTGCTCCAAGTACTTCTTGATTCTTATTCATTCTTCTTCTTCTTCAGGACGGTTTATTGTTTTAAAACATCTTTATTGAGGAACAATTAACACCTGGTAAACAGCACGTATTTCAAGTGTGCACTTTGGAAAGTGTTGACATATGTACGTGCCCCGGAAGTCATCAGCACAATCAAGAGAGTGAGCGTCTGGCCCTGGAGTTCCCTCCTGCCCCTCTGTCATCTCTCCCACCCGCCCTTCCCGAAACAGCTGCTGATCTGCCTTCTGTTTCTATACATTAGTTTGCCTTTTCTAGAATTTTATATAAATGGAGTCATAGAGTAGGCGGGGTTACTTTTTATAGCGGGTAAGCCTACACAGAATTCGAGTCTTCTAATCTTTCTCTCATATGGGTCTTTTGTGTCTGAAAAGGATCTTAAAAGCCATTTAACAATAACATCTATTTCTACAGTTGAGGTCTTAGAGCATGCGTGTGTTTGCTTGACTTACAAGAGTTGAGGGATTTTCCAGGTTTAAAAAAAACAGAGTTTGGCTCCCCTTTCCTTTTCTCCATTATTATTTTGGACTATACTATTGACCTAGAAAAGATAAGGGGGGAATGAAATGATGAAATAATGAGGAAGTGGGAACAGAGTGACAGACAACCAGGGGAAGACACTACTTAGTCCTTCTGATCTCAGAAATAAGATGTGGGGATGACCAATCTTGAGCTAATTAGAATAAAATACAATATATTTCACTACACTTGTGGTCAACATAATTCAATCTCTGATGATTCAAAATGGCTTTGGGGTCATCTTGACATCAACTCTGGAATCAGAAGCGTGGGGACAAGGGTCCCCTCACATTCAGGGAGCATGCGTGTGTGTGTGTGTGTGTGTGTGTGTGTGTGTGCACGCGCGCACGCACATATATGTTCACTTTTCTCCCCAGGAACTATAAGGAGCTTCCTCATTTATATCTTATTTATATACCATTTGTGCTTTGCTACTTCCCAAAGAATTTGAGTGCACTCACAAGTTGCAGAACAATGTAATGTGTGACTTACAGGTGTTAACCTATACAGAGACCAAATATAAAATTTATTAGTCTATTCCTTTACAATGAAAACACTTATTAGGCACCTACTATCTCCAAGATATTATTCTAGGGACTGGGTATATGGTGGTGAACAAAATAATTACTTCAGTGTGTACATTTGCCTGTACGTGTTTGTGTATTTGAGCATGGTTCACCTGGATTTGTTAAATATTATGAATTGATTATAAAACAAGAAAGCCAATCCTATGCAGAGGAGGATGTTAAATTAATACACCAGTTTGGCAACGGCCATTGCAATTAAAAGTACCCATATTGTTTGATCCTCTAATTGCACTGGTAGAAATTTATCTTAGAGTTACACTCATCCATGTGCACAAAGCTGCATGGATAATGAGGCTCATGTAGCCTTTCTTGTTGATCGTAAATGCCCATCAAGGTAGGAGTGGTTGGACAAGCCACAAGACATGCTTAGGACTGAATACTGTGCATGTATGGAAAGCATGATGTTGAATCACCTGCACTGCCTTTGAACAAACTCTTCGGCATATGGTTATGGGTGCGGGGGAGGGTTGGGAATCAGGGCGTGCAACAGCATGTGTGGTAGGCTTCCATTAGTCAAGAGGATGGAAAGGGGCTATCTCTGTGCTAGGTAACACAACACACTTGACTTTAGAAAGTTTGCCGCTGATCAGGGGACCTATGATGGACAAAGGGTAACCTCTTTGAATTATTTTAAATATTCACAGTGTACACGCATGGGATTTCAGTTTTATAAAACCAGTTTTAAAATACAGAGATAAAAATAAGTAAGTAAAGGACGTACATAGATTTTCTAATATTTAGCTTGGGGTGTCTTATAATGATTTTATGCAAAAGGTCCCCTCAGGTTTCTATTCTGTCTCCCTTCTCATGTTACCATGCTCTGATACAAACAAACAGAAAGGGGAGGATCCCCGCAGCCACACCCTCTCATCAGATCCCCCTACTGCCAATGACATTAATGATTCATTAACTGCTTCTCAAAACCCTAAAGCAATATGGAGCCCTGAAGGAAACTTATGACCCCAGGTGGATCTATCCCACCAGGAAAGCAATGCTCCTTTGGATCACTGAGGGTGGGCATTTGGGAGCCAGGTGTGGGACTGGGGAGCTCAGTTCAGAAGAGGTGGATCTCTGTGGCTGGAGGCTGCAAAAAGGGGTTGAGAGAACTTCACAGTTCCCAGGGATTCCAAGCTCAGACTTAGGACAAGGGACTCAAAGAAGAAAGAAAGCCATGTAGGGACATGTAGAGGACATCCTCCTCTATTTAATAATGTGGTAGATTCAAAGAGTGAAGAGGCTCAAGTCAGAGACAAGAAAAGGGAGTGATTCCAGACAGAAAAAATTGAAGTGAGCCCCTTGGGCAATTTCGTTTATTCATTCATTCATTCATTCACTCATGCATTCATTCATTCATTTAACAAATATGAATCGATACTTTATTTGGGACAGGCGCTGTGCTACTTGCTGGGCATGTGATGGGGGAACATTACAACAGAGTTACTGCCTTCATTGAACCTTTAATTTCATGGTAGAGAGAGAGTCATGGCGTCAGATAATCTCTCAAACAGATATACAGTTATAAACTGCAATAGGGATTATTGAAGAAGCTTTTAGAGTGAAACAGGGAACTGATCATGTCACAAGAACAGAGGAATTCTTGTTCTCCTATTTTTTTAGAAGTCTGCTAATATTAATAATTAATATCATCCCCACTTTCTAGTTGAGGACACTGAGGGATGGGCATAAATTGACACAGGGCTCAGGCTTCAAGCAGATTGAGTCTGCACAGGGTTGTTTCAGGTGTGAAATCCACAACCTCATCGTTAATAGTAAACGGAGATCTGTGCTCAGTGGTTAATGGTGAGCATAGATGCCTAGGCACAAGGATTAATCTGGTGGCTCTGGTGACATTTGGAGTATTAATTTGGGACAGGAAGGACCCTAACCCGTATCTACTCTCCATACTTTAATGAAGCAGAGGCTAGATAAACTACTGACTGTCCTGAACAGTCTAGATGCAAGACTTGTGATTTTTTTAATAAAAATAATGTGACAAAATGATAATGTCACAGGAGAAAAAAACGTGATGAAAACCTGAAATGTCTGTCTGTATTTATTCGAGCCCCCAAAGCAGTAATGGGTGGTAAAGGATGTGGTGTTTTTTCTCAGGGGTGCTGGCAATGAAAAATTAGAATTCTTAAACTTTGGGTGTGGACAAACACCAAGGCATTGATGTATCCCCTAAAATGAGGTATTGAACAATCTTTGTAGGAGAAAGTCTTTATTCCTTTCCTACTCTTATAGAAAGACACGGTACAAGGAAAAATAATAAAAAAATTTTTTAAAAAGGTTTAGAAAAACTGCTCTTCTCAAAAAGCCAAGGAACTGTGGTTCCCTATTTTGAGACATTTGGCAAATCTCATTTTCCTACAGATGTTGTTGGACATAAATTGATGATTTCAAGAAGCAAATAGAATATTCTGCAATGCTTGGTATTAAGGAGTTCAGTGTGATCAGATGGGGCTTTGTCAAATTGAAGTATTTGAATTAACTCACACTGTAAAAGTGAAAGTGTAAAGCTTTGCTTTTCTTCCAAGCTAATCAATGAAGATTAATATTCTATGGGAACCTGATTTTGCAGATGGAGCTGAGCTACACTATTTTCCCTTCCATTTTTTCCTCATAGTAAATAAATCATTTTTATTATACTGTATGAATTTACTTAGCTCTTTTAATAGCCTTTGTAAGAATAATGCTTCCTTTGATTATATTACATTTTTTAAATGTGTGCTATGTGTAATACAATTCTGCTGTTGGGGGGAGGGGGGAGGGAGAATAGAAGACTTGCCGAATATATTAGCCTTACCAGCTTATCCCCTGTGTTTTAAATCAGATGAAGAAATGTCTGGGTACCCTGGGAGTTTAAGGAGTAAATTACTAAGCGTTTACTTGGATAAAAACGGTTCATACCTGTGCCTTGTCTAAAACTTTCTACTGGGGAAGATTAGATTAATCTGAAAGGACTATGTCTTTGTAAAACTGTTCTGGTTATTTTGTACCTTTTTTTTTTTTTTTATCTTCGAGGTGCTGGCAAATTTATTTGATTGTTTTCCCCTGAAGGAGGGAAATAAACTTTGTAATTCTAGGGCTAACATCCACACTGTATAAATTGATCAGCCAAATTGAGAAGCTGCTGACTGGTTGACTTGGCATAAACTGCAAGTAGTCTCATTCACAATTGATAAACTGACTTCTCACCCTGCATTCTTAGAGGTGTAGCCCTTGAAGGACAGGTACAGCATGACCTATACAAATTGTACTTCGCATGAGACGAGAGGAGAGGGAGGGGGAGCAAAGGAGGGAGAGGCAGGCAAGAAAGAAAGAAGGAAAGGAAGAGGAAGGAAGGAAGGAAGGAAGGAAGGAAGGAAGGAAGGAAGGAAGGAAGGAAGGAAGAAAGAGGGAGGGAGAGAGAGAAAAGGGAGGGAGGGAGGAGGAAAGGATGGAAGGAAGGAAAGGAAGGAAGGGAAGGAAGGAAGGAAGGAAAAGAGAGAGCACGATTTCATTAGAGACAAAAACATATGATTTTATGCATCAGGCCAAATCTTAAATTATTAAAGTTCCTGATGAGAAGAAATTAGAATCACCCAAACTTTACCTATGTCTTTTTGTGCCATTTACCTTGGACAGAGTCAACAAACTAATCCTCTTAAAGTATTTTGCCCATATAGTCACTCATGTTCAGAGCCATTAATAGTTCTGCACACACTGTTATGGGATTAGAAATCAGTGCTTGAGTCTGATAATTTAAGATTTTCTGAAATCTAGCCTCAGTGTACACACTGTGTGTGTGTGTGCGCGCGCGCGCGCGTGCCTAAATAATAAGCTCATAGGACCTGGGTTCTGTTTCTGCATTTGTTAGTCACCTGACAAAGATCACTCATCTTTTCTAGGTCTCAATTTTATTTTTGTAATGGGAATAATAGTGATAATAGCAGTAATGGTGATGATAGCAAGATAATGCTGCTTAACTGATTTAAATAGTGTTTTGGAGAGAGAATCAAATCAGAGACCATACCTGCAGGTGCTCCCTCTGTGCTCTCTGCTCTTAGTACATGCACACGAGGCTGAATCAAACTCATCTAACTCAATACAGAGGCGGCTTCGCAAGCCTGACAGAATGCATAATTAAATGCCTCTACTCTTTCTGGCACATGCCAGACCATAGTCAATTCAAAACTGAGCTCTCTGGGGAGACCTCAAGTCCTGATATTCTACAGGGTTGGTTTGAATAGGGAACCAAGAGCACAGCTTCCGATTGGGGATGGGGGCGGGTAAGAGCGACAACCCATAGCTCCCTATCTCTTTTGGACGTTGGTGGCTTATTTTATAACTCGTAAGTGGAAAGACTGTGATAAAACATGTAAACAGTAAAGACACTTTTTTCAAAAATTTTTAATGTCTTATTTTATTATTTTTGAGACAGAGAGAGAGACAGAGCATGAATGGGGGAGGATCAAAGAGAGAGGGAGACACAATCCAAAGCAGGCTCCAGGCTCTGAGCTGTCAGCACAGAGCCTGATGTGGGGCTTGAACTCAAGGACTGTGAGATCATGACCTGAGCCAAAGTCGGACGCTCAACCAACTGAGCCACCCAGGCGCCCCAGGACTCTTTTTTTAAAATTGTTTATTTTTGAAAAAGAGAGATCCTGCATGAGCAGGGGAGGGGGAGAGAGAGAGGGAGACAGAGGACCCCAAGCTGGCTCCACGCTATCAGCACAGAGCCCATTGCAGAGCTCAAACTCATGAACCATGAGACCATGACCTGAGCCAAAGTCGGACACTCAACCAACTGAGCCACCCAGGCGCCCTGTAAAGACACTTTTACGTAAGCAGTAAGGGTCCCTGTTCTTCAACCACCCACTCCCCTTCTCCTCCTGCTGACAGTGTACTGTCAATGTACTGTTGAGAGACGGATTAGGTATATATCACTCTCTTTTTGTTTTCAGTCCTGGCATCAATATTCAAATTTATTATTTTTTTATTTAAATTCAAGTTATTAAAATACAGTGTAGTATTGGCTTCAGGAGTAGAACCCATTGATTCATCTTCTACATAGCACACCCAGTGTCCATCCCAACAAGTGACCTCCTTAATGCCCATCACCTATTTAGCCCATCCCCCCCACCTCCCCTACAGCAACCCTGTTTGTTCTGTATATTTAAGAGTCTCTTCCGGTTTGCCTCCCTCTCTGTTTTTATCTTATTTTTCCTTCCCTTCCCCTGTGTTCATCTGTTGTGTTTCTCAAATGCCACATAGAAGTGAAATTGTATGATATTTGTTTTTCTCTGACTTATTTCACTTAACATAATACCCTCTAGCTCCATCCACCTTATCACTTTCTATCTAGATATACATTAGATCTCACCACATGTCATTGCTGATATTTGACCATTTAGACTTATAAAAACAGCAATGTATTATGCTTCAACTGCATACACATCCGCATTATAAATGTATATATGCATATTATTTTAGCCTAGAGGAACATACTCTACAGTTTCTTCTGATTCAGTATCCTTCCACTCGATATGGTTTGGAGATCTTTGCATGTCAAAATGTGTAGATACATCTCATTCTTTTTAAGGGTACACAAACCCTTCTGTTATGGATGTGTCCTCATTTATTTGAATATTTACTTCCTTGTTAATGGATATTAAGTTACATCGCCTCCCCCAAATTTTCACAATTCTCAGCAATGCTGCATGACCATCTCAGAATGTATACCTCTGTGCACAGAGCTGATTTTTTTTATAGAATACATTCCTAGAAGTAGACACCTTGAATCTTTTAAAAAATCACCCATTCTCCCTTTTGCATTGTGAACGCTTAGTAAATTTTTAATTAGATGACCAACGATGTTTGCACAATGACCTTTGTGAGCAAAATACTCTTACCTTCAATATGGCAAAGTGGTCTCTTATCTCAGAATTGGGCCACCTTAAGTAAAAAAAAAATATATATATATACATACATACATATATATACATACATACATATATATAGCCTTTGAGTTTTGAACTCTTAATGGTATCTGAGAGACGAATTGGTTTTAAGAGGCAAAGAGTTTCTTATGTGGTGTTTGAAAAGTTGCAAAATACAAAATACAGTCAGGAAAGTGACGCGTGCACGTGCCTGCCGCCATGCGTGTGTACATGTACACACTTCGACATTTTATGTCCAAGTCAGTATGAAAAATGTGAATCCTTGGGGGAGCTGCCATTTTGCTATTGAGGTCCAAGGTCGTGTATCTAACAGTTCTAAATTTCTCCCCCTGGGAAGCAAGTATATGCTCACTGTTCCCTTTAATAAAGGCACAGAAATGGACCATGCAGTCTGCATCAAACATGAGTGAGTGCTATTCATTTTAAGAAGCATTCAAGCACTGTGAAAATTAGCACTGGAACACGGTTCCAAATGAAAGCGACACCATGGGCCTAATGAGAAACTGAATACCATATATTCATCTCCCCTAGTCCGGGTTCTTTCTCTTCTGTCATTTGAATGGTTCTGAAACGCCTTCTCCTCCTGGGCACAGTCTCTTCAAGGCTGACATGCATCTCTTACTTTCTTCCCCTGCCTGGCTGGCAATGAGAGCCCCTGTAGCTTTTTCCTTTCCACTCCCCACCCCAATTTGAGGTTTAACCTCATGGGAAGCCCCGATTCCTTTCTGTTTATGTGCCCATCTCTGCCTTTCTTTACTGCTGTCTTTAGTTTTTGCTGTGATGACTTTTATGGTTTGCAAACAACCAAAGCTGACTGATGAATATACCCTATTTGTTGGATGGTTTCCTTTCAAGAAAATCAAACTTTGGAAAATTGTCTGGGTAGGGAAGTGTCACTTAAGGTATGGAGCTGATGCTGTTAGGACCTAGAGAAGGGGTCTGAGGTTGCAAATAAGATAAAGATTTGAACATTTTCCCAAACCATTTGCTTAAAATCATGTGTTACATAACCCTCCTGAAATAAAGGTCAAAAAGATATTTTCTTTTTAGTATTCAGTGTCATGCCTTCTGTGAAGAAAACTGGTATGTTTCCTTTACATTATTGATGAAAAGCTCCAGGTAGGGGCTAGGCATTCCCATGTTAACGGATCTTTGAAATAGCACCGATCCTTCATGGAAAAATACCTTTTTCTGAGCACTTGCTGTATTCCAGGAACATTGCTAGATGATGCAACCATGGCGGTGAATAAGATGTACAGAGCCCTACCCTCGGGTAGCTTAGACGCTATTGCCATTGGCATTGCTGTCTATCACTACATAGCATATTACACCACAACTTAGTGGCTGGAAACAGCACACGTTTATTATCACCATCTCCATGGGTCAGGAATCTGGGAGCATCTTGTATAGTTTTTAGGTATCGACTGGGGCAAAAACCATGTCAGCATTCTACTAGAGGAAGATCTGAGCTCTTGTGGGTGGGTATCAGAAGGTCTGCTGCCCAACTCACTGACATGGAACTCTCTAGAAGGCTATCTCATGACGAGATTCCTGGACCCCCTGGAGTGAGCAATTCAAAGGAGAGTGAGAAAAGACACCAAGTTGGAAAATGCAGGCATTTTATGTCCTCATCTTGGCCATGACATCCTATCATTCCTGCTTTACTTTATGTATTAGAAATGAGTTAATTGATCTGGCCCACCCTCAAGGGGAGTGGGGTCACACAAAGATAGGGATCTGAGGAGACCATCTTAGACTCTTTCTACCACATTTATTAAATGTCCACCCCGGGAAGCACTGAGAAAAGCATGGAAAAACAGTGATGTTGATAACAGGCAGTGACATTTATTGAGGACTTACTGTCATCACAGCTTTGTATCGAGGCTCATATGACTTTGGGGAAATTGCTCAGTTTTCAGGAATCTCCATTATCCCATCTGAAAAAATGGGAATAATAATAATACTTACCTCTTAGAGTTTTATAAGGATTGTATTGTATTCTCTGCATAGCAAATTACCACGCGCTTAGAAGCTTAGAACAGTACACATTTATTATCTCACAGTTTCTGTGCACATGGCTGAGCTGGGTTCTCTGCTTAGGATCTTGCAGACTGCATTCAGGGTATAAGCCAGGACTGGATTCTCATCAGAGCCTTTTCTGGAGCTTTTTCCAAGTAGCCTCAAGTTGTTGCCAGAATTAATTTCCTTGTGGCTATAGGATTCATGGAAGCTTGCTTCTTCAAAGCCAGAAATGGAGACAGAGAGAGAAAGGGAAACAGAAGGAGAGACAGGGGTGGGAGGGATGGGGAAGAAGAGAGGGAGTGAGAGATGGGGAGAGAGAGACACTGACTTCAGCAAGAGATGTTGTAATCTTATGTAATGATGTACATGTAATCACAAATATCCTATCACCTTTGCCGTACTCTATCAGTTGAAAGTAGGTTGCAGGTTAGACTCAGACACAATGGGAGGGAATTTCAGAAAGGCGTGAATGCCAGGTGACAGAGGGTCATAGTGGTAACTAGTCTGATGTCTGGACACCTCAAGAATCTAGTAAAGGCACATGCAGAAAGAAAGAATGAAGGAGTATAGCCCAGTGCCTGGCACCAAGAGAATTTACTTGAATCTGTTAGCGGTTGTTATAGTTAGCATATGATTTGAGGATGATGCAATAAACTCTCTGGTGGTTTGTTTTACCAAGATGCATGGGGTGTGCTAGACTGGCCAGCCCTATTGGCCAGAGGATGCTAAGAGAAAGAAATCACAGTTACCTTTCTCATACTGTAGATGAATGAAAGCTACAGGTGTAGTCCGCTCAAGTGTTGCAATGTGTGTGCACATATATGACGGTGCATTTGACTCAGGGTAGAAACACAGAGCACATATTCCCACATCTGAGCATTGCTATATTCACTGTATACAGACGGCAGTAAACTTTTCATACACATGTGTACATATGTGTATGTGTGTGCATATATGTGTATACATACATGTGTAATTGGCTAGCTATCATCATGCCTCTATGTGGGGAACTGATCACTGAGTCATCAGAGCTGTTGAGAACATGCACTGGGGCAAACATTATGGGAGGCTCTGAAAATATAATAGTAGAAAGTATAATATGTGAGCCACCTTCAGAAAGCAAATTATTGTGGCAGATAGGACAAATAAACATGCAATCTAAAAATGCCATATGGGAGTTCTATTTCCAGTTAAGTTAGAACATGCTGAGAATGGCCTCCACTCTGTGTCTTCTGCTGAATATCAGACAACGCGCACTTCAGAGCAAAGAATGTAAACAGGAATATAGGGACATAGCATAATGATTAAAAGGGTCAGTTCACCATGAAGACATGGCAATCCTAAATGCTTATGTACCATGCTACAGAGCTTCAAAGCGCATGAGACAAAACCTGACAGAAATGAAAGGAGAAATGGAGAAATCCACAAATATAGCTGAGAGCTTTAAGGCCTCTCTCTCAGTATTTGATAGAATCTCTAAAGAGAAAATTTGCAAGACCGTAGAAGTGAACTACAATTTCAACCAACAGAAAATCATTGAAATGTATAATCGACACCATCCAACAACAGCAGGATACCCATTCTTTTTGAGCTCACGTGGCACATTCACCAAGATCGACCATATTCTAGGTCATAACACCAACCTTAACCACTTCGAAAGAATTGAAATCTCACCACACTTTTCTCTGATAAAGATAGAATCAAACCAGAACTCCGTAACATGAAGTTAACAGGAAAACCTACCGATACTTGGTAATTAAACAGCACAGGTCTGACGAATCCATGGTTCAAGAGGAAATATCAGGGAAATTATATCTCAAACTGAATTAAAATGAAAATACAATATACAAAATATATGGTATGAAGCTAAAGCAGTGCTTTGAGGAAAATTTATAATGCTAAATGCTTCTATGAGAAGAGAAGAAACTTCTCAAATCAATGATCTAAGCTTGCATCTTAAGAAACTAGAAAATTCAGAGTAAGCAAATGGAAAAAAAAAGCAGACAGAAAGAAGGAGATACTATATACAAGAACAAAAATCGATGAAATTGAAAATAGAGAAGCAAGAGAAAATCAACCAAACCAAAACTGGTTGTTTCAAAGTATTAAAAAAATGGATAAATCTTTAGTAAGACTGACAAAAGAAGAAAATGGCAAAAATTATAAACATCACTTGAATTAAAGAGATAGTAAGGATATATTACAAAAAATATATTTACATGTATTCAACAACTTTGATAAACTAATTTCATGAAAATCAGTACCAAACTCAACCAAGATAACTATACAATCTAAATAGTCCAACAGCTTTTAATGAAATTTAATTAATTTATTATTAATTTATTTATTAACATTTATTAATTTTTGAGAGACAGATACAGACATGAATGGGGGAAGGTTAGAGAGAGAGAGACAGACAGACAGACAGAATTTGAAGCAGGCTCCAGGCTCTGAGCTCTCAGCACAGAGCCTGACATGGGGCTCAAACTCACGAACCATGAGATCATGACCTGAGCCAAGTTGTACACTTAACAATCTGAGCCACCTAGGTGCCCCTGAAAATTAATTTATTTAGAATATCCTTCTAAGACAAACATTTACAGATCAGATGTATCACTGTTTATTCTACCAAACATTGAAAGTTGAAAAAACACCGATTATACACAGTTTCTTCCAGCAATAGAAAAGGAAGAAATAAAAATGTACATATTCACAGACAATATTTATAAGGTCCCAGAACTCTCTAAAAGCCTCGTAGAACTGATAAATGAGTTGAGTATGTCACCAAGATACAAGGTCAAAACACAAACATCTGTGTATTATCTAGATATCTGTGTCCACATATTTGGAATCCAAAATTTAAAAATAAACCATTCACAATGCTTCAAGAAATGAAATAATTATGTATAGATCAATAAGCATATAAAGGATATTTATGCTGAAAACTATAAGCTACTCATGGAATTAATTAAAGAAGATCTGAATAAATAGAGGAATACTTTGTTTCATGGATTAGAAGACTCCACGTTATAAATACATTAATTCTGCATAAAATGATCTAAAGATTTAGCACAATACAAATAAAAAGTTCAGCAGTTATTTTTGTAGATATAAAATAAGGATTCTAAAGCCCATATGGGAAGACAAATGAACTAGAATATCCCAAATAAAGAATAAAGTTAGATAAACATATCTTACTATGTTTTGTGAATATATGTTATTTAATGTAAGCTTAGAGTAATCAAGATAGTGTAGTATTCAGCAAAGAATAGACACATTGATCAATGGAACAGAATAGAGTCTAGAAATAGATACACACCAATATAGGTAATTGAATCTTGAAAAAAGTGCAAAACCAAGGGAGAAATTATTTTCCTTTTAATAAATGGCATTGGAACAATTAGAAATCTATATGCCAAATGCTACATTTCATACTTTATGCAAAAGCTAACTCAATATGGATCATTAGTTCTAAATGTATAATGTAGAACTATAAAATTTTAGAAGAAGGGCTGTCTGGGTGGCTCAGTGGGTTAAGCATCTGACTTGATGGTTCAGGTCATGATCTCATGGTTTGTGGGTTCGAGCCCCACATTGGGCTCCGTGCTGACAGCTCAGAGCCTGGAGCCTGCTTCAAGTTATGTGTCTCCCCCTCTCTCTGCCCCTCCCCTGCTTGCACTCTGTGTTTCTCTCCCTCTCTCTCAAAAATAAAAAAATTAAATTTTTTTAAAATACATATGAAAAAATATGGGCATTAGGTAAGTGGAAGAGCAGAGAATTATTTTTTTAAAGTTTATTTATTTTGAGAGATAGAGAGAGGGAGGGAGGGAGAGTGCACGCATGCATGCGAATGAGCAGGGGAGGGGCAGAGAGAGGGGGAGTGAAAGAGAATTCCAAGCAGCCTCCACACTCGGCACTGAGCTGGACACAGGACTCGATCCCATGAACTGGAAGATCATGATTTGAATGGAAATCAAGAGTTGGTTGCTTAACTGACTGAGCCACCCAGGCGCCCCAAGAATTATTTTTAAAAAGTCATACATTAGGAACTAGTATAGGGGACAGACATTGCCTGCTTGGGCATAATACATTTATATGTACATGATAATACTTTGCAGCAATAGATTACTTATAGCTAATAAGATGTACTGTTTTATGTTTAGAATTGACAGTATAAGGAGGCTTTTTATGAGTTTACATAGGGGTGGGAGTTGGGTGGTCTCTCGATCCAGTTTCTGTGTTAAGATCCCACAGCCTGCACCAGAGGCAAGAAGACAGGTAAGAGTGGAAGCTATATGTTTTAATCGATGCTACATCAATGAATATGACTGTACGTCTATCTCTGCACAGGTGTTGTATAGCTAATTCCAAAAGCGGAGTTAATAGGTCAAAGGATATACATGTGTAGAAATGTTGTGCATACAACCACATGGCCCTTCCAAATGCCTGTAGTGTTTTAGACTTTTACCAAGTATCAGGAGGGTTTTTAGTAGATTTGTAGATACCATATATGTGAATAGAATATCTGTAATTTGAAGTATGTGCTGTATACATCTTTGCTTCTCCCTTCTTCTCTCCCTTTCTTTTCTTACTCTCTTTCTTTCGTTTGTTCCTTCTTTCTTTCTTGTAATAGTAATAATGTGTGTGTTTTTAAAAGACTTCAATAATGTCTTCTCCAACACGATAGCATATTATACCCCTGACTTCCCAGCTCCCTTCACATCCTATCCCAAAATATTAACATCAGAATGATTCAGAACGCCCAAAAGCAAATAGACAGACTCCTCAGCACGTAGGAAAGAGGTGGCTGGGTTTGGTACAAAGGTTACCAATGTGGAAGCTGTACTTTCCAATGAAAACAGACAGCCAGTGTAGAAACAGTCCATATCCCATTTCTACATATGACTCTGATTCATAAATTACTAAACTGTATTCCTAAGAAATAAATATTTCACCAGCCAGTGACAGACTTATGAGGTAATTAAAATCTGAGCCCTGGAAGAAGTGGTGCCATTAGTTCGATTCACAGGACTGGAAAGCACGCGGCTGGTGTTGACTCAGAGGTAGACGTTTACATATGGAAAGGAGGGGGCTGGCTTATTAAGAACAACATTTGATTCGGAGCATAGGGAGCCCTCTGTTGATGCTGAAATATTTAAAGAAAACCAAAAGTGACAACACAGAGGTTTTTTACTCATGGGAAGAGGGAAGGCGGGACTGCACTGTGGTTAAGTGTATTGGCTTTGAGGTCAGACTCCAGAGTTCAGATTCCCTCTCTGCCACTTATCAGAGCTAGGACTTTGGGTTCAGGGTTCAGCCTTCCTAAACCTCTGCATCCTTGTCCATACAAATGAGCATAGAAATGCCATATTTCCCACAGGGTTATTAATATTAACTATGATAATGTATTTAGATCAGTAGCAGCATGCCAAGCAAATAGCTGCTCAATAAATGTTAGATAATTAGCACCAGGCATTTTAATGCTTAAATGTCCGGTTTTCTGCTAAAAATTCACAGCCCATCAGATTATAAGCAGCTTTCCACTACCAAGTGTTTTGTTCCCTTGGAAAACGAAGAGAAGACATTTTTTGAGCACTTACTATGTGCCAAGTTGGGGATGGTTCCAAGTACTTTATGCACTCACTCACTTACTCCTCACAATAACCACAGAGATGCATATCATCATTTCTATTTCATGGAGGAAACAGACAAACAGTGGGAATGGATTCTTAGCTCCAAAATTCAACCTAAGTTATTGTTTTTAAAAGGCTGAATTTATTATAGCTCCCACCTGAAACATTTATAAGGGGTGGCCTCAGATTTCAATTGCAAGTTCTAATTATTCTTTGGTTTATGTGGTCAAGGGAAGTGGTCCATAGAGTCATACATGGTGGCTAGCATCCCATTCCTCTGAAGAGGAAAAAAAAAGCCTGGGTGGACTGGGTACAGATGTCTTCCCCCCAAATCTCGTATTATTCAGCTTTTTTTTACACCTTTTGTTTGTGGTGTTATTAACAGTGTGTAATACCATCCACTGTACATATCTCTCTGTGACTGTTGGGTTGCAAGAGAGGAGACAGGATTAAAATAACAATATAATTAATAATATTAGGAATATCTAGTCGTGGTTCCTATATGTCAGTTATGATTATAAGCATTTTATGAGTAATAACTTATTTGATATGTGCTGTCACTATTTGGGTTGAATACTATTATCCCCATTTTATAAATACTGTAACACCAAGGTATGGAAAAGTAAATATATTTTCTTATTAATAAACAGCAGTTTTTGATGTCGGGGATTTACTTATCAGTCTTCTGGGATATAGCATATGCCGTGTGTGTGTGTGTGTGTGTGTGTGTGTGTGTGTGTATGTGTATGTGTATTTGGATGGGAAAATCAGCACTGAACCAGAGCTTGGATAAGGTAGAGTTACAGGAATGAATTAAATGACCATTCTAAGTGTGATGAGGATTTCAGGTAAGTGTTAACTAAGGAATTAATGAGCTTTTTTTTCCCAGTGGAGTTTGAGTCGTATACTCTTCAGGAATGGGCCCTTGTCTTCTATATTCTTCTTTGTAGCCCCACGGAGGCTAGTTGAAGCCTCAACTTATCTTGTTGATAACCTGACTTAAGAATATAAGGACTTATTCAACAGCATATTAATCAGGATGTTATTGGTAGCAAGTGACAGAATTACAACTCAAATAAGCTTAAGTGGAAGAGAGAATTTATTGGCTTACCTAACTGCAAAGATCAGGGAGAGATTGGGTCCAGGTGTATAAATAGATCACCTGAAATCTGGATCTTTTCTCTTGTTTTGTTTAGCTTCTCTCTGTTGACATGATCTCTGAGGGCTCAAGAGATGCAGAATTCCCAGACTTATTTTATGCCAAATAAGCAGCCCTAGTAGAAAACAAATGCTTACTTCCTGAGCATTCTCACATACACACAAAAGAGGATTTTCTTAGAATAGTGTGTACCAAACACCAGTCACTTTTATAAGTACTTTATACATATTAGATCTATTATCACTCTTAATCTTCCCAACAATTTTATAAAATAGGCATCATGGTTAACCCCATTTGAAGATGATAAAGTTTAGGCACAGAATGGTTGTGTCAGCGCTGTGTAACAAATGGGCCCCAGACTTAGTGACTGTAAATGGTGAACAGCTGCTGTTTCTCATGAGTCTTCCTGTGACGGTTCTGATCTCTGCTGTGCTTGCTCACGAGCTTGCAGTCACTAGGTCAGGCGGGACCTGCATCCTCGTGTGCCCATGGCTGACATGGCTCACTGCTCCCCATCCCCCTCACATATCATCAGCAGGCCAGCCTGGTCCTCATCGGGAGTCAGAGAAGCCACAGTGAGCTGGCACCATTCTGCAGCAAAAAAGGTCAGAAGTACTCAAGGCTTTTTCCACCAGCTTGATTGAGATATAATTGATATATAACACTAAATTTAAGATACACAGCATGATGATTTGATGTATATATATATATATGTTATATACATGTATGTATGGTGAAATGAGTAGCACAATAAGGTTTGTTAACACATCCATCACCTCAGAAGTACTCAAGGCTTTTTCCACCAGCTTGATCGAGATCCATCACCTCACTTCATTACTGTGTGTGTGTGTGTGTGTGTGTGTGTAGTGTGTGGGTGAATATTTAAAATCTACTCTGTTAGCAAGTTTCAACTACATAAAACAGTATTTCTAACTATATTCACCATGCTGTATATTGGATCTCTCAAACACATCTTCTCATTACCCACGTCTCAGCTTCTGGCAACTATCATTCTACTCTGTTTCTCTAAGTTTGACTTTTTTAAGATTCCACATGTAAGTGAGATCATACAGTGTTTGTCTTTCTCTGACTTATTTAGCCCAATATCTTCAGGGTCCATCCATGTTATCACAAATGGCAGAATTTCCTTCTTTTTTATGACTGTAATTTATCTATCTATCTAATATCTATATCACATTGTCTTTATCTGTCAGTGGACACAAGTTGTTTTCATTTGTTGGCTATTGTGATTAATGCTGGATTGAACATTCGGGTACATATATCTTTTTGAGATAGTAATTTCATTTCCTTTGAATATTGATTCAGAAGTTAGATTGCTGGTTTATATTGTAGTTCTATTCCTAATTTTTTGAGGAACCTCCATACTGCTTTACGTGGTGGCTGTACCAATTTACATTTCCACCAGTAGTACACAAGGGTCATCTTTTCTTCATATCCTTGCCCAACACTTGTTATCTCTTATCTTTTCAGTACTAGTCATGCTGACAAACCACATGAGGTAATAACTCATTGTGGTTTTAATGTGCATTTCCTTGATGATTAATGATGTGCATCATCTTTTTATGCCCACATTGGCCATCGTAAGTCTTTGGGAAAATGTCTATTCAGGATTATCAGTCCTTTGGCTACTGAGTTGTATGAGTTCCTTCTATGTTTTCGATACTAACCCCTTATGGTTTTCAAATATTTTCTCTCATTCTACAGGTTGCCTCTGCATTTTGTTGATTATTTCTTTTGCTATGCAGAGTCTGTTTAGGTTAATTTTGTCCCACTTGTTTATTTTTACTCTTGCTGCTTGTACTTTGGTACCATACCAAAAAATTTTTGCCAAGACCAGGGTCAGGGAACTTTCTCCTTATGCTTTCTTGTAGAAGTTTTACAGCTTCTGATCTCTTATTTAAGTTTTTAAATGTTTATTTATTTCTGAGAGAGATAGAGCACAAGCGGGGCAGGGGCAAAGAGAAAAGGGACAGAGGATCCCAAAGCAGGCCTCTGTGCTGACAGTGGTGAACCCACTGTGGGTCTTGAACCCATGAATTGCAAGATCATGACCTGAGCTGAAGTTGGACCTTCAACCAGTTGAGCACCCAGGCAAGTTTTGGGTCTTATATTCAAGTCTTTAATCTAGTTTGAGTTAATTTTTGTGAGTAGTGTAAGATACAGGTCTAACTTTATTATTATTATTTTTTTTGCATGTGTCATCACATTTTCTCAGTACCATTGTTTTGATTACTATAGCTTTGTAGTATAGTTTGAAGTCAAGAAGAGTGATGCCTTCATCTTTGTTCTTTTTTCAAAGTTGCCTCTGTTATTTGTGGTCTTTTGGGTTCCATGTGAACTGGGATTTTTTTTTTCTATTTTTTTGACAAATGCCATTAGAATTTTGATAAGGACTGCACTGAATCTTAGATGGCATTGGTCGCTATGGGCATTTTAACAGTATTCCTCCACAGACTATCTTTCCATTTGTTTGTTTCTTCAGTTTCTTTCATCACTTTTGTACAGTTTTCAGCATACAGAACTTTCTCCTCCTTGGTTTAATTTATCCCTAAGCATTTTACTGTTTTTGATGCTATTGTAAATAGAGTTGTTTTACTAAGTTCTTTTACACTTGGTTTGTTGTTCATATATAGAAATGCAATCGATTTTGTATGTTGAGTTTATATCCTTTAACTTTATTGAATTCGTTTATCAAACAATTTTTTTTGACCGAGTCTTTAGGGTTTTCTAAAGATAAGATCATGTCATCTGCAAACAGAGACCATTTTTCTTGCCTAATTGCTCAAGGCCTTCTGAGGCTTATGTTCATAACTGAAACACTGTCATTTCTGCTACTCCTGATTTTTTTTTCCTTTTTTTCTTTTTTGCCAGAGCAAGTGATGAGTCCAGTCCAGATTCAAAGGGTGAGAAAATAGATGACCACTTTATGGTAGGGTATTGGTAGCTATAGATAAAAATGGCCTTGATAAATGATAGGTGAATAATTTGGGCCATTTTTGTAATCAATCTATCATAGATTATGAAGCATGCCCAAAGTTAAACTTTTATCAGGAATCAAACCAAGTTAAGTCTGGCTCTAGAGTCCAAGTTTTTAACTGTCACCCCATTTATTTGTATATTGTTTGGTTGACCTTGCTTGAATAGTGGTCCCACGACTGAATCAATCCATTTGGCCAGAACAGTGAACATTGGTTAGGCTTGGGTTATGTCTGCACCCCAAGTAAGGGGGAGAAGTCAGCCCGTGTGAACCACAGATACTAGAAGCTGATAGGGGTAGTTGAATAAAGTAAAATCATTTCAGAAGGAGGAGGAATGTAGACGTCAGGACCCCAAGATAATGCCTCTTATTATATGATATAGAAGGTAATATTGGGGGTGAAGTCCAAGGGGAAAGCCATGTGTTGAGCTTAGAGATATGTTGCATTTGTTCTGTTTCATGAGGGAGAAGATTGAGGAGTTTCAGCTAGCTTTAATTTTATGCATCTGGTGGATAGCTTGATAAGGGTAAGGAATTAGGAAGAGATGTCTGATTGTTTGAGACAGAAATATCAAACTTCAAGTGTCTTGCAAGTCCAAATGGAGTTTTTTACACAGATTTTGAATTTTCAGAGGGTAGTACAATTCCTGGCTTAAAAGAGACATTTATCACACTTTTGAAAAAGGGTGGATAGATAATGGATGTATGGTGAATACATACATTAGATGGATGGATGGATGCATGGATGGAAAGATGGATGGATGATAGATGAATAAATAATCAATGAATGAATCTGAAGATGATAGGTTGAAGCCTGCATTGCTTTTCACTTCCTGCTTTGACTTTTATTTGTGAGCAATGCCAAATCAGATATGTGTTTCTCTATTTCCATCTATACCTGGCCTCTATGCCTTCAACCATATGGTTCCTTTTGTGTGGAATATACTTTTTCTGGCCTAATCTTCCTCATATTTTGAAGAGTCATAATTTTGAAGCCAGTTGAATGAGTTAGGTGCTCCTGTAATTCTCGGAGCATGGTTATATTACTACATTTAACACTTTTTATGATAATCATCCTTTTACACACTTGTAAATTCCTCAAAGTCAGCACATTTTCCATATTCATTACCACACCCCGATGCCTAACATAGGACCTGACCCAGAGAGTGCATAGTAAGTATATTTTAAATAATTAAATGAAAGGGTTATTAGTGTACAAATAATGTAGATAAGTACAAGTAGTCTAGGGTAGATAATGTAGATTTGATGGCCAACAATATTTTTAATTCTCTTTTCCTTCATAAATATAAGACTGATTTTGAAAAGAAAACATAAAAATAAACAGTATTGTGGAATCCCATCCTTGGCAAACTTCTCCCCTTTGAATATTATGCTCCAATATTGTCAATGCATTTTAAAAGGGTAGGAGCTGAGACCAAGAAGAATGCTAGTCTTCTTGTCTCACTGGTAACCTGTCAGGCAATTCTGGGATGCCATCAAGAAGAGGTCATTATGGGACAGCAGGACAGCAATGAGTGTCTTCAGTTTTATTATCAGTCCTATATGGAGAGGACACATTGCCTATAAATGGGGGTGATCAATTCTTTTATATCTAATCAGGTAGGCATGTTAAAGTTTAGGAATTCATGACTTTAAATTATCTTTTTTACTATCATAAGAATAATAGCTTCTGCTCAGACAGTGCCCTCTTCAGTGTCGAGGTCTGGCTGGCCACTTTCTGTCTACTGCCTCTGCTCAGACAGCTTTTATAATCTCCATTGTATAGTTGAGGAAACTGATACAGAGATGTTCGAAGAAATTCACTGGGAATCATATGGCCGGGAAGTTACTGGAGCTGAGATTTGAACCCAGGTTCACACAACATTCCCTGTGTAGGACCCCACCAACAGAGAGCTGGGCCCTACTGAGATGGGCAGAGCCTCCTTCCAAGCAAACCAGTCATCTCTTTCTGGCAGGATCAGCCCAGCAGTCCCTCCTACATCTCATCAGAGGCTCCCGAGCAAATACGTACTCAGCCTCCTGTAAAGAGCTTCATGTGTGGTCTGTTGAAAATCCTGTGAATACGGGGACACATAGAATATAAATGTACCCTGTTTCTAAGTTTCCAAATGCTGTAACTTTCAGACAGCCACATCTCTCTTCTAGGGGTGAGGGGCTTCACAATATTTTAGAAAAGTAGTTCTATCCCACATAAGAGCTTTGAAAAGTACTGGTGCCTAACGCGTCCTTGTTCATTGCAGCATCATTTACACTAGTAGTCTGAATGACCACGAATAATGGATAAAGCTAATGTGGTATACACATATGATGGGCTATTAGCCAGCCCTGAAAAAAAAGAAAAAGAAATCCTGTAATATGCTACAACACGAATAAACCTCGAGGACATTGTATAAGTGAAAGAAGTCAGTCACAAAGAAATAAATACTGTGTGATTCCACTTATGTGTGGTACTTTGAATAGTCAAACTCACAGAAAAAGAAAGTAGAAAGGTGGTTGCCAGGAGCTTGGGGAGGGGGGAATGAGATGCTATTTAATAGGTGTAGAATTTCAGATTTGAAAGAAGAAAAAGTACTAGAGATCTTGTGTACATAGTTAACATTACTGTAGTGTTCACTTAAAAATAATGAAGATGGTCAATCATATGTCCTGTGGTTTTTGCCACGATAGAGAAAATCTGAACGCCCAGCACCCCCTCTGCCCCTGTCAGACCAACTAAAGGAAAATCCTTCAGTGCAACACCCAGACTCACCCCATTAATAAAATGTCTATTAATGGAGCAAGTATCCAGGACTGAGTCCCAAGGACTATCACCTTAGGACCATTGTCTGTAAGACCAACTGATTATCAGAATCTTTCTGGGTGTATGTAAGACTTCTGCATTCCTGAGCCCCACTGAGGACATTGCCAATCAGAATCTCGGTCTGAGTCTTGGAATCTCCAGTTTTAACCAGAGACACTTTTTTTTTCCCTCTTGTGATTCTGATGAATTTGCAGACTAGAGTCAGAAAATAAACCTTTTGGTTCTGATGCATCCTGGTATTTGCTTGGTTCTCAGGAGTGGCCTCATTATTGCAAAACTGGTTTTTGATACTATGATTTGTATGTAGGAAATAGTCAGGTTTTAGTATCAGAATTCTTGATCCGGAAGAGGGTTGAGTATCATGTTCTCAAGGTTTTAGGGGGCAGAGGGGAAGACGGAACATATAATTTAAAAAAAAATCATATTCAGTCTCATGAGAGAAATATATATTTTGGGCAAAATACTGTTTTAGATATAAGCCATGGAGAGTAAACTTGACAAGTTTTGGCTGTTGGGATGTTCAGATCCTAGACTCTAGTTTCTGTGAATGGTAAATTTTATTGTGGGATGAGAATATTGGGTAAATATATTGCAATGCACATTTTCCAAAATGGAAGTGGTTAAAATGGTATAAGTGCATTAGAATAGAAGCAAGATTTTTAAAGGAAATTCAGTAATTTTGGCAGATTTTGCTCCAATATGCAAAGACTCAATGACAAGAGAGGGGAAAGGGAGAAAACAACCCTTGTCTTAGTTTAAAGCCAGAAGAGATTCATGTGATTAATGCCAAAGAAATCTGCCATTTCACTCATGGAATAAAATTATAATGTTAAAGCTTATTTACCTTGGTGGAAGGCAGAAGAACACAAAAATAAGCCATTTCTTTAAAAAATGATGTTTTTTTTTCTTCCGAGTTGTGCTTACATTTTCATTATACCTATAACAGCACGTCATTAAGAAAAGTGATAATTGATTTGCCATGAAAGAAAAATAATGACCAAAGCAGCTTCTTTGCTGTCAGCCCCCTTGTACTCCAAAACATAATGTTCATTTTGAAATATCATGGCTAATCCAAAAAATATACAGCTACACAGAAAAACAACATCAGTTCCAAATATGAATACATGATCTGCTACTTAATATGTCAGTGTATTTGTCAGGTTGATAACATTAGGCTCTGCGGCATTCAATCCTAAGCCTTGCAATATTTGAAGTCTGATATTGTACCTCACTAAATTTAATACATGGGCCTCAGTAATGGAGGGAATCACGTTAGCACTTGGCAGTTTGTTATGCTGTATAAAATTGACTACCCTGCAAATACAATAGCGATCGTAAAAACGGTGGTCAGCAGAGGGGGTGTAATGCATTTTGGAGGTTTCCGTAAAGGTCCAGATGAAATTTATTGAGATTTTTGCCATTTGGGTGATGATCAATAGAGCTGGGCTAATAATTTGTTGTGAGGACGTTCTCCCGGGATATGACATTTTGCTGAGAAACTTTGGAAATTCAGAAAGTAGACTAAAAGATGATACTGCTCTAGTATATATAACCGTCAAAGACTTTCACATCACTCTGAGGGAGGATTTACAGTGACGGTGATTACTTCTTCAGGCATCTAGGATGTGGCGTACTCAATTATTGATATGTTCTCATGCATTTCCCAGTTTGGACTCACAATCATTTGATTGCATTGCTGTTTCAGCCCAGGGTTTTGTGGTAGGTTTGTGTTTAATTTCATTCACAGTTTCCAACTTGCTATTTTCTTAATTATGTCATTGATTTCCACTCCTCCCCACCACCGCCACCGCTCCCCCCTACCCCTGCCCCTATCCAGAAAATCATCTTCTTTGAAGAAAACAAAAGCATTCCTGTTAGCCTTCATTCACATCCACAGAGCCTACTTAGAAACCCTGACCATTAAGACCACTTTTCTTGTCGTGTCGCAGTTGTGGGTGTACATGGCTTGTGTGCTAAATTTGCAAATGGGGCTTCTGAGTTAGAGGAGTACGTGACATGGAGATAGTGTTTGTGATCGTTACAGTTTTAATGCACATATGTCAGGGGACCTGTTAAATCACCATGAGGCAGCATTCTCTTGCTTTATGGTGGTTGCTGTGGAATTTATCTTTTTTTTCAATTTTGATTAGCTGCATTCCAAGGGAGATGAATTATCCGATCTTCACAAAGTTGGATTCCTCTGCTGGCGATGCAGAGATATCATTCAGAGGGGGGAAAAAAACAACAAAATAAAGAAGACTTTAGGGGTCTGCGTTTGCAGTATAGGCTTCCTATATGCCCATTTTAATGTCCGTACTGTGAGTACGTTACAAGTTTCAATTTGAGTGTTTGTTTATTTCCCTAACTACCACATTGTTCTATTTCCTTATGGTATTTCATTAATCTGACCAATTAAGTTTCAGCCTGTTCTCCTAAGTAATTTTTGTTGTTTTGGTGGTGGCGTTTGGATTTGTGTGATAAAGGAACGTGCTGCGTGCATTGGTTTACAGAGACTCAGATGACGTGTAGGGGGGTGGAAATCTGTCAGCACTCTGCAGAATGAACACAGAGACTAGGCACAGAAGAACAATTTATTTTCACTGAGCACGCACAAAGTAAGATTTATGGCTCTGCATCTCCGATGACATTTCTTACATTGTTACTGAGCTACAGCAAATTAAAGGGATCTGTGAATACTAAGGGGTGTGTTTTTGTAATGAGGGAAAAGAGACAGAGCAATAAGAAGATAATTAAGGTAACAACTTGTGAAAAATTAAAGCGTTTCCCTCTTTCATTTTTGAATCTCTGAGCATAAACTTTGTAGTTGTTAATTTAATTGCTGCTGTTCGCTGCATCCCTGAAGAATATTGAGGATTAATCATCTGGTTCATTCCAACAAGAGATAAGGCCTAAGTGAATTGAAATTTTACCAATTTAACCCCGTCTTCCTCCTAATATGACATGATTAACATTTTTCAATTAACAACATGTAATTATTCTGAAGGCCTCGTTCCACTTCCCTCCGTCTTTCTGGCTGTAGATGTGCCTTTTCAGGTGGTTTGGATCTAGAATAACTCAGAGAAAGCTCTGTTTGTTCTATTTTTGTATCTGGCACACGTGTTCAACTGCATTAGGCCTTTGGAATTGCCTTTTGATCTGGAAATAAGCATCCGTAACAGTTGCGTGCATTTTTGCTTGTGTGCATTTTCTGTGAATTGTAGCGCTGCTCATTTCAAACCCAAGAAGTAACACGGTGTTGCTGGAGCAATATTTGTGACTGAACCGAGTGAGAGACTAAATGCCTTCAAGGTGAGAATTTCGGAGGTAGAGACTGCCTGAAAATGGTTTTCCGTGGCAAACGGGAAGACATTAGGACTCAGGAGAGCCTGGCATTTCCAGGGAACAAAGTCTCATTCTCCCGAGCTCACCAGTGCGGTAGCCAGCAGCTACGGGGGCTATTTGCATCTACATTCACTGCAATTAAACAGAATTTAAAATGTAGTGTCGCACTCATGCAAGCCACATTTCACTGGTCCCATGTGACCAGCGACTGCCATATTGGACAGCGTAGATATAGAGCATTTCCACTGTCACAGAAGGTTCTGCCAGACAGCACTGGACAAGAGGATAGTTATCAAGTGAGTGAGGGCTTAGAACTTATCAGGATATGCTAAGTCCTGAAATGGTAGGCAGAGGTTGATTTCTCTCTCAAGTGAAGTCCACTGTTGGCCTGCCCAGAGACAACAGGAGGGTTTCACTCTGGTTCTTTTTGCTTCTCCTCATGGTCAGTTGGCCACACCTGGTCACAATAGTCCTGCCTCCCTGCAAAGGGGCTTGTACTTCAGTCTTCTGTGTGCCCATTGAGCTCTAACTTATTATTTTTTACTACCATGTACTGTTTGATCCCTATTTTACAAATGAGAGGCTGAGGCCCAGAGAGGTTAAATAATGCGTCTGAGATTAAATCGCTAAGAAGTAATAGAACAGAGCCCACATATATCTGAGACCAGCCACAAAGTCTCATCTTCACCCAGCTGTAGGGACTCCTCTGGTCCCTCCTGGGAAGCCATCAGAGGATTTCTGGCTTTGGAAAACCTAGTCTGACCTCCACAAAGAACTTGGAGGAAGCTAAGGGACAGTCATTTCAGTTAAAAGCCTGCTACATGACAACAGTGACTTAAGCCACCAAAGAGGTAATGGTAGGAAACCAAG
Organism: Neofelis nebulosa; assembly: GCF_028018385.1. Lineage (NCBI taxonomy): Eukaryota > Metazoa > Chordata > Mammalia > Carnivora > Felidae > Neofelis > Neofelis nebulosa. The sequence goes on along the minus strand of NC_080799.1, from coordinate 39,372,057 downwards.
GCAGGGAACATGATAGACAGTTCCCCACAAGGTACCTAGCATGGAAATTCTTAGAGAGTAAGGATCTGTTTCATCTTCAATTTAATGTGCACAGGCTCAACAACTGTTTTGGAGAGACGACTCAGGCTTATTTTTATTAAGTATCTGTTAAATACCAGTCCTATTCTATATTTTGGCTTTCTGTGTATTAGGTAATTTAATATGCAAAACATCTCAGTGAGATAGCTTCTCTTTTCTCTTTTCTCATGGCTTTAAAGATGAGGAAATGGAGGTGAGAAAAGTTTAGGAAACTTACCTAAGGCCACCTAGCAGAAGAGCTGGGATTTTAACGAGGGAGTCTGTGTGCAAAGCCAGCAGTCTTCCTGGAGAAGAAAGCATTGTTCAGAGAGAAGGATGACTCAGGGGTTTGAAGCAAAGCCTGGTGATGGAGGATGCACCATTGACTCAGAGAGGGTCATCAGATAAAGCTAATCGAAAGGTTAGGATGTAAGCATCAGACGTGGCAGGGAACACGGAAAAATGGATGCTGAAGTCAAGAGAGATTCTAAGATTGCTGAGAGAGGATACGAAAAGACAAAATAGAGGCTGCACATGGGGTCTTTGGGGATAAGACTTGGTGAAAAAGGCCAAGGATTTTGGCGTTGGACAGTCTTCTGTGCATCTCGACTTTGTCACTTTGTGGCATGGGCAAGTCACGTAACCTTTCTGGGACAACATGCACTCATGGGTGATGTGGAGGAAAGGACGCCCAGAGAAGTGGATGCTGTAAGGATTAAAGGAGAGAAGGCATGTGTGAATCTATGCCCACAATTGTCTCAGTTGTGCAAGAAGGAGAACATTTCTGTGTTATTTTAAAACAAGGTTAATTTTATCCTCATCCCCAATTCCACTTTATGGGCAAGAAATGCAACCTTTCTTATGCAAAGGATCCAGGCTGTTACCTGCTACCTAAACAAGTGAGGGTCAGAGGGTGGACCCTGGCTGACCATTACCTCGTTTGTTTCTCAGATAACCCAGGCTACATTTCTTCAGCCATAAGCTTCTACCCCAGAATTGGTAGATACTGGAACCACATACCCGTTTGCCATTGGAGGTCTCTGATGCTCACGAAACTGTAGGCTTTGGTCCTCTTACCCCGTGTCTGGGAGTCTCTGTTATAATGTGCATGGCATCTCTTTCTTTCTCTGTCTCTCCTTCTTTCTCCTCTCCCTCTTCTTCCTTTCTTCCTTCTTTTCTCTCTCCTCCTGTCTTCCTGTTTCCATCAGAGATATTCCCTTATTTTTTAGGCAGAACATGCAGCATAAGTACCTTGAAAGGCTTTTGGAAAGCAAAAGGTCCTTATACGTATCACTGTCTTTCTGCCCTGTGTAGCTTCATCCCTCCACTGACTTCCTCTCATTCCCATTTCCTCATCTTGAAACCAGAAACCAAATGGGTCCTTTCGACCTGTCTGAGTGACTAAAATGGAAGGAGAAAGCGCAGGGCGAAGAAAAAACAAAACAAAACCAAATACCTGCCTCCAGATTTGTAAAATACCCAGTGTGGTGCCTGGCATGTTATATGTACTGAGTAAAATGTAGGGGTAACTTCCCCTAGTGCTGTTTTTACTGGCAGTGGTTAGGAGAGGAACAGCAACATGAGTAAATCAGGGACCATTTCAGGTGAGGGCTTTGGCTAAGGAGCAAAGGAAGGGCGAGAGTTTCAAGAATGTTGGAATGGTGAAAATCATAGCCTGTGAAGAGGTTGAACAGTGAGAAATAAATTGATTGGGTCTGAAAACAAGGAATTCATGGTTAGCCTTTGCGGGGGGGGGCTTCTTCACTTGAGCGTGGAGAAACCAGCATCTAGGAGTGCACAAGTGATGACGAAGAGAGGGCACAAAGTGGGGGTGGGCAAGCTTGTGGATGTTCTGGCTGTGCAGGAAGGGGAGGGAAAGGTGGCACCCTGAAAAGAAGGTTTTGGTTGCAGACCAGACACCTGAGTGCAGATGGCATTTGGGCACAGAGATCCTGGGACAGGTGGCTGCCCAATATTAGGCGATTGGAAAGGTTAGCCAGAGGAAGCTCCTCCTTGCCTCAGTCTTTACTTGGGCTCTCCCCTCTGCCTGGAACCCTGTCTCTGTCTCTTTGTCATTCAGTGGTTGGTAGGTGCCTTCTCGTTTTTACCATTTATTTAAAATGCCATCTCCTCTTCACTTTCTCTTAACCATCTTTCCTGACCATCTAATTTACATACTTCCCTCTTCCTACTCTAGTCTGATTCTAGGACCTTCATTATTTTCTTTACACTGCTTACCGCAACTTGCAATTACATATTCATTGCTCTGTTGTCTATCCTTCCAACTAGATAAATACTTGAGTAAGGGAGCCCTGTCTGTTTAATTCATTGACAGGTATCCATGACCTGGCACATGGTAGGAACTTAATGATTTTTTTGATGTATGGATGAATACATCAGTGAATTTGGGGGCATCTTTGTAGACAGTCTTTTGTAATTTTCTGAATCAACAGTTCCCATCTAAAACCTTTAGAGCAGAATATCTTAGTGCTATAGCCCATGCAGTAATTATTGAAATTAGAAGTAGACAACTGGAGACTTGGATTGGTAGATACTCATGGAAAGGTAGCATTGCCCTTTCCAACATGTTTCCTTAGTGGGCTTCATAATGGATTTCAAAAAGTCACACATCTTGAAGGATTGTGAGGAGCAGGGTTCCATGGAGTTCTTTTGTGAAATGCTTTGATAACACATTGGCATTTCTAAAAGGGGATCAAGGTATGGTTTCTAAGGTGAAAGTGGGAGAGAGAAGGAGGGAGTGAGGATGAACTTCAGGTAGAAGGAAGGATGAACCTCCTTCTGCTTTATAGGGCTCTGCAGGAAGCTACCCACAGCAAACCCTGGAAACTCCCAATGATTATCTATGGTGGTTTCTCATCCATGAGTCATGATGTTCAGCGTGGCTCTGGCTTTATGGGACTGGTGTGTCTAGACTTGCAGTGGGTTGGGGAGGGAGTAGGAGGATCCTTGTGAGGAGACTAGGAAATAGTCAGTGGGTGTTAGTTCTGGGCTCAGATTGCTTCCTATCCTTTATTGTCTGGAAACTCAGAGAGCTAATTGCAGGGCATGTATTCACATTCAATATTTATTCATTTCACTGCACCCACAGGATGCCAGACACAGTACTTGGTTCTGGGAATATAACGCTGACCAACACAGATCAGGTCCCTGCTCTGATGGACCTCAGAACACAGCTTGGTAGACAGTATACCTTATCCGATGATTATTTAATGGAAGTTTTGAGGGATGCTGTAAGAGGAAGTATATAGGCTTCAGTGAAAGTAAAAGCATGGAGATATAATTCTGCTGGAGGTAGTCAAGATCATTTTTGGGGGGGAGGGTAGTATTTATGACTCTCCCTGACCTGATAAAGGACCACACATGTTAATACATATATTATGGCCACTTGTACTTTGGATGAGTTAAATGAATCTAATTTTAGGATTACCAATTTAAAATAGGCTATTATAGTCTTCCTGGATCCCCACTTCTCCTGTCTCAACATTTAATTCTCTAGCAAGTCCTAACCCAGCTTCTCCTCTCCATCCCCACTGCCAGTCACCTGGTGCAACCCACCACCAGCTCTTTGCTAGGTGACCACCCTGCCCTTCTACCTGGACACCTTGCTTCCACTCGTGCCTGTCCTCCATGCAAGCAACCACAGTGGCCTTTTAAAGTCATAAATCCCATCATATCAGTCACCCCCTTAATATTTAAAGTCATAAATCCCATCATATCACTCACCCCCTTAATATTTAAAGTCATAAATCCCATCATATCACTCACCCCCTTAAAATGCTTCAGTGGGTTTCCATTTCACTTAGGAGAAAGTCCAGACTTGTTGCCATGCCCATAAGGCAAGAGCCAGCTCCTGGGTCCCTCTTTGACTTCATTTCTTGTCACTCATCCACGAACTCCCGGCCTCCACTCTACCTGCCTTACAGGTCCTGGAACATGGCCAGACTTTTTCTCCTTCTGAGTGTTTGTACTTGTTTTTCTCAGTAGTGTTCTCTGCATGGCAGGCTCTTTCAGAGCCTTTGGTCTCTACCTCAGTATAATTTCACTATTGGGGTTTTCCCTTATCTGTTCGCCTTCTCCGTTATCAATCAAAACACTTTGATTCATAATCGAACATTACCTTGTTTACATATGTGTGCTCTTACTGTCTGTCTCCCCTGCTTAGACTATTGCATTTGGGCAGGGACCACCTCTTACTGTTTGTACATTATATTCTCAGTGACTTATGCCATTTGGGGAACATAAGATTGCTTTAAAAAAAGTGTTGAATGAGTGAATAAATAAGTGAAAGAATGAAAATGGTCAACCCCGAGTAATTTTCTTTACTTTTCTTTCCTTTTCCTTAATATCATCTGGTAACACATTTGAAGAGTATTTTGCTGTGAGAATCCATTTCTGTCTATGATATAGCTGGTTTCTGACCCTTGAGATAAAACTCCAGAATTGGAACTAGGTGGCAGAGAGTGCTTTAGGAGAGGTAAAATTTGTCATTAGTATTATTGTTTATGTGTCCAGTGTCCTTCATATTTTTCCCTTTATATAGCATTTGACATTTGCAAAATGTTTTCCATTTATTTTTATGTAGGGGAAAGCAAAAAGCTGTACATGATTTTTTTCAAGTGAGCATAAAGGCAAGACATCTGATTCAGGGTGATATTTGTGTCTTGATCGGGACAAATTAAAATAAAGAGAGACAGAGACAAAGAGAGACAGAAAGACAGAGACAGACAGACTGAGTGGAACAATGACAAAGAGAAACGGGGGGGTGGGGAGAGAGAGAGAGAGAGAGAGAGAATAATGTATCAAGCAGCCTTTCAGCCCTCACCCCACCCCAACCCAGCTCTCAGGGAAAGAATAGCCATTGCAGAAGGGTGTAAACATTAAACGACCCAAGAAAATGCGAAATGGTGTGGGGTGTGAGATTTCTTTATTAGTCAATTTAAAATAAAATGTGGCTCAGTAATTTAGAATGTGTCTGGAGTCAAGCAGAAAATTAGCCATATTCACATGTGCTCCCCCCGCCCCCCGAAGGCAGTGGAAGCACCAATAAAAATAAAAATAACAATACCTTGTATTTATGGGGTAGCTTTCTCCCAGAGCCTCTTCTCACCCTTTTTATCTTTTCTGTGCCCTTGGAGGCAAGCAAGGACCTGGAGCCTGGGAATTCGGTTCTACAAATATCATCCTCATCATGAAAATGTCTTAAAAGGTCTTCATTCAATCATCCATCCTTTCCTTTGTTTGTTTATTCATTTATATTATTCCACAGCATTTATTGAGCATCTATTGTGTTTCAGGCACTATGGTAAGTCTGTGCAGGGTAGTATGCAGCCTGTGACGTGCTTAGTAATAGCCCCGCCCCCAGGATCTAACAGAATAATGTTTACAGACATTGGCACAATTCTGTTAGTTTTTCCTGAACCAATCATGATTTTCTTTAAAGTGTGGTCTTGTCTTCCGAACATTCCTATTTGGGTTCGTGGGTGCCCTTGAATGGCTTTAAAGTCTGAGTTCAGGGTTGATTTGTGTGTACAGTGACCCTTTGGGGGAAAAAGTCTGCATAGGAATTGTCATCTGATAGATAAGCTGGTGAATATCTCTCTGGTTTGCTAAGATGATTGTTTTTGGAACGGCAGGCATCGACTCCCTTTCTGATCTTGGAGATACCCTCATTTTGAGAGTCTCAGAATCCTTAGAGTCTATTGAAAGCCAAGATACTTCTCCTGGAGAAATGGGTATACGCATAAAGGCCCAGCATTTTGCACCATTACTTAGGGCCCACAGTTTCCGAAACCCATTCTTGATCCCTGGTCACCAGGTTAAAAGCTCCTGATACAGATGAATCTAGACCTATTTAAAATTCCTCAAGTAGACATTTAGGGTGCAGTGGAGAGTGTCTTTAAATGATGGCGTCACTCCACATGGCAGCCTCCCCCCTCTTTCCCCGGATAGACTCCCACCCACTTACTTCCGAGAAAATAAAATGTTTTCCTGCATCACTATGAAAAAGAGCCTTAAATCAATAGCAAATCAAGCCACGGAGTAAAAGAGTCTTTATGGCCCGAGAAGGTGATTTCTGAAGGTTGCCATTTAGCAGCATTGGGTTTGTGTCTCCCTGGGGGTCTCCAGTAGCAGAGAGCCTGTGCCCTCCTCAGAAGTCACCCCCTTCCTGCCTCCTCCAGCGGAGGTCAGGGGGATGAGGATTCTGGATGAGTCAGCTCACATCTGTTCCTCTGAGGGCTTTTTCTCTGCAAACCCCAGGTCAGATGGGGCTGGATGGCTCATTCAGTACCAACCGTGGACACCCATCCCGCTCTAGATGTAGGTGTGTGCAGGTCTTAGAATGGGTTTCCTAAGCCAGGGGACCCCCCACTCCCACCCCTTTTTCCTTTGCCACCCTTTTTTAGAGGGAGTTCAGGTCTTCATATCAGGGAGCGGTTGCCATGTTTTGGTTTTCCTGGCTTATGTTAGTGAGAATATTTAGAAGCCAAGTCCATTTTGTGATTGCTTAATAGCTGAGTTTGAGCTTATCTGAGCTCTGCTGCAGATCTTGACATAAGCAAACACCAGTGTATCTTTGAGCTTGATGTATCCCAGGAGCATGGCCCCATGTTGGGAAGACATAGGAATATGTCTACATCTCTCTCTGTCTCTCGCTCTCTCTCCACACCTAGTCCCTCTCCCTGGCTTACCCATATGGCTGGTCTGTTTCTCAGAGGCCCACATCCCCTCAGGTCCACAACCCCCACGTAGCACAGCAGCAGTGGCCAAGCACTCGCCTCCATCACTATGTGGCAGCCACTGCTTTCTTCATCCCCTCTAAGCGTCCCCTCTCCCCATCTGCTTGCTACTGTGTGATTACCTGGCTGGGGGCTAAGAGTGCTGTAAATAAAACTGCTAACTCCCCATTCTTCAGGCTGTTCCAAAGTGGGGAAGAAGATTTCAAATGAGATTCACGTGTTGAAGCCCATCTGGATGGGAGAGGGGCATGGCATACCATAAAGTACCCCAGGGCACAAACTTCTGGCCCTCATTCAAGCTACTTCCCCATCTCCCCTGAGACTCGGCCTGACACCCTGTCTGGTAACTTAAATGTCATGTATTGAAATCCCAAGTTTCTCTGACACTAAAAATGATAGCTCTGTTTGCTTATAATGTATCTTGCTTTTGAAAATGTGCTTGTAGTAAGGTCTTCCTCGGCAAAGGCAGAGAAGGGCAGTGTCTGCAGGCCTGGCTGAACCAGCTGACCCCCTTACCCACCCACTCGCTCTTTTACCCCAGTGAAGTCTGGCTTGCTGGTGACTATGAATGAAAATGGGCCTTGGCTTTCTGATACTAGAGAGGACTACACTGCATAGGCCATTGGGGTCAACTTTTGTATTTTCTCCAGCTCTTCTCGAGTTCCTCATTGTAACAAAGCAAGAGCAATGCACCTTTGACATAAAGCTTGCCCCTCATCATTCCAGAACCCCTGCATCTGGCAGAGATACTACAGAGAATAATGCCCTCCATGGAGCAGTGTTTGTAGTGGAAATTTGCATTCTACTTTATCATGGGTCTTCATGTTATTCGAAAGCCTGCCTGAGATCTCCACTGTGATAGGTGTGGTGTGTATCATACAATACAGTATTCTATTAATTCACCAGCCAAGAGCCATAAAGTGAGTGTTTTAGAAGCCAAAGTGCCTCCCCCCAGCCCCCACCATCACCTCCACCTTGCCATCAGTGCTGTTGCTATCGGTGATTACATAGTTTGTTCCTCGGGAGAAATCTGCTCAAACAGCACTTTGGGTTTGACAGCAAACAAATAGAACCATAGGGTCCGTGACTTGTTGCAGGATGTCCACGGAAGCCATTACTGGAATAAGGCCGAAGGTGTGATGAGGAGTGGGAATGGTGGGGATATTTTTCTGAGTAACTTTCCAAGGAGTGGTTTCCACTTGAGCACCTTGCAGTCGTGGAAGGTATGCAAAGGGTGAAACCTGTCACTGCAGAATCAGAGGCCAAGTGAAAAGGTTGCTCTTAAGCAGATGGCCAAGGATTGATGGACACAGCTGATCACAGCTAGTTCAAGGAAATGAGGCAGTGTGAATGGAGAGAAATCCAAGAGTGCAGGTTCTCAGCCCTAATTCACAGGATCAGATCTTTAGACCTTGTAGTGCCTGGACTCCGTCAGACCAATAGCTATGATGACAGCAAGACGTTTATTACAAATGGGTGAGAGTTAAAGTTACCCTAGATATTGTCTAGAGGAGTCTCTCTCTTTTTTTTTTTTTAAATTATCCTTTCAAGAAAACCCCAAGAAGGTTTATCTATAGAGGAGTCTGGATCTCAGCAACTCTACAGGCTATTACAGAATGAATTTTTTGCATCCACTTATCCTGCCCCTCTCTTTTATTTTTGCCTTGTCTCAAGTTCCTCTTTTACATATTTTAACACCTCTTTTGTTGTGTGCGTCTCTACCTCAGATCCTTTTTGGACACCGACAGGAGGCTGTACACTTTAGTGTTTTAAGGCTGCAGTGCCCAGGTCCCTGGGCAGAAAGCATAGCTGTTTGATCGAGAGTGGAGATTTTCCCAGTTTGATTTTCTAACGACTCACCCTTTCCCTTGTACTTGTGATAAATTCCAGTTGTATAGTTTAAGTGGTCATTGAATAGATGTGCTGCTCTGCTGTCTACAGTTTTAACATGCTTGAATGATCTCAAAATGAGGCGATCGTTTGAGCAGAAACCCGAAGAGGCCTGGGAGGCAGAGCCTGCCTGAGACTGATCCTGAGTCCAGCAGCCCCAGGCACTTGCCTGCAGACAGGCTCTGAGTAGGTTTGTACCAGAGTGACCCATGGGTCACCTTTTTCAATCCCCCTCCTTCTTGCAGGACTCAGCCAGATGACTTGGCATGTGCCTAAAATCATTCAGTCTGATGCCTTTTTGTTGAAAGAGGCATCAAGATAGAAATAACCTGGAGCCATAGAATTTTGCTATTTTGTGTCTTGATAGATTTCTTCAAGGTCAGAGGCCTTCTGGTCTAGCTACCCTCCACTTGGCTATTACTTCTTTCTGAAAGAGTCCCTTCCTCACAGCGGGGAATGGTCTTTGAAGACCCAGGTTTATGGAGATGCAAGAGAGAAACCAAGTCTTGGAAATCATCTCCTGCAGTGCAGTTTTCTCAAACCTCCACCTTTATATCTGACCCAGAACCAAGGCTGCCAGACTTCCTGGTGCTGTTTATCTGGTAGCAGTTGCATGGTGGCTGTTTGCCTGTTAAGGAGTTGGAGATAGTCACATCACCTAAGACTCAGGGTGAAGAGTCAAGTCTCTTATCTTGATAATAGATAATCTCCCGATAATCACAAAAATATAACTCTTGATTCCCTGCTGCATTCCCGTTGTGGGGTCTTTGGTTAAGACCACTAACATCCCTTGCATGGATTGTCACAGCCTCCCTATGGTCCTTTCCTTCCCCTACCACACCCCCTTCCACTCCATTCTGTCAGGTGCAGCCCTAGGGATCTTTTCATCAGTAAAACTTGATTGTGTCACTTTCTACTGAAGGCTGCTCGAAGGCCAGCCATGGCTCTCAGCAGAGAGCATCTGTTCCTGACGCATCCCTTCTCATCTGGCCACTATGCACCTTCGTGTATCTATACTCCAACTGCATCAGGTAACTTGTTGTTCCCAGAATATGCCATGTTTTTCTTATGCCCTCACCTTTATACACACAGTGTTTCCTCTGCTGGGACCATTCCTTACTTCTGTTCTGTGCCTCCCCCCCCCACCATACACACACTTTTTTTTTCCCCTGTCATTAAAGAATCCAGCAGAGATTTTAAATCTTATGGGAAGCTGTCTGTGAATCTTCTGCCCCAGGCTGAGTTGCCTGCCCTTCTCCTTTTCTTCCCTTGTGTTTATTCCAACTCAGAGGGTTTTCTTGGTCTATTGACGCTTGTTATTCAGTAGCCTCTCTCTGTTAGTACAGGCACACCTGAAAGACAAGGACTGTGCTTTATTTACCTAGGAGCTGGTGACAGTTTAAATGCAAGGGAAAGACTTCCTATTTGTGCAGCCTTGACTATGTCCCTTAATTCTTCCTGGTTCTCTTGTTTTGTCTTCTTTATTGCTTACATATTAGGCTAGGGCCCACCCTGCGCTAATGCCCCATGATTTGAGGAGATTATTTGTGAACATCATAAACCTAAATCGGTCCCTAGGCTGTATTTGAGAGCTGCTGATTCACACTACATTGTATAAAGTCACAGGCATAACAACTTCTACCCTTACTAGCACTCAGTGATGATAATAGCAATTCTATAAATGATCACACTATGGAGAAAGTAAGGAATGGGCTGTTTGATCAACTCATAGAAGGTGGTCTCTCTGTTAGACTACATTGCTCACTTCCAGGCTGTTTCCTTCTCCACTCACCACTTAATTCTTTACAACTCTTAACTCCTCCAAAAAGAATTATTAAAAGGTGCAGGAATGTTATGAAGGAGATAAATCAAAGATTATTTGGATATCAGCTGTTAACTTTTTGCTTCTTACTTGGAAAAAAAAATAGAGCCAGCAGTGTGCACTGGAGCATGTGTGGGTTATTAATAATTTACTCAATCTATTGATGCTTGTTAATTGCAGTAGCTGAGAAAAGTTAGTTAATGATGTGCCTGCTTGCACCACATTATAATTATGATGGTAGTTCCCCTATTATTAGGGCTGAGTAGGTGTTCCCATTAGAAACCTTAATTTTTGAGCTGATTGTCTTAGCCATTTTAAATTACATTGGGCCACATCTTGGCAGACACTTTCTGGAAGCAGATGTATTTCTTTCCGAAATTATTTTCATGGTAGCACAGGAGTTTTCTCCCTCAAAAGACAGAGACTGGAGAGTGGGTTCCATTTGCAGGAACTATTTTGTTAAGCCCCAACCAGCATTCCAGCATTGTCATGCATGAAGTTGTTAGAAGGAAAGATTTTTGTTGACCCAAAGGCCTTCTTGGCTACAATCAGACCTCTTTGGGAAAGCAATGTTTTAAAAAGTCAGCCGTAGAATGGGAGGCTGGTCACACCTTTCTTGCCTTCACGTGGATTCACCAGAACACTTTTTATTGCACATGACAAAAATTAAACTACAACAGATTTAATCTTGTTTTTTTAACGATGAGACTTATTGGCTCATGAAATTAGGAATCCAAAAGATATATTTTCGTCAAGTAGGGCTGTGTCCGGGGCTTCAAATAATGTTACTAGTGGTATGTCTCTTCTCCATCTTTTGACTTCCTTCTGAGTGTTGATTTCATTCTTGAGCAGATTTTCTTCATGTGGCCAATTGTAGCCTTCAGGCTATATTCCTAACAGCTTATGTTTTGAAGCAAAACAAGATCTTCTCTCTTCTCGCTTCCATATATAAAATTAGAGTGGTATCAACTCTGTTTGGTTTACATCCTCATTCCTGAACTGAACCCTGGGGCTAGAGGGAGAGAGAATTCTGATTTCCAGTCAAGACCATGTATCAATAACAGTAGCACAGGTGGCGTGTGCCTGGCTTTTACTAAGCCCACCACATGGAAAGCACTCTATCAGCGGAAAGAGAAATGTTGCTACCAGAAGAAATAGGGAAGAGATGATGAGCCAGAAACAGAATGTGGACTTGTGCTCCACAGGTGTATATACTTCCTCATCTCATCCCTTGGCTGACCTGATGGCTAAAGAATGTTGCCATTAACTCTTCATACACATCATAGTTCAAAACCCCATTAAAGCTCTGATCTCAACTTGAACTATAGCTTCTTTAAAAATGGTGCCCATAAAGTCTGATGCTACCAAATAGCTGGTCATGCAGCCTTGGTAAAGATGAGCAGTAAGGTCTTTAGATTCCATTTGCATCCTTTCCAGTAGTCTCTGTGTTGTGCCAATGTCATCAAAAAGACACGAGTCTGGTGTATGTACATGTCAGTGAGAAGGAATTAATTTCACCTTGGAAATGCAGTGTGAGACAAACAAGTTGTGTCCTGGTTAGTTCAGGTCCTAGAAGAAAATAAAAAAGAGGTTTAGATGAGTTCTTTATGGGGTATGAACATGAGATTTTATGTCCAAACATGGAGGACCATTTTTCCCTCCCCAGAAGAGACAACAGACAGTGAGTAGCACAGAGCCTGGCATGAAGGAAGTTAATTTTTTGGAAGACAATAAAGGACCTATAATAGACATATATAGTTTCTGAGAACAGATGTAATCTGGGCAAGGAGTGGCCATTATCACTGCATGAAGCCTATTTATTTTTATCCAGAGCATGTCTATTTATGATTCTGATATTTTGTGTTTAGTTATCATTTGGTTAAGTAGATAGAAACATGACAGAGTTTAATAATTTGTACAAAACTTGTCTTTGTATGTTACAATCTGGGAGAAAAACAAAAGGAGCTGAATTTCCTCCTTCCTTCCTGTTATGAATATATCTGTGTCACTTGGTGGACAGAAACATTTTTTCATTCTGCAATAACTCAACTTTGGGGCTGGGTAAAAACCTCTCTCAAATGCATATCTGGAGGCATGGGTCAAAATCTCCTGAACTTTCCCGTGTCTATTGATTGAAATAAATCAATAAACATGATCTGGTTTAGTCTCTATGGCCAAACTATAAATGCAATCTTTTATTTTAGTCTTTCTTCCCCATCCCATGTTCCAGGAAAACTCTGACTTAAGGACAGAGGACATTTATTGGATAGAAGGGGTATCTACTTTATTGTTATGCTTGTTATCAAATAGTCATTTTTAGGGGAAAATACTGTAAGTTTCCCCCAAGAATGCAGTCATCAGATGGTTTTGCTCTTGATACCAAGGGGAAGGAGACAGATGTAAATTATTCTAGTTAGGCATTAAAGCTGATAAAAACATCCCTTCTCAAATAAGGAGAATGGAAATAAAGAGACAAAAACATTCTATTGAGATCTCTGTGGATTTACTTTTCAATTTATACATCACTGCCATCATTGTTGCTGCTTCCATTATTAATATTTTAACAGTGGATTTGCTTAAATATTCTGTCAGAATATTTAATGGTCTAGATTTTGTAGGAAAAACTTTACAGATAGAAAAGCACTCCAGATTGATTTGCAGGATTTATTTTATCATCCAGAAATCGTCCACTGAGTACCTACTGTGAGCCCAGTTATGTGAGATTAAGAGATAAATAGGGTCAAGTCACCATCTTGAGGGTTTCCAGTCAGAGGAATATGTGCTATAAATCTACAAACAGTTGCACACTATTGCACTGTAAAGGAGGCAGGTGAAAAATACCATACGTGGAAGACCATATGGTGGAAGCCATCTCTCTCCTCCAGGGAGATTAGAAAAACTACAACTGGGGGCATCTGGTGGCTCAGTCGGTTAAACGTCCAACTTCAGCTCTGGTTATAATCTCGCGGTTTGTGAGTTTGAGCCCCGTGTTGGGCTCTGTGCTGACAGCTCACAGCCTGGAGCCTGCTTTAGATTCTGTGTCTCCCCCTCTCTCTGCCCCTCCCCTGCTTACGCTCTGTCTCTCTGTGTCTCTCAAAAATAAATAAACATCAAAAAAAAAAAAAAAACAACAACCCTACAGCTGAAGTGCATGGCACACATTTTATGCTGATATGGGAGAGATCCTTAAAATGAGCCCCATAATGGAGAGACCCTGAGATCTTCCTTTTGACTTATTCCAGAAGAGCTCATTGGCCTGCATACCTTCAGTGGTGGGACTGCCTCACAAAGCAGTCACTTGTACAAGGCTTTAATTGTTAGAAGTTCTGCCTTATGTTAGATTGAGCTGAACACCTACTCTCCTTAGAGTTGAAGAAGGCATTTTGAAAATATTGAGGATAAACAAATCATTGTAAGAAAATGGTAACAGATAGTCATAAAAGTTAGTTTGGGAACTCGGCGGACTCTTTGCCTTCAAGTGTATGTGCGTGTGATACATACATGTGCACATGTTTACATAAACCATATGTAATATTAATCGAACATTACTATTGGATAGACATTTTACCAAATGCTCTATAGGTATTATCTCATTTAATATTTTCAGCAACCTTATCAGGTAACAACTTTATATATCCCATTTTATAGGTGGGCAAACTAGGATTCGACTTTGCAAAGTTGGTCAAATTTACATAGTGAGTGGTGGAGAAGAGTTACTTTAACTCTACTTTAAATAACTTTAGTCTCAAAAAAGTGAATCGTCTTGAATAAAGTAGGTTCAATACAATAGGAGTTTCTATAGAGCTGAAGTATAGTGTGTGTGTGTGTATGTGTGTGCGTTTATGATATTAATGCAAACTTTCCAGAACCTCTCGTTTTTGAAAGATCAGCAATTATTCTCAACATGCACATCTTTGAAAAGGCTGAGTACTATCATGATGTGTATGTTCTTTTTAAAAAATATTTATTTTTGAAAGAGATAGAGTGTGAGAGGGGGAGGAGGAGAGCTGTTGGCACAGAACCTGACCTAGTGCTCGAACTTACGAACCATGAGATCAAGACCTAAGCCAAAGTCAATAGCTTAACCGACTGAGCCACCCAGTGCCCTGATATGTACATTTTTAACAACCAATGCTGAAACAAAGTGTGGCGATTTGTTTTTCCTAAAGATTCTGAATGAGTGAACTTTAAAACATTAAAAGGCTTTATTGAGCTATATATACACATAAGTACATATATATATATATATGTACATATGTGTATATATATATGTATATATACACACACTCACATACAGAGAACTGTATATATTTAATGTAATGAGTTTGGACATATACCTACACCTGTGATACCATTGCTACAATCAAGGTAACCAACATATTCAACACTATTCAGAATGTCCTGTGTCGCTTCATTGTGTATGTGTGGTGGGGTAATAGTCACCAAGAGTTGCCCTCTTCCCAAACTATGAAGAACTTTAGAACTTACTCGTCTAGTATAACTGAAACTTTATACCTTTTGAATATCAACTCCTTATGTCCCCCACTTCACAGTTACCTTTGGACCTCCTTAGAATAGCTGATCTTGAGAAAGGAATTGTGGAATAGGAGAAGTAGCAATATTCCCAGGAATTGGTTCATGAAAGATTAGCCAGCCACAGAAAGAAGGAAGGAAGGAAGGGAGGGAGAAGAGGAGGGAGGGAGGAAGAAAGGAATTCTAGCCATCCAGCTGATACTCTAATATTTATAAATAAATGTGCCGTGTATAATAACTACACTAGATACATAGAACTAATTTATTCTTTTTAATAGCTTCATAGTATTCCATTTTATGAATAAAACAATAGTTAATAGATTTCTTATTAATGCACATTTAAATGGCTTGGTTTAGTTTCTTTTTTTATTCTATTTCAGACATTGCATCTATTTATACATCTATATCTCAGTGTTTGCTATGTATATTTATAGGATAATTTCTTAGTTCTGCAAGGGCTCTATCAATTTGCTTTTCATAGATATCGCTAAGATTTGCCCTCCAAAAAGGTTTTATTCATTTACATTCATACAACATAGGTAGTAACCTGTTTTCTTCACACGCACACACACACACACACACACAAAGGGGCCTTTTAAACAACATATTTTTTAATAATAAACACACACCCTCTGCTGTCAGAAAGTGAAAGGCTGAAGGAAATTTGCAAGGAGCTCTCCCATCCTGCCCCTATTATACTTGATTATGCTACTAAATATTCAGCAACTTCCATACTATTGAGTGTGGGAGAATGCAATAATATTCTCATTGGCACAGGTTAATTGAAGCAAACTCACCTGAGCATCTTTTCAGCTTTAGAAATACAGACTGAAAAGCTCCTCCTTGGGTGGATGTAATGCCTGGCAGTTGGTTGTGAACGTGACCCGGGTTCTTGAAATGGGAAGACAAACCATACACTTCATTACTAAATGAATTCACAGGACAAACTATCACAGAAAACATGTGTAGTACAAGATACCGTTTCAATTTGGAAATGAATGTAGGGTAAATGGAAGGTTGCAGCCCTTGCAAAACACAGTTAGGATATAGGGTTGCCATGGAATCAAAGGAAATGTTATGCCAGCAGTTAGATGCAATCCTGCTTTGGAATGTTGGTACTCTGGGATTGGTTGCAAGCTGACAGAACCATTCAGAATCAGAGTCAACAAAAACTGCAGGGTTTGGGATAGCTCAGTTCCAAACTCCAGGCACATGTCAACATCAGAATTGGGTCTAGGAACTCTGAATTTTTAGCATTGTCCCTGAGCTGCTATGAACTGAATTCTGATGGTGAAGTTGACAATATCTCTGTACCCCAAAGCACTTTCACATATCACCTAGTTTTGTTTGTGGTGACTGAAGCCTGTGTCAAAAGATTGGAAATATTTTTTACAAAAAAAAATCAGAATCTAGGCAAGAAATTAGATTTGTTCTATTTTTTTCTTTGGTTTTGAAAGTATATGTGGATAAAATCCCAATGATCTACTCTAGGAGGGACAAATAGATTTCAACTTATATGTTTACTTTAGTCCATTGGTAGATTTTATTTTACTTTATTTTATTTTTAAAATGGCTGCTTTAAAAAAAAACTAAAACTTTTTATGTTGAGGTCATTGTAGATTTGTAGATTTACGTTAAGCTTACAAAGTAATAGAGAGAAACTCTGTACCCCCAGAGTTACATCTTAAAAAACACTCATAGTATAGGAAAATCTGTGATTGATCTAATTCATGCAATAAGATCTACTGATGCTCTTATTCAGACATTGATGCCATCTACTAATATAATCTACTTATCTTATTCAGATTTACCCAGTTTTATTTGTAGTCCTGTGTGTGTGTGTGTGTGTGTGTGTGTGTGTGTGTGTGTGTGTGTGTGTATTTAGTTCTATACACATTTAGCACCTGTATCAGTTCATGTGTCCACACTATGGTCAAGACACAACACCACAAAGATCCCTCATACCGTACATTGGCTCACTTCCTCCATCCCCTTCCCCCATGCTTAACCCCTAGGAACCACCATCTGTCCTTCATTTCTTAAATTTTGTCATCTCATGAATATATAAATAGAATGTGTACAGTATGTAAGATTTGGGGATTTGCTTTTTTCACTCAACATAATGCCCTCGAGATTCATCTACATTGTTGCATGTATCAATAGCTCATTCCCTTTACTTATTGAGCAGTGTTCTATGATACGGATTTACCTTTCAAGTTGCATCTTTGGTAGAGATCCTGGGGCTGAGTGGGAAAGTGTCACGTCACCTAGTAATGTCTGTCCCAAAGGTGGAGAGTGGGGACTAACTTGTCTGGCTTAGAAGTGGATGTGCTCATATTTGAAAGGGTATCAGGAAGGAGAGAGAATTAGCATCTATTTCATGCCAAAGAACAGAATTCCCAAGCCTTATGAAGATTGTCATTCTGAAGCTGGTGATAGGTTGGAACTCCCATTCCATGAGCTAGATCTGGAGCTCTGGTAATGGGGGGCGGGGTTTGGCCAAGCACATCCATCTGTCTGCTCGGGGCTCCATATTCCATTCTCTCTGCTGTTTTCTGTCACTTTTCCTTTCTCCTGGTGCTGGAGAGCTCACAGTTTTTCAGGAGGTGGTTTTGTTCACATCTGCCAACTACAGATGTGACTGCCTAGTCTGTTGGAGAGCTTGATAAACCCCAGAATTCCCTGCCTTTACTCCCTTCCATCAAATAGCTGGACTCCTCCAATGTACATCTTCCATCTGTACCAACAGAATGTTGGTAGTTTGCACACTTAAAATGGAAAAGTAATCTTTGGCGTGGCTTTGATCGTATATACTAATTATTGCTAATATAGACACAAGATGATTACACTTTATTATAAATTTGTTTTTCACTAAATGATTTGAATTGCTTCCTTGGGGGAAGTTGTCATACTAATTAATTGTTTTGTGTTTTTCTTGACATATCTCAGCATTATCTGTGCAATTATGGCCATGAGTCTGTTCTAAATATTTAAGGCATTTATAACAAGAATAGAACTAATTTCTCCCCATAACTAAAACAGTATCCTTTTTCAATTTACTAGTTCTGTCAAAGGAATTTGATGCTTTCAGGTTTCCAAACCTCATGTAACCTTTGACTTTTTGTCAATTTTGTTCACAGGATAGAATTATTTCCTATCTCGTTGTGTCTTTGGTCAGATTATTTCTTTCTTAAGCTTAACATGTCCTCTGGTCTCACCTTTGGATTGCTGTAATGTCACCTCACTTACTTTCCTTTTGTAGAACTTTTTTTTTAATGAATCTTTCAGTTCTTCCTAAACCTAGAACTGATTTCACTTTCTCATCCTCACCCCACTGTGGGATCCAAGAATGGGCTCAACATTTAAAAAGGCATCCCCAGAATGATTGGCTTAGAGATGGGGCACATCTCAGACTGGGATCCTAGAATACTTTTATTATTTCAATGTGGTTGTTTTGTTTTGTTTTGTTTTGTTTTGTTTTGTTTTGTTTTTGAGAGAGAGCACGAGAGCAAACAGGGGAGAGGCAGAGAGCAAAGAGGAGAGAGAATCCCAAGCAGGCTCCACACTCAGTGCAGAGCCTGACTTTGGGCTCCATCCACAATCCTGGGATCATGACCTGAGCCAAAATCAAGAGTCAGATGCTTTGCCAACTAAGCCACCCAGGCACCCCATCAATGTTTTTTTTTAAGGAAAAATTAGTTCACCACTTCCAACATCCAGCCAGTTACCAAGTCCTGTTGATTTTCTCCCCTGAACAATTTACCAAATCTTTCCAAAAGCTCCACCTTTACCTAAACTGCCACCTTCTCTCATGTGTTCTACACCAATAGCACGCTAACTGGTCTTCTTGCTTCCAGCATGTATCCTTTATAGTCCCTTCCACTGACAGAAGCCAGAAGAACTTTTAAAATGCAGTCATGACTATACCTCTATCCTGCTTAGACCTTTCAGTGGTGTCCTCTTTTTTTTTTTTTTTATTATTATTTGTTTTGTTTTTCCTGGAGTAAGACTGAGATCTTTAACATAGTCTGTATGATTTGTATGCCCTACATCTTTCCACCTTACCCAGCTTCCTTTCCTACCATAGTCTTCCTCCCTCCTTTCCAGCCACATGGCTTTCTTCTCTTTCCTGGAATAAACCACCATATTTAAAACTGGACGTCTTACCATAACATGGTCTGCTTACTTCCCTGTGCTACTTTTCTTCTTTGTAACGATCACTTGACATATTATGTGCTTGTAAAATTTTTCTTGTGTCTTCCTCCACTAGGCATGGAAGTTTCAGAAGGGCTGAAATTCTTATCTGTTTTATTTACTGCTCCTTCCTGAGTAGTTATAACTGTAACCTAGTTGGCCATAAAGGCATGTGTATTGAATGAATGGATGAATGAATGCTTTCATTCATCAGTGGATAAAAGGCCTTTGTAGAATGCATTTACACATAGTATGTTCTCAGTGGTTGTAGATTAGGATTGCTTAATGACTGCTCGATGGTCAACCCCCTTCCCCTTCTTTGGTGTGTTTGTGAATTCATGTTAGTGGGAGGATTGCTTGCAGGCACAGTGTCAAGCTAAAGAAAGTCCACTGTGTTTTTTGGTCATGTGTCACGTGATGGTGAAACCCACATAGGCTTCAAAGAGAGGGAAATATTCCCAGTGACTGGTCTTGTTTCCTCCTCCATGATTGTTGTAAGAACAGTGTGCCTGCTCCTGGGCTCCATTGTTTGTTTGTTTGTTTGTTTGTTTGTTTGTTTGTTTGTTTGTTTTGGATAAAGTACAGCAAAGAGGTAAAAAGCTGTATGTTTTGGTGGCAGATAGGGCTGTTTTTTTCCTGACTTTGACACATGCCAGGCAAGTTACTTGACTGTCCTGAGCTCCAATTGCCCAATGTGTAAAATGGCAATTAAAAAAAAATAACTCCAAGTAAACAAACCTTTGTTTCTTCTCCTTCTTCACCTTTTCCTCCTTTTTCCACCTTTTCTTTCATCCTCCCTCCCCCACTTCCCTCCTTCTTGTCTAAGATTGCATAAAATAGTATATGATACCTAACATACAGCATGTAATATGCTTATGGTAAAATGTATCATTGCACTTGTTATAATTGTTGTCTCTTTTATAATTTCCATAAATTTGTTCTTGTTATCGATTCCATGAAGATCACCTACTTCTATTTGCTAGAAAGTCACAATACAAATAATTAAGCTACCACTTTCTTTTATATGATTGACATAGTCCACTGCCAATCCTTTTTGAGGTGTACTCCTCATCTTAATTTTACTGAAGGGCCTTTTGTAATTCCTGTGTCACATTTTCAGGCACTTTCTTAGCACAGATAGCTGAGCCAATCTTTTTTTTTTTTTTTTTAATTGATGAGTATTGTAGCTTTCAACCTTGGAAGCTCTCTTTAATTCCCCAGTTCAACTCAGAATTCATCAGTCTGTCTTTCACTGCTCTCTCATCAATATTGCATTTTGTCAGCCCCAAACCTTCGATGCTTAGGAGCAAAGAAGTCAGCCGTTTACTTTCTGCCATAGACCTTACACTCCTTTTTTGTGAGGGTTTGACTGAAGTCATTCCCAGCTACTCAAATGTACTCAAATGGCTACTTTCATCATGATTGCAAACCTTTACATTTATTTATTTATTTATTTATTTATTTATTTATTTATTTAGTATTGCTTCTACCAAGACCAGTGTCTGGGATTATGTCACTTCCTGTCTCTCAGTGATTGGTCGTGTCTGTCAGCAGCTCGAGTATGTAGAGGGTTATGAGGGGTCCTAGATAGGTTCATGGGGAAGAAGTGCCATGATCAATTAATGATGTCTGCCATGGTCGGGGAATAGGAAAATACAGTATGTGCATGTTTATTTGATTAGCTTTAGCAGCACGGTGCTTACTTCTGACTCAACTCCTGATCTTTCCCTTATTTTGTATTCCCTCAGCACTTCATGTGCTCACTTAATACCCCCTCCTTTCAGGAAGGTATTTTCACAATAAATAGGAGTGCCGAGTGGAATTTGGCATGAACAGAGGATGTGCAGCAGGTATCTATGGTTTCCTGACCCTGATGTTCATGTAGCTTAGAACATAATTGGTCATCTTCTTCCTCCTGCAGAAAGGAGCCTCTGGAGGCTTGAGGAGGTAGTTTACAAGTAATGATTAGGGGCTTGATATCTCCTCTAAGCTTTTTCTCTCCCATTTATCCATAGCTCATCAGGAGCTAGAAATACTTAAAGTACTATATTCTCCTACCACATTGGACTTAAACATAATTATTTTAAATGGATGTGCTTTTTAATTTTTGTTGTATTGCTTTAGAATGGTTAATGAAATCCATTAAAGTTTGTTAAAGATGCCATTACCCTTACTACTATGAGTAGGAACATTTACTGCGAAGTGTGAGACACTGAGTAAAGTCTTCCAATCTTTTTTTTTTTTTCTTTAAATCCTTAGGTCACTCTAGAATCAGGGAATATTATTATCCCCCTTGTATAGATGGAGAAACAGAAGGACATACTGATAAAACTGCTCACTATACCTAGTTTCATATATACCTAGTTAACATCAAAATCAGTATTTGAATATAGGCAGTCTAATTCTAGAGATCTCTATGCTGGGGAACTGAAGATAAGGCTTACGAATGCAGAAATAAGTGAATTTTTCCATGGGGCATTTCTGTTCTTCATCTGAGCAGCTACTCGTGAGAATCATCTTGGTAGATATTTGCAAGAAAGAACACAAGCCAGCATTTATAGAAGTGATGTCAGCATGAGTTCTGGATGTTCAGACATTTCTGCTCAGTCCTAAAGTAGGGAGATGGAACATGGTCAAGGACTTCCATTTGGAGCCCCTGGAACAAGAAAGCCAATGCTCACTCTTCCCTGTAAACAGGCTCAAAGGTTTGAGGCCTACCCAAGTTGAGTTTTCCAGGCAATGAACCACTGAAAACATATTTGTTCCCAGAATACAGCCAGCTAGTAAGGTTTTCCCACTGGTGCTGACATTTACTGTAACGAGAGCCTGTTTCCTTCTCTCAGAGCTGCAGTCAGCTCTTCACAAGGGAGTTGGTGTCTTGCCAGAGAAACCCCTCCAAGCTCCAGCAGACGTGCCAGGGAAGCCAGCACTTTCCTGCTGAAATGTGCCAACAGTGGTGGGATGATGTTTAGTTTTTAAAATAACAAAATGAAATATTATCTATGTATCATCCATCTGTCCGCCCGCCCATCCTACCATTCTATCTATCTATCTATCTATCTATCTATCTATCTATCTATCTCCACATATATATGATTCT
Source organism: Neofelis nebulosa (assembly GCF_028018385.1). Taxonomy (NCBI): domain Eukaryota; kingdom Metazoa; phylum Chordata; class Mammalia; order Carnivora; family Felidae; genus Neofelis; species Neofelis nebulosa. The sequence continues at coordinate 39,349,703 of NC_080799.1, read as the reverse complement.
ATGATGGTCAAATGAGTATGTCTGTCTATTTCAATACCATATAACTCCATAGATGTAAATGAGCAAGTTTCATCATGCCCCATTGTACACATGATATAACTGAGAAAAAACAATCCAGGTTTCTTGATTGCTAGGTGAATAAAAGGAAAAGATAAAGTTAATTTTTTTCAAAATTTTTAATGTTTATTTATGTTTAAGAGCAAGAGAGACAGAGCATGGATGGGTGAGGGGCAGAGAGAGAGAGGGAGACACAGAACCCAAAGCAGGCTCCAGGCTCTGAGCTGTCAGCACAGAGCCCGATGTGGGGCTCGAACCCACGAACCGTGAGATCATGACCTGAGCCGAAGTCGGACGCTTCACCGACGGAGCCACCCAGATGCCCCATTCCTTTTGTAAGGCAAAGGTAAATTTTAAAACAGCTCTCTCCTTCCTCCTCACTGTTCTCCTTCCTTTTCTTCCTCCTCTCCTTTTGTTGGTAAGGAGCCCTACACTTAAAAGCTGGAGACATGATGTGAGGTGTTCTCTGCTTCATCCCCCCAAATGGCATGTTGAAGTCAAGACACCTGGGCCTCAGTTCCCATTTTGGTCCCCACCTGGCTTTATGACCTCAGACATTGAGACCTCAGACATAGGAAGTTGCCTACCGTCTTCGCTTTTGTGTCACATTGTATGTGAATGCAGACTTTTCTGTATATGTCTGAGATCACAGGGTCAGGCTTATGTCCATCTTATTTATCTACCAAACATAGTGATGCACACATAAATAATTCTTACACTCATGAAAGTATCCTCAGCTTGAGAATCTTAACTTTTATTTTTTCTGATTCTAATATCAGCCAACTGAGATTTGAAAAGGTTTTGACTTGCCTGAGTTGAAGTATGGAGAGTCTACTGGCCAATTTCCTTTGAGTATTACCTTGTTTGATTTGGATGAAGGGGCAGGGAATTGTATAAATGTCACTGCAGAGAGCCCTTGTCCCCTGGTAATTAGTAACCTTATCAATTCAGAGCAAAGAGACATGTTCAGAGATTTTGCTTTGGAAAATGGCACACGGATGAGGGAATTTTATGACTATGTATGAAGTGCCTGGTCTGGTGATGTTTTGCTTTTGCAAGTGGGTGACTGACCTCATTCACCATCTGATATGTCCTTTTTATCTCCTGGTTCTTCTGCTTCCTTTATTATTCCCTAGAATCTCAGTCTCTCCCCCCATCCCCCACTCAGAGTCTCAAAAAACTTCTTCATGATCTCACTTTGTAAACATCGAAATAGTTTGAGGACATTTCTTTCAAGTTTGATTTTTAATTTTTTTCATGACAGAAATAATGCAGATCATTTGCAAAAATTCAAAACAGGAAAAGACTAAGGGGACACAAAATGAAGGATTCCAAATTCTACACTCTGAAGATAACTGTTTTTAATAGTTTATAATTTCTTCTCTGCAGAAACATACACACAACACACACACACACACACACACACACACACACAACCACATTTCAAAATCATCTTAGTATACACACCAAATTTTTACTCAATTTTTCCCCACCTGATGGCTGTATAAAAATCTTTCATTAGGATTGTGGCATAATTTAATCCACAATTCCCCTTCTAATGGACTACTATGTTATTCTCAATTTTTTTGCTTTTACAAACATTGTTGCTATACCTCCTTGCAGACATTTTCAAGTAACTGTAGGAGGGGCAAGAAATTTTAAGTGGGCTACAAAACAAATGGCCTGCTCCTAGAATTAACCCTGAGTAAAATAAAAACCAAGGCTGGTAAGGCCCAAGGCATATCACCACAGGCCCTACCTGAAGTTGAAGCTCCAAAGAACAATTTGCTATAGTTTTAGTCATTTCTTACGGTCTCCAGACCATAGACACAGAGCTACCATTGCAATTCCCACCTTTGTCTTTGGCTTCCAAGGATACAATCCTATCATTATTTACCCATTTCACAGATCTGTGTTGAGAACCTACTCCTGTCAGATGCTGTCAGTGTCAGGCATTGAGCATTCTGGGTTTACAAATGGGCTCGGTTCCTGCCAAGGTACGGCATGCAAATTGCGTTGTATGTGTGCTGCTCCAAAGCACCTAGCTGTGGAGGGAGGGATGGATGGCGTGGGGAACACACTCTGCTCACAAGCCATGCACCCTGGTGTGGGACTGAGTCCAGTCAGGGGCCCAGGTGGGATTAAACAGGGCCAGAGGCCCTGGTCGCTTCTCTTCCGGATCTCTCACTTTAACACTGTTTCTTCCAACTCTCAGATCTTTGATTCTGAATGGGGTGGGGGTATCCATTTTGATTTGCCTTTTCCAGGCAGTAATCAAGAGACGATTATTACTCCTTTTGATGGTTTGTTCTTCAGTAGTTATATAGCAAAAGATTCTCCTCTCCCCCTCTCTCCCTCTCTCTCTCACACACACACAAGATTTCTTCCAAGGGAGTGAATAATCTCTATTTAAGAGAAAAACTTAAATCAGCAAACAACTTGTAGGTTAAAGATGAAGTTATAGGGCATTAGTTATATGGAAAGAAAGAAAATTAGAGAAAGGTGCACGAATAGACTGCAATATGGTGGGCAGGTCGGGGGAGGGGATGGGAATTGAAGGTTAGAGACTATGGTATGGGGTGACATGGAGAAGTCCCAGGGTTCGGTTGGTCAGAAGATGGTTAAGAACAGCCTGATAATCAGTTATAAGTTGTTTGCATTACTGTAGCAGTGGACCCGCCTTTCTTCTGATACATCTGAACAGTCAGATGAGAAAGGGATACAGGGGTGCCTGTCTTCGTGCCTCAGTCTCCTCTCAGCTGATGTGCTGGGTGGCTTCAAATGGGAGTTCCAGGCAGACAATAGCAGCAACGTCAGTGGCATAAGGTGGGAGCATGAGGAGTCCAGAGGAATGGCCGTAACTTGGACTCAGGATGGATAGCCAACAGCACATCTCTCAAAATACATGGTAACGTTCCCCAGGATGCGGGACACCTCACTGGTGGGACTTAGGTGGGACCTTAGTTGGGAGTGCATGGACACAGCATCTGGTCTTTCTGTCCTGGGTTTTCTTTCTGTCCTGGATGGCAACAGGGAGATAGTCCCAGACTGATGCATCTACACCTAACTCATTTCCAGCACTTGGCCAATCTCCCTTTGTAACAAAGAATGGGCAAATTTCAGACTTAGCATGTAACTATAATAACAATGTCCATTTTCATTATAGTTGTTTTCCTTTTGCCTTCTGTGCTCCAAGTTCTGAGACAGAAAGGGGCACAGTTCTTCTAGAACACGTGTAGTGGGTTGAAGAGCCCTTCCCACCCCCACCCCGCTAATTCACATCCACCTAGAAACTCAAAATGTGACTTTATTTGGAAATAGGGTCTTTGCAGATATAGTTAAGAATATTGAGGTGAAATCATTTTGGAGTCAGAGCATGTCCAAAGTCCAGTGGCCAGTGTTATTTTAAGAAAAATAGAGGGAGATTTGGACCCACAGAGGCACAGAGGAGAAGGCCGTGTGAAGGCAGAGGAAGGGGCTGGGGGGATGTAGCCACAAACCAAGGAATGCCAAAAGCCACCAGGAGCTAAAAGGGGCAAGAGAGATTTCTCCCCTAGAGCCTTAGGAGGGTTTGTGGCCCTGCCAACACCTTGAGTTGGCCTTCTACCCTCTAGAACTGTGAGAAAAATGTCTCTTGGGGCGCCTGGGTGGCTCAATCGGTTAGGCGGCCGACTTCGGCTCAGGTCATGATCTCGCGGTCCGTGAGTTCTAGCCCCGTGTCGGGTTCTGTGCTGACAGCTCAGAGCCTGGAGCCTGCTCCATATTTTGTGTCTCCGTCTCTCTGACCCTCCCCTGTTCATGCTCTGTCTCTCCCTGTCTCAAAAATAAATAAACGTTAAAAAAATTTTTTTAAAGAAAAATGTCTCTTGTTTTAAGGTACTAAGTTTGTCATTTGTTTCTGTAGCCAGGGGTTGGCAAACTAAGACCTGAAGGCCAAATCCAGCCTACTGCTTGTTTTTGCAAATGAATAATATTTATGCATTGTTCATTCATTTGCAGCATTGTTCATTCCTTCATAGCACTGTTCATTCATTTACATATTGTCTCTGTTGGCTTTGAAGGTACAACATAAGAGCTGAGTAGTTGCAACAGAGACCCTATGACCTGCAAAGCCTAAAATGGTTACTGTCTGACCATTCACAGAAAAAGTGTGCCAACCCCTCTTCTAGGAAAGTGTTTGATCTCTGGTGCTTTCCCAGGAATGGCGGGGGATCCAAGAGACTATTCTTAACAGAGTAGAAGAACCATACAAGGTGGAGAGTATTTTATTTTCTTAATTAAAAAAAATTTTTTAACTTAGCTTTTCATTTTTCAAGAAGCAGGTTTTTTTCCTCCCCAGAGGAAACCATGAAAATGAAATGTTCTCAAATAGTTTACAGCATTAGCTACATTTAAAGAGATTCAATGAAACAAAATTGTCTACTTTCTTTTCAATCAATCAGCATTAAACTTCACTTTACCAATGGCAGCTTTTATATGAGCAGCAGCTTTGTTAATGGGAGTGTGGTTTCCCCAGAAAGCTGAGGTTTGATCTGGAAAGTTTGTAGAGCATGAGTGAGTTTCTCCACTCTGAACAGGAAGTGGGCCAAGGTCTGGTCTGCAGCTTGCTGAGGATTGAAGGAAGGTCAGCTCCGGCTGATATGTGCCAGGGAATAACTGACCAAACAAAGCCAGGCAGAGATGGGAGAAAAGTGAATACCATAACTCCATGGGCAAATTAACAAAATGAAAAAGGCAACCCATGGAATAGGAGAAAATATTTGCAAGCCATATATCCAGTGTTGGGTTAATATCTAAAATATATGAAGAACACCTACAACTCAATAACAAAAACACACTCTTATTAATAAATGGGCAGAGGGACCAAACAGACATTATTCCAAAGAAGACATCCAAATGGCCACCAGGTATATGAAAAGATGCTCAACAGCATGAATCAGAGAAATGCAAATCAAAAGCACAGCAAGATATTATCTCACACCTGTTACAGTGGCTGTTATCAAGAAGACACAAGAGACAAGTATTGGAGAGGGTGTGGAGAAAAGGGAGTTCCTTCTGTTGGTGGAAACATAAACTGGTTCTGTCACTATGGAAAACAGTATGAGTGTTCTTCAGAAAATTAAAAAATAAAATTACCATGTGATCCAACAATCCCCCTTCTGAATATGTATCTAAAGGAAATGAAACTGCCCTCCGGAAGAGACATCCACACTCCGATGTTTATCCCTGTCTTGTTCACAGTAGCAAGAGAGGGGAACAACCTGAGTGTCCATCAATGGATGAATGCAGAAGATATGTATGTGTAAATGTATACCTAGACAATGGAATGTTATTTAGCTATGAGAAAGAAGGAAATCCTGCCATTTGCCACAACATGGATGGACCTTGAGGATATTTTGCTAAATGAGATAATCCAGCCAGAGAAAGACAGATATTTTATTATATTATACATGTGGAGTGTAAAATAGTTGAATTTGTAGAAGCAGAGAATTTGTAGATGGTTATCAGGAACTGGGGGTGGGAGGTTTGGTGAGATAATTGGTCAAAGGGTGCAAACTTACAGATTAAAGGTGAAGGTGATTCTGAAGGTCTGATGTATTGTACTATGATTATAGTCAGCAATACTGTATCATATACTTCCAAGCTGCTCAGAAACTAGATCTTAAATAGTTTCACTACCAAAAAGATATAATGACTGTGTGACTTGATGGAGATATTAGCTAACACTATGGAGGTAATCATATTGTAGTGTATAAATGTATCACATGGACACATTGTATGCTTTAAACTTATACAATGTTATATGTCAATAATATCTCATTAAACAAACAAACGAACAAACAAACCAGGGGCACCTGGGTGGCTCAGTCGGTTAAGTGTCTGACTTGAGCTCAGGTCATGATCTCCCAGCTAGTGAATTCGAGCCCCACATTGTGCTCTGTGCTGATGGCTCAGAGCCTGGAGCCTACTTCGGATTCTGTGTCTCCCTCTGTCTCTCTCTCTGCGCCCCCCTCTCCACTCATGCTCTGTCTCTCTCTATCAAAAATAAATAAACATTAAAAAAAAAAAAAAAAAGACCCAACGGTCAGATTGTACTCGTCTCTCAATCAATGTGAATTTGTGAACCTTATCGGCCAGCTCAGGAAGATAGCCATAGGAAACCTAATTAATTTTGTTCATAGTGGTAAAGAAAACTTTCGATTAAAAGTGGAAGAGAAGCAGCCATATATACACAAGAGCGAAGCAGTTAGAAGGGTTTATCCTTGCTTTTTCTACTTTACTTCTTGGTTCAGGCCATTTTTATGTCCTTCCCATATTTTACTGAGAAGCCTCAACCACTTCTAGCCATAACTTCCTCTCCTTCCTGTTACGAATTTTCTTCCTAGATTCACTCTTCAGTCCCTAAAAATATCCGTCCCACATTATTTATTCACTCCATAATGCATACCATCCAAAGACAACAATTTTGCCAATAAACTGTTATTCTAATGAATAATTCATGCAGCCTTCATTCTCCTGACATGAACAAATATACTTTCAAATGGGAGGAGTGTGGCTCTATTTTAGTCTTAACTTCATTTTCTAACATAATATTTTTTAAAGGTTTTGTGATGTCCTTCTTGGGTGAACTCCATAGGGAATAATTCTAAGACTCTAATTAAAAGAAATAAGCTGTGGCATAGAATCATAGCTGAAGTTATAGAGGGGGGTTGCTCCAGTGACAATAGTGTTTGGATGTGGAAGAAAAAGGGACAAATCATCCAGTATTTCGGGGTAGGGAAAACGTGGAGTTTTCTCCTAATAAGAAGGCACCGCCAATCATTGTTTCAAATTCTGCCAACATCCATGGGCCCACAGTCTTCTCGTACTTGTGTGTGCAGGTAGCAGTGTGATGGTGATGATGAAGAGGGTAATTATAATAACAACAATATATATATTTTTTCAGTTTCTGTTAATGCTAGTCATTATGCTAAGGGCTTTCCATATATCAGGGTTTTTCAACCTTGGCAGTCTTGATGATTTGGGTTGGATAATTCTTTGTTGGGAAGCACGGATGCCCTGTGCATTTGTAGGATAGTCAGCAACATCGCTGACTTCTACCCACTAGATCCAGTAACAACCCCCCCCCTTCCAAGTTGTGACAACCAAAAATGTCTCCAGATGTGGCCACATATCCCCTGGAGGACAAAACCCCCCAGTTGAGAACTGCAGATACACATGAACAAATTATGTCTTCATAATATCCCTTCACAACAAGTACATTATGAGCCCCACTTACAAATGAAGAAACAAAAGTTCAGAATAAGTGATAGAACCAAAATCTGGTACAGGCTTTACTGCCACACTGCAGTTAAGGCTATTTCGTTGCATGTGATGGTTTAGAGTATCTGTTCATCTGCCTTCTCCTCCTGCCCAGATGATATTTTTAGATTATATTTCAGATTATATATTTGATATAATTATTATTTTGGCATATGTGCACTGGATAATTAATATTATGTTATGTTTGTACAAACCCCTGATACTTCCTGTACAGGAAGTATAGATGATATGAATCATTGTTATAACAAAAATAACGATAATATCAGCCATCCCTTTCTCCCTCCCCCAGCACTGTGTTTTCAGGCTAAGGGGTTAGTTAGCCTGGATTACCCAGGTAACTCCCATATCTGAGAGGTACCTACTTTGGTTAGTCTTAAACCCAAGACAGTGTGATTAGGCTTTCTTTTGTTCTGTGTTGTGTCCTCAGTATTGCAAACAATGGCTTGCGTGGTGGTCGAATGAGGTACTTAAGAGGGGATGGAACCTTCCAGAAAATATAGAGATGGCTGAAGTGGCGATATATCTTCAACTCAGAGGCAGGGAATCTGATCCCACAGCCCCCACTGCTGCCCATTGTGGCCCCTCGTCAGTGGTCTCACCAGAGCTACCCCAACCCTGCCTCCAGTGAACCACCGGGCTAACTTTCATGACTCAGGTCAGGGTCTTACAGTTTTCTCTTGCTGGTGACAGCAAAAAGCACTGTCTCTCCTGTGTCACTCTAATCCTTTTGCTCAGTTTCTGCTTCCCAGCTAGAATGTCTCCTTCATTTCCATTTTTCCAAATCTTACTGAATTTTTGAAATCCAGATCAATCCTGACAAACTTCCGGAACATTCTCTCCTTATTCTTGACCTCTCAGTGCCTCTCAGGATGCTTGCTACCATTACCAATCAGCAATCCACAAAGACCGATGCAAAGCAGATATGCCCAGGATTAAATCCCAGGACTTTCCTCCCAAGAAATAGGATCTGGGGTAAGCAACTTAAACTCTTTGAAGTCCTACTTCCCTCCACTGTCGACTGACAGCAATAATCTTGCTGGACACTTGAGTTTACTGAGCATTCTATGAGAAAATGCTTAGCATAGCCCTTGACACTTAGTATGTTCTTAATTAATTACTGTCATTAATTCACTTTCACACTATATTGTGTATCCTCTAATTGAGTTATATATGCATGTCTCATCTTGCCAACCAGCCTGTAGGATTATAGAAAGAAATTTCTTTCAGAGAGGATCTTTAATGTGAATTCAGCACAACAGGTAAAACGGTGGCCTCAGTGTTCAGAACATAATTTTCTCTCCTTGTGTTTCGAACTCCAGTGTCTTTATCAATAACACCGAAGAGGCCATTTCCATTTACAGAAGGGCTGTTGCAAATGGGTTGATTTATATGGTGGGCAATCAGCTAGTGTTTTCTGAGCTTATAAGCATCAGGACTGTAATAATACATTATCTGTCTCGGTGCTTCATTGACTTTTCAGAATCCTTTAAATCTGGCTTTGCTGATGTCTTTTTATATCTTTAAAATTTTGCTTAACATATAGCTTAAGGAGGGGTGATAATTGAGGCACATCTCTAGTTATAAGTGCCACTCAAGGGGGGATATATCCCCTAGGAGAGTAGTGTCCGGAAAGAAGATGTGCATTCAGATCCCAGATCCTACCTCGGAGACTGTGTGGTATAGTGGCAAGATTATAGCGTTTCATGAACAGGCTGGTTTCTGGTTCTGGTTTTCTCTGGATTCACATGATTTGGGGGCAATTCAGAAAAATCTTGGTGTGCCTCAATTCTCTTATCTGTGAAATGAGGATCCAAATCAGATAATTTATGAATTACCTTTCAATTCTGTAATTCTGCATCCCAGAACTGAAGTTCATTCATATGAGCCAATAATTCTACATTTTCCTTGTTTTATCTAGAATCCACATACCCCACAGTAAATTTCCCACAATAGGGCTTTCAAATCCCATTTAAAAAGTCTGCTCTCCTCACACACACACTCTTTTTTTTTTTTTATTCCCCAGTGCCCCACACATTTTCCTAATAAAGTATGTAATAAAACTAAATCTTCCCACTACTGTGTTTGTAATGGGGAAAGACATTGTTGTTCCCGCCATGGTGTTGATGGATTAAAAAAAAAGTACATACTTGTCTCTCTCTGGAAACCACCCTTTGATCCCCAGCCTTTCATCAACAAATCAGAAGTGCTACCTTCTACAAATTACCACCAACTCCTGAGAAATTGTGCCAAGACCCGTTACATGTAATATGCGTTCCTGTTGTTTTGTCTCGTTGCAAAACAAACAAACAAACAAACAAAAACTCTGAATTACCCTGAACACAGATCATCCCCAAGTTACACAGACAGCACTGGGGTAAGCCTATAAACAGCATCTTAACGCACAACTATGCATTCACTTCATGGGGACAGATTTTGAAGAATCAGAATCTTCATTTTATCGTTGCAAAATGTATGTTGGCATTCTCCACGTGGAGTTAAACACCTGGCGTATTGCCTTCTGACATGAAGGTTTGGGGGAACATGGGGAGATAATTATCTCCCTCCATTTCAAGCTGACCCGTCCTGGGGTTCCGAAGCAGAAGACTCAAACACCCTAGAACAATACATTTCAAAACTAAATTTTGGGCCCCCCGCCCCATATGGTTTCAGTATAAAAGAATGGCAAACAAAACAAACAAAAAACAAAGACCGATTTTCCCTAAAACCCCATATTAGACCTGACATTTTAATACCCAATAAGAAGAAAGATTATGAGCTCTGAGGAAAGAACAGGGCTTAATATTGGATACATTTCATTACTAATAGTTATCGACAAATAGAAATATTATTTTCTTTAATTCATTATGGTAAAAGTTATAGAATTATCTTATTATTTATAAAAAAACTACAAGAAAAATCCTCACTACTTTGCGCCCCCCTCTTTTATTTTGAATTTTGCCACAGGCTATGGAAACTTAGTCAAAGCAAAGCAAACTGCTGTTAGAATCCACTATTGTAAGGGACTCTTAGCTGAGGCAGAGTGCCACTGCCAGAAACACATGTCCCCCCAAAACCCACTTACTTTAATGCTATAAAACAGAATTCAGAAACAACCAGATATATGTGTCAATCTGTGTTGAAAGGCTCAGAAAGGAGGGTGTTAGTTTCAGATGTTTTGTGTGAAATTGAGTTCAATTTGAGTGGCAATTTTTTTTTCTCTCGGAAGCCATTTTGTCTCTTTACTTCTTGCCTCCTTCCTTGTATTTCAGCATTTTGTCATTTCAATTACAGTACTGCAGACTATTTTTACACTTCGAATGCAATTTCCAGAAACACTGGGGAAAGAGCAGTAAAGATATTAGGAGGTGGTAGTTAAGACTGAGAACGGCTCCAGGAGGGTGGAACGAATTTAGGACATTTTTTATTTTAATCATCTATAAAGAAAATAATTCCATAGACTCATCTATAGTGAAGTCCCACTTACAGCACAAAGCATCATAAAACTGAATAAAGTCATATTCTCTAGCACAGTGTCGTAACTATTATATTATACAAGCGAAATAACTTACGATGCCCATTTGCTTCTCTGAGAGTTGAGGGTTAGAAGCAAACATTCCCTACCCCGGATCCCACTGAGTAATGAAATGAAAGGGAAATCACTTGATCTCCTCCCAAAGAAAAAGTACAGTCAATATAGGGAGCTGATTGGTGGAGGTTTATTCATTCAGCAAGTATTTATTGAGCACCTTCTTTGTGCTGTATGAAGGATGGTGAATTAAGTGCATACGACACTTATCCATGAGGAGCTCACTGCCCTTTTCCCATGCAAAGCCAATTTAGCTCTTTTTGTAATCGAATTAACTGTGGCTCTTTCTATTGTTACTAGAAACTCCATTTGGACTGAGTTTAAGTGAAGGGAGGTGCATTTCTTAGGTCATATGATCAGAAAGGGCATGTGTCATTGGAACCAAGCAATGACAATGAAGACTGTTCTCAGTATCACCATATTGGCTTCATTCCCTTCCACTGAAGATGGCCTTTCTGTATGAGGCAGGTGGCAAAACCTAGGCAGCTCTGGGATTTTATTGTCAGAGTTTTATTGTGAATCCAATTGTTCACCTAGATTCCATCATGTTCTTCCCCTTCCTAGCAGAGGACTGATTCTACTCATGTTTCCATCTCTCTCCATCAAGTTCACGTGACAATGGATAATCTGACAGCAACCCCACTTGGAGTTGGAGCAGGACAGGGACTTAAATGTTATAAACCAGTTATAATAACCCCTCTGCCCTTGTCAACATTTCATTCTGGAACCCAGTTTTCTGGCTATCATTGGACGATGGATGACCCAACTACTATTTGGGCATTTGACCAAAAAGGGCCCAAAGAGATTGAAAGCAAGTATGTTTGTCCTTGAATTATTGCAATGTGCAATATTAATTCCTGTAGGGTTTAAGTTAATTTTAGTATGGATTTTTGTTATTTGCAACCAAAAGTATTCTAATTGATAGGCACCCAAGAAACATAACACACAGAGTTTTTCTTGGCTGACTCCACTTAGAAAAATTTTGAAGAAAGACATGGTTTGGCTATGCTTATATGCTGCACAAGGAAATAAGAGTATCGTATTTTCTAGGTTTGAGTCTTATAAACCCTCCTCTGTATCCATGATTTGTAGCCTCCGCTAAAACACGTGCATGGAATGAATCTTGGCGTAAGACTTAACAACCCAGTTGTAGCGATAGAACCTGAAAGAGAGAGATCATGCACGTGGAATTTCTATTTGTTTGTAGATTATTAATATATAATTTCACATTACAAAATTTGGTCATTTAAAAAAAATTTTAATGTTTTTATCTTATTTTATTTTTTGATAGGCAGAGAGACAGAGTGTGAGCAGGGGAGGGGCAGAGAGAGAGAGGGAGACACAGAGTACAAAGCAGTCTCCAGGCTCTGAGCTGTCAGCACAGAGCCTGATGTGGGGCTCGAACCCTTGAATGCGAAATCATGACCTGAGCCGAAGTCAGATGCTCAACCGATTGAGCCACCCAGGTGTCCACAAAATACAGTCATTATAAATGTATAATTCAATTCAATTTTAAGTGGACTTACAGATATGAAATATTTTCACAGTCCTGTTTTAGAATAGTTTCGTCACCCCGATGAGTTACCCTGTGTGTTTTTGGGGTTCATCTATGTATCAGTAGTTTCTTTTTACTGGTAACAGTCCATTGTATGGATATAGCACATTTTGTTTATCTGTTCATCAATTGATAGACACTTGTATTGTTTCCAGATGTCAACTATTATGTATAGTGTTGCTATGAGCATTGGTCTCCATGTTTTTGTGTGGACATATGCTTTTGCTTCTCTTGAGTGGCTACTTCAGAGTGGAACTCAACCTGCCAAACTGTTTTCTAAAGTGGATCCTCCATTGTATATTCCTACCAGCAACAAACAAGAGTCCTGGTGGTGCCCCATCCTTGTCAACTGTTGGTATTAGCTGTCTTGTGAATTATACCCATTCTAGGAAATATGTAGTGGCATCGCACGGTTGCTTTAACTTGCATTTCCCTAATGTTTAAAGATCATGAGTATCTTTTCACATTCCTTACCTTTTCATGAAATAACTTTGTTCATCTATGAAATGGAACTCAGTGAATCTTGAGGATTCTCACATTCCTTATCAACAGTTCCTTTTCTCTTGTAAATAAGGCAGCAGAGAAATGGGTAGAAAGGCAGTAAGTGGGAGAATGAATCCCGTCTCTTTTATGCAGAAATGTAGGACTGGGAAATGAACCTTCTTCCCCTACCCTGTTATATTCATAGCTTATAGAATAACTGAAACAAGGCATAGATGGGGCACTGACCTCATACACAAAACGATCCCATTTGTGGACAAGGTACACTTTGTTCAAGAACTCTGCTTTGGAGATGGGTAGGATCTGGGCTTATCACCCTGCCCTTGCTGCTTGGTGCTGTGGTGTTTGAAAGGAACGCACAACTCTATTAGAACAAGCTTTCTGAGGTTACCTCTTCCAGCCACACAGTAGTTGGTGTTATTTCTTTTATCTTTTGATAAAATGACTTGCTCCCTCCCAGGGTAGAGCTGTCTCTGCACATGTTTCTCAGCTGGGTTGCAGTAATCTGTGCTTTCTAGGAAAAGGTCACTTCTTAGAGGGTTGAAAAGACTCAAGGTTCATACATCGCCCCCCTGAGCACATATGAGCCCAAGATACCACTTCCTCTGTAGTATAGGTTTCAAACCTTGAACACTCTGAAACCAAAAGACTAAGTACCTGGGAGGTGAGTACATACCAGTATGCTCATTATGATGCCTAACTGAGGCGGACTTCTGTCAGCAGAAGTCCCCACCGACAGACCACACTGGTGTGATTAAAAGCATGTACTTTAAATCAGATTTCTTCCATTGTAATCCTGGCACTACATGCTGTGTGTGTGATTTGGGGGCAAGCTACTTAACCATGTTAAGCTTGAGTTAACTCAGCTGTAAAATGGGATTAATAATAATACTTGGCTCTTAAAATCATTGATAGGATTAAATGAGATAATGCATGTAAAGTGCTTAGCATCATTCTGAATTTCCTTAGCTGTTATAATTTTTATGTTGTGTTTTATTTCATATCATTAGAACTTGGAAGAAAGCCTGACATACAGTGTGCACTCAGTGACTATTGTTTAACCACACACAGTTGAGATATTCATTCATTCATTTGCTCATTCATATATTCATTCATTCAGTAGTGAATGCTGTGATGACTTCATTCTGTGTATTCATTGATACAGTAGATATTTATGAAGTGCCTACTATGTGTCAGACGGTGTTCTAGGTCACGAGTTAGAAAACTATAGCTTTGGAAACAAATCCAGCCCTCTCCCTGTTTTTGTGTATGAAGTTTTATTGTTTTATTGTGTATAAAGTCACACACACTCATTCTCATGCCTGTGGCTTATTTGTGCTCCCAAGAGCAAAGTTAAACAGCTATGACAGAGATTGTATAGCTTACAAAGTCTAAAATATTTACTGTTGGGGGCACCTGGGTGGCTTAGTTGGTTGAGTGTCCAACTCTTAATTTCGGCTTAGGTCATAGTCTCACAGTTCATGAGTTCAAGCCCCACATGGAGGCTTGGGATTCTCTCTCTCCCTCTCTCTCTGTCCCCCTTTGCCTTTCTCTCTCTCTCTCTCTCTCTCTCTCTCTCTCAAAATAAGTACACTTAAAAATTAAAATAGAATAAAATATTTACTATTTGGCCCATTGAGAAAAAGTTTTCTGACTCTTGGTTAGATACTGAGAATAAAATAATGAACATAATTAGATAATATTCTTGTTCACATCATAGTCAGGATGAAGACAATGAACAGAAAATAAATACATATTTACATATACATAAAAACATAAAATATCTATGGTGATAATGGATATTATTATTATCAATGGAACAAAAAACAGCAACCAAAAAAGGAAGTATAAGAGAATAGAGAAGAACCAGGGACAGGGGGTGGGAGGAATTATTTTAAAAATGAAAAAAAAGTTTTCTATTCACATTTTCTAATTTCAGGTTCGAAGTTCAAAGTTTCTCTTTGATAATTTACTTACAAGGTGATTTACCGATAGCAAAATAAACACTCGCTGCCCATGAAGTCTCTCTGGGCACATTCAGAAACCATCCCGGGCTGCCAATAAATCCAGATGTAGCCTACTTTAAAAAGCTAGTTTGGAGAGACCTCATGTACAGTGTTATGAAACCAAGCAAGGGCAACTTGGCATTTTGCTGACTGGCATATATTTCTGTCCATTAGTGGGTCTCCCCACATGGACAATAGTGAGGACATCACTGCCTCCAGTGACAGAGGAATGGCATTTGTGGCCCTCTTCCCGGCTGATCATCTGTGGACAGACTATAGTGAAAAGTATCTATTCTACAAACAAACAAGAGTCCCATCAAGGCCTCTAGAGCTGATGAGAAGAGCAGTTAGAAGCAGGTCAGGGATGCTATGTGAGCTTGTCTATCCTGTGTCTTATTTTCAGTAAGGTTTTTCACAGCAGTCACCTTTTGTACAGCAGATGGCTTCCTGTGACAGCTGCTATGCAGGCAAGTTGCATTATTTTTTTTTTAATTTTTTTTTCAACGTTTTTTATTTATTTTTGGGACAGAGAGAGACAGAGCATGAACGGGGGAGGGGCAGAGAGAGAGGGAGACACAGAATCGGAAACAGGCTTCAGGCTCCGAGCCATCAGCCCAGAGCCTGACGCGGGGCTCGAACTCACGGACCGCGAGATCGTGACCTGGCTGAAGTCGGACGCTTAACCGACTGCGCCACCCAGGCGCCCCGGCAAGTTGCGTTATTGACAAGACGGTAGCAGGAAGCGGGGTGCTTGCACAATATTCTAGTCCGAGGGTCAGGAAACCTTTTCCATAAAGAGCCAGACTGTAAATATTTTAGATTTTGCAGGTCTTATGGTCTGTGATGCAACCACTCATCTCACCTGTTGTAGCACAAAGCACCCACGGACAGTACATAAATGGATGAGCACTGCTGCGTTCCAATAAAACTTTATTTACAAAAGCAGAGAGAATTTGGCTTCTGAGTCGTGGTTTGCTGGCCCATGTTCTAGTGTACTTTTTCCTCTTTGGATGTGCTCGTAAGATTAACTAGGAGCATGTGAACCACACAGACGCTGTGTCCCTTCCCTTCTGACCTATTGACTCAGATCTCTAGGAGTAAAGGCCACCCATGTGCACTTGCGCTACACCTCCCACAGATAGTCAGTATATGCCAGACTATGCCATAGTTACACACAAAAAATTCTCGTGTTTCTTGTTCATGTAAAGTCTTCCACGGGTCTAGGCAACTCTGCAGAGCAGGTGATGACCTAGCAATTCAATCTGATGGAGGTACCATCCACCAGTAGCTTCACTTTTGAGGACACACAGCCTTGTTGTTTGATGTAGCTGAGAAAGACCAAGAGTGGGACGTCTTGTAATGGCAGTTAAATGACTAGGTCACTAGTGGTTTGGCCATAGCGAGTCACATGGTTCTAACCAGCTGCAAGGAGATGGAAAATGTAATCTTTCCATGTGTCCAAAAGGAAAGAGAATACAGATATGAGTAAGCATGAAAAGTTTTTGTTTTTTGATCATTTGGATGATTGAATAATTGATTTGTAGTCCCTGCTGAGAAATCTGATGTGCCCGCCAGTGAAGACTCTGCCTTTGCTGCGTTTATGGGGGTATGCTGTTCATATCACCAGAATTTGGCCATTTATCCATTGGGGGAATCTAAAAGAAGAACACTCTCTAGGCTTAGAGTCACACACTCCTTGCCATTGAAAGCCATTGGCAGTGTTGTTAATTCCGTGCCTGACCTTGGAATGGGTCTCTGTCTTCTGAAAGTCAAGCACAGTCTCACTGACCAAATGTCTCTTAACATTGAGTTTCCCCTGTTCTAGAAGTCATGGCTAATGAACACTCATCGTCACTTCGTATACTGATCCAGTTTGGTTGACTTTACTAATTTGGTTAACAAGACCGTAAATAATAATCCAGTCCCCTTTGTTTATGGTTAACAATACTGGCCCATTATAATTTTCTATGGCAGCACATATGGTGAGCAATAAACTAACTGATAGAGCTGCCACATGGAGGATAGGTTTGCTTTTATTTTTATGGCTGTTTCTTTGATCTGATACATAATTAATGTGCAAGGTTCAACTTTTTCTTGGTCAGATCCCAGTTTATTTGAGGTGTTAATTTTCTTGATGCATTTGTGGGTAAGAGAATAGGATACAGCTATGCAGCTCTTTATATGGAAAGATGCTCAACCAGGAATTTTTTTGAAAGGAAGACACTTAAATTACCTTTGCTTTTGGAGTTCATTTCCATTGAAAATGTAAAGTAATTCTATGTTCAGACTTTCTCAAATCACCCCCCACCCCACCGCCTTACTTAAGAGAATGGAGTTCTAAAAATCTCCTCCTCGGAGAACAATTTTCTCTGCGTTCCATCTCTCTCAATGATTTGTTCAGTCTCCACAATTTGTCTGACTCCCTCTTGAACTGATTTACGACTCACCAAAATCTGTGGGAGAATTTGCCAAGCTGCAGACCAATTAATTATGTTTTGCTGTTGGACCTATCTGTCAGGTGCTGACATTTCCTTTTTGTCACACATTTAAAGTTTAATGTGCACACGTGTGTTGCTTTTGTTTTTCTTAAGTACCAAGCTGACCACACAGGGGTGATTCCAACAACAGCAGTAACAAAATTCCTGGAATTGCACTGTCCTTCATTTGTGTACAGAATCTTGGAAATATTTACAGTTTTCTCAGAAATGTTGAACGAGGGTCCGTTTTCATTAGAGAAAAGGTTCTGTGTTTTGTCCACAATTGCCCTAGTCTTCACAGTAAATGGTGCTTTACAGCACTATTATTATACCAAATAATAATAATATCCAAACAATACCAATTGTTCGTTTACTGTGTATCAGTCTTTTAACGTAGTTTCCTGTATTAATTATTTAAATTATTATGTAATTTTATAAGGAGGGAGGGTACTATTATTGCTTTTATTCTTTTCAGAGAGAAAACAGGCACAGAGAGGTTAAGTAAGTGATTGATGCCACACAGCCAGAAAGGAGCAGTTTCTGGAAGCCTGTTTTCTCACGATGGATTACTCTTCTCATCAGATGCAGGGCAGGGCAAGTCCCTACATTCTGAAGGCATGTTTTCAGAAAGCCCAGACACAAACATGTTTATGCACTAGTATTGATCTATCTGGTGGGACCCTTTGATTTTATTGGATAGTACTTTACAGGCTGATAGATGAGTTGCCACTAAATATAGTGACTGGTTCTTTCCTTTTTTGTGAAAGGTAAGAGGGTTCCCTGTGGTGTTAGAAAGGATTGCAAGAGATTTGCTTGGGGAAAATTATCTTTCCTACTCCTCTGCTCTATTTCTACTGTGAGTTATTATGATAAAAAAAATAAAGAGAAAGAAAGAAAGAAAGAAAGAAAGAAAGAAAGAAAGAAAGAAAGAAAGAAAGAAAGAAAGAAAGAAAGAGAAAGAAAGAAAAAGAAAGAAGGAAAAGCCAGAACACTTGCTTCAAGGTGAAAATATTTAGGTACAATATTACCACAGGGGAAGTTTATTTTCAGCATCATGGTTAAGAAGAAGCATGTGTCAGGTTGAGGATTTTATGCTTAACGCTCATAACAATGCCATAAAACATTGGTTGGCAAACTTTTTCTGTAAAGGGCAAGATAGTAAATATTTTAGGCTTGTGGGCCATACGGTATCTGTCACCACTATTCAACTCTGCAGGGGTAAAGTAAGAGCAAACAGACAACACATGAAAACAAGTGAATTTGGCAGTATTATGACAAATCTTTGTTTTCAACAATAGGCAGCGAGGCAGATTTGGTCCTCAGGCCGTAGTTTACTGACCCCCTGATGTAAGGGAATGGCCAGGAGTTCTAGAGATCAGGTTTCTATCCTGGCCTGCCACTTGCCAGCTGAATGGTCTTGGAAAAGTCACAGAACCTCTCTGATCTGCAGTCTCCCCGGCTGCTAAATGGTGAGATGGCTGGTTACCTCTTAGCATGGTCATGAGAGCTGAGTGAGCACCAGAACTGGATGAGTTGAACTGCCAGACTTCATCCTTCTCTGCTCTCTTCAGGCTCTTTGCTCCTTCTTCCTACTGCTCATGAGTTAATAAGTGATCATAGTTACGGTTGCCTGAGAATTTTAGAGTGCTTTTATTTGGAGCCCTGTCAGTGTTAGAGAGGCACCCCAGGGGGGATCTCTCTGAATAGTTGTGGGCAAGGGTGTTTTGAAATAGTTGCTAGGAAAAGAAAGATCTCAGCCATTAAGGTAAAGGGAGAAAAAGGGTTAATTCCTCTGGAACAGGGATAGTGAATGAAGCACGTACCACCTATTTCTCCAGTCCAGCACCCAAGGCACGCACCGCTGGATGATCACTGTCTTTGCTGATGAGCTGGACAAGGCTTCAGAAGTGTGTTCATGGTGGGGCACCTGGTGGCTCAGTCAGTTGACCCTCTGCCTCTCGATCTCAGCTCAGGTCGTGATCTTGCTCTTCATGAGATCGAGCCCCGCATCAGGCTCCACGCTGAGCTTGAAGCCTGCTCAGGGTTCTCTCTCTCCCTCTGCTTCTCCACCCTTCTCCCCCACTCATGCTCTCTCAAAATAAATAAATAAACATTAAATAAAAAAGAAGTATGTTCATGGTAATTCCTCAGCCACTGTAAATGGTTTTCAGTTGCTTCTTAAGATGAACCTTATTGTGGTATCTTTGACCTAGATCGTGAGCTTTGGGGGTCGGAGAGTTTGAAACTTTCCTTAACTGTAAGCTGTGTGAAGCTATTGAAGGATTGTCATTTTATTCCTGCTTTGTAAACACTGATGTTCTTCTGTAGGGAACTTGACTTGAATTCTACAGCCACAGATAAAAAACAAAAAGTAAAATCCTTCCTCAAGCCGGATTTCTTCATGAGACGATCTCACACGCACACTTGTCGAGCTTCCTCATATCCTTGGTTCCAGAAGGCTGAGCAGCTGCTGAATATCTCTTCTCTCTCCTTGTCCTGAACGTTTTTGCCCTTTTCCAGATATTCTGTTGTGAACTGTTGCTCTAGAAATCCAAGGATAAGAGGCAATCCTAATTCTTCTTGGTGAGAAAGCAAAACCAGAAACTCCCTTCAGATTCACATAAGTGAGAAAGGAGAATTTAGCTTCAAAATATTCCATAGATGCCAAGAGTATACAAAGAGGAGGAAGAGCAGCCTGAGCCAGTAGAATGAACCAAGGACCAGCAAAGGCATCCATCCTCAACTCTCAAGACCCTTTTCTTTGCAGCTTATGGCCAACCCATCGGATTCGCCCTTCTCTCCACCTTGCACCTTGCACGTAATCTTTCTGAGATGCTCCCCCCAAATGCTCATATTATTGGTTCTTTTAGGTTAATTGCATTTTGGTTCATGTTACCTTTTCCAAAGGCCTTCCCTGGCCATACCAATCCCATGCTGTGATCATACATTATCTTACTTTCTTCGTCTACTCATTTACCATATGCTGCTCCCACTAGACCCTAAGCTTCTGAGAGCAAAGACTTCTTCTGAACAATGCTTTACATATACTGGACATGTAGCAATGTTGTTGAATGTATAGTATTATAAATAAGAGAACGACATCCTGGATTCTAAATTTTCCAGGAAAGAGAATTAAATTGACCCAGCTAGGATTGGTATTCAACCCTGGACCTATTAATTGAGGTACAATGGGTTGAATCACATAAAACAACCGTTGCTTATGTATATTTGTGTCTGAGAGGAGATTGGCTTGATTTAGGGGAGCCATCGTGGATTAAAGAGATGTATCCCCAATAATTGTAAGTATACTACTGTGTTTATGAGTTTGCAGGGGATAGTGAAGGTAGGGGTTGAGCTTCTAATTTGGCAGAACAAACAAGGCTAATTGTTCTGCTTGAAATTTCATACCAGCTGCTGAAGCCCACTGGTCAGCATGGAATTATCCTGAACCCAAAGTCTTTTATTTATTTATTATTGTTATATAATTAAACCTTCACAGGTCAATCCAAACTTTAAGTACAACTGACGCTTTGCACTCTTTCTCCCCCTTTACTTCATCAATATTTCTGAATAAAGGTGTGTGTGTGTGTGTGTGTGTGTGTGTGTGTGTGTGTGTGTGTGTGTGAGAGAGTGAGTGTGTGTGTGTGTGTGTGTGTGTGTGTGTGTGTGTGTGTTATTTCCAGGTTCCCAGAAGCCTGCATTAATGATCTCATAGGTGCCTGAAACAGGAAGGTGTACTCAGAATACAGGGCCAAACCACCTTTGCCAGGCAGGACTCAGGGAATAGCTGACTCACACAGAAAGTGAGCAAGGGCTGAGCATCACTGTTCAAATAAAATTAATAAAACACATGGAGAACTTTTCATCGTATTTAATTTCCATTTGGCAAGGAGGTACTTAACACCTCCTGTTGTCAGGTGTCATTTTAGGTATGAATGTTACCAGGTCTCTGCCTGCATGAAATAACCATTCTAGTTTAAGGAGTAGTTTAAAAGATATAAAGTAAACCAGTAAAGAGAGGGTAAGATTTCAGACTGTGATGGGGTTGTTCAGACAGTGAGATGGGCTGCCTTGAACTGGAATGACTAGGGATGGTACTGATGTGAGGGTCGGGGAGGAGGAAGACAGGATCTGTGAGGTGAGCCCAACAGTGTGAAGGCCTGTGCATGGTCATTAGCAGGAAAGGGTGTGGTATGTTTGAAGAGCAGAAAAAGGGCCGTACATGTCTGGAATGAACCCCAAGAACAAGGGGGAGAGGGGATGGTGGAGGAGCAGATCAAGGAAAATTCTTTGCTCATGGTAAGGAGATGGAATTTTAGTCTCAGAGCAACAGCCTGCCATTTGAGTGGCCTGAGAGAGGGGGCATCATCCAATTTACAATTTTCAGGAATTTTGTGGAGAGTAGACTCAGGAGAGGGGAATAGTGGAAGCATAGGGATAATCTAAAAGATTTCAGCAGAAGGCTGGGGGAGAGATGATGGCAATCACAATATATCCACAAATTCACCCCATGATGCAGGACATCTGTTTATCTGCATTGCATGTGGGCTTTTACTTCCCCCATAGTTACCTACAATCCCATTCTCATGGTCAAACATTAAATAATTTAAGTGTGGCTCCTTAAACATACCTTTCTGACAGTCCTTTTCAGGTTAGTAAATAGTGTGGTAGTGCAGTATCACAGGGTCATAATACACAGGTCTTTATCACATGGGTGTACCTAAAGAGATATGAACCCCCATGAATGACTGTGAACTCTTGTGAAATCTTATTTTTTTAAGAATCTGAGTAATGGGGACCTACAGATAGAGTTTGAACTTTCAGACTCAGAACAACCTTAGTTCTAAATTTCCGTGCTTCTATTTGTCAATCTGAAGACCTTAGACAAGATCCTTAAACTCTGAGTGTGTGTGTGTGCGTGTGTTGAAGGGGATACTAATTAACCACAATAATAATGCTTACTCACAATTGTTAATAAGTATAAGAATTCTTACTTTGTGCTAAATGTGTGCTTGAAACTTTATATATATTACCTCTTTGAAGCATTGCAATGACAACATGATATGCATATTAATGTCCCACAGTGCAGATAAGGAAATTGAGCCTTAGATTACGTAATACATTTGAAATTGTGCAATAAGTACATGGAGGAATGTCCATAGAGGTTTATCTCGTTACATCCACTGAACGGATGGGGATATTATGGGATAGTGTCTGGCATAGTTTCAGCCAGAGTGGGTACTTGATAAGTTTCATGTTATATATCGCTCTGCGGATTTCAAATATTTATGACCACAGAATTAATTCAAAGGAAAGTAAATTGAAGGAGGTGTTTGTGTGTAATTTTTTTCCCTAATGATTCCACTGTACCCTTGAGCATCTCCACGTTTGTGTTTAATCACAGAATCTCAGCCATGATGTTTCTGACAGGTAATTTCCTTAACGCATTTGACAAAGGTGGATTGCATGGAAGAACATTGGATCCCATGCTTTTGTCTGCAAGTGACAAGACTAGATTAGAGCTATCTGGGTCTAGTGCCTCTGACGATACTGCATTATGGGTCATCTTTGTGGACACACACATTCTTGGGTAGATGGCATACACCATTTGCAAGAAACCCCACCACTTTTATTACACCTTGAGAAACATCCGGGCAGATATTTGTGTGTCACAATCATAAATCAATTTAGTCCTCAGAGATAGACCTAGTTATGCCATTTATCTCCAAATACACTTTTTTTTTCTTTTTTCCTGCTATAACCAAAAGTGTTAAATGGTGAGCACACATGTCAAGATATTGAACTCCTTTCAGGTTGTAAAGCCTTTACACCAGCTTGTGTAGACCCGAGCCTCACAGATTCTTGGTGAGCCATGGCAATTTCGGTTCCATACCATTTCATCCCTAGGTACCAACAAGCCCAATCCATTCTCAACACAAATGCACTTACCCAGTGGAGACTCACTTCCTGACCCTTTCTGCTCCTCCTCTCAAGCAGGTGCCAGCCTTTAGCAACTATGGTTGGTTGGTGTGTGTGAGTACAGATCCAGGGGGCCAGAGAGTCAGGGTCAGGGAACTCTGGTGCCTCCGGGAAACACAAATGCTATTATTTCACAGAATGTCCCCTTAAGGCTACTCATGGCACCTGCTGTCAGCAGTCATTCCATGCAGCATCGTGGCATGCCAGAAATAGAGTCTTTTTTGTTGCCAAGCTACTAGTAGTCTCTTCCACTTGAACTACAGAGTCCCTACTGTGTGCTTCCAACCCCCATTGAGAAGAATGTTCTGGTTCCGTTCTTTTTATTTTTCATTTTTTTAAATGTTTATTTATTTTTGAGAGACAGTGAGAGACAGAGTGTGAGCAGGGGAGGGGCAGAGAGAGGGGGAGACATAGAATCTGAAGTAGGCTCTAGGCTCTTTGCTGACAGCTCAGACCCAGGACTCAAACCCACGAATGCAAGATTATGACCTGAGCCGAAGTCGGACGCTTAACTGACTGAGCCACCTCCATTTTAAAAAAGTATTTTTATTATGAAAAATCTCATGCGTAGAGAAAAGGAGAAAGAATAATACAGTGATCATATACTGACATTGGGATTTAATAATTGTGCAGATATGTGCAACCACTTTAAAGAAAGTTTCCAAATCATGAAACTTACTTCTTAGTAGCTAAAGAGATATCTATATATATCTATATATATCTATATATCTATATAGATATATATAGATATATATAGTATTATATTATACATATTTATACATATCATATATATATGATACTGTATAAAACTGCAATATCATTATTAAAATACTACTATCAAATATCATCTGTATTAGGATGTACTCAGTAGTCTCATTAATATCTGTTATAACTTATTTTCAAAACCTAGTTCTCTAGATACTTTGAACTACTAAAATTGTAGATAAGGTACAAGGGGGCAGGTGGCATAAAATAGGACATAAATATATTTTTTCTTTATAGCGCACCTGCCCTTCCTCAGTTATTTTGAGAGATTGTCAATCATTTTAAAAATTGTGTGAAGTCTTAAAAAGGAGTATACATATAATTTAGCACTATGGGGAAATCCTTTTCACATCATGGAAACAAATATGGCTCCCTATAAAAGAATATTTATCAGCATTTTTTGTAATGGTGAAAAATTGGAAATAACCTAAATTTCTGACACACAGAATTGGCTAATTTATGGTGGTCATATTGGACACTGTTCACAATGTATTGTCAGTAAACAAAGCAGATTCCGCAACATGGCTTGGGCAAAATCACACCACTGTAAGAATTAGCTCACAAACAGAATAGAAATCTTGAAAAAAAAATTTTTTTTTGGTTTGCTAACCATAGTTACCTCTGGATAGTGGGATTGTAGATCATTTTTACTGCATTTTACTTTTTCTTTAATTGCATTTTCTGAATGAAATGTGGAATGTTTTGCTGGTTGCATTAGAGAATTTTGACAAATTAGCCAACTCAGCCAGAGATGTATTATTATGTAACTGGAAAGGATAGCAGAGGCACAAGTGTGATGGAACGAAACATCCTTGAAATGGACCATGGCTGAAAAGCTGGAGAAGGTAACTGAAGTGCTTAGGCTAAAATGAAGAAGCCATAATGCATCTTCCTGTATTTCCTTTGGCTTTGTAAGTCTTGCATTAAAACACTCTGATGTTGTCTGAGTAGGGTTTTGTTAAAAACTCTAAAGTTGAAATTTGCATTGCAATTAGTTTTAAAATGCCATTTGGAGGAAGCTTTTAACTGCCTGTTAGAGGGGTCTAACAGACCCTAACTGAAGTCCTGCAGGAAGTGTGTGTGTGTGTGTGTGTGTGTGTGTGTGTGTGTGTGTGTGTACGCGCACGCATGTATAATTTTCTCCCACCCCATTCCCTGAGTGTTCTTTTATAGTCTAAGCAGACGGCAGATCACACTACTGACTTGTCCCGTGAGCATTGGCTCAGCACAGCACTTTCGGTACTGCCATCCTGAGCTGCTTATGTCCCCATATCATTTGGGGGTTCTGATGCAGATCTGTCTCACGACTGCAGAAAGTATAGCCATGAGAGATAGCATAGGGCATACTGCAAAGGAATAGAGGAATGACATTGAGTTTGTGGTTAAAAGTGCAAGTCCAGAGTTAGGATCTTTCAAAGAAATGGTTAAGGACACAGCATAGAGACCAGCAGGCAGCTAGGGATTGGAGGAGGTTCTTTGACACTATGGAGGGCTGTAACTGTAGCCTGGGAAGCAGGATAAACCATCCAATGAAGGTTTGGTTCAGGAACTCTAGCCAGAGGCAGATCCAGACTTTTGGGCATTCAGAGGGAAGGCTGAGTGATTCCTATCTGATGAAGCCTGGGAGGGTGGCATCTCCGTAGTGAGCATGCTCTCAAGGCACACTGATTCAATTCGTTTCCCCAATTCCAGGAATGTATTTGCCCCACTCCAAAACACCTCCTTCCAACACACACACACACACACACACACCAGAGGACATGAGTCACTCTGTGAGGCATAATTATCTCTATCCCATTACCAATCTCTTAATTAAATCTCTCAATTAAATCTCTTACTTTCTAAACCAGCCTACCACTGGGCGGAAGATACTGTAGGTTGTAAATCACTGGGGAAGTCCAGGTCAGCAGCCTCACGACTCCCAGACACTTGCGGGCAATCTGCATAACTTTCCCAGTACATCTAGTAATAAAGTTTTATTTCTTTCCACCAGTTTTCCCGAAGAATCTATCCTAGCCCATCTATATCCTGATTACTTGTGTGTCTGGATGGGTCCAACTCAAATACAGAAGACAAAAGGATCATTATCCTGATTGAAATAGGATTGGGCAGGACATCAATGAGCGCCCCAAATGTAGAGTTCTTTGTTGACTGATTAAAAAAAGTCTCAAGACTTCCTAAAAGGTCACTAAGGAGTAGAATACCATTGATAGAGAAGCTTGTGCTTAGCACAATTAAATTTAAATGCATTTATAATTTTTTTTTAATTTAAAATAAAAATCCTTTCAGCCAGAGTCAACTGCCCTCATTCTTTTGTTAGGCTTTATAAGCATTGATCCTCCTCATTGTTCAATAAATTCCCAACAGAGATTTTGACTTTTCAGCCAGATACTTTTTTTTTCCTGAATAAAACTCTGATCTCTAGATTATGAGCTAAAGGGATATGGGAAGTGACCTAAGTTAGAAGACCTAAATTGAAGGGGTTGGGCATACAAAGGGATATAGTTGGCCAGAAGTTAGCAACACTTGAAGTATTCCACCAGCAGATTGGCTGATAGGGAGTATTGCTCTCCTCCCACTGTGGTTCTGTGTAGTGCGTGTTGTTCACTGGAGCACACAGAGTTCATATTCATTGTATCTTTTTGTGTCGTTCATCTGTTTTAAGAGTTAAAACAGACTTGTCTACGGACACATGCACATGCTTGCATGCATGTGCTAAGGAAAGCTTGGTTATGCTTTAGAGCATGTTAACTATTCAGACAATAATGAAGGAAACTTTTTTCATTTTTTTAGAAGAAAATGGGTATTCCCAGGCTTCTCCCAGTCTTCTCCATTAGAGGCTTGAAAAAGGGGCCCAAGGTGTATATTATATGCCCCCTCCTCACATTCACATAGGATCCTGCTGTGATCATTCCAGCTTAGGGACTCCTTCGGTATGATCTGAACATTATGAAACTGTGCTTCACAACTCAGGGGAACTCTGTCTTCATTCTTTACCATCATACTTAACTGTTTATAGCCAGTCCTCTCTTCTAAGAAACCCCTTTATCCCAGTCCCACTTTGTAAATATGGAACTTTGCCTTAAGAATGGATTTCCCCAGTCTTTAATATTTGATTGGAGAAGTAATTCTGCTCATGGTACATCGGAAAGCTGTTTTCCCCCCTCTTTCTAATAAGAACTATCATCCATTGCTGACAAAAGATCTCCACAGCATTTCCTGGGTGCTTTGGAATATGTTGTGACAAATGGCGTCTTGCGTTGTACGACCGTCCTCGTGGCTTGTAATACATCGTTTAATGAATTGATCACAGTGGAATGTAAAGATGAAGCAGCATTTATTTTGTATGTTATATTGCATATAATTTTTAGAGTTGACATTTATAACCATGGAGGCTGTTATTTTACATATCATCTTCAAACCATATCAGCCTTAAACACATTTAAATTTAATAAGCAAGTAGATTAGATTTGCTTTTAAGCTAGGCATATCATTACAGTGCGTGTTTCCGGCAGGAGGGCACTCTCACGATTCAATACGGTCTTTAGTTGTCTTAAAGAAACCAAAATTATACAGAAGGGGGTTAGAGCAGACACTGAAATAATTAAGTATGAAGCCCATATACCCTTTGATGGACCACTGTAAGCAGGGCCCTCCAACCGTTAAGGCAAAAGAGTCCATTCAGTTTTCTTAGCCATCATCAGGCAACTCTGAGGCTGAATGCAGGCCTTGGGAATGAAATGCAAATTCTATAATAGGAACATCATTGTGATAATAATTTATTAAATTTCCCGAGCCGTCTCCCTCTGAGGAGGGCAGCATGATGGCCCTGGTGATTAATTTTCAACATCGTTTAACGTTTTATTAGAGGGAAACAGTTTGTAACCTATTGATGCCCTTTCTGTACAATTCCACGAGCTGTTTTCAAAACCAGAATGAAGGAGGGAAATGGGGGAGTGTGAGAAGGATTGCTGGTCTCCTGCTACCCAACATCTTAGACTCTCCTGTGCTTTCCTGCCATTTTGTTGTTTTGGCCTCACGGGAGCTTGTTGGTGTTTGTGAAAGAGGAGAGTTCATTTGTGAATCTGAAGTTAGGGGAAGTGCATTATTTGGGGGGAGGGTTCATCTAAGAGACTTGGGGAGGGGTGGTTCTGAAAGTTGCTGGATTGGGGCTTCTCAGCATCCTAGCAATGCTTACCTAGAGGCTGCAGATAGACATACCTGCAGAGCCCAAAGGTCCCCGGAATAGACATTATTCTGCCAGGCAAGTACTTGGTGGCACCATTCACTTCAACCAAATGTTGACTTGTTAGAATGTCAACTGTAAGAACAGTAAAGAGAAATAACAGCAAAATGCACGGTGAGACCCTGGATGGGATCCAGGCCCAGAAAAGGGAGATACGTGGAATAAACTACTGAACTCACATTGTGATCTGCATTTCAGTTACCAGTATTGTCCCAGTATGAATTTCCTGGCTTGGATCACTGTAGTGTACTGTTAGGGGAAGCTGCATAAGAGATACACAGGAATTCTCCTGTTATTTTTTGCAGTCTTTATGTAAATCTAAAATTATTTCAAGTTAAAAGTATTTTTATAAGGAATAAAAGGAAAATGTGGGACATATCAAACATACTGGTAGGATAGATTATGTTCAGGGGTCACCTGCTTGACACATCCCTCTGGGACAGTCTTACACACTCTCTGAGAACAACATAAAAGCAGAGATAAAGACCATGTCTTCTGTTCTTTGTGTTGATAGCTTTCTCACACTTTGGCAGTGTGGTAGGTAATATAATGCCATATACCCCAAATATATTCACATTCTAATCCCTGGAGACTGTGAATAGGTTAGATTACATGGCAAAGAAGAATTAAGGCTGCAAATAGAATTAATCTTGCTCATCAGCTGATCTTGAGATGGAGAGATTATCCAGGATTACCTGGATGGGCTCAATATGATTCCAAAGGTCCTTGTAAGTGGAAGAGGGAAGTGCCCTGAAAAAAACTTGACAGGCAGTTGCTGTCTTGAACATAGAAGGGAGCCAGGCACCAAGAAATGCAGGAAGCCTCTAGAATTCCAGAAAAGGCAAGAACACAGATTCTCCCTTAGGGACTCCAGAAAGGAACCCAAGCCCACCAACCTTACTTTTAGCTCAACGAGACCTGAATCAGATTTCTGAGCTACAGAACTGTAAGCTCATAGATTTGTGTTGTTTTAAGCCATTACATTTGTGCTAATTTGTTACAGTGGGAACAGGAAACAAAAACAGGCAAGTATTCAGTATAACAGCAAATGGTGATATGGTCCTTACATGTGCCAGGCATTGCTATAAGCATTTTACATTTTACATAGTACTCAATCTAATGAGCTGGGTACTACCTGGTACCCTGCTTTATAGATGAGGAGACTTTGCAGAGAGATGTGAACTTGCCCAGTGTCATACAGCTGGTGTGTAACAGGGCAGAGAAGTACAGGTATGAGGTCCATGTCTGAAATAACAATCTGGTATATTAGCACTTTCCTCTGGCATAGCAAAGCTTAGCATAGATTATGGTAGTATATTTAGTTAATTTAAAATTGGGAGAAATGTCACCACAGTAAGGAGAAAGTGAAAGACTAAGTTGTCTTAGAGAGGTAGCTAGAAATAGGAGATATCCTAATAGCAGTCGAAAAGACAGGAGTCCATCTTTTTTTTTTTTTTTTAAGAAAAGTATTGTCTGGAAACTGTCTTTCCCAACTTATAAATCCTATCAGATTATTATGGACTTAGGTGACACAGAGATGCTATTAAATAACATTAAACCAATTCTTTGGGGACAGAGTTATTCTGTTCTGAATTTTCTTTCCATTTTCCTGTTTATGTTATTGAGAAACTTTTCATGTGGTGCTAGGGCATCTTAAACATCTCTCTAATACTTGATGATCCCCATTTTTAATATTAAAATAGAGGCCTCAGGCTCAGTGTCTGCAGGTAATGGTAGAAGATTTTAATAACTTGTGATTGCGTTGTACTTATTTTATGGTTAGTCTCTATTTGGAATAAGTGATACTATTTTTTTTCTTTTCCATTTATAGTATTGGTATAAAGTCGCCTTGTAAAAATAATGTGTTTAGTGGAAACCAAGTACACCAGTGTAAAGTTATATTAAGCAGCTGATAGTTCATCATTATGACACATGATGGCCATTTAGCGACAGTGGCAGAAAGATGGCTAAGGTTTGGGAACATCTGATTCTTTGGGGCTGAAGATTTCAAAGTGTTGGCTGTAATCTCTAAAGGGCTGTTCTTTACTAAGTTGCAAGTTCCTCAACTATCTTTCAGTCTATTTTCTTTTCCACCTCGTCACCAGAAATACGTAATTTCTTTGGATTTTGAAAGTGGAGGCAAATAAAATTTTTTTCAACATTAAATTTGATTGACCACTGAGCCCTGTGGTCTTTAATTTGCTTGCCATTCATTGTTCTGCTAATTCTAGCACCAAAATTTCTAAAACCCCTACTTTATGACCTTTTTTTAAAAGTTCTTACTCTCTGTTAGCCTCACTGTGTTTTGTGCCTTGAATCGAGCATGGGGTTGGACTTGCTATATCAGAAGCTGAGCTTGTATTCTGCTGCTGGTCCAGCTTTCCCGGGATAGCCTTTTATTTGGTGATAGGAAAGAATGTCTCTTACTAAGCCTCATCCTCTTACATTGCTTATCTCACAGGCTTGCAGGATATGGTTTCTTGTGAGAATACTGTTTGTGCTGTCAACCCTAACCAATTCTAGCAAGGAACTCATGTGCAAACTTTTTGTCCACCACATAAATTACAGGTCAGTCGAGGTGAGCATCACTGCATGGGCAGGGACAGGCACCTGACATCTGGCACCACATCTGCCATCTGATATGGTAGAACAATACCATGACCCAACAGCGCACATTTGGAAGCGTTAATGTGTACCAAAGATGCTCACAGTTTAAAGAAAGGTGCTTGGCTTATATCCCTTATAAATGGATTACTGAATGTAGCTTAGCACATGTGACAGGCTTTTCCTTTCGTTCTTGGCTGCATTTCTGTTTGTGGCAGGATCTAAGGAGTTTCTCCTGGGCCCAGAGCATGTGGAGAATGTGAACATCATCTTGCTCAGCCTTGCAGAGGAGGTTTTGAAGCTTCATTGGTTACTGTTTTGTTTTGGTCCTTCCCCTCCCTCCATGGCTTCATCCTATTCTTCTCCTTCCCCTTCCTACTCTTCCTTCTTTAAAAAAAAAAAAAAATTAGTGTTTATTTTTGAGAGACAGAGACAGAGCATGAGTAGGGGAGGAGCAGAAAGAGAGGAAGACACAGAATCCGAAGAAGGCTCCAGGCTCCGAGCTGTCAGCCCAGAGCCGGATGTGGGCTTCAAACTCACGAACCGTGAGATCATGACCTGAGCCGAAGTAGGCACTTAACCGACTGAGCCACCCAGGATCCCCCAGTTCCTTGTTTTATTCATTCAAAGAAAGCAAAAGCACAGGCTTGGTTTAGCAATTTTGAAGTCTGCATCAGCATGCCCAATAGTCAGAGTGGCAACAGTAATAATAGTTATTCTGGCTCAATACTGAGCACCTGTGTGT
This sequence comes from Neofelis nebulosa, assembly GCF_028018385.1. NCBI lineage: Eukaryota > Metazoa > Chordata > Mammalia > Carnivora > Felidae > Neofelis > Neofelis nebulosa. The sequence continues at coordinate 39,317,859 of NC_080799.1, read as the reverse complement.
GTTGTCAGAGTGCTGCTCTGGGCACTGGTCATGCTAAGTTTACTCTCACCTTCCATCCTGAAGAGCTCTCAGCAGATCGTTTCTCCACCTTGCCCTGTACCCCTCTTCCTGACCTAGCCCCATTTTCCCCACTTACTTCTCAGTGCCCAATCAAGAGTCTTTTGTTCAGACCATTGACGGCCTTGAAAGTGCAATAATCCAAAGGTCCACATACTTCACAAATGTTTATTAAGTACCTACAACGTCCAAGGTTGTGCTCTTTACATGCATGAGCTCACTTCATCCCGACAACGACCCTGAGAAGTAAATATTTGTATCTCCATTTTTTTTTTTAATTTTTTTTCCAACGTTTTTTATTTATTTTTGGGACAGAGAGAGACAGAGCATGAACGGGGGGGGGGGGGGGCAGAGAGAGAGGGAGACACAGAATCGGAAACAGGCTCCAGGCTCCGAGCCATCAGCCCAGAGCCCGACGCGGGGCTCGAACTCACGGACCGCGAGATCGTGACCTGGCTGAAGTCGGACGCTCAACCGACTGCGCCACCCAGGCGCCCCTGTATCTCCATTTTTAAGAGGAAGCTGGTATCCCTACCCTCAAAGAATACATGGTTAGGAAGAACAGACAGGCCTGTGTAACTCGAAGTAAAACTGAATGATCAGGCTGAGAAGGGTATCTTGGAAGGTTGGAGGAGACAGGGGATTTCCGGACAGGGTGTTGAGGATAGGTGGGCATTTCCAGATGGATGATTTATGGAAGGATGTTTCAGGCAAGGAAGACAGCATTTGCAAAGGGAAAGGGAAGTGGAATTCTGAGCAAAGATAAATATGTACAACTAAATATAGTTGGAGTGGCGTGAAGAGGGGAAGTTGGGTTATCTGAAATATATAAAGCCAGTGGCATCATATTGGTATGCAAGTCAGGGTGATTTTTAAAGAGGATTTAAAAGGCTCCATTTCAAAGGTGTATACCACAGCCGGTCTGAGTAGCCAGGCTGTTCATCTCTCTCTCCTAACACCTCAACACACGCATTATTCCTTCTCTGTCTCCCCTAATTGTCCTTTCTCCCTACATTCCCCCCCTTCAACAAGCCTTTTACCCCACATCCTCAGCTTTCGCCAGGCTGTTGGAACGAAGTATGATGTGGTTCCTTTAAGCCTCTCCCACAGCTGTTCTCCTATGGGACAGAGAAAAGGAATAAGAAAAAATATGGCTCTGAGCATCTCATGCTTCCTGTTGTTGTATTTGAAGCAGGGAGAGGTGAGCTTGCTGTTGATTTTAACACCTGCTTTTGGGAATTTCAGAGCTTCTTTCTGTTTCTGGAGTGATCTTTTCTTGAGCACAAAGTTAAAAATGGCATCAAGAGAAAGGAGTGTTAAAACCTGTGAACGAAAATTACTGTTACTCTGTAGAAAACAGGTGACAGTTCCTCAAAAAGCATAGAGTTACCATCTGACCCAGCAACTGAAGTGCCAGGAATACACCCAAGAGGATAGCAACCAGGTCCTCAAACAAAAAGTTGTACATATAGGTTCATACATTGTTCACAATAGACAAAAGTTGGAAACAACCCTGATACCCATCAGTGGAAGAATGAATGAACATAATGTGGTATATCCATACAATGGAATATTATTCAGTCACAAAAAGGAATGAAGTGCTGATAAATTCAATAACATGGATGAAACCTGGAAACATGGTGCTCAGCGAAACAAGCCAGACACAGACAGTCACACATTGTATGATTGTATTTATATGAAATGTCCAGAATAGAAAAACCATGGAGACAGAAAGGACAATGGTGGTTCCTAGGGGAGGGGGGGATAGAGAGTGACAGTTCAATAGGTAATGGGATTTTCCTTGGTGATGATGGAAATATCTTGAAACTAAATAGAGGTGGCTTCACGCAGTATGTGAATGTGCTAAGTGCCGCTACATTGTAGTTTAACATGGCGAATTTCACATAATGTGAATATCACCTCCATTAAAAAAAAAAAAAGGCACTAGTGCAGAAAACTCAGCATAGGTTCCAAGGAAATGAGCATTCTGAGTTGCACACAGTTTGCCGGTACGGACTGTGCTTGCAAGAAGCCCCCAGAAGTTGATCCTTGAAGAAGCTAAGACCATTCGGAGAGTGGAAAAGGAGGCGGCTCCGAGAACCAGCCCTCATTTTCAGTTGCAAGAGGCCAGTGAAGTATGACCACCAACATCACATGGCCATCCTCCTCCCCAGGGAAGTTGCAACCTGGGAAGGTGACAGCTCATAATGTCAGAAACCAATGATGAGAAAATTGGAAATGGATGGAGTTTTATGGCAATGCATTTTTAACTCCACTTCAGCGTAGAGGGGATGTTTTAAGGAGCTAAGAGCTTAAACCAGACAAGATTTCCTCCAGTGTGATAATAAATACACCAAAGTGCCCTTTTATGTTTAATAATTCAGGATCCACTGAGTGTTTAAAGGTTTTCCTGTTTTATCATTTGAAAAATCGAATGGTAATCGGTTAAAAAGTAATAGATGAGAAATGTTTTCGAGATGGGCCCTGAATCATGCACTTTAAAACGTCTTTGGAAATGGATGTCTGTGTGTTCTAGGTAACAGGCGCCCGAAGGTTTGGAAGTTTCAGCACAACCAAACACTTGTCATGCCTTTGGGTGCTTTTATTTGGAGAGATGACAGCCCGTTTCACATGACATTGGCCTGTAGTCTGAGCGGTGTTTGAGCAAAATTAAACTAAAAGAACACTGTGGGACCGCTTTTGCAATCAGCCATTCTTAAATGTGCTCAGAATGTAGACAGCAGCATTGATAGAGCCAGATTTCTGGAAAATTCCAGAGAAGAGGCTAGAAGCCAGGCCGTAGCAACATTTTATTGTCAGGGACATTAACACACGGCATCAGTAAGAAGAGGTTTGAGTTATTCTGGCCTGCAAATTGGCTCCATGTGGAACATAATGCTAAATTCTCGGAGGCAGCGATTTCTAGAAAGGAAGCGCCATGCCTCTTGCAGATGATAAGAATGGTCCTATGGCTCTCAGATTTAAGACAGGTGGATTTTCCCAGGGAGGGGAATGGAGAAGAGGGTGGGCCTATGGCAACACTTAATTAGCCTGTCTTATCATAGAATCTGAAAGGCAGAAAGAATCCATGTGTGTTCTTCAACGTCACGTTGGAAAGTAAAAGTCACTACTGTGCTTCATTTTTGATCAGCAAATGTTACTGCACCTGTGTTTATGATGTGCCCATCAGCCACTGAAACATGCACTGGGGATACTGTATTACCCCACATGGACAAGATCATTGCTTGTGTAGAGCTCGTATTTTCTGGTAGAGGAAAAGCATTCAAGAAGGAATTGTGACAGAAACTGCCAGCTGCCTTTCCAATAGCCACTTATCCCTTCTTTCTTAGTAATTGACCCCTTGGTAATGGGCCCCTTAGTCACAGCCAAGATGTCCAGATTAAAGGAAAATAATACTGTGTTCTCCAGCTTTCCTAACAGAGAGGGATCACCAGCAAGATGGCAATGGTAATTATTAGGTGTGGTTTCTGGGAAAACCCTTTAATAGGGGCTGACTCACAATGCCAGGAGCATTCTTGTGTTCTACCCCTTTCTCTCTCCTATATGAAACCATGTGTTATTGAGGCCACTTTGAGGATGGATTCCATATCCTAAGAATGGTGGTGAAAAAAAAAAGTAGAAGGGTCAACGAGATTTACGATGGACTGCCTCGCCCCAGACTTCTTTTAGGGGAGAGAGCAATAAACGTATGTTTTGTTTAAGCCCCTGTTATTTCAGAACTCTAAATAGCAACCAAACCCAATTTTGTGAGTTTGAGGAAGAAGACACAATTATAAAATAATTTCAGAAAGCGAAACCTTCTCTGTGGGCAACAAAGAGAGATGGGAGAGAGACGAACCGGCTAAGGGGTGAGGCTACTCTGGAATGGGAAGGGAAGAGACTCTCTGAGGCATCAATGGCAAGATGGGTCAGATATGTGCAGATCTGGAGGAGGAACACTTCAAGCCAAGGGGATGCCAGGTGCTGACGTGATCAACGTGGCATAACCAGGAAACAAAAGAATGTCAGAATGGTCAGAAAGTGGTAGAAGATGTAGAGAATGTCACCAGATGATGTCAGAGAGACAGGAAAGACCAGGCCCTGTATGTTCTTGTAGGCCATGCTAAGAAATATGGGTTTTATTCTGAATAAGCCAGGAAATTCTTAGTTTGATATAGGCAGGAGAATGATCTGATATTTCTTTACAAAGCTCATCCTGGCTGCAATGTAGAAAGTGGGCAGAACAAGCAGGAAGTCAGAAAGATCTTTTAGGTGGTGACTGTAGACCTCCTGGCCAGAGTCGATTGTGGGATTGATGTTGGAGGTAGCACTCAGAATTTAGAGCAATTTGGGAAGTCAGTGAAAACCCAAACAATCTATGGTAGAAGGATTAGCATAGATGTAGCTCTATATTGCCTTTGGAAGAATCTGTCACAAGTCTACCTATTAGAGCCACTTGACTGTGTGCAAAAAAACCAACATGGGTTACTCAACAGCAGCAAAAAGCCCAAATCAAAAATGGGCAAATAACTTGAATAGGTATTTCTCCAAGGAAGGTATATGGATGGCCAATAGGCACATGAAAAGATGCTCCTCTCACTAATCACTAGGGAAATGTCAATCAAATCATAATGAGATACCACTTCACATCCATTAGAATGGTTACCACTAAAAAAAGAAAGAAAAGAAAGAAAAGAAAAACCAAAAATGACAAATATTGGTGAAGATGTGGAAAAATCAGAACACTTGTGCTCTGTTGGTGGGAATGTAAAATGTGAAGCTACTGTGGAAAACAATATGACAGTTTCTCAAAAAAATAGGATTACCATATCATTTAGCAAATTGACTTGTGAATTGTTTCAAAAGAATTGAAAGCAAGATCTTGAAGAGGTATTTGTACATCCATGTTTATAGCAACATTATTCACAATAGCTAAAATGTGGAAGCAACCCTTGTGTCTTCTGATAAATGAATGGATAATTCATACAATGTAGTATATTCATACAATGGAATATTATTCAGCCTCAAAAAGGAATGAAATTCTGACATATTCTGCAACATGAATGAACCTTAAAGACATCATGGTGAGTGAAAGAAGCCAGTCACAAAATGGCAAATACTGCATGTTACACTTATATGAGGCATCTAGAGTAGTTTGAATCATAGACAAAGTAGAGTGGTAGTTGCCAGGGACTGAGGGAGAATGAGGAGTTAGTGTTTAATCAGTACGGAGTCTCAACGTTGGCAAGTGAACAGAGTTCTGGAGAGGATCGTGGTGATGGTTGCATAATATGCATGTACTTAATACCAGTGAATTGTACACTTAAAGCTAGCTTAAATAGTAAATTTTATGTCCTGTATGTTTTAGCAGTTAAAAAAAAAAAGGAAAAAAAAATCAATATGGGTTGCTTGCCCCTGGGATTGCAGTGAGTTCTCAGCCAGTACCACCTCGTCTATCCTTCTCAAAGCTCAGAGCAGATGTCTTTATCTGTGCGACCCAGCCCACCATCTCACTGGCAAATGGTGTCTCTGTGTTTCCCATTTCCCTCTGCAAATATCAGCTTATTAATGACTCTTTCTCAAAAGCCCCTTCAAACCCAGTAAAGGCAGCCTTCTACCTTGAAAAGTGAGAGACTCCCCATCCACTGATTTAACTGGAAATTTAAGGATGTCCGGAGAGCCAATCCTGGGGGGGGGGGGGGGGGGAGGGGCTGAAGTCAGAACTAGTCAAGGAGGACACATGCACATTTACATATGATTTGCATCTGCTTTACATAGGGCTGCACAAGCTGTGCTGTGTTCTCAAACATCACTCACATTATATTTTAAGACTGTCGCAATCTTTGATTAACATTTAGATCTGCAGTCTGGGTACCTCGAACTTCTCCAGCCTTCTATGTTTAAACCAGCTTCATCCTTTATCCATGGGCGGTGGGAAGTTCAGTGCCCCTCCGGGTAGCTGCAGACGCCTGGAAGGACTCCGTACTTTCTCACAGTTAACACCACCCATTCCAATGTTCTGTTCCTGCCTCTAGCTCATCACCCCTTTCTCAGACCTACCCTGAGCATGCAACATCACCCAGGCCATTGTGCATAGCGACTTTTTAATATCAAGTTAGAGATGATGGCAGAATCACAGTCCTAGAAGCAATTTAGAAGTCAGTGTTAGTAGCAGCCTTGTTTTTCAAAGTTCCTTAGTGTTCTCAGGGAGTGCTGACTGGAAGTTTTCCCCCTTTACATGGTGACCTCTATCCTTTCTCTTATCCCCTAACCCTTTCCTCCCCTTCTCTCCCCTTCCTCTCCCTTCTTCCCTTCCCATTCTCTCCTCTCCATTCATCTCCTTCTCCTCACTTTTCTTTTCTCTTCTCTTCTCTTTCAGTGGACTATGGGCGAGCCACTCCTGTCATCCAACAGACATGCATTTTGTGCCTAATGAGCCAGTAAATAAGACGTACAAGTCCCTACCCTCCTGAAGTTTAGTGTTGTGCTGACAGATATACCCCCAAAAGTAAATAAATAAAATCAGTGAATAAATTGTCCCTGCCACAGTGAGAGATGATAGGGCATATTCAAGAACTTATGGAGGGTAGCCAGCTGAAATGGAAGGTTGGGAAGATGCCTCCATGCAAAGGTCAGGGTAAGGAAAAGCTAACATGGAAGGACAGAAGGACAAAGCCCTAAAGCTGAAGGATGTCAGCATGTTCCAGAAAGATGAAAGAGACCCGTGTGGATTGGGAGTGGGGGTGACTTGCAGGCAAAAAGAGACATGAGTAAGGAAGAAGAGGCTGGTGGGGATATACCTTATAGGGCTTCTGATGCCCTATTACATATGGATTTCACTGTTGGTCTGTTTCACGTAGGGGTGTAACAGGACCTCATGCATATTAAAAGCATATCACTCCGATGGCTCAATGGAAAACTACCACCTTCTCATTTTTGCCCTACTTTTCTCCATGTTCCTGTGCTCATGGTTTCTCAGGGGCTGCCCTTTAGAACTCCATACCCCTCTTGAAGAATAATGCAACTTTACCTTCAAGCTATTTCACGTGTGTATGGGGGGGCAGGCAGAGAGGTGGGGGCAGGCAGATAGGTTGGGGGCATTGGGGGGGCATTATGCCACCCCCCTAGGAGGTTGAGGTAGAAACTCAATCTCATGGAATTTTGATTTCCCTTATATTGCTTCCTCTCTGCCCCTCCCCCAGTGATATTAAGACAGAGGCTGAGAGATGAAGAAAATAGCAAGAGATGAGCATTGGCCTGATGAATATTTTGGAAAATTCCAACTGAGTGAAAACTTACAGAGATAAATGCAAAACTTTCAATTGTATGTCTCTGCCCACCATGTTTATATTTCTGCCATATGTGTTGATAATGTATGACACATTTTGAAAACTGGATTTTCATGCCTTTGTAGTCATTAATAGTGTTGACATAAACCTGGTCATTCAACCTGTGGTCTTGGTGATAGGCAGAAGGACTAGGAAGAAAAGGAGGCTGCTGAGTCTTCTAAAAAGGGCAAAGGTGAGTACAGGGACCCTAGTGATTGTCTTTGGGAGAATTGGTACCTCACCACAAGGGAAATGTGTGTAGCAATTACAGAGGAGCAAATAACGTTCTGCTTACACATCCGAAAGCAAGACAGTCATTACTGCCTACTCCTCAGCTTTTGTGGTGGAATACAGGAAGATCGTCTGGCTTTCTCATATGATTCTGTTGACAGCATGATGCGTCTATAGCAGATGGTGTTCTTTGAACACAGGTGTGCCTTGGCCACCCTGATCAGAGTCGAATGTTTTGTTTTAGTTGAACCAACATCAGGAACTCCATAAAATGCTTAGCAGATTTAGGTAAACACTTACATTACCGTCTAATTTGGAAAAACAATCCCCCCTGTATAGTGATATTTAGTGTCAGAATAAGCCAGGTGATACAGACTGATTATCTTTCTAGGCAAACTTAACAGGTAAAATAGATTTAGTAGGGAATAATGTCTTGATATTTTGGTGTTTGCACTGCAAGGATCTGGCTAAGTAAAAGATGGGGAGTAAGTGGGAGTTTTGAGATTGTATGCAGTGTAATGTGTCTTACTTTACATTGCTCAATACACCTACCAGACCCTTTAGAAATACACTGATAGCATTGTTAGCAATTAGGGCATTTGTCTACAGGTATTTTCCTTTTTTTGTAAGAGAGAAACTTGCAAGCTCTCCAAAGTGTGTTGCCCACCATACCATAACCCTCTGCCAATCATATGGGTTAAGGCAGATTTTATTGCCAGTCATATTGTACTCCAGTTGAAGTGTTAAGAATGCTCTTATCCCTCAGCTGGATTAGCTTTAAAAGGTGATCTTGGAGTCCTGTCAAGCACAAAGTGAGGATTTACGAAGTGACAAACACATGGCCACGACATTTACTATGAGATTTCCCATAACTGAATTCCCAGCTCCTGGCCAAGAAGAAATATGCAATGGAAGAACTCGAAGGAGACAGACACATTTTAAAAGGCAGGTAGTTCTTTTTTGTGTGTTTAGGTTGGGATTTCTAAAGAATCAAACAATGCCGTTATCTGAAAAAAAGCTGGGGAGGCAGGAGCAATCATCTTGACTTGGAACACCGGTTTCTTTCTTTCTATGGCCACGGTCTATCCCCTCTCTGTGTTATAGGCCCACTTACAGTGCTCAGGGCTTCATGGCCTTTTGCAGCCAATTTAGCCCTTTGTAGCTCATCATAATCTCATTCCTCATCCCAGCGACTTCAAGGGCTTTATGGAAATACCAGACAGATGTGTATGTGCTTCTATAGAGCCTTCAAATAACCCCATCCATCTTAATGGCATTTCTTCGCTGATCAGCAAGAGGTTTACATTGTATTTTCTTTTACAGCATCTTCATTACCTTTGTCTCTTACATAGCTGTCCACTTCCATGTACGCTGCATCATCAGCCAGGCTTTATGGTGGTTCCTCTGGTCACACTCTGGCCCTTCATTCAGCTGGCTTCGGGTTGATCAACCATGCATGTTTCTGAGCAGACAGAACATGCTTTTCATTAGTGCTCCACCGTCCCTTCCAAGAACCCTTACTCCACTTTCCATTAGACTCACATGAATGGTGGAAAGAGGGACTCCACGGCATAAAAAAGCCCTAACAGAAGCTTTATTAAAAGCGAATCCGACACACCCCGGATCAGCTCCTAACGGTGCCTGGTACATGACAGACGATCCGGTGAATATTGCTTGAATGATGACGTGATTGAATTACTGATCTTGCTACAAAAAGTAATGAAATGGAAATAGGGCCATTCCAGTTTGGGCCCAGATGGGTAATCAGTGATACTAGGACTGTGTAGTCTTACAGTAAAACAGTGGTCGGTGGTAGGGACTGTTTCTGTAACCTGAAGAAAGATGGTAGTAAAGCAAGTTCTTACATTTTTTTTTTAATAGAACCCAACCATTGAGTAGCAAGTAGGGCAGTCGCTTCCAGCCCATGCAGGGCTAATCTGTCTGTTGGACCCAGTTCAAGTGGCTTTGTGCTAGAACCTGCACTGATGGACGGCAGTCGGCCACCATCTGTCACCAGAGACCATCTTACTTCTATTTAGGGGACAGAGCCACTGCTGCAGTGGAGGCCAACTCCAAGGGGCTTTCCTTCCCTGTCTCTGTGTCTTAGGAAAGCTCATCAGTTGCCTATTTGGGGCCTCTTGGAAGTGGAATTTATTTTGTCCATCACGCACTGAACTTAGTGCGTGCCATGCTTTCTAGTTAGGTGCAACTTTAGGCATCACCAATCCTGCAGCAAATAATGGAAAGAGACCTGTGTGGTCTCTGCAGCAAATAATGGAAGAGACTCAGACTGGAAGACTGAGTATTGTTATTTATCTCTGGAATTTGGCTTTTGGAGGCAGGGATCTTACTGGAGCTAAGGTAGCAGATTACCACCAATTCTCTCACCATCTATGATGGGGTTGAATTATGTTTCCTCCAAATTCATATGCTGAAGTCCTAATGTTTGAAGTTTCAGATTCATGAGAAAATAAATCTCTGTTGTTTAGGCCCCCAGCCCCCAGTCTGTGGTCCTTTGTTAAGACAGCTCTGGCAAAGTAATACATCACCCCACCCTAAGTGTGTTCCCATGGAGAATGTGGAAAGACTGACCCCACAAATTGAAACACAGCCGAAATATAAAAGACTTCTGGCAAAGACTTGCTGATGTGATTGTGGGGGCCTGCTAGGCAGGTCTGAAATCCAGAGGGCAGGCCATCAGGAGGAGCAGTCTGAGCTCTCGGGCAGCAGCAGACATGGCAGTGAACAGGAGAAGAAATTTCTTCTTCCTCAAGGAAGCTTCAGTTCCGCTCTTAGCGCTTTTCACAGATTAGATCAGGCCCACCAAAATTTCCGAGGATAATCTCCTTTACTCTAAAGAGACACCTGATCGCTGACATTAATCCCATCAACAAAATACCTTCACAGCAAGAAGGAAATTCGTGTTTGATCAAATAACCAGGTGCCTAATCAGGTTAACACATAAAATTGATCGTCCTAATGATGGCGATGACAAGTGCCCTCCTCCATTGTAGTCTCCATGGGTGTCAGTCATGCCACTGAGGTTCTTACGTGTATTATTTATGTTTTTATCCCAATTATTATCCTCATATTATCTATAAGGAGGTTCAGGGAGGCTAAATGATATGTCCCAGGTTGCACTGGATTAAAAAGTAGGTCTGTGCGATCTTCAAATCCAAGCTTTTAACCCTTGGGCTGGTAGCTGTCAGAGAAACAGAAATCCTGGGCTCTTGGGCTCCATCATTAATAAATATAGGAAACAGTAAAAACTCCAGGGAACATCTTCCATGTAAAAAGCATCCCATGAATCTGAAATGAGGGAGAAAGAGCATGTTGCTGGAATCTAGAGCCACACCTGGGAAGCAACGCTAACCTCTTTTGTTTCCAAGGGGAAACGAGCAAGAACCTAAGTTACGGTAATTCCTGCACTGGTGGTTTTTGGGGACATTTCCTCTTCAGCTCACAAGCCAGGTGGGCAGGAGCCTGAACAAGGAAGCCTGAGAGGGTGTTCCCTGGGCCCTTGTCTCTGGGCGGCTGTGAGCCCTCATATCTTCCTCCAGTGCGTCCCCGCCCTGAGCACGCTGTGGTTGCAGCATTTCCTAATATAAATGCAAGCAAAATAAAATTAGAAATGTGCCAGTGGGAGAAGCCAGCTACCCACAGGCGCCGTAAATTGCCTTTCTCTCTTACCCCTCCTCCCTTCTGCCCACCCCCTCTCACCCCCATCCAGCCACCCCGAATAACCTGCCTTGCCTGGCTGAGTCACTGTTGCTGGAAAAGCAGGGCCAGGGAGGTTCCACACAAGTCAAAGGAATGACGATTAGCCGAGGATCAGCAGTGAATAGCTAAGGGACCACAAGAAAGGTGATGTGATTAACCTGTGTGGGTGGTGGGTCCAGAAGGGTTGCTTGGAGCAGACAGCTTGAGTGAGTCATCTAGGGTCAAGAGGAAGAGAGAAGCACAAGCTGCTAGATTTTGTCATCATGTCATCTACCTTTGTGCACGATTCCTTTGTTTCTGCTTTTCCAATGTTGGCACAATTCTTTACTCCCAGGGAACGTAATCTGTTGGCCGTACCATCAGTGGTTCAGTATTTGATGAGTGAGAAACACCTGTTATATTATCATCCTCCCCCCAAACACACTATTTTAAACGTGTAGGTATACTTCAACCTATGCAGAAGCTACTTTAGGGTGTAGGGAATTCACAATCTAGGTGTACTCCAGAACAGATTTTCTCTACGTTGTCAGGATCCCTAGGGCCTGGGCACTGACCTTTTTCCAAGCAGAGGAGCCTCAAACCCCTGGGAGGCTGAGAACTTTGGCATAAGGCATCTTCAGCAGCTGCTTTTTTGTTTTTGTTTTTGTTTTTGTTTTTTTAAGAAAGCAGTGGCATCAATACTTGAGTTTATTGATGATAAAGGGATACAATGCCAAGATGGTAAAGATGATGGTGACCTTATTAGTCACAGAAGGAGTAATGGTTACATATGATCTGTTACTGAGCTGTTTATTGCTTTGCCATGCATATTTTGAGAACCATCCCATAGAACATGTCACTTTGTCCTCCCCCAAGTCCTGGAAGACAGTATGATTGTCCCATTCTTGCTTTTATAGATGAGAGGAAATAAACAAGAGCCAAATTGTTGAATAGCTTGCCAGAATGATGCTGCTAATGGGGGTCGAGAGTGGCTGGTTTGTAGGTTGTCTGGAGCCTAGAGTCTGAGCTTCTAACCACCTTGAAACCCTGCCAGAAACAGGGGACGTGCAGGACACTTGGGATAATATCGTGAGCAGAGGGAAGGAGGCACCTTATTTTCCGCTTCACCAGTGGTTTTCCATTCTGCTTTCCTATTAGGGTCTCTTGGGATACCTTAAGAAATAGTGTTGTCTGTGTCCAACTTCAGACCAGGTAAAGATAATTTTAGAGAAGAGAGGGTTGATGGAGAGCCACAGTGGAGAACCACTTCCTGAGATCAAAGGTTTTTAAAATGTGGTCTATGGATCCAACTTCAGTAAGTCTGTTCAGAGTTTTCATGCATGAGCATTTATTGAGGGTGTGGGGCATGGCTTTTTCTAATTCTCAAAGGTATCCCATAATGCCAACAAACAAGCCAAGAAAAGATGGGAAATCGTTGCCTTGGAGGATGACGGTAACCATCACAGCTTTCAGTGTAGAGCCTACTGTGTGCCAGGCACTAGAATGGGCTCTTGGGATAAATCTCATTTAATCATCCTAACAGCCCTGGTATTGTCCTATTTTATATATGAGGGAGCTGAGGTTCCAAAAGGCCAGGGAACGTGCCCAAGATGTCACCATGAATAAAGGATTGAGCCATAAACCAACTCAAATCTATTTAATGCCAAAGCCAGTTCTTCCTAATAGACTTCCCTGATGGATGAGGGTTGAAAAAGCCTTGCCCAGAAATAGGGAAACAGACTCAAAGACAGCTAGAGGGCTTTGCCAGCCAGAGGGCATGCAGGAACTCTAAAGTGGTGCATTGTTAAGGAAGTAAAATATTCCAAGTTTGTACTATATAGCTCAGGATTAATCTCCACTGTCCTGAGGAGGAAGAGAGAAGGAATTTGACATTTCCCTCTTGCCTGGAACCTGATCCTTTCTGGAAGCTTCTGAGCTTCCTTATGGAGAATGTCTTTTTTGTTTGTTTGTTTGTTTTTGCTTTTTGCTTTTTGCTTTTTGCTTTTCCTGCCACCTTGTTTTCTTGGTCTCTGACCATGTATCAAGCAAGGAAGTTTTCTAATGAAACAGATGTAGTCCCTTAATTTAATCAAGAGTATGTCTTCCATCCTATTTTCTTCTAATCTTTCTTCCCCGAAGGACTTATGAAATTTCATTTCTTATGCACCTGGGAGGAGGATGTCCTTCAGAATGACGCAATGATCTTACCCAGAAAATATGTTTCCCTACATAGATCCCTGTGTTAGCACATGGCATGACCTTGTTTCAAGCTAAACACCTCTGAACCCTCCTCCATCCCTGCCTCTTGCGTCACCCGCTCTCCTCTCTCTCCATCTAGTTGGTCACAGGTCCTGACATGCTTCTCAGGTCGCCCGTTCTCTCTCTGTCCACCACAGTATGCCTTTGTTCCAGACCTCTTGTCTCTCTCAGATAGGAAACCACCATGGCTCCTGCTTGCTCAGCCCTGAACTCCTCTTGCTCCCATGCCAGCCAAGCCATACTCTTTCATCTATGTCCAATCATGTCTCTCCATACTTGAGACTCTTCTCCACATGCTGAAAATGCACCCATGCACACACACAAACACACATATACAAATACAGTTGGCTCTTGAATAAGCCGGGGTTGGGATGCCAACCCCCCGTAAATCCACATGTAACTTTTTTTTTTTTATTTTAGCAAAAGAGCACACGTGAGCTGGGGATAGGGCAGAGGGAACGAGAGAGAGAGAGAGAGAGACAGAGAGACAATCTTAAGCAGGCTCTATGCTCAGCGTGGAGCCCTGATGTGGGGCTTGATCCCATAACACTGGGGTCATGACCCGAGCCAAAATCAAGAGTCAGATGCTCAACTGACTGAACCTTCCAGGCGCCCCCATGTAACTTTTGAGTCCCCAAGAGTTTAACTATAATAGTCTGTTAACTGGAAGATTTCTCAGTAACATAAATAGTCAATTAACACATATATTATATATTCTGTATATTTTGTACTGTATTTTTCATTTAAGTCTATTTATTTTGCTTGAGAGAAAGAGAGAAAGTAAAAGTCAGGGAGGGGCAGAGAGACAGGGAGAGAAAGAGAGAGAGAGAGAATCCCAAGCAGATTCCACAAATCAGTGTGGAGCCCAATGCGGGGCTTGAACCCACAAACCGTGAGATCATCACCTGAGCTGAAATTGGACATTTAACCAACTGAGCCACCCAGGTGCCCTTATATACGATATTCTTAACAATAAAGTAAGATAAAGAAAAGAAAATGCTATTAAGAAAATCATAAGGAAAAGGAGAATACTTTACTATATTTTATTTCTTGAAAAAACTCTGCATATAAGTATAACCTTTGCCATTCAAGGGTCAGCTGCACACACACACACACACTTCTCTGGGTCCTGCAAATAAAGTCCAGAATCCACATGGCTGACCCCATGAGATAATGGTCTTTTCTTCTGTTCTCATGTATTTCCATTTCTCGTTGGTTCCCATCTATGCAAAGCCAAGTTGGTAAAAGTTCTTTCTGTTTCATGCCTGCACACATGAGGTTATGAGTAGGGTAGTCTGGGTAGCTTGTCACGTACAGTGAGAAAGGACTTTTTTGTTTATCAAACAGCTTTATTGCAATATAATCCACTTACTATAAAACTCACCAATTCAGTGTTTTGTGGTTTTATTGTAGTACATTTGCAGAGTTGCACAGCTCTCCCCACAATCTAATTTTAAAGCATTTTTATGCCACAAAGTATGCATACATCTAATCATCACCGTGTACACCTTGAATATAGTGCATACAGTTTTTGTCAGTTACCCCTCATTAAAGCTAGGGGTGGAGAATATTTGCATCATCCCAAAAGATCCTCGAACTTATTAACCTTCACCTACCCCTCACCTCAACCACAGGCAACCACTAATCTGCTGCCTGCTCTCCAGGTTTGCCCGTTCTGGATAGTTTACCTACAAAGAATCACACACTGGGCGACCTTGCATGTCTGGTGGCTTTCACTCAACATCACGTCTCCCAGGGTCATCCAAGTTACAGTGGGTATTGCCAGGGAACATTCTCTTGTACGGATATGCCATATTTTATTGATCTAGGCACCCCTTGGTGCACATTTGGGTTATTCCTATTTTGGGTCATTGTGGATCATGCCACAAGCTGCACGTCATTTAGGGGCATCAATAAATCTTCCGTGTACTGTCAGAAAGAATTCAGCCAGCCGTTTGACTCATCTATGCCTCCATTCTCTTTCCTGTAAAATGGGAATCATGATGGCATCTTCCTCATGGGTCTCAGCGATAATTAATTACCATGATGTGAGTAGAGAGCTTAGCACAGCGTCTGGTACATAATTAGCACTCCATAAACCTGTACTGTTCTTATCCGATTCTCTCCGTGTTGGAACACAATGCATAGGGGAGCAGCTGTTGATGACTACTGGTTTTTCACAAATATTTATTTACGGTTTACTACCCCCTAGTCATTTGTTCATTCTTGTCAGGAAACCTGTGATACAGGCATTACGTTCTTGCTTTATATGTGAAGACACGAAGTCGGAGAGGACTCAGGAACGTGTCCATGTGCTTATCTGTAAACGAAAGTACCAGCTGGAATTCTGGCCAAAACCACTGCATATTTGGAACCTGCATTTTTTTTTCTTGGTGTTTGTGACCCCCCCCCCCCCAAATCCCGCATCTGCTACCCTTGGTCTTATCCCTCAGAAAAGGGTCATGAGCTAGCTGGTTCTAAGAGTATAATCAAGGATGTAGCTTCCAAGAGAAAATGTAGAACTGCTTCTTAACCATGGGAAGGAGTGTTTGCTGGACAGTAGCTGTTCACTTTCTTCTGAGAAAAAAAAAATGTTTATTTATAGCAGGAAAGACTGCAATGAGACATCAGAAAGAACTTCCTAATAGTCAAGGCCTGGGGATCTTGGAAAGCTCATTAGGGACTCTTCTCTAGTCTCTAGTGCTGTCGCACTGTCTCTACTGTCTGTGTTTGTGTGTTTGCGTGTCTTTGTATGTGTGAGTGCATGCATATACACACATATATATGTTTTGTGTATATGCTGGTGTTTGTGTGTCTTTTTGTGTGGGGGTGTTGGGGTGTATACGCACCTGACCACAGGTCCCCTCTTTGGAAGCCAGGCTACATCATTCCCTCTTGCTGATTTTTCTAACCCTATGATTTTTTTTTTTTCACCCAGGGAGTTGGGAAGTGAGCTTAAGCCTTACGTTTTCTTTTTATTCATAATTCCAGCTAAATCCTCTGCAAATCACTGTCCTCTACCTTCCCAAGATGTGTTTGGGAGTAGCAGTTAAAACATACAGACTACCCAGGCCTTTATGCATGTACGTTTCTTTCTCTAATTCTCATTCGATTTGGACGTCACGGTGGACACACAGATGGAGCTGGATGGATGGATGGAGAGATGAACATGAGTCAGAGAGCGAGAGGGCCCAGGAGACTGAAATCTGTATCCGATCCCAGTCAGGGAGCTTCTAGAGGACGATGCAGGTTTGAGAGAGAAAATAGTAAAACAGTAACTAGGTGTCACTCTTTTACCAACCTTCGCAGTAATTGAGCAGAGAAATAGGCACAAAAATAAAAGAATGATTTTGTTAACCAGGGGATGTGATTTGGCTCAAGGTTTTTAGGGTTACGCGGTGCGTGCCTGTGTTTTTTTGCTCCTACCTTATTTCCCAAGTCATCCATCTCAGAGTGATTAAAAAAAAAAAGGAGTTTTCAGCAGGGATTGCCTTTTATTTTCTCACTTCCCCTGCAGTGAGGTAATCAGGAACCTGTCTGGAAGCATCAGAAGCCATGGCTGCATTGGGTGGGCTTGAACTGGCCCACCTTCCCTACCGTCGTCAGCCCCATGCGGAGAGCACGTTCAGCACAACCTTATCTCTGGGGTCTGGGCAGGCTTATGGGCTGTCCCTAGCACAGATTACAAAAGTGCTTACTTCCTGCTGGTGGTCACAAGAGAAGGAGAGGCTGAGAGGGCTTTGGGGCCAGACAAAGCGAGCTTTTGCAACTGAACGTGGCATTGACCACCAGCAGCCTTCATTATCCCCATCGTCACAGGCAGTCGGGCTGGCTTTTTGTCAGCCCTGTTCGGAGAAGCCTTGTTAATTCACCCCCATGAAAATGGAAGTTTCATAGGCATTGACATAATTAATGAAGAGGCAGGCAGCATGCTCTACCAATTAACACCACAGGGAAAAGTAAAATGGGCTTTCTTTTGGAGTGTTGTGCCAAAGTTAAGGACTGTAACACACAGCAAATAAATAGAGATGCTTTTAATGAGCCGCAAGATCGAGCTGAATAACTCAGAAAGGATGGTGGCTAAACACTGCCAACTCTTTGCACCGTTAGGAGTAATTGATGAGCATAGTTAAAAGTTTGCGGGGTAGAAGGGACTGTCGGGTGCTACATCCATGCTCATTTATAAATGTATTTTCCCCTGAAAGTAACTGTTAGGTATGTTAAAGGATGTAATGTGCAGTCGGAAACAAATATGATAGACTAGGCGTTTTGTAGTGCCCAGAAAATAGGAGACTTAGCCGTTCCAGAACGAATACCGTGGTGGATTTTTCACACTTGATGGGATTGTCTTTGTCAAACTCAAAGCAAAAGCGGGCTCCTCGGCTGTAGATCCCTGCTCTGTGTATACTCTGGAAATGGAAGGAAGGGGATTTTTAGAAGTGGTGCTGGAGCCATTCCATTCCTTTCAGAAAGCCAGATGGATAATTGAATAATTTCTCTGTGTTCGTAAGATTAAAACACGACCTTCCACGAAAGCGTTTCTTATTGTTTCTGAAAGAGTGCGTTTGTACCAAGAGGTTTTTCTGACCATAGAGAAATCTGTTTGATCAAAAAATAGAAACACATTGGGTTTCGGTAGCTATTTTAGGAATTTTTAAAACTCTGAGTTCAGTTGGCTTTTTGTTAATGTGGTGTATCTGGTCCAATTAGGCTTCATTTTACAATCAAAGCGTCTACAGTGGAGTCACGTCATTCACGTATTTAACCTGAAAGAACTCAATTATGTGTGCCAGGCCAATAAGACCCAACAATTCTACCTACGTAGCCTGCAAATGCCCGCCCCCAATAACCGTAACAGCACAAGTACCAGAGGGGAATTGTTGGTGTTAGCGGAGAGCATCCTGTGAAGTGAGCAGAGAGAGACCACTCAGTATGGTGCCCCATAGTGGACCTCAGTTCCTGTCTGTCTCTCCTGGTTCTGGCACCTCATCACGTTGAGTGTGGTTCCGTTTTCACAACGTGTATCATTCATGCTGCGTGGTCCTAAGCACAGGTCAACAGTTTTATCTGTTGCTCAGAAAGAGCAGTGCATTAGAGCGCCAGAGAAGACACTGTCTATCCCAGGTTCCTGAAGGATGGTGTCTTGGTGCCGACGTGTTCCCTCCTAAGCAATTTTCTCAGATTTCTCCACATTTCTGTTCCGCTTTATGTCCTCATTGTGGGAATGACCCTAGTAGTAGACCTGTCTCTTGGAAGCCACAGTACTTTCGGTTACATTACTTCCAGGGAAGATTGCTTCACCTTCCTTCCAGTTGAACTAGTCCCTATGCTTCTCAGTTACCTGCTCTGTAAATGATTTGCGACAGTATTTTTCAGATTGTAGTTTCTGGATCTGCCTTACAGTCATCTTGGATGCTGGTCTTAAGTGGAATTCAAACCCACTTTGAATCTATTACATCAGGAGTATCCCTAGGATCCACAGTTTCATTGGGCTTTCACTGGTATCCCCATGATCTTCTCATCTCCAAGAACGTTGACATCCCATTTTGCTTTCTGTCTGTCACGACACAGTATACTTCTGGACCTGTTCTATTGGATGTGTGCTCAGGAAATCTAAATGAATTTGCATATCAAAAAATGGTAAGAAAGAGACACCTGTCCAGCTAAGAAAACAACCTGTTGTTCTACAACCCCAACAAAGAAGAGCTTCATGTTATGGGTTTGTTGTCAGACTATGAAGTGTGTGTTCACTTTGTTCCCAGAGATGAGGCCAGAATAGTTGTGACTAGTTGAGTTTTGATCTGATTGCTACATTTTCTATGGTGGCTCTTACTTAGATGTCTATACAAGAGCTACCTACCTCTGCTTCTTAGAGAGTTTCACCCCAGACAGGTGCTTTGCACTTATAAGAGTCCATGAAATAGTTTGGAAATTGTCAGAATAAGGGCCTCACAGCCACCAGGCAGGTCTCAGAAGGCAAGGTGACCAAATTATAAAGGGGGGATTCTAACTTTTAGCCCTTTTCTTTCTATATTACCCTTCACGCGACATCCACACACTTGAAGATTTCAGTGTGGCTATTCACTGCCCGTTGAAGTTTTTTAATCCACTGGAATGTTCACATCTTTCAGAAGTGAGACCCAAGAAAGCAAACACACTGAAAAAAATTGATTTCTTTTCCCGGAGGAGTTGCTGATGTATCTTCATCATGCACAAGACCCGACGTCTCCGCATGTCCAACCACAAAATGGGTAGAAGCACCATGAAATTCAGAAGAGGTATCTAAGTCTTGCTTTTCTTCTCTGATGGAAAAGTGGAGAGACGGCATTTTATTTTTTACCATTATCAGCCAACCTGTCAGTCATTGAAAATTTCCTCGTGAAGACACAAAGCCAAATTTTGAATACCGTGTGTCAGTCCTTCCAGCTGATCTTATGAAAAGCGGCGGTGAATATTCCAGCTAAAAAAAGACTCCTCATTTCAAAAGCTCAGCTGGAGGCAAGACAGGGCCACAGAAATGACCGGAGCAGAGGAGAGGTGGCCCACATAGGAGATCAGGTTCCTCTTTCTTCTTGTTTATTTTCCACGAATGCAGCGAGTTTCAGCAATTGAAGTCATAATGCTGCATTTGACAGGCCAACAGCTCTAACGTATGAAGTCTCAGGTTGGCTGTGTATGTAGTTTCTGTGTCAGTCCCAATTATTAATACATTCCTCAGCAATGAGTGTTTTCTCGTTCATTCTTACTGAACTGTTAGGACAGGTGGTGGCCCAGAGCTCTGTCAAAATGAGTTGTCCTCCCCCTGAAAACGTGGGCAGGGCAGGGAAGTGACCACCTAATAAATGCTAACACTCTCTCTCGATAATGGGACCCAGGGAGGCAGGGGGGCAGTACCCATAGTGGTGCTGGCATTCTACATTGTACTGCCCAAGTTCAAATCTGCCTGCTGCCCCTTGTGAACTATGTGCTTTTTACACGTTTCTTAGCGCTTAAAAGCCTCTCTTCCTCTTAAGGTCGTTGTGCAGATTAAATGAGATAATGTGTCAGGTTTAACCCAATACCTGACACACAATATGTGCTCTAGAGCAACTGTGATTAAAATCAGAAGCAGGAACCAATGCAACTCCAATCAACCCTCCAAGGCATTCACCACAAAAGATTGCTATGGTCCATGGATAGGCTTTATTCAGTGGTTTACAGAAAAGGGTCTTTGTCCAGGATCCTCACACACTTAAGTTTTTCTAGCCAGACTTCTCATTCATGGTATATTTGTTTCTGTGAGGGTCGCTCCTTATCCAGACTTCTCTGGAGTGTGGCCATGCCACTCTGGCTTATGCCCCATTCTTCTTCCTCCCAGACTTGTGAGCTAAAGCCTGATTGAAGGACAGATTTCTGTTCAGATGTCAGCAGCATCCTGGGAGGTTAGCTACCAAACTGGATGAGGCCAGGTCACTTGTATCTACACGGGTTAGAGGCTGGAGCACAGGTGGATTAGCCAGGACCAGGAAGGTTATCACTAATGGCTGGGTCAGCCTAAGAATGCAAGTTTGAGATTAGAGTAATGAGGAGGTAAGTCCTCTAGGGGGGGATCCTCACAGTTCCAGGTGAAACCACCTGTGCCTCGAATTCTCAGAGCATGGAAAAGGATTTTTCTCTGAGAATGGAATTTGACAGTCAGTAGCAGAGAAGACTTCAGGATTTGATGGGTGTCTAATCGTGGGCTACATTGATAGACGTGAAAAGAGAAACAAAGACAAAGTGTCATTTTCATTCAATCATGATAAATTAGCAATGGTAATGTTAATAATACAACATGATAGATTATGCTTAAGAGCTTTACCTGTGGGATGTACTTAACACAAGTCCCATTGTACAGATGAGTTGACTTGGCTGAGAGTCTTGCCAGTCAAGCTTCCATCGACGTCTGCTTAACTCCCGAAATGTGTTCTTCCAGGTTTGGCTATTCATTTCTGTGCCTCACACTTCAGAGCTGCAGGAGTGTTGAGTCAGTTCCCCCCACTAGGTGCAAACACTGCTGGGTATTATGGGGCCTTACAGAAGTGCAGAATATACAATTTCTGCCCTCAGTGGAGCCTTCAGTGTGGAATGGGCAGGAAACAGAGAAGGTGCCCTTGGTAATTTTTTTTGTTTTTGTCTGATAGAAATGGGGATACTTCCTAAACCAAAAGAACACATTTTTTTTTCTAGAAGTAGTGATTTCTTTATTAAAATCCATATATCTCTCATGGCTGGTTGGTTAGCACACCTAATAGTTTAAACGTACTGAGTTGAAGTGGACATATATTAGGGTAGGGACGTGTAATGACTTCTCATATGCCTTATGCACTTTCTGAAATAATATGATTTACAGGTACATAAGAAAAATATATTATTAATATATATCTTTAAATTTATGACTATTGGAATCAATTACTGATTTCTTAAGCTGATTGTTGTAGATTTTACAGGAACTAGACTGTCCTTTTTTAATGTTTATTTTTGAGAGAGAGAGAAAGAGAGAGAGAGAGAACAAGTGGGGGAAGGGCAGAGAGAAAGGGGGAGACAGGATCCAAAGTGGATTCTGGGCTGAAAGCAGAGGGCCTGATGCAGGGCTCAGACTCACAAACTGTGAGATCATGACCTGAGCCGAAGTCAGACACTTAACCGACTGAGTCACCCAGGCACCCCTGCAGGAACCAGGTTTTCAAATAACATTTTCTACTCTGGCTCCCTCCTTTTCTAAAAAAAAAAAAAAAAAAAAAAAAAAAAAAAAAGTCTCTGTTGAAGAAGTGGCTTAATGCAGTAACTTCATGGGAACAGGTCCACACTACTAATACTCCATGACAAATGACTTATGTTAGTCTTACCACAGGCAGGCAGAAATTATGGAATTTGTTTCTAAAGACTTGTAATAACATTTAGCATGTTTCATGTCGATATATTCACTCTACCGAAGGTCATCAGCAGCCCTGGTGCCATTTGAATTCTTCCCATGGAGTTTATGGGGTCTGCTATCACCCTGTCACCCTTGGCCTGTGGTGTCCCTCTCCAGGGGCTTTCTCATCCAGTGGGTCTCAGTCTTACCTTCAAGCTAGAGAGGTGCACATATACTGCCTCCTGGGCCCCACCCTCAGAACTTCTCATTTAATTGGTATAGAAGTCTGGGCATCCAGATTTCAAACTTTTAGATTTTCAGTTGAGTGTGTGTTGGGATATGGTAGAGGCCAGGTCTCCAAATGGCAATGTTTATTTGGATTAAAAGTACGTAAGAGGATCAAATAAGCGGTGTTTTGGAAGAGCAAGGAATATTCTGAAATCAGTTAGGATTCTCACTTCGGCTGTCCTGGCTTTGTGTGTCCTAAGTCCTTGTTATTCAAGGTATAGTCTGAAGACCAGCACCATTGGCGTGGGGACTGGGTAGCAGTGTAGAATTTCAGGCTCCTCTCCCACACATCCTGAATCAGAATCTGAAATTCTCCGTGATCCCCAGGTGATCCTCTGCACTAGAGGTCAGTGGCGAGGAGAAGGACAGTGATGACACGGTCTGTTTTATTGAGCATCTGCTATAAGTCAGGTTCTAGGTTAAGACATTTGTGGGATACACTGCTCTTTAAATTGTTCTAGGAATAGCATTTCGTGAAGAGCAGTATGCCCAGTGTATGATATCCAGACAGAGTTTCAAGAAGTGGGTTATTGTTTTCTTGTTTGGTCCTCACAATGACCCAGTAGAGAAGGTGATGTTGTCCCTTTTATATAGATAAGGAAATTGCGAATAACTTGTTCAAAGTCCCCAGGTAGTAGATGGAAGACTTAGATTGCCAACTGTCTTTCTCCAAAGCCATGCACTCAGCCCGTTTGTCATACAATAAAAGAAGAGGAAGCGTGAATCTAGATGTTAGTTTGCAGATTGTCTGCCTTCCACAAACCACGTGAAGCACTGGGATTTGGCCTTGCATTAAAAGATAACTCTGCTGGGATGGGGGAGTGGTGCTTTTTTCCACAAACTTCGTAGTTTATGAGTGACAGAAATACAAAAAGAACTGCCTTTAGTCCAAAGTGAAACATGTTGTACTTTTAAAACTGTGAATTTCATGTTCCAAATTGGGTTTCAGGTATGGCTGGATCAAGGTGACCAAATGATGACATCCTCAGGAATGTGCCTTGAAGTCTGTCTAGACTGCTTTACTTGGTGTTGACTTTAGTGCATGGCACATTATCCCTAAATGGTGGTAAGATGTTCACCTGCAACTCTGGACTGAGATCTTACCAGTTTATCAAGACCAGCCTGAAAAGACTACCTCTTTCCAAATTGTTCAAGGCAACATCCCAGGGATAATTCTCCTGTATCCCATTCCCATCCTTGAACCCATTATTCTGGTCTGAAACATGGGATATTCTGAGTAGACAGGTTTGAATTCAAGGATGACTAAGACCTCATATGAACTAAAAGTTGTATACTATACTTTCTAAGACCAGGGGTGGAGAAGGAGATTTGCTTCAAAGAAATACAAGATGTTATTCTTATGAAAGGGGGAAGGAATTATTGGCAGACGTAAGGGACTAACATCCGCTATGGGGCCTCAGTTAAGGGAAGCAGGTAGAAAGAAGTTGTATGGGGGGCAGCCTGCATTGACACTCCACCTGCCTGTGTGTATGTTCTGAGGACAAAATTCTGGATTTTTCCCTTGTCTGCCATATCAACTGCTTTCAACTACATCTCCTTAGGGAGAAAGGAGCCAACATCTGGTAGCTCTGTCTGATACTGGAACAATGCTAAGTGCTTACACAGTTAGCTTATTTTCTGTTTACAACAACTCTGTAAAATAGATCTTCCAGAGTCAAAGTCCCAAACCAGAAAAGGCAGCACAGAAAAACTCAGCAATGGGTCTAAGGTCACAGCTAACCAGGAGGATTATATGGACTTCCAAGTCACTTCAAAACCTCTGTCTCTGTGTCTAGGAAGCCTCTGAAAACAAATAACTGAACAAATTATGTCATTAAAATAAAACCCAAGCTGGATATTCTAAACTTGAGGCTCACAAGGCAGTGGACTTTATGACCTGGGGATATAGTCCTTTCTTCTCATGTGGCGGTGTGTGTGTTTGTGTGTGCATGTGTGTGACCAAATAACAACATTCCTGTAAAAATGTGAATTTCTGGCTTCTCCCACTCTCTACAAGGTAAATGACTAGAGCGGGGATATGGTTGTCCCCTCTGGCAGTGCATTTTTTTCTGCATTCCCTCCAAAGTCCCCACCTGGCCAGCTTCAGTCATTTATGGGATCTGTTCAGCAGTGGAGACACTGGAGTTGGCAAATCCTGGTATAGTAGTGTGAAGTCACTTGACTTGTGTATACGGTAGCCTCTGCTGTGTCAGTCTGTTCTCCTGAACTGCCGCAAAGCACATCCTGTGTTCTGTATCCATGTATCTGTATCTTCTCTCTCTCTCTCTCTCTCTCTCTCTCTCTCTCTCTCTCTCTCTCTCTCTCACACACACACACACACACACACACACGCACACACGCAAGGCAGCAATTTGCTTTGCCTCCTCCTTTCCTTCCCCTGGCCCCTCTCATTTAGCTCTCCGCATAATCCTCTTCTCCTAGCCTTCATCTCCACAGTGTAGGAATTTAGCACGCTCTGTACCCAACTGTATTAATAAAGCACTTAAAAATATGCAATTTTATTCAGGATTATTTATCTAACCATCTCTACTGAAGTGCTGCTTCTGCAGCGTCTCATCGGCAGTGGTTTCCCTGACGGCAGCTTCTGGAGTCCACAAGCATTGACTGAAATGCTAAGCCAAAGATGCCAGCTGCACGCCCAAGCGTCCCCAGGTCAGTCAGTGCAGCAGAAGGCAAAGACAGGCACTAAAGTGGGCGTTTGGTCCATCCCCCTGCCTCTGAGATGAGCCGCACCAGTTAGCCTCGGCACCCAGGAATCCTTTTCTTTCTAAGGCAGTTGCAGGAAACCCTAATCTCATAATTGCAGCTTAGGATCTGGGAGAGCCCAAAGCAATGATGAAGTCTGTCTGGGCTGTTTTTACTCCTTGCTTTAATGATGGATTATGTCATCCTTATCCCTCCCTTATAGCAGGGTTTCTCTACAGTCAGCCTGTTCTTTGTTGTGAGGCCGGCCCTCCTGAGGGATGTAGGACCCTCCTGTAGGATGCTTAGCAGTATCCCTGGCTTCAGCCCATTAGATACCAATAGCATACAGTTGTGACAACTGACCTTTCTCCTGACATTGACCAATGGGAAAATTTGCTGGGCTGAGAACCACTGCTCTCTAGGAACATAGCACAGATGAGTCCCTTGAAATCAGGCATTGTGTCTGATTTTGCTCATTGTTGTGTGCACACACAGTAGGTTCCCAGTATTTGTTGAATGGATGAAAATCTACTATTGGTCGGGGTTGAAGATTGTATTTATTCCGAAGATAAAATGAAAAAAAAAACTGTAGTGATTATAATTCACATGAGGAAGGAAATCGAAGCCTCTTTTTCATTTCCTCCTCCCTCTACCATTATCAAACAAGTTCAGTAAATGTTTACTGATTAAAAGCCTAAATCATCATTAAGTCTTCCATAACTTGAGTATCCATTATGTGGTAGTTCTAAGTAGGTGTCATTATTTAATTTAATGTCCTCAGTGACTCGTTGAGATAGGTAATATCAACCAAGTTTTACAGATTGGGAACATGGAAACCAGAGAGGTCAGGTAATTTGCCCAAGACCACACAGCTGTGAAATTTTGGAGACTTGATTCAGATCTTGGTCTAAAAGGATTCTCAAATTTTTCTTTTCTCTCTGCACCCTATTGGCTCACTCTATCCTGTCAAAGCTCAATGCAGGACAGCATGAAGAACATGAATCCCAAGGTGAACTGTGCAAGAGGTTAAGTGGATTTGACCAAGTTTCCCATTACATTCATTTTGGGGGAAAATGGATTACAAACAGAAACCCTTGGTCATAACTTCATGTTCACTTGAAAATGAGAAGTGAGTGTTTTATAGATCCATAGCTTCACATTATCTATTGCATTGCAAGAAATAGAAGAAGATGGATGGAGTAGGGCAAAGAGTATAATAATATTGCAAGGCTTTATATGGAAGGGTCAAGTGAGGAGAGGATGAGCCAAAAGGATGGGGATCAGAAGGCTAAGAAAGAAGAACTCGTAAGAGATGTATCTAAACTACTTTTAAAAATGGTTAAGGAACTCAAGGAGAAATATAAAAAAGGCAGCACACTAAAAGGTCAGAAAAAGTAGTCAAGTAAGAAGCAAAGTAATTTAAACATAAAAAGGAAAAGCTACAGATACTTCTTTCATGCTTCAGAAAGCATCAGTCTTAAACCTTGCAGTGTCCCAATAATTCACTGCAATCCTCTGCAAGACACTGAAGTCTTTCACAAAGACATACTTTTTCCTCCTAAGCTGGTGAGCCCTCAGATGGTCCAAATTTCCTTAAAAAATGAAATGTAACTACTAGGCTTTCTTTACGTTAACCCTAAAGATAATGATGTATTGGGCCTTTCCCTATAAAGGACATACGGAGGTGGCCTGGTTACGTTTCCCTGTGTGGTAACTCCATTATTCAGAACTGGATAGATGAAAACATTAGTGTCATGGGATGGGATGGGATGGGATGGGATGGAAGGAAGGAAGGAAGGAAGGAAGGAAGGAAGGAAGGAAGGAAGGAAGGAAGGAAGGAAGGAAGAAGGGAGGGAGGGAGAGAGAGAGGGAGAGGGAGAAGGAAGGAAGAAAGAAGGAGGGGAGGGGCAAGAAGAAGGAAGGAGGGGAGGGAGGAAAATGAAAATAAATACCTCTCCTCACCATTTTTTCTCCTCCATTCATTTGTTTACTCATTCACTCTTGTTTTAAGTGGGTGTCTACTATATGCGCCAGTCACTGTGTGAGCCACTTGGGAGACAATGGTAAGCAAGTCCCAACTCAATACCTGCTCTCATAGGGTACATGGTCCAGTAGGAAAGGCAAAAAAACCCAAAACAAACAAACAAAAAAAACCAGTCCAATAATGACTGCTCTGTGTGTTGGGCATGGTCTGTCTTTTTGCATTCACCCCTCATTTCTGGACCAACATGTTGGCTGCAACATTTAACCAATGTACTCGCCTGGCTCTCAAACCCCACATATTTTGGGCACTGGATCAGGACACGAGGGAAAGCACTGGTCTGTCACACTATGATGAAACACTGGTTGACAGATTCACTCCTCCTCTTCCCCCAATCAGTGAAGGAAGGAAAGCTGGGTTGATTTTATTTCTCAGACCAAGTGATGGAGTTGGGTTCTACCCCTGGCTTTTGATGTGTTCATCCTTGAACTTGTTCCTGAAAATCGGTTGAGGCATTAACTAGAAAAGAGAGAGGCACTTGGAGCTAAAAGTGACCTCAAGGTCACCTATGCCAGCCAGCATGAATTTACGCTGTTGGATTTTTGCTCTTTGGACTTAAACTTTCTCCACACTCTTTGATCAGTTTGTTTCTACTCAACAGAATTGCTACTGAACAGGGCAGGTCATTTTATTCCTAGACAACCAATAGTTCCTCATTTTAGAGGAACAAGTTTGTTCTCCTCAAAGTTGCTGAGTGTAATTTTATCCTCTGATACCAGGCAGCCAGTCACTGGGCTTTGGAGCTATGGGGTCCAAATGACCAGGTTCAAGCCCCAGGATTTGTATTTACCAGCTGTGGAACCAGAGCTGTCATTCCGGCTCCGTGGGCATCCGGGGTCTTTTCTGTTGAATGGAAAGTATTCTGCATGACCTATATTTCCAGGGTGCAGTGTGGACGGCTTATGGTTATCTGGATCATGTGGGTTTTCTCTACGTGATACCAAAGAGAACACTGTGGCTCAAAACTCCCATCCTACCAAGAGAACAACCCAGAAAGTTATGACATGTATGTATGTTTGTTTGTTTGTTTGTTGATACCTGGTCAAAGCAAGAAAGAAAGACTAGGGTTGATTTTCCCTGGGCCTTGTGTCCATCCAGAAACCAACAAGAGTAAGTCAGGAATGGGTCACTGTGGGCAGTGTGACGGAACTGGAGTCTTAGAGAATGAGTATCTGTAATGATGGAGGAAAATATCTATGTTTGCTATTCCATGCCTCTGTGAACAAGCCTTTTACCCAGAACACTCATCATCCTAGCCAGATGTGTAAAAGGCAAGGAGAAGTTCCTAAAAAAGTTAAATATAGAATTCTAGAATCACCCCATGACTCGGCCATTCGACTCCTATGTTGTTCCCCAAAAGGACTGAACACAAGAACTCAAACACACACTTGTACGTGAATGTTCACAACAGTACCTTTAACAATGGCTAAAATGGGGAAGCAGTCCACATACCCAGCAGAGGATAAATGGATACACAAAATGCAATGAATCCACTCAGTGTACTATTATTCAGCCATAAAAAAGGAATGGGGTACTGACACCTGCTACAGGGTGGATGAACTTTAAAAACACCTGAGTGAAAGATGCAAGACTCAAAATGTTACACATTGTACGATTCCATTTGTATGAAATATCCAGTATCCAGCATAGGTCAATCCACAGAAACTGAAAGCAGATGAGTGGTTGCTGGGTGTGTGTGATGGGGACAGCAGTTCCTTAATGGGTATGACATTGTCTTTTGGAATAATGAAACATTGTGGAACTAGACAGTGGTGATGGTTGCACAACATTGTGGATGTGTCGATGGATACTGAAATGCTCCCTTTAAAATAATTAAAAAGAGGGACACCTGGGTGGCGCCTTGGTTAAGCATCCAACTTCAGCTCAGGTCATTATCTCATGGCTTGTGAGTTCGAGCCCTGCGTCCGGCTCTGTGCTAACAGCTTGGAGCATGGAGCCTGCTTAGGATTCTGTGTCTCCCTCTCTCTGCCCCTCCCCTGCTCACACTCTGTCTCTCAAAAATGAATAAACATTTAAAAAAATTAAATAGTTAAAAAAAATCAAGACCTTCCACATCAATCAAGGCTGCTGTCACCATTTTCTGGACCACTGCACTGGTCTTCATTCCCTGGTCTCTTCCCTTTGCTTCTACTGGATTCTTCTCCCAACAGCCAAAGAGCCCATGTCAGAATGCACATAGGACCATTTCCCTTTTCAGCCAAAAAAACCCCACTGAAGTTAGAATTAATTCCAACCACCTTCATCTGACACTCAAAGTCTGCCTACTGCCAACCTCACTAAATTCATCCCTTCCTTTTCTCATTTTGATCCCGCTGACTCTCACTCATCTCAGACTGGCTACACCTCAGCTGAAAAGCCACCTCTTCAAAGACTTTTCCCAACTATCCTTTGTAAACCAGTGACCCCAGCCCTTCTTTATTCTTTGCCATGGCACCCTGCTCTCTTGCGTCAAGCTCTTATTATCATTTGTAATTTTTTAAAATTGACTTGCTTTTTGTTCTTTGTCCATCTCATTTCATGAATTCAGTGTTACTGGCTAACATGATGCTTGGTATATGACAGGCCCTCAATCAACTCTTGTTAAATAAGATCAATGTGTGGTATTGGTAATTATCATTATTATTATTATTATTATCATCATCATCATCATCATCATCATCACTGTCCTAAAAATGCCACAAAGCCTGCTTTCCCCTAAAGTACAAATTGGTAGAATGATTAATGGGATGCACTTATGATTTGCCTTCTGGATGTGCTGCTGTTTCTCTGCCGTTTCAACAAGGAATGTGACTTTAGCACAAGGTGGCAGCCGTTGAACTTTGAACCCTTCTTTTATTTATGATGTATGTCTCAGGGAAACATGACAACATCTGGGAATTCATTAAATGACAGTTTTCCCTCCACCTTCTTTCTCTACTTTATTTTGCCCAACACAATCCTATTAAGGGAAAAGCTAATTGACCACAAGCTTCATTTCTGCTGAGCTTAGCCAAAAAGTCAATCACGGCTTGGCGGGAGCTATTCTGACTGTTTAGCCAATGGACAAATTTCCATCTTGACTGGCTCTACTGGTCCTAGGAGAATAGATGTAAAGGTGCTTAATTCTATTTTGATACTTTTCATTTTCAGCAAAACTGAGATGACCCCAAGGAGTCATATTACCATGAAAAGGCAGCCTGGAAATTATTTCACGAGAATGCTTCTTTTATTTCCATTGCATTCAGCTCTATTCACAAAAGTGTGTTCTGCCGTCTGACACTCTCATCAGATACGTGGGCCTGACCGTCGAATTGGGGTGTACTGCAAAGGGACTGTAAGCCTCCTGTGCTGATGTCAAGGGTGTCTCAGGCCAAATAAAGGGGAACCCTTCTGAGAAAAAAACAAGAATTAGCTCCTCAATGGTTTCTCTTCCAGCAAGTTCTTGTTGCATATGTAGCATGGAGGTGTGAGAGTGAGCGAGGACAAGAAATGCATTCGGTTTGGGTTCCATCCATTTGCCAGCAAAACCACAAGGGGAGAAAACCTCTCCTTGGACAGTGAAAGATGAAACAGAAAGATGCCATCTGTAAACTAAGGCCCCTTCCCCAATAAATAAGAGGGACAAGCCCCAAGATTTTGCCTTCAGCCTTGAATATAAATACCACGTCTTGGGTCATATTAAATGCATAAAAAATGAACTTTTCTACACACACACAATGACAAAGAAATAGCAAACTTGTTGTTTTTCCAAATACCTTGTCCTGAATGGAGAAATCAGAAGCCCGTAATAGACTACATTCAAAATAATTTTCAATTTCCAAAAAAAAAAGGAAGGCACCCCATTTTTGGTACTTGGATTTTTTTTAAGCATTTAATGGATAGAAATTTTATATATCCCATAAGAATTATTCATGAACATCTCCCAATTCCATTTTCACAGACCTATTGTAGACTTGCTTTTATAGCTTGGATCCAAGAAATTTATTTCTACCGCTGCAGTCCAAAAAAGGGACTGTCTAATGAGTTTTTGCTAGGCGAGTCAAAGTGTCATGGTGGAATTCTTCTCTGCAAGACATGCTTCACTGGAAGGGAGAATGTAAAACAGCAAAGGTTCTTTAAGAGGCATATAAATCTACACACATCGGTTGTCGTCACACTAATAATAAACATTCATTTGGCATCATATATTTTCAAAGTGCTTTGAAGTGTTGGCACTCCTTAGAAAGGAGAGAAGACTTCTGGCATTAAGAATTTTTATTTTACATTTAAGGGGTGGGTCTTACAGAAAGTCAGTGACTTGTCCAAGATTGGCAAAGTGGAGGACCCAGCCTGACCATGTTGAGTAGAATCTCTTGGCTTAGAGCAGGGTGTGTATCTGGGGGTGGGGGGTGGGGAGGAGTAACAATATCTGGCTGACTGAGCTGAAAAGAACAGATAGCGATACATATACAGCAAACCATTTTGACTTAAGATCTTCATTTCTTAAATGTTGATGTCATAAACTAATAAAGAGGAGCTAATAAAGCGAGCCCTCCTATCTGTATCCCATAGAGACAGTGAATGGGTACAGGTGTAATGGATGTAAGGGGGCTGTTTTCTGCTCTTTGAGTTGATAGGCAGCTGTGACTAGGGATGAACAAACCTTTTTGAGATGAATATTACACTGCGTTCTCATGTGACATTAAGAATATCATGTTGAGAGGTGCTTGGGTGGCTCAGTCAGTTAAGCGTCCAACTTCGACTCAGGTCATGATCTCACAGTCTGTGAGTTCGAGCCCCGTGTCGGGCTCTGTGCTGACAGTTCAGAGCCTGGAGCCAGTTTCACATTCTGTGTCTCCCTCTCTCTCTGACCCTCCACCATTCATGCTGTGTCTCTCTCTGTCTCAAAAATAAATAAATGTTAAAAAAAAAAAAAAAGAATATCCTGTCGAGGCATCGACAAACGCCATCCTTTTTTTCTTACTGGCAATTTATTTATTAAGACTTTCTGAAAATTAAAAAAAAAAGTTTAAATCTAAGTAATACCCTGTATCAGCCTGCACTGAAAATAATACTTTATTATTGCCATTCTAGTTTTTACAGTTGAAGACTGCTAATCAATGAGGCAGCATGGATCCATATGAATATTGATCACTGTCTCGTTGCCCTCCTGTGAGTGTTCTCTCTTAATGACAGCCAATTTCAATATTCATTAGGAAAGGTGCGTTTTCTGGTTTGCACCATGGCTGGATTAGTGACAGAGGGATTTAGCCAGCATATGGGCATCTCGTTTAAATAACCCCTCAGATCACAAAGGTCCTGGCCATGGTCTACCTGGACTTAGTTCAACCCTTCAGCATCTCAGAAACTCCAGAATTTTCTAGTTTGTGTTTCAAACCATAAGACACCTAAATAATGCTACCATTAAGCATTAACTTACCCATGTTCAATAGCTTAAAAATCAAAGCAAATATTCAATTGGTATATTTTAGATCTCAGAAGGAGAAGCCCTAACAGCCCATGTTTTCAGGGTGAACCAGGGTTACTGGGATCTATTTAAACTGTATTGCTTCAACTCTATTTTAGGGAGAGAAGAATGCCATGTGGTCAAAAAGTATAGCAATTTTCCCCTCGCCATTGTATGTAGAGCACAGCCTCCTTTTAGGTGGTTCTGAGATTGCATAGTACACAGACACTATTGTAAAATCTGGTAGAATATCTTTTTCCTCTCGCCTGTAGTAAAATCTGGCAGAATATCTTTCTGTCCCGTCGCTCCCAGATGCATCCATCCCGTTGCCTTTAGGACCCTGCTTTTGGCTTTTTGCCCATCTGTTTGGGCAATTGCTATCATGTGAATTGATATCTCTAAAGTGGGAATAGCTTACTCTTTGTAAGGTAGCATATTATAGTCAACTTCCCAAATAGTGATACATCTATGTGGCTTTTGGTAGTTATTTTTAGAGGTAATTTAGAAACTTTACATTTTTTTTTTAATATCCTCAGCCACAGTAAGCATGCAGTGGGGTTTTGAATTATTCAGCAGTCATTCAAAGTGCAGTCAGTGCTAAGGAAGAGTCTAGCCACAGTACCTGGGTTTGTCAACATTTCTGTTTCTCAGCAAATAGTAGGATCATTGGTGTGAGTGGTGGTGAGCAGTCTTCTTTGTCTGGAACACTTGTTGGTAGGATCCCACACGACATCATGAGCAGACTGCCTCTGTGTGGTAGCTTGGATACTAAGTGGATGTAGGAGAGGCTGGCTTGGGACGAGAAGAGCCTTTCTTTCACTAGTAGAGGTTATTGCGTTACCCATCAGCCTGATTCAGGAGAGGTGGAAAGAACTGTAGGGTTGGGGCACAGCCAGCTGCTTCCTAAACTTCCCAGGGACAGCACCACAGCAGCCAACACAAATGTCAGTGGGATAGGCCAGCATGCCAAATGCCATCATACAAAATAACTTTCCCTGCCTGGCATCTGGGCACTTGCCTTGTCATTCAGAAGACTACTCTCTGGACCATAAGCCCCTTCTGCCCTTTCTTCCTCAATGTCCACTTAGCGTTTGGATGGATCACTAGGGAGTGCAGAATGGACTTTGGTCGTGCCCTTATTTGAGCGTACTGTACATAATGATAAGTAATAGGTAATAACATAAATGTATCCTTACATAGCTCTGTCTAAAGACCAGGCTCTGTGCTAGATGCTGCACAGATTGTACCTCGTTTACATATTTGTTGTCTGTCTATGTGTCTCATTAGCCTAAAGCAGAATGGAATGAGCAAAGTTAAAAAGCAGATAACTCAGACTCCGGTGTTCGACCAAACTGGCTTAATATTCCATCTCGCCCCCTTTCCATATGTGTGACTTTGGAAAATAAATTCTACTGTCTGCACCAGAGACAACTACCCTTCCCTAAATTCTTGAAGGTCTTGGCTGAACCTTTTCTTCTGCCTAGAACGTTTACCTAGATAAACCCTCCTCATCCTTCTGACCCTGGGCCAAGCATCACATCACTAGGAAACCCCATTTCTGTCTTCTCTCTACCTTCTGAATCTTCCAAATTCAAAAGCTATAATAAGATTCATATGTGTTTCCTTCCATTACCCTTTTTCTCCCTCGCCAGTCCTGAAACACAGTTTGATACCACTGTGGGCTACTTCTCTGTTTATGGAGGGACTCTGGATGATGGGATGTCCTCAGAAAAATATAGAATCAGCTGGGGTGAAGCCTCAAAAAGTACAATCATAGGACTGTCAAGCCCAGTTTTTGTGTTTGTGGAAGAATAAAATGAGATCAGAAAGCACCAGAATCTTTTGAGTACTGTTGCCAACTTTTTAAGACTGTGACAACACATTTGTCTTACATTTAAGTATTATTTTGCTATCCTGGAGTCTTGATATAGACAAATTATTAGAATTTGCTGAGGTTTTGTGTGTGTTCCTTTGAACCAGCAAAAACTCATTTAAGAATGAAAATGGGGCATGTGGCTTGTAGAAAGAAAATAAATATTATTTACATTCATCTAACTACTTGAACTACCACTTGGACGGAGTCCACATAGTTCACTGTGTTCAAAGAGAATGTTTCTTAATGTTGATTAATATTTCAAATATCTTGGAATTTCAAAAACAAGATACTTGTTGAAATTACAAGATATAATAATAATAAGATGAAGACATGAAACATGTATGGAACATTGTGTATCAGACATTGTTCTAAGTATTTTACATATATTTATTCACTGTTATTCATAAAAAATTTATTCTATACTTATAGAAGTATTCTATACTTCTATATTTTGTAGATCAGGAACCTAAAACACGAACAGTTTTAAAAAAAATCCCCAGTTGGTACATATAGTATATGTTAAAGATACCTATTAAAGACAAAAGACGAGTATGCTAATTTACTATGTTGATTTCTCTATGTGGATATTGTTTTCTTAAACTTTTTCTTGTAGTATTGATATTACTTTAGATTCTAAAAACAATGTCACAGAGACTCCTGGGTGGCCCAGTTGGTTAAGCATCTGACTCTTGATTTTGGCTCAGGTCATGATTCTCACAGTTGTGATTTTGAGCCCCGCATCGGGCTTTGTGATGACACGTCAGGATTCTCTCTTTCCCTTTCTCTCTGCCCTGCTCGCGCTCTCTCTCTCTCTCTCTCTCTCTCAAAATAAATAAAATAAATACTTTAAACGAAGGTTTACAACAGTAAATAAATACAAGTAAACAGCACTTTGACGTGGCATTTCACTTTTCCCCACACTTTACCAGGCCATTGCCTTAAGTGCATCGGTTCTGGCTATGTTGAAAACAAAGCCATGGGGTTTAGGCGGGGAAGCAATATTTTATTATGAAGTAGAGCTTTAGTGTTTATATCAGATCACCATTTCTGGCCAGGGGGACTAAGAAAGAAGTATCTCTTGCATGTGTAAAATGAGAAGCCCACCAGAGGACTGATTATTCAGAATCCTGAAACATATTACCCCGCCTGGAACATGGATTGCCACTGTGTTTTCATACTCATTAGCTGAATTGTGGCTCCTCCATTTTCGTGCTGGTATTTATTTTAATTCCTCACAGCTTGAGCAATGGATGTGGCCCAAGCAGAGAGCAAGTCACTTCCTGGCCCCGTGAACTGTCTTGGAAAAAGTATGAGATTCCCTGTGGTATTAGAGGATTTGCAGTTCACTGGGCAAATTATGCACTCCAACATCCGAGTGTGGTTGTTTAATTAAACCCTTTGGTTCATTCAACATGACTAGCATGTTTCTGGACTGGACATTTTGAAATGAAAATTTCACAGCAAAACCTGTATGGCATGGACCTTTATGGATTTGGTTTATATTGGCACATTTTGAGAGAGCTATTTAAAATATTTTTAGGTATCTAGACATTATGGCAAAGAAAAAGTATATCTCTTCTTTGCTTTCATCATGTTTCTAGTAAGAGTGCATTATGAGGGGCGCCCTGGGTGGCTCAGTCAGCTGAGCGTCTGACTTTGGCTCAGGTCATGAGTTAGTGAGTTGGAGCCCTTCATTGGGCTCTGTGCTGACAGCTCAGAGCCTGGAGCCTGCTTTAGATTCTGTGTCTCCCTCTCTCTCTGCCCCTCTCCCACTCGTGCCATGTCTCTCCCTCTCTCAAAAATAAATAAACATTTAAAAATTAAAAAAAAAGTGCATTATGAAAAATCTGTACCTGGAAGATGAGTATTATACAAATGGGGAGATACAATTGCGTATACACAAACACACACATCCATCTCCCCATTCCCTCACCTTGATATAGATATAGATATAGATATAGATATAGATATAGATATAGATGGTATATGCACACACACATGTATATGCATATACATGTGCATATAATATATATACAGTAGTGTATATGGATTGTATTTATGTGTAACATATTTATGATATGTATATGTATAT
The DNA here is from genome assembly GCF_028018385.1 of Neofelis nebulosa. Taxonomy (NCBI): domain Eukaryota; kingdom Metazoa; phylum Chordata; class Mammalia; order Carnivora; family Felidae; genus Neofelis; species Neofelis nebulosa. The sequence goes on along the minus strand of NC_080799.1, from coordinate 39,280,961 downwards.
GAATACATGAGTGAGTGTTCAAGTACATAAATATGTATGTTTGTAAATAGAGTGCCTCAGCATTACTGATACCGTGGATTGAGAATTTTTTTGGGGTGGGATGGTCTGTCTTATGCATTATAGAATATTTAACAGAATCCCTCACCTCTACCCACTAGATGCCATTAGCACACACACCCCAGTCAAACCAATAAAAAAAATTCTCCCAGGCACTGCCAACTGTTGGGGGTGTGGGATGGATTGCCCCCTGCAGGGAACCACTGCTCACTGCTCTACATGCATACGTATACATACATGCACGCTCATATGTGCATATCATATATGCACTCTAACACATGGAAATCACTATTTCATGAGTTGTTTGTCATTGGACTGACAAAAGCATTCACCCAAAATTCAGAGACATGCCTGAACATAAATGTCTGACTAAAAAAAAATAAAAAACAAATACCAATAATAGGTGTAGTGTACCATCATGGGAAAAGGAGGCACTTTTGATGCACACTTTGGACCGTGCCACATGACAGCTGTGTGGCATTAAGTAAGTAATTAGACCTCTCCAAGCCTTAGTTCCCTCATGTATGAAATGGGAGACATTTGCAAAATCAGGGTTTTTTTTTTTAACATTTTTTTAAATGTGTATATATGTTTGAGAGGGAGGGGCGGAGTATGAGTTGGGGAGGGGCAGACAGAGAGAGGGAGACACAGAATCCAAAGCAGGCTCCAGGCTCTGAGCTGTCAGCACAGAGCCTGATGCGGGGCTTGAACCCATGAACCATGAGATCATGACCTGAGGCAAAGTCGACACTTAACCAAATGAGCCACCCAGACTCCCCTCAAAACCACTTTTTTTTTAATGGTGCAGAAAAAGGCAGAAGGTGGCAAAGAGGTCAGCCAAAATGTAGACAAGGAGAGTGTTCCTAGTGTCTGAGCATGAGAGGAAGGATCGAGGGACCCCCAATATTCCTTTTCCTGAATCCACCATAGTCCCCAAGAGTCAAAACCTGTTGCATTTCTTCAGGGGCTAGCTGGCATGGGAGGGTCTAGAATTCACTGTCCCTGAAAGGAGAGGCTATCTATAGGGGTTGAAGACCTTCTTGGCAGGAAAAGTTGGCCCTTTAATCTTTTTTTTTAATGTTTATTTTTATTTTTGAGAGATAGAGGGGTGGCAGTAGAAAGAAAGAGAAAAGGAGACAGAGGATCAGAAGCAGGCTCCATGCTGTCAGCGCAGAGTCTGATGTGGGGCTCAAACCCACGAATCATGAGATCATAACCTGAGCCAGTCAGCTGCTTAACCAATTGAGCCACCCAGGCACCCCAGCCCTTTAATCTTAGCCCTCACTGAATTCGTGGATAAAGCCTCCCTCAGCCAGCATCCTCAGTCACACCCACACGAGAGAAATAGGATGCCCTGTGTTGCAGCACAGTTGGACATGTGGAGGTCCCCTGGCTGTTAGCTGGGGATAAGCTGAACTAACAGCAGAAGTGACCCTGCACGGTGCTCGGTGCTAAGGCAATTCAGCTTAACATTAACTCTTCTTGGTGTGCCTCTGCCATCCAGCTGGACTGGGTTTGTGATGAGACTTGGGCCATGCATAGGACTGACATGGTCACTCGGACTAGTTGACTGGGAGAGCTGACTGAACAGCTCAGTCAGATGGTCGATCTGCTGATTCAGCCCTGTCTTGGCCAGAGGCAGGATCATTGAATCCATGGTCAGGTGCAAAGGATACATGTTTCTATTCTTGCCTCACATGGAGAGCCAGGTCTGCCCTGCATATGTACTATCTTCGTCTTGTTTCTCCTTTTGTCTCTACCTCTTGCTTTTGTGACTGGATTTTCAGAATCTCCAGCTCTGGTGTTATTTAGGTAGATAGATAGGTAGATAGATAGATAGACAGACAGACAGACTTCAGAATCTCCGGCTCTGGTGTTATTTAGGTAGGTAGGTAGGTAGGTAGGTAGGTAGGTAGGTAGAAAGGAAAGGAAAGGAAAGGAAAGGAAAGGAAAGGAAAGGAAAGGAAAGGAAAGAAAGAAAGAAAGAAAGAAAGAAAGAAAGAAAGAAAGAAAGAAAGAAAGAAAGAAAGGAAGAAAGAAGGAAGGAAGGAAGGAAGGAAGGAAGGAAGGAAGGAAGGAAGAGAAAAAGAAAAAGAAAAAGAAAAAGAAAGAAAGAAAGAAAGAAAGAAAGAAAGAAAGAAAGAAAGAAAGAAAGAAAGAAAGAAAGAAAATGGAAGGAAGAGAGGAAGGAAGGAAGGAAGGAATGGAAGGAGGGAGGGAGAGAGAGTGGGAGGGAGGGAGGAAAGAAAGGGAATGAAAGAGAAAACAAAAGAAAACTATTCTGTGTATTCTCTTTGTCATTAACCTAAACTGTTAGGAATGCCAATATAAAATAAATTTGAAGGTTTTCATTAAAATTGTAGCACAGCCAGTATTAAATCAGAAAGTAAATGTTCAGCAAACATGTATCGATCTCTTACCATGTGCCAGCAACTATTCCAACACTTGGTATGAATTCAGCTCACTTATCCTCCAAACAAGCTCATGAGTTATGGATTCACATTGTTCTTAGTTGGTAGATGGGGAAATTTGAGGCTCAAATGTTCATACAGCCATGGCTGAGCCAGAATCAGCTCCAGGAAGTTGACCCCATGCTCCTTATTCTTAGCATTGATGCTGTATTACTGAACTTTGCATGATCAGAGATGGTAATTTCTAATGTGGATTCAAGAGATATTCTACCTGTGACATCACATAGGCAACTGTATGTGTCTAACTTTTTATTTTTTTCCTGTAGAAAATGTTAATAGCTTTTAAATCAGTGTCTCAAAGAGGTCTTTGTGTTCTCAACAAGATTTAAAATAATCACTATATAGTAAAACTTTTATTTTCTGTTTCTTAGATCACTCTCTACCTTAATTTTAAATGATAATTTAAATTTTAAATTGTCATTGAGGGTGTCTTCATAGGAAAAAGTGTGAATGTAAATAAAAATTCATGGGAACATACCTTTACATGATGCGTTCCAGGAAAATGCCAAAATATCCAACAAGAAAGAAAAAAAACCGTAGTGTTTTGTATTAAGTACAATTCAGTCTTTATGATCATCTTGATTTTGAAAGTTGCTGTCACTCGAGGAACTTCTTCAAACCCTGAAGATGTGCCCTCATAGGCCACGCTGGACCTTTTCCCTGAGCGAGCCATTTGAGCACATGTCTTTGTCATATCAAGACCAAGTTTGGCCATCCCCTTTGCAAAATCATATTCAATTTTCTTAAGTGGGAGTGTAGTTTTGGCAAGCTTCCACTGGAATCAGAGCCAGCAGTTACTTTCAGTGACAGTGCTCCTGGAGCTAGGGCACTTTAATCAGGACACTGTGGGGCTCAAGTTATAGTGAAGATCCACCGAATGTCTGTGCTTTAAACCTGTAAATCTGTGCCTTGCTCTCCATGGGTTCCTTCCATTTCCCACACATTTACCTCGAATATTGTGAATCATGAAAAGATCAGTGCTATTAACCCAAGGGCTGGAAGGTGGTTCTATATGAAGGAAGCAGGCTGGGCCCTAGAACATTTGGCCAACACAGTCTAGTTCTCATGTTCCCACTTCTGATCATGGTGGGTGTAAAAATTAATAGTCCTCTGTCATAAGAAAACACTGTATCGTGTGAAGCTAATTGGCAACGTATCTTTCATGTTTGGAGAACAACAGGAAGCAAGACAGAAGATTACAAACTCAGTCTAACAATGGCAGCTTTTCTCAACATAGGAATATGCCAAATTTTCTGATTCCTTTTTAAAATGGAATTTGGAAATCTGTTTTTTAGATGAAGTCTTTCCATTTAAAAAGTGGATTTCTAGTGTAATCCCTTACACCCTACCTGGACCAAACAAAAGACACCTGTTGGGTTGTTCTGCAACTTGGGTCCTTGATTTGAGACTAGTAAGGAGCATTGCGATTTGCAAAACATGTTTTCATACTGAAAAAAAAAAGAATAGGATAAAAATCTGATCTTTATAACTTTTCTTAAAGGTGGCACCTTAATCTGTTGGTGATCTAGAGCGAAACTGAAGCAGATGAACAAGTATATAATGTTTTTGTTGTTTGTTTATTGAAAGGCATTTGTTTTTTGGCTCCAGGGTACTCAGGATCAAATTTAAGTTCATTTTTTTATTTTTAAAGCTTCAAATTGACCCTCTGTCCATTAATCTTTCACAGTGCCTTAGATAATACTTCATATACTCATACAGTACTTCCCAATTTACCAATTACATTTCCTTTGGGTTTATCTAATTTAATCCCTATAGCCTTGCAAATAGGTGCTCAATTCCCCCAGCCCATAGTAACTTGAAACAACTCAACAAACACAATTAGCCCATCGCTGGGGAAAAAAATGTATAGATTTCAGTGTAAATGTAAATTTCTTTTTCAACTACAAGTGTGCATAAATTATCACCCACCTTAGGCGAATGACTAATTCACAACTGCTAAGTGTGTTTTTACTTTTTACTCTAAGCAAATATTTTGAGAGATTTTTCACAATTTAGTTTGGCCCTTAAATTGGTAAATGTTTTTGCTCAGGCATGCTGAAGCCAAGTCTATTTTAGAATTGGGGAAGTTAGGACTGTTTTTGAATTTGAGATGCAATTAGGAAACAATCTTCAGCCTCTCCACAGCCACCACTCTAATCCAGTCCAACCATTTCCCACCTGGACAGCTCCAAGAGCTCTCTCCCTGGTCTCCCTGTCTCTAGCCTTGCTCCCTGGAGTCTGCCCACTGCAAAGCAGCTATCAAAATTTTTCTGAAGTAGGTAACTAGAACATTTTTCTCCTGTACTCACAATGTTATGGTGGCTTCCAGTTAGAACCAGTATTGAATCAAGGCTCCTTGTTGTAGCCCACAGGCTTAGTGTTATCTGTTTCTTCGTGTCTCCTCTCTCCACTCTCCTCCTGTAACTACCGTGGCCACTATGATCCCCTTCCCCAACCCCCCCCCCCCCCCACAAACATACCATGCTCATTCCCATCCTAAAGTTTTTACTCTTGCTTATCTATTTACTGTCAGTTTCTCTGGTCACCTTCTTTTCTTTAGTCAGGTGTAAAGCCATGGCTCTTTTCCTGTCCTCCCTAGCAAAACAAAACCCTTGAAGTTCATGGATTTTTGTTGTGTTTACTGGTACACTCTCAGCACCATGGACAGCACCTAGCACACACCATGTGCTTATTAAATATTGGGTTCAATGGTTGGCTGACTGACTAATCATTGTGAGCTTCAGCATGAAGGCTTTATTTTAGACTCAGATGGGAACTCCAGTTACATAACCTCGCCAAACTCTGTTCATTTTAAAATAATTCCCCCCTTATAGGATACTGCTTGTATCCCTTTACTGTTGCTTCCTAACAATTACGAAAATCTAAACTGTCTGGCAACTGGAAGCATTTATTAGTCTCATGTGTCTGGAGTACAGTAGGAGCCCTGGCGTAGTCTGGACTCAGTTGTACGTTCTGTAGATCAGCTGTCAGCTGCTGATCTAGGTTGCACCAGGCTGAGAAGGCTCAGCTTGGGAGAGACTCTGGCCATGCAACTCATGTCTTCCTCTTGGGAACAGTCAGTTAGCCCAGGGATGTTCTCATGGTGATGGGAGAAGCACAAAAGACAAGCACAATTGTGCAAGTACCTTCAAGCCTTTGGCCACATCACACTGGCCACCATTAACATACCTTGGCCAAAGCAAGCCACACAGACACATCTACAGCCAAAGGGTAGGAAAGTATATTCTGCCCATGGCGGTGGGCAGGGAGTGAACATTACTACTGGATACTGTGTGGTTCGCAGATCTACCACACGCTAAGAATTAAATAATGCAATGAGTTTTTGAGTGCCAGATACATAACAGCCACTCAGTAATTGTTAGTTGAAATCGTTATTAGTAATAATAACTTACTCTTTTTCTACAAGATCAAATGTATGACACTTTTAATAATATATGGCCTAATTAATAGTTTTATCTTAGAAACAACTAGAATCTCACAAGTGATACTTCACTGAATTTTTATCCTGATGCAGAAGTTGTGTGATGTTAAGAACACATTAGTGACTGCTTATTGTTACAAATCTCTCAATCTAGTTGTCATGGTAAACATAGCTTTTTAAAATTCATGTTATTGTACATTTTCAGTCTGTCCAGGTATTTTAAAAATGAGCTTGTAGAAGGAAGAACAACTCATGATTTGGGAAAGAGGTTTGGATAAAGGTAAACATCAGAGAGAGATGAGCTCTTGGTTCTGAGCCTGGGTTTTTTCATCTGTCATTTGGAGATTATACTCGATCTGTCAGAGAGTCCTTGTAAAGATCAGAGATAAGACCCACAAAGCATTAACACAGTATTTGGCACATGATGGCTCCCCCAATCAGTGCTGCCTTTCTTATCCACCAGGACCTTCCTTCACTTCTCAGTGGTTGACACTTCTCAGTAGGAGCCCTCTGTAGGCATCTCCAGGATTTCTTAGGCCTCCTGTGAGGGGCGGTGCGGGGTTGGGGGTGGGGGGTGGCAGGTGGCATAGTTCAACAGAAATTTTCATGCTTGTATTTATCTGCTTAGTTGGCCCAAGTTGGGAAGTGTTACTTAATTTCTAGGTCTTGTTATTTCAGCCACAAGCCAAACTTCCTTTCAGAACCAGGCATTTCTTCTCTGTGGAGAGTTGACTTGTTTTTGATCCCCTTATTACAAAAGCAATACAGTATATTATGAAAATTTGGATACTGCAGATAAGCACAAAGAAGAACATTAGAATCACTTGGCATTCATCATCCAGAGATAATGTGAGACAACATTATAGTTCATTTATTTTCCTATATATCTAGATATAGATGTTCCAGGAAAAATGCTATTTATGACAATGGTCTTTGTGAGTAACAGCTCAGCTATCATCTATTTATAATGTCTATGTCTCATCTACCTATATGGAACAAGGCAAATGTTGCTATGTATAGCCTGCCCCCAGAAGAGGAGAGATACCTCCATCCTGTTCAATGAAAGGCCCTTTGTCTGTGGAATCCTGGATAGGTTTAATTTTGCAGGTTTCAGAGTAGGAGCCAGGAGAACAGTGCTGTGCATAATAGGAGAGAAATGTGGAGCTCCCAGAACAGGGCTGACAGCCGAGGGGGAGGGTCACAGGAAGAGAGGGAAGAAAGGAATCTGAGCTGAGGAGGACACATGGCTGAGGGTTACTTGGTGGGACCTCTCCCTGTGACTCCAGCCCTTCAGGTTTGCAGTTTTGTTTTTTCTTCCTTTCACTTCTTTGTTTTTTGCTTCCTTTCTTTGTTTTTGTTGTTTTGTTTGTTTGGTTTTGGTTTTGGTTTTTTGGGTTTTTTTTGTTTTGTTTTGTTTTGTTTTGTTTTGTTTTTTGATGAACCCTGTAAATGGTTCTGTAAAGAGGTAATAAACACAATGGGAGGAACCTGGAGGGGAATGAAGGCATTAACAACAAAAGCCTCTTGGGAATTTGCCAAAAACTGGAGAGGTCTTTAGAATCCCAAAAACCATAGAAATAGAAGGGTTTTTTTTTCTTTTCAATTTTACCTTCATCCCCACAGAGAAAGTACTTCTCCAACTGACAGCTGAATCTCTCTCCCTCTCTCTCTCCCCCACTGGCTTAACACATCCTATGTCAACAGTACATATATTTGCAATTTTAAAAGTATAACTACTTTATACGTTGTGGAAAAGTTCCTTCTTTTTAAAGCTTCTTTCTATAAGAATAGGGCTATAAGGGTAACATAAGGCTGAAGAGTAAACCATTGAATGGGATCAGGTTTTTTTTCCATAATTCCCAATCACTGAGCTCTTGGGATTGTGTTTTCCATCACAACAAACGGACCTTGATGGACAGCGTTGTGTCTATACCTGAAGTACACCAAGGACTTTCCCAGGAATCAATCCCTACAAATAGAAATACTTGAATAAAGGCTATGCAAGTGTTTAAGTCTTCTGATACACATTCTTAAATTGTCTTTCAGAAAGGTTAAACCAATTTACACTTTCAACATTAGTGTTTCAGAGAGACTCCCCAAATCTCCTTTAATAATGAAAAGTTAGCATTATAAAAATCCTTCCCAATTACCAGTTTGGTGAGAAAAATAGAGCCTATTTGGTAACTATTAAAGTTTACCCTTTCTTTGCCCTGCGTGTTCTCAGGCCGATCATGTTTCTTCTGGCAAAAACCCTTATCATGTCTTTCATGTCTTTTATCGATTTTTTGAGAGTTGTGTTTTTATTTTTGATTTGTAAAGATCGAACACGATGTTTCTGAATGGTAAGCAAAAGCATGATTTCCCTCAGCAGGCATTTGTAGATTAGCTCCAAATGGAGAACAGATCCACGGAGAGAAAAAGGATGGAGAGAAAAGTGATGAATCCCTGTGGAAAGTGAACAAAAGACAAGTCATGTGTTGTACCGGGGAGAACAGGATGCTCATAGTAACAGTGTGCTGATGGTCATGAATGCCAACCTGATGATTAAAAGTTCTGGAGTCAGGTTGATGGTAGAAACCCATTTCTTTGTGGGTCTTCTCAGTGACATCCTTCCTGAGCTAACTCAAGGTAGCCGCGTTAGCCCCTGTGCTGCTGCCTAACCACTGTGATTATACTTATATTTTCTTCTGTTTAAACTGTTTTACCTCTTCCCTCCAAAAAAGTAAACTGCCTGAAGGTAAAAACTCAGATTCTATACCCCCAGGCACCCAGGTCATAATTCAGTGGACTCAGTACATTTAGATGAATATATTTTACTGTTAGAATGTTGAAGAACAGGATGCCATATTTCTGAGAATTTTCATGCACCCAGAGCATTTGTATATGAACACACTTGCCAGGAAGGGTCACACTGGGTGTAATCTTTTATGTTATTCTGCCAAAGAACCAGGCTTCAAAAAGCCTCAGTTCTCCTGGCTTTTTCCCTGCCATTAAGGGAACACAGGGCATTGAGATATTCTTACAGTGGCTCTTGAACGAAAGTACTAAGCCCCTATAATAGTTGAGCAGCTAGAAAGGAAATAAAGAAGGATAGTGAATTGTAGGATACTGCAGATGTGGCTACTGAATTTGAAATTCAAAACAGGAAGGGAAGGGATTTCTTTTCCAGGTCCACATACCACGTGGAGGCCAGATCTGAGGAGTTCCCTTTCTTAAATAACCAAAAAGAAGGAAGGAAATGGTTTCCTTTGAAAGCTTTTTTTTCATTGCTTCATTCATTTATTTGAAATTTGAAATTTCAAGGCTTTCTTCAATGAGCTTGAAAGTAAGTAGAAATGTAACTCATAAACGCACTGAAAAACTTGATTCATTCACCACTCCATGATTGCTATTTGCAAGAAAAGGTGGTGCATTTGGCCAGAGCACAGCCTCCAGACTGACAGTCCACAGGCCCTTAGTGCTGCTTCAAGTTTGAGTTTGTTGCCAACATTGAAAAATCAGGGATTTTTTTCCATAGACATTTAGATTTGTGGTTTCTCATTAAAAGTCAGAAGACCTGGCAAAAGTGGGCCATCATCCAGCATAACAGTGTGTTGGGCTTTGGTGGTTGTTAAGCACATTGGGTGTGGCATGAACATTTTGGTTTCCTACTTTTCTCCCTGATGTCACCAGCTTGCCCCAGAGGTGATCATTGCCATTCAAATCCTATCTCGAATTTGGGTCACACAGCAAAACCAAGAGGCCCTGCGGCTAGCTATTATTATTTTCATTTTAGATGAAATTAAGTAATTCCATGCTAAAGTTATGTAATAGGAAGTGTCAGATCTGGGATGTGAACCCAGGCCTCTGATTTTGGACCAGGTGTTCTTTCTACTGTTATACCTTACTTCCTGTATTTGCAGAACCGTCTTATAGCTTGTGTGTGTGTGTGTGTGTGTGTGTGTGTGTGTGTGTGTGTATGTTTGCGTGTGTGCACATTCTCTACATTTTGTAACTATGTGTGTACTCATTTTAAAGAAAATTCAGCATCTTAAGCTCTGATAATAAGCCCTCTGGGTAAATAAGCATTCGGTACCTTCCCCCTCTTCTTTGTTTACTCTTTTATAATTATTTCTTAAACACAGTGTTGCTGGACTCAGCAAACACATCCAGGTCAATCTGTTTGCATTTTGACAGCTCTTTTGGGAAATGCCTCTTCCCCACCTGTCTTATTTCTTTGGAAGAAGCAAGAACCCAGACCAAAGAGGGTGTGGCTTATACAAGCTTCACCATTTACAAGTATATTGCTGGCAATGGACAAATCATTTAGTCAGTCCTGTTATGTGGAGCTGTCCAGAAATTCATGTTGATGTCAGTGGCATCAAGGCTGAAAGTAGAAAATGCCAGGCTCTGGCTTCTGGTTCATTCTTTCCTTCAAACTGCTTTATATGGTGCTCTCTGGCTTAACAAACTAGCAAGACTCTTCACTGCCCTCAGGGTAAAGTCTGAGCTCCCAGAAAACCTTCAGAATCATACTCTGCCTACCTCTGCAACTTTGACTCCCATGACTGCTTTCCTTCTAACCACCTGCAAAACTGTAAATGTACCCCCAACCACCAGCCTTTCCTTGCAGTTTTTTCTTTTCTTTCTGAAGACTCTTATATCCTGCCTCCTTGCCCAGGCAATTCATACCTGCTCATCTTGACTAAGCTCAACATCACCCCTTCCCGACCTGCTCCTCAGGCAGCTTGAATGCCTTTCTCCATCACCGCCTAGTAATCTATGCCAACACTCTTATGACATATCTTGCTGCTTACTTATGGCTGTGAGCTCCACAGGGCAGAGATCCTGTCTCGCGTCTCCAACACTGAGCCCAAGTTCTGTGTGTAAGATCTCTTGAGAAATGATTGTCAGAGAATTTATATTTTCTATGTGTGGTACCCAATTCTGGAAGCTCTCTATATAAGAGTTGTATTGTATCAGGAGAGGGGTATATCAGAATTTGAAACAGCAGGTAGAGAGTTTTCGTTAAAAGATGTCACAAGGCTCAGAAGTAGTGGAAGCTACAGAACCTTCCAACATTTTTAACAGCTTATTCCACACTGGGCGCTGTGTTGCTGTGCATAGCAAGCCTTTGACTTCCAGTAGTTATCTCAGTCCTCACACTAACCCTTTGGCCCCTCATTTGGCATGGAGGAGACTGATGAGCAAAGAGGGTAAATAGTTTGCCTCAAGTTGCACAATTAGTTGCTGGAAGAACAATGGTCCCATAAAGCTGCATGACTGACAGGACTCAGAGGGTCAATCACTAGGTAAAGAAGTTCTTGGCTTTGTTTCCTTTCACTACTTAACTGTTACTTGGATGGCTCATCCAGCAGCAAGACCAACTCTGGGCATCCTTAGGTTCTTTGACTTCATGGGATTATTTACCACATTTCTTTGATCACCCAAGCCAGTCCCCATCGGCAAGATGTCAGTGGCCTGATTAAGCCCTCCAAGACCCCAGCACATTCTGTTCCCTTCTTCATTATCAGTATATACTTATTACAGGTGCCATTGTGTCATTTATCTAACTGTGCCAGGATGTCATTGTATATACCTCCCAGGCTATAATCCTTTATGCTAAACCTTAAAAGAGGAGGGATGTTTCCACTCAACCCTGTCTTCAGTTCAGAGGTGATGGCCATTCAAATCTAAGTTAGAAACACATTGACCAGCCTTGTTTTGCAATTTTTTTTATTACCAAAGTAAATTGCAAGCATTATGTCTCTGAAGCATTATTATTCCTACCTGTAATGGTACTTTATGTTGTATTTCACTCAGAGTTGGACAAGAAGGAAAGGGCTGGAAATCTGGGGTGAGTGATTTTGGTCTGAAATAGGTGAAAATGGTCAGTGGATATTATATAATCTCTCTAGACATTTCAAATTTCAACTCGGATACTCATGTATGGTTCAGCCTTAAATAAAATAAGTCATTTTTTTATGGTTTCTATAATTTTACTTGTGGTGGTGGTGTGAGTGTCCACAGTTCTGGAACTTACTAACAATAGTGCTGTTAATGTTTTATTTACAGTGTTAAACATGTTAGCTATTATTTTACTGTCTCAAGTGTGCCCAAAATAATACAATTTCTGATCCTTCTAACAGGACTTCTCCCATTTTAGACAATAGAGAGAGATATAATTTGCCCAACATTAAACAGCTAGTTAAAGGCTGAGACTTGATTTGAAACGAGAGTCATCTGGCCCTAAGCTTTGCTATTTCTACTATATCATGCTGTTGGGGAAGCTGTTGTGTGCAAAGATATCGTTCAAAAGGCTATTTATTACAGAGTTGTAATAATCGTGAATAATCAGTAACAAGCTATGTATCCACTGATAGGGGATTGACTTCGTGCATTTGGTGACATCCATACAATGCTGTATTATTTAGCATTCAAGCATTCACTGTAAACATAAGTAAACATACATTGCCATGACAGATGTCCAGCTTATGTTTAGTGCAAAAGATACTGCAAAAGAATTTGCAGTGTATTATCTATTGTCTTAAAACTGCATGTCCAATATATTTCAACATGTGTTCAATATAAAAAATATATCGATGGCATATTTTACAGTTTTTTTTCCACTGAGTCTTCAAAATTCATGTGCATTTTACACTGACAAAACATCTCAATTTGGACCAACAGCATTTCAAGTGTCCAGTGGCCACATGTAGTTCACAGCTAACCCATCAGGTAGCATTGGTCTTGTGGAAATATAATAATACCATAAGGTGTTCACTTTGGGACTGTGGGTTTATGTGTGTTGCCATTATTGTCTTTTTTGTCTCATTTGCATTTTCCAAATTTCCATAATGAATATATACTGCCTTTGTAATTTGGAATGAAAATAAACTATTAAAGACATCATTCATTTTTAATAGGGAGTGGTGAGCTTCTAAAATACACTTTTAAAAATAAATACATGAAATGTAAATCTGTGACCTATTTTCAATGGAGGAAGAGAAGCAGGAATGGTATGATCTTGGTTTTCCTCTCTATTTCCTTGCCTTCCTGCCCCATCACCCCTTCTCCCAAATGTCTGGCCTTTGAGCTGAGGAGAGGAGAGAGGTTAAACGCTGTCCCTAGTCAGGAAGCAGATCTCTGGAGAAGTTGCTGTTCCTGCTAGAGGGTTGAAGTTTTACCCCAGATTCATTTTCAGGCATTTTGAGAGGCACAGGCAGCTGTCATGGGAAAAGGCTCTGTCAGTGTTTCTCAGGCTTTTATATCATTCTCGCTGCCCCTTCACCACAGAGATGTTTTAGATCACTTGTTTCCTGGTCACCTTCCCCCTGCCCCCCATTAAATTTTAAGACCACAGATATACCATATATCTGTTATATACAGTGGCTCTCTGGAGAGTCACAAACTCTAGCAATGCCTAAGATTTCTCCCACACACACACCTGGAACCAATCTTTACCTCCTTGAGGGGCAACATCACACCCCCCCCTTGTTAAGAATGCATGGCTATGTGCATTCATGGTAAATGTCAGTGACAAGGGTCGCTGTGTGACATGTTTAACTTAGCATCCTGAGTCAAGTTCACCCACCTCCCTAAACTTCCTACCCACAAAGCTTTGTCCTTTGGCTTCTGTATCCCCACCAGGGCAAGTTTGACAGTGGGGGACACCTGTCTCAGTGTCTGTCCCTTCTTCCTGATCACTGAGGGAGTTTCCTTTTTGCCTCTTCCGTGGCACTTAACAGAACCAGCCTTGTCCTGTTACCCATCCTGGTCCTGTCTCCCCTCCCCTATGATCACACCCTCCTTCAGGACAGGATGCAGTTCCTAATTTTGTTCCCTGTGGTGTCTACAGCTTTGTATGGCTCTCACTTTGTCTGCCATAGTCCCTCAGTAAACAGTTGTGGAACTGAACGAAATTGCCTTCAAAGAACGCTTTCCAGTCCAACTGTTTCTCTATCAGAAAATCTCATTAAGACTTAATCAGTAACATCGTCCCATCCCAGGGGTCATGCTGCAGTCCCCGACTGAGAGGAAGTGAGAGCATCCTCTTTACATTCCCAGGACCCACACAATTCCTGGATGTTTTTCACCACCGGCAGGTCACTGCCTGGGGGTAAAATTGCATGACAACCATGTGAAACTTGCTGCCCCTCCACTTCTCCCTTTTATTTCTTAAGTCACTGGATTGAAAACTCACTGATTAGAAACTGCAAAATAACAGCCCCTGCGAGCTGGATTTGTAGGACTGTGTCAGAAAGCCGTGTCTCCCGGTTTTCATCTGCTCAGTCACACAGTTCTCTGTGTTTATTCCAGTAGGAGCCTCTCAACCTCTCCCCGAGCCGTGGTCCACCCTTGTCCACCTTGTCTATCCACACCCATGAAGATGCCCCTCGCAAGAGCCGCTTCCCTTCCAGAGTGAGATTGTGTTCCCAACACTGGTCATCTGCACCTGCCCTTTGATTACCTGGGGACCACATTTATTACTCTACAGTCGGGAAATCTCCCTGCGCTCTGTGCTGCATAGACGTCGTCTCTGTCAGGATTTCTGCAGATCTGAAGGGGAGATTTGAGAGTTTCCAGGGCTATTGCTGCTGATAGCGAGCATTTAGCTGAGGAAATTAAATTTGCAGGCCTGCATTCTGGCTGGATTCTGTGACTCTTTGGGCTGGGAATGATTTGGTTACGAGGAGATTCCATCTCAGTATCTCCCACTTTCAAGGGAGCCGAGGAGGGAAGCAAGCTGAACAGCCCCTAATGAAGGAATTCTGTATCGGCAAAACCCTGACATTTGAAATGTTCAATGTAATCAGCAGAACTGGTAGCTTTAGGCAAAGATCACTGCACTGAAAAATAAAATTCAGCTGGCCATATTTTGTTCGTGAAAATGTCCTCTTATAATTCACAGCTTTCACAGGTACGAGCCGTAATTTCTTAACTGTTTTCTGCTGGCGGGCTTGAGGTAGGTGTGGTGAAAATCATGCCGCAAACAGTGTGTGTACACGGAGATGTTAATTGCATTTCCCACCCAGTATATGTCTTGTTAATTATCCTAGTCCTTTTAATTTATAGAGTCTCCGTATTTTGGACATTAAAATGAGCAAAAATGATATGAAGAAATGTTACTGGCTGTCTTTATTGACTGGACCTTTGAGAGTCACGTCCAAATACGATCCACTTGGGAAGATTTGACATGCTGTTTCCACTTGTGCACATTACTGCTTTTCATCCTCCTCTGTGTTCTGTCTCTGTGTCAAGGGAGGGGGAAATTACTGCAAGGAGATTATGAAATATTGTAGTACATGTAAGTAAAAATATATCAGAGCTGGCACATTTGTAATTTACTCGTCAGTATGAGAATCGCATTGGAGATCTATATATCATATTAGCAAAATAGTATCCATCCCAGTACTATATTATTTTACTAACACGATGGCTGCATTTCAAATGAAATGCAAAGGTCATGGTTGCTATTGTATCAGGGCCATTTAATCTCATTTGTCTTTCCCTTACTGACCTTAGCTTTATTAGCAGCTGCAACTACCACTGATTTGGAAACAGGAAAGGGTTCTTCCAACAGATGTCATTGCAACCCTCACACTTACAAGGGACTCTAGCTTAAAATTCTTTGGTCCCCTGCAAAAGGAGAATGTCACAAGTTTGTGACTGTGCTCTCTTTCCCCCTAAGGTGAAGTTTTTAGATGGAAGAAAAATGGGTCCTCTTTCCCCGGTGACATTTTGCATACCTTTCCAAGTATGTGTATTCCCTCACCTCTTGCCCCTCTTCAAACTAGTGATCACCTCCACCTTTGAGAAAACTAGTAGCTAAAATGAAGCAACCCTACTTTATGAAAAGTCCGAGAAGCAATTTAACCTGGTTGACCATATCCATCAATCTGTCACCTGGAGAGAAGCTTTGACACCAGGAGACCTTTATCCCACCATCACACTATGTAGTTATCAGTGGGGCAAGAGCTTTCTCTTTGATGCTGTGCAATTAAACTGA
This sequence comes from Neofelis nebulosa, assembly GCF_028018385.1. Taxonomy (NCBI): domain Eukaryota; kingdom Metazoa; phylum Chordata; class Mammalia; order Carnivora; family Felidae; genus Neofelis; species Neofelis nebulosa. The sequence goes on along the minus strand of NC_080799.1, from coordinate 39,265,003 downwards.
AGGGTAGAAGCCTTTTCCTAGAAGGAAACCCTTCTGCAAAGAGATGCTTAAGCCCAACCAAAACACCTGCATGTTGCAGGCGCACACGCCCATGCAAATGATCTTTCAGCGGTTCATACCACGAATCAAATATAACATATCCTAGGGCAGAGTTTGGTTTTGTTCTGTTTCTTAAATGAGTCAGACCCCTGTAGGGTGCATACCATTGCACGAAATCCTGCAACCATTAGCATTTAATGGCTATGCAGCACTGCATTGGGAACATCATTTACTGAGAGAAACCGGGAGTGGTCAGTGTAAATCCATGATATGGAAAAAAAACAAAGATAAAAAGCAGTTTAAATTCCAACATCTCTCCCTCCCTCTCCCTCTTTCTCCCTCTTTCTCCCTCTCCTTCTCCCTCCCTCTCTCTCTCTCTCTTCCTTTCTCCCTCTCTCCCTCTCTTCCTCTCCTCTTTCTCTCTCTTTCCTAATAAGCCCATAGCTTCTCAAATTTTATCACTTGTGCGGGAGGTGACCATTTCTTAATGTTTATTAATCACTCGAATACCCATAGGATCAGCTTATAGTAACAATGCCACGTGCTTTGTCAGTAGCTGGCACATTAATGAGAAGGGAGGGGGCACTTCTGGAAAATAACCTTTTCTCAGGATGAATAACTGTATGTGTGTGTAATAAGAATCTAGTACACCTGCTACGTTAAGTGCCAAATACATACTCAACACTTGGTCGACAATTCTGAGATAAATGAATGCCTGTCAATTTACATTGGCATTACCTGTTCATTGTCTTGTTCAGAGGTTTTTGGTTTTCAACTAGTTGTCCCCAGTGCTTTTGTGCAATGTGTGTGGCTTATCTTTCATCATAGTTTATAAGCTCCACCATGTATGTAGGTCCTTCACCGTCATGGCTTGAGAGATGATGAATATTCTTATCCAAATATCAAACCGAGGCTCTTTTGAGGTTACTGTGGAATGACATGCTGTCAGTCTCACCGAAGTTGTGTTTGGGAGAAATCAAACTGCATTCTCTAGCTGCAGATTCAGACTTCTCAGTAACGTGGACATGCTTCACCCTTGATCTTAATTAACAGGCAAAGTAACGCAGTGTGTCTTTTATCAAAATTGCATTAACCGTTACACTAAGCAGCAACAAGAACAACAAAAAAATAAAAGGAGAAAACAAAACAAAATCAACCATCCCCAAAACCACCCATAAAGCTCCTAAATCATTGTGGCTTTGGGGATAAGATAATCTTTTATTTTTTTTCATGCATGTTGATACTCCCTCTCCCCCTTTAGCTGCTTCTCTTCTGGGATTTTGCAGGCTGCGTCTTCAGGGAATAACTCATCGCATCTCCAGTAGGCGTCATCCAGAGGCTTTATGTGGGTAAAACAATTGAGTCTGGCTAAAGGGCGCATTCAGTGTTGTATCCTATTACTTCATTGATTTTTTTTTAAGTTTCTCTAATGTTATAACGAGAATATTTTCCACTCAATCCTTACGAATTCTAAAGCTTTTTATTGACCTCAGGGTATACCACACACATGGGCTACCTCCCTGGGCTGGCGAAAAGCAGGGTCCTCAGAGAGACCAAATGGAAAAATTGCTTTTCTATCGACCCCACATGCAAGAGTTATGGAACCCCTATCTAATTAAGGCCCCAGGGGAATTCTGATGCAGTGGTTGGGGTTGGCCCCATGATTAGGGTAAGTGCTAGGCTCTGGTTAAGTGTCTCACTCTTCCTCCAAGGGTCAGGAAAGTTCATGGCCAAGGATTTGAGTCTCTATGAGGAATGGAAGAAATTTTTCCCCAACACCAGATGGGTTCATAATAGTCAACCTGAGACATGGCCCAAAATGGAAGTAGAGAAATTGAGGAGGAAATGGCATCATGTGATCATCTCCTCTGCTCAGACATATCCAACAGAGTCAGCTTACTACGGTTCCATTTTCAACTCTGGTATGTTTAGACTTTGGGCAGATGAGTCATTTAGCTTCTGTGAGCTTTACCTTTCTGCTTTGTAGAAGAGTTCTAAGTATTTAAGGAGACAATGTATGATATATAAAGTGGAACTGACATGGTGAGACAGCAGTAAATGTTGGCCTGTAGCTATACCGTCATCATCAGCACCACCACCATCATGATGTCCAGACTTAGGGCAACAAAGGCTATCCTCCATAGCCTAAGGTACAGCCTAGTCTCAGTTTGGTGTCTACTAGTTAAGAGTTAGATGCTTGTAGACAAGTGAATGAATGGCTTATTCATTATCCCCCTGCCAAAGGGAAATCTTAATCTGTGTAGGAGAGAACTCATAGTTTGTTTGGAATTGTTGCTTCTACATAAAGCCATGTTAGGTTTAAGGACTTCTCTACCAAGAGTCAGGCCTAGGAAACCCTGCTCCAAAGTTACTGTCCACTGTGCTATTTACTAGTTGTGTAACAGGATTCCAGTCCAAGTATCATTTTCTTTATGGATAAAAATGGGCATAATAATATTTATAGTATCTATCTCATAAGGCGATTGGGGAAACAAAGTGAGATCATGAGGCCTGACTCTAGAACCCCCTTGGAGACTTGCAGAAAACTAATGATACCAGTCCCTGTTTCTAAAGTTTGGTATTCGTTTGGTCAGAATATGAAGCCCCTTGAGCAGTCCTCCAGGTGATCCTGATGTGTAGACAGGATTGAGGACCACTGTCAGTCATTAAGTAAGGGAGGTTCTGCCTTTTCCTCTTCATCCTTTTCCCTACTGGTTCCTTTTTCATATTAACGAGGAAAACAACTGAGTTCTGTTTTGAAGGTTTCAATTGGTTTTCCTGCTTTTGTGAAACCATTTGGGGTCAATATGGCACAGAAAAACATGTGTGATAAGTGTTAGGCAGTGTGGATACGTATTTATTAATATTTAGACTATCATAGTTACCCCCTAGTGCAGTCAGCCACATGTGTATACACCAATGGCACCCCAGTGTTTTGGGCAACCAGTACCCCCCCCCATCCTAGGCCCAGCTTGTTCCCCCAGAGGAGACCTACTGCTCTAAGCTATTATCTGCAGCCTTGATAGCTGTCTCTAGGTGCCATCTGCCATCTGTCAGGGAGGGCCACAGAAGTGGTCTGGGTAATCAATCAGTGCCTTGACCATTGCTGAAGGAAGGATGCCATGTTTGGCATGCACTGAGGGCAGGAGCATTTTTGCAAAGGCAGTTGTAGGCTCGGGAATCCCATTCTTTTTCTGGCTTAGTGCTGACAACTAGAACAAAGGGGTGTCCAGTGTCAGAGACAGGGCAAGGGAGGGAAAATGTACTCTTATATGAAAGACAGAGCCTGTCTGGAAGGACCTACCATGTGGCACCATCACACAAGAGACAAAGTCCCTGGAGCTCAGTTTACCCTGGTGGTAGGATAGGAGACTGATGTGCAATGAGAAACGAGCCTGTGAAGCCTTCCACAGCCTTTGTAAGTGAAATGATTGTTCTCTCTGGGCTCTCATGAAATCCGTCCTCAGCATCTGAATGGCCCACATTTCTTTGTTAGGCACTGAATCAATGAAAAATTGAATAGTGTTGTGCAAGCTTCATTACATGTGTCTTTCTTCTCTGTGTCTGAGCCACTTGAGACAAGAGCCATGAATCACTTTGCTTTGTATATGCAGTACCAGGAAGGTACATGGTACTGATCCTTATGACCTGATGAACATATGGGAGTAGAAGACACTTTGGCCCTCTTGGTAGGCATGCATAGGCCCTGAAACCACCCAGAATTTTGATGCTTCCAGGAATGGTGCATCTAGAGACTGGAAGACATTGATTCTTAACCCTAGCTGGGTATAAGGACCATTTGGAGTTTTAAACCACTGTTAATGTCTGGCCCCTGGAACAGATCATTTTAAATTAGCGTATCTGGGGTGGCACAAAGTGTTAGAGTTCCTTGGGTGATCTGAGCAGAACTGAGGACTATCACTCCAAAACTACAGACGCTGGCTGAGCTAGAAACAGTGATAAAAAGATAGGAGAAGGAATGATAAATCCAGAAGGAGAAAAGAGACCTGGAGGGAATTTGGGTATCCAGATGAACCTTGTCAGCATCAAAGCTAGCACCTACTAAGCCAGACACTGGGCTCAGCTATTTTGCCTCTTGTCTCTTTCTACACAGCAACCCTAAACAAAATTGTCACCCAGCCAAGAAAAGAGAGTTCATAAACTGAAGGGTTAGGCTACTGGACTCCAGACCCTAAGCACTGAGTCACCAGGCTGTGTTTCTTAAAAAGGACAAGGTAAATGTGAAGGAAGATGGGAGTGGACTGTGCAGGACAGAAATAAGATCAATAAACCCAAGGAGAGCTAGTGGGCATTAACGTAAAAATGAATGACACAGCAAATAAGAAGCAGAATTCATATTTCTTCAGCGCCATCAAGGCATTGTGATAAACTCACAATAACCATGAACAACAAAACCTGTTAGTCCCAGCTTAAGCGGGAGATCCAAGGCTCAGAGTAGTTGAGTGTCTTGCCCAAACTCACATAACTATTACATGTCTGAGCTGGCTTATTTTTTTATTTTTTATTTTTTTTAAAAAATGTTATTTATTTTTGAGAGAGAGAGTGAGTAGGAGAGGGGCAGAGAGAGAGAGGGAGACACAGAACCTGAAGCAGGCTGTCAGCCCAGAGCCCGACCCGGGACTCGAACTCACAAGCCACAAGCCATGGCTCATGACTTGAGCCAAAGTCAGATGCTCAACCGACCGAGCCACCCAGGCACCCTCCCTTTTTTTTTTTTAATAAAGGGCCAAAGAGTAAATATTTTAGGTGTTGCTAGCCATACATTCCCTGCTACAGTTATTCAAATCTACAGTTACAATACCAAATATGCAGAATACTATAGGCAACCAAAGAAATGTGGTTGTGTTCCAATAAAACTTGATTTATGGACACTGAAATTTGAATTGCATATTTTTTTCTGACACGAACTATTATTTTTCTTGTGATTTTTCCCAACTACTTAAAAATATAAAACTCATTCTTAGTTTATCCACTGTATAAAAGCAGACAGCCGGACACATTTGGCCTCTGGGCCATAAATTGCCAACCCTGGTCCAAATTCTAAAGCATACAGATCTTAAAAAGTTGGTGAGAAAGCGTGGAAGAAAATTAATGTATGTCCATTTGAGACATATGTCCTCAGTTCACCTTTGCATGGGAAGAGTCATCAGGCCAAGAAGGGTACAAACTTTCTGTCTTCCTCAAATCAACCCTAGCAAGCAATTATTTGCAGAATGAATCTGCACTGTTCAATTTAGGACCCCCTGGACTTTGAAGGGTGCCATGCCCATTCTTTTAGCTCGATAACAACATTATAAATTCCAAAACCTTTTCTTCCATCAATATCTATTGCATGCCTAATAGATTCCAGGCTTTCTTCTGAGTGCTGAGAGTGTACTGGTTGAATTAGTCATCTTGAGCCACCGTAATGAAATTCCAAAGTCTGGGTGCCTCACACAATGGATGTGTACGTTTTCACGTTTCTAGGGGCTGGAAGTCCCAGATCGGGGTGCCGGCAAACTTGGGCTCTGGTGAGGGCTCTCCTCTGTGTTGCAGACCATGACTTTTGGTTATGGACTCACATGGTAGAGAGAGGGAGGTGAGCAGCTCTGGTGTGTCTTCTTATAAAGTCACTAATCCCAGGATGATGGCCTCACAGTCATGGCCTCATATAAACCTAATTACCTACCAAAGGCTTCATCTTCAGGTACAGTCACGTTGGGGGTTAGCGGTTCAACATATGAATCTGTTGATTTTGTTCAGTCTGTAACACTGTTGCACAAGAAAAGTGAGATCCCTGTGTTCATGGAGCTTAGATTATCACTCTATATATCAGTAAACAAATGGAAATAATAATCATTTCAAATAAGTTCAGATGTGCCACGAAGAAAAAAAAATAAATGTGAATAGAGCATAGGGATTAACTGGAACAGGGATTGTAACTCTGGAAGCTGTTTTCAGAGAAGGACATTTTGAGCAGGTGACTCTGGGCTGAGCTATGAGTGTTGAGCCAAAGCCTGTCCGGGGAAGCAGCAGGAGGGGGAAGGGGAGGGCACTGTGCTAGGAGAGAGAGAACAAGTTTCCAAGGGCCAAGACAAGAAGAATGGTGAGCCAGGGGAGCAGAGAGGAAGACATTGTGTCTGGAAGGGGGTGAGCCAAGTTCAGAATGGTGGCCCAAGATAAGGAGTTTGGATTTTGTCCTAAATGCAGTGGGAAGACTGGTGAATCTGAAACCGTGGAGTTAATTTGCATTTTGAAACTGTTTCGCATGTTGTGTGGGGAATGGACGGTAGGGGCCGCTGTCTTTCTCTGGAGCTCTCCCCTGTCTGATGGCTCCTCTCCCGCCACAAGGGCCCAGGAGTTACTTGCAGTCTTGGGAAGACCTGCAGATCTTCTGCATATGCCCAAATTGCCCCTTCTCAGGTATGTCTCACATCCCTCCCCGAAGACCCTCAAAGGTAACACATTCTAATGAGGAGTCTGAATTGGCAATTGCCTGGTGCTTTGCAGCTAATAAAGAATAGATTATGGTGGCAATGCTTTGGAGTCCTGTTGTGACTAAAGTAGGTTCTTTTACTTGAACTTGTTTAACTATAATTCAATTCTGCCCATGTTTTACTTGAGAATGAGTACCCCAAACTTGAGCCCAGGCTTTTTTTTCACCAGGGTGAAGTTATTTTAGAATATATAGCATTTTGGTTCTTTATTCTGCATTTTCTTCTGCTACTTCTCTGTGCTTCCCACTATCCATACACATACTTTTTTTTCCCTCAAAGTTTATTCATTTTGAGAGAGAGAGCGAGCGAGCTAGCACACGAGTATGAGTGGGGGAGGGGCAGAGAGAGAATCCCAAGCAGACTCAGCATTGTTAGCTTTGAGGCCCCCACGTAGGGCTTGACCCCATCAACCATGAGATCATGACCAGAGCCAAAATCAAGAGTCAGACGCTTATCTGACTGAGCCACCCAAGTGCTGCTACATACAACTTTTAAACAAATTTTTAATAATTTCAAAAATCAATGTATGATCATTTGAAAAATAGTTGGAAACACATGCAAAAAAAAAAGCACTTATCAGCTGCTTATTATGCCAAAATAACCACTCATAACATTTTTTTAAATTAAAGCTTTATTTTCTTAGAGCAGTTGGGTTTATAGCAAAATTGACTGGAAGGTACAGAGATTTCCCATATACCCTTGACCTATGCCTGTTAGCCCCACCCCCATTGTCAACATCCCCACCAGAGTGAGACATTTGTTACATTTGGGGAACCTATATGGACACATCATTAGCCAGAGTCTGAGGTTTACATTAGGGTTTACTCTTGGAGTGGTGTATATTCTCTGGATTGGACATGTGTATAATAACATGTATCCACCATTATAGTATCATACAGAGTATTTCACAGCCCTGAAACCCTCTCTCCTCTACCTGTTCATCCCTCCCCACAAACCCTGGCAACCACTGAGTGTTTTACTGTCTCCATAGTTTTGCCTTTTACAGAATACCATATAGTTGGAATGAGACTCTTAATATTGTAACATTTCTCTTGTTGATCTCTTTAGTGTGTGTGTGTATTTGTGTGTGTGTGTAGTTTTTTTTATATATTTACAATATTATACTCACAGTGTATTTTCGGAATTTTTCCTACCTTTTTTAAACTTGGTATGAAAACATGAACATTTTACTATGCTATTAATCATCTTTCAAAATTACATTTAATGATTCCATAACTTTCTACTATACCAGAATTTATCACCACTGTTGACATTTAAGATTTTTTTTTTTTGGTCTTTCCTCCTTACTATTGTTATGAATAATGCCACAGAAAACATTCTTATATGAAAGTCTTTGTGTACTTTTTTGAGTGCTTCCTTAGACTAAATTCTAAAAAGTGTTACCTTGGAGTCAAAAGATACAAGCAGACTTACACTTCTCGTCTAGATTTCATCCAATTTCTCATTAAACCAGTTGTGCTCATATTGGTGTTCTGTTACAATGTCATTTCATTTCATCATTGCCAATATGATTGGCATTATAATTTGGGCTTATTCTACGCTTTGATCAACTTGTAGGCAAAAATTACCTCATTGTTTAAAGCTCTCTATTTTTTATTTGCTTATTCATTTATTTATTTATTTGAGAGATAGGAGGAGGGGGAAAGATGGAGAGGGAAAGAGAGTCTTAAGCAGGCACCATTTCCAGCACAAAGCTCGATTTGAGGCTCGATTCCATGACCTTGAGATCGTGACCTGAGTCAAAATCAAGAGTCAGATGCTTAACAGACTGAGCATGGGGCTCGAACTCACAACCCCAGGATCAAAGGTCCATGCTCTCCTGAATGAACCAGCTGATGCCTCTAAAACTCCCCCTTTTATTTTATTTATTTAAAAAATGTTTTTAATTATTATTATTTTGACAGAGAGAGAGAGAGAGAGAGAGACAGAGAGAGAGACAGAGAGAAAGCGCATGAACAGGAGAGGGGCAGAGAGAGAGGGAGACATAGAATCCAAAGCAGGCTCCAGGCTCTGAGCTATCAGCACAGAGCCCGATACAGGGGTCGAACTCACAAACCGTGAGATCATGACCTGAGCAGAAGTCAGATGCTTAACTGACTGAGCCACCCAGGCACCCCTTATTTTATTTTATTTTATTTTATTTCATTTCATTTCATTTCATTTCATTTTATTTTATTTTATTTTATTTTATTTTATTTCTTATTTGAGAGAGTGTGAGCAGGGGAGAGTGACAGAGGGAAAGAGAGCATCTCAAGTAGGCTCCACGCCCAGTGTGGAGGCTGATGAGGGGTTCTATTCCATGACCCTGGCTGGGTTCATGACCTGAGCTAAAATCAGGACTCAGACGCTCAGTTGACTGAGCCACCCAGACGCCCCCAACTCCCCCTTTTAAACTTTTCTGTTTAATAATGCAAGTAGCAAACTTGTACGAAGCCCTGACAATGCATGCTGGATATTGTAGAAACTAGATACTATTAATCCTATTTGACAAATTGAGATGCTAATGTTACCTATAGTAAGAGGTGGAGCTGTTACTGGACTCCAGCCCAGGTGACATGTCCCCACATCTGCGTACTAGCTCCAGCTCTCTTCTCCCTCCAGGCATGTGTGTGAAAGAGCCCTCTCAGCTGCATATGAATCAGGAAAGCAATCTGATCGAAGTAATTCCCACTAATATGTGAATGGCCAACAGGAGCATCTATCTGGTTTTTAATTAGGAAAACAAATTACTAGTTATTCTAATAAATCACTTCCTTGTGGAAAGAATTTTCAGGCATTTAATAGAAGTAAAAACATCCGGGAATGATAAGGGATGATGTAAGTGGGCAAAATGACATCGCCCTCCAGGTCAGTGGTTGCCCACTGCTTCCCCACAGAGGGGAATCAACCCAAAGTCGTATTTTATTCTATTTCACATGTACAGTGCTTAAAGTACTGAATTTGTCACCAGTAAAAATCTAAGTTCCACCTTGTCTTTAAAAATGGGAGATCTATGGGCACCTTGGTGGCTCAGTTGTTTAAGTGTCCGACTTCAGCTCATGTCATGATCTTGTGGTCCGTGAGTTCCAGCCCCACGTCGGGCTCCATGTCGGGCTCCACATTGGGCTCTGTGCTGACAGCTCAGAGCCTGCAGCCTGCTTTGGATTCTGTGTCTCCCTCTCCCTCTCTCTCTACCCCTCCCCCAGTCACACTCTGTCTCTCAAAAATAAATAAATGTTACAAAAAGGTAAAAAAAAATGGAAGATCTAGAAACATTCACAACTGTTCCCTTCAATAGTTTACAGTGTCTGATTGATCCCGGGGGGGGCTCGAGTGTGCATCTATTGGTAGCCGTCTAGCTCTCTTCCCCCTTACTTGTCAACTTCCCTACTTTCTCTTTCTTTTTTTTTTTTAATTTTTTTAAAACTGTATTTATTTACTTTTGAGAGAGAGACAGAGTGAGTGAGTGGGGAGAGAGAGAATGTCAAGCAGGCTCCATGCTGACTGTCAGCACAGAGGCTGGTACTCACAGGGCTGGTACTCACAAACCATGAGATCATGACCTGAGCTGAAACCAAAGGTCAGAGGCTTAACCGACTGAGTCCCCCAGGCGCCCCTCCCTACTTTCCCTTTGTAAACCAACTCTCTATAGTCTTTCTTTCTATACCATCGTTGTTTTTTAACTGAAGCTCCTTCTACAACTGGGAACCCCCTTCCTTACCCTGTTGGATGAAGAGGCGTAAAGGTCACAGTGGGGCTATGCCCTAAGCCATTTGGAAGGCACAGATGTTTGCAAGTCGGGGCCTGTGTCTTTATTAGCCCCGCTTCAATCACATGGTAATTTAAGCTTCCCTTATTTTGCTGCATTGCCTCATAGCTCCAAAGGAGACTTGAAATAGAGCGTATCGCATTGTGCACATTTTTGAAGGATCATGAGTGGAGGCTAAATATAAGATTCAAGTCCATAATCTGAGTGCTTTTCCCCTAAATGGAGACGGGATGCACTTGAACATTCTGTCCCATGCTTGCCTTTCTGATCTACACGTGGTTCTTAATGTTTGATTTGCATCCCTTTTGTACGTGAGAACATCCGCAGGCATCTCAGCCTCAAAGAGAGCAGAGTTGGAACCAAGGGAAGCTTCGGTGGATAGGAGGAGCCAACAGCTAACACTGCCCCTGCCCCCCCCCACCCCCACTCCAGATGCATAGAGTTGCCTTTCTTTCCTATCTAAAAAGTTCTTTAGAGCAGGCTAGTGACACCTCAGCCATGCATGTACCACCGTTATGTTTGTCATTTTCTTGCTATCAGTTGTTATTTACTAAATATCTAATGATTTGCTTTTATTCATATATTTATGTTATGGCAGCAAATTTCTTTCAATGTTTATTTATTTTTGAGAGAGACAGAGACAGAGTGTGAGCAAGAGAGGGGCAGAAAGAGAGGGAGACACAGAATCCGAAGGCGGCTCCAGGCTCCCAGCTGTCAGCACAGAGCCCAACACGGGGCTCGAACTCACAAGCAGTGAGATCATGACCTGAGCCAAAGTCGGACACTCAACCGACTGAGCCACTACGGTGCCCCGGTGGCAAATGTTATAAGCTGAAGTAGAACTATACAAGTAACTTAGTATTAAAAATAAATACGAGGAGGGACGCCTGGGTAGCTCAGTCAGTTAAGCATCCAACTTTGGCTTGTGTCATGATCTCACAGTTTGTGAGTTCAAGCCCCCCATCGGGCTCTGTACTGTCAGCACAGAGCCTGCTTGGGATCCTCAGTCTCCCTCTGTCTCTGCCCCACCCCGCTCACATTTTCTCTCTCTCAAAAATAAGTAAATCGGGGCACCTGGGTGGCTCAGATAAGCGTCCTACTTTGGCTCAGGTCATGATCTCGCGGTTTGTGATTTCCAGCCCCATGTCGGGCTCTGTGCTGACAGCTCAGAGCCTGGAGCCTGCTTCAGATTCTATGTCTCCCTCTCCCTCTGCCCCTCCCCTGCTCATGCTCTGACTCTCTCTGTCTTTCAATAATAAATGAACGTTAAAAAAATAAAAAATAAATCATTTAAATCAATCAATCAATCAATCAATCAATAAAATGGCTACCAGCAAAGACCATGTATGTGCCTCCCATGGCTTTCATGCTAAATGTTGGGAACCACTGACTTAAAAGAAAGTGTTTCATAAGGGTGGGGGAAAGCTGCCATATTTCCAGAGAGCCAGAGTAGATACCCACAGGTGGCTATCTCCCAAGATCTTATTGGAAATGTCTAGGTAGAGTCATTCAGGCACAATCTCAGAGCTGCTCCTGGGAGCTCTTCTCCCTCATCCGTTGTGCGTGTAAACCTGCCTGAAATCGGGGCACCAGCCCCCCAGGACAACTCTGCCTCCCCTGTTGGATCACTCATGCTACTTGAGCCCCCTTGAAGTCTTTACACTCTTCTTATGAACAGAGAGGTGGGGGTGGGGGTGGGGTGGGGGGGCTGGCGCTGTGACCCCAGCCTACATGTCCCCCATGTTTGGGGTTTGTAATCTCCCCATATGCTCCTTGAGGCCTCCCAGGAGCGTTCTCTTGCTCTGTATTCCTCTCACAGGAGACATGACTCTGGCTTACCTCCCTCCCTTTCTTTCCTCTGTCTCCCCCTTGTCCTCACCAGGGACCCCAGGCTGTTGTACTGATGGAAACCCCACTCTTTGCCATGTCTTTGCATTACCTGGTCAAACCCCATCCAGACTTTGGGTGGAGCTGATGTTCTGGACGATGGCTCTGTGGTTACTGATCTGTAAGCATTTTATTCTAATACGTTGTAAACAAGAATGGGTCCATTTTGGGTTTTCTTCAGTGCCTAACGGGTCACCAGACTGAAGTGCACATCCCAGTTCTGTCTCCTTGAGGCTCGGTGACCTGGAGTAGGCTGTTTCACATCTTTCTCCCTGGGTTTCCTCAATTGAGAAATTGAAAAGGAGACACCTACCTCTCGGGGCTTTTATGAGGATGAATGAGGAAACATAAGAGGAACTGCTTTTAAAATTGTAAAGTGTGGTTCTGCTGAAAGGTGGGCATGATTTTGAGACAGAAGATGTTCACCTAGTCTCATCCAAATCCCCCATCAGTGGGGACACAATTCAGAAGGCTTTACCACATCCATTTCATCGGGCTGTTCATAAAACCGTTTATTTTCCCAATGCCGCATTTGTGTGCGCGCTCTCTCTCTGCTACTGCATAATTTCATTATCTGCCGTACATAAGTGTATTATGTAATTCTCTCAATATGTCATCGATTGTTTCTGTTTTTCCGTGGTATTACTTAAGTCCATAATACTTTTTATTAAATCCCCAAGGAATGTTACTGAACAGTGGTTGAAGGATAGTCCTGTCCGCAAACTAAAACTCAGCACTTAAATATTTGAAATGACACAAAGCAGTAGAAAAAACCCAAGTGTGGAATTTCCCACTAGCTTTATGAAATCCAGGAAACCAACTGAAGTATCTGTTTATAGTGCCTCTGTCTCTCCAAGAGATTTATGCTATCATTCAGATAGTAATAACAGCATTAGTAAATAATGTAAAATTAGCGAATGCTTATTGAGTGCTTACTATGTTCCAGGTGTCTACTTGTATTGAGTCATTTAATCTTTACAGTAAGCTCATAAAAAAGGGTCTACTTTAGCCCCATTTTCTGTTTAGGGAAACTGGAATTCAGAAGTTTAACTACCTTACCCAAGGACACACAATAAGGAAGTAATGCAAAGTGCAGGCATGCATGTGCATGTACACACACACACACACACACACACACTGCTCTGTTAGCTTAGGAAACTCATCCATAGGTTGAATGCCTGAGAGTTTGGGACCTCTTGGTTGTGAACTTATTTCTACTACTAATGTAGGCTAATCAGTTCTTCTCTCTGGGACTAGGTTTCCTTACGGGCCAGGTATAGAGGGTTGGGTGAGATCATTTACTTTTGATCTGCTTCAGGAAGCTCAAGAATCTGAGTGCATGGTCCAGAAGGAGTGGTGGGGGCAGGGAAGGCAATGTTGAGCAGGTAGGACTCTGGAGCCACCCGGTCTTTGTTATTCAGTGTGCTTATGCTTATGTCTGGGGTGGATGAGTGGATGGATGGTTGGCAGGATGGATGGAGGGAGGGAGGGAGGGAAGGAAGGAAGGAAGGAAGGAAGGAAGGAAGGAAGGAAGGAAAAAAGGAAACATTTAATTCAATTCATACAATATATTATTAACTCATTCCAAAATAGCATTGTGCCAAGGTTATTTCCCATGAATGTCATTAAATGTTGCTTGAAAACTTGATTTCAAATGGCTATATAATATTCAAATATATGAATAGATTACCCTTAGCTAACCATTCCTCAATTTAAAAAAATTTTTTATGTTTATTTATTTTTGAGAGAGAGAGAGACAGAGTGTGAGCAGGCGAGGGGCAGAGAGAGAGAGGGAGACACAGAATCTGAAATAGGCTCCAGGCTCTGAGCTGTCAGCACAGAACCCGACACTGGGCTTGAATTCACGGACTGTGAGATCATGACCTGAGCCGAAGCCGGACACTTAACTGACTGAGCCACCCAGATGCCCCAACCATTCCTCAATTTTAGACTGTATGTTGTTTGTGATCCTTCATCATCCATTTATTTATCAAATGTCTACTGGGAACTACTATTTGCCAGGCATTAACATAAGTCAATATAGCACAAATGTTCTTGTACATAAGTTTTTGGCATACATACATTTGATTCCATAATTATATGGAAATTATTATTATTGGTTTTGTTTTCATTTGTTGGCTTTCTGTAGTGAAGAGCCTGTTCTGGAAAGCCTCCTGACTTTGGATGAAATGTTGAGATGAATCCTGTATAAATGTTGAGCTTAGCACACAAAGGGAGGAGCACAGCTGGGGTTCTCAACTCACTGTCTCCCAAGATCATAGTTACAAAATTAATAGACTTTGTCTTGATTGTATATGCCACCAGCATCCAAACCTACTTTGTGGTCTGCAGTGTCAAAGGGATCGTCTTGTAGTTGTAGCTTTCCATGTTGCTGGTTTAGAGCTGGGTGAGACCTCAGAGAGTATCTAGTCCAACGTGTCCAGGAGCCAAGAATATAAGCAGCAGCCCCAAGGATTGCCTTAAAGCTTAGCCCTGGGCTCCCCTTCTAAGTAATCTGTGGCGGGGAGAGCTGCACTTGTGTCATGATATAAACGGAATACAGCTGAAATTATTAGCTTCTTCAGTTACATGCATAAAAGCATGATACAGACCCCTTCTGGTTGAAAAGGCAAGAAAGAGCAACCAAAACACGATTCTTTATCCATAAATGGAAACCAGATAACTCAGCTTTGTAGATTCAAAGGGACCACGCAAGGTGGCAAGTTTGAAATACCCCTTGGAGGCACAGTGCCAAGTCTGAAGTGCAGCTTCAGAGTGATGCAGTATCCAGAGACCGAGCTATTTCTGGCTGCGGTCTTTGTGTCATGGAATGGTGACATTTTTCCCCGTGCCCCCCTAATGTTCCTCTCCTCCCCGATGACTCTGTATTTGAGTGATGGTCATGGTCTCTGTTTGGAGACAGCTGGCTTGGTTTTCCCTACCAAGGATTTGTTTATGTCTTAGGACAGAAGATGTCTAGAAAAGACAAGAGTGGACCCCAAAGAGCTTAGGCATCCATGAGGGCTAAAGAGGCTGTATGTAGAGAAAATACCATTAGCTTTTCTTCCCTCCTCTATACTCTTGTCTTTTTGTCTCCTTCCCTGATGGTGAGCAAAGGATAGGGGCTGCTCTTCTTGGCTGATTTCTTTTTTTTTTTTTTTCTTCTTCCTAAGGGATCACTTAATTTCTTTTATGCCTGTGGAAAAGACCAGAACTTCCCAATTCCTCCAAATACCTGGGCAGGTTACCTCTGCCAACCTCAGCTCATCATTATTCTGTACTGAGTTATGTAATGATTTGATCGTGTTGAGGAGTAATTCACCTTTGTTCCCACCTACGTTAAGACTGATTACAAATCCTCATAAAATACTCATTATGCTACCAAAAATGTTCTTAAGAATAGTCTGTTAGAGAGGAGGTAATACGGCTGCTCGGAAGTGTGGGCTTCTGTCTAATTATGTGTAAATTATCTGAGTGGAATCTCAAATGTTTAGTGATAAACAGTTTTATGCTTCCCAGCAAAGTATCTAGTTTGTGAGGCAATAGAATCAAAAGCAGCTTGTGTGCAGTGAATTGTAGATTGTATAACTTTGCATCCTTTTCAAGTTATTCTTATGGAAAAAAATGGGAATGTGTCTGCAGCCCTTTAAGAAAAGCAAGTGTTGTATTCTGCAATATTTTTTTTGAGAAAGAAAAAAAAAGATAATTGATCTTTGACTATACCGCTGTTCTGCTCTCAGAAGAAACATTAAAAAGTTGGGTTTCTTAAGAAATGCAATTAACCGACTTTTATTTAATGATTTTTTTTCTCATGTTATTCATCCTGGAGGAATGGTATCTGTTGGTTATTAACAAAGATGAGGATGGATTATTAGGAGCAAAATATCATGATATTCACTGCAATGCAAATATAGCTACTCAGAGAAAATCCCGTGTAATTTTTTTTATCAGATGCCCCCTCCTCTTAGAAATCTTTCCTGGAAGCCTTCCCCATCTCCCACCCCATCTCTGGGTGGGATGGTTAAAACTCCTCTGAGCCACCCAAAGGTTGCTGTCCTTATAGATGAAGGTACACTGGACACCATATAGTTAGGATTATTATAGTAGTCAGTGTAACTAGTGGTCTTTGTAACCAACATAATCTGAATGGTAATATAAATATGAGTGTTTAAATCTGGACGGTCATTAGTTCTTGATCTTAACAGCAGGGTTTCTTCAATGCCCAAGAAGCTTGAGAAGGGTCTGCCAGAGCAGAAATTCATCCAAAGATCATACTCTTGAGACTTCTTTAGGCAAAGAATAGTCAAGATATTTAATTAGCAAATCACAAGGAAGCTGAGTCCACCACTGAGGACTTGGAACATGCGAATACTAGTTAGGATGAAATTGATATGCCAGTTAAAATAAAAATTTCCACCTCTTAGAGTTTGGGAGTCATTTGCAGCTATGTTCCTTCTAGAAACGTTCCCATTTCATAACAGGATCATCAGCTTGGGGAAGAAGGATATGAACTATTAAGAGGAAAAAATGGTAGAGAAAAACCAAGATTTAGACAGATGAAGACTTCAAGGACAAGAGGCAAGAATCCTTTGCCAGTTCCTTATTGGTGGTCAGCTCAGATTAATGTCAGCATAACCTGTCATGCAATTCACTGCATACATAGCTAAAGGGATAGCTTAATGTATCAGACTGGTGTTTAGTTCTGCTTAGTTTCTAAAACCCTAAGGAAAATTCCACAGACATAATTTTAAGTTGGAAATGGTTGATGTGGCAATACTTGATTTATTGACTCAACCAATTGTCCACATGCAAACCTATGCCTATTCACACACTTTTTTACTGAATTTTCAAGTACTACCAGCTACATAGCAATGTTCCATTGAACCTGTGTTATGACTGTAAATATCTGAACCTGAAAGTTGCCCAAGACCAAAATATCTGCATAAAGACTCCTATATGTATTTGACATTTACAAACCACGGTTGCTGGACCTTTTGAAGGCAAACCATTTTGATGATTGACCAAATAGATCCCTTTGCACAGTGCAGCTTTGTTCTGTATTATTAGCATATTCTTATAAGGAAGTTCATCCATTCTTGTACAGTGCATTAAAAGTTGATCACGACTATCTACTGACTATATCTGTTTTGTGTTGAGTTGTTTTTCTGCCTTCCTACCCTACATTCTCAACATTCAGTTTGTTCTCAAGTCTGCATTTCGCATCAGAAGGTCTAAAGGAATTTTATTTTGATTTCCTTTTTAGTGAAAACATATTACAAATTGCCAACTCATAATACATTCACTTTGAACTTAAAATATCATTTGTTTAAAAAAATGCAATAAAACCTGAAGTGCACACTAATATTCATTCTGGAGATTAAAGCTGCCAGTGAATTATGCAGCTGGGCCAAGGCTGTCTTGTTCTCAGACTAAATTTATCTCATCGAAAGAGAATTATTCTGACCAGAGCTAAAGAGTGGAGACAGTTAAAGTTTGATTATGTGTTGTTTCATTTCCTTAAAAAAATATTTGGTTATGGCTCTCTTAGGAGCTGGATTTTAAAATATAAATACTGATGAGGGACTGATAAAAAGTCCTACTACTTTTTCTGATTGTAAATGTGACAAAGGCTTCTGGAGACTCTTTTTTCTTAATGTGTATTTTCTTTCCATTTGTCTCTCTCTGTCTCTGTCTCTCTCTGTCTCTCTCTCTCTCTGTCTCTCTCTCTCTGTCTCTCTCTCTGTCTCTCTCTCTCTCTCTCTTAAACATGGATCTTTGACCATACGGGACCCCGTGCTGAGGTCTAACCTCTTTGACTTACTGAGTAAGCCTCACTGTAATAGGAAAAAATGCTGCATATTCTCTGTATATAACATGTCACTTGGGCGAAGTGCTACAGTGTGTTTGGTAAAGCTGAAATGCGGATTTCTCGAAAATGTCTTGTTTTCAGTTAATGATATTTTCTACTTTTCACCAGGTGGTCTCTTTGGGGGTTTGCTCTTGAATTCATTTCTCTGTGCGTACACCAGGCTTTCTATTATTCGTCTATTCAGCAAGCATTTACTGAACTCTTGTCACACCCAGGCCTGAACCAAGTATTCAGGTAGTCGTGGCCAAGAAGCCCAGTCCTGTCCTGTGGCACTTGACATCTTTAGGGTAAACCGGCACTCAGGAACCAGATGGAGGAAGGTGTGATGAACGTATGCTATGATAAGGGCAGTACTGGAGATAAAATTGAAGTGTTACGGGGAAAGAAAAGAAGAGTGGTCTGGCCCAGAGGTCGGGTGAGAGTCAGGCTGACTTTAATCAGACCCATTTGCTTCGCTAGCAGGCCAGGCATGATGTAAGATGCCAGCTCATGCTAATATTGCCTGACGTGAACCAGCTCTCTGAGATGGCTCAGGTCATCTTTCTCGAAAGTGAAACCTCACAACGAAAGGCAACTTCCAGAAATGGCCAAGGCTTCTATCCCTGTTTCAGAACTAGCCTCCAAAGACTCACAAAAGCTGAAAGGGAAACTGATCATTCAGCTCGTTATGACCCCCACAGGGTAAGAGCATTGAGAAACCCATGGGCCTGGTAAGAACAGATCCATGGCAGTGAATGGTATATTTGCAGATGTTGGTATATTTGCTGGCCCTCAGGATGTTGTGAGGGTGTTTGGTTCCCTCCATGGTCGGACCTCCATTTGGAGCAGGATGTTTCTGCTGTGGATCGGGACTGACTTTGGAATCCAAGTCTTGAGTGTGACTTCGATGACCCCAGAGCATACAGTTTTGGTCCTCTGCAAAGATGAAGAAAAACACAACGTGTACCTTGACTTTATTTAGCTGTTCTGTGCCACTCAGTCTTGCCTTCCTTGTAAAATGAGCAAATTCCCGTGTTTCAGAGGACTTAGGTTACTTCCCCAGGCTGGCAAAATAAGTAGGTGTTCTGCCTTCCAGAACAGAGTCCACCTGCTCCATCTATGGATTTTGAGAATAGTAAGAGTGGGTCATCCTTGCCTCACACTCCACAGAACCTGTATACTCATTCAGTTTTCCTTCACTGCATCTTCTGAAAATAAGACTAATACTGTTGCCCAAAGCTTCCCAGAAGTGAAAAGGGGTCTTCTCAGGCTTTAATCTATATGTGCTCATCCCATACAGTCATTTTATCAAAGTCAAGCTTCTCAAGGTATAATTTACATGCAGTGAAACTTGCCTTCTTAGCATATAGTTCTTCAAGTGTCAACAAAATCATCCAGTGATGTAACAACCACCACCATCAAGATATCAAACATGTTTATCATTCCAAAAACACTCCCTTGGGTCTATTTGTAGTCAGTCCCCAGCCTCAGCCCCCGGAAATCACCAGTCTCTTTTCTGTCCCTCTAGTTTTGCCTTTTCCAGAATGTCCTATAAATGGCATCGTAAGTAGATAGCCTTTGAGTTTGACTTCTTCCTCTCGGAATAATGAATTTGAGATTCGCCCATGCGGTTGTGTCTATCAATAGTCCATTCTTGCCTTTTATTGCTGAGTAGCATTCTATTGTGGATGCTCCATGATTTGTTTATTCAACAGCTGAAGGATCTGTGGGTTTTTTCCAGTTTTTGCTGGTTTTGAAAACGTTGCAATAAACACTTGTGTACAGGTATTTCTGTGAATACACATTTTTAGTTCTCTTGGCTAAATACCCAGGAGTGGCGTTGCCGGGTCAAACAGCAAGCATATGTTTAAAGATTTTTCTAGGGGAGATAGTGGACACAGTTATTGCTTTGATGTTCAGTCCTAAGGGGGATACTTCTTAGCTTTGTGACCTGATGATGGTCTAAGCCTCACTTTTCTGCAACAAAAGACATGTGGAATAGTAAGTTCTGCACAGAATTAAGACACTCACTCACTTTTGGTCCTCATCCTGGGTTCCTGCCTCCTTACACTAGACTCTTCCTTTCCATGGTGCTTCTGTTTCTATTCCCTGAGCATGCATGTCCTTCTCTACATCTCTGCCACACTGTTTCCTTTCCTGGAACACTTTGCCACCCACCTTTCTCCTCACCAACTCCTCATCCTTCAGTTGCCCAATGAAATGCCACCTGTTCAGAAAAGTCTTCCCTCGCCCTTAATCTAAATCCAGCCCCCGGCTATATATAGTTTCCTTTTTTAAATTTGTGAAATCTTGTTCTTTTCCTTTATAGCATTTACCACAACTAGTCTTAGAGAATCAACTGTGTAATTTGTTTTTTAATGGAAATTTTTATTGAGATCATTGCAGAGTCACACACAGTTGTAAGAAATAATATAGAGAGATTCCATGTACCTTTTGTGTAGTTTTCCCCGGCTGTGGCAATGGGAGAAGTTGTAATACGGTATCGCAACCGGAGTATTTGTATTGATATAATCCACTGATCTTATGGAGATTTGCCCAGTTATACTTGCATTAATGTGGTGTGTGTGTGTGTGTGTGTGTGTGTGTGTGTGTGTGTGTGTGTTGAGCAGGGGTGGTATATTTAGATCCATGCATTTCTATCACATTCATAGATTTGTGGGTCCCCAACCATAGTCAAGATCCAGGACAGTTCCATCCCTAAAGGATTCTTCCCCAGTCCTTTTATAACCAGGTCTACCTCCTCCAATTCCTAACACCTGGCAAATACTAATCTTAAAACTTAGTTCAAAATTGGAACCATATTGTGCATAACCTTTGGGGGCTGACTTTTCTACTGAGCGTTATTCTCTGGAGGTTCATCTACAGCTATTGTGTATTGATACTTCCTTTTAATTGCTGAGTAATATTCCACATTATGGATGTCCCACAGTGTAACTATTTACCCCTGTTGAAGGACATCTGGAATGATTACTATTTTTAGCTATTATGAATAAAACTGCAGTACAGATACTGGTGTAAACCTGAATTTCCATTTCTTTGGGATAAATGCCCAAGAGTAAAATTGTTGTGATGTTAGTTTTATAAGGAACTGATTGATTTTTAAAATCTGTCTCCAGCCGTAGACTTTTAGTTCCTTCAGTGTAAATAGACTGAGTTTTGTTTGTTTGTTTGTCTCTTTGCTTGTTTGTGTGTCTAATCACTGTATACTGGGAGAATTATACAATCCTTAGAACATAATTTACCACTCTATAAATATTTATATATGAATTAAGTAAGGAATGAATGAGTGAATGCATGAATACAGATTTTGGCATGGGGATTAAGTAAAATAATGTATGTAAATCATTTTTGGAATGCTCAGCATGGAGAAACTTCTGCTGTTAGGTAAATGTTTATCACCATCACCATTATCAGATGCAACTTTGGCTAAGGGTCACATGACCCAACTTTCATGCCGTTCTACCTTGATCATCACGCAATTTTTATGTGGATTTCAGGAATCTGAGTTCTGTCTTCACTTCATTCCCTTAAAGAAAAGCTCATTTCGTGATTATGCTCAAAAATAGCAGGATGAGAATTTGGACATCGTACACTAAACAAGATCCTGTCTCCATAGGTTAAGGGTGAAGCTACATGACTACTTTTTCTGTTGACAGTGAGCACAGTCCATAAATGATAGCAGCCTTTATAGTGTGAGATGTGTGGCACTGAACAGGTTAACCCTGTCCCTGGATTCTCATGGTGGGCATGTGAAATAAATATTGCTAAAGCTGATGGAGATAGCACAGTACTTAATAGAGAGAGAAAATTAGTAATTCTCATTTGCCTGAGGAAAGTGCAGGTCTTCATAATGTCTTGATCTATGTACAAAGAGCTAGTAAAGACAAGCAGTCCTCATAATAAAAATAGAAATGAGGTTTTCCCGACAAAAATGCCACTGGAATGATGAGCTGTCACACAGGACCTGGAGAGACGAGAAAGAAACTTCTTTGGTGACTATAATTAGGCTAACATGGAGGGTGGCAAGGCTCAAGAGCTATGCAGGGGCGCTCTCTGCTTCTTTCTGGACTCCCCATCACAATGTCTCTGAAGGACTAGAATAGTGAGGAGGTCAAAGCTCATTTCTGGCAGACTGTGCCCCCATTCTCACCATGCTAAGGCTCTGACCTGGTCTGTGATGTGGAAGAGGTGGTTTTTATTCTGCCTTGGGACACTTAAAGGAAGAAGGAGGAAGAGGAGGAGGATGAGGAGGGAGAGGAGGAGGAGGGGAAGGAGAAGGAAGAGGAGGAGGAAAAACCTTATACTTTATCATGAATGCACCCCAAGTGCAGTACAGAAAATTTGGTTAATGCAGTTAGCAATAAAAAAAATAATAAAAGTCACCATTAGTCTCAACACTACTATTAACATTTGGGTGTTTCATGGAAGCCTATAAGTATCTATGTAGATACATAACTTCAGATTAGAAGATGATAAACTTAGCAGTGGAGATTATAAATTATAGCTATAGATTGACTTTACATACATGGGGTCATACCATATAAATGTGGGCTTCTATCTTATTCCACCCATCCCCCTATTTTTTATATGCCCTTCTATTCTTCCCTAGCTGTGTTTCCAAAATCAGTTAATGTAGTCCAAATGAAACAGGCAATAGACTAGTTGTTGGTATGGTTGTTTGACCAGAACTCCAAAGCAAATCTCAGAGTTTTTGCTGACTGAGATCCATTGTATACAAGCCCTGTGGAAAAAAGGGGAAAGACAGTCACCTAGACCTCCTTCAGGCATCCGGTCAAGGCCTGAGCTTTTTCTACCCTGGCCCAGGTTTCCATGGCAACAGGAGTACCTGTGCTGGTTTAAGATGCCCTCAGGGGTCTGGGAGAACCTGAACCTTAGTTTGTGAATTTGTAATCTGATTTAATTTTTGGAGAAAGAGCCAACTCTGAGAGAATTCTTACATCAATTGCTAAATTGTCAGTCCTTCTGCCTTAAAACTCACTTTCAGAAGTGCATGATGCAATAAAGTAGGGTAAAGGCAAGGAAATCATACTGACCTGAGCTAGGCATTGAGCGTATGGATTCAAATGTCAGCTATCTTTTCCTACCCTCAGTTTCCTCATCTGTAAAATGGGAGGGGTTAAATTACCTTCTTATTGGATTTCTGGGTAGATGAAATGTGATAAAGAAAGTAAAATACTTAGCCTAACACCTAGCACGCAGTAAATGCCCCATGATTCTCAGCCCTGCTATTAGTTTTTATGACACTTCTTGGAATTATGTGGATCTTGATATGACAGTGTCTCTGAGGGAAAAATATTGGAGTGGTTTGGCTGGTGAGAGGCAGGAGTTGGGAAAGGGAGGATGGAAGCCTGCTGAGAATCTAAGCGATATTAGAGGAAGTATCAGCACCCTGTTGTTTGGTGTTTTCACTAAAGAGTTCATAAAATATTAACATAAAGGAATAGTGGTGTTGGCTCCTGCTTGCCATACAAGAGACATCCTCTCCTTAGAGATGTCTGTGGCCCAGTTGTAAGGAGGGAAAGCAGGAAGAGGCAAGTTTCCTTAGCTGGAAACACTACAGATAAGAAAGAAGGGCAGGATCGTGAATTAGCAATGGGCTCTGCTGCAAGAGAAGAAAAGAATGGCTCCTTTGCTTTCCAGTAGAGAGAATGGAGCTGTCTTTCCCTCAGAGGCCAATTTATATTGCCTTACTTGTGTGTTTCCAACCAACAGCCACATCACTATCATTCATACCAACACCATGTCCGTCACCCTCATCAACATCATCACCATCACCACCATCACCACCACCACCACCACCACCACCACCATCGGCACCATGCAGTTATGAAACTAGCACACCTAGGGCCCTTACTAGGTGCCAGGGGTTGTAGTGAGCAGTGTACATATATTATCCTATGTGTATCCTATGTGTTTCTCAAATTATGAAAAAAAATGTTTTTTCCACTTATAAATGAGGACCCCATGGCCCAGGAAATTTAAGTAATTGGCCAAAGTCAGCCAGCTGTTACAAAACGGATTCAAGATTGGAAACTGGCAATCTGCCTCCACGTCTTTTTACGTCCACTTCACTATAAAAAAGGCAATATATGGTTAGATTAAACTCTTTGGCCCCAGAACATGCCCTTTTAATTCTTTTTTTTTTTCCTGCGGGAAGAAAAATGTACGATCTCAGCCTCACAGTGTTCCAAGGCAACCAATGGTTCTCAAACACATAAGCACATTTATACCAGTAATAACCCTTCTACAAAGAAATTTACTTGAAACTCCATTTATAATACTGATGGAAGGGGCACAGTAGAGATGAATTTTATAAATGCACATGTGAAACATTTATTATAAAGCCAATCAGTGAGAAAAATGAGGCTACTTTGATGAACACCAATATTTGAAGTTGGGAGTATGGATAACTAATACTGTTTTCAATTATCCTGATAATCCAATTCACTTCAGTATTTTCATTTGTTGCATAATGTTGAGGAAATGCTGTATTACATGCCAATACAGAGTTGTAAGAGGTAATTTTCTAAACCAGATGACCTAAAACTATCAAGTTAATCTGGAATATGAATTTTGTCTCTTGCTTTATGTATCCTGATCAGTGTGTCTGCTGGGTCAGTGGCACTGTGCTGGCTATAACAGATACATTCAAGACATAGATATTGAGGCAGTGAATGAATGAATCATTTAGTGAGAATGAGATGGACCTTAGGACCATGGAAGTAGAAAAGTTTAGTACTGCCATTTTTAAATTTTTTCATTTATTCGACCAATATTTAATAAACACCCACTACATTAAGCCAGGTGGTGTTCTAACATGATATGGATGCAACATTTAGTCGGAAAAATAAACTTCTCATGGGATGTATGCATGTCATTGTGCAAAGGATGGGGTGGCAGGAGGTAGACAGCAAGTAGATGGGAAACTCCCTGTCGACACTGACTGACCCATTTGTAAGAGGAAGCTGACCTATCCCCTCTGAGTTCACCAGGATCCTCATGGGTAGCACAGTGCTATCAGTATATAGCCAGCACTGCCCCTAGGAGGATGAAGGGAAACACACACACGTACTGCCACCCTCTTCGGTATCTCGACATTGCAAAACGTACAAAGATGCATGTTTCATTCTGGGATTATTTAATTACACCCTGGGTATTCCTGGATTTGTACACTCATATCATTAAAACAGTCTCAGCCAAAGAACATATATTTGCCCATGTATTAATATGCACTGGGCATAAGCAATTACAAGACTAGGTATGAGGTGACCAGAATCTGGAAAAAGGGAGGCACATTAAAGAAAGTGCTAGTTATGTAGCATGATAGGAGCTACAGTAACAGTGTAAAGCATTTAATATCATGACCTCAGCAATGGGAGGGGTCAGTGATGTCTTTTGAGCAGAAGATTGATGTGTTTGGTTTTGTCTATTTAAAATTCCCCCATGGAGTCATGTAGAGTGTGAGTTGGGAAGAATCGAGACTGGGAGCAAGGGAACCAATTAGGGAAGAATTGCTTTTTTTTTTTTTTTTTTTAAATCTAGGCTAAAGAGAATAATGTGAGGCACTGGGACGGCAGCAATGGAAAATCAAGAGAGGCCTCATAGCTGGAGCTGAGAGAGTTAAAAATGATGTGGTTTGGGAATCAATTGACTATTCAAAGCAACAAAGGGAGGTATGAAGGGCAAATGTTGATGTTTCAAGGTTAACTGAATAGAAGGGAGGTGCTTCCATTAACAAACAGGCAAGGCCACAGAGGAAGAGAAGCTTGTGCACATATTTTGTTTAGGGGGGATGTTAAAACAGCAACGAGGATAGGACCTTCATAATGACACATGCAGGGGCTCTTTAAGGTACATGATCATTCCTGATGATTAGCCAGTGAGGAGAGGTCAGAACCACAGAGACTAGGATTGCATGGACTCTGATTGCTACAAATCCTTCACAGGTGTGTGAAGAGTAGCAGAGCCGTGACATGATGTGGGTCATGCAAGGTGATGACAATTGAGGTACATGAGTTAAGAGAGCTAACAAAGCACAAGATGACACCAGACAAGATCTTGTGTTTATGGAGCACATGACAGTTCTGTCACGGAAGCACGGAAGAAGGTCCAGCCAGAGAAACATATAGTTTTTCTCCTATGTGTCACTGTGCTCAAAGAGCGTCAAATTATTCTATCTGAAATCAGGTGAAAGAAATGCTCTTCTTTTAATAATGGACACAGGAAATCATCTGGAAAGTAGTGTCTTGTTTTGGGAAATGGCTTGATACAAACTTGGGTTAGGAGGGGATCCCTTCAAGGAGCAGGAAATGTGGGACAAAGAAGTAGGAATGAGAATTATCTCTCTGGTCCCCTCTGGGAAGATGAAGAGGAAAAAGGAGAATGACAGAGAAAATCTAGAACCAAGAGAGTTGAACCAAAGTCAATGGTGGTGGAATAGCTCAGTGACATTTGCAAGGATATGATACATACCAATCCTCCTAGAATTGTACTTCTAAGATGAGAATCTCTTCTCCCATTGAGTCTTCCTTACACTTCCACAGTCTCTGTCTACTAAACTCAGACATGCCTTTTCTGAGTGGATGTGTTGCAGAACATGATGAGGGGCTGAGCTTTATATGTGGGTTCTTGCAATGGAGTCTGGAGACAGGGAGTAGAAAACCCTGAGCTAGCAGGTCAGGTGAGGTTGTAAGAGTATGAGGTGCACATAAATGGTAATTGGAGTTTGGGGACTAAGACTTGGGTTTTCAGATTGTATGTTTGGTGAGGTGAGATCTTGAGAACCAGGATGGTTTTCTGCTGAGTATCTGATCCATTTGTTATGTACGTTCGATTTTTTCAGACTGACCCAATTTTGTTCTGAGTCCTGACATCCTTCCTAGCTCACCACCAACTATTAGCTGCCTTTGAAGGTGCAGTGATAACGCCAGGGACTGAGAATCCCTGTGGTTGCTCTTGCCTGTGTGCCAAGACAGGACCTTGGACGTGTTAAGGTCAAAAGGGATTTTTCCAGAACTTGAGATGTTAGAGGTGAAGTCACTTCTAGTAGGAGATGCTTAAGGTGACTCATGTTGCATAAAGATAAATATTTCTGAGCATTTATGGGGTCAAAGAACCTCGTAGCCAAGCTCATTACAGAGGAAAAATAGAACCTTCTGCAAGGTTTGTTTGCCTTCTGATTTGTTCGAGTTCCATCCAGAAAGTCACAACACAGAGAGTGGGTGGGGTGTGGAGGCTTCCCAAAGTAGACCTCCCCACCCACTTGTTCATTAGGAGAAATCACCACTTAGCTGTTTTTGTCTTTTCCGCCTACTGTCCCTTGTCCCACGCTCTTACATTCTGTCCTATACACTGGAAACAGACTCCCACCCTCTCAAGTGCCAAACACTGCACTCTCCCTCAGCATCACCTCCTGGAACCTATTATTTCAGGAAGGCTCCTATGGGAACTTAGGTTGTTTGTTTGCTTTGGTATTTTTACATTTGGGGTTCTGTCTGCTGTGTCTGGGGTCTCTCCTGAGGGGTATCATTTGAATGCTCTGATAGAACATTGCCTGTATTGCTTGCAACTTTTGTCAGAGGAGGTGATGGAAATGCGTTGGCAAATGAGAGCGTTTCCTTTTCTTCTTTTAAAAAATTGTATTTGTTTTTTTAATTTTATTTATTTATTTAGAAGAGCTTAAGGTAGACTGTGGATGGGGTGGGACTTACCCCTTCAGTTACAAGTAGGGACTAGAAAGCTAGGGAAATTCCATACTCTGAAGTTTGGTGGCCAGAGTGACTGATAGGTTCCTGAAAGAGGAAATCTCACAGCTGTATAGACACAGACTAATCCTTCAGAGTAGTGCTCGTTAGGTTTAGATGTTGCAAACAATGATGAATAAAATGTTGATGATGACAATGATGATTCTTTAAGAAGTGTCTCTACTGCTTGATAGCGTGATGATGGAAATAATATATTCTGCCTTCTCTGTTCAGCAGCCCTGATCGAAACACTGCCTGCATCCCTTACTAGTGGGTCCAAATGTACATATATTTGTGCAGCCTCAATTTCTTCTTGTGTAAAGTCGGGCAATAAAAACCTACTTTCCAGGGTTGAGGGAAGCTCAGAAAACAATAGAGCAACCATATTGGCCAGAAATAGCGTCTTTGCATGTGTTACCCTAGTCAGCCCTCAAAAAGTAGTGAAAGACATGACATTTTATGAGATCTAGCTGTCGAAGGATTTAGTTGACCAAGACTAATATGAAAGTTTGTGTTCCTTTGATGCATCTGCAAGGTTAAATAAACGGTTCTACTCAGAAGACCTGGGTGGCAGAAGGGTAATGTCTACACATTTTCACATAAGTGCTGTAGCATTTGAAAGAATTCTCCAAAAAATGCATTTGGAGTTAGTTGTTTTATAAATGGATTGACTTTGTTGGTCTTGTCTGAGTAATTTTAAACAAAATAAGAAGAAGGAGAAGGAGGAGAAGGAGAAGAAGAAGAAGAAGAAGAAGAAGAAGAAGAAGAGGAGGAGGAGGAGGAGGAGGAGGAGGAGGAGGAGGAGGAGGAGGAGGAGGGGGGCGAGGAGGAGGAGGAATGTCTGTGTCATCAACTACTCAGAGACTGAGAATAAAAGTAATGCAATGATAATAGTTACTAGTGTGTACTGAGTAGTTGCTAGGTGATAGGCACCGATCTCAGGACTCATGTGTTTTACATTATTTTATCTTTTAACAACTTAATTAGGAAGGCAAAATTATTATCATTCCCTGTTAGAATGAAATTGAGGTTTTAAGAGCTTGTAACTCCAGAGATATTTAACAGCAGCCATGGAAGCATGAGACAGAGCCAGGACTGAACGCCTAGGCAGTGAGACTCGGGAGGATGTATTCCCCACCGTACAGTATACTGCATGCCCTCATATGAGCCAGAAAGAGTTCCCAAATACTCCCTCATAGTGATCGTATTTCAGGTGGCTTGGAATGAACAGGGCCTAACCACTATGTCATTGAGGAAAGCAAATAAACTCTGAGGATCCCACAAATTCAACCCGTCTGACCTTTATCAGGTTCCTCCCCTTGTGAAAGGCGTGCGGCTCCCTGGCTCAGGGAACTCAGAATTGAGCAAAGTGTTTGGTTTGTTTTGCTGCAGTGAGGCTGTTGGGGTGAGGAGGGTGTTATTCAGCCCTAATGAGTATGACTGTTTGTTGTTTTCAAGCATCCCCACAACGGTTCCCACGTATTGTTGATTCTTGGTGTGCCAGAGCTCGTGCTAAGAAGCATTTTACATTCATTATCTCGGTGGTTCCCAAATGCTGATCCACAGATTCATCTGATTCCATAATGACATTTTCAACAGACTGCAGCTAAATGAGAAAATTAAGGGCAATTTAGTGAAAATTTTAATAGACTGAAATTTAATCAATTTGAAGGGCTGTCCTTTATTTTGAGATTATGTCCTTCTTACTTTTTGGTATAAAATGCCCTTTCCTTTATGAAATGATGATGATGACAGATGGTGTGTGTGTGTGTGTGTGTGTGTG
The DNA here is from genome assembly GCF_028018385.1 of Neofelis nebulosa. NCBI lineage: Eukaryota > Metazoa > Chordata > Mammalia > Carnivora > Felidae > Neofelis > Neofelis nebulosa. The sequence continues at coordinate 39,235,395 of NC_080799.1, read as the reverse complement.
TGTGTGCGTGTGCGCATGTGTCTTTGTGTGTGCGTATGTACTAACTTGGCAAACAATTTTTAAGTTGTTAATTTCATGCAATGTCTCCACTGTTTTTAAAGTTGTATTGTAATAGTCCATGAATTAGGTAGGAAAAAAAAATTCTGAGACCCGTTTCAATTTCACAAGGGAGACATTATTAGCCCCATTTTACAGATGAAAAAACTGCCTAGAATACAGCGTGGACAGCAGTCAACCACTAACTGTCCTCCAAGTATTTGAACAAGTAGGTGACTCAAAGTGCTTGTGGCAGAGATAAGGTCTTCTGAAGATCCTTTCTCATATTACTGAATGTTGGACTAGGGAGCTGCCCATACCAAAATTTGGAAGTGAGAGAAAAATACTTCTGAGCCACTCCTGGACATTGTCAGAGAGCTAACCCCAGCACAAGTAATTATATTTAAGATCAAGAAGTCCTGGAGTGCCTGGGTGGCTCATTCGTTTAAGTATCCAACTTCAGCTCAGGTCATGATCTTGCACTTTGTAACTTCGAGCCCTGCATCAGGCTCTGCGCTGACAGGTCAGAGCCTGGAGCCTGCTTCGGATTCTGTGTCTCCCTCTCTCTCTGCCCCTTCGCTGTTTGTGGTCTGTCTCTCTCTGTCTCTGAAAAATGAATAAATGTTAAAAAAAAAAAAAGAAGAAGAAGAAGAAGTCCTGCTTTCTGTCTAACTGGAGTTTTTCTTGCTCTGGGACATGGAAACCCTCGTAGAATATCCCACTTTAGGGAAATGCCTGCTCTTTTGACAGCCTTAGGAAGTTATAATAAGGAATTATGAAAGAGAAAAAGGCAAATGGAAGTGATTTATTTTATTCTTTTAAGTAGCTGGTAAATTTGAGGGAAGGAAAAAGTTACCAATACTATTGTGTGAGTCAAATGAAAACTTGAGCAGTTGCCTCTGCCTAAGGAATTTTTAGCTGATTGCTGGTTTTCTGGCACTCTCTACTTCCTACAGGGTATGTGTGACCATTCAATTAAGGGTCCTTGTGGCTGAAAGGCAGGAGGGTGACCCTTGAACGTGCATGCACTATATACACCCAAGTGATACTGAGTGCCCAGGATATTTTGTAGAGACAGAAGAGTATTTTCCTTCCCCACTTCTCCCATTTATTGATGCTGAAGAATCATTTGGGGCTAGTGGCATTGATGTGGCTCTTTCCCAGTCTCTTCTGAGATGGAATTCAAATTCACCCTCCCCAGATGCTGCTTGAAAGGCTGGCAGAATTTTGTCATCAAGTGAGCAGTATTTGCAGATACGGCATTACCTTTTGATTTAGGGTAATCTGATGCTCTGTTCCTGATTAACGTGCACTGATATTAGCTGTAAAATCTTTCCTGCGTGATTCTTTATGTGGCTGCCACACTGGGGGTGGGGGACATGCCTATTTCTATGTGCCATGGTGTTCGCATGCACTTGAGCAGGCACGTTTGGACATGGATGTCTAAAGAATGGCTCCAGATAATTTCGAGATGAATTTAGAAGCTCTGGATTCCATGGTTTCCTTTTGCAGACTTCCAAGATGCCTGACTGGGAAGACCCAGGTTTAAGGGCAAGTCTGAGCCATTATTGCAAAACAGGTCTGTAGGAATCTAGTCGCCGCTGAGGGTTTTCCACTTTGGAGAGAAAACGGACCAGAAAACCAGTGTTGGCTCAGTGCAGCTGAGAGCAGTTATTGGTTCTTTACATAATGTATTTGTTTTTCATTAAACCATTCAGATAAGGTCTTATTAAAGTGCCATGTATTATTTATCGTGTTTCTTATGAAAATGAGCTGAAGGGAAAATTCTGTCCTCTTCTTGGGGCATTTGTAAGCTTTTCGAATGCCAGCAAGAAAAAAAAAAATGAAGGAAGGCACGGTGAACTCCTGTCAGTACAACAAACAGAAAAGCATGGGAAGGAGAATGGGGAGCCAAAAGGCAGAATCTTTGACCTTTTATTTATATTCATTTATATACATGGGTATGTTTTGTAGAGTGGCTTTCCCCTTAATTCTGTGAATTGCACAATAAAAATAAATAATTAAAAAACAGGTAGAAAGTAAAAGAAAGAAAGAAAAGAGCAAAGCAGTTTATTTGTAAATCAGACCTTGTCCAATGAATGTGATTTGTGAGACAACAGCAAGGATTTTTCAAACTAAACACTGCCCCACCCCAGCAGTGTAAAACACCAGCCCACACCCTCCTAGTCCCCGCGCCCCCAGCTCAACTTCTGCTTGGGGTTAAACTTGCTAGGGTGCCCCCTCTAAATTGATGGAATGTGTCAGTCCCATGGTGTTAGAAGGACTGGTTTTGCAAAGTGAGTAGAAGGGAAAAAGCCTGGTCCGGGCCTGATGTTGGCATAGCAAAGACTTTATAGTTATCGATGGCATTTCAAAACAGAACAACAAAAAATGGAACCGTGGAATAATTAATTTTCTTTCCTTCAGAAAGCAATTTGATTAGCCTGCAAAGTTGTGCCTTTCAAGCCGATGGCTCAGTTCAGAAGCTGTCCTTTGGCTGAAGGGTCTCCATGAGCCTCTGGGAGGGGTCAGTGGGAACGTCCTCCTGAGGCCATCCCCTGGTCCTGCGGAGATGTTCCTTCGCGGGGTCCTCTCGTCACTCTCAGGATGTGCTGCATCCTGCAGGACCTTCGTAAGCCCCCAGGCAGCTTTCTCGCAGGGAACCCAAGAATCAAAAAAGATGATGTTCGGACAGCCTCTTGCCCTGAAAAATAAAAGAAAATCCAATCACTGGGTCAAAATCTATTTCAAAAAATATGGCTACTATTCCTGATGGTGATTTTACTGCTGCCAAGAATCAAGAATGTGCTTTTTTTTTTCCTGTGGGGACCAACGATGCGTTAGAGTCTTAATATTTTCTTTTGATTTGCAGATCACATCCTATTTTATTGCATAAAGACTAACGAAATCTACTAATGAATAATTATTACTTCATAAAATACAGGGAAGGGGGAGACCCCTCTGCAAGAGCAGAATGCTAATTTGGCCAAGGAGGGCTGGCCAGGCAAGAAAAAAAAAATAAAATAAACCATTGTAATTTGCCCGCTGCAACCCACAGAGTAATGGCTTATCAGACACGGACTTCCCCACCCTGTGCATGTATAATTTGAGGAGAGCAAGGATTCCCGGCTGGAGAAGCCCCCTCGCTTTCAGCCGGGGCTGGCGCGGTCCAACAGGCTGGACTTAACACGCCAGCCAGGGCGGTTTCCCCATTCAGCGGCTCCAGCCGGTTCCAGTGCTGGCCGCTCGCTGCCTGCACAGCCGAGGCGAGGCGCAGAGCGAAAGCTGCGCCCCAAACCCCGGGGGCGCCTCGCCGCCTCGCCGCGCAGCCGGGGGTGGGGGGCCCCCAGAATCCGCCCTGCCTCTGGCGCCGCAGCCCCCAGCTCACTGTGCCCCCAGCCCCTGGGGTCTTCTCAGCACTCTTACGAAGGGCGGGGGTGGGGGGGTGGGGGGGTGGGGGGGAGGGATCCCATTTCTCTGTGTTTATTTGCCAAGGAGTCGGGCAAACAAACCGCCACCAAAATCTAAGAGTCTGGGTCCCAGCTGGGCAATCGCATTAATTGTCCCCCTCGCCCCGGATGCTGGCGATGTGGGGCGCTCTCTCGCTTCCTCACCCGCCCCGCAGAGATTTTTAGCAGACACAATTTGAATTTTGGTGAGTCGTTTGAGAGAGAAAGAGAGAGAGAGAGAGAGAGAGAGAGAGAGAGAGAAAGCAGAGGGGAGGGGGGAAAAAAAAACCCAACCCTGCCCCTGGACCCATTTGACAAATGAGGAGGCACACAGCATCACCACCAACGGAGTGAGCCTCAGTGTGAGTCAAAATCTCTCTCTCTCTCTCTCTCTCTCTCTCTCTCTCTCTCTCTCTCTCCTTTCTCCCCTCCCTCTCTCTCGCCCTTAGCTCTTTCCCCCCACCCCACCCCCCAGCATCTACAGGAGGACATCCACCCCCTTCCCCCTTCCCTACAAGTTGCCTTTGCCTGTCTTGTCATCTCCACGGGGGTGGGGGGCTTGGGGTGGGGGCATCGTCCACTTTGCGGGGCATCAGAAACCAGGCCCAACAAATCGGGAAAAGGGTACCACCACGAAGGCAACAAAATAGTTTCCTGGCCCTCTGGAGTGTCTTAGTTCAGGCGGGTGAACAACGCCAGGATCTAGCAAACCCGAAGGGAAGGAAGCCAGTGAGGAGGGACCGGCGCGCGCGGGGTGCGGCGGGGGGGAGGGAGAGAGAGAAAGAGAGAGAGAAGAGGAGGGACGGCCACCGGGGTTTGACTTAGATAATCAGCAAAATTAAAAAGGAGGAAAAAAAATTGTAGCGACCAGGCAAAGAGCCGCGTGATTGCATGCGAGCGTCCCCACTCCTGCTCGGCGGGCGTCAGAGAGACACGATGCAGCATCCTCTGACGGGGGCCACCTGCGTGGCGCTCCCCAACGTGGGCATGTGTCCCCAGCTCTCGTGTGCCTTGACTTTTATGTACTTACAGCAGGTAAGGCGCGCTCTTCCCTCGGTGGCTGCCTCCCCGGCTCGGGCTCAGCGGACTGGGTGCCCGCATCGCTGGGCTGCGCTTTGGACCCTGGAGGGGGTTGAGGAGGGGGCTTGTGCTTTCGGACAGGAGGGGTGGATCCGCGCCCCTCTCTTCTCTGCGGAGCCCAGCCGCCCCGCGTCCCGCTCTGTCTGCACCTCTCAGAATACTTTGCCTGGTTCCGAGCCTGGGTGCCCGGAGTTTAAAATTGCAAACTGCATTTTCTTTACTTGAATCTCTCTTGTGTCTGCGTCCGGTGGTGGTGTCGTGAGTCTGGGACCCCTTGGAGGCCAAGTGTTCGGAGCTTTGTGTAGGCACTCCCATGCCTGGAGTTTTCATTTAGCTGTTTTATAACAGGGAGGGAAAAACATGTATGTAGGGGTGTGTGCTCAGTATTTCTTTTTTTGTTTGTTTTCTTAAGTTTGTCTGGGTTGTGCTTTATTCAGTCTGCTTGGGATCTGAGCCTTTGGGTTTCTGGAGCGTGTCCGCCCTGGAATCTGCCTCCAAACTCCCTGGCCATGCTGTGTTGAAGCCAGTGATTTAGGATGCTGTCTTTGTTGGCATGTGTAAAGGCGCTTTTTTCCCCCTCCTCCACTCCCCCATAATGGTCTTGTAGAGGGGCTCTGTGTTTGTTTTATTTTCCATTCAGTGTATGTACACCAGAATCTTTCATTGTGTTTCTCTCTGTCTTTCTCTGGGTGTTTCCCTCAGACCCTCTCTGCCTCTCTTTTCCTCTTTATTAGTAGGGCTGCTGCTTAAGTTGGTTGCTGGGGTTGGGAACCAGGCTCCACATCACGTTTGGGGAGGAGGGGGGACGAGTGCAGCTCGCTGTCTTGGGGCAGAGGCTGTCTCTGTGAACTGGTAGGGTTCGAAGGATTTTGTCACACAGGTGGAATCGTCTTCCCTTCCCAGGATCACGGTCCTGCTCTGTGAAGAGTTAACCATGGTTGTAGTCATTTTACCTGGTTTTCGATTGACTCCCTTCAGGAGTACCATTTGTGAACTGTGTGTGGTTGTAGCTGACAAAACTTCCCTTACAAGTATTCAGAGGGGCCTCCCTCTCCAAAGACCCTCATTTCCAATCTGTGTTGTAGGAATATATGTGTTCATAAAATGTCAGTATTCTGTTTTGAGCATTTGGGTAATTTGTGATCAAGTTGGTTGCCTCCAGAAAATGTTTCTAAGGCATATTTTCTGTTGGAAGTCTTTTTGAGAACAGCCTTTTCTTTCTGTTGTTTGAATATCTTAGGAAAAAATTGGCTTATCCTTTTAAATATTGTTTTATTCCATTTCTCATTAAGTGAATTGTGCCAGGAAACATTTCCCACGAGCCTATTGGTAACATATTATGTGATTCATCTGCTTCTATCATTTCTGTACCTTTGCCGTGAATGACTGTGTGTGTGTGTGCGTGTGTGTGCGTGTGTGTATTTTACACCAGTTACCCACCAGAAGAATATCCTATTGGCCATTTCTACAGATGCTAAGCCACAGTTGAATTTAATCAAATTATTAATATGAGTTGATCTTTTGCCTCCTATATTCACTTCTTTCACGTTATTTGTTAATCAATTTGAACAGCATTACTTAACAAGTAGAGTGCTATAGATACTCAGTATTCTCACTGTTTCTTTATACATCATTCTTCTTTAGACAAATTGATATTTCATCCTGCTAGGTTGTTCAGTGGGCTTGCTCTATTTAGGCACAGTTAGAATGGAAGATGGTGAGTTTGAGCGAGAAGTTATTCTTGCCATGAACAGGACAAGTACATGGGAGAAATGCAAGTGTCATCAGTGTCTGCCAGGCGGCCTCTTCTAAGAGGGAAAACATTTCTGCCCTGGAAAGATGAAGCCTGATGGGGAGTTTGGCAGCCATAACAAATATTTAGAAGTGACTAGAGCAGCATCATGGTTCTGTATGAAGATAGATGGAGGTGGGTTTTACAATGTGCTTTGGGATATACCCCCCTCCAGAAAGGGTGGGTAAGGCTTTCAGCGAAAGTGTTGATAAGGTGATGCCGTGACACAGCATCAGAACATGGGGTGTGTGTGTGAGTGTGTGTGTGTGTGTGTGTGTGTGTGTGTGTGCATGTATTTTTTTCTGAGTTTCACTAAATGCCCAAAGTAGAATACAAGCAGACAATTATTTTTGCCTGTCTGATTGAGAATCGGGTTTTCTAGACACACCTCCCACCCTGCCTAAGGCTCACGGTCAGGATGGGAGAGCCATACCTTTAGGTCATCTCTCCTACCTGGTGCTGCCATGACAGTTTGTATAGAAGTCTCCTGTCGTTGCTTTTATGTAGTAGTTTGGACAATTGGCTGATGAAGGGCGTGAAATAGTTCACTTTAGTCTCTACAGACCGCTTACTGATGCAATCTGTACGTCTCGTATCCATACATCGCCATTGTATTTCCTATCTGCTATTAAACTGTAGCTATAGGTTGTATCTCTATTTAATTTTGATGATCAGAGGGCTCATGTGTACTCTCAGAGCCCGTTGGTCAAATGGATGAATCAGGAAACATCTGTGATAAATAATCCCTTCATTAGAAACATTTTATTTTTTATTATTTAGAAATAAACATATTTTGGGAGTCTTTGTCATTGCAGATCACCAATTACATAAGAAAATAATTAAAACACAATGATCTTATTTTGGAGGCTTTGTGGTTCTGTTTCATAAATGCACACACTGTCATCAGGGGCCACTGAGCCTTCACTGAAATATATTCTTCTGGAATGAAGTTTCATGTTGCACTTGTCATCTAATATCTAAGGAAAATTACTTCATCATTTGCTTTCCTTGCCTCAGCCATGACATCCAGGCTTTCTTCCTAAACTCTCCCGGATTTCTTCCTGAGACAATTCATAAAAACAAACATCAGTTGGGATACCTCAATACCTGAGTTTACTGTGAATGACCAAGTGACAATGACATAACCCTTTTGCCACAAAGAACTTATTTATTCAGACCAAAAAAAGAGGCAACTGTGGTGTTTAAATTATTTGACTGATTCTGTTTCAGTTATTTATATTCCCCAGGAACTGTGCTTTAGAAAGATACTTCCCTCCAGTTATGATTTTCTTTTTCTTTTTGATCTCTCTCTTAACATCGAAGATAGTACTACAGCTTGGAATTGCAAGATGGGATAATGTTGAATAGTTCTTTTGGTATGTAGATATTAAATCCAATGATGCCATCACGTGCATATCTACAATAGGTAGACATGTAGCTACGCATCCATATCCTTCTAGTAGATGGCATATTTCTCGTTCTTGTAGACCATTCTCAGGTGGAAGGGACAGGCAAGTAGTGGAACTTCTGGCTTCAATCTTGCTGTCCAGGGAAAGTCCCTGTTTCAGCCTCCGTTCTCGATATACTGCAGTGACTTTATCTGGTGTCTCCTTCAATGGTAAATCGTCCTCTCCTATGTGAGAGGAACTTCAAACCCACACATCCCCAGTACACAATCTTCCCAGAGTTCCAAAGTGGGGACCCACTGAAACGTTCTTGCTTTGGGGGAAAATCCCGAATATAAATTCCAAATCTGGGGCTTTGCTTAGGAGCTAGGTCCAAAAAGAATGTGTTCTGTTTTGTCACAGAGAAGCAGGAAACAACCACACGCATGCATGCACATACACACAACACACAAAAATGTAGGAATGCTTTCCCCTCCTAAGTCCTAGGGTGCACACCACAGCACATCCATCACAAGGTGAGGTATGGCGAGGCTATGGATGGAGTGGACGAGGTTCATTTTGTAGCGCACGGTGTGTGTCCCGTCTCCTTCAGAGCTGTGATTCACACCGAGTTCTAACTCCCTGAAAGAGGATAAGTAGCATATTAACTTAGTTTTCCCTATTTCTCCACCACTGTCAGTGTCTCCCAGTCCCGTTCAAAGAAAGCCTCTCATCTGTCAAATCTTATTCACTCAGAACCTTTTTATCAGCCTAAATTAAAAAAAAAAAAAGTCAAATGCTTAAAATCCACATTAAAAGGGGGGGAAAAAGGGCCTTGAAAGTGGGCCATGCCACTGTCAATATCCAAAGATTGGTAATTTTTCCCACTTAATGATGATCCATGTGGTTTGTTTTAAATAGTGAAGTGGTTTGTACAAAGGGTAATTCCTGGTAAATGAAGCCATTGCTCACTGTGGACATCTTCAGATCGAAAGCAATTGAACTGAAACCTGCATATCAACCCTTTCTGTCTTTAATTAGAAAGTGGTTCTCAGAGAGGAGTCCCAGGGAAGGTGGGCTCTGGGAGTAAGGCATAAGGAAGGGGGGCGGGTGGCCCCCTTGCATCACCCACAGTTATAAATTTGGGAAACATTCGGTGGGCCATAACAATTATGGCTGCGTAGAAAAGTTCAATTCTCATTCCACTTACTTACCTGGCGCTGCTCTGTCGGATGATTTATAGGGGCCAAATGGCGTTTTATCACCCTCTTTCTTCTCGGCTTAATCCCTCGTTGATTTATTAGATTGTGCTGTGGATTGGGGGTAGTCAATAGTGTCAATAACGCAGAAAAGAATTAGGATAGATTATCTTCATGTCTGAATTGTTTAAGGAATTTAAGTGGCCGGGATGAGCACGCTTCTAGGCCTGGGTGACTGTCTGATGGGACACAGGTGCTCCTCTCTTTCTAGAGAGATCCTGTGTCATAATTTGGCGAGTTAACCAATCTTCCTGGGTTCCCTGATTTTTCCCACAAAGGGAAGAAGGCCTGAACTGTTGGGCTCTCATCAGCCTGCTAAGGCCTGTATCTCAGGTGGGCTGGCGATCCTCCTGTGTTTCTCCCATTTCGGGAAGCTTTTGCGAGGCAGTGGGTGCGGGTGAGGGGGGGGGGGCTGTTGACCGCAGGGTTACCTGGGTTGCCTCTGCTTTAAGATTATTTAATCCGACAGTCACCGGTGGAAATTGTAAGCATCTGCTAGCCCGCAGACCCGAGTCCTGCGCCATTCGGCAGCCCTGCCTGCCATTTCGCGGCGGTTTCCGCGTTAGAACATACAGGCGGCTGCTTCTGCCTCTGCCCGGGTGGAGAAAGCCCATGTTATTAGCGCTCACGCACCATCTGTTTTCCTTACAGCTGGCCCTTGAGTGATTGTCCGGTAGCTGATGGACTGAGGGTAGACAATCTTTTTTAGGGTTTTCTGATTCATTTAACCAGGCTCTCTGCCCCAAGAGGAAACATAATGCTTGTTTATTCATATTGGCTGGGTAAAAACAGTGTAGTTTGTCAGGCAAATAATAGTCTTCTGGACGAGAAAGAAATTGCAGCATTGGAAACAAAATCAGGTTGGTGCGTCGGTGCCTAAGGGGGCTGGGTGATGCGCGGGAGATGTCATCCCGTGAATGAGGCAGAGCTGACAAAGCGTGGGTGTAATTGCCCCATCTGCAGAGACCTTTTTAATGGACGAGGAGAGGTGTCCCAGTGTGCTGTTTAATTCAATTAAGAAAAGCAAAGAAAGTTCCATTCATCAATAAAGTTTCCTATTTCCAGGAGCTCCCCGAGAGAACTTTGCCCGGCTGAGCACTGGCCTGTGGCTGTCTGCATGATGCGCTGGCCCCATTGAGAGTGGCTGTGTCACACAGGGTCAGCTCTCAGGCACAATAGCTCAGGAGGGCCCTGGCCCTGGCCCTTCAACCGTGCTGAGTACTAGCGAGCTGGAGAAATGAGCAGCAAACCTGTAGGCCGCTCCTGCCGGGAGGAACTCAGGGAAGGGACTTTCCAAAGGATCTGAAAATCCAATATCTGGGGCTGGAAGAGTAGGAAAGAACTTTTATGGCTGGAACTTTCCGGTTCCTGGCCTATTGTGGCCCTGATTGATTGGTCCTGGCTGAAAAAAAAAAAGGCAGATGACTACCCTCTATGGCCTGGGATTGCCACTTCTAATTCCTCTCTTGCTAATTTACATTTCTTATATTTGTTAAGCACCAGACACTTACAGAGCACTTTTGCCATGCTTTCTCTGACCTGTTAGACTATAAGCAGCATGATAGCAGAGATGTCTCCATTCTGGTACTGCACCCACAATGCCTAAAGTCTAATACATAGTAGATACTCTGTGAAATACTAAAGTGAGAAATGAATGAATGCATGTGCACATTTGGACTTTCTAGAACCTTGTAAGCAAGGGGAGCAAGTGATTCCAGTGCTTTCCACAGATACATATGGTAGCACATTCAGTCCTCTAATTCATTCTTTCATCTGGCCGTGCAAAAAAAAAAAAAAAAAGTTTACCTCACATTGAGAATATTGCAGCAAATCAGTTAGGAGATGTCCCTGCCACCATGAATGGACGTTCCACTAAAAGAGTAGATGATACAAAAGTAAGTGAATCCAGAAGGCATTTTCAAAGACTGTGGGGAGTGTTCTGCAGGGAACAAATAGGGTGCTGGGTAAAAGTAAGTGCGTTGTTTGGGGGAGTGTTGGTTGTTGAGCTTTTCTGTTGGATGAACCAACAGGGGTCTCAGGAAGGAGGTGATGATTTCCTGAGCTGAGCATAAAAAAACATTAGGTGAGTGACGAGTTGAGAAAGGTGTTCCAAGGATGAGGAAGGGCAGGCTCATAAGCCTCAGGGAGCAAAAGAGGCATAGGGAGGCAGTTCATGGTGGAGGTAGGTCGTGTGCTGGCATTTCAGCATCAGTCAATAGAACACAGGCTTTCTGTTCTCTTCTGGCGCCGTATTGAAATGAGGGGAGTGGTAAGGAGAAAGGATGTAAATAGATGCCTTTTGAACAGATAAGAGGAAAGCAGTCCTGAGTTGTGGAGAAACCCTTGGGACATTTGGAAACACCTTTGTGGGTCAGAGGTGGAGAGAGGGTTGTGAGGGGAGCCAGTTTTGAGGGGAACACATTAAGAGGCCTGTTGGTATCTTCTGTCAAAACCCCATAGAGGTGCTTATGACAGTGGGCTTAGTACACTGAGAATAATAAATGTGGTCTAGTGTTTCTCAAATTTCAGCCATTGAAGCATCCCCTTCCAAATATTTACCAATCCCCTCATCGACATGTCAGCATCATAGTATTATCTACTTATTATTTAAAATTTTTTTAACATTTATTTATTTATGAGAGACAGAGAGAGACAGAGTATGAGCAGGGGAGGGGCAGAGAGAGAAGGAGACACAGAATCCGAAGCAGGCTGCAGGCTCTGAGCTGTCAGCACAGAGCCCGATGCGGGGCTCAAACCCATGAACCGTGAGATCATGACCTGAGCCGAAGCCGGACACCTAACTGATGGAGCCACCCAGGCACCCCATCTACTTAATATTTAAAAAAAAAAAAAATAACATGTATTTTGAACTTGAAAGTGGACTTGGCCAAACAGAAGATAATAAATAAATAAATAAATAGATAGATAGATAGATAGATAGATAGATAGATAAATGTCACAGAACCACCGCTGTGATATTATCCTTTTTCCAGTGTTGTTTGAAATATTTATTCATTCCCATGTTCATTTCATTTGTTCCATGTTCCGTGATCTATAAGGTGCCGGCTGCTCTTTTAGGTGTTCTTAGTAAGTAAAGGCCTCTGTCCTCACGGAAGGGCCATGAAGTTGCTCATCCATGTGCCGTCTTCTGAACCATCAATGTAGGGCCACACTTTGGGAAACACTGGCTCAGTCCGTTGGATTTCCTAGGAATCCCCTGTCACAATTGCTCCTTCCTCCTCTGACCCATCGGCAAACAGCAAGATGCAGGGCTTCTTTTTTGTGTTGCCTCTTCTGGCAGGGCAGGAGTCCACGGTTAAGGGAAATGACTATGGATTTAACACCTACAGCCTGCAGCAGGCTTTGAGATGATGGGGCTGGGGAGGTGGGCATGCGGTAGCCTCTAACTTTTGACCAGGCTCTAGGTGAGAACGGCCAAAGCCTATTTTCGATCCTGTTCTTTTTGTTGTGTTTAAATACACACGGAATCAAAAGTAGGAATTGGAGCAAGGGTGACAAGCATTCAGGTTAGTGTGTGTTCCCAGGGATGTAATGACTTCTTTTTCTCCCCCCTTTGCAATTCTGGAACAAAGTACAGCTGCTGTAGGCTTTAAGTGCCTCAGATTTCCCAGTACTGATGAGTAAATGCACAAAAGGTTTAGTCTTAATGAGCCTTTTCTTTTTTGGCGTTTGATGTTTGCCCAGGATTCACCTCCAGGACTAGGTTCCCCTTATCAAAAACAACAGCATGTATCCCCCCTCTTCCCTTCGGTAGCTGTGCTCTCTGTTGCTTTGCCTGAACCTAGGCATGGAGCGAGCTGTGCTCTCATGCCGGGGTAAGGACTGACAGCTGAGAGATCTCTCCCCGGCAAGAGGAATCTTTCATGAACAGTGAACGATACCAACAGCTTAAAAACAGAGCGGATGATGGCAAGGTCCACGTTTCCTATTTTTGGACATATCCAGCTGTCCATCTCAAGTGTCTTACAAAATTCAGATGAGAAACCCACATCATTTTACAACCAAGTGGTGCCAGCTTCCCCCAAAGCGTGGTTTAAAAAAAAAACGGCATCTCTGGACTGTGTATAGAAGTCATGAGCTGAGGGCTTAATCCCAACTCTGTTATTCAATTAGCTGATCTGACTGGATTGAGCAAAGGGCATGTTGCTTTACTTGATTTGGGGCTTTCATGGTTTCTTCAGAAAAATGAGGCTGGGAAGCACCATTTCGTACTGTCCTCCGTTAAGATTAAGTGTGATACAGATTTTAGAATTGAGCAGAATTGTGTTACTGCCAGAACACAGTAAGTGGCCACTAGATGTTTGTTAAAGAAATGAATGAATGAATGAATGAATGAATGAAGTTAAACAATATAGCATCTGTTTATCGAAGCTGAATATAAATGTTTATTTTCCATTTCTCCCAAATCCACACTATGAGTGCGCTGGTGGCCCTACTAAGGCACAAGGAATCCGGGGGTCTCCCCTGGGTTCTCTGGTCCCTCCTGCCTGTTCTGGGTGACTGTTCCCTCCTCCTCCAGTCAATTGTCAATCCTGCTGGTGGTGTTGGATGTAATGTGACTGCACAGCTCAATTAATGCTCTGTGACAGGAGGAGGGAAAATAAAAATTGTCTTGCTCTTGTCAGTAGGAAAGTTATTTACTTTCAAAAGCTGACAGAATCACACTGCAGGGGCTTCCTTTATTTCCATTCCAAATGTCATTATTCTGTGATGTAGGGGACTTGGGCACACTTCAGGTTTGTCCCCATAAACTTTAATGTGGCAGAGGGTCTGCTACAGTGTAGATCGTGCCCTGGAAGAGTCCAGGGACTTCCTTCGGGGTGCTGGTGGTACCTGGGTGCTGGTGGTACCTGGGTGCTGGGCTCTGGCACCTGGAAAAATGCCCAGTCTCAGGATGTCCTGTCCAGTTGCACATGCAGTTACAGACTCTGGATCTTTCCAGTGAGAGGGATCATATATCTCACTGCACCTGATCCTTTGTCCTCTTTATTCTGAGGCAAAAGAGCAAAGTGTGGGAACTCCTGGTTTTAAATCAGTCTTCCTCTGGGCCACTCCTAGAATTTCTAGAAATGCAAAGGTGCCTCTTACAAATGACTTTGCTTTCGTTCTGTTGTCTCTACTTAAACCCTCTGATAGGCTCTTTCATCCTGACAATCTGTATAAAATTCTGCATTTTCTTTTCTCTCTTCTTCCCTGCCCCCCCTTTATTTTTTCCCTAAGTATTTGCAATGAGTAGTTAAACTAGGAAGGGTTGAGCGGAGAAATTCTTTCCTTCCCGGTGCAATGGCAGAACCTTCCACTGGGGGTCTCCATTTAGAACATGTGACTCAGGATTCTGTAGAACTGTCTTTTTCTTTGCCTTCTTTTTAGGTCTGCTTTCGGTTCCATTCAAAAACTGAGGCTTCTCTGTAAGCAGTGGGAGATGCTGTATGGAAGACCATGTAGGTAGAATCCAGGGAGAATCCAGCCGCCCTTGCAATGATGATGATAATAATAAAATAATGAATATAATGAAATAATCAATAACTTCTATGGAGTGCTGTGAGACAGGCACACTACTAAGCATTTTTACATGGATTACTTCATTTAATCCCCCTCGAAAGGCCTCTAGGGAGTAGATGAGCATCATTTTAGTTTTAAGATGCGGATATGAAGGTAGAAGGGCTGGTGAGTAAACACAGCCAGTTTGGCCCCAGAACCAACACATGTGCCCGTTATTCTTCATTGTCCCAGTGGCCTGCCCCGGGCTGTACAGGTCACCAGCTCTGTGCCATCTCCCCAGGCCTCTGCTGGGCCATCACCGTCCACTGGACAGGGTTCTCAGGGCTCTTTCCTTTAAAAGGCAAAACTTGTCAAAAGAGCGGAGAGTCCGGAGGTCTTTCAACTTTGAAGCTGTTTTTGTGATTTTAGTTTTAAGTGATTAGGATTGTTGTTGAATACATGGCAATGCACACCGAAGCTTTCAGACTTGGGGAAGGTGAGAAGAGAGAGCACGGGGCTGATGGGAATCTTCCGCTCTGAGAATGATGGAGTGCATTTCTCCGCAGCCAATTCCAATCCCCAAATCCCCATTGTGCTGACGAGCTCTCCAACTAACACAGGAAATGCAGTCACAGCCCGGCACCATATTAATGATTTATACACCCCGCACCAGTGCTTTTGTTCACTTGCGGGGCCTGGTCGTGTTAATAAAGGAATTTCTGGGAGCGGGGTCCCGGCTTGCCATGCTGTTTTGCTCAACGCGGTGCAGGCTGCTCCATAAATCAAAAGAATTTAGTGCTTTACAACCTTCTGAGCTTCAGAGATCATGTGTGCGTGTGCGTGTGTGTGTGCGTGTGTGTGTGTGTGTGTGTGTGTGTGTGTGTGTGTAATCAGATTCACCTAGGGACATTTTCACTGCCTTTCTATAAAGAATGAATGAAGGAGGACTACAATCTATTTTAGGTGCTTCAGGGTTGATTGGTCCGTTTCACAGTGTTATCAGGGACCTATTTGTTTCCCATTTGGTGTTCATGCTTTATGGTGTTGTCAGTGAAAATGGGCTGACACCATTTTATTAGCATAACGAGATGCAAAATCACATTAGAATCCCCCTTCCTTCTGGAGCTTCGAAAACAAGAGACAAGGGAGCTGGGAGGTACCAGAGGGAGCATCACTATTTGCTACAAATCTGTAGGAAATTCAGGTGTGCTTTAAACAATGGGAGTTTTGAGGCTTAAAAAACAAAAACAAAAACAAATAACTTCAGTTATTCACAGAAAAAGAATTCTGCTTTGTTTTGGAATTGAGTGAGGACATCTGTTTTCTAAATTGAGGATTCTGGATCTAGGAAAGTTTCTCCTGTCTAGTAAGCCACAGAAAACTGATTTTAACCTCAGCTTTTTTTTGCTAATGAGAAGGGGAAAATGATATGATCAAATGGTATATTGGATGTTCAATGCCTCTTTCAAGATATCTGCAGAGAAGAACACCCTGTGGTGGTGGTGTTTTTTGTTTTTGTTTTGTTTTGTTTTTGTTTTTGTTTTATTGTGCTCCTGATCTCTTAATTATATCATGCATTACATTTTGTGTGTGGTTGTATTTTTTTCCCCTGTAGAACTGAGAACTGAAAACCTAACAGAAATCTGAGTAGGAGTTTGAAGGAAAAAACAGAATATTTAGAAAATTGGAATGACACTTAAGTATTCTACCCAGTAGGCCTGTGTGTGTGTGTGTGTGTGTGTGTGTGTGTGTGTGTGTGTGTAAGGTGAAATCTTGATTTTGGGAAATGTGCCTGACTTAAAAAAAAAAAAAGTGAGGCTTTCAGGAAATAAACATGTCAATTTGGTTGAATTCCTAAATAATGCATGAAGGAGCGAACACTGCTACCAGTGAATAGAGCCCCAACAGACCCCCACCCAAGCCAGGGCTTGAATTTTCCTTTATAAATGTGAAAGTTTTGGCTAACTGGTTTTTATTCACATTTATGCTTATGGGAAAACTAGAAACGTTTCTGGAAACTGTCTGGGGTCTTAGCAGTAAAGAAATTGAGGCAGATACTCAGTTTAAAAGGCTAGCTTTTATAGTCTGGTCTTCCTGAAAAGTAGAGAGCAGGATGTACGGTTTACATAAGTAAATAAAGAACGTCACCAAAATTTTTCATCACAGGAAATATGAGACAGCATTTTGAACTAAGAAAGCAGGTGTCCGGCAAATGCATATTGTAGTGATTTTTCTGTTTGCCTTTGTCCTCTCTTATAGGACTCCGTGAGTGTCTCATTGTCTTTAATTATGTCTACGAGGCACAAGACAGCAGTCAACATCTGCTCTATTGTTTACTTGGTTTACATATAGCTTTGATGGGTTATTAAACAATCTATTTTTCAAACCGAAAACAGAGAAACCAGCCGAACCCATATTATGGCATTTTGTAAAGACCCATTATGCAATTAGCACTTGGGATTTTGGGATTTGTGCAAAGCTGGTGATTCACCCAAATAAACATCCCTTTATTCTGATAGCTCTTCTTGGCTTTGTGAAAAATATCAATTTCTCAAAAAGTAAGCTCACATTTCCTCCTTAATAGTGTAGCATGCCAAGGAGATGATGTGTTAATATGAGGGATGAATCCTTCACTTTTTATATGAGAAAAAGAGCAACTCTCCAAAATAATGATGTCTTTAATTCAAGCCAGCAATTACTATATTACATAAGACAACTAGCGGCTTACACATAAGACAGACTTTTGAGGGTTTATCTGATCCTATGGGAGGAAAGAAATGCTGTGTTTTTAACCATTTGTAGAATGTTCCCTATACTTCATGATCTATTTATGAAAGACGTATCGAGTTGTCTATAGCAAAGCATGTGACATCCATAATGATTAAATCAGACCTCATCCCCTCACTTAAGTAATTGGTTAATAATTAATTCACTCGCTCATTCATTCAACAAATATTTATTTAGCCTCTGCTCTGCCTCAGAAATTGGGTTAGTCACTGAGGGTACATAGGCAAGGAAACCAACTTCACTTTCCTTCACAGACTTCCAAGTTTCTGGGGAAGGCAGGTAATAAGCGATCCCCATACGAGTTTGTATTGCAAGTTGTGGTAAATGCTCTAAAAGAAAAAAAGGGGGGCGGGGTCCACAGACAATAGTAGCAGCTGCATTCAGGGATGAAGGGAGCTGTCTCTGAGGAAGTGACATTAAAGCTGAGATGAGGGAGAAGGTGGGCAGAGGTAGGGATTGGAGAGCATATGTACTGAGGCAGAAGGTGCATGTGATGGCTGTACCACTGCTGGGCATCCTCAGGGAACGGAATAATGGCCAGCGAGCCTGGAACACAGTGGGAGAACGGAAAGAGGCAGAGGGGGGCCAGAAAGAAACCACAGGGGCTTGGAAGCACTGATGGGGGGTAAATTTTACCCCGAAAGGAATTAAGAGGGAAGGGCAAGAACAATAAGAACTCCCAGCAGACGGCAAATATGATTGAACTTAGCCTTTAAAAGGGCCAGTTGGGCTGTTCTGTGGAGAACAGATTGGGGGGGGGGGGCCAAGATTGAAAGCAGAGCCCTGGTAGGAGGCCACAGCAATACATCAGGTGCGCCATGACAGTCGCTGGATCTGGGAGTTGACAGAAGAGACAGACAAGAGTGAAAGTTTTGAAAAACAAGCCTCATATTCTTTGTGACACCCGTTCATCCCCAAAGCTGGTG
The DNA here is from genome assembly GCF_028018385.1 of Neofelis nebulosa. NCBI lineage: Eukaryota > Metazoa > Chordata > Mammalia > Carnivora > Felidae > Neofelis > Neofelis nebulosa. The sequence goes on along the minus strand of NC_080799.1, from coordinate 39,217,179 downwards.
TTCAGGCAAAGGAGAACAAATAGAACTTGCTGGAGGAGACACCTGAGGGCTTTGGTGAGGGCGGCAACATCTCAGGAGGGACTGATCTGGGGTGTACGGGGCCTCACCAAAGAGAATTCCAGGCCAGTTTCAGCAGATGTCAGGCCAAAGCTCCCGGATGGTACTTGGCCAGAGCTCAGAATCTCAGCAGTCGGTCTTGTACATTGTTTGGTAGTAGAGTTACCACATGCAAGGTCATAGCGCAGCTCCACGGGGCGGTCCCTCACATCCTAGCAACAAACTTCTAATATGGTGGGTGAGGAGTGGAGAGCCAGTTTGTTGAAATGCCCAGGGGGCATTGCCTCCACCTGCCGCCTCCAGAAAAGGGAGCAGGGCAGTTAAATGCATTCCCATAGGTGTCAGGCAAAACGGGCCTTGAACCCTTAAAATGTCACCGATCTTACCGACCTCTGACCTGCCGCATGGACAGATTCCTTCACTTCTCTGAAGGTCACTTTCTACATTTGTGAAATAGAGGTGAACCAGGATCAGTCACACAGGGTTGTCGTGAACGCGGCATGAGTTCGTTTGTAGAGCGCCCAGCAGGTAGAAAGGGCTCAAGAAACCCTGGTCACTGTGGTGAGGGTGCTGGTAGCGATGGAGTTAGGGATGGTGGTTGTGATGGTGGTGATGGAGGCGGTGGTGATGGTGATGGGGGTGGAGTGGTCCCAGTGGTGATATTGGCGGTAGTGGCGATGGGTTGAGATGGTGAAGGAGGTGGTGCTGATGCGAGCACCAGTGGCAAGTTGGCAGTGATGGTGGGAGTGGTGACAGTGGAGGTGTGCAGGAGGTAGTGATGAGGATGTTTGTGGACAGCAGTGATGCGGATTAGGATGCGGCATGGTCGTCTGATCCAGGAACACCTGAATTCGCATGAGGTGCAGCTCCACCATTTGCCCTCTGTGTGCCCATTGGCCAGGTACTTAACTTTGCCTTGTTTTGGTTTTCCCATCTGTAAAATGGGGGTGCTGATATACATTGTTGGTCATGATGATGGCTAAATAAGTCAACATTTGTAACGATAAAAAAAGCAGCACAGCATTTGTTCTGATTAACTCTCCAATGAGCAGAGAATGTTTGTTAAATAACAAACCAGCAGAGAGTACAGCCTTTTAAAAAAAAAAAAAAAAAGAGGTACCTCACTGGTTTCTGGTCTGCCTCTTTTTCTTGATTTTGCTTTTCATAGCAAGCAGGAAGGCCGTCTTCCCCTTTCCTCCACTGCCAGACCCACCCCCTTCTCTCCATGTGTTCTGAGTAGAACAGGTGTGTGGTAAGCCAGAGTCCTGGCAGAGTGCAACATGAGAAAGACTCCCAGTAATTATAAAAATAACAACAAGGGCTGCTTAGCGAGGTAGGCAAATGAGCACACCACTAGGCAGAATGATAAATAGCGCTTGCAAATGTTAGGTCCCAGTGGGAGTGTGGGAACATATGGGGATAAACCACACTGAAAGTTGGGCATCATTGGTAAGTTTTACGCGGTTAAGGAAGGCCACTCCAGTGCCAACTTCTGTTGTTTTTTTTTTTTTTCCTTTTTTATCCTAATTTTAAATCCTTCAGTTCCCTTTTGTCCCTTTGTTCTATTTCAGTCCTAAAAAGAGCATTCATCTTTGAGGCCAGCCACAGAGTCTCCAAGGAAGTGAGGTCTGGGGGGTAATCCTAAAACAAATAGCCACCCTGGAATCTGTGAATTTCCACACTGAGCTTTATTCAGTACTCTTGGGGGAGATGCAAACAAACACAGTAAATACTTTATGGAATGCTGACTTGTAGAGTCTGGATCCATGGTAGGTGGGTGTGCGGAAAAATGAGTACCTAAAAAAACAGCCAACCCAGGAAGTTTAGAAGCATTTGGAGAAAGGGAAAACAGGTCTCTCCACCAAACATTATTTAAAAAGCAGAGATGTGGACTGTGGTAGGTTGATTTCAGGTTGATGTTTCTTGTTTCTGGGTCTGAATATAGTTTGGAGATTGTGCAGACTGTGTTGGCACGGCCCCACAGCAGTGGGATTTCTCTGGAAAGATCTTTTGGAATTCTTGTTCATGGCCCATGCAGTTTTTCCTAGGACTCACTTGGTAGACGCCTCACCATGGATGCAGTGTTTGTAATGTGGGCACCTGAATGTTGGTGCCCGCTTCTCTGTAGATTTCTAGGATTCCTGACTTAGCAAGTACATCAGCATCCTTGGTAGTGCAAAGCATGCAGAGGAAAGAAAACATTGTTTGGAAGCAGGTAGGCATGGCTTTGGCTATGGCCTTTCCACCCATCTAGCCAAGAATGATGTAAAGTCTCTGCATTATGCTTCCTCATCTGTAGAAGGGGCAGGTATGAGTACCAATACCAGAGAATTGTTAAAAGATTAAATGAGGTAGTTTTTGAAGTGCCTACAATGTTATTTGGCACTTAGAAAAGTCTGTAAGTGTTTGTTCAAAAAATAAGCCGAAACTATCTTCTGTGACTTCCCTTTGTGCCCGTGTATGTCTGTTGTTCTTACCATCACTGTTGAATCAGTCCAGAATCTATTAGTTGTAAGGGACAGAAACCTAACTCAAACTAGCTTAAGCAAATATGGGGATTTGTTGATTAATGAATCTGGAATGTTTGGGGTCAAACAGCGAGCCATAAGTAAGCAGTCACTTAAATGCCTGGCGTTCATGTAAATGGAGATGATCATGCTGAAATATAACCACCAAGAGTGAAGCTCACACACATAAAAGTAGACCCAAGCCCAAGGAATATTTTTAGCACATTGCTACATGATTTAGAGTACTCTCCCGAACAACCTTGTGAGGAAAGTATTATTACCTCTAAATTTATAAGTGAATTAATTGAGATTCAAAGAGCTTAAGTAATTTGCCCAGGGAAACAGAGCCAGGAACTGTCAGATCCAGAATTTGAACCTAAGCTTAGTATGGCCCCATCATCTGAGTTCTTAGCCAATATGATACATTGGTATTATAATTTTAAAAAAATAAGCTTGTTTTTCACTAGTCAATTTGAGATCAGTGGGAATTTATATACTTTTTTAAATGTGTCTTTTCCTGGAGAGGTAGCATAGCAGTGAATTACCTGATTCTGATTCACCACTCACAAGCTATGTGATCTTGGGCAAGTTACTTAACCTCTCTGTGCCTCAGTTTCCCTACCAGTGATACAAGGATAATGACAGGACTTACCTTAAAAGATTTCTATGAAGATTAAGTTAGTACATAAAGGGGTTAGATAAACATTTTAAAAATTACAAAAAAAGGGGGGCACCTGGGTAGCTCAGTCGGTTAGGCGTCTGACTTCGGCTCAGGTCATAATCTCATGGTTCATGAGTTCGAGCCCTGTGTCAGGCTCGATGCTGACAGCTCAGAGCCTGGAGCCTGCTTCGGATTCTGTGTCTCCCTCTCTCTGCCCCTCACCTGCTCATGTTCTGTCTCTCTCTCTCGAAAATAAATAAACATTAAAAATTTTTTTATTTGAAAAAATACATAAAGGGGTTAGAGAGTATCCAGCAAATAGTAAATGATATATATGGTTTGTTGAAAAATATTTAAAGATAGATTGTAACATAAGAAGCAGAAAGGAAATGACTCACTTGGGGTGGTTCCTCTTTTGATGTCCCCAGAGTGTCCCAGAAGGGCACTGCTAATCTGGGAAGTTGAAAAGCCCACCTGTCAGAGGTTCTCCATTGCCACCAGCTGCCCAGCCATGACATCGTGAAGAAACCATTTGCAGTGGTCAGCCCCTTGGCTCATCCTCATAGATGCTTAGCTGCATAGCTTGGCACAGCTTGGCTCTCAGTCTCTCCTGTCTCTGTCTTCTCTGCAAGAATGGACTGCAGAGTCTCTGAAATACAAGCATGTATTTCCTACCTCCGTTCTCCCCCAGCACTGGTTTGGTCAGCACCCTACTATGCCTATCACCCGCTCATTGGCTTGTTAGTATCCGTCTCCTGGCCTGGGGCTGGAGGGGATAGCTGCAGCAGAGAGAAGCCAGACCCCAACTTGGGACTATTGCCCCTTACTGGATAGGAGAGCTAAGGATTTGTGTTTGGATTCCATAGTGTCTGGCTTGCTTTTACAGTATGGAATACCTTAGCACTTCCCCAAGTTGTTTGGCCCTCTTACCTTTTTGAAAACCTCATTCCTGTCGAGTTGTGGTGAGAGTCCTCTGAGCGGCAGGCACACATCCTCAAAGTCACGGTGCCGGTAAGCATGTCAACATGATTCCCCATGAGAACAGTCACCTGAACTGTCACCAGGAGCCTAACTTAAGGGATTCTGACCCTACCCACAACTTTCCTTTAGCAGAAGCACAGGCACATATTGGCCACCTACTTAAGAATCTGATAGAGATCTGGAGGCTCCTCAAGGGTCCACAGATGAATTTCAGAAGGGCCATCAATCCCCTGTAATGATATGGAAAATTTGTGAGTTATGTGCAGTTTTCTGGAATGAAGGCAAAATTCTCAGAGTGGCCCATGCATCAAAAATACGAGCTAAGAGCCACCACTTGTCCCCAGAAGATGCATTAGTAGGAGAGAGAGCCAAGGATCAGACAGCCCTGGAGGTTGAGATGGTGCTTTAGCATCACAAAAGAAGGTGGCAGGCTAATCTCTTGGGTACTCTTCTCCTGGACCGCCTTCTTTTTTGTCTGCCCATGCTCACTCTTTGCTGGTGTTCCCATGTGACCAGCCCACCTCCCTGTGCCTTGAACCTTCTGTGTTCGGGAGGTATTTCCCTACTCTCTGACCTCTTGGGGGAGGGGGAGGTCTGTCCTTCCCCAAGCTTTAAAGTGTCATCCAGCTCTCTGTCCTGGCTTTACTCTGTCTTCCTTTATCTCCAATGACTATTGGAGTGATTGAGATTGAGGGAGGGGTTGAGGGTAAAGGAGATAAGAAGGCCACTCAGCTTAAGTTTAGTCCAAGCCAGCATTTCTTAGAATATTTATGTGGGGTCACATGCCAGCAAAGGGCTTCAATGAGTAATTAGCAAGCAGGGCTCTGCCACTCCCATTCAAGGTACAACTCATCATTTGCCAGCTATATTTCCTTTGTCATTACTTCACCTCTCACTGTCTCCGTTTTCTTGTCTGTAATGTAAGAAATTGAGCAGAATCTACTGATAGACCTATAGGAAGGGTAAACACAGGGAACCCATGTGATGAAATTGGTTCAGTGCATGGCACAAAGCAACCATTGGATATTTGTTCAAATGGTAGAATTATGGTGATGGAAGAGGAGGAGGTGGAGGAGAAGGAGAAAAAGGAAAGGAGAAGGGGTAAAGAACTTTGCACAGGATTGACACATAATTAATTCTCAATAGCCCGATATTCAAGTAGATGGATGGATGGATGGATGGATGGATGGATGGATGGATGATGGATCAATGAACAGATAGTCCATTGGTCATCAAGTAAGTTTGGGAATATCTGGATCAAACAACGTCAAACAGGTTTCTATTCTTTTTCCTTGCAGGACTTCTCAGGTGCCTTGCTATGTTAATAGGTGTCACAAATCCCCAAGAGGGAGAGAGGGCAAGCTGAATTTCTCCTACTTCTTTGGTCATGGGATTCATTTTACAATGAAGCTTGTGTTATGCAAAGGTTGCTGGGGGGTGCAATTCCAGGCGCTTAGTCACTAAGAGGAGAAGGATGCACACAGAGCTCTGGTGTTTCAGCCAGTTCACAGGGAGTAGAGTATGTGCATGGGGTTTGGGCAAAAAGGCTTGGTTGTGAGTTCTGGAGACTGTGCTATTTGGAGTGTCTCCGTGCCCAGCTCCTGCAGGGACCTGCAGCATAGATGCAGAAGATACAGGGAGGCCACAAAGCAAAAAGCCAGGGGAGCAGCCGATTATCATCCCCCTGTGAGAGTCCCCAGAGAGCATTTGTTTGCCTCAAGCAAGGTCAACAAATTCTCAAACCCAGTTGCCATTCATTCCCAGACAGGTCAGGGGTCAGTTCCTGAAGCATTGTTGATCTCAGCAGAGATGATGTGTGGGGTTGATATTCTTAGATTTGCTCATTCAGCCAGTCAGTCTGGCTTTCAGAGGAGAATCAGGTCAAGAAGCGCTTAATGAACCAAGCAGAGCACTGTGCTGCCTCTACCGCTGGGGGTTCGAGTTTCTAATGATAATCAGCAGCCTCCTCACTTACAAAACCTACTGGAATTTTCTTTGTGCATCTTCATAACCATTTTTGGAGGTAATAGGGTGACCCAGTGTCCCAGATTCAAAGGTGCTATCTTCATCATCCCTGTAAACCCTCCATTGACATTGGAATTCTCGTCTTTTGGTTTCAACATCGTATCTTCCATGTACAGAAGCCACACACACACACACACACACACACACACACACACACACACACACATCCTTGTTAGCCCCTGTGTCTTAATTTATGATTTAGAGCACGAAAGGAGGAGGTAAGCTCTTACACAAGAAGGCACATGGCAGGTTACTTTTGTGAGCACTAGTTGCTTTAACCTATTACAGGTTGACCTATTAGAGGTCAAAGGGAGAAAGGATTTTGATATTCCTGGCTTGAAGGAGCCCTGATTGGGGCTGGTTTGATCCTTCAAAACAAGCTGTTGCTAATGCTGTTACCATTACAATAGCTACCAGCACCCTATTAAATGAGTGTTTGTGATGAACCAGTCCCTCAGCTAAATGTGTCTGCATGTTATTCTTTTTTAAATCCCCGGACCACCTATGAGTTACGATTGAGTTATGGTTACTGACGACATTCTGATTTTACAGATAATGAGTCGTAGGCACAGAGAGGTTAGGTAATTTGCACAAGAAGACACAGGCAGCAGTTGGTAAAAAGTAGGGTTTTAATTTGGGCAGTGTGGCTCAGTGTGAGCTCCTAACTACCATGATCTGGTGCTTTTGCAAGAGGAGAGCCAGATGGCAAGGAGAAGTGTCAGACAGCGAGGGAATAGTGGTACCATGGTGAGCAGTCATGCTTACTAGGCACTCATCATTCTTGTAAGAACTTCCCTGCATCAGCTCATTTACACGTATTAACCAAAACTAGTCCATAAGATGGGTAGGGGCTGTAGCTTCTCGTCTCAGGATGTGACCTTCCTGGTTGGACTGGTCCCCCCCCCTCCCCGCCGCCGAGAATACAAAGGAAGTCGCTATAAGTTGGGGAGCAGCTGGTTGATGGCTCGTACATCCTACCCACAGTTTGTGGAAGCTCTCCACTGGAAGATCTTGCCCCCTCCCCTGATAATCAGCTCCATGCTTCCAGCCTCTCTGGTGGGAACTCACCCGTTTGTCCCCAGCATCAGGACCATAAGCATTATATAGCATCTCATGGGATTTATCTTTGAGGTCCATGCCAGGGGAAGCCCTTCCATGCTAGTCTCCCCTGCGTTGGATGGGATTTGAATGCATGTCTGGTAGTGAGTGGAGTTTATCAACTGTGGTTCAGTTGTTGCCCTGGAGTGGTCATTCTTGATGATCTAGAAGTTTCTAGGGTCATGTGGAAGGGAAAACTGGCTCTTGGTAACTGACAAAGCACACATTTTTCAGTTTAAACTCAGACAAGGCACAAAACATCCCTGAATCTCCATCTTGTCCTGTCATCACCATAAGTGATTCTCCAGTGCTTGCTGAGCCTCTGCTCTCTGCCCGGTCCTGTGAGAAAGACAGGAAACCAACATGATCGAGGATGAGGTAGAGGAGATAAAATTGACCTTACCTGGGTGGGATGACCAGCCAGGTCTTTACTATCCTGGGACAAATCAGCGCTGGTCTTTTGGGGCTGTGGACGGGTGGGTCATGATGAGTGCTGGAGAAGGTGGGAGGCTGCTAGAGAAGTCGGCCTGTAGCTGCCTGTTGAAGGATGGGGCCTTTCTGCAAACCATCGTGTGAGATGAGAGAAAGCTCCACCTGAAGCACCATTGTGGGTACTGGTGAGGCCTGGAGGAGGGAAGCTTGACATAGGATAGAGATGATTAAAAAATAGTTTTACATGGGTCTACAAAAGACCTTCTGAAGGAAAAAAAATACATTGGACCTTTTTGTACACCTTCCACCTGCCAGGAGTGCCCGTGCATGGCCAGTCACTTCAAGGCAACAGCCTGCCTGAGAGGAGGCACAGATATTGCCTTATTTTACTCCCGAGTAGACGAGGGCTCGGGGCTGAGGATCTCATCCTAGATCACATGTTCAAAAGGGTGTCATAACCAACATCCCAGCCCAGCCTCTCCAACTTTGAGACTCAGGCTTTTGCTACTGTGCCAGGAATGCCCCTGGGCCACTTGAGACAACCTTAGAGATACAGGCAGCCCTCAGTGGTCTGGAGACTCCTGTACCCTCACAGCTTTACTCACATGTCCCCCCAAGGCAGCCATTTCAGCCATCATTGTCCCAGGAAGCATTGTGGGAAACTCTGTCTGTCTAGTCACTGCTTCACAGTCACTGGCTGAACAAGAATGAATGGCAGACTGCTTTGCCTGAGCCAACCTCCCTTCCAGACAGGTAGCCACACTTAACAGAATGATTGCACCTTGCTAAGGTGATTCTAGAACATGGGTGATGGTGTAGTTCATTCTGCCTGGGGTCCTGGGGAAGGCGTCATAAAAAATGTAAGATTTGATCGGGCCATCAAGGTTGAATTGGGAGGAAAGAAGGCAGAAAGGAAGGAAGGCAGGAAAGAATGGAAGAATGAGTTCTGTGTAGCAGGCCAGATTATACAGAGGCTTGGTTCTATAAAAGTATGTGGCCAAGGCAACTTGCCAGACTGATTTACAGGGGGAAAAAGGGGATTTATAGAAGGAGGGACAGTGTGTATTAGAGGATGAATCTGGAAAAGTGAGGGTGAGGAATATGAGGAAGGTCCTTGAATACTGTAGAAAACTCTCTCTCCCCCACCTTGGCCAGGAAGTGGGGTAGGATGAGTGTTTCAGTATCCTGCGTGAATCCATATTGTTAGGTAACCACTGTCAGTATTCCAAAGACAGGGAGTGCAATTAATATTGTCCCAGAAACGCTCTGTTGTATGCTTTCTGTTTTGCTCTGTTTTAGTGGTCGGCAAGTGGTGATTGACTTTTGGCTTCTTTTAAGGAAGGAGGTAAAGATTGGTGGAGGTGGTTCTCCACCAATGGAGTGTGATTCTTCTGAGCTGTGGCGGAGGCAGATCCTTCCCAGACGTTAGGGATTGTACAAGGAAATGTGGGCCAAAGCTTCTAGATCTTGCAGGTTTTCAAGAGATATTATAAATCTAAATTTTACATGAGATGCCTCCATTTAAAACTGTCACCTCTCTTGGGGCATCTGGGTGGCTCAGTTGCTTGAGCATCTGACTTCAGCTCAGGTCATGATCTTGTGGTTGGTAAGTTCGAGCCCCTCATCAGGCTCTGTGCTGCCAGTGTAGAGCCTGCTTTGGATCCTCTGACCCCACCCTCTCTCCCCCTTCCCTACTCTCTCTCATGCTCTCTTGAAAATAAACACTAAAAAATATATCATCCCTCAGAGCACCTGGTTGGCTCAGTTGGTTAAGTGTCCAACTTCGGCTCAGGTCATGATCTCACGGTTTGTGAGTTCGAGCCCCACATTGGGCTCTGTGCTGACAGCTCAGAGCCTGGAGCCTGCTTTGGATTCTCTCTCTCTCTCTCTCTCTCTCTCTCTCTCTCTCTGCCCCTCCCCCACTTGTGCTTTGTCTCTCTCTCTCTCAAAAATAAAGTGTAAAAAAATTTTTTTAATAAAAAAAATATATCATCTCTCTTTTGCACAATGCAGAGAAGCCATCACCGTCATCAACATTCTCCTCCCCCTCCTCCCCTTCGTCCTTCTACTCAGACTGGATTTGGTCCATGAGGTTACACTTGGCTCATGTAACCAACAGAATCCATATGGCAGGCATTGGTTTTCTCTGAATGCTCTTGTCTCCCAACCTCCATCCAAAACTTGTGTTTCTTTTCTTTTTCCTTCTCCTACATCGGTGTTTAAACTTTAGGCTGCTGCCCCTCACAAGGGCTGGTGGTGAGCAGAGTAATCCTCATGTTAGCTCTTGGATGTGGGAAGGAGATGTGGTATGTGACCTCATCTAGGCAGAGGAACCACTTTAATCTAGGAGAGGAAAGAATGAGACAGTGACTGAGAAAAGAGTTCCATCATGGAAGATGGAGAAAGAAGATGGGAGGTGGGTTTTTTGATTTGTTTTGCGTTTGTTTGTTTTTATCTTCTTTGGAGAGTGGGGTGAGACTGAACTATGAAAGGTTGGCTAAGAAAAAAAAAATCTCCTGATGGAAATCCCTGACACAGGGAAGATTGACACAGAACCAGCACTCAACGAAGTGACAGGAAAATCGAGAAGCATGTGGAGAAGCAGAGGGCAACTGAAAAGGAGTTTATATTTGCTATTATATTAAAGTCTGACTTCCAGAGCTTTAGGTAAAATACATGCTCTCAATTAGGGGTCAGCAAACCATGGTTTGTAAGCCAATCCTAGCCCATTACCCATTTTTATGACCCTCAAACTCACAATGGTTTTTACACTTTTTCAAGATGGGGGAAAAAATCAAAAGAGGAGTATCTCCTGACAGGCGAAAATTATAGTAAATTCAAATTTCAGTGTTTGTTGGTTTCCATATTGTAAATGCTTTCAGGTGACAATAGCAGTTTTGAGTGGTTACAGCAGAGAGCATAAGGTCGTCAACACCTGAGCTATTTGTCCACTTACAGAAACAACTTTGCCATCCTGTCTGGGATGGCTGCTTTAGATTGTGATGTGGGGCCTTTGCTTGAATTCTGTGTTTCGAGGCCTACCTGTGTCTCCCAGTCACGGTCTCCCCTGCTCTCTACTTAATTCTTTCACTCTACATTTTCAAAGCTCCTGCAAAAAACCACGAACTCATATTGGGTAGCTGACTGTTTACCATGAGCTGTGCTCAGGAGCCAGTGAGGAGCAGAGATGCATAGGCAGTGTCTTTTAGCAGAGGAAATGGAAGTAAGAGAAAAGAATTATAGTCCAGTAATACTAGGTGCTTCCTATTTGGAAAAAATAGGACCTGTGTTAGGAAAAAGAGGTTTTATGGGTTTTTTTTGTTTTCAATGTGTATTTGTTTTTGAGAGAGAGAAAGCATGAGCTGGGGAGGGGCAGAGAGAGAAGGAGACAGAATCCTAAGCAGGTTCCACACTGTCAGTACAGAGCCTAATGTGGGGCTCGATTTCACAAACTGCGAGACCATGAACTGAGCCGAAACCAAGAGTTTGTACGTTCAACTGGCTGAGCCACCCTGGCACCCCAGGAAAAAGAGGTTTTGTTTAATGGTTGTCATTTGATTTTATGTTCTATTAGTTCATGAAGTTTTTGAGGTAGGTTTAGAGCAAGGATATTTTTAATTCATACAATTTCCAAAATATAACTATTATGATTATATGTGACAGTAATATGTGAATATAAAATCAGAATCAGAGAAAATGTGAACAGCAGTAGTTAGTACTGAAGGTGGTGAGGATAGGAAGACAAAAACACCTATCTGTAAGCAGGAAAGGCCAACACAGTGGACAGAGATGAATCTCTTATTTGGCTTTAAGCTTCCTGGCAGTCAATGTGAAAAGGGTCACAAAACAATTAGCCCTTATCTTCAAGGGTGGGGGTGGGGGAAAAAACTGATTACTCAGGATCAGTAAAAACTTTTGTATTATGGAGTTTTTAAAAAGAAAACAAAATGCCCTCTGCAAAAGGTATAGCTAAGTATGTATATATCCCATATATTATGTTACTCATTTCTCCCTGAAATCATGAGATTCTTTAACAAAAACAATATATATGGTAATAAATACAATTATCCTTTGTATTTATGTAACTCCACAGTTTCCGAAACACTCTCAATTTTGCTCTTGGGAATAGTCTTGGTGAATTGTAAGTGGATATTGTTGCCTCTCTTCTAGTTTAGGAAACTAAGAATCTAAATTGTGTAAATTTCTGGCCTTCCAGACTAAGTTTCCTGCCTCCTCCTCCAATAGTCTTTACATTTTCTAACACTAAAGAGAAATAATCCAATCTGACCCAGCTCTGACCAAAGTAATGAATAGCTCCCCCATCCCGAGAAGCTGTCTCATGAAGATGCCTCTGTCCTCATTGGTAACTTCTCAGAAGCACAGTGTTGAAAGTCATAGTCAAAAGCTAAAGTTAGAAACAGTATCAGGCTGTTAAGTAAGAGGGGTCAACTTGCAGCTGTTACTGGAGCTTTCTGAATTGTAACAGTGTGGCTACTTTGATGCAGGAGAATCAATTACAGAGAAACCTTGTCAAGATGGCCAAAATTCAGCCTTAAATAATTGAATTCTCTGCCAAACGCTGTCCACTGTCGTTATCTAGAAATGTAATTATGCAGCTAAATCAAGCAACTAAAATTAGTGTAGTGTAAAAACACCTTGGCTATCTAAAAGTGGAGGAATTGACATTTGGATTTAGAAAAAGCCAATAGTTGAATATGGTTTGCGGTGTCTGAAGCTCTCTGAGTTTCTACAAAATCTATATCCTGTGTCCTGCTTGGAGTTAGAGGTGGAATGTGGCAAGCGAATGTTTGGTTTGAAGGTGATTTCCAGTGATCCCTGGGCCTTTGGCATTAGCTGAGTGGACTCACTTGGTCACTTGTGCGCCCTTGCTCTCAAAACCGGGAGCTCTCCACATGCCCATGTGTCTTCTTGCCATGAGTGACTCTATGAATTTATCTGTGCCTTCAATCTGAAGCTGAAGATGTATCCATACTGACCATCAGGAGAACACAACACACATGATAGGAACAGCTAATAGCCTTTAGTATGGTATCCATGATATGATGCCCGGAGCTTTGCCACATGACCCCATGGGGCAGGGTCTATTATTACTGCAGTTTTCTAGGTGAAGAAACCAAGGTTCAGAGATGCTAAGTCACTTGTTCCAACATCACACAGCTAGTGTGTGAGACACCCAAATCAATTGCATTTCAATTCATGTAATGCCAGAGGAATTTACTTATTACCGTGGAACCTATCCCAGACAATCCTTTGGGTATTTTCAAGCATCAGAAAGATTGCAAATATTGGCTTGAATTTATTTTTCATCCATAGTTTGGTGGATATGCCTTTAAACTCTGGGAACGGGAAACCATCTCCTATGAACACACTGCATAGTCACAGATGACCATTGAAAGATCAAGGACAGAGAATCTGTGTTTTGTTTTGTTTTGTTTTGTTTTGTTTTGTTTTGTTTTGTTTTGTTTTGTTTTGAAAGCGTGTGAAGTTCTGTGGGAAAATGAAGTCCTGGTTAGGAATTGTGTTCGGAGCCCAGCACTGACTCTTAACAAGGGTACACGTGTGGGAAACCGATTCAACTAGTCTAAGTCCACTTCTCTGTGTGTTCCCTGGAACTGGTAACAGTACTGACTTGAGAGAGTTGTGAGAATAACATTACGTAACCTGTGTAAACAACTTAGTCCATTCTCTGTGTGTAGCACACTCTGCAAGTATTAGCTGGTATTCTTTTTTTTTTTTTTTTTTTTTTAGTATTTATTTATTATTGAGAGACAGAGAGAGAGAGACAGAGAGAGAGAGCATGAGCAGGGGAGGGGCAGAGAGAGAAACACAGAATCCAAATCCAAAGCAGGCTCCAGGCTCTGAGCTGGCAGCACAGAGCCGATGCGGGGCTCGAACTCACAACCGGTGAGATCATGACCTGAGCTTAAGTCGGATGCTCAACTGACTGAGCCACCCAGGCGCCCCGCTGGTATTCTTATTGTATGATTTGCACAGATTGCCCCTTTAAAATTAAAGCCAGTGAGGGTCGCCTGGGTGGGTCCGTCCGCTGAGTATCCGACTTCGGCTCAGGTCATGATCTCGCGGTTTGTGAGTTCGAGCCCCACGTCAGGCTCTGTGCTGACAGGTCCAAGCCTGGAACCTGCTTCAGATTCTGTGTCTCCCTGTCTCTCTGCCCACCCCCCGCCCCACTCTGTCTCTGTCTCTCTCTTTCAAAAATAAACATTAAAAAATTTTTTTAATGAAATAAAATTAAATTAAAGCCAGTGACAGAGAGAGAAAGAGAGAGAAGCACAGATTAGATGATCTCCTTAGCTTCTTTGTGATCAGTGCCAAAGGGTGCCCACATTTACCTACTTGATTTTTAAGTAGCGACTGATAATCCTCTCAGTTTACAAGTCTCATTTTCCTCTCTAAAAATCCCATGCAGACTTTGTCCCTTGCCTTTTGCCCAACTTCATTGGGAAGAGCCCCATTCCTGTGGCCTACCTCTGTCTCAGTCATCTGGCCTCTCTCTCACTCTCTCTGAGAACTAAATTAATGAAGAGTATTTGGTTAGTCATGTTAGGCAAGCCGTTCCCAAAATAGCACCTTCCATTTTGGTAGATTCAACTCTGCAGCTGCTGTGTCTCTTCGTCGTCTGGGAAGAAAACTTTCACATTAAGAGTTGCTGATGCGGATTTTCTTTCTTTCCCCCTCTCGGCGTTGATGAGTGCCTGGCTCGTGACAGAAGCGATTTGGCTCTCGGCTTTGTAGTTCCGAAGAAGTTGGGTCTGTAGATTTTCCCCTAACTCTCCACTGATGTGTTGAGCTTCAGAGGGAATAATACCTTCACGTAAAGCATGTTGCCTTCTCAAGGAGTACTCCTGCATCCCTATGGCGTGCCTATGATTGTTCCTGCAGCCCCCTACTTTCCCGGACTGATCCAGGTAATTCAAGGCCACTGCCAGCCAGCAACTTAACTCCAGAGCGCTCAGAGTAATAATTGGAATTTTTATGGTTGAGAAAGCAAACACTTTTAATACAGGAAAAAGCCCTCATGTAGTCAGTGGGAAGACAGTAGGAAATCACAAAGATGGATCACCCTAATCTGGCTATTGACATCTCTCATGGCTGAATAAATGGTGTAGTTGAGCCATATTTGCTTGTATTGATCTGGGTGCTGTTTAACATTCATGCCTTTGCTTCAGGAGGTTGACCACAGGGCAAAGGATTTGCTCTCCTTCCCAGCTTTCTGAGGGACTCAGTCTCCCAGAGCAGATCATGAGGCAAAGTAACTTATCATGAGGTGACTTGGTTAAGAGCTTTAACCCAGGAAATAGAAGGAGCATGAAATATGCATTAATTTATATGTTTGCCTTCATGTGGATTGTCTATTTTTATAGAAGTGCCCCTGCCCCCCACCTCACTTGGGTCGAGTGGTGGCATTGAGGCAAAAAGGAACACGCTGTTGATGGTTAATTTATGAAGTTCAGAGATTACTTTAGGACTCCCTTACCAGCTGTTTACATCTTAATGATGGCAAGAAAGTGGAGGATTGAAAAGTGTGTTGGTTTTACTTTTAAGCCTATTAATTTTGTGCAGGGAGACTCATCTACCAATAAGATACTTGGGACTTTCCACCCCCCCCCCCCCCCTTAGCATAAGTTTGTCTTTTTAAACAAGCATTGGCTTCTGGGTGTATGTCCAAAGTTCTCTGTGGAAAGCGAATACCTACTAGTCACAGAGCCTGAACATCCTGGGAAACCCAGATGGTTGCTTTGCTGTTGTTTTCTTGTTTGTTTGAGAACAGCCATCGCTTTGTAGTTAATTCTGTCTCTTGTTTCTGCGGGAAAGGAAAACTAAATGTATTTTGTGTTTAGTGCACCCTTTCACCCTTATCCTTGTGCCCCCTCCGCAACTATATTTGAAAATTCTGCAGTACCCTACCTTCTTAATTAAAATTTCTGGGGAGGGTTCTGGTCAAACTCAGTTTCCCCCCTTTTCCGAATGGTGCTTGTGAACCTTAAGAACTTGGGTGATTCGAGACATGCAGGGGCGATTCTCAATAATAACAACACATTCTATCATCCTAGACTTAATGGCCATTGCTTAGCTTGGAAACCCCTATATTATACGTGAGACATATATACACTGCCTGGAGAATGGTCCTTAACAACATGGAAATCGTTCCATCTTTCCTGGTGTAAGCAGGCCAGTGGGGTGTGCATGGAGTCTGAAGGAGGACTCCATGGCAAACTGGAATGCCTTTTGCTTCCATTGGAAACTTGGGGTGAAGGTCGGCTGTTGGAGTTTTGTCAGACCCTCTGCCGCCCCGTCCGATAAATAATTACAAGCAAATCGTGCCCTTCACTCTATGCTGATTGATGCTGAAATTGCTTTTGAAAGTTCTCATAAGTTCCTGTTATAGATTAAGTGCCGGTGTAGGAAAAATAACGGCACGCACTGAAATGGGTGAATGTAATCAGGCTTAATGGACTTGAGAGCTTGTTGGGAATTGAATAACTATCGATTTGCTGGAATGTTGCTGTCATTACGAAATGCCACTCTGGACGTATTACCCCAATGATAGATGAGGAGACGCACGGGCCAGCTGAGAAATTGGGGAGGCCCTATTTATTCCTTTTTTGCAGAGTGTTGGAGAAAACATACCCAGTTATTTTTGGAAGGAACAAGTGATTTTACTTGCAAATCTTAGCCCGATCATACTTTGTTTTCCCAAGTGACACCTTTGCTAACTAGTTACCCATAAGTCAGGAGAGCAGTGCAGCGGGGAGGCTCTGGACCAGCTGCTGTGATATATTCATCTTCTTCCTCTCTCACTCCCCTGGAATGCAATGAAATGGTATAGCTGGAGAGAGACCAGCTTCATTTCCGGTTTGCTGAGAGACCCTGTGTTATTTACCCATTGGCATCACGAAACTCAGATCACTTGGTTGCAGAAACATTTCCAAGGGGAGGAGAAGCAACTCAAAGAGAGAAAAATTGTAACACACACACACACACACACACACACACACACACACACACTCACCTTCTAGCTGGGCCTTCTGTTGCCAGCTGTCCTGTATCCCAGCAGGCTGTATCAGCTTGCTTACCAGTTCCTTGACCTTGTGGTTTTTTTCCCAACTCCTCAAGAGCTGCAAGAGCTTCCCTGTAGGGAAGGAAGGTGCCGCCCACACCTTAATAATGTCATCAGCAGGACACTAAAAGTGATCCAAAATAGTGTGTGTACTCCATCATCGGTAGTAAGTTCCCTATGCCTGGAGTTACACAGACAGAGCTTTGGTAGCCACTTGGCAGGGTGGTTGGATCAGAGTTTGAGATTCCTCCCAAGGTCTTTCCAACCTCAAGAGCCAACAATTCTGTGGCAGAAGAGTTTCTGCCACTTTTTAAATTAATACTAGTAGCATTGCCCTGTTTTGGTCTACTCAGTTGAAGAAAAAAATAAATAATTGACCAGATATCATAACAGGCTTTAATAGAGCATCACGTTGTCTGGCAAAAACAGAGTAGAGCCGTTTTCTAGTAATTCTAAGGTTGTTGCTCACCAGGATCTTTTGTTCTAGGACTGAATTCCGTAGTTACCAGTGATCCCCATCCGCCATCCCTCAAGAAAGCCAGAATCATTATCATGCTGGTTCTCCTGAACCCATCTTCTGGTATCAAAACTTGCTGAATATATGGAAAGGTGGATAGTTTTTCCTTCTAGCCATGTAAAGAATTTCTGAATGACCATAGGGGATTGAGCTGAACCAGTTTGGAGCGTTTCATGGGTAGTGAGAAGCGGAAGAGAAGAGAAAAAGAGTAATATTACCGGGGCACCTGGGTGGCTTGGTTGGTTGTGCTTCTGACTTCAGCTCAGGTCACCATCTCGCGGTTTGGGAGTTCGAGTCCCGCGTCAGGCTCTGTGCTGACAGCTCAGAGCCTGGAGCCTGCTTCAGATTCTGTGTCTCCCTCTCTCTCTGCTCCTCCCTTGCATGTGCTTTGTCTCTCTCTGTCTCCCAAAAATGAATAAATGTAAAAAAAAATTTTTTTTAAAGAGTAATATTACCAAGTGCATTGTATAAACCTTAATCCTTTCCCTTTGTATGAATCTCAATCTTGGTATCTTGGGATAAAAAGAAACAATGTATGTTCCTCTCAAACTTCTTTATTTACTTCTAGATTTTCAACAATACACTGAATGATCAATGCACTCTCTGATCTGAAAACAAGGAAGGTCTGACAAATCAATTGTCAAAGTCAGTCTTGAATCCAGAACTTCCCAAGATGACTTACTTAAACCATAGACCATGGCCGCAGCATACCAAGCAACATAATAAAACAATGGCTTTATAAATGATTAGTATGTTTGGTTAGTGCTTAGATCTAATGAGCCCTTGGTTCAGGGTTATAAGTTCAGATTTGCACCCCTCACTGTAGATACTTAAACAAAGGGTATGCCCTTTGGCCATACGTGGCTAGATCGTTCTCCATACTGGGACAGATAATTCCCATCTCATCTAGATATTATAGATAGTGGGTCAAAAGACCATTTTTCTAGATGGAAGTCAGTGTAAACAGAACCCCATCTACATCACCATGCATTTGTTAATTAAGTTATTCATTAATGCTCACATATTTTAGACGAGGCATTGGTCAGGACACCCAGGACACAAAAGTGATAGTCATAGCCACTGACATGTAGGTTCACAGCCAGTGGAAGAGAACACTAGATAAACACAAAACTTATACTACAGTAAAAACATTAGAAAAGAATGACAGGTAGCAATTATTGAGTAATTGCTATGAACCAGGTGCTGTGCTAAATACTTAGGTATATTATCTCACTTTTTCTTACAAAACCCTAAGTTGAGTACTACTGGCCTACCATCCCCTATCTGTAATTTTAAATTCCAAAAAGCTCTGTAAATCAGGGTGTTTTCTGGGGAGAAGTTTGGTACCAAAACTGATTTGGGAAGCAAACTTGACCTAAAATGATGTGTGGCTATTTATAGACTTTCTTTATCCCTCTTAGTGTGAATATTCACATATTTTGCTACAGGGATATTTAAGTGTTTGATTTCAGAATGTTGTCCCAGACCCTGCTGAGAGTGTTACATAATCGATGTTTCCACTGAAATACCTTTCTGAAAAAGACAATTCCTATCTGTCCCCCATAAAAAATTTGAAATTTCAAAATACACATGACCCCAATGATCTCAAATAAGGAATCAGAGTCTTGGATTATGGTGCCCTTTCTACCTATGAAGAACCTGAAACTGACCCTTGAGAAAGGGAGCTTGTCCAAGTTCACAGGAATGTCAGTTACAGATCTGAGATTTGGATCAGGTATGTTGGGCCAGAATCTTCCCTCTTCACCAGTCTACTGTTGAGGTGCATCCATGGGAATGTATATGAAAACAGGAGAGGGAGCAGGTGGATGTCTCTTAGAGTAGGAAAGAGTGTGGTTAAAAGGGAAGGGTGGTGTTTGAGTTGAGCTCTAAAGCACTGGCAGGCATTCAGTGCAAACTAAGGAGAGGTCTTCCTACCAGAGCAGAGAATTCAGGTGAATTCATGGTGTTGGGGTGACACAGCGAGAAGGAACTTCAGTATCTTCCCCGTCCCACTGCACTGTAGAGTTTGAGATTGTTTGCACATAGGACTCAAACATCAAAAAGCATAGGTGGAAAGAATCTTGGAAGAATCTCTGAAATAACTCTTACGGCCTGAATTTCTGAGTGCTCTACCCAGGAATGGGCTCCGAGATACCCTTCTGTGAATACCGCCGGGGAGTGTCCACTTTCCTGGGTTTGGGTCCTGAGCACTCAATGCCATCTTTTCTCTCAGAGACTCTAAGCTCTCTAGAGGCTGTGTGTTTTCTGACTTAACCTTCCTAGAGTAGACAGTGGCAGAAAAACGCTGATTAGTGCCTCTCTGATAGGGATAGCAGTGGTAGGAGCAAACCCTGCATCCTGGATTCCGAAGCAGAAATCAGCATCATTGAATCTGGCAATGTAGTTGATGGCGGATCTGCGTACATATGTGGTGATGCCAGGAATTATCCAAGTGGAGAAGCTGTCCCGACAGAAAGACAGAGGAAGGTAGAGGAAGGTAGAGGTCATTTGGATACATGTCTGGTTGAATGAAAAAGAATTCCACTTGTTCTGGTCTGTGGCTGGTGGAGCCAATTTCATATCCTGATATTTCTGCCCTGCAATATTATCTACATGTTTGGAGTATCTGCTGATCTGGAAAGAAATCAGAAGGCACACCTGATGTAAATGTTAGTGGTGTCATTTACTTTGAGGCTGCTCTGTCTTAGTCACTAAGTGACTTTTCTGTACTGCCGAAGAGGCCATGTCAACGGCAGACTAAATTAAAGAGTCAGGGAGGTGGCAAGGAGAGTTTGGAGTCAAATAGGTCCGGGTTGATGTATTGGCTCTGGCATTTACTAAGCATGTGGCCCTGGGCCTGTCAGTTAACCTCTCCGAGGCTGTGTGCTCAGCTACAAAACAAAAGCAGGAATCCCTGACTTGCAGGGTGTTTGTGAGCTTTAAATGTGATCTATCTCCTCATTAGCGATTGTTTATCAAGCACCTACTGTATGTGAGGCTTTGAACTAAGAGAGGGTGATGAGCCAGAATAAAAGACACCCAGGACCCCTTTCCACACAAAGGTTCCACCCTAATACACAGGAAAGATGTGGGACATCCATATCCATATATATCCATGTCTATAGCTGTATCTATGTCTGTATCTCATCTATACCTATGTATCTCCATCTCTGTCTGTAGTTCTGTATCCAGTATGGTAGATGTTCATTCTGCATTATTCGAGAAAGACAAAGTGAGAGAAAGATGTATGATGAACGTTTATTTAGGACTCTTTTATTTGCAACTGACAAAAATCTAATGCATATTGCTTAGAGGGGAAAAAGAAAACATCCAGCTTCAGGCGCAGTTGAATTCAGTCTCCAACAACCCAAGTCATGTCTCTCCACAACTCTGCTGTGGTTGTCTTTTCTGGATCTTCATTCACAAACACACCACATCTAAGTGGTGGCACAAATGGTCCCCAAGCATCTCCGGGCTCGCATCCCAATCCATCTTTTTGCAAGTCTCTTTCCCAACTGTTCCTGCAAAAATTTCCAGATAGCCATCTCCTTGGCTTACCTTGCAAACCATGCCCACCCTCAAAGCAGTCCTCTTGCTCACTGCTCACATTGGATCTGGATGGTGTTGTCATCCTAACTGAGCTGTAGGGGCTGTGAATAGAGGGAAAAAATGAGTCTTGTTCTCACAGTAAGGTGTTGGACAGGCAAATGTCAGCTTCTCATGATCAGCAATCCTAACTGAAGGTATTACAGACATCCAGACATGGTTTTTTTTTTTTTTTTGCTCCCCTGAACCCTACATACACCCTCTCCAGGGAAGGAAGTGTGGGACTCTGATCTTAATTAAACTCATTGAGGGGCCCCTAGGTGACTCAGTCAGTTAAGAGTCTGACTGTGGCTCAGGTCATGATCTCGTGCTTCATGGGTTCAAGCCCTGCCTCAGGCTCTGTGCTGACAGCTCAGAGCCTGGAGCCTGCTTAGGATGCTCTGTCTCCTTCTATCTCTCTGTCTCTCTCTCTCTCTCTATCACAAAAATGAATAAAACTTTAAAAGAAATTATTATCCTCATTGACCGATGCCAGTGATCATATTCACCAAGCAGTTAAATATCATCTAGTGCATTTTGCTTCTCCATTAACGATCAAATGTATCAAAGTTAGATATGGCAATTTTACTTAGCATCTTCCCACCTAAATTAATTATAGTATTGTTTCCCACTAGGGTGTGTTGGGAGCATTCTGACTATTTTTCAGGTGAGGACACCATGCATGATCTAGTGAAGTAAAGGCAGTCTGATAAGCATATTCAATAACAACATTATGAAGCAAGATTGGGCTTCTCAAATCAACAACTTCATGTCTCTTTATATTAGCAATACGTACATACATAAATATATAAAGAAAGAAAAACCAAAGCCTTCCAGTTAAGTTTGAAATAATGTGGACTGTCCATCGTTCTAAAGCACTTTGGAGACGCTAGCGACTTGCCCCGTTCTGTTTTATAGAAATGCACTTTTTATTTTTAATTAAAAGATTAAAGGGACACTGTCAATCTCTTCTGATTAATATCAGTCCTATAAAAAGGATATGTTTCTGCAGCAACCATCTGTCATTTTGATCATTTTAAAGGCATGCTATATCAGCAAGTCTGCTTTTTATAATATGTTGGCATGGGACACACAGAGCTGGAGAGAGTTGTGGATTTCACACTCCACTTTGCTGCTTTGGTGTTCAGCAATCTGAGCCTTTGATGGTGAAGCAGAACCCCCTCCCCGTCTTTTAAAGGTTGTTTTGGGTAAGTGTTTTCCCCGGCTGATTTATGACAGAGATGCTCACCCCTATTTATGTTTCTCTCACGTCTAAAGATAGGCCTATCACACATGCATCCCACCAGCGTGGAAGAAGCCAGCATATCCACTTGATTAACTGCTGAACCTTAGGAGGTGTCCAGAAACGTTGAACTCAGTACTCCGCACATCTTTTCCTCTGGGGAACTGGGACCATTGTCTTCTGCAAAGCCTAGTTCCTAGTTTGAGCTCTCCGGGTTGTAAAAGTCAGAGACAGAGGCATTGTGACAGTCATTTATTTATTATAATAATTTTTCATGGGCCAGGGTTCCATGTTGGATTGTCTTCTAAGCTCTGGAGACATTGACATGATTAAGACCCAGTCTCTCTCCTCAGAGGTGGAGTCCCTGGCCACATCACTGGCAAGAAAGTCAGAGGTTAAACACAGCTGCTTGATGGTGGAACTCTGTAGAGTCTCGACTGCACTCACCCCACACAGTATGAGGTCCCCACCACTGTCAGTGGCTTGGGCAGTTGCGATGGATTTTTCTACAGTTCCAGGAAGATGGCTTCCTTAAATTTTTTTTTAATGTTTGTTTACGTTTGAGACAGAGAGAGACAGAGCATGAACAGTGGAGGGGCAGAGAGAGAGGGAGACACAGAATCGGAAGCAGGCTCCAGGCTCAGAACTGTCAGCACAGATCCCTACGCGGGGCTCGAACTCATGGATTGTGAGATCACGACCTCAGCCGAAGTCAGACACTCAACCGACTGAGCCACCCAGGCGCCCCTCAGGAAGATGGCTTCCTGTAGATAGTTCCTCTATCCTTCCCAAATAACAGGGTTTCTGGTATGTTCCAGGAGACAAAGGGTGGAGGTTTTTTGTTTTTTTGAGGAAGACCTCTATCTCTGAAACAGTGGTTCAGTTTTGTCCTGTCCTACCTTGTATCTGGCTCAGAGTAATGCAGTGAGTTCAGCATACCATTCTGGGAGAGAGGATGACCTCCCTTAGCTGTTATTTTTCCTTCCACTCTGTAATCTGCACTGGCTCCTCAAGGTAGAGAGGATTTGGAGGAGGCAGTCACCTTGTGCATTCCAAGGTGTTTTCACAAAGTGCTCTCTGAAGAGCCATTTCTTCTCATTTCATGAGGTAGCACAGTTAAGGATTTAGATCAGAGAATTTAGAACATAGGATCTAGACCAGGGGAGCTTGAATCTGGCCACGACCTTCTCCTGGTGACTTTGGGCAAAGTGTTTGACCTCTCTGAGCCTCCACTTGCTCCTCTAAAAAATGGGAGTAATATGCAATATTCTCTACCTCCCAAAGTCAATGTCAGGCATAAAAGAGTGCAAAAATGACCACACCCAAGGCATTTGCAGTGCAACCACTATGCTATTCAGGAAGCTTAGCATAATGCCAAGGTCTGGGTGCCCCACTCAGACCAATCTGAGCAGGCATCTTGGCCCCTGTGTGATGTGGGGCTCCATGTCTCTGAGTTTCCATTGTCTCAACTTGACAATGGGGGAAGGAACCCAGAGCATCTGATGAGATGATGCTTGTGAAGCATGGAGAACAACCCCTGCTCATTGTAGGTCTTCCATAATGGATGGCCAGAGTTGCTGCTGTCTTGGTTTTGTTTTGTTTTGTTTTGTTTTGTTTTGTTTTGTTTTCTTTCACAATATCCTGGGTTGCTGCACTTTCTTTTCCATACAGAGATGCTCTGGATTTGGGCATTAAGTGGACACAATTGTAACTCTCTGTTCCCTCTCTCAGTGGAGATTCTCAATAACCAGGGACATGCTTTTTGGTGCAGCTGGACAGAGTGGGGTACCATTGGGGAATGCTATGAAAGAGAGAAAGAGATACCACCATGGGGTTTGACATGCATAGCCCATGGCCTTGGGTGGGATGAAACCCACACCCCTTCCCATTCCCTAAGTCAGTGGCCTGGGGAGCTGGGGCTACTGGTCACACACCAAGAAGGATGTAAAGGCCTCACTCATATGGAATCCTTGCCCAAATCTTTGTCCACTGGCTCTAGTAGGACTTCTGGGGCTGGAACCATAACTGGCTGGGAGGAGTGGACTTTGAGTGGGAAAGAGAAGCCCAACCCCTTCCCTCCATGTGGCCATAGCCTTCTGGGGACAAATTCTTTGGGACCACCCACACCCCTGTTCCATGCATCTCCTAGCACACTGTGGGCGCTTAATAAATGTTAAATAATAAGAATAGCTTCCATCTGTCAGCACCCGGTGGCAGGGAGGAGTGTGAGTGCAAGACTGCCGACTGGCACTGGGCAGCCTGTGGAGAGCCTTCGGGGAGGGAAACGTGGCTTAGAGAGGCACTTCCAGAACCTCCTTCATCAGTGTGCTCTCCAGCCCTGCCACTGATCGGCACGTGGGCAAGCTTGCTGACCTGTGCTGTCTGCCCTGGACCTCGGATTGTCTGTGTCAGAATGGCAGGGCCCAGTGAACTACGTGCTTCCCCAGCAATCCCGGGTTTCCCGTGAACAGCTGGATTGGGGAACTGGTGTTACCCAACAATGCAGGGGCTTTGTTGAGGTTTAAAAGGGACGAAGGATCTGCCCTCTGAACAGACGGTGTCATAAATTCATACTTCCGTCATTTTCTTGGAAGAAAATGCCTACTGGGCTTTTCGCATTTAGTTATAATAAAAACAACAGCAGCTGCTCGTTTCCAGGCATTTACGATGTACCAGGCTGTGTGTAAGGCATTTCACCTACAGTATCTAAGTGAAGTGTTGTATTTGGGAGAGGAAAAAGCAGGCTAACAGGACGACGTAGGGGTGTAGGCTCTGGAACGGACTACCTGGCTCATCTCCTGCCTCCACCTGTGTGACCTTGAGCATCACTTACTACCTGTGTGACCTTGGGTGTGGTAACACCTCCTCTGGGCAGCATTAACCTTGCTGGGTGATAGTTAAAGGAACCAAAGCATATAAAGTTCATAGCACAGTGCCTGGCACATGGAAAGTAGTCAGGAAGCATATTAGCAAGTTTATTTTCAAGCACAACTAAAATGCTACCACAAACAACACCAGAACTAACTATACAGTAGAGGCAATATGGAGCGTTTGCAGATATATATGTATACATATATATATTGCATCTTGGCTAAGAGGGTGAGCTCTCAAAACAGACTGCTGGGTTAGAGTCTCAGCTTTGCCTCCTTGGTAAAGTTCCTAAATTGCCCTCATCTGTAAAATGGACATATTAGAAGCACCTAAATCCATGCTTTCGTATCCGCCTCCATTGGATGGGGACCATATCAGAGTTGCTTTTGAGGATCAGATGAGTTAATATTTGTAAGGCACTTATAATGGTACGTGGTATATAGTAAGGCTCAATAAGAATAGGAATAAGTAATAATAACATAATAAGGATTAGATAATAAGGTGATGTATATTATGTACATATAACATGTATTTCATATAATATACATATGTGTATTATATATAACATAATTATAATACACTATTACATATAATTATATAATTGTATGTAATTGTCTATTTTATAATTATATACTATTACATATAATTATATAATGATACATAAAGTAAAACATAATATATATATTATGTATCTTACAATAATCCTATAATATTATGATTATGTTGTGTAATATGTGATTGTACAATATATGATTATATGATTGCATATGATATAGTCAAATAGTAATATTTTTATAATTACTATATTATAATTACATGTTAAAAATTATATTACTATTATTTCCACTGTTGCTACTCCTACTGGTCTCTCCTTTGGGTCCATAGGATATTTCTACTGCCCCAAATGACCCTGGAAAGACTTCCTTTCAGGGAAACTGAGGCCCAGTGCTGGCTTCAGCAGCACATATACAAGGAAACTGAGGCCCAGCAAAGTGAAATAACCTGCCTGAGCTCTCAGGGCTTGGAAATGGCAGACGTGGGGATGTTCCCAAGGACCGTACTGTGCTGTGTGGCTTTGGTGCCTCTGCCCGTCCTCCGCAGGGGAACAGCCTTGTCTCTTCCCCGTACAACCTATTCTGAGCGGAAGGCTAACAGGGTTTTGTGCCGCTGTCATTTCTGATCAGCTTTCCTCCCTCTGTCTTGCAGCCTTCTGTCAGGAGATCTTGTTCTCCCGAGGAAGCCTGATTCCTCCAGGAGATCAAAACGGGAGGTGGGGCGGTGACAAACGGCAAGGAGGGGGCTGCCAGGACATGGTCCTTGTGGCTTTGTTTACAAGACCTTCTCTTTGGTTATCAATGTCTAAACCTTCTGGAAATGCACTTTCTGTTTTCCCTTTAAACACAAATCAAGCAACGTTACCAACACACATTCTCTGTCAAACATGTCAGTTACTCCAGGGGCCGCGGACAGCTTGCAAGCGATCTCTTCTATTGTTACTGTGGTGGTGTGTTATTTCTCCCTTCAACAGCTCTGCATTTGTTCTGCTGAGAGGTGTAAACACCGAGGTGCCTGGTATCTGTTAGGTTTTGACAGAAAATGTGAAATTGACGTGGACCGTCCAACAACCATCTTAATAAGGCGAGGCTCCCGTGGGCTCATGGAGAGTGGCCATGCAGAGCCCTGGATTTGCCTGGAGCCTTTTCCAGGAATTTGGGTGGGGGCTTAAGGACTCTAATGAGCTAGTGCTTGTTTCACACCTGGCGTTTTGGCAGGTGGTTCCCATTGTGACTTAGCTGAGGGACTTGGTGCTGCCTGCCAGAGGGCCTTAAAATTTGTGTGGGGGCCTAGCATATGTTGCACAAGCGTTCACCCATCATACAGAACGCCATTCATCAGCTGCTGAGTCCTGTCCCTGTCTGTGTTGTAAGGGACCAGAGCTCCCACTTGCTGCATGGTGATGGGGTAGCCTAGGGAAGGATAAAAAGCCTTCCATTGCTGAGGGTAATGCAGACCATATGGAATTCTTATCTGTTCGAACAGTTGTGGGGTTTGGGTGCACAGTGCTGTCTGCATGTGTATTTTCTTTCATGTGTTTGGTTCTAGCTAGTCAGAGCTTCACTGAGGAACATGTTGTAGAGTTCACTCCTGGGGATGGGCAAGGCATGTGTCCCATGACATCTCTGCTTTCCGGCTTTCCAACTTCCTCATGGAAAGTGTTAGTTCCACACACAATCACAAGCAAACCCCCTGCCCTCCCTGGGCAGGTGAACGTTCCTCTGCCATCTTGGGGTCTTGTTGCTGACACATCGTGGTTTCCAGTGTCCCATGTGGCTCAGGAGCACCTGCTTCATTCACACCTTTGTGTTCAGATCTGCTCTGATATCAGAGATAAGTTGAATTAAAAACAGTTGGGCCTCCTATGGGTTGAAAGATGACAGGTGATTTTGAATATCAAGAAACCAAAGATGATTTTTGAATGTGAGTGTTTTTGTTAAGATCCTTTTGGTCGAGGCACAGAACGCAATCCTGGCTAGTTTAACAGGGAAGTGTTTATATTTTGCAGTTTTTGAGGGGTAATGTGTAAACAATCGAATGCACAGAAAAGGGGAAAACAAAAGAAAATCAAGCCAAGGGAAATCCATGAGGTAGGGCAGGCCTAAGGACTTGGCAGGCAGAATTTGTGGACATTCTCTTTAGATAAGTGGTTCTCAGCCAGGGGCAATTTTGCCCTGCAGGGACATTTTTAGTTGTCACAGTCAGAAAGGGGTTGCTGTTGGCACTCTGCAGTGGATAGGACGACCAGAATTATCTGGCTCAAAGTGTCAGTCTTGCCAAGGTTCAGAAACCTCAGTGACTCAGCTTTTCAAGACCACCAGGCTTTGTGTTTCCATTCAAGTTCCAAATTCCCAGGAAAGAATCTGATGGATCCAGCCTGGGGTGCATCTCAACTTTGAATCAGTCAACTATGTCCCAGAACCCCATGTACTTGGAGCCCATTCAGAATATTGTGGAGCAGTCCTGGGAAAGAGGTAGGGTGAGGACTGTCCTTGAGCCAGAACCCATCCCAAGAGATGAGTCTTAAGACAGTTTATTGATAGACTTCAGTGGACCTCACCTGTGGCCAAGGTCCAGCCCAGTTAGCGCTTTTCACACAGAGCCGTCCACCTGCAGGAAGGATGTCACACACCAGTGCCAGTCTCAGCAAGCAGCCAATTTGTTTGGTCTTTGATTTAAGCTTATGGTTTCCTTCTTGGGCTCCTTTCCAACAGAAAATTCATTAAAAATGATTGTTGCCTATTTTTCTAATTGCAAAATTAGTTCAGGATAAATGCAAAATAAATCTTGGTGGTCAGAAAAGCACAAACAGATATACATATGTGCACATGTCCATGTACACACACACACACACACACACACACACACACACACACACACACTGTATCCCACTACCCAGAAATAACCACTTCAAACCACTATACAGATATCTCATCTTTGTCCTGCACATATATTTTCTTCCACAAAAGTTCTTATACTCTTATCCTATGCATAAAAATTTATATCACTTGCAGCCAGCTTTTTTTTTTTAAATAAAAAGCTTTTTAAAACAGAATCAGTCATTTTTTCCAACTAATAAATAATCCTTTTTTGTTGAGAACCTCAAGACTAAGGTGATAGCTTACAACAAAACATGTCTCTGATATCCTAAGTAAATGGATCGTCAGAAAATTACAGCATTTAAGTCAGATGGAAAGAGGAAGATGGGGATGAAGGAGAGGAATCCACCGAGTACTCCCAGGGATTAGAGGATTGACAGAAGAGAGAGGCAGAGGTTGGCTGGCTCCAACCACCCAGGTGGCTGGCTTCTGCTCACACCTTTCCTCCGAAGTTCCATGGAATGGGGGCACTGACAGATGTGCTTTCCTTTGAGGAGAAAAAAACTCCATCAATCATGAAGGCATGAGTACACTGGTGACTCCTGGAACACATAACTATCCCTTAGGGACCTGGCCCAAGGTCATGCCCGTTTTAGGACTAAAAACCAAGCTGCTCAAGAGATCAAGATATCTTCCGGGCAGGCTTCTCTCAGGAGCCGAGACTGGGAGACAGACAGACCTGCCTTGTCAGCTCTCATCACTCCTGCCGGAGTATTTCTCTTGCAAACGAAATACAGGTCTAGGGCCCAAGATCAGTTTTCAATTTAAATGACTTCACTTTCTCTCTTAAAAACTAAATCCTTCTCCTAATTCCCTTAAGTCCTAAAAGTATAACATTTCCCCTTGATGGATTGGAGAAAGAAGTCACGGAACAGGCTTGCCCATGGCGTTAGGGTGAGGTGAACCAGCCAGCCCAGCCCTTATCTGAATGTGCACAGAAAATTTAAAAGACCTTTTTTTTCAATCAGTAGCTTGCCAGTTACTGTGGTTTCTTTTCCATCTTTATATCTGACCCTCACAATCCAAATAAGGCTGCTGACAGGCCATGTGCATTTCAGAAGCCAAGGAGGGGGCTTCGTTTGGGAATTCAGACAGCTCTAGATTGGTTTCCATATTTATTCATCAATTTGGAAAATATTTGTGGAGTGTACAATGTGTGCTGGACAGTAGTTTGCGGGGATTAATAAGTCCACTCAGATTTAATGGGGGAAAATAAGCAACAGACAGGATATCTGATGGTGGTACATGCGAGGAAGAAAATAAAATAGATTAAGACTACATAATAGTAACTGAGAGGGTTATTTTGGAGAGTTGAAGGATGGAAGGTGTGGAAGTTGAGCTCTGATCTGATTGGCAAATAGAGTCAATGTCATGTCCTGGGGTAGAGAAGAGAGTTGAGGCAAAGGGGACACATGGAAGCTCTAAGGTCAGACAACATGGGCACATTTGGGGAATAACAAGGATGGCCAGTATGACTGGGATGTAGTGGATGATGGGGGAGAGGTAGGACATGAAATCAGAAATGTGGTCAGCAACCACATAACATTCAGCCTCCTAGGACATTGCAGGGAGTTTAGATTTTGGTCTAAGAGAAATGGAAAACCACTGGGGAGTTTCAACTGGGGAA
The DNA here is from genome assembly GCF_028018385.1 of Neofelis nebulosa. Lineage (NCBI taxonomy): Eukaryota > Metazoa > Chordata > Mammalia > Carnivora > Felidae > Neofelis > Neofelis nebulosa. The sequence continues at coordinate 39,187,041 of NC_080799.1, read as the reverse complement.
CACCATGACCTGATTTTACATTTTTAAAGGAATCCTCCAGGGGTGCCTGAGTGGCTCAGTCGGTTGAGCGTCCAGCTCTTGATTTCTGTTCAGGTCATGATCTCACAGTTTGTGAGATAGAGCCCCATGTTGGGCTCTGTTCTGACATTGCAGAGCCTGCTTGGGTTTCTCCCTCTCCCTCTCCTGCTTGCGCTCTTTCTCTGTCTGCCTATCTCTCACTCTCTCTCAAAGTAAGTAAATGAGCATTTAACAAAAGAGATTCCTCTAAAAGCTAGATGGAAGATGGTCTAGTGGTCTTTAGTGGGGTAAGATGGGAAACAGAAAGGAGAGCTAGTGTGCCGTGAGCGGAAATTGCCAATACCAAGGTGTGTCTATGGCTGGCAAATGAATATCCATTCCCCATGCCACCATTCCTTGAATCTTTTTCGACGAGAGAATTCTTCCCAGAAAGGAGAGACAGTTTCTGGAAGGCAGGTTGGAGCAGAAAATCACAATGATTATAGAAAAAGAGGGAGAGGAGACTGGGAATCATAGCAGTGTATCTGTGTGTGAGGGTCTGGTAACTTTTGTTGCTTCAGGGGAGTGCAGCATGTGTGTTTAATTGTTAATGACCCAAAAATGTGTCCACGGGCTACAAGCAAACCTGTTAGAGCATGGGGGATCAGTCTTGGGCACTTTATTAAGTCTTGCTGTACCAAAGCTGTGAGCATCTGGTGAGCCATGTGCTTGTGGACTGGATTTTCCATCACGGGACAGTTCTGTCTTAGGGCTGGCTGATTTTCCTTTTATTTTATTTTAACAGGGATAGGGAGGGTCCCTGGGGGCAACATGTCTCACTTTTGTCATTTGTGACAACAGAAACCACCTGGGAGTTTGGATTCAGACAGACCTGGATTCCAGAATCAGCCTTACCTCCTATTAAATTTCATCTTGACTAGATAATTTTACCTCTCTGAGCCTCAGTTTACTCATGGGGGAAATAGAAGGAAAGGTTCGTATGTTTGAGAGCAGCAGAAAAGATTATTATACATGACTGGTTAATTCCTTCCTTCCATAATTCTCCAGACATTTATTGAGTACCTACTGTATAGAAGATGGAATGCTAGACAGTAGTGGAAAGATGCTGAAGAAGTCAGATATGATCCCTCCGTTAGCAGCATTTACGATCTCTGGAAGGAAGACACAAAACCGAATTAGGAACAGCTGCAACAACCCATGAGTTGATGAATTATCATTTTAGCAAGTGCCATGAAGGAAATAATGGAAAGGAAGGAAGAGTTACTCGTGGTAAGGAGGATGATGATTCTCTGCCTTCGAGGTCCCATCCCACAGTGTCTTGATATCTTTCTGCCATCCACTCCTCTCTTCTGAGCTTCCTGGGTTTATCTTGGAGACACCTGACGCTGCACTTGTCCATGCCTGAAATACACATCTCCACAGAGAGCAGCTGATTTACTGTGGGGCAGGGGAATGTGCTTTTCTAGAATTTAAGAGCCACCTGTTTCTGGGAGTGCCATGGAAACACACATTCCGTTACTTGATCTGGAGGCCCAGGCATGGAAGTTTCAGCTGTCAGCAGCTGTCTTTCCTAACTGCTGCTGAGGTGTTTCCAACCCCAGGAAAAAGCCCATCATGACCCTCACAGAGACTTAGAAGCCACTCTCTGGAGCTGATGAAGAAAGAGGGACTCCAGAGTGATTTGTGGGCATGGGTTCTTAATTGGGGTGCCTGGAAATTTCCCCTCCAAGTGTATGTCAAACTGTGAGCATATGGTCTTGCAGTGGAAGGGTTTTTAACTTCCAGTTGACTGTCAGCGCACCCCGTGGCAGAAACGTACTTAACAATCTCTGCTCCCGAAACAGTTATGGCTTTGTGGCTTCTGGGTGGGGAAAGCCTTTCAGAGGAGGTCAACTGGACACTGCAGTACAGTGTCACCTGAATCTTTGCACATGTCCCCAAGCAGGGCAGAAGGGACTAGTCCTGTCCCCACTCTGTGCCAGATGACCAAGTGGGAAGACACTGAAGGCCGCCTATCTTGCTCTCAGAAGCTGTATCACCCCATCCCGAATGCAGTGGCTTGCTGCCCTTAGGGTCCTGACCCCTCCCGTTCACAAGTGAGTATCAGCTAAGGAATAGCAAACCTCACAGGGATCCATCTGCACTAAATTTGCTTCAGGCTCCCCATTTCTGCTGTTTGGTGAGCACTGTTCTTCCGGGGCCCTTTGTGTCCAAATCCTGAAGACAAGTAAGGTGGACTAGAGTAGTAAAGAAAGCCAGAAGTTGTGGCCCTTCTCCCGGAAAAGAGTGGTAGTGGCCTCACCTGCACATACTGGCTGAGTGATACTTCTACATTTTTTTATGCAATTCCAGAAAGACCCTGGAGAGCAGGGGCTCAGAAGAGTTCATTCTTGTCCCAGATTGTCTCTAGATGTTCATGCAGCAATGAGGCAGTCTGCTGACTTTTCTGTTGCTCATTTGTGTACATGAAGTGAAAGGCTAGAAAGAAGAAAGCACAAGTTGTCAAACGTAGATACCTACACATGTGCCTGTGTGCACACACACATACATGCACACACACATACCACTTTTACAGATGACTTTAGGTTTCAGGTTTATGCATGGACCCCATAAAAGGAACCCAAAGCTTTGTCCTTGACCACAGTTTCCTAAACTTCAGACATGCACCCGCTTCGTAGCACAAGCACTACTATATCTTTAACGCTATGATTTAAATTGATTCAGTTTTTACAACCAGTATATGTTAATTTGCAAAAGGATACTTTCCATCTCTAATCCAATCAAACATTCCCACCACAAGGAATAAACAAATAGTATCTACAAAGAAAACATTGATCATGCCAACTAGAATGGCCATAATAAAAAGAAGGATAGTAACAAATATTGGTGAGGGTGTGCAGAAATCGGAACATGTGTATATTGCTGATGGAAAAGTAAAGTTTTGCAGCTGCTTTGGAAAATAATTTGGCAGCTACCAAAAAATTACATACAGAGCTGCCGTATGACCTAGAAATTCCATGCCTAGGGACAGACCCAAGAGAATCGAAAATAACACATCCCTACTCAAAAACTTGGGCTCAAGTGTTCATCATAGCATTGCTCATGAAAACCAAATGCTGACAAGTACCTAAATGTCCATTGACTAACAAAGGGATAGACAAAAAGTGGTATATCATACACCAGAAAATCATCCAGCCATAAAATGGAACCGCATACAAATACGTGCTCTCACACGGATGGACTGTGAAAGTGTTCTGCTAAATGACAGAAGCCAGACACAAAAGACCATACGTTATATGACTCCAACTGTACAGAATGCTCAGAATAAGCAAAGCTACAGAGGTAGAAAGCAGAGTTGTGGTTGCTAGAAACCGGGGAAGGAGATGCAGAAAGTGACTGCTAATGGGTTAGGACTTTCTTTTAGGGGTAATGACCATGTTCTGGAATGAAATAGTGGTGATAGTTGCAAAACTCTGTGCCTGTGTTAGAAAAAAAATGAATTGTACGTACAGAAGGTTGAATTTTATGGTATGTGTTGTATCTCCATAAAAAAAATGCATGGAAAACAAAGCAGTGTTATCAGATACTCACATTGTGAGTTTGCTTGCAATTGCTGGCAATTGGTCCTGTCTGAGGCCTGTTCTCTGGCAGGAAAAGAAGGGAGGTTTGAAAGTGTCCTAAAGATGGTGTGAAAGGCAAGGTAGCAACAACTGAGTCTCTTTGAGCAATCAGAAAAACTGAATGAGGGTTGAAAAGGTACCTATTTCGTAAAAACTTCTTGTTTTGAATGTTTCTTTGTTTTTGTGGGTTTTTTAAAATTTTTTTTTAACATTTATTATTTATTTTTGAGACAGAGAGAGACAGAGCATGAACGAGGGAGTGTCAGAGAGAGAGGAAGACACAGAATCTGAAACAGGCTCCAGGCTCTGAGCTGTCAGTACAGAGCCCGATGCGGGGCCTGAACTCACAGACCGCGAGATCATGACCTGAGCTGAAGTCGGATGCTTAACCGACTGAGCCACCCAGGCGCCCCTGTTTCTTTGTTTTTTGAGAGAGAGAGAGAGAGAGAGAGAGAGAGAGAGAGGGAGTGGAGGGTGAGGGAGGGGCAGAGAGAGAGAGGGACAAAGAATCTGAAGCAGGCTCTACGCTGGCAGCAAAGAGCATGATGTGGGGCTTAAACTCACGAACCATAAGATCATGACCTGAATCAAAGTTGGGCACTTAACCCACTGAGCCACCCAGACACCACTTGTAAAATCTTGTAAACTCGCTTCTTCTACCGCAAGCCAGATGAAATGCTTAGGGTTTCATCACATTTTAAGTACTGTGACTTGTGCTGATCTCGGGTACCAATGTCAGGAGAGAAGCAGGTTACTTCTGTTGGGGAAAGTGAAATCCTCTGGAGGTGTTCCGTGCAATGTGGGAGCCACTAGCCACATGTAACTATTGAAATTTAAGTTAAAGCAAACTATTGAAATTTCCAGTGCTTGGTAGACAACTGTGGTTTGTTTTGAATGTGTTGAGCTGCTTAATATAGGACATTTCTTTCATCGCTGAACGTTCTGGGGGACAGCAGTACTCAGTAAGATCGAGTTAATTAAATTGCTGTGTTACAGTCTCTTTCCCTGCCTTTGCCTTCCCCTCATCTGAGCACATTTGAATGCTGAAACCTGAGAACAATGTAATGATAATAAAATTAATAGTTAATATTTACCCTTGCTCTGTGCTGGGTGGTGTACTAAGCATTTAACAGACATTATCTCAGTTAATCCTCACAAAAATTCAAGCAGGCGGGCACTGTTATTACCCCAGCTTCAAAGATGAGAAGTGGCAGAGAAGTTAGGTCATGTGATCACATTCTCAGAGTGGGTCAGTGGGGAGGGATGTGAATCCAAGAACTCATCTTCCTCTTCTGAGCTTGGAGCCTTTGATGGAGGCACAAATCCCATCCCTGGCCCCAGCTTGGTTCTTCTAAGATCCCCGAACCCTCTTTCTTTTGCTTTTAAAACTGTCATGTAATGGTTATTTTTTTCCCTCAAATGGTTTCAAGAAATAAATGAGTAAGCAGAGTAAAGCATGTGAGTCTGCCTACAACATTCTCCTTCCACTCCTGCCTCCCACACCAAGAGGTAATGCATGGTAACAGTTTGGAGTGGTAGCTGGTCTGAAATCCAGCCCCCGTACCCCTTCCCATGTAATTACACCCATAATTGTGTATACATGGACACAATGCACCTATTTGAGGTCAGTGGGCTCTCATCCACCTGCACTGTTTTGCTACTCCCTTTTATATACCTAACAACATGTTTTGGCCATCTTCTCATGCCACTATGTATAAGTCTACCCTATTATCCTGAACAGATCGCCCAAATTTCCATACACAGTTCTACCACCATTTATTTAGCTATTCTGCCTTTTGTACACATTTTGGTAGATTCTGGTTTTCTTTTATTCCTGCCACGATGCTGCCAAAGAATGCCCTTGCACATCCATTTGTGCGCATGTATGAAAATCGGTTTAGCGTAGGATCCTAGAATTGAGTTTGCTGGTTCCCAGGGTATGCACATTTTAGATTCTAATAGGAACTGCCAAATGCCCTCCAGAAAATGGCTTCACCAATTGTTATTCCCTCAAACACAGTATGATAGACCAGTTTCCTTGCATCCATATGCCAAAACTGGGCATCATCAATCTTTTAAATTTTTGCCAATCTGTTGGGTGATAATTTCTTTTCCTTTCAACCTTCAGGGTCATTTACACCTCCCTCCACCTGCTCTGCCCAGGCTTCTAGCTGCTGACAGCCAAAGGCATTTTGCTCGAGGCAAAACGAGGTCAAGGCCAAAAAGCATATTTCCTTTCAGTGGGAGGGGTGTTTACTTGGGTAAATATGGTACATGCAAAGTGCCTTGTTGGTTTCAAAGGTGAAGAAGCCAGGTCCAAGAAGCCCCCTCCAAGGCTGTGTGTCTCAACCCTGGTGCTCCAACCTATTGATTGATACATTATAATTAGTTATAATAGGGAATATGTGCATCTAACCATTTATTCATCTTTAGCAATTGGGCAACAGTTCAATGACAGGCATAGTTCTAGGTGCTGAAGACAGCTCTGAACAGAGTCAAGGCCCCTGTTCTTATGGGACTTAGTTTCTAATGAGCAGGGATGGAGGCAGACAGGCAGATGTGAGCTCTTTGTGGAGAGGAGAACAGAGTGAAATGAGAAGGGTGCTCCAGGATACTGAGGCCTGGGTATGAGGGCCTCTCCTAGAGAAAGGTGGTCAGCCGAGGCTCTCGGAGCAGTGACACTGAAGACAAGAACCAAATTCAGGAAGGAGCATCCCACAAGAGAGGAACCAGCAAGCACAGAGTGTTCCAAGGAAGCCAGTAGGGTTTGGAGTCTTGTGTTAAAGGGGAAGGATAGTGGAAGTGATGTGGGGCCCTGCTCAATGTGGTAATGAATTTGGATTTTTATCAAGTTGTGATAAGAGGCCACTGGAAAGTTTTAAGCAGGGCAACAGCACAATCTGGTGTGTTCTGAGAACTTTAAGTTGAAGGTCCTTAAAATTCTGAAGTCTATGAATGCTCTGCCTTTTAAATAATGCAAATACATGAAAGAACAGTTAAAGATTCTCATGTAGGAGAGCTGTTCTCAGATGTGCTGTGCAGTGCATTCTCGAGTGATGGAAGAAAGGGTTTGGAGCCAGCTCTAGTGGATGTATGGTCATGCATGGACTTCCATCTGTAGTACCCATGGCAAAGCTCATGGTCAAAGTGTGGCATGAGCCTCTGGTGTCTCTTCTGTATGTGAATGCTGAGGACCCCTGCATGCATGGCCATTGCATATCCAGCAGAAAACTCTTTTGGCTCAGGCACACAGGGACTTACCTGCCTGAGAGAAGAGAGTGAAATAAGAGGGGTGCTCTGTGACACCGAGGCCTGGGTGTGAGGGCCTCTCTGGAGGCATCCTGCATCTAAGTGAATGAGCTTACTCCAAGCGGTGCCATGGCCAGAGGAGGAGAAAGAGACCTTGCACTCATGGTCTCAGCACCAGCAGGAACACAAGCATTTTGGATTCTACAGGAACAGACACTGCCATCAAGTGGGACCCTGCCATCCCACCCCAAGTGGGACCAGTAGGAGGAACGAAAAGCTTCCCTTTGGCTGATATCAGCCCAGAGAATAAAAACACCCATGGCTAGTATCACTCTGCTCCCAGTTTAGATTCCAAATAATATTTTATATAGATAAATTTTTGATAAAAAATTTCCAGTGAGTCAGCAACATCAATTGAGCCTAATGGAGAGCATGATGCTTGGTGGTGGGGCAGAGTAGTGCTGGTGAAACTGTCTGGGGTTTTCTCCCTCCCTCTGGCCACACCTTTCCCCTGCACATCTCCTGATCCCCGTCGATGGGAGGAAGGAAGCCCACCCATCTCCCTGTCTTTGCATCCTGACCTACCTCGTTCTGCCCCATGATCTTTGCCTGGCCTCTGATGGTGCCTCGGTTCCTCTGACCCCTGTTCCTGGACTCTGAACCAAGCCCGGGACCCTATTTGTGAGCTGTTTTCTGTCTCTTTCCCAAGGCTTTTGCACAATCCTGGGCATGCCAAGGCCTCTCTTCTTGCCCTGGCCAGGCTCCCTTAGGGGAGAACAGGCAGTTGGAGATGCTTCCACGTGGCAAAGTGGGACTTTCACCTCTTTATTCAGAAATCGACGAGGAGAGCCTGCCTGTGTGTCTTCTCCTTCCTGCTTCCCTCCCCACTGCCCTCTATGCTCTCTGCTCTATTCATGGAGATTTTCCCAGCCTCCTCTGATTCCCATCTACTTGTTTATTTTTTTTTTCCTGGCAATCATGGGAGCAGGATTTGCTGTTGTAGCAAAACACATTTCATTTTTATTTTGACTGTCTCTGTCTTAATAGCGAGGTCTGCCTTCATCCGCTTGAGAATCACATTATCTTGTATGCGGACTAATAAATAGTGCAGTCTGAGACCTCCACTCAAACCAGCCTCATAGAAGTAGAACACTTAATAGGCTGATCTTCGATAGATAATTTACAAGACTTCCACTTCTTATTGATTAACTTTCATAACTCACTCCAGAAAATAAATTATGTATCTGTTGTCATCGCATTGGATATGCACAAACTGGCCTGAGAGGGTTGATAAACCTTTGGAAGAATTCATAGCCAACTCAGCTTCTCACAAATAAACCATGAGAGAGCACAGGGATGGCCACACTACTGAAGGAGGCAGGTGTCGGCAGCATCAGAGCAAGTAATTGGCGAGTTATTTGATACATAATGACAAATAAATCTCTAATTAACACCTGATTTTTTTCAAGGAAAAGCTAAGCTGTCGCTTTAATACTTTTTGGTAGGAAGAAAATGGCCGAAGGTGGCAGGCGATATGAATACAGTGATATTAATGTATTAAGCCCAGAGAGTAGCCAAGAGAAGAAGGTTATGTATGCATCAGTTAGTGTTATCTTTGTGGCCAGAGAAACCTGGATTTCTAAGGACAGGGCATGAGAGAAGTTTTGCCTTTGACTCCTGTTTCTTTATTCGCAATGATTAGAATTTCAGATCCAGAAACCAAAATATTGATTGATTGATTATATATAATATAAACTAGATTGATTATGTTTGGGGGCTGGAAAGTATGTTTTGGTATGTTTTGGTTCCATGTTTACTCAACACTGAGTGATGTAAGAATTACCAGCTATAGTACAGCCATCTAAGGAAATACAGAAAAGTGTATGTTAGGTAAACTCATGGGCTTTGGGTCGGTACCCATGACCCACAACAACATCCATATCCATGACTAGGTCACATGCTGTGACCTTCCACAAGTCTCGGGGTCTATGTGAGCCTCAGTTCCTGGTCTTAACAGAGTTGTTCTGGGAATTAAATGTGGTAGCATGTGTAAAATGCTTATCACACAGTAAGCACCTGACAGATGCTGTGTGTGTGTGTGTGTGTGTGTGTGTGTGTGTGTGTGTGCGCGCGTGTGACTGGGGAAAATAATTAGCTTTCATTAAATAACTAAACTCTTGCTCTTACTCCCCATAGACCTTGATACATGGTTGATACGTGGGGCTGCCCACAAAAGGAACAGTCACTGATGGCACATGGTCACCTGTGTATTGAAGCACCTGTCCGTGTGTCCTGATTTGGGGCTCAGGTGCAAAACCACCATTTGCTTTTTGTGTCCATAACACCTTGCTGTATGCAGCACACCTCATTTGCAATCTCAGGAACTTTGTGTGGAACCTCAAATTCGACCACTCTGGAAAATCTATTTATTCACATGCCTTGTCATCTTCATATGGTTGAGCCATCTTTAAATAGTCCCTCCAAATACAATGAAAATATAACACCACCAACAGAGAGATGGACAGACATTTCACTTAAGTTGTCTATTGTTGAATACACTCTCCACATTCTCCACGTGAGACACTACGTTCTACCTAGTGTGGTGCTGTGTTGGACAGTACACATCACAGACCTAGACGTTTTTGCCCATTTTCTGGGTGAAGCTTTCTCAGGTTGATGGGGATAAGTAAGAACCCAAAGAACTGTTAGAAGAGTCAAAAGATGTCAGATCGTCACAAAACTGTGGTCAGTTAAGAGCGTGTCGGAGAAGGGTTGAAATAGCGGCTCTGCTCCCACCTGTATGGCTGAGATAAATGAAGCAGCCTCAAGTGTGTGGCACACGCATGGTGGGGAGCACGTAAGAAGCACTTTCTAAGTCTGAGAAAGCTTACATCCCCCATCCTAGCTACACCTGCCTGGTATCAGAAAGCCCAGGAAGAGGCAAACGCCAGCAGCGGAGTGAGCAAGCATAGGCCCTGTTCCTAGGGAAGTGGGGTTTTGAAGGACTTTGCATGTAGGTCACAGTGTGGCCCAAGGAGTTAGCCTCCCCATGACGCAGTAGGCCTCTGCAGGACTTGGAAAGGCCACATGCCTAGGATTCATTGCACATCTTTGCTGGATGATGTCCTGGACGCATTGCCAGCGTCCGACCCTCTGGGCTTCCTTTCTCTCTGCTCGTGTTGGCCACGTCTCTTCTTGTCATTTCCCCTTTCTTCAGATTGTGCCACTAACTAGGCTTCCCCATTCTAGCCTTGCCTCACAGAGATCTTACTCAGGTCTCCTTGAAGCCTTTGAGTATGAGAAATCTAATTCGTCTGTCTGTGGAGAGTCACATCCACTGGGTGGGAATGTTTCTTCTTTCTAAGGGCCCCTTCAGTCCCTAGTCCCTATGAGCCGTCAGTAGAAAGAATGACCCCAAAGCAACCAAACAAAGACATTGGCTCTGTGGATATTAGATGGATATTTTCTTTTTTTATTATTTATTTTTTATGTTTATTTTTGGAGAGAGAGAGAGAGAGAGAGAGAGAGAGAGAGAGAGAGCACGAATGGGGAAGAGGCAGCAAGAGAGGGAGACACAGAATCCGAAGGAGGCTCAGGGTTCTGAGCCATCAGCACAGAGCCCGGTGTGGGGCTCAAACCTACGAACCGTGAGATCATGACCCGAGCTGAAGTGGGACACTTAACCGGCTGAGCCACCCAGGTGCCCCTAGATGGATATTTTCTAACTGTCCATACACCGGAGGTTTCTGGACCACAGGAGGAAAGCCATGTGCCTGGGGAATGGAGAGAGCCCGCATTCCTGTGCCCAAAGTGCTCTCTCCAGGCCTTGGCCCCAGCCTGCATGCAAGCCTGTGCAGTGAGGCCGGTTCAGCTTTGTCAGGTTCTGGACCCGAGAGATCCATCTGTCTCCTTGCACATTTGACAATGGTCCCATCTCGCCAAGGCCTGCCTGTAATGGTTGTCGGCCTACCCGCAGCACTTACAGGAGGCCAAACTTGAGTCAGGAAGCTTTGCATTAAGCAGATGTTTACTCTTGAGGAAGATTAAAACCATTATGCATCAAAGAATGAGGCAGTGGCACTTTTCCAAAGCGTGAAAGAATTGTTTCTTTTGCTTGACTGAGACTCAGTCCCCGCCCTGCTTGACGCCCTCATGGTCCTTGACGTGGAAGAAGTCCAGGTGAGTCCGAGTTAGACCAGATGAGTCCGAGGGAGGCAGGCATCAAAGGGGAACGTTTCCTCTGCAGCTGCTGGGCCTTGTTTCTACTCATAAGGATAAATAAGCTACGAGAACATGTGGGAACCACCTTCACACACCCAACAGAGGTGGGAGACAGAAGGAGAGGAGACCAGCCTTGATCATGCCCCTGTTCTGCCTGACGAAGTGTGAGAAGCTTGACCTGTGCTCATGAGAGTAGGAGAAAACACATGCAGGATCCTAGAGGCTGAGGTGGAAGGCAGGGTGTGTGTAAGCATGTGTTTCTGCACGTGTATGTCTTGAGTGCTTCCTGACGTAGGAAGTAGCTTAACAGTGAGCAGAAAGTAGTTACATGAGAGCATGTGTGTTTCGTAATGTCCCGGTGAAAAGCTCAGATGTGAGACTCAGATGCATTTGGAGTTCATTTCGACCTCGGCTGTGTACTGGCTGTGTGACCTTGGGCAACTCGCTCAGCCTCTCTGAACCTTAGTTTAGTTTCCTCATCTGTAAAAAATATAAAATAAAATGAAATAAAAGTAAATAAATAAATAATGGTAAGACCCGCAAGGAGTGTTTCCTGAGGCTTAAGCAAGATGTTTTGTAAATCACGCAGCCTGCCGCCTGATAGATAAATTGGATCTGTTGGCTAAGAGGCTTCTGTTGCTGTTATTGTTATTGTTATTATCAGAGACTTTGGCAGAGGTAGAACCACAGAGAAGATTGCAGTGAGCCTCGGCCCTGATTTTGCGTAGTCTGGACCCCTTGTCTTCTTGTGCTGTTGGATGGGAACCTTCAAATGAAAACGTTAAGCAACTGACACATCCTGGCTCCCATCGAACTACCTATGTGTGACTTATAATCAGTGAGACTCATGACTTCCTAAAAGGGGTAAAACAAGTCCAGTTCTATACCACTGCTGTGGGCAGCCATGGAAATGACCAGCGTGGAGCACTCAGAACACTGTCTGGCCCAGGCTAGATTCTTAATAAGAGGTCACCCCTGGAGCGAATGAGAAATAAATAAATAAAGGCTGGGCACTTTAGGCCTCTCACCCCGGCAAAGTGCCTGGCATAAAATGGGCCACATGTCTTTTAGGACAGTATGCTGAGCAACCGGCTAAAGGTCACCACTAGTTCATAGAACCTTTAAACACACAAGGGACTTTATGCCATAGGAACCTTTCTGCTGGCACCATTTAAATGGTTTTGTTGGAGGACAAAACCTCTTTGCTTAAGGCTAAGTACATTTTATGGAGCATTTAATGATTCTTCCATAGACGGTGGAGTAGCTGTGTTTTGTTTCAGGGGCCAGAGTAAGCTTCCAGAAGCTCCCTGCCCGTCTTGCTGTTTATCATCTGGGTGGAGGGGGGGCCCGGGCCAGTTAGCACATGTCGGCTTCTGCTTCTGCGTTTCATTGTTGACACTTCAGCAGAAGAGGGAGGAGGCATATGGCCTTCCTGGTATCTCGTGGGGAGGAAAGGAGGACATTTGAGGGGAGTATTTTGGAACACGGAGACAGCAAGATCATGTTTGCCCGTGTGATGGAAAAGTGGAACAGCGAGTCAGTTTTGGAACTCCCAAGTCCTGTGTAAAGCCCACATCTTTTCAAAGCGTTTTAAAGATTAAAAAGCACTTTTCAAGGTCTGTTGGTAATTGTGCGGTTCGGGAGTCTCCCACAGCTTACATTTGACGAGCTGTTGTCTAGTATATCTGTGGTGAGCGATGAGATAGGCTGGCGACTTCCCTGTTTTGGGAGCGTCTGGCTGCCAGAAAAGAAAGAGCCCTTTTAAGTGTGAGATCTGTTTATCTTGTAATTACTATGGAGAAGAGGCCTTGGAATTACATGTAGGTTATTGAATTTGCCATTTTTAATAAGAAAAAAAAATTGACTTGTTGTGGTGCTAATTCATAGATCTTGAGATGCCCACAGATTTTGCATTCACCATTTTAGTGGGCCTTTCTTGGTAGTATCAGGTTGGGTTCCTTGGTTTCAAGCACTAGAAATTTGCTTTGATTACCTTAAGAAAGAGAGAACATTTATTGGGTGGATATTGAGTAGCTCAGAGTTGACTAGAAGGCTGGAGGTAGGGGTGTAGGGCAGATACTGGGAGGACTGTTCAACCATTGAGAGCTAGTTCTAGAATGAATACATTTTCTTTTATTTATTTTTATTATTATTTTTTTTTTTATTTATTTTTTTTGGGACAGAGAGAGACAGAGCATGAACGGGGGAGGGGCAGAGAGAGAGAGGGAGACACAGAATCGGAAACAGGCTCCAGGCTCCGAGCCATCAGCCCAGAGCCTGACGCGGGGCTCGAACTCACAGACCGTGAGATCGTGACCTGGCTGAAGTCGGACGCTTAACCGACTGCGCCACCCAGGCGCCCCACATTTTCTTTTATTTAAATGACACTGTACTAGGGGCACCTGGGTGGCTCAGTCAGTTAAGTGTCTGACTTTGGCTCAAGTCATGATCTCGCGGTTTGTGGGTTCGAGCCTTGCATCAGGCTCTGTGTTAACAGCTCAGAGCCTGGAGCCTGCTTTGTATCCTGTGTCTCATTCCCTCTCTGCTCCTCCCCCACTTGTGCTCTGTCTCTCAAAAACAAATAAATGTAAAAATAAATAAATAAATAGATAGATAGATAAATAAATGACCCTGTACTCATTTCTTCTATAATTGCATCTCTGTACTTGAAATTCTAAGACTTAGGAGAGAGAATATTTGCTGGTTGTGCTCTTGCCCTGAGAGAATCTCTTGGAAACTGCAGAAACCTTTATGACTCCCATAGTAAGAACACCATATTCGTTTTTTTGTGTATAAATGAGGAAGAGGCAATTTATGGAGAAGGGTGCCAAGGTTCTGATCGAAAGGTACAGGATACTACAGGATACATATAAAGGATACTACTGAATATACCTGCTAGATTCCAAGCATTCTGATCCTTAATATATTACAAAAGACCTGCAGTGATCAGAATGATTTCTGTGCATTATCATATATATATATATATATATATATGTGTGTGTGTGTGTATGTACACATATAACACATATAACATATATATACATATATGTGTGCATGTAATATATAAATAACTATATATATAATATGTAAATAACATGCAGTCTATCTCAATGTGATACAATCTCATGATGGACTATGCTTCAAGACTTGTGTCACGAGTACAAGGGACCCTTTTTTCTCTTTGTAATCATAAACATCTTTGTGAGATATAAATGTCACTAGAGACCAGAGAAACAGATGAAACACTCCACAAGGTAATAAATATGTGAAGGACCTTGCCAGATCTTAGTAGCAAGGAAGAATTTAGAGTATAGCCAAGACTGAGAATCTAAATTCGGACTCGCCTTTTTATAGCCTCATTTCACGTACCAAACCTTAGGTGCCGTGGATAGGTAGGGCCAGAGTACCTTGTTGGTTATTAATATTGAATTTCTGCATGAAAATTCTTTTAGTGCAGTGATTCTCAGCTGAGAGCAATTTTCCCCACAGGAGTCATTCAGAGATGCCTGGAGACATTTTTGGTAGTTACAACTGGAGTGGTGGGGTGGGGGGGTGGGCGGTGGGATGCTACCTGCCACTAGTGGGTGAACGGATGGTAGTAAACATCTGACAGTGCATAGGACAACCTCCCACAGCAAAGATATCAAGATATCCCAAAATAGCAAGAGCACAGACTGAGAAACCCCGACTGTATCAGGAGGTCACTTACAATTAGGCCAAAGCAGCCAGAGCTCAGGGAAAATAGGAGAACCATAAGACTTTCGCTTCCACAAACCTGCTGATGGGAAACATGGCTGCTAAAAGCTCCTGAGCCTCTGAGTTGTGACATCGGAGAATGAGTGTTTTCCCTGGTTCTGTGTCAGAATCTCCCAGGGAAGATTTTGATAGGTCAGGTGCTCACCGTTGAACCAATCAGCTAAGGTGACCCACACCAGGGCTGGGTCATGTGACACACACATGGCCGCTGACTCTTGTCTTAAGTATATTGAGACCTTTCCCAGAAGAAACAGGATTATTTTGAGCCAGGCTACCTCTCCCATTGATGTCTGTTCCAGTTGCATTGTCCCTTATTGCCAGAACATTTATAAATCCGATGTCGTTTCCAGTAGAGCTGTGTCAGAGAATGTCACTTAGACATTGCCAGATTGTTGATCACCTTGGCCAAAAATCACAAAGGCACGGGCATCTAGAGAGGAAATGACGTCCGTGTGTGTTTCCAGGGAAGCCAGGCACTAACATTTATTGTGAGATTGTCGACCAAGTTGAGCCTTGAAAATTCATCTGACCCAGCCTTCCGTCTCCAGACTTGTGAATTTATAAACCACCAGGGCACACAGGCTGATGTCACACAACCTTAGATGGTTTCTGTCATCTTCCTGGTCTGATCATGGAGTCTGCCTTCATCAGCCTAACTGTGTCCTATTTGATATGTTTGTTGCAGTGTATTTGAAACTCTGGTCAGTTTCTCAGATGATATTGATAGTGGTTTTTTTTTTTCCACTTAGATGAAATTTGTCAAGGCTGCATTGTGCTAAGTCCTATTAAAATGGTGCCAGAGACCCAATTATGGCAGCTACAAAGGCATTCAAGAGTAAGCACAGAAAAACACATAAAGGGATTAAAGATCAAAAATCGGATTCTAGTGAAAGTACATTAGGAGACATCAGGCAGAGAAACATGAAAGAATTAGAATATGAAGAACAAAGCCACATAGAGCTTTTTGGATATCCTTACTTCTCACCCCCAAAAATCATTTAATTTTGATCATGTTTACTCTTTTAAAAATGAAATGAAATGATCGATTGTACTTTTGTCAGGTGGACGTGTTTTTAAAGTCTGGTGTGAAATGAATTGCAGATGGGTTTTCTGGCTTAATCCTTTTTTTCTCCTCCTGGTCTTAGACAATCTGGTGTTGGTGAATCATGAAATCGCTGCTGGTGAGCACAGTTAGTGACTCTGTGGAGACGCTCTGGGGTGAGGTGAGGTCGGCAGCTACACCCTGGGGAGGGCCTGAGGCCCCCAGCCTCCATTTTATCATTTGCAGGGATGAAGCAGTGTTGTGGGGGCAGTGGGGGGACATTGGGGATCTGCCTTTTTGAGATCTGGCATTATCTTCACTCTGTAGCCATCACCTCGTCGGCCCTGAAGAAGTCTTGTCACAACAGGTGGAAATCAGTCATTGTGGCAAGGTTTTCCCCTGGCCCCTCTCCTTCCAGTAGATTCTCTGATGAATCCTATCCACATGTTTGACCTACCCTCTGTTGCTTGAAAAGAAAATATGTGACCTTATCTGAAGAAGAATCTTCCACCTGTAACATTATGAAGCATCTTGTCTGGGTTTGCATAGCAGGGGTAATGGACAAGGTGGAAATCCACTCAGCCTGCCAGAGACTCTCAGCCCAGACTCAGATACCCACATAATTCCATGTCGGGACATCAGTCAGGATGGCGGGGACCATGGAGGACTAGGGAACAAATGTCCCATCACATATGCTCCATCGAAAGGAGCAGCTTCTGCATAACTACAGTCATTTCTTTTCCCCATGCAGTGAGACAGGCTCTGTGTTACCAGATTTTCTGATATATTTCAAGAGAAACTAAAAAAAAATCCAGATTTCTGTGGGACTAGTCATCTGATTTTCAAATGATAACAACTAATTTAAACATATGCATTTACATATATGTCTACACACATACCACATACACATCACGCATAGCTTTATATATACATACACACATAAACATCACACATAACTAAGCATATCATTAGCTGAAGGACAACCAGTTTTGTAATCTTTAAAGAGAAAGAGAAAGTCATAAGTATTTCCCAAACTAGTGTTCTATTCCATGAGAGGTTTTTTTTTTCCTCCATTTATCTTGAAAATGACCCATTTTGGAAAGCTTAAGCATTACCAGGAGACCAGCATCATTGATCAACAAAAAGTCTTTATATACTTTAAAAGGTTTCATGAAGATGTCAAAACACCATTAACTTTAATTCTCTTTATTTTAAAATGGAACAAATGTCTTGGTACAGTTTAGGGGATTGATGGTAAGCAGACAAGTTATCTCTTAGACTGTTATGCTCAGATTAAGTCAACAAAGAAAGGGCATTTCAATGACGCAGGAAATTTCACTCATTCTTTATGGAATGAGAAGGATGGTAAATCTTTCTTCTTTCCAACACAAAGAGATCAGAGCTGAGAAGGAAGTGCCAGGTGAACCTTCTAGGTCATGCATTATTTACCTGGCAGTTCTCCATCTTCTCATTTAATAGAGCTGCCCTCCTAGTCCTCATCTTTGAAAGGCCTTTCCTAACCAAAGTGAAGGCTTGTGAGCATTCAGTGAAGGGATAACATTTGTGAAAATCTAGACTTGTTCCATCCAGAATGGCATCCACTAGCCATGTGTAGCTGATTACATTTAAATTAAATGAAATTAAATCAAATTTTAAAATTCAGCTCCTTGGTCACATTCACCACATTTAAAGTGGTTAGTAGTCACATGGCTAGTGGCTACCATATTGCACAGCACAGATATGAATATTTCCATCATTCCAGAAGGTTCTGTTGGATAGCTCTAATTATTCCAGCAGGTAAAGCATGGTAACAGTTTTAGAGACTCAACAAAGGTCTTACCCTCAGAGCAGTAAGGAGAACAGTGGGGGCCAGACAGAAGTAGGTTGAAGTCCAGAACGTTAAGTTGACATCAGGCCGGCCATTAAATCTCTCTGAGTCATGGTTTCCCCACCAACACACAGAAATATTTTAATACCTTCATCAGGATTCACACTGGGGAAGTTGTGAGCTTTGACGTCAGATCTTAGGTTTAAATCCCAGTTCTGCTTATAACTTATGCCTTATGACTTTTTCAGGTTGCTTCAAGCTCAGTTTCCTCATCTTTATGAAATGGGGATCGTAAATGGTGTCGTGAAAATGTGGGGGAAATACAGTGACTTCGTGTATAAGCAATGCAGAGCCCATATCCTTTCTGCCAAACCCAATATGAAAATTTTAGGTATTTCAGTAATGCTATACCCCTTCCCTTCCAAGGTTTCAAAACTAAATATCTCCTGGAAGCATCTAATTACCCCATGAGCTGAGGTGGACACAGCTACTCTGAGAGCAGGCCGTAACACTACCTAACACTCTCGAGTCCAGTGACCTTATATGCCAGCCCCGTTCCACCAATTAGTACTTGCTCAGCTTCAGGCAACTTGATTTCCCTCTAAGACTCAGGCTGGGGGGAAGACCAAATGAAAGGAGAGTTTCACATGGAAAGCTCTCCACAATAATAACAAGGAAATACAATGACCAATTATTAATAATAACAATATAGCAAACTAATAAGCTCCCTCGATGATGAGAACTGTGTGGTGCCAGTAGAAGTTATAATGAGGGTGGAGGAGAAGGGAAAAGAGAAGTTTGGAGGGATGTTTTTACAACTCACGGATGAATTGGGGGACCCATAGTAGAGTTGCTTCCATGCCAACCCACCCCTTCTTCGTCCCAACCTTAAAAAGCAAACACAGGCAAATGAAGAGAAGCCATGATACTCTCTGAGCTCCAAAAGGCTGACCAGGACACCCCAGGAAGCCCGGAGCACCCTTCGTGCACGGCTCTTGCAGCTTCCATGCAAAGTGGAGGCCTGAGCGAGAAGCAAAGGCAGACAGATGGTGTCCCGCAGACCCCCTCCAGCACTCTCCTCTCCTCTCCTCACTATTAATTCATCTGTTTGGATGGATACGTTCACGCATGGAACCAAGATGAATAATAATGAGGTTTTTAATAACTCCCTACATTTGCATTCCTAGTTACTCTTTACATGGTTCTAGCTGATTAAAATGAATCATTTACATAATTAACATATGGTTATAGTGTTGGCTTTAATATGCTGATTATCTCAATACTTTTGTCTGGAGTCAATTGGATTCAAACTGTAACAATTGTTTGAAGTGAGACTAGTTTATTCCTGGGAGGCTAGGGAGATGTTTGCCGTGGTGCCCGATTGGCAACAGCGCAACTCTCCAAGAAGTTTGTTTTATTCCTGTTCGGTAATGTGATTGAAAAATATGTAAGTGATAATAACAGTTGGAATAATCATAATAGCTACCATGTATTCTGTGACCAGAGCTTTCTTTTCCATTAGCTCAAATTCTTGCAGCCACCCTGCAAAGTAGAGAGTATTATTCCCTATTTTGCAGAGGCAGAACATGAGGTCATGGTGTTAAGGAACTTCCTCAGAGCCACAGTGCCCGTATGTGGCAGAACTACGAGCTATGCACAGTTTTCATCCCTGAATGTACAGTTTTTAGTTCCTCTAAGTCATAGTTTCTCAACCTTGACACTATCCACATTTTAGCCAGAGAAGTATTTTTTGGACTAGGCGTGGACGGCTGCCATATGCATTCTAGGACTTTCAGAAGCATTCCTGGCCTCTACCCACCAGGTGACAGCAGAGACTATTCCCGCAATTGTGATAGCCAAAATATCTCCAGACATTGCCAAATGTCTCCTGGGTGGCGAAATTGCCTTTGGTTGGGAACTACTCTTCTAGGCTACCCCCTTTCCATATATTAAGATAAAATACTAATGAGCAATTGTGTTGCCTAGGATGGCCTACTGGTGATGAGCAACTAGCTGTGTCTAATTACAGTAATGGCATTGCAACTGTATTTGGCTATTCGGAGATACGTTGTAATGTATGTGACCCAAGTAGCGGATTTTGAGTCTTCCAATTATATAACACATCTTTGCATCAACTCTTGTAAGTTCTCTCTCTGTCTCTGTCTCTCTCTAACTTCACCAAAGGGCACACTTGGTATTTTCAGATGTGCTGCTTCGTGGAGTTCATAGCATGCGTTTCAGGATACCGTTTTCTCATTAGCAGACCCTGGGCATGGCCGCCATCAGCTATGATCTGATTATCCTGCTAGTTCACATTGAATTTGAAAGGGAATTGTGAAAGACTGGCCAATTTTCCTGTTTAGATACCTGAGGTTTTGGAATGTGAGTGCTTTCTGAACATTCATGCATATTTGAAACACATTTTGGCTAATTGCATGACTGTTGTCCACAATTAGTCTGTGGTAGGCATGATTAATTGCAAAGAACACTGACATTTATGCATAAAATGCTTGAGGTCAAAAAGAAATGGAGAGAAATGGTGGCTGCAGCAGTGGTGAGTGGAATACTAATGCACGGTGACCCCAGAAGCAAACCCCCAAAAGGGGAATTTCTGCATCAGCAGGGTAGGTATTTCATTTGGACAGATGTCTCTGTATTTTTGACTTGCCTGTATTTTGTTCTCCTCTCCTCCACAACCCTTCAGTTTTATGCAGGTTTTCAGAAGGCTTTCTGATGTTTTAATAAATGCCAAGGCCTGCCTTATTCCTCTCCCTCTGCCCTTCTCCTGCCCGGATCATTCTCCACCACTTGAAGATCATAATTTGCTTCTTTAACATAA
This sequence comes from Neofelis nebulosa, assembly GCF_028018385.1. NCBI lineage: Eukaryota > Metazoa > Chordata > Mammalia > Carnivora > Felidae > Neofelis > Neofelis nebulosa. Next base: position 39,166,468 of record NC_080799.1, on the reverse strand, counting down.
CACTTACGTGTTACATGTTTTCCATGAAGAATCAAGAAGGAAACAAACGGGCCATAATTCCACCATCCAGACCAGCAGGAAACATTTTGTTTGATTAAATTTAAGGGATACATGCCCGTGATTAGTAATCCAAATGGCACTAACTCTAGCAAAAAAAAAAAAAAAAAAAAAAAAGACAAAATAATAAATAAATAATAAGGCAAAATAATAAAAGGCCCTTCTCTGAATTCCAGTTTTAACTAAAGGTAATCATTATCAATGGCTTTTTGTATATGCCTGTTGGGGGTCATGGGAGGACACAACATGCATACATGTGTACACACATATGCGTGTACGTATTTATTTTATTTTTTGACTATATGCCCCGTTTTCCTTTTATCTTGCTTTAATTTACTTAATTTGCCAGAGACAGTTTCTCATATTAGCACACACTGGTCCCCATCACTCCCTCCATTGTCCTCCTTTGTATGCCCAGAACATACCTTATTTAATCAGTTCCCTAAATGGACTCTTTGTCCTATTACGGACACTAACACCAGGCACATGCACCCTGAGTTATCTCTATAGATAGAGATAGATAAAGAAAACATATGGCTAATTTTTACAGGCATGCTAATTTCTTGGTAATATGATTCTTGGGTCAAAAGTTAGTGTCCCATGCATTCTTGCTAAAGATGTGACTCAAAACTTACCTCCTACTATATGTAATGCTACCCAGTGTACATCATCTTCTCACCATTATTACAGACATCCTATCTTAAGATATATGGAGGGGCGCCTGGGTGGCTGAGTAGGTTGAGCAGCCGACTTCGGCTCAGGTCATGATCTCACAGTCCGTGAGTTCGAGCCCCGTGTCGGGCTCTGTGCTGACAGCTCGGAGCCTGGAGCCTGTTTCGGATTCCGTGTCTCCCTCTCTCTGACCTTCCCCCATTCATGCTCTGTCTCTCTCTGTCTCAAAAATAAATAAACGTTAAAAAAATTTAAAAAAAAAGATATATGGAAAGAAAGAATAGAAATTGCATTTTCTGAGCGTCCATTTTTCGGAAATGTATCTGTCCTTGCCTTGACCTCTGACTGTGTGCTAGGCTCACTTCAGGGTGTTGAAGACAGGGCCCAACACTGAGTCACATGGTGAGGAGTAACCACTGTACATTTTAGGCCCATGACACGGGGTGACCCATGCAAGACCCTTGACCCGTGCAAGTGGTCGCTGACTCAAAAGGAACAGTGTTCATTCTCCTAAGAGAACAAGACAACTACTGAGTCTGGTATGTAAAAGGTGCCTTTGTAACACTGTTTTGCTCAAAATTCTCCTCTTTGTTTTGCTGTCAAAGTTAGAGTGTAAGTTTCTGGAGGGCAGGGACCATACACTGAAAGAGAATTCACAGTCTTGGGCCAATGCTGATTGGTTAGTAGTGGCTGCTTGGAACTTTGAAGAAGGATCATGCGTGACTCGGGAAGAGGGTGCTTCACAATTGGTGGGCAGTGTGTACTGTGGGCCCTGGACAGAGGAAGGCTGGCATGCAAACTGAGTGTTCTTGTTCTGTAATAAATTACGGTTATTTGTTATGGTTATTTGAGGTTTACAGAAAACCCATATCAACACATGAAAGCAAGAAAAGGAGAAGAGAGAGAGGGAGGGAAGAAAAAAGAGAAGATGAGAGAGAGAAGGAGAGAACAGAAAATTCTCCTCAAAAACACAAAGACTATCGTGCTTCCAGGTTGATCCTTATTTTAGGTGTTCTATATTTTTCAGAATTTACTACAGGGATCCTGTACATTTGAAATTAGAAAAACAAGACCACAGTAAAGTGTGATGATAAAAAAATAAAATAAAATAAAATAAAATAAAATAAAATAAAATAAAATAAAATACGATAAAATATAAGATGGTCTTAAAGCTACCATGTGAAATTCAGAGGCACAAAGACCCTGGGTTGGGAAAATGGAAGGCGGTTCTGCATTGTTCTACATTTTCTTGGTTTTGTGGGACCACTAAGTGATGTGCAGAATGGATGGCGTTAATCTCCAGTCCCTTTGTAATAAATGCCGGACTGTGAACAGTGTATGGCCAAAGGAGAGTGCCCCAGCAAACCTTAATCTTTAATAAGGTGCACAGCTAGTCTATAACTGTCAGAGAATGATGGAGGAAGCAGGCCTTCGGCTTTCCTGCTTGGAATAAGAAACGGGGCCCAATCTCCATGGGCTGCAGGAACCAGCTCTTTGCTCTGGTCTGGGGGAAGCCGGGAGGCCCCACACTTTGGGGCCTTGACACATTCGCAGCACAGCTTGCGTTGAGGAAATGGACATATTTTAAAAAGGCTCATCTTCCTGTGAGATCGAATTCAGGTACATTCTGATTCTATTCAACTCTTGGCTTGTAACTTAAGCCCCCAGTAGCAGCCCTTTGCAATGAAACTATATCACTTTTGAAGCTTAGCAGATGGGAATTGTCATAAATGATATTTTAGTCACAGATATGAGCCATAAAACTTGAAAGATAAAGTATCTTTCTGAGACACACATGGAGAGGCAGATACAGACGCAGACACGACATGAGGTTTTCTGCTGCTCCAATGAAGTGGAGAGAAGGGGCAGGGCTCGGCATTGTATTGTGGCTTTGGGGTTTGCAGACAATATAGAGCCGTGGAAATAGCATGGAGCATCAGTTTGGGGGGATAGGTAAAGCTGGGTTTCAATGTGGATTTAAACATTCACCATCCTGAAGAATCCCATCCTGTCTTACCTTTTTCGAAACCTCCGTGTTTTCCCTGTAATAGGGGAAGGATTGCAGGTCTTTTCATTAGGTGCTTCTTAGAATTAACTTGGCACATTGTTTGGCACAATATGGATGACATCAGATACCCCTGCTGGTCTTCATACAACATTTCCCTCAAATGGATATGTTGTTGCTTATTCCTAGTTATGCCGGATTATTCTGCTGAGTTGAATAATTCATTAGGGCTTGGGTTCCGAGATATGGCACGACTGTATCCAGCAGACTCTAGCCTTAAGCCAATATGTATATTAATGCTTTTTACTCAAGGAATATACCTGACTCTTACTGACCCTAATCCCACCTCCACATGATTGCTATAACATTAACTTGACAGGAAGATTAGTTTGCATGGGATGAAGGGGCAATTGTCATGTCCAAACTAGAATTAAAATAATAATAATAATAATAATAATAATAATAATAACAACAACAACAACAGAAACTGTGTGAATCTTCTAGAAATACCTAAAAATCTCCTCTTTTGTCTCCATCATGTACGTAATCACGCTGTTTGGCTCTCAGCAATTTTTTTAGTGGCTGTGTTCGCACAATATCAACTATCCTGTTGATCAGTATAGTTATTGCCATGAAGTTTTGCCCATCTGATCTCAGACAACCAGGGATTTTGAAATAGTGGTGTGATTGCAATGTCTTTATTCCATCCAAAATGCACCCCCTCCATAACCTGCCAGGACTTGAATTCGAAGGCCTTGGCAAGCACAAATCTAAATGTAGCATGTGGTAACTTAAATTAACACGTACAACATGTGTACTGGTGGGAGAAGATGATATCAAGTTATGCCCATGTTGTTCTGGTGGAGTGGATATGCGTGCGTGTGTGTGAGACAAGGAACATTTTTAGTTCCTCCTATGTTTCAGGCATCATGCCAGACATTTTGCATGTATTATCCTATTTAATCTTTTCAATAACCTTGGGAGATTAATATCATTATCCATACCCAAAGATAAAGAAACTGAAGCTCAGAGAAGTAAAATTGCTTCTGTGGCCAAATTGCTAACTACTCAATCATCAAGTCAATATTCAAAGCCAGTACTGCCCCATTCCAAAAGTTAACGCCTTTCTGCTATCGTGTCACATCAGTCTCAGGGTATTATGAGTCTAAAATATTTTTACTTCTCATAATTAAAGGAATTTCATTTTTAGATTGAAATGTGATATCCAGGAGCTCCATTTTGCTGGTAGGAGTACAAGGATGGCTTCCGTGGCCATTGACTCCTTCGCACATAAGAGGGAGACCCGTATTCCGCTCCCCTAGTGTGAGAGTTTTCTTGAGAGTCAGACATTTTAAGTGTGCTCACCCATTCTTGCATGTATTTGACACAGGTGTTTACACCCTTCTTGATCCCGCTGTTCCTCACAAAGGTGACAAGCCACCCAGCATAAACAGTAACTAAAAATCATTGTGTGTTAAAATTCTGTATTCCTTGTTGGTCTGGTAAAGTTTTGTCGGGAGAGCATCTTTCCTACAAGTACATGGAGTGACGAATGATACGAATGGTTTCCTTCTCCCTTCCTCTTTTACTCCTCCACTCTGTCTCCCCATGCTTTGATGAATTACTTTTCATCTACTTTTTAATTATGAAACTAGCTCCGTTTTTATCACTATCTACTACCATTCTGGACAAATATTCTCTGACAGAGGTTACATGTGTCCTGGGTTGAAAAATAAAAGGGAAGGATAAACATTCAGTTAGGTAGGGCCAAGAACCTGAGCTATTAGCAGGCAATCCTTTCATTCCACATCCAGGGCTCCTATGCCCTAGACTCATTAATGAAGCTTGTTTTTATTTTTCATTGTTGTACAAAAGTACATTGCAAAAACTGTGGTTCATGTACCTAAAGTACTGTTCTAAACCAATATGAGGTAATGCAAATATTCAATAAGGAAGTAATTAGAGTGTGTGTGTGGGGGGGGGTCCTACATTCTACTCTTAAGTTGTCAAGAAATACACCCAGGTGATATGGTAGAACAAAACCTGTTGTAGATGAAATTCACATAAACTGAACATCATACTGGCACACGCTTACCGGTTTACTGGCTTTTAATGCCATTAGATATTAGCAACTTCAGCTCCATTAAAATTCCTCGAATGTGTTCTGTGTGAAATCATTTTATTTCAAATCATTAACATATGGCTCAACATAGCACCCCCTTTGAGGTGATCCAGGACTTCCATCCCCATTTTACAGATGAGCATGAGAGGTAAGAACAGGTTAAGTGATTTTTGCCTGAGGTCAAACATGCCTGGAGAAGATTAGGAATTGTTCAGTGCCCACCACAGCGCTGTGTCTGCGATAAGTCCCTAAATTCAAATTTTCCAACCTCGGAATTTTCTGGGTTAGACCTCTAGCTGACTACCTTGGGACGTAAAGTTATGTAATTAATTACAGCTATAATTACCTTGGTTTCTGGGTCATTTAAAGATCATCAGTGCATTTTGTTTTCACGGTTCTTACAGCAAAGGAATTTTTTTTTTGAAGTACAAGTATAATTAATCCAGTTTTTAGGCTCCTTAAATAACAGGAAAGTGAAAACATGAATGCAGAGACTGAGTTCATCTTTGCTAGGGTGCCTTGCACAGGGACTGAAGGCAGCAGTTTTCTCTCCTATAACGTAAAACTTCCCCCACTAGAGAGTGAGCCCCGGGAGGGCCCAGTGCAGGTGTTGTATGAAGGACCAGCCCAGTCCATGAAGTGGACCTACCTAGTATTTCTTCAGGCATCTTGTGATTGCTTAGAAAAGCCCTCATTGCCATAGGTCCTCATTAAGGTTTCTACAGAACTGATGAAAGATGTAAAATGTTCAACATTAAAGCACTTTCAAATTCCACTTTTCTTTTAATGGAGGTGATCTAATATTCAGGGAATTATCTTTTTACACCAGCTTAAATATTAAAAAAAAAATTGTCACTTGGCTCTATTTTACTCACGGAGAATTTCCCCAGACCAAGTGCTTTCAATCACCACTGGTGGCTCCTGGGGCTGATGGTATTGGGACCGAGGAAACAATATCCCACAAGGGAGGTGCAAGCCTGAATGTCTGGGCTGAGCCAATCACCAGAAATCTCATTCAGAAAGAACCAGGACTGTGTATGCTCCTTGCATGGCGCCCTAGGTGACACACAGGAAATTTCCAAAAAATCATTTAATCATGAAGATATATTGAATATGAAGTTGTGCTTGCACATCAACCATTTGAGGAAAAATACTGTATTAACAGCCTAAGAGGGACCTAATGAACCCCTTTGCTTTGGAATCCATATTTGCAGAGTAGGAAAATGTTTTCACATTGTCTGTGGCATTATTCTTTATCCATAGAACTTTAGGGCAATTATATGTGGGAAAGGCAATTCATTAATTTATTTGTATCCTTATTAATTAATCCCCTGCACATTTATTGAGAGCCTCTAGGAAGTATCTCAGGCACCAGGGACACAGTGGTGAATAATGAATCCAGGCTCCTGCTTGCATGGGACTTAAATCTTGGGGGAGAGAGAGAAGGGAGCAGGGAGTAACCAGTTAAGTGCAGAGGAACATGACCAAGGGAGCAAAGAATAAGCTTCTTGAGTTCGGAGATTCTGGGAAGGTCTAAGAATGTGACATTTCAGCTGAGACATGAAGGTCAAGAAGGAGCCAACCAGTGAACACGTGGAGGATGAGAATTCTAGGTAGAGGGAACAGAACGTGCCAATTTCCTGAAGTCGGAACAAGCTTGACATGTCCGAAAAGGAGGCAATAGGCTGGGGTGGCCAGAGGATTTAGGTTCAGAGGGAGGTAGAAAAACAAAGATCGAGAAGTAGGTAAGCCAGATGAAGAAGAGTGTGGTCGTGCGAACTGAGGAGGCAGATCTTTAAGTGAATGGCACATTATCATGGAATGCTAGAAGGTTTCGTGAGTGTGCACAGAGTATCTCCTGGGGGTACAGGAGAAATCAAGAAGTGATGATGAGGCTCCCATCTTTCAAGTTCAGAGGTTTAAGGGATAGAAATATATGTTGGCCAGCCATTCCTTGAAGAACTAGGTTCCCTGGAGAGTCCTTGACAAAGAAGTGTGGCAATGATGGCCAAGACCAATTCATTGCCAGAACTCTTGCTCTCCAAAACTTCTGAGCTTGCTGGTGCTTATATAACATTTCTCTCTAGAGTGATTTTCCAACTGGGTATGGCATTTGTACCAAGCCAGTGGCAATTCTGACCTAAGGATGCACTTAATCTGGGGCAAGGTGGTGAGAGAAGCTTTGGGTTTATTGTTTATCTTCCTTTTCATAAGGAGTACTTGGTACAAGTTCAGTTTTGACTTGATTGCTATAGCCTTTTATTTTTTCGGGCAGTTTGTGTCTCACCAGCATCCAGCAGTTCTCTGAACAGTTCTTTGCTGCTTTTCTCAATGGCTGAGTGGTAGAGCAGGCTGTGGACACTGGTGTTGGGTGAGTTGCTACTAATTCAGCCTCGTTACTGGCCATTTTTCTTGCAGGGCATGAAATACCATTCCAAAGCCAGAAGGATTGGTATATTGTTAAGTAGAAGCAGCTGAGAGTGAGCATCACCCTGAGAGAGAGACAGACATCAGAGGAACGGACAGGCCTTAGAAAAATCCCACTGCTAACGTTTAGAAACTGGTAAACTGTGAAGTAGGTATTTACTCTCTGAGCCCAGTGGCCTCATGTGTGAAATGGAAATATTACCAGTGCTTGTCACACAGAAGTGTGAGCACCGACTGTGTTCCTGGCACATCATAAGCATTTGATAAACAGTAGTAGCCGATGCTGTTGTTGTTCATAGTAGTAGACTAGCAAGCTCTCTGGGGTTAAGGGGACTGTTTGGAAGAGACAAAGCCCTGAGACTGAATGAGATTTAGCTTACCTATTTGTTTCGCCATAAAACTAAAGAGCTTCAATGGTGACTGTGTCTTGCCTCTTCCTGTCCAAAACTTATCTTAATATTAGGCTGTTTTTAAATAATAAAATTTATACTTCATTGAGCAAAAGTTAATCAAACATAGCCCAATTGAAGAGAGTGAGAAAATAGAACCTTAAGTACAACAGAACATGATAGAACAGTGGAAATGAGTGAATTAGAGCTATCTGTACCAAGAAGAGTGGTTCTCATCATTATTGCCTTGGGTGAATCACCCAACGTGGAAAATACAATTCACTCCAAGATGTACAATATGGAATAGTTTTAGTACTTTATGCCGTCTAGGAATGCATGCATATGTAATAAACATATATAGACAAAAAGGAAGACTGAAAATCCAGAGTATTGATTTCTTGTAGAGATGAGACACATACACTCGAGGAGAGGTTTCAGGTGGGGAATTCAACTACCCTGAGATGTTTTCTTCCTGAAGCTAGGTAGTACTTACATGGAAGCATTTATACTTTTTTGTGTACCTCTTGGTGTGTCTGAACTACATCATGGTACGTTTTTAAAGTAACACATGCCCTGAGTTAAATAGACACACACACACACACACACACACACACACACACACACACACACACTGTATTCACTGCATAGAACTGTATAAGGTAAAAATAAAAGTCTCTCTGTTCCTTTCTCATCCTCCCTCCCTTCACTATTTAATAATTGTTAGCACATCTTTCCAGATATTTTCTCTACACATCCAAAGTACACACATTCAGAACATACACGGTTACTTAAAATAATAAGCCATGACTTTGTGTCATCACTTTAAAAACAGTGTGTCAACCCTTCACTGTCAATACATACAAATTATCTTTCTCAAGCCCACAACACCTGCCTAGTAATCCTATTTCCATGTACTGCCATTTGTTTAACCAGCTCCCCTATTAATAGACATGTGTATTTAAAAGAAAAAAGAACAGTACTCTCTACAAACCCTTTTTTTTTTTAATTTTTTTTTAACATTTATTTATTTTTGAGACAGAGAGAGACAGAGCATGAGGGGGGGAGGGGCAGAGAGAGAGGGAGGCACAGAATCAGAAGCAGGCTTCCAGGCTCTGAGCCATCAGCCCAGAGCCCGACACGGGGCTCGAACTCGCGGACCGTGAGATCGTGACCTGAGCTGAAGTCGGACGCTCAACCGACTGAGCCACCCAGGCGCCCCACTACAAACCCTTTTAAATACAGTGCTTTCAGCTTCCACCATTGGTCATCCAAATATTTTGTTGTCACTAGGACCAGTGCCCAGATGTTTCACTGAGTTGTTTGGGCTTTCACCTGACAGTCCAGCTGCTGTGGAGCCACAGCTAGAAATTCACGCTCTGGGGAGTGGGGGTGGGGATCATAATAATAAAACTTAAAATCTCCATCAAGAACTTCAGATGGAACGGAAGCACGGGGCCTCCTCCCTCTTGCCAGCCTCCTCCTCCAAGATGTTAGTGATTTTCAAGAATCACAGGCTTCATAAATGTCATTGCTAAAGTGTGAAGGGGAAAATAGAGAGAAAGAACAGTATTTTGAATATGGGGTTTTGAATTTCCACACTTCCCACTGGAAATAGACAGTTAGGCGTGTGCAAAGGTCTTTCTTGCTTGAGATGTTTTCTGGGTGTTTTCTCTATTTGACTATTTAACGTTTAAGTCATAGTTCACGGCAGCTTTCAGGATGTATGTTTCATCAAACAAGCCCTGTATTTTGGCTTCTCCTCAGAGCAAAGGGGCACAGACAGTTAGGGCCATGTGAACTTCTTCCAGGTTAAACTGTTCATAGAAAGTTCGGACCTCAGCTCCCTTCAAAGGGGCTGAGGACACTTCTATCAAACCCAAATGCAAGAGGAAGGGAGTTTTTATGGGTTCTCACTTCCATGTTTTCTCTCCCACCCCTTTATTATCTTTTCAACTTGTATCATTGCTTTATTACACATGCAATGCATATAGCTTGTGAGCAAAGTTATAAAATGCTATTCACAATCAGAAAAAAATCAATATCTGAAATAAGAAGTCTTCAAACTCACATCGAAGTAACTACTACTCTCATTTCTGCAATTCCAGACTTTTTTTTTCTGATGAGGGTACATGCGTGTAAAAATATGTAGCTATAAACATGAGTCTGTACTATACACATTGTTTTATAACTTTTGATTTAGCCATAAAATGATGTATAAAAAGCATATCCCATTCCATGAAGCTTACTTTTTTTTTTTTTTTTTAATAGTTTCACAGTATTCTAGTGCACAAATGTACACATCCTCAGTAGAGGATGTGGCTTTTGGTATCAACCCCTTTTCTTCTCATTGCTGTAAGATTATTTGGGGTGATTATTATTATTTTAATTCTTATATTGCTTGGTAGAATATGTTTTTTCCCACATACGGAAAATGCAAATGTCATGCAATGTAGATTTGGGATTTGCAGATTATAGACAATGGACACACTCTCCCACCAATGACAGTCATGGACGGTCAGATGCTGAATTTGCTGTTTATAGGAGGGTTTCTTAACTTTGGCAGCACTGACACTTTGGGATGGATAATTCTCTGTTGGGGGCAGCTGCCCTGTGTTTTGTGGGGTGTTGAGCAACTTCTATGGCCTTTACCCACCAGATGCCAATCATAGTTCCCCGTTCATTGTGACACCCCAAGATGTCTCCAGACATTGGTACAAGTCCCCGGGAGAGGGGAGGGCACCCCTCCCTCCCCTGCTTTGAGAACCACTGTTTTAAATGATTGGGTTCATAAGTTGTCTAAAGAATGATCTTATCTTGTGGCATTTATAAATCAATTGGAAGTTGGTCCTGGATTAGTGCTTAAAATAAATTCCAACCTATTCTGAGAAAACAGTATATTTGAGGAGGGACTAATTACCTCTTTTTTATTTCAAGTGACAAAAGCCAATATATCACACTTAGCCACTATGAAGACTCCATTTCAGTAAACTAATTAAACTAATCCTATCTCAACTCATTATTTTCAGTTCCACTAAATATTTTAACAGTCTAGATTTATTTCATTACATAAATTATATCATACTTAAAGCTATGCACAGCCCTCAAGAGTTTATTTTGGACTTTTAAAATGTGACTTTAAGCTTTATCTAGAATGTATATTTTTCATATCTTTCCTAGCTAATCATTCACCTTAATTATGACTAATTATTGAAAATGATATAGTACTTTAATTAAATGAAAGTGCTTTCCTTCTTGTTAGCACTTATTAAACACTGACAACGTTACAAAGATAATGCTGTGCAGGAAACGGCATAACTTACCGAATTGACTCCGTTTTCTTGCTGCAAAGCTGATGTAGATTCACATTTCAAGAGACTGATTAATGCACAAGATGGCAAGAAAAGTGTTTTTCATAGTTAAAAGGAATTAAAGTCTGTGTCCATCCTGGATTCATTTTCTAACAGAGAATCGCTGCATAATTAAAACGTTAATACACATCCCTCTATTTGTACTTACGTTACAAAGCCAGCATACATTAAGTAGAAATTTAGCCCAAGTGCTTCCTGGAGAAGCCAAGAGGAATAATGCCTAAGTACCACTTCAGAGTAAATTGCTCTCTACTTATAGACGTGTAATGCAATTAAATCGAGGAGCTGTAAGCTGCCTAAATCAAGTAAGTTTAGTTTAGATATTTGTCTTTAGACATCTCCCTGTAAAGGGTTCCACACTGAAGAGAAAAGAACAGACATCTAGCCAATGAGCTGTTCATTAGAGTTGACATATGGTAAGCAAGGCCAGAAAATGCCTAAGGAATAGAGAATTTTCCTTGGCATCTAAGGGGAAAAAAATACAGCATTCAAGTTGATCTTAGGATAACCATTGTGTTAGGCAACACTCTCTCTGTTTCCGATTCTAGCAGATGTTGTTGGCTCAGCTTCGTGTTCTGTGCTTAGTTCAAGAACTGAACATTTGTATTAATAAAACACAACACCAGCATACATTTTATAAGGCAATATAAGCTCTGTGCTTGAGAAAGAATCAGATCCCTCAGGGGAGAAAAAAAAATGCTGACGGGGAAATGCTAAGTGGCATCATTTTAAGTGTTTGGGGTAATAGACCCTTGACATTGAAATCATTTCCAGAATGATCTGAGTTTTACGCTGGCCAGGGCCAAGGTGCCAGCTGCATTAATGCACTTATACTTTATCTTGTGAGTTTCCAGTGAGCATCAGTAAATGCTTTCCCTGACACGTTGGCCTCATTCTTCTCTGTATCCTATTCTTCATGCTGCAAATCATCTCATTTTGAGGGCTGAGAATAGGACACCTTCATGATAAAGAAATTTAAGAGCAAAACTTACTATTAATTTGGAATTCTGTTGGCTTTCCATTATGTATGTGAACTCTTTACTCCGAGGATATTCAGATCCAAACAAGAGCTTACAAAGTATGTTACAGTATCTCCAAGTAAGGGAAACATCAGTATAAACAGTGAGAAAAACAATGAGAAAAAGTATATATATAGATAGGTACATAGATAGATATGCATATACATATACACATACACCTATACATGTATAATTTAACCAGGAAAAAAGAAACATTCATTGGGTGTTCCTGATAAAAACTTCAATATCAAAATCAAGGGGAAAATATGGCTCAGGTTCAACATGCACCTGTGTATTTGGACCACTGCACACACACGGCTGTTCTGTTATTTTTGGTTCCTGAATTTAGACTTGGAACCAAAAATGAGGAGTTGTGTGTTGCAGCGGGTTTTGGCGTCAGATATAACAGAGTTTGCACGCCCTCTCTACTCCTCCCTGGCTGTGGAACCTTGGGCAACATCGTTTATCTGTCTGCGCCTTATTTCTCCCACAGGAAAACAAATGAGATGAGTCAGAGAGGGACCATGGAGTGAACAGCTCTGCAGGATCTTGCCAAGTTTGGAATTAGTGAGGAGAAAATATGATGAATAAGACAATCCCATACTCACAACGTAGACTTAGAAAGACTTTTACACGTAGAGAGACTAGTCAGAATGATTTTAAGGTTCATCCAACAAATATTTGTCAAATGCCCACTGTGCTCAGCCACTGGGGATTTAGTGATAAACAAGACAAGAAAAATGTTGTTCTCATGGAGCTTATATTCTATTGGGTAGGAGGCAGACAAAAATAACTCTGTAAATGAAGAAAACGGCTATTGATGGGCTTAGTCAGGTAACAAAAACCAAATAGTGATGTATATACTCAAGAAATGGCCCTTAAGAAGAGGTGAAATTTAAGCTGAGCTCCTGATGTAAATCACGCCAAGACAAGGAGGAAGAACATTCCAGGAAAACACCCACAGAAGAGAGGAATTTGGAATGTTTGAGGGACCAACAGAACCCCAGAAAATGGGAGGGGGCACAAGAGAGCTGTGGGAAGTAGGCAAAGGCCGGATAGTACAGAACTTTGTAAACCACAGTGAGTGAGTTGGATTTTATTTCACTGGCAGCTCAGAGGTTTGCATTTCACAAAGATGACTGCTATGTGATCATTGACCAACGGGGTCCAGGAGAGAAGACTAGGATGGCAGCTAAGAGTCTGTGTAGGACTCCAGGCCAGGGGGTATTGTGGCTTGGACCACAGTAGTTGCAAAGTGCAGAGTGATGGAAATGAAAGCATTGTTCCAACGGTCACAGTGGGGAAACCACCTGGAGGTGGGAGGAAGTGAGTAGAAATGACCCTCAGGCAGTGAGGACGAGGCCTAGAGGTGGCAGTGTCATGAATAATAATGAGAAATCATAAATGAAGGCAGTGGGATGAGCCAGAATCACTTCTCAGAAGGTCTAGGAGAAATTTGAAAGGCAGTAGTTGTCAAGTTAGATCGAAGATAGATTATGTGGCAGTCACCTCAGGCCTTGAAACGTGCTGGTGTTCATTCCTAGAGAGAGACACAACTGGTAAATGAGGCATTACTAAGTGGGTTTGTTGTGCTGGGTATTAGGTAAGTGTCAGACTTTGAGCTGCTAAGTTCTCCCCTATTTCCAAACAAGGTATTAGGAGGGTTCTTAGAACTCTGTGCAGAATCGTATGCATTAACCAGGGTCTTGCCCTCAAATCTACCAACATTCTTGCAAAAAGAGACTTTAGGGCTCATGTCTGTCATTTTTCAGAGGACCCTAGAGCTCAGGGAGGACATGTGACTTGTCTAAGATCACAGAGTGAACTGGATAAGCTCAGGGCAGTGTGCTGTCTCGTATCCCACACCACCTTCTCTCGCTGATGCCTTTTGTGGGGGAGGATAGGGGCTGACTTGTCTTGTGTGTCAGAGGGAGCTGGATTCCTTCTCTCCGTGGCCCCTTAGAACAAAACGTCTCACAGTGTAGATCCTGGATCAGCCTTAGTAAATATACCTAGGATGCTCCCTGTCCCACCCCAGATCAACCAAGAATCATTAGCCTCTGGAACTAACATACCTTCATTTTCTCAGGTACCCTGGGTGATTCTGACACTCCCACAGGTATTAAACTGACTTTCTGTCTTTTATGGAGTCCCATAGAATACCTAGAAAAATGCCTGACATAATCTTTGCTCAAAATATGTTTGCTTAGGTAATTTATCATTAATTAATTGATTCATCACGAAGTAACTAATCCATTCGTTAAAAAGAGACCCATCACCCATGACTTCTACATGCTCTCTCCCACACTAAACTCAGAAGCTACCACATATCCTACCAGGCTCACCAACACTCCTCTGGTGTCTTTTCTGTATGATGGGTTTTAGCATAGCACATGTCACCACTGACCAAGAAACTGTGGGGTATTAATGGGATACAATTAAATATACATTGCCTCCATGTTTCTCTTGCCTTAGGTTTGCTCTGAGTTCCCTAAAGCTGTTGATTGGGAATAAGCCACATCTCATCATGTTATGTTGCAGGGCTGTGGTGTCCACACATTTGTCTTCTAAGATACCTCCATCAAGGACCAGTAAAGGACTCTAAATTTGAAGGCAATGCAACCAAGGTAGTTTTGACTTCTTACCTGACCACACTTACTTTCAGTGGCCAGTGGTGAAAAATGGCTAAGAGTAATATGGATAAGAATAGAGAGATTATAGAACAGAGAGAATGTGGGGAGTAGAAGGAAGAAGAAGAAACAGGCAGGATTCTAATGCTTTGCATACAACAGGCGTTATGCAAAACACCAGGCATACATTATCTTGCTAAATTAGTGTAGTAGTCCTATAAGGTATGTTCTGTTATTGTCCCCATTGTATTGGTAAGGAAACTGAAGCCTGGAACTTAAATACTTTGTCCAGTTTCACACAGCTGGTAAAGAAAGGAGCTGGAATCTCTAATTCCAGAGTTGACACCTTTAGTCACTATGCCAAACTGACATGATACTCATTCATCTATTCTTGTCTTCTGGACGCATAGACCTACAGCAGCTGTCAAAAGTGTATCTGCCCCCAATCTTGTTTCCTATCAAACTTGCACATTTGCTGGCAGGATGAGAGGGGCACATTGATCCCAGGCTGTGAAATAAATGCACACCTTGAGAGGGACTTCTGGAATGTATGGTTAAATACCATGGAAACAGTTAGGTGTTTGGGAAGAAAGCTGATAATGCAGAGTCACTAGCACAGGGTGCCATTAGCAACAGCATTGCTGGCAGCTGCAGGCCACCATGTTACACCCCATGTATCAGCTCCATGCCTGGCGACTTCACAGACTGCAAACTCCTCACCTTCTGAATGCGAAAGACAGCAGCAGAGAGTGGGTTGGGCTTCACTGTCAGCTTAGGAGGTCTCTGGAATCTCTTGATTGTTTTAATGTGTTAATTTCGTAAGCTTTGTTTCTGTGTTCTCTTTGACTTCTTGTTTTATGCCATTGTTGCAGTGGTGAAAGCATCCCAGAGCTTAAGAGCACCCTTGTTCTTCAGCTGTCTTGGGGAAAAAAGCAAAGCAAACAAATGAAGCGATGCGCAGTCTCTTTCTTTTCGTCCCAATAAATCATTTCCATTGCCTTTTAAGATCGAGTAAACATAATCAGCAATTTACCTTATGAGGAGGGTGATATTTTCAAGACTTAAAAAGGCAGGCATCTGATTCCAGATTGTATGGAGCCAGATGAGGTTAACCCTGTTGTTCCTGACCAAGGAAAGTTCTGTGACCTATGATCACACAGATCAGGTGTTATTTTGCAGGAAGTATTCGAGATGTATTTGAAATCATCCTCAAGTGTAGATTTTGCCTCTTTCGGGGGGATTCCCAACACTGTGCAGATTCTGACTGCAGATGGAATTTGATGACATATGTGGAAGGAATCTAAACTAATGTTGTATTGACTTCATCATCGCCAGGGTGTATAATTCAAAAACTATAGAGTGAGGTGTGTGAAGCATAAGCTTTGGAATCTGAAAAATTTGCGGTCAAATTCTAACTCTACTTTTTACAATCCACCTGAGATAACTTATACCAAACCCATGAGCTTGAGTCTTCTCAAGTGGCAAAGAAGGGTCATAATAGTCTTCACATCAGATGTTCCAGGGAAGGTAAAATGGCACAGTCCATAATATAGAGCTTAGTTTGCTGCCTGATACAGAGTAATTTCTTTGAAAAATATTTTTTTAACTTTATTTATTTATGGAGAGAAAGAGAGAGCCTGAGGGAGGGAAGGAGAGACAGAGAGAGAGAGAGAGAGAGAGAGAGAGAGAGAGAGAGAGAAAATCCCAAGTAGGCTCCTCACTATCAACACAGAGCGCAATGTGGGGCTCATACTCATGAGCTGTGAGATCATGACCTGAGCCGAAGTTGAATACTCAACCAATTGAGCCAGCCAGGTTCCCCCAAAATAGGTTTTCTATACTTGGATACCAGCTCTTTGGAAAGCCTAAATGAGTTGGAGGAGTGGAGAATGTAATGTGCATAGCACAGCCCCATTCTTTAATAAATGGGAAGTCAATCTAGCTATTTAATGAAATGTTGATGGAAGTATACTTGCTTCCTTCTAAAGCTTGCCTCTTGATATCTGTTCTGAAATTCAAGGGCTAAGACATCACTGCTTAATCTCTGAACCACTCTGGAAGATCCTTGGACACTGGCTCACATTAGCCAAATTTAGGCAAAACCTAAAATAGATAATGGGCAGAATTGTCATCCAAATATGTTCAGACTCTAGAGAAAAATTCAGAGGAGCTTCCAGTATGCAGAAGGGTAGGTTTGCTGAGGCCATGGTATTATAATCCCACAACAGTAATGACACTCATAGTAATAGTGGAGGTCGTCATTTCTGTAGTATATAGAATGTCCTTGATACTGAGCTAAATGTTTCACGTGCATATCATCTTTATGTCACCTTGTTAGATACATGATGTCACTACCATTTTCTGAATAAGACATTTGGGGCTCAGAAAAGTAATTTTCCCATAATCATGGAAATAACAAATTCCCAGAATCCAGGACTTGACCCAAGGCAGTGTGATAACCAAACTCATGCTCTTCCCTATGAGATGTTGGGACTTGGGGCCAAAAGACTTGGGTTCAAGTTTTAGCTTGCTGGACCTTCGTCCCATCCCTGAAACTCTCAGAGCCCTGCTTCCCATACCTTCAGACCAGGAATAATAATACCTTCTTCACAAAACTATAAATATTTAATGAGAAAATATACCTAAAATATTTTTTGTGCCTCATAAAAGTTATGCAAGCGTAAGGTGTGGTGTTTTGCATTATCACCCAACAATAGATCATTTGGGGATGGTGTAAAGGATTGTGAATTTACAAGTTTGGCAACTTTTGATAAAAAGAATCAATAGGATGTCTTTTTAAAGTAGAATTAGTGGTTAAAAGAACTAACAATCCATTTAGAGATTTGTGTTTCTCAATAGCAGGCAATGAAGCCATTTTCTTTCCATTTATAAGAATATGTATGTGCTTAAGGGGAGGACAGATCCAACAATCGGGTTGTTTGCTATGATTTGTATGCCCTGGGGATATGGAGAGTCCAAAATGTAAGAAAATTGCAAATATGGAATAAAAGGTCCAGGGAGAAGGTGTTTTACTACATGCTTTAGTCGTATGGCTTGGAATAAGGACCTTCTCCAAGGGTCTTGAATGTTGCTGACCTCTCTGTTTTTTTGTATTTTTGTTTTTATTTTTTTATTTTCTGCAAGCTTGTTGGCACTCCACATTGTAGCTGTTTCTTCTGCTCCCAGCACACCTCCTATCCTCACTTGACCTTTTGAACTAAATTTGTGACAGTTAATCCACTGTGAGATTTTGGATAGGGCAGCATGCCCAGACACTGTCCCTTCTGCGCATGACCACCCCCACTTTAGTTCCACATCATGTTGATCCAGTGGCATGGATTTTCTAGGCCAGTCTCTTTTTAGAATCATGTTTGCTGATATCCTTCTGAGTGTGCTTGTCATATTATGTGCCCTGGTTTGTGAAAAAGGGACCCTTGTGAAGGCTGAAGGAAGATGTTTGGGGTCCCAAGCACTCTAAGTGCAAATGAGGTGAAGCCAGCTGGTCCCTGCCTCTCCCATGTTCTTGACATCTCGGTGAAGGAGCTCTACCTGGACTTCCTCTCTATCTGGACTTCCTTTTCTCTCGCTTCTTTGCCTAGTGAACACCCACATATGCTTTCAAACCTGGCTACTTTGTCCCTTCCTGAAGGAAATCTTTCTTGGCCTCACTAACTAGGTCAAGAACCTCCACTGGTTTATTAACTTCAGGTACCTTCATTTGTAGCTCATAATATCATTTCAGTTTTACATCTTTTGATATAATGATTTAATTCCTATCTTCCCTGGAAGACCATAAATACTATGGGGAGGAAGACCATACATGAAGTTTTGTACATACTTTCATCAGTGACTGAGTAGATAAGTGAGTGAGTGAGTGAGTGAGTGAGTGAGTGAGTGAGTGAGTGAGTAGATGGGTGGGTGGGTGGATGGATGGATGGATGGATGGATGGATGGATGGATGGATGGATGAGTGAGTGTGTGAGTAGATGGGTGGATGGATGGATGGATGGATGGATGGATGGATGGATGGATGGATGGATGAGTGAGTAGATGGGTAGATGTGTTGATGGATGGATGGGTGGATGGATGGATGGATGGATGGATGGATGGATGGATGGATGGATGAATGAGTAGATGGGTGGGTGTGTGGATGGATGGATGGGTGGATGGATGGATGGATGGATGGATGGATGGATGGATGGATGGATGAGTGAATGAGTAGATGGGTGGGTGGGTGTGTGGATGGATGGATGGATGGATGGATGGATGGATGGATGGATGGATGAGTGAGTAGATGGGTAGATGTGTTGATGGATGGATGGATGAGTTTAGAGCCAGCTCATCAGAAAACCTGTCTTTCAGGTAGGCTGAGATTCCTGATATAAGGATGAGAATGTGAACTTGCATTAGCCTACTCCTGTACCCCATCCCAACTTAAACCTCTTAATCCATCCTGGGTGCCTAAAGTGCAAGCTCTGTGTGTCTCCCTTCTCTTCCTGCCCTCTGCAAGCTCATTTCATACCTGCTTATTTTCTACCACAATATTTCATCCATGCAGGAATTATTTTCAGGTTTTGAAACTTGCCCAACTTCTTCCTTCTTCGGGACTCCTGCACATGCTTTCCTCCACCAAAAGTGTTTTATTAGGCCTCTTTCCATGTTTTTTTTTCATAACCACTTTTAGACCTATGCCTGCATGTCACTTTGTCATGGTAGCCTTATCTGAGTCCTGTAGGCTACATCCCGTTATCCTCTTTTATGGCCCCTTCTCTTTCCCTTCAAAGCACTTCACAAAATTATACTGTTTTCAGTTTCAAAATGGCCTGTTTCTTCCACTAAGGAGTGAGCTACTTGAGGAAATGAGTTAGGTCAGTCTTGCTCATCACTAGATGTCTAGCTCTTAGTAGACACTCCACAAGTGGCTATCAAATAAAATTTTAAAACACAGACACCACGCCCTCTACAGTCCTACCAGAGCCAGTGACTTTGATGGGAGGTATTTATGGTCAAGGAAGAAAGGGGAGCATGTGTGTTCATGTTCATCTACCTCTTATGACTGTGTGAAGACCCCTACTTCTCTCTGGGCTGGGACCATGCCCTCTTTCTCCTAATATACCATGGATGAAGCAGAATAAGTTATAAAGCCCAGCTCATACTAGCTTAAGCCCAAGGAAGATTGATTATCTCAAGAAACTGAAAACTCTACGCATAGGTCTACCATCAGTCATTGCTGAATATAAGCATTTGAACCATAGCAATGGGGATCTCTCCTTGACATTACTTAGTTTTTCTCTCTTTGGAGTCTTGGTTTTTTATTGGATGTAGCTTCTTGCATGGCGTCAATGGCTCTTACAACTTCAGATCTGACAGAAAATGCCTGAAGGTGTGTGGCTAGGGAGCTGCAGCCCACGCTGGGTCACACGCCCTTCCCTAAACCATAATTCTGTGGCCAGGAAGTTAGAATCTTTGAGGGGCAAGAAATGAAGACACACATCACTTCTTGCCCACCTCTGAATGCCAGTCAGTATGTTTTCATTAGTATCTCCAGTGAATCCAAAACCCAACTCTATTATACCCTAGTGTATAGGAGTGCACATTTTATAGAGATTTATATGTAATTTTCCTATCCCCCCATCTGTCTTAGGTCAGATCCCCTAGGGATAATGCCTGAAATGGGGATTTTGTGCAGGGGGTTAATTGAAGGGATGCTTTCAGAGGGAGCCTATGGGAGAGGAGGCAAACAATTAGAGTAGGGCAGGGGAAGACTCACAGGCAAAGATGTGGTTTCAGGGGAAAACTGAGTCGGAGCCTGTGGGAAGTTCTGGAATGATTAATTACACCAAAGATGGTTTCACCTAGAGTCTAATTCCCATTCCATCAGCCTGTCTCTAGACACAGGTTCAAGCCGTCCCTCAGGAAGGGATGACAGCCCTTACTCCTCCTGTACCCCTACCTCCACCCTCACCCTCGGGGCCTTGTTTTCTAAGTAATAACCTCTATTTTTATTTTCTGATTAGTTTCAGTTCTGTGTGATGCCCTCTATCTCCTTGGTCTCCCGGCTGAGCCTCCTGTTTAAACACCCAGATGGACGCAAGAGACTTGCACATTTAAGGAAGATTTTTCCGTTAAAAGGGTTGACACAAGAGGTGAACCACCATACATACCTTTAGAGGCACAGGGAGAGAAATTCACTTGCCCCTCCCATCCCCTTACATTTCTGTTTTTCCATCTCTTCCAGCATCCAGGGTCATGGACTCTCTACTCTCCTTTGGATAGAGATCTGTCCACCCTCTGGGTGCTTCACTCCTCCCTTTTTGGTTTACTTATCGAGCAGTTTCGGTGGCCACTGCCAGGTTTTCATATGCCAAGGTTGCGACATCAGGGATGGCAAATTGAATTTCCCCTTGTAATCACAGGAAGGCAAGTCACTGTCCTCTCCTTCTAATGTAAATGACCTGAACCCTGCTCCAGACTCATCCATGATTCCCCTGCCTCACTGTTTTTCAATACGTCTACCTTCGCAGCCCTCCCTCCCCACCCCCGACAGTCTCCAGCAGCCTTCATGTCTGCGCACACATAAATAAGGCTGTATGCACGCGTGTGAGAATATATAGCCATCACGGTACTGTGTGGGCATGTAGACGTGCTGAGGAAATGTAATAGAGTGTGGTTGTGTGTTTGTAGGTGTATAATAAGTTTGCTGCAGACTAGGGGGAAAAATGGAGCCATTTGTTGATTCAAACCAATTTTTTTTCCTCTTGAGTTAGTACCCAATCTGTAGCTAAGAACTGCTGACTACAGCATATTTCTGAGTGTAGATTTTTTTTTTTTCCCCTGACAGCTAAGACCTAACTCCTGCCTGATCTATGTAGCTGCATTGTTCAAATTACAAAGCTTAGGTGACAGAACTGCTCTATTTTCTGGGAGCCCCCAACACACCTGTCATCAGATAGAAGCAAGAATGCAGAAGTCATCACTTTACTTAGAAACTCAGCAGATGATTGAAATTATTTCTTACTACTAATTCCCCTTTTAGTGGAGATAAGCCGCTTTGTTCAGCTGTAAATGAAACATTAGGGTATTAACTGTGGAGCCGAAGTATTGGGGAAGCTAAGATTTTATCTGCAGTAGGAACATTTTGGGCAATAAATTGTTTTGTTGGACAGAATACTAAATCTCTTGAGTTACAAAGAAGCAGAGCTCATTAAAGGGGATGCTTAAAGCAGGGGAAAAAAAGGCGAGACAAAAGCTTATTACCTTTGTTGTGGGGATTGGAGGGGGTTTTTGCAGGTTCTCATGTATATGTAGCATGGTAGAATTATGCGGTACAGTTATTAAATAGATGTGTCTATAGACTTGCAAACGCTCTATGAATATGTCCAAGGGACAAATACATTTCTGAAATATCAATAGCAATCTGCAATAAGTTATGAATTTTGGAGTACATATTTATCCTCAAAGACTGGGTTTTTGTTTCCTGTGGGTAAAATTTCTCCGTCTCTTTGCCACATCCTTCAGATTAATCGGCTGGCATGGTTACATAAATGTTTGTAATAGAGAAGAGTGAGTGCCAGGATCATCCAAAATATTGTCGCAAAATACACACCTAAATTAAGATAATTATGCATTGCGAACATCGATCAGCAGGGCTTGAAAGGGAGGGGAGCATTCTCATGATGGCAGGGAGGCTCTTCCTGGGGCACTGGGGTTGTCAGTGGCAGGGTATGTGTCCGGTTGGGTGCCCCTAGTGTGTAAGTGTCAGGGGAGGGACACAAGGGGATGCTCTTTTGCAGATAATCAGGGCAGGAGGAGGACAGGGAGAAGGCAGAGCCACCCCTCCCTGGAGTTAGCTGCCCTCCACCGTGTCTCCAGGAGCAGGGCTTCAGTGGTCCAGCTCTCCACCTGTCTGAACTTGTTGCTCATTCCAGCCTCTGGGAGGAGGATGTCCTCAAGAGCGTCGCACCTGAGAAACCCAGACAGAGAACAGTATAAACAGGCAAACCTCAGTTGCAAGCAGATGGGGATTTCGTGAAAGCGGAATCAAGGCTCCACAGTTTTTCTTCCTTTTTCTCCCTGAGTGATTCAGAGCATGTCTTCACAGACGCCCTGAGCCTGAAGCCTCTCACTGCCGTTTCTGCCTTTCCCTGCATGCCCGGATTCACAGGTGGATGCCCAACACCCTGTCACCACGACGGACTCATGTGCTCTGAGTTCCCACCCTGGACTTGCCATTAGCTCCAGCTCCACCACCCTCTTCCTTGGTTCTTTCCACAGAAACAGGGACAACACTTTCCAAAGCATAGCAAGGAGCTGACGGTGGAATAGGAAGTGCAGGAAACACATAACACGCAGACTTGTATGAACTTTGGGAGGACACTCAGGCCTGACTTGGTTTAAGAAAACTCAGCATATGAAAAATGAACATATATATGTATTTTTTCAAAAGCAGCAAGCAAATGATAATTATTTATTCAATTAAAAATGCACCAAATTGTAAGATCTTCTGCACATGAAAAAAAAAATAGCATCCTCTTTGTCTTCTACCTCTGACACGTAATATGGCACTGGGAAGAGATTCTTGAACTGATGACGAATAAGGGTTGCTTGCCTTGTGTTTATATCCAATGTATATTTAAAACAGAATTCTAGTCTCAGTGTATTTAACCTGTCATTCATTGTGCAAGTGACTTTTTAGGACCCCATATCCACAGGCTGTAGGGCACCAGCCTGTCAGTGTTGTTTTATGGGAACACCAAGCATCCAGTTAATTTCTTATGACTGTCATGTAGAGGGCATTTTGTGTCTTCTTGAGATAAGTAGAAATGTAGATCTGTAGAGAAGTGAATAGAATCTTGTGAAAGAAGGGACCTCACAGCTGTGCATTACCCTATGAACTCTGAAAGTGGTACCAAAGAATGACAGTAGCAAATGGTAGGAGGTTAAAATCAATATTTTTCAATGTAGTGTCCCAATTATTGATACTGTATAGATGAACTTGATATTGAATGATTCAAAAGTATAATGCTATTTCCATGATAAAACTGTCCTGGTACCCCAGAATGACTTTGGTATATATATAGATATATATGTCTATATATATATATCTATCTATATATATAGACATATATATATATATATATATATATATATATATATATACCAAATTGGTGTATATATATATATATATATATATATATATATATATACACACACACACACACATATATCTATATATATATACCAAATTGGTATATATATATATATATAGAGAGAGAGAGAGAGACCCCCATATATACATATATATGCACCCCCACTTTTGTCCTTTATAGTTCAAGTGATAAATTCCTGGTGGTGTGAACAGGTGTTAAGAGTTCTGGGTTCAAGTCCTGTCTGTGTCACGGATACATAACCCTGAATATGCCTGGTAGTCTGTTTGAGCCTCAGTTTTCTCACTGTAAAATGGCATGACACTACCCAATTTTTTAGGGCCCACTTAGCTGTAAATTTCCCCAACTCATGAACAACAAAAGCTTTGTTTTATAACAAAACATGGTATCCGAGCTTCTTTTGTGGTCTTCAGGTGGACTGAGCCACATTCTCAGAGCAACTGTTTGATGATTTCATCTCCACCAACTGTTTTATTTCTGGTCCCATTCCAGAAATAGATCCAGCAGGATTCCATGTGGATGAAGGAAATGGCTTTGGTAGACCCATTTCAAACAAGCCAGAGCTTTGGTGGGGAATGTTTTCAGCTCTTCAGATGTAGAGCGCCACCCTTGTGGTCAGACGGCCCATTGCAGTGGCAGGAACACACTGTTGAATGCTGTTTCCTTCCCCTCTGAGTGATACTGAAGTTTGTTGGGCCTAAGTGCCTTCATCTGAAAAAGGGAGACAGAGGATTATCTCAGTGTTATAAAAGTTTTGAAGATGATGATGGTGAAGCATTTAATTAATATCTGGCATGTTAAAGAGTCTCAAAACTCTGGTGAGAGTGGCTATTATTATTGTATTAATTTGGGAATAAAGATCAAAAAGCAAATCCTCTGGAGAGTCCCAAGCTGAGGGCAGATCTTCAGCCTCACTCACAGCCATACTGAGTGGCTTACCCAGATGTTGGCTCTTTGACCCATATCTGATCTATGCCACCGCCAGATACTTATATACCTAAGGAACTTTATGGAGAAGAAATTCCTTATTCTTTCAGGAAGCTGTTAGAAAGTGAAATTGGAACTTGAAATTTGCTCATGTGGCTGACTGTGGCCAGGGGACCCCTGTAGTCAATGATATGTGCAGAGACTGAAGTGGAGTCCCAGCTCGGGCCCCATGTGGAGAGAAGCCACGTCTTCCCAACCTTTGGTGAGAATCCTTGGAGAAGACAACTACTGAAACGATCCTTTCCAGACATCGTACTTGAACTAACATGGAGCTAACAGGCTTCCTATTAGTTCCTAGGGCCATTGTAACAAACTACCACAAACTTGATGGCAGAAGCAATAGATTCTGGAGGCTAAAAGTCTCAAGTCGAGATGTCAGCAGAGTTGGCTCCTTCTGGAGACTGAAGAAAAATTCATCCCACGCCTCTCTGCTAGCTTCTGGTGGCTTCTGGCAGTCCTGGGAAGCCCTTGGCTTGTAGACCCATCACTTCAATTTCTGTCTCCGTCTTCACAGGGCCTTCTCTGCTGTTTCTTACAAGGATTTGTCATTGGATTTAGGGCTCACCCTCAAGCTGGATGATCTCATCTGAGAGTCATTCACTTAATCACATCTGCAAAGACCCTTTTTCCAAATAACATTGCATTCACAGGTTCCAGGGCTGGGGCTGAGGACTTGGACATCCATTTCTGGCAGTCCCAATTCAACCACTGATGAGGAGTGAAGTATCCTTGTATGGAGAAGCAGTTCACTTCAAATGAGGCTGCTCAACAACAGTTACATGATAAAGGGAGTCAACATCCTCACCACTCATTGCCAATTGATTGTATGTGTATCTTTTCTATTTATCTCAACAACCCTGGAAGGTAGGTGATATGCTCCTTCTCAGCTTATGAATTAGAAATCTGAGCCTTAGGAGTGGAAGATCATTTTCTTAGTCACCCAACCAGGAAGGCAGCGCAGCTGGTACCCTAGTCCGGTTTCTCTAATTCCCAGATCCATGCTTGGGGAAACATCGTGCTAGAAATTCTCAAACTCTGCCCTGCCTAAGATCTCCTGGAGACTGTTAAAAGTATACCTTCCCCCAAGGTTCATCTCCAGAGTTTCTGAGTCTGTATGGGCACAGGGTAATCATCTACATTTAAAATAACTGTGTTACATAATTCTGCCCCCTCTCTCCTCCTACTGAACCCATCTCTCAGGTAATTGCCACCTTAGCACAGGGTCTAGGAGACATATTCAGATTCTCCCCAAAGACAGAAATCCTCAAAAGTCAAAAGTAAAAAACCACTTATAAGAGAGGCCAAGTTGCTTTTTTTTTCCTTTCTTCTTTTTTCTTGCTTCGTCCTTGGAGCTTCCCACCCCCGCCCCCAGCACATCCCTCTCTTGCTGGCTCCTCCACCCACAGGAGGAAATGTGGAGATCAATGGTGATGCAGCTCCCAGTCCTTTCCTAATTTTAAGTCTTCTTCCTCTTTGAGCATGTGAAGTTTCCTGCTTGGGGGACGCCCACAGAGCTAGAGGGGAGAAGTTCTTCAGCAAAGCACAGCAGAGGAGCCATAGTCCTGCAATAATCCAGTCAATTAAACATTGATCTCAGTTCCCAGCAGCATGGAGGCAGTATGGAGGGCAGGGCAGCAGTCGTCCATGCTGCCATTGGTGCACAGGCCTGGTAAGTGATATTTAAGGGATCTTCTGGTAGCAGAAAGCAGTGTGGTTGATGATCTTTGCTGCTGAAGAAGCAAAATTGAAGTGTCACATACCATGATTCCATTTTGTCTCTAAAATGTTGTCCTGCCAACCTTGGAGCCTCGCATGAACCCCGGGAATGTGAACGGACAGAAGGATGAAATCTGGCTTGATACAGCTGATTGGAGAGGGTGTATCCAAAACATAGCCCCAAGACATCCCAGGAGAACTTGGCTGAGCAGAGAAAACAAGCAATGGTATTAGAACATCAGGAAGAGTTAAGCTGCCTGCCGAAGTTATTTTTAAAAATTATATCTTCCATGCATTTATTTTTAATCACATAGTGGTTGGCATAAAGCCATTTTGTCTGTGAAACAACTTAAATATAACATGAAAATCATGAATATGCACAAATAGGGAGGAAAAGGTGGAAGTTTCCAAACTTCAGTTAACCCCCAAATCTCACTGCTTTCCTCAGAGGTAAAGTTTGTCAGTAGTTAGCATTTGTTCCAGACTTTTCTCTGATGAACTGTAACCCAACTTAAAATAATAGTAGGTGCTTTGGTGAAACCACAGACAAGTAGACACATTGATGATTAGATAAATAGCTAAACATGTTGATAGGTAGACAGAC
Organism: Neofelis nebulosa; assembly: GCF_028018385.1. Classification (NCBI taxonomy): domain Eukaryota; kingdom Metazoa; phylum Chordata; class Mammalia; order Carnivora; family Felidae; genus Neofelis; species Neofelis nebulosa. The sequence goes on along the minus strand of NC_080799.1, from coordinate 39,139,305 downwards.
AGATTAGACTTCTGGAATCCAAAAGTCTGGGTAGGAGAAAGTTTTGACCTTGCTGTGTGTAGATACTGAGGATTGACAAATTCATTGTTTCACTCCTCTAGTCCCAACTTTAAAATCTGCAAAGTGGGGAAAACGGTATCTGTGTTGCATGCCAGACTTGAAGATGAGTGAGCGTTCACTGATCAAATGTATTTGGAAATGTCACAAGCTCAGCAGACACAGTGGCACCATGAAGAGATGTCATAGGACCTTTCCCTCCTAAGCCTCAGTTCTTTTCATGTGTTATCATCAAGCACAAAGCAAAAGAGCTTGTGAATTGCGTAAAGAAAACTAGATTGTTCTGTAAAAATGGCCCTTGAGAAGTTTCACATCCAAGCTCATGTCATATCCCAAAAAGGTCACATCCCAAAGGGGTGGGGGGGGCATCATGTGTTAATAATACATTGAGCATACAGCGGGTGGGTGTTCTTTTTTTTCCCACTAGAGAGTTATTTTATTTTATTTTATTTTATTTTATTTTATTTTATATTATTTTATTTTGTTTTTAGATTTTAAAGATGCAGAGTGACATATTCCACATGGTCAGACTGTATTATAAAGTAAAGGTTTAATTAAAACATAGAATTGATTTTTGCCAAAATGAAAGAAAAAATAACATATATATATATGTATGTATATATATATGTATATGTATATGTATGTATACATATACATATATATATATAGCTGTAGTTCAGAACTCTTGCTGTGATGAGCAACTCTTTGAAAATATGTTTAAAAATTCACCGAGTCTTGTCTAAAGACTAACCTGTGAGGAGGGATGAACTAACTTATTCACTTCTGGACATTGTTAAATGCCCTGAAAGTGGTGGTTAATAATTTCCTTTTGAAGTGAAAAATAGTAAGCATGTTCCTGAGCCCTGTCATCAATCTTTGATAATTTCAGATTAAGGCATTGTCTTTGGATACAAATGAATATCATTTTTTAAATGCGGTTTTAAATAAAATTTTAAAAAGTAATAATCTCCTATCCTACCACACTGAGAATTTCTACTGGAGGAAAGGAACAAATAGAGGTTCCTTGCTGCTCTTAGCAGGAAGTGATTGGGGGCAGGATACTTCAAAGTACCTGAACTGCAGTTGTAGAATGATGTTCTTTGGCTTCCAATCCTTATGCATAATTTGAATGTGACTGGCTTTCAATGCTAAGAATGTGAGGCTCCCCTCTTAATTATAGTATTTTAGATGAGCCTAATTTGACAGCCACTGGCACGCAATATGCTAAATATTTCATATAATGTGACTTTGAGAAGAGGGGAGCCCCCCTCCTTGAGAATCCCAATGGGTAAGACATTATAACTTAGAATTTCAGCATCAACAGCAGGGACAGCTTAACTGCGGAAAAAGTCTTCCTTTGATTTGATGTTCCCAAAGGTACAAACTTGGAGGCAATTTCAGGAGCACTGTAGGTCACTTGCAGATCTGATCTTGAAGGAAATGAAGAGCCTTGAGCTCCATATCCATGACGCCATTTTGCCATGAAGTGGAGCTTGATTTTCCTTGAATTATTCTATCACTTTTTACACACCCTTCCCCACTGGACTGGGTAGACCTACCTGCTAGTTGAGACCACTCTGTCAGTGACTGAGGCACGCATTTGGAGACTCTTATAGTTCTCCATCATCTCCAAAGAATTGTCCAATTGATGACATGTGCATTATAAATGAATGTGAGCAACAGATATCTAGTGATGCCGCATGTTTATGTTTCAGTAGATCTTTGTTAGAAGCATTAACGTGTCTTATACTATGCCAACAGTGATATTTTGAGTTAAGTAATTTTTAAAAGCAGGCAGTATGTATGCTCTCCATTTTGGCAGATAAGAAAGATAAACATGAAAAGATGGGGATTTGTTTAAGATCACTTTGCAAATCATTGACCTGCCAAGGATAGGTCTCCAGACTTGTATCATGTGGTGATAGTGTCTGAGAGGTGAACAATTATGGCTCCAGCTAACACTTTCTGGGTACTGCCAGGTGTCAGACATTATGTGTAGCCATTGGCATGCACGACCTCCATGGAGAGATCCTGTTATCACCCCTGTTTTATGAGGAAAAAAAGGCCTATAGAATGTAAATAATTGTCCTCAAGTCATCCACCTAGCACATAAGTGAACAAGATCTCAACCTCTGAGTGCATCCTGTCTGCCAACCATGTTAAGCTTCCATTGGAAATACGTAGTGAGCCTATGGATTTCAAGGGAACATTCTTCCAAAAAGCTCAGTGCACTTTTTTTCCCACAAATTAAAATTGTATGTATATAAGGTGTACAGCTTGATATTTTGATATATGTATACATTGTGAAATAATACGGTGAAAACATGGAGAAAAGGAAGTCCCACTGTATTGTTGGTGGGAACGTACATTGGCTCAGCCGCTACGGAAAATAGTATGGAGGTTCCTCATGATCAAGCAAGCCCACTTCCAGGTATATATATCCAAAGGAAATGAAATCAGTATTGCGAAGTGATATCTTGAGTCCTGTATTCATTGCAGCATTATTCACAACAGCCACGATAAGGAAACAACCTGAGTGTCTGTTGATGGATAAATGTGTAAATAAAATGTGATACACACACACACACACTCAGGAATATTATTCAGCCTTATAAAAGAAGGAAATCCTGAGTATACTGTTTAATTCTCTGGTTCTCTCCTGCCATGGTTTTATCAGGTAGAATGGATTCTAGGTTAGACTTTCCTTCTCATCAATGAGGGTTTGAAAGCATGCAAGTTCCACAGGATGCTGATAAGGGTTGGGTGAGGGGGTGGCAGGCAGGGTGGAATTCCTGAATCCATGCATCTTATTCCTAGTGACTAGATGTTTGGATGTGTGCCCCCTTCTTATCTCTACTCCTCCAAGTAGAAACAGCTCTACTTTGTAGCCAGAAAGATGCCTGCCAAGCCACTAAGGGCATCGTTTAGGGTAGGGTAATAACCCTTAAGAGTGTGCTTTTAGAGCTGGGTGGTGCATGCTTGCTAGGTTGCAGGGCAATCACCGAAGCAGCTTCCTGTGTACATCCTGGAGAAAGACCTCCAGTGAGCCTGCAGGTGCAATTTCTTTTCTGATCCTAGAAAGAAGGCTCTTGACGATACAGCAGTGTTTGTTTTCTGCTTGGTAAAGTACAAAGGAAAACAGCGGAAATTAGCCCAGCACAGTGTTGATGCCAGCCCAGAGGTGGGGACTCTGATGGCACCCCCCTACTCCCCTCCAACGCAAATCTTTGCCGCCAGAAAGCCTTCCCCTGCAATGAGATTAGCAGACACAGCAGCTTACGCCAAGGCGCTGTGCAGTTTTTACCCTGTTCCACCAGGTGTTGCCAGAGAACATTGAGCAGAGCCGAGCTCCGGGCGAAGTGTGTTCGCGGCTGCTGGAACACGGGGCTGCTCAGAAGGCAGCAATTAAATGAGTTATGCTGACTCCAACAGCTCTCTTCCCTGCACGTTGAAATATGCCTCCTGTGTCTGCCTCATGCCTCACATTGCAAATCAACACATTTTGTTGCATATTTGGGTATGGGTGTACACTCTCACACTGGAGGAAGGAGACCACGCAGAACTGTGCTGCTCCAGGTCACCAACCCAAGCCCCAAGGGCACCTGCGGTCAGCTTGCATCCGTACCAGGAAGTAGACAGCTACCTCAGTGCTCATGAGGGTAATTCCCTGTGAGGTCCATTGCGTGTTAACCAGAGTTCATTGCTTCTTAGTACCTGTTCTCTGTTCCTTTCCCATTCTTCTATATCCAGAGCAATGAGGCCACGGTTCTAGATCTGTGGTTCTGAGCCAGGTGTGACTGAGTCCCCGGGGTTCATTTGGCCATATCCAGAGATACTTTTGGTTGTCACGACTGGGGAGGAAAGGAAGTAAGTAACTATGGGCATCTATTTGGTAGAGGCCAGGGATGGTGTTAATCATCCTACTGGGCACAAGACAGTCCCACCAAACAATTATCCAAACGCCAGACTGCTGAGATCAAGAAACTCTGTTCTAGAGGCAGAGGCTTTATCAGAAAGATGATTTTATTGTCCAAAACAATACTGAAATAAGTCTTCCCAATTGTGATTGTCTCAGCAAAGCTCCTCTGTATCACTGCAATTAAACATCATGATTTGCCAAGGTTACACCTCCATAAAAGAGTTACAAAGATGCCATATATTGTGGGCCTACTATGTGCCAAGTAAATTGCTCATATTATCTCTAACCTCGCAGAAATAGCATTGCAGGTGGGATTGTTATTTTACAATATCAAAGAGGAAACCAGGGCCAGAAAGTTTGCATTTATCTGTCAGTGTCATGCAGCGACTAAGCGGAGAGCCCAGTTTTAAACCCAAATCTAGTTTGTTTAGGGCCATTGTCTCCTTCCCCACGATTTGCTGTCCCTCCCTGTGTCCCAGAAGGCAGCCATGGTTTCTGCATGAACTGGGGGAAAAACATGCCCCAAATGGGCTCCAAGCTTCCTAGATCTGGGGAAGTGACCTCACTGGACCGCCATTACTCTATCTGCCAAGTTGGGACAGAGGAGAGGATCGGATACTCCATAAAGGGCGTTTTCTGATTCTTGCAAGACCTAATAGCTCCTGTTGGTAATCTCTGAGGGATATTCTGGACATCTACAATACACCAGAAACTCAACCATGGGGCATCTGTTTTTGACAAATTATGAGGCCGGCATAGCTATAGATATTCTTATTCACGGCTCCCCATAGGAAATCTCCAGATACTTTGGGGAAGAAAAGGTCAGGCACTGAAGAGAAACCATGACACTTAGTCACTCTAGGGAAGGTATGATTATTATAATTCTTGTCCATCTTTGTGTCCTCAGAGGCAACAGTGGTGGGTATGGCCTTGTAGGGGCTCAATTTGTATTTCAGGCATTAGTTTCCTCCTAAGAAACACATGAACAGGGTTCAACAGAAGTAGGGAAGAAAACAGCATATCATCGCAACCCAAATATGGCAGCATATCCATTATATTGATTGCTGTGGAGATTCACCTTAGTACCATGTGAACTGGCTTGTGCACTCATAACCTAGAGGCTGTCCAAGTTTCCAGAATCTTCCACATCCCCGTAGATTCAGTGTCTTCAATGAAGTTCTAGCACCATACACATTTTTTTTCTGTTTCGTCAAGAATGGGCAAACTAAGGCCTGAGAGCCAAATCTGGCCAGCAAGCTGTTTTCCTAAACACAGTGTTACCAGAGCACAGCCATGTTCATATTTGCTTACAAGTGGCCAATGGCCACTTTTGCACCACAAGGGCAGAGTTGAATAGCTGTAATAGATCCTAAGGCCCACAAAGCCTAAAATACTCGCTCTCTGGCCCTCTACAGAAAAAAAGTTTGGCAACCCTTGCTTTAGACAACTGAAAGCCAGTGACTTTCCCTAGCACAAACACAGAGAGTTAGATTAAGCAGAACGCACCTCTGTCCGGCTACCTTGGATGGCGGGCCACTCATGTTCTTTGGGCCATAGTATTTGTAGCAAAGTCCTATGAAGGACTTCACTGCGAGTAATAAAAGTCTCACGTTCATGGAGGCAGTGCTCAAATTGTTGAGAGTTCCTCCCCACCCCGCTATGTTTAGTGAGATAAATTGCACTTCACTATAGTGACTTGTAGATGACAGTGAAGCCAAGGAAATTTGAATGCAGTGACTATATTCATTTTGAAATAAAAAAAATTTTTTTAATGGTTGTTCTGTGGGAAGTCGAACACAGTAAACGATTCAAAACTGTCACCGCATTGAGATGAATGGGAGTAAACACTGTGCCTCCAAAGGCATTCCATAAATATCCTTAAATTATAACCATCTGTTTGATCTGCTGAGGAAAAATAACTAATTCCTGACGTTTTCCCCTCTCCAGACTACCCACTGAATGTACCCAGGATTGGGATCCTTGTTGCCGATAACTAACGTGATAATCTAGTAAAACTTCCTCTTGATCTAGGTGAGCAGTCTACAGCAGATTTCTCCACCATTGATGTTTTATGCCATTTAATTCTCTCTTGGGGGGATGTTTAGCACCATCCCTGGCCTCACCTACTTGATGCCAATGGCACTTTCTCCCACTTGACAATCAGGTGTCCCCAGGCATGGCCAAATGTCCCTGAGGAATGCGGATGAAGTTAGACCCACAGTTGAGAACCATTATTCTAGAAGGAAGTCTTAGAAAGGACTTAGTGAGCCCTTGGCATTCACACATGTAAATCATTGCATGTTGTTATTTCAGACGAACTTTTCTTCTTTTCCCTTCTGCAACCCTCAGCCCCCCAGTTCTTCCCCTCCTTCCTCCTGGGCTCAGTGCTTATTAATGTCTAAATGCACTGCAAAGATGAGATTACCTTGAACTCCTCCAGCTTCGCCTGATAACCCTGAGCTGCATTGTCGCTCTAAGCCAGATCAGCAGAACCAGGTCTGTGATCAGGTTCCGGGAGCTGGAGCACCTCTCCATCGCCGGCTGCTGTGATCAGAGGGTCTGGAGAATGAGCACCTCTCTGATGTGGTCTTATCAGGCTGAGCCTAATGTCAACCCTGTTAGAAGAGCTTTGTCCGATCTGCCTGTAGCTTTGTTCTGAACCGTTCAGTAACAGTTCACTGGAGCAGAAAGAGCCCTGTGAATTGATATTATAAACCCACATGCCTGTTTTATTCATTGTGGAGGCAACCGAATATAACACAAGTATTTATTTTTAGTGATTGGAGAATGGCATTTCATTCCCCTTCCCCCTTGTCACAGAATGTGGAAAACAGAGAAAATAACACCCAACTCTTTCTGAACACAAATCTGTTGAAAAGATATTGATTATTGTTTCAGTTACTTTGCACTATCTTAAATAGTGTATGTGTGTGCCCTGAATATATATGTGTGTATAATATATATCACATTCATTTGGATGGTCTTCATAAAGAGCCACAGGCCAGCGGATGTAGTCCAATCACCACGGGTCTAGCCTTCTATCTCTGGCTGTTCCCTTGACCCCCACCTCCCCGGTTTCATTGCAAGTTAGATTTTCTAGAAAAATTCATGAAACTTCATCATGTTTCATTCATTCTTTGCTCCTGGGCATTCCTCGCTGAAGGTCAGGAGCTGTGAAATTTCTCTTTAGTCCCATTGCTTTGATATGGCATGGGCCAGGCAATGAAGAAAATGAAGTGTGGAAAAATGGAGTCACAGCAGTGACTTAAATGGGCGGAGGGTTCTGCCCAACGCGGCCGGGTTAGAAATGAGGAGGTGAGCTGCCTGATGTGTGAGCTGACATGATTCTAACAGTGGGACCTGGGGGGAGGACCAGGGCACAGCTGGATGGCTCCAGTTCCAAGGTCCCTTCAGTTAGTTAAGGCTCCATCTTCTGTTGGTGTCTTCAAGGATAATGATGGTGATGACGATGAAGATGGCAGTAACAGATGGAACCATAAAAACTTGCTGACATTTGATAATTGTTTATCTACTTAAATGTCACCTTCATATGGTTCCACTTAATAATTATAAAAATGAATGGCTGACACGTACTGGGAGACACAGTGGTCCAGGCACTGTGCTGTAAGCATTACACAGGCATTAGTTTGTTCGATCAACACAACCACTCTCTACTGGCGATGCCTTCATTACCCCAGTTGACAAATGAGGACCCTGGGACTGTGGGAATAACTTGCCGAAGGCCACAGAGTAGCAAAGCTGGATTTAAACCCAGGAGATTAATGCTGCAGTCTGTGTTATTAACCCCCAGCCTACGCTCTTGGCTGCATAAGTTTTAGACAGATGTTCATACTTTCCACAGAGGGTCCTGCATTTCCATCAGGCTTGGGGAAAATGAGATTTTTTTTTTATTTGTTTGCAAGTCTCCCTAATTATGAGGAGTACTAATAGGCCCGAGCAAACTGCTCCCTGCCTAGTAATGGGATTGTTGCCATCCAGTCGGAATCCTAAGAATGACCCACAGACCACGTTGCCTTGAGGCAGGAAGAGTCAGACCATCCTCATCAGCTTTGCCAGTCCTCCATGTTAGTTCTTCTGATGATTTATGGGATTTCAACTATAAAATCTCCCTTCTTTGAATTTCATCCCATCTTTAGGACAGGAAACAAAGCCCTAAAAGTCTTATTAGCCAAGATGCTGAACGTGTGAAAATAGTGAGTCTGGTGGAGAAAAACAGTGGGATCACTTTGGTCTTTCTCCCCCAAAATGTGTCCTTTCAGATTTGTCCTGAGAAAAATATCAGACGAATCCCAGTTGAGGAACAGCCCACAAAATATCTGACCAATACACTGTCAAGATGATGAACAGCAAGGAAAGTCTGAGAAACTGTCACAGCTGAGAGGAGCCCTAGGAGGGTGATGCCTAATGTCATGCAGTGTCCTGGATGGGATACAGGACCCAATGGGTGACATTAGAGGAAAACTCAGGAAATCTGAGTGGAGGAGGACTTTAGTTAACATAGTACATTACCACTGTTTCATTAATTGTGGAAAATGTACCAGACTCCTGTAAGATGTTAATTAGAGGGGAATTTGATGCAAAGTGCATGCAAGCTTTCTCTACTATCTTTACAACATCTTTGCAAACCTGAAACTACTCTAAAATTTGAATATATATACATATACATATACATATACATATACATATACATATACATATACATATATAGCAGAAAACCATAAGCACATACTCAAAAAATGGAAGAACCAAAAGTTGTCCAAACTTTCCTATGAATGAGGGCTCCTCACACAGAAACACAAAATACACTATTTGAGCTTTTTCACGGTGTATATCAGGCAAGTAAAGGCTTTGCAAAGTCCCACTCTATGCAATTTCAATGTAATTTGTGTGATTGGGTTGAACTCAGTTTTTCCCAAACTGATATAATCACATAATCATTTGATTTGAAAAATAGCTCTAGAGGAAACAAACAAACAACAACAACAACTTAGGTCACAGAACTCCCAGATCATGAGGACTTTCTAAGCACCAGTTTTTCCAGAAAGTGACGTTGGAGGCTTTCACATTACCGCTCTGCCCCAAAATCCTGGGTGACTCCTTATACTGCCTCAACCTCAAATCATTTCTCCACCCTGGCAATTCTGTCACACATGAAATGCCCTTCTGCCCCCTCTCTTTCTTTGTCTGTGGAAGAGGGTCTCACATTTCTCGAGAGGGCTTCTTAAAACCGAGATAGCTGGAGCCCACTGCCAAGCTTCCTGATTCACTGGGTCTGGGACGGGGCCTGGAGAACATTTATTTCCCACAAGGTTGCAAGTGATAAGAAGGCTACTGGCCTGGAGACCACACTCTGAAAACCACTGAGGTTCCTTTGCTCTGGATGTGAGTTTGTCTTGCATTTCCTCCATAGAATCTAGGCTTTATCATATTCCCATACATTTGCTCTTTTGCTGTTCCCCATGGATGGGTTACCTAATACCTAAAATAAATAGCAATGAAGTATTCCCCAGGGGTGTGGGATACAAAAATGGAGAGGAGCCAAAGAGGAAACAGGGCCTATTTGGTTTGAGAACAGCACAGTGTCACAAAAAGAGAATTTTTCTTTGTAACAGCAGATCTAGGCCCCAGACTGTGCACCATCATTTGCTAGCTGAGTGACCTCACGCATATTTCACAAAGTCCAAAAGGTTGACTTCTCTACTAAAAAATGGGGATAGTATTCACCTCTTCAGCCTTTGTGAGGATTAATTGGTGGTGCATATATTAAGGTGCACAGATCCTGGCACATCGCACTGACTTCTGAATCTGCACAATTGAACAAGCAGTTCGGATAATCCCAGATGGTGTGTTCGGCAGGCAATCCATTCATTCATTCTTCACCGACTCAGTTATTCAGCACGTGTCTCCACTGGGCTCCCGTGTTCCAGGTGACATTCCAAGTGCTAGGGAGACAACAGTGGACAAGATAAAGACCCCACCCTCACAGAGCTGATGCATAGTACACCCTGCACAAATAAATAGGTAATGAACGTCCAGGTCATGAGAAGTGGTAGAAAGTAGGAGTAAAAGCAGTATGAGAAGATATGAGACGGGATGGTCAGAGAAGGTCTTTCTGAGAAGATGACTCTAGAGGCAAGACTGAATAAGTGGGAGAACACATAAGAGAATCTCCAAATTTGGTTCTTCCTAATGTGAATCACATAATGTAACACAGCTATGTTGTAGTTACTCTTAGTTTTTCGTTGTTGTTGTTGTTGCTTGTTTTTGAAACAGAAAACATTGATTTCCCACTCGATATGGTAGATCTTATTGAGTGCCCCCCATATCCTGAGCACAGTGCTCAGTATTTTGCAATTATTGTTTCTAATCCCCATGACAGCTCTACAAGGGGGAGCATATCATTTCCATATTATAGTTAGAAGGGTCTTAAAGAAGTTACGTGGTCACATAGTAAATGGCCAGTGTTAGCTCTTTCTACTACACCCTACAGCCTCTAACATACAAAATTCTGAACTGTATTCATTTCTGAAATCCATTGTGGTACCAACTATATTATCCTAATTCTCTTGAAGGACCAATTATTTTGTTGCCACTTTCCTAATTCATTGTATTGCAATGCCCAGTAGTTTACAATGCTGGCTGCATGTTCCAGTCCCCTGGGAGTGGGGGCCGGGGATCCAGGACTTTAAAATCTTCTCAGATGAATCTGATGTACAGCCAATGTCGAGTACTACTGGCTAGCGTTATATTCAAGATTTGTAAATATTTTCTGGCTGTATAACCAGTGGAGCACTGGTTTAGAATGTAGATCCAGAGGGTAGCTATAAGCCAATACACTTGAGGTTCATGATCAGCAAGTGATTAATCTCTCAGAAATGAGAGACAGACCAGCCCCCTGAGCGGGCAGACAGTGCGGTATCATAGAATTAGCTCAGACCTTGGAGTCCAAACTGGGTTTGACACCCAGCTTTGCCCTTCTCTGGCTCTGTGATTTTGGGTGACATACTAACCCTATCTGTACCTAATTATATGTCCCAAACATGGTTAATGCAGGCACTTCCCAACACTGTGGCGTCCATTGTCCCTCTCAAATACATACCCCAAGCAAGGCGTACTAGCTGAATCCCAGGAAGACAAGAAAAGGGCAACGATTTCATTTCCACCCAGTAATGCACTACATTACTTTTCCAGTATGGGAAAGTAAAATGAAACAAGAAAAGTATATTTAAAATAATTCTTTCCAGGCCTTCTTTCCAAAGTTACTCAATTCCAAATTTAGCATCCTCTCCTGGGAAAAATAAAACTGTCTTTTTTATGCATCCGCTGTGATACCTGTGAACCCAATAATACTCACTATGGATCTTGGGCTAGTAGTGTTTTAAGAGAGAGGGGGAAGAAACAGAAAACAAAGAAGAAGCAAGGGAAGCTTTAAACCGCCTTCTCCCTTCTTCCTGGAGTCTTATGTCTGCAAAGCTGGTCTCTTCTGTAGCCTGCAGGGTCCCTCAGACCTCTTCTTTCTCGTGTGGCCCTTCTTTCTTATTAAACCCCCCATTGGAAACAATTGCTCCCACTTTGTATTCCAGGGAGCTGTAATATTTGCCCAACGATGAGCTCCATTCACTGGTTTGTTAACTGAAATGGGAAGTGACAGACTCAATAAAAGGAAACCTCTGTGCCCGGGAAACAGATATTATTTCTCCCCCTCACTCTCCCTTTCTCCTTCTCTCAGATGACTGTGCCGGGAATCTGCAGACTCTGAGCTTACGGACACACCAAAGCTTCCTATTGATCCATGTTTAACTAATTTGATCAGAATAGAGACTTTTATTCCCTGTGGTTCCTCTCACTGGCTCTTAGCGGATGTGATTGAGTGCTTGGGAGTCACCCCTGACCTCTTTTGATAGGGATGAGGGAAGGAAGGTGCACAGGGACCTGGGTCCACACTGTGGGAGGGAGGGGCATCCTATAGGTAAGACGTGGGCCTCACAATTGGATGAGGGTTGGCGGGGGGGGGGGGAGTACAAGTTTCCTTCCTGGGGACAACCTTCTTGTCTCTTTTGTTAAAAATGAATAATGAAAAGCACCCACCATTTCCAGTCATTGGAAACCATAGGATCCATGTGGTAATAGATGCCCTACTTTTAATCTCTGAGTAAAGGCAGTTCCGATTTTAGACAATTTTTTAGCCACATATATTTGAATACTGTAGTTAACAATGGTAAGTCATCATTACCATTAACAGCTAACACCTGTCAAACCCTTACGAAGGACCAAGGACTATCTAAGTCCATAATATATACTATTTTATCTCATTTAATCCCCAAAACAACTCTTTGAAGGAGACATTGTTATTATCCACATTTTATAGCAAAAAAATTGGGTCTTGAAGAAGTGACGTGCCAAAGATTGGTGGTTCGCAGATAGGGGCTCTAAGAATTCAGTGCATGATTCCTAAACTTGTACTTTGCTTAAAACATTGCTTTGTTTTGTTTTTAATTTTAGAGCTAACTGTCAATTCACACACAGTCGTAAGAAATAGCACAAAGAGATGATCCCATCCAGTTACACTCAATGATAGCGTCTTGCATACCTGTCATACAATATCACAACCAGGAAATTGACATGGATAAAATCTGTCCACCTTTTTTAGATTTCCTTTTTTAGATTTCAGTTATGTGTGTGCATTTCCTTCTTTGTAATTTTATCACCAGTGTCATTTCCTACAGTGGCCTCCACAATCCATGTACAGAGTGGTTCCATTCCAGGGGTCCCTGGCTTTACCCTTTGTAGCCACAGCTATTTCTCTTGTCCCTCACAGCCCGAGGAAATCACTCATCTATTCTCCATCTCTATAATTTGGTCATTTCAAGAATGCTACATAAAAAGTGTGTGAAAAGCTTGCTTCTCTGTACACAAGCACCGTTAAAGATTCAGTCCACACACAGAACCTTATGACCACTAGACTTCTGGGTCCCTTTCAGTTCCTGTCATCTCCCACCTCCCTTTTGCTGCAGAGTTACTGAGGTTTCACACAATGTTGACACCAGCGTGTAGCCCATACACCGTTCCCCACCTCTCTCATCCTCAGGATGGGCTCCAGATGTCCCTGTGCAGGAATTCTACAATATTCTCAGCTCATCAGCTCAAATTCTGCCCATGAGAGCCAACAGATTTCCTATCAATGTGCATCCTCAACCCCCTCTCCCTACCCTCACCACTGCCCCTCCCCCAGGCCAACCTCGGTCCACTGACCACACAGAGCCTGGGAGTAAGAAGACCAGCTTCAGTGGCTAACCAGTGATGTCCACCCCAGAAGCTTCCTTGCCCCATAGTGGTTAAAAAGCCAAAGCAGAAGAAAAGGTTTGCTCAGGTCTTACAGAGGATAACAGACAGGATTTAGTGTTGCCTCTTGTTCATTGGGAGGCTTTACCCCCCATTTTCACAGGATAGAGCATCTCCTGAAATCTTGGCTGGCAAACAGCCTTGACTCTTGCCCATGCCCTAGAGTGCCCAGAAGACTTCTCATCAAATGAAAAGACCGCTGCCCTTTCTAGGCATGAGTCAGGCCTCAGAGTGGAGATGAGGCAGCGTGCATCTCTGCCCAGTAGCTTGGTTCTTTCCTTTTCCTGACTCTGCATCTGATGTCATTAAGGTCATTGCCTGTAAGTGGTCAGTTTGCATTTGGGGTGCACAACACGCAAAGCTGAGCTGCCCTTTGGCACAGAGCAGTGTTATATTAGATCAGATCTTAGGATTTATGGAAGCCATCACACACCTGTTCTTCAAGTCCAGAAAACATGCTGTCAGTGTTAACTACTCTCTAGAGTGCACACTCCCATTTTCTCTTTCTTTCTTTCCTTCTCTCCCCTGTAAACTAAGGTGTGGAGTGCTCCAGGTCCCCCTTACCGGACCCACTGTCATGGACAGTGTATCCTCAGCCTAATTGGATATTATCTTGTCCCCCCACCAGCTGATGCCCCAAGCTACCCTTTCCTATAATGGCTCTTACCTAGGCTGGGCATCAGACACAAACCAAAGGCTTATTTAATTTTGAGAGCTTCTCCCCCACCTCCTACCTCCAATCTCCCATTGGAATTTAAGGAAGCTACCCCGTCCGTCGATGTTAAGGAACAGAATCCTGGTGGCTCCTTTGCTCCATGCATACAGCACCTTTGAGGGGCAGACTTTATTGCACCTTGTCAGGCCTGCCATGGCTTTTGTTTTCCTGCACACTTGAATAATACATCTGATTACCATGGCAAATGTTGCAGCTAAGCAAGCTTGGACCTCCTGCCTAATTAACTGATGATAACAGGGCCCGCTGCCCTTTCCCCTCTCTGAAGCCATCATGGACAGGGGAGTTCTTTTATCTTTCTTCAAAACTGACTTGCTCTCCCGACCCTCCAGCAGCTCCTGTGTTGTCTGTTTACCTCGCATGCCTCCGCGAGACTGTTAATTTTCCGTGGCACCTCCTAGCTGCCTGTAATTAACACATCGAACACTGAAGACACAGTTTTGCTTTTTGCAGATGCTTCACGGAGGTGTTTTCTTCCTCCACTAATTATACTGCTGTATTGTAGCAATCTGCATTGACCTAAAAGGATCTTTTTTATTATTATGTTTGTTACTGTTGTTCTGGTTGGAAAAACAAATACACTTTTGGAACCCAGTTTGGGCAGAAGAGAATATACCAATATATATTGTCAATGTTTCTTTTCATAGCCTTGAAAGTAACAAATGAGGATACATTTGTTGTCCCCTATCCTGTTCGGCATTTGGCAACTCTTTGTTAGATGTGGGTAATATTTACTTAGGATGTATGCTTTCCCCGAATCTAAATATTCTGCCTTGGTAATTATACAGATGGGGCACATGACCTATTCCATTGAGTGTGGAAATCCTCTGCAGATTGTGAATAGCCTTCCGTCCTATTAGATTTCAGGGAAGCTGAGTCCACGAAACACAAGACACAGAATCTGTTTATCATCTTATGCTTAGGCTTAAGATTTAAGCTGTAATGAATACCGGTTCAAAGGGCTTGAGGTGTAAGAAGGAGGTTGGTAGTTACAGGAATAAAAACAAGAGCACAAAGAGCAGCTTTTGGGAAGGACTCCGGCTGGAATAATGATGATAGAATTGTCTAAATCGATACATCTCTTGTCAGACCCATGTCTGATGTTTGAATCAACCGGGCCTTTCCTCCAAGAGCTTTCCTTGAGAATATTGAATTATTTATTATTTGTATCTTTTTTCCCCTTCTCTTTCTGATGATTTTTTTTCCCTCTGACTTAGTAAAATTTGTTTTTCATGCTGCCAGGTTCAATGTTGTCTACTCTTTGATAAATAGCAGTAATTGGGCGTATAGCAGAAGTCATGTACAAATGTATGACTTCAATTACATCGAGAGCATTTTTTTTCTTTATATTGATCTTTCTTCCCCCTCCTTATAAGATCCGTTCTCTATAGCCTGTAGTACTGAGTATTTTAAAGAATTATTCTTTGTCTCTGTGTCGGCATACACCCTTGAACTTATATGTCTTTTTCGAAAACATGTTCTTGACCTTCCATCAGTCTGGACAGACCTGGAGGGGGAAATTTGAAACTTTCACCTGATGAGCTCTCCTAGATTCTTCTCACCTGGCCATCTTGCCTTATCCAGCAGCACGGAGTTTCCATAGCCTGGTTTTCCTTGTTGAAGGTAGGGCCACATTGGGGAAAGTGATTTTATAGACCAGGAAATACATTTCTTTTTTTTTTTTTAATTTTTTTTAATGTTTATTTTTATTTTTGAGAGAGACAGAGACAGAATGCGAGTGGGTTAGGGGCAGAGAGAGAGGGAGACACAGAATCTGAAGCAGGCTCCAGGCGCCAAGCTGTCCACACAGAGCCCGACGCAGGGCTCGAACTCAACGAGCTGTGAGATCATGACCTGAGCTGGAGTCGGACACTCAACCGACTGAGCCACCCAGGTGCCCCCAGGAAATACATTTCTGCGTAATGAAAATTGTGCAGAGAAAAACGACATGGAAAAGAGATGAGAGACAGAAGTAATCCACATTATTATTCAAGCTTAAGAATCTGTGTGGTTGCACTCTAACTGTTCCTGACTTAACATATTTCCTGTTGATCAGTCTTAATGTAGTTGTGGTTGTTGCGTGTTTGTTTGCCAGCTGAAGACATGCTTTCACAGATATGACTGCCCATGTTCGTGCATCCGTCCGTATACCTGATTTCCAAGGTTCAGTACCGGCCCCAGCATTTGGTGATCCTGGCTTGGTAGTAAGTGTCATCTCCCGGGCACAGCCGTTTTCTAAGACAGGTTATCTGATGCCTGGAAATTTCGAAGCCACTGCTCTGAGTGAACCAAGCCTACAAGTTAGAGAACTAAAAGGCAGGGTTGGAAGATAGTGAGGCGCTAACTTGGACACAGCTTCTCTAGAATGCAGGTACCCCCATGTCCCACATCATCTCCCACTGGAGATGGGCTTTGCCAAAGGTCCGTCAAATAACAACTGAGTGTGCTGTGCTGTCCTGTCCTGTCCGTGTGGCTCCTTCTGTGGCTTTGAATCTGCACCATTGGATCATGCTGTGACTTTGCTGAGGGCATGCAAATAGGGAGTGTTGATTTTTTTAGACCCTTTTTTTAAGGAGAAGCGGCCACTTAAAACGGCATCTTCGGATAGGGCACATTATTTTATCTCCTGCCCAGTCCCTAAAGCCATATCTGTCCCATTTTATTCAGAGGAAGAAAATAGAATAAAAACCTTCAGAGCATCTTAGTGATAAAGGAATCGCACTCTCCGTTATTATGCTCTAGGTTATGAAGCTGGGACTTTAAGTAGACAAAGAGAAATTGAGTTGGCTTTGGCAGAATCTGTGACTCTGGACCCCACCAGGTTGCTGTGTGTGTGTGTGTGTGTGTGTGTGTGTGTGCGTGTGTGTGTGTGGGGGGGTGCACGCATGTGAGAAGCACTTTGATAAAACCGCCTTTCCCCCCAGTAGGCTGTTAGGCACGGCGCTCAGAAACAGCCCTATTGTTTTAGCTTTCCTTTCATATCATGTAGGTGTCTATACCATGCCACCCACACAGGAGAGCCAGTGAGCTGTGAAATATATTCATTGTTAGGGCACCAAGGAAATGGCGGCTGAGTAATCGGAGGTGATAATGTCCGACAGGCAAGGGAGGCCGCCAACATTACCTGCATTATTTCGGTTGCCTTTTTCATTATAGGTTCGGGAAATAGACAGCAATTCGATTATGGCATGATTTGGGGTGGAATTGCTTGCGCTCCTTGACCTCGTCACTGGGGGATCAAATGAGAAGTCAGCTCAAATAAAGTTTATAGTGCATTAACTGGACGGAGCAGTGCCTTACCCACAGAGCACGATTCTTCATCTTCCAGGGGTTTGTAACTGCAGCCCAGATGTATCTGTACCTTAAGGCACAGGGAGGATTGGCTGAGATGTATAGGAGTGAGCGGAGGCGGCCAATGGTGTTCTGACGCCTCCCTCCCATGTGCAGCACAGGGTTCCTCTGCAACTCTGGCGAAGCAGTGTGATTAATAACACGGAGGAAACCTGCTTGTTGGATTATTAATTTCTCGTCCCCTTTGCCTTATTTTTTTTTTCCTTTGCACATATTCCTGATGTGTTTCCTTCTGCCTTTTTCTCTTTGCCTTTTGCCAAGTGTTTCCATCCCTCCTTTTCTCTCCTCTGGCCCCTCTTTTCACCCATGGAGCTATAATCACTAGCATTTCACACTGACGCCTGGCCACCCAACCCTCGTGCCAGCTGGCTTCACAACTGGGGTGAGTTTATCTCTTCCCATTGGGGATTCTGTGTCTGAGAGCAGGGGGGAGAGAGAGAGAGAGAGAGAGCGAGAGAGAGAGAGAGCGAGCCAGAGGATGAAACCTGGAGAGTTTGAGTCCTGCTGTATTTTAAGTGCAGGCTTGGCCTTCTGTTAGGAGTGACCCAAAGTCTGAGACCAGCCCACGGAGAGAATGCCACCACCCCCCGCCCCCCCGAAGCCCAGCTTCTCCAGCGCGGAGAAACATGGTTTCTCTTAGTTAACTAATTACATCTCGACCCACCAGTTCTAGACACAAGGAGTGCACATGGCAAAACAGGAAGAAAGGGGAAATAACGACAGGTAATTGCATGCCTGTCATAGGCAAAGATATTGGGGTGCCACGGTTTCATCTGCCAGCGGAATTGTGGAATGGAGTAAGGGGGAGATGTGGCAGGTTTCTGGGGTGCCCTGTGAGTTGCGGGTTCCGTCAGAACTCCTGTCGCTGTCCGTACCCCCAGCCGTACGTTCCTGTCGGAAAGGAGTGTCGCCTGTTGGCTGTGGTGTTTATCCTGCATATCCGATTAGGGGAACTTGCAGGTTTTGATTCGCTGAACTGTTCCTGTGTCCGGTTGGTATAAAAGGAGCGAAAGCCGAGGCTGGGCCACTTCCTTTTCTGCATTCCTTGTGTCACAGCTGGGCCTGGGATCGCTCTTCACTTGTCTTAGAGGATTTCTCTCCTTCTCTTGAATCTCGCCCCTTCTGGAAATCGGCTAGATTAAACAGCAAAAGGATGGCGGGGGGGAGGGGGATGATAGGTAGTATTTATATGAGCTGTGCTTGCTGACATATCCACTTTTCCGAAGAAAGCCTTGTGTTTTAACCCCAGAGAGTCCCCTCTTTGTCGAGGTTACCTCAAGGCCCCCCAAAGCTAATAGGATGGAGAGCTAAAGGCATTTGTCACCAAGTGTTCTCTTTATTTGTAGAACTTCAGCACAAGGCAGGAAAAAAATATCTTCCAAGCTAATTATTCCTTTGGTTTATTCTGAGTCTGGGTTTTGTGTGACAGTTTGTTTTTATTTTTATTTTGTTTTTTGGTTTTTGGTTTTTGGTTTTTTCTTTTTGTTTTTAAAGCATCTGGAGCTTCTTTATAGTGAGTTTTGAGGGGGAAAAACTATGCGATGATATAATGACTCTGGAGCAGGTTTTTGTCGTGGTTTTTTTGAAGCAGTACATAAATAGGGCATCTGTGGATTTCACTGATGTGCTTTAGATGCACTCACATTTTATCCATTCTAAGATCAACTGGTAAGACCTTTATGTTCACCTCATACCCAGCCCACGTGTTCATTCCGTCTGTTATGCAGCACCCAGCCCAGGAAAGAAATACCAAGTCCTCACTGAAAGGGATAGCATCTGAACTTTGACAGTCTGGGAACATAGTAGTATCCTAAAAAAAGAAGCAAAAAAAAAAAAAAAGTCAAAAATAAACAAGAAAACAGTTCCAGTTGTAGCATCGAAGGTCATCACCTTAAATTTCCAATTTTCTTTGGGTCCTTTGCACCCCTTCCCCATGGGGAATCACAGGTGTTATTCTGGCTGAATGTCCTCCCGAGAGGTAGATTTTAGAGAGCACCTAAGAAGAATGATGCTCCAAAGCTGAGAGGAGCTTAGAAGCTTGGGAACTCAAAGATTGGTATTTGACATAGAGATAGCACTTAATTCTTCAATAAAATTTTCCATTATTATTATTGTTATTTTGAAATTTAAAAGGGAGCTTTAAAAAAAGTCTTAGTACATTGTCTTTGACTAGTGCTAATTACTTATTATTAAATTTTTGTTTTGTTTTGGTTTGGTTTGTTTTTTTTTCCCCCAGGGAAAAGGTCGTACTGCTGTGAAGTAATTCCATTTGGATAGCTAGAGAAAAACTGGAAATTTATGTTCGGAAGTACGTTTTGGCTCTAGCCTGCTAAAATTCTATCATTGCGTAATGCTTCGTTTAGAACACGCAGATTCACAACACATGTAATGAGAGGGGCTTAATTTCGTTCACCGAGACTTTCTGTAAACCTTCAGAGGGGAAAAAGCAATATTTGGCGAGGGATACATGAGTCAGCTCTTTCCTACCACCATGAGCCTTGTCGCTATTTCTTCTTTTCACCTGCCCTCCCTCCTCCACGACCCCCCCTCCCCCCCCGCCCCCCCCCCCCCCCCCCCGCCAGCCTGCTGGTGAGTTACAGGGTAGGAAACTTTCTCCAAACCTGTTTCTACTTAGGAAACTCCAAAGGATCGGAACTCTTCTTTGAAGGACTTTAAATATCATTTCCGGCACCTCCTTTGTCTGCGAGTTGCAGAATGTTCTGAGACAACACAGGTACCTCTCATCTATTCTGCTTCCCAACTTCTCCAGATAAATGGGGGCGAAATAGTGAAGTTGTTGAACCCCGAGAATAAGCTTTGGATGAGCCATTATTCTACCTAAGCAAATGCTCCTAACATTTGTTAAAGAAAAGGCAACCCCCCCTCCTTTAAAATCCACTGCCTTTGAATTGGGGAGAAAGGATACCTTTGCAGCATTTTTTCCCACACACCCTCACCTAGCTTTTCTTAAAATACTGCCTTGTTAATTTGTTGCTATTATACATGGACATTATGCAAAAAGTGATAAACGAAATGTATCTTTTTTTCCCCATAAAGCTTCCTCCCAGATTCTCCTTCATGTTTACAGAAACGTGCTGTATTCATGAGCTCAGATCAGTTGTTTCTGCACATTGGCGTTCATTTGTTCAAGGCAGCATCTGGGCCTCGGATGTCAGCAGAGACCGGTTGAGGCGGAGTGCTATTAATAGTGAGGCTTATCTCGTTTAGGGGAGTAATCATTTTAGTACGCTCAAGAAAAAGCCAGCATGCAGCTCTCTGCCCACCTTCACCTAGGCAGGGTCCGCACCTTCCAAAGGCAAACACAGCTGAAAAGAGCTCTTAAAGAATGATTACAGAGTCGTGATTGCTCTACAAATTGAGTCTTTTCTCTGCTTGACAGTGATCCTGGCGTAGTCTCCCCCACTTAATCCTTGCTAGCAATTTGCCTATAGTTGTCACTAACAAGAGGTGACTTAAGGGGGGGGGGGGGTCGCCAGTCACCACTGAACACCCAGCTCTGGGTCACCGTGGGCCCAGGCTACCGAATCAGGCCTGTTTTCCTATTAACTCACCACCTCCGAATGCATTAGCCCGGCACTTAGCTAACAATAGTTATGGAGCACCAGCCAGAGTTCCCGATCAGCATCCGTTTTCAGTTATCCGGTTCCCTGTGCAGCTAGGAACACCAGGAAGGAGAGACTCCTGGTTATTTCTCTAACCAAAACCAAAGAGATAAACCAGGAGAGAGACTCTCTCCCAAGAAAGTTAGACACTGTGCGGGAGAGTCGCCTGGGGAGTATGGGTTGACCCCGAGAAGGGGACAAGATACATTGCGTATTTTGCATATTTTGTCCTCTGCCGGGACGTGGGGGTAGCCAAGGGGCCATATCTTGGGTTTGAAGCAAGCATGAAACGGAAGCCAGCCGAGTGTACGTAGCCCGTGGTTCCCAGACTTGTGTGCATCAGCATCCCCTGGAGAGCTTGTTAGAGCTTCTGAGCTTCCGATTCGGTAGGTCTGGGGTGAAGCTAGAGAATTCCCATTGCAACAGGTACCCAGGAGATAACAATGCCGTGGATCCAAGAGCCACACTTTGAGACCCTGTGGTGTAGTTCAACAGGCTTGGTCTTTGCTGACTATCAAGTACGCCCCTAGTCTCCCTGCTTAACACCCATGTGTGGTTCCCCATTATATTTGAAGAAAGTCCCCAGTTCTCACCTGACTTCTGAGACCCTTTATAATCGAGTCCTGCCTCCTCCTGCCCAAGCTATTCAACTGAGAACACACCTCACAACAAATGAGTTTTTGTCTTCCAAGAACATTCTTCCCTCCCATTTCCTCACCTGGAAATTTCTTCTCCATCTGTTAAGTTTGTGCTCAACTGTTCCCACTTCTGGGAGGCGCCCTCTGACTTTGTCACTCTCTCCAGATCTGAATTTCCATAGCTGCTTATATATCTGCCCGATGGATGTAGCATGTTGTGTAATGGTGTTTATGCGTCTTTCTGCTTAAAGAAGGGGTCCCTTTTATTCATTTTAGTTCTCCACACCTGGCGTTATGCCTGGCACGTGGTCATTACATAGTAAAATTTTTGTTGAACACATAAAGTCTTGCACGAGACAAATACATTTTATATGAATTATTATCTAATGCAGTCAGGTGACCTGTGTTTGAATTTCCACACAAGTGTGCGTGAGATTTTTTTTTTTTTTTTTTTTTTTTTTGCTTTGGAACAGTTCACTTCCCCTGTCTGAGAGTTTTATCCATCTTTATAATGGGAATATTAATAATGACGGTAATTATAATAATAGTGGGAGCAGTAGTAATAGTAATAGCTTTACCAATACCTCCTTCACATGTAGATAATAAAATAAATGCACAGCACAACGCCTGACATACAGCAGAAATTCAATACATAGGATGAGGTTTATCTTATTTTCTTTTTCCTACTGGCATGTCCACACTGGAGGAAATGAGTAGATAAAGGGGAGGGGAGACCACACAGGAGTGGCAAGGCAGTGAGCAAGGCAATGCTGTTTTTGGCATCCCCTGATGTAAATATTATGAGTAAAACCTTGAGAACTGGAAGAACTGGGAGAACTTCCAGAGGGCAGAAGGCAAAGTCACATCCCCCATCTGGTCTTTCTGTGCCATACTCCCTGGCCACCCTGGCTTCTTTCTCATACCAGAGTGCCCTGGGATCCCCAAAACTGTGCACAAGCCATCCTGCCTGTCCTTCCCTGAGCACCTTCTCACTCATCAGCTGGTGATGCACATTCGCCTGCCCAGAGAAGCCTTTCTTGGCCCATCCACCAAAAGTAGCCCCTCCCCATTCAGCTTTTATTTTGTCTGCCAGCACCCGGTAGCACTTTCAGAGCACTGAGCAGCTTGCAGAGAGAGGACACACACATCAACGTTTGACTCTGCAGTAAGCTCCATGAAGGCAGGAAGCCACCTATTTTGTCCTCTCTCCTTTCTCATAGTCTCAGAACCTAGTACAGTGACTGATACAGGAGGAGAGAAGGAAACAGTCGTTATATAGATGAAGGGGTGGTGGGAGGAAGTGATCAAAGCTGCTGGGTAACCACTGAGGGTCAAGGCAAAGGGTGATGTATCTATTCCTTTGGAGACCTTACCATCTTCATTGTGAAATAAGGACACTGACAGCACGTCACTCACCTGCCTCTCTTCTGTGCTTCCCTAGACCCTAGTCTTACCCTAGACCCATAGTCTTCCCTTCCTTCTTTCATTACTCCAGTACTCCAACTAATAATTGCTGAGATCTACTGTATGTGGCACACTCTTCCAGAAACTAGGAGATAGAAATATACAAAGAATACCAAAAAACCTGCTCTTGTGAAATTCACGTGATAGTGTTATATTTACCGACTTACTTTCTTGTCATGGTCTTACCCTAGATCCTGACATGATTCTTTACAAAGAGTAGGTGCTCAGTAGAAATTGGCTGAACTAATGGATTCCTTTTTTTTTTCTTTTTACTTTACTTCCACTAACTGTCCAACAGAAGGGGTTCATTATTAACCTTGCACATTTAAATATTTTTGAATAAATAATGTTCCACGGCCTCATATCTTTATCTGTACTCATTCCCCATTTGGAAAGGTATATATTGTTTTATTTGTTCTTGTATATCCATTCACAGTGACAAACGCACAGCATCCCACTGTTGAGAATAGTACGAACCAACTTCACTCTTGGGTTAAAAATGGTGCCCAGACGATCTGTGTCTCCATAGTAATGATGGGATGGGATGGGCATAGGACCCTGAACTTCAAGTTCAGTGCTCCAGGTCCGCATTTCAAGTCCGGCCCACTTGTTAGAAGGATGTTCATGTGCAAAGGGGCCATAATGGGACTGAGTTGTCATGAGCATGAAGTACAGTGATGTGTGTGTGATACATCTGGAAAAGAACCTGGCACGGGTACATGTGAAAGAATGTTAGCTTGTTTATTTCTTGGACTTAAATCAAAAATATTTAAGTGTGCAAGGTTAATAATGAACCCCTTCTGTTGGACAGTTAGTGGAAGTAAAGTAAAAAGAAAAAAAAAAGGAATCCATTAGTTCAGCCAATTTCTACTGAGCACCTACTCTTTGTAAAGAATCATGTCTTGGACTTAGAAACATATGTGTTTGAATCTACATTGGGTGGTGGGTTTGCTTTCACTGTCATCAAATGGGAGTCCAAGCCCCTCCATTGCACTCTAGGGGCTCCAAAGATGCAGGTAGTGCCCAGCTGTTCATAACAACCCCAACCACAAATGGATGTTACTGATTATCTCTGTATCATGCCTGTGCTGGTGTTTTACTATTTTTTTTATTTTTTATCTTTGTTAATTTTTTTTATGTTTATTTATTTTTGAGACAGAAAGAGAGAGAGAGAGAGAGAGAGAGTGCGTGAGCAGGGGGAGGGGCAGAGAGAGACAGAGATAGAATCTGAAGCAGACTCCAAGCTCTGAGCTGTCAGCACAGAGCCCGACGCAGGGCTCCAGCTCAAGAGTGGTGAGACTGTGACCTGAGCCAAAGTCAGACGCTTAATTGACTAAGCCATCCAGGCTCCCCCTTGGCTGGTGTTTTACATGATTGTCTCACTTAATCCTTTTCTTTAACTCTAATAAGGGCCCCTATTTTATGTCTTTTTAAACATTTTTTTAAATGTTTATTTATTTTTGAGAGAGAGAGAGCCAGGCAGACTGAATGTGAGTGGGGGGGGGGGGGGCAGAGAAGGAGACAACAGAATCCGAAGCAGGCTCCAGGCTCTGAGCTGTCAGGACAGAGCCCAATGCGGGACTTGAACTCACGAGGTGTGAGATCATGACCTGAGCCAAAGTCGGATGCCCAATCAACTGAGCCACCCAGGCGCCCCTCTACGTCTTTTAAAGCAAATTCTGGTAAAAGACACACAGCCTAAAATTTACCTCTAGTGACATTTAGTTCATTCAAAGTGGCGTGCAACCACCGTCACTATCTAGCTCTGGACTGTTTCCATAATCCCGGAAGGAATCTCCTTATCCATTCAGCCATCATTCTCCGTTCTCCCTCTTGTTAGCCTCTGGCAAAAGCTGACAGAGAGAGGTTAACTGGCCTGCTTTCTACCCACATAACTAACTGGTAGAGTTGGTATTTGAGGCCAGGAATCCTGCCATCAGAGCACTTATTTGCTAAGTGAACGAGTTGTCTATTATTAGACCTTTTCTTCACCATGCAGTTCACACTGTCTGCACAAGGGTTGTTTCTAGTTGACACAGAAGATGACTTTTCCGGAGGATTCCTTAGATGGTTCACACCATTCCCACCAGTGGGAAGCCTTTATCACCTGGAGTCCTTCCTCCCTCCACCTGCTTTTCCTATGCCTGGTCCAGGAGAGAGTGTCAGTCCAGTAGTTGCGGGAAGATGAGTCCTCAAGCCTGCCAGGCGGTGCCCCTAGTTCTTTGGCCCCCAAGGAAATTGCCAGGTCAGAAGGGATGCTTGAGGCCAGTCCAGGGCTTTTCCCTGGGGCGAGAATGTGGCTCTCAGGCCACACATCCACTTTTCTCAGTTTGGGTCCTTGTCTTAAAGGTGAGGTGTGATTTGCAAGGTGGGGCAGAATTCTGGGAGGGATGTGAACTTTGGGATTCCTTACAAATATCTGCAAAAATGACTTCCAGGAAAAACACTAATCTGTTGTCCTGTTTATCTTTGGTCTTCAGAATATTTAGGATCCCAGACCAAGCAGAGAGAATTCTTATGAATTCAGATAATGCTTCCAGCTGCTTACTGAGGCTGTTTGGGGTAATGATCACCCCAGGGTAGATTGCTCCTCAGAAATACAAGATTTTTCATCTCAGACCGGGGGTCCACCAACATATTTTATAAAGGACCAGACAGTAACTATTTTAGGGTTTTCAGGCCACCTTGTCTTTGTTACAATTACTCAACTCTACTGTTTTGGTGTGAAAGCAGCCATAGAGAATATATAAACAGATGGGCATTCCAGTAAAACTTTGTTTACAAAAACAGGTGGTAGGCTGAATTTGGTCCACAGGCTATAGTTTGAGACCCCTGTCCTAGACCCCAGATAACTCTGTGTTCTGTGAAGTGTGGAACTTCCCCAAGATTTTGGCTGATTCTTGGGAAATTCTGGTCTTCTGCCCTCTCTATCCCTGCTCAGTCCCTGAATCTGCATGCGTGGCCACCTCTGTTTTCTGGCCAAATCAACACGGAACCAACAACTTTGTAGAGTTTCCCCTAGGGAATCCATTCCTCAAGCAACAATTGTGAACTGTATAGAAGACATCTTTGTAACTTCTGTGGGGGGCAGAGGGGTCTCATATTCCTCAGCAAAATACCATGTAGTAATTTCCACTTTCCCAGAATTCCTTCTCAGGCAGCCATGAGGTGGGAAGTGGGGGGGGGCGGGTTAGTGGGGGTGAGGGTGCCTCTAGCCTTCCCCCAACAAAGTGTGTAACTTTGATACTTTTTCTCTGCTTCCTCTTGAGACTTCACTGGGAATTCTAAATTCCTGTACTTTTGGTATTAAGAAGAGTTTCTTGCCTTCTTGGAGTTGGGCACAGATCAACACAGAAGTCTTTAACTGGTGGGGAACATTGACGGGCAAGGGTACAGTCCTGCTTCAGGCACTCAGCTCTTACCCAGACCTTGTCATCAAATAAGGCAATACTCTCCCTAAAAGGAACTCTGAGTGATACTTTTTCCTATCTCTATCTTACCATACAAAGATGGCATGGCCTGTGTTCTCAGGGATTTGAAGACCAATAGGAAAGATGTTCCATTTAGGTCAGTTACAGAGCCATGGAATGAACACATACTGCTCTCCAGGAACCAGATGAATGAGTGATACAGTCTCGCTGAGAGACTGCACAAAGGAAACAGTGCCTGAGTTGGGCCTTATGGGGTTCATATGATGTAGGTAAACCCATCTGATGTCAAATGTTTGGGGAGCTGTCAGAGAGAGAAAGAGAGAGATCATCAATTAGTTTCTATAGGAGCAGAGAGAAAATAACTCATTCATCGACCCACCTACCCATCCATCCGTCCGTCCACTCTAGGAATACTTATTTAACATCTGCTGTGTATCATGCACCAAGCCAAATAGCAGAGAGAAAAAGATAAAGAAGGCCAATTCTGAAGGAGTTCAGAGAAGTGTGGTAGACAGGTGTATTAGACAATTAATTATAAACTGAAGAGGTAAGTGGAATTTTGTACAGGGTATTAATGAGAGTGTTGAGAATGAACACTCAATCCTGTCTGAAGCTGCTTTTGGAGAGGTCAAGGCTGAATGATCTTAAAGACACTAACAGGCACCAGTCAGGTAAAAAGGAAGAAAGATCAGAAGGTCAGATGGTTCTGCGAGAGGGGAGCACAGGGGCAAAGACCATGAACCAGGTAAGAGCATGGGATACTCTGACACTTTTGCAGAAGTTGAGACAGTTCAGATGAGCCTGGGAAATAAATCTGTGGCCGAAATGCAAGGACAAGCCTGTCTTACTGGACCACATGTATCAAAGGCTCTACTGGGCCCCTGAAGTTTACTATTTTGAATAAACATTTTGATTCAGAACAGATTTTGATTTACAGAAAAGTTGCAAAGATAGCACAGAGAGTTCCCATGTACCCCACACCACTTTCCCTATTGTTAACATCTTACATTGCTACAGTACATTTATCACAACTAATGAACCAATACTGATGCATTGTTGTTAACTAAAGTCCATATTTTATTCAGATTTCCTTAATTTTTATTTAATGTCCCTTTTTTGTTCCTGGATCCCATCCAGGATCCCACAATACGTTTAGTTGTCGTGTCTCTTTAGTTCCCTGTGGTCTCTGACCATTTCTTAGATGTTCCTTGTTTTTGACCTTGATGGTCTTGAGGAGTGCTGATCAGGTATTTTGTGGATTTTTCTTCAGGTTAGGACTTACCTGTTGCTTTTCTCATGGTCAGACTGAGTTTATGAGTTTGGGGAGGAAGACCACAGAGGTAAATTGCCATGTTCATCATATCCTCTCAAGGGCTCATGCTGTCAGGTTAATCACTGTTGATATTCACCTTGATCACCTAACTGAGGCACTGTTGATCAGGTTTCTCTGAGTCACAGTTACTGTCTTTTGAAGTCACTATGTGCAGCTCACTTAAGATAAGTATCACCTCTCAAAGAGGTCAGCGTGCATATTCATGGAGATTTTTAAGCAAAAGAGGGACCTGGTTTAAGGACCATTGGATGGAAAATGCAAGGAGAGCTGTGGCAAGCCTGCATGAAGCAGGAGTGGGCTGGCTGCCCAGAAGAGTGTCCACTCTGTAAAAGTGTTTGGTCATGGGTTTTACCATTTGAGTGGGTTTAGTGCGGATAGAAAAGATCCTTTCAAGGTCTCCATCAGCCAGGTGAAAATCCATCACTTCATATCTTGCCTAAAATGAAAGCCAGTTTCATTCTTCCATGCAGAAGGTTGTATCTTGGAGCACCTGTGTGGCTCAGTCGATTGAGTGTCTGACTCTTGATTTCAGCTCACGTCATGATCTTGCAGTTCCTGGGATCGAGCCCCATGTCAGGCTCCGTGCTGTTAGCACAGAGCCTGCTTGGGATTCTCTGTCTCCCTCTCTCTGTGCCCCTCCCTCACTTGCTCTCTCTCTCTCTCAAAATAAATAAATAAACATTAAAAAAAGAAGGTTGTATCTTAACCTTAGCACCTGCCCCATTTTGGGGTGTGTGTGTGTGTGTGTGTGTGTGTGTGTGTGTGTGTACATGCATGCGTGTGTGTTATTATATGTGTGTTTCCCCACAGAAATGACCCAAGAAGGCAATGCTTGTTGAAGTCCTTGGACTTCGCTATGAGCAAATTATTTCTTCTCTTACACAGCAACCTCTTTTATTCTCTCTCCATTGTGATCTTCAGTCACACATTTCTTCTTCCTTGTCTGGCACACTTTTCTAGGGATGGTGCGGCCTGAACCCTTCCACATTACAGGACTCTCTCCACTTGCACCAACAACTCTGCTGATGACAGTGTAACTCAAGACAGCTTTTTAAAGGGCAAATGGCAGTACCTTTCTCATTTAAAATCCTCCTATATTTTGGCCAACCAATATACATATTTTTATTGGAGGTATTCTATTCTTACTGGGTTTTGCTTCTTTTTTTTCACTTAACAATGGATCACAGATGTGATTTTTCCTTTTTATCGATGCTTATGTTATTTCCAGATTGTTTTCTATTCTCTCCATTTGTATCCCAAAGCATTTTGGTAGGGACACTTGAATAAATGTGTTTGGACAAATGTGTATGGCTTCATGTCAGATATTTTACAGGGAGTGGAATTGCCTGTTCAAAAGTTAGGGACATTTGAAATTAACATAGGATCCATCCTAGTACTCCAGAACATCTGGGTGAATGTGCATTCACAACATGGTGCAAAAGTATTGCATTATGCCTTATCCTTACCATAACCTTGCAAGGTGGTCATGACCATGCCCATTTCAAAGATGGGGATACTGAGTCTCAGTGAGTGAAAGGACTGGGCCTGGCTAACCTCCAACCCAAGTGAAATATCTAGAAAATTATTTGGTCTCTTCACTGGAATCCTCCCTACATATAAAAACCTCACCACACACACACACACACACACACACACACACACACACACACAAAACTGTGGAATAGATGCATCACTCTGATTTGCTGTAGGACCCATTTAATCTGCATTATGATACTGTGCTAGAATTTTCCAAGTTCACAGCCATGAAACAAACGCATTACCCTAAATTGTGCTAGAATTTAATTATCTTTTTCCCCCCTCGCTTTTCTGTTATATTAAATTAGTGTCCTTCTGCTTCAAATTGGCAGTTCCCACTTTCGGGGGTGGGGGGTGGGGGAAGGAGTTCTTGGCCATCAGACCTGGGTGAAGTGAGTGTTACTTCTGCAGCAAAGTAGATCCCAGGCTCTCTGGTGTGTCAGCCTTTGTGGAAAGGATGTTAAGAGAGACAAAAGGACACTGTCGGTGCGTGATTAATGTTAAAAATTGTTGACGTTCCATGCAGTGTGTTTTTCTAATTAGAGCCAAGCTGCAGAGTACTATTTCCATAATCAACATGGGAACGGAAACTCAGCAAAATTTCATGTATTTGCAATGAAACTGCTCCCCGGCAACATAAAAATGGCTTTTATAACATAAAGGCTGTAATTAGAATAAGTCAAATCAGTTGGAAACGATTAAGGCCAGAGTAGGCAAAGCTGCCTTCTAAATATTTGTCTGGAGATTAGCCTACTCCTGCAGCCCTGAGAAGCATCTTTGATTTACTTATCCTGTTCAACGTGGCAAAGATAATCCTGCGGAAGGCAAATGAACACAGATTTAGATGTGCTGGTTGGCCCTTTCTGCAATTTGACAGGAGGCAGCCCATTGGAAGAGAAGTCAGAAAAAAATGAATATAGGGTCACATTAGACAAATTGCTTAAAAAAAAAAAACGCACACCGTGATCATCAATTTAAATTCTTTTAAAATGTGCTCGGTCTTTGAAGCTTTTAGGATGCACTTTAGAAGTCCACGTGGAATCATTCCCTGCATGTCAATGCGACAGTTGATGTGCGTCTCATTGTATTTAAAATTATAGTTCTGAAATGGGACTTGCTCCATGCTGCTTGTCTGACATCAGCTATTAAAATACAAGTAAATCTTGGCAGGTGGAAATTTAAAGAAGAAAAGAGATTATATAAGAAAAATCAGAATTGGTAATAATAATTTGCTAACTGGGGGACACCAGCTACCAATAGCTCTTTGTGTGCTCTAATAGGATGCTGATATGAGGAATGCCTTGTTCTTGCCGGGGATGGGCATGGAGGTTAGCGAGGGGATAGGACGGGGTGAAGAGGGCTCCCCACGGTCTATGGTTTGGGTCTTTTGAGGCCACAGTGGCCAGGATGACATTGCAGGATCTTTCTGTTGCGTCGTACTAGCCGGGATGGCAGAGGAGGGACTCGAGGAGAGAGGGCAGGAAAATAGCTGCTCTTGAGACCAGGCTGGAACATACACGGACTCTGGCTTTCCTTTAGAAGGGCATAATTTGTCCTGACAGGCTCCCCACTCATTTGTAAGCCCTTCAGAATCCCAAACTTGCGTGCGTGGCTGCATTTATCCATTGAAAATATAATCAGCCTAATGCATTCTCTTACTGAATTTTAAACCAGCCCATTAAAACTCCTTTAACGTGCTAAAGTCGGCTTCAGAGAGGGTTTCCATTTCATCTTTATTGAGCTGAGGCTATGGTTCGCTCTCCCCTCGCAACACGGTGAGCTCCTGTCAATAATTCAATAGCGTAGCCTTGACGGGCCCAAGCCCAACCTAGACTTTCAACCAAGCCAAGCAGCTTGTCAAAGCCTGATGCGCTGTCAATGGCCGACTGATCTATACTGCATGAATCCCCCCTCAGCTCTTGATGTGTCCCTGGGAATAAAAAGAAAGCCATTTCAGAAGTCAGCCCAGTGAGAAGCACCTGTTTGTAGAGAATCTCTAATGAGGGCAGGTCGCGCCTGGTGGAGTGGAGTTCTGCGGGAGCCATTGCATTTTGTTTTGTTGAGGCAATGTGGGGTCTCTCCATGTGTTCTCAAGGCACACAGAAGAGTACCTGCATGTCACTGGGTGGGGGGTTGGGGGAGATGTCCTTCCAGTTGCCTCTCCTTTATGCAGGCGTTTGCATTGAACTTGTCTTCACTGTTGTAGGAGACCTTGAACCTAAAGATACAGTTGAGAGAGCAAAAGATACCAATCACATGATGGCGACAGGAGGTGGCTGTCCCCACGACTCTAGTGGCAGCTCTCTGAAGCTTCCTGTTTCCTCCCCCCACAGAGCAGGTCCTGCCCCAAGGGTTCCGTGAAAGGCAGTTGAGAATAAAAGCTACAGCCTCCCTCTCTTCTTGGATAGAGGAAAACACACCCATTTGTGCTAAAAAAAAAAAAAAAAAAAAAAAAAGAGAGAGAGAGAGAGAACAAATCATGTTCTTCCAGTATGCCCATGAGTTTTTAACCCCAGAATCATCCAGGTGGCCCCTGACATCTCCAGGCCTTGGAAGTCGGCATAAATGAGATTTGCAAATATCTCCCCTAAAAAAGGCCACTAGGAGAACACGTAATCCATGTTTTAAATGCAAAATGTCTTGAGTCCCAATGCTGCTCAGTTTTTCCTGGAGATAAATTTTAGCTGGATTAAATAACTGTTTTAAAGGCACTATTCATGCAAGCACTGTCTCATTTGTGACTGTATTTGCATTGCTAATGGACATGTCTTTTCCTCATGCATAGTCTTTCCCGAGCATCCACCCCCAAATTTGCAGATTTCTTGCTTGTCAAATTGGGGTTTGTGGAAGAGGTGGCAATAACGTAGATGGAAAAGAGAAGCGGTTATGTGTTAAAAGCTAATAGAAAACCATTGCACTGGAATAGATGGGTGGTGTAGACTCTTGGTCTCCTTAACCACAGAACCACCAGATTGTTCCTGACAAGGGAAATCATGCCACTGTGGCTTTATGGTCTCCCCAAATAAGCGGCACAGAGTGTGTTTGACCCCAGCCATAGTCTACTGGGGTAGGGCAAGGTGGGCAGCAGAGAATTAACAGAAGGTAAAAGCGGGTTTATTGATTTTGTGGTCACATTTTCAGGTGAGGAAGAGGGATGACTATGATGAGTTCAGAGAAGAAAATCCCCTCGTGTACCCCAAGCTCCAATAGCTGATGGGCACAGGGAGCCTAATGGATAACGGCCAGTCTAGACAGTAAGTGGCTCAGCTAGTTCAGCAAATCCTCAGGCTTCTAGAAAATTAGGGTTTAGAGATCCTGCTGTGACTTTCATACTTTTCATTTGGAGAATGTTTAAATTACTTCCTTAGCATATGTATTTGGGTTCACACATCTGGCTCAAAGTCTCAGGTGAACGCACAAAATGCGGCTGGTCAAATGGAGCATCTGTGTGGGGCAGGATAGGAGGAAAGAAAGAAGGGAGAGGACCCAGGGCTTTGCCTCCTCAAGGTCACCTGTTGTGCTGTTGTCCCCACCTTTAGCGGTACCTGAGGGGCTGCAAGGAACCAAAGAGTCCTGGGTGGCACAGGTGTGCCAGCTGCTGGTCAAGTCCAACTGCACCCTCTTAAGGGAAGGGGGGACAGAGTGACCTGCCTGGTACCTGTAAGATGCAGTTGCCACCAGGGTTCTGCCACTCATTCATCGGCCCCAGGAACCAACCCGGCCCGGCGTGGTTAGGGAATCTGTGCTTCATGCGCCTGACTTGGCGATTCTGGAAGCTCTATGAGGCTAATCATCTCTGTTTTAAGAACAATCAGCATCAATGGCTTTGGCAGTGGTGGGGCTATTAGCATATTAGTTCCATTTGAGATGGCTAAGTGCTTTCGGAAACTGTAAGCCCTACCTAATAAAGTTTACTTTTAAAGGATCAGAGTCATAGAATGTTGGCCTAAGAGATCTCAGAGACTAGCCCCTCACTTTGCAGAAGAGCAGACAGGGGCCTATAGGGGCTCGTAGATGTGCTGATGTCATCACCTGTAACACTAGAATCTAGACTCCTCCCAATTCCGTATCTTTCTCAAATCAGGTGTTGTAAACCTGAAATCTCTGCTTTTCTTTCACCCATCCGGTTGTGGCTTTCACTTTTCTGTTATTAGCTGCCAACATTTAAGTGCCTCAAGATTTCACTTAAAATCTAGTTTTCTGGCCTGTTGCAAAAAATCGGACTGCGGGCATATTGGGCAACTTCCTTCCATTTCAGCCGTCAGCCTGAGTGCTGCAGCATGTGGCCTCGTAAGTGGGGCGTGAGCTTTCCAGTTCAACACAGTCTCTGTTACTCTCTGTTGACCTGGCTGCCTCAGCCTGCTTAACTACCCACCGGCCACCACAGGCACGTGAGTTTAGAGCCCCCTCCTCTGGCCCCTTGAAAAATAAACTTGCCCAGAGAAAATTGGCAACCGGAAAGCTGTGCGTCTGCATCGGGACCGCCTGTCCTTTGCAGCCGTGCCTGGAGGATCCAACAGCTCTTTCTCAGCACAAATACGCTGCTTCTTTAGTTCATGTAGAGGATGGCATTCCTGGCACTCAGCAGAAAACATCTGGTAATGAATCCATTAGCCAGGCTGTTGCCCAAGCTCCAGGTGCCCAAGGGTCTGAGCGCTGGGCTGAACAGGATGCACGAACGGAACCCCGAAGAGTTTACCTTTTGGCCCTCGTTCTGCCAGAGCTCTGGTTTGGTCCCCAGGGCTCCTGTGACTGCTCCAGGGCCACGTGCAATCCCCAGCCGTCCCCAGGTGAGAAGCTCACCAGCCTTGAGGATTCCCTCCTCCCTTTCCCTAGCACACTTCCCTCTCCAGCACAGCCCTCCCCAACCCCCCCCCCCCACCGCCAAAGCACACAAAGGAGAAGACGCAGATTATCTTTGGCAGACATAAGGAGCAGTATTTGTCGAACCCTGGGTCCTGCGCCTCCTCGAACAGACCTGCACACTGTACAAAATCATTAGAAGCCCTGTGTCTGAGGGCTCACGGAGGTTAGGCAGGGAGGTGAGAGCGAATGAAAATGAGGAGGCCCGCAAACTGCTTTTGCCCAAGGGCTGGTTTTAATGAGCCTGTCCCTAATGAGTTGTCCCTGCAACTAGCTTCAGGCCTAAACAGATGAGGCAGGGATTCTGCTAAATTTTTGATAGGATTTGCACTGGTTTTATGAGAAAGCAAGCAGTGGAGAGTGCAAAGTTGGGTCATGAATCTTTTACGAGGGTGGATGGTTGTCCATCTTGTCAACCAGAACGGGAAAGACCTGGTTGCTAATGGAAACCCTGGCCTCAGCCTGCTGTAGTCACTCACCAGATCAGCTAATTTGGTTGGGGCCCCTCCGTGAGTTTTTGTTTGTTTGTTTGTTTGTTTGTTTCCTGATTCAGGACGTGGCCCATGGCCCTCCAAGAATTCATCTTCAAACTCCATCAAACAAATGACTTGAGTCATTGCCTGTTCTCAACAAGCTTTCATGGAACTTGAGTCATTGCCTGTTCCTAACGAGCTTTCATGGAATTTACACTTCTCTGGGAGGTTTGCGCGTGTCTCCCATGGTGTGCTGGGAAGAGAATTCCATTCAACCCTTGAGTCAGCTTCCTTTCTTCTGTGGGGCAGCCCCATTCCTATCAAAATCATAAGACTTTATCCTTCTGCTCCACGAGGAAACTCTAACCAAGGATAAAACGTCACTCTTGATTCCCATGGAGATGTTTCTAATGTTCTAATATTTGTCAATTCTGGGATTGAGCAGTACAGGAGATTTCATATACTCCCACCTTTTTTTTTTTTTAATATGAAAAGCTGCCAACAAATATATTTCTCCGGTTTGATTCATCCACCAAGAGGCAATTTTCTTGGTGGCTTAAAAGGTTACAAAAAATGCTTGATCAGCGGCCTTTACTGCACTGAGCGAACTACTGTCTCCTCCTTCCAGCTCACACACACTCTTTCACATTAATCATGTAATTGATTTAATAAGCTGTGGCTTCAAGAGCCTCCCCCCAACCCCCATCTCTTCTTTCTCATCTCCCTGTAAGGTTTCAGTCCGGCATCTGACTGGTAGGCAGGCTAAGGCCCTTGAATTTGGCTAGGCATGAAATCCAGCAGCCTGTCTTGTATAAAGCCACCCCCACCTTACCTTTCTGTAGCTCTCTTACACCTGTTTTTCAAAGCCTTTCCATTAATCACGTTTAAGGGTTATAAAATGTGCCATCTACTTCTGTATACATCCAGTTTTGAGGGGTGGTACTTCACCAACTCAAAAGTATTTCACATGTGGGGTCTTGTTTGAATCTCTCTAAAAACCCTGAGAATGAACCAGGAGAGATCTATTGCCCCTATTTAATACAAGGAACCTGATGTGCAGAGAGGTGAACTGGCTTGTCTAAGACCTTGTAACTAGTTAGTGATGTGCATGGGGTGAAAATGTTGGCTTCCGAACTGCCTTCAATAAGACATTGCTGTTTTCATATTCCTTTGTTGCCTTAGGCATCCTTTCTCCGGTTGAAACAAAAGCTATACATATTTATCTTCAAGAGAATACTTCCAGTTTGTCTATCAGGGAATAGTTGGAATTGCTTTCTGTGGTTGTTTTAAGTTAGATGTGTTAATATAATATGTATTTAAGTCAAACAAGACTATTTGTATGCAAAACGTTCGATGAACCACATCAAACTAAACCAACATTGGCTAGGGTTATTATTTCAGATTATAGTCACACACGTCTTCAGTTGTAAGTCTTACGGAAATGTCCACCTTCCCAGGAGCTTGCCCGTGTAATTCCTTATGTCTTGACTTTTTTGGAAATGGTAAACTTACCAAGGTGGGTGTGGTCTGCCGGGTATAGAGTCCATCGGATTGGGGCAGGGTCATTTTTTTAAGGAGATGTACATTGTCAAAAGTTAGTTACGAGATTGTAGAGTCTAAAGAAAGGGCTCCAGTAAGGGATGCCAGTGGACATATTGGGAACAGATGACAGAGTCTGAGTCTTTAAGACCTGTGAACAAATGAAACACAAAGGCAGTGGCTATAAATAATGAAGATGTTCTGCAAGATGTCTCTGACCAGCTTCTGGTCGGCCAGCCTGGGCCTCTCACTCTTTCCTCATCCTGGCCTGTATTTGAAGGTTCTGGGGCAAGTGAAGATAGTCAGATAGTAGTACCACTACCTGTATTAGTCAGCGTTCTCCAAAGAACCCAGACCAATGGTGGATATGTGGTTATATGGAATTAGCTCACAAGATTATAGAGGCTGAGAAGTCCCACAGACTGTGAGCTGGTGACCCAGGAAAGCCTGTCAGTGCAATTCCCATCCTAGCCTGAGGGCCTGAGAGCAAGGGAAGCCAATGGTATAAATCTCAGTCCAAGGTCACGAGGAGATGAGATGAAATGTCCCAGCTCAAGTAGGCAGGCAGGGGATGAATCCTTCCTTCCTTAGCCTTTTTGTTTTGTTCTGACCCACGATGGATTGGACGGTGCCCACCAACTTCAATGCTCATCTCATCCAGAAACACCCTCACAGACACACCCAGATACTATGCTTAATCTGGGCACCCTTGGCATAGTCAACCTGACACATGAAATTACCTGTCACACTACCCATAAAAGTTTACTGTCATTTCTGAGTCTCAGCAAACCCATAATCATGATGTGTCACATGAACAACTTTTTCCAACTCCATTGCAGAGCCTGACTTTGAAGTTTTTCTTTGACGAATAAAAA
Source organism: Neofelis nebulosa (assembly GCF_028018385.1). Taxonomy (NCBI): domain Eukaryota; kingdom Metazoa; phylum Chordata; class Mammalia; order Carnivora; family Felidae; genus Neofelis; species Neofelis nebulosa. The sequence continues at coordinate 39,102,107 of NC_080799.1, read as the reverse complement.
TGAATACAATTATATATTGCCCAGAGAAATGCTGTCTTATCAATGGTGGATGCTGGTGCTGGCTTGGAAGAATGTGCTGGGTAGGAAAAGGCTAGTGCCTTGCAGAGGTTGAGCATAGTTCCTAGTGGTTAACAAGGCTTAAATGTATTAAAGATGTTGGTATTAGTACCTGTATTGGTAGGAATATTATAAACAGTGGAAGGAAAATGGATAATGGGGAAAAATTGATGACATGTGCTTCAGTATGGATCAGTCCTCTTGTGACCTTACCTGTTAGCAACAAAGTCCTCCACTTCTCCTCCCTCATCAACCTGGAGGCCCAGGGGCCCCTGAACTCTCCACATACTAGTTCCATTAGAGGAAATGAAAGCAAGAATCACAGTATTTGCCCCAGATCTGCATAATTAGGACAAGCTTTTAAGAGTTAAAGAGGGTCATCAAATGAACTTCTCAAGATGCATTTGATACATCATCAAATAGTAGTGACAGGTCCATAAATCATATGAGGTCGTGGCCATCTGATTCAGAATGTAAAACGTCTTCTCCCCAGCAAGCCCATCCCCATGGAGCCCTTCTCAGAACACACAGGTTGTTTCCCTCTGGTCGCTGAGAAATTCAGAATATGACGAGACCTCCTACCATAGTTATTTTCTCTGTCCTTGCACGTGAGGTGACTTCTGAAGATGCCCAAAGAGTCATGCTCAAACAGTAGCTAGTATACAACTACAAATATTCTTTCAGCATTTTATCCAAGTCCTCACTCAGTGGATGTCGTTTAATAACCACTCTCGTGGAATGAATACCCTCGAATGGGGTGGGTATTTTCTGCTTTAGTTTACTGAATTACTAAGCTGTTAAGCTTGGTTTTCCTTCCTACAGCTGTCCTTTCCTTGCTGAAACAAGGCCATCCCAAGCCTCAGGAGTCTTCTGCTTCTAATCTCAGCCTGGCCAACAATTTTATAGTGTGGTCTTACTTTCCTCCTTTGCTACTCCATCTTGTCTGAAATCTGGGTTAACTGGGACTTAACTCCTTGTCAAAGATGCTGTGTGAAATGACTAATTAACAGTAGAGAAGGAGACAGAATTGCCATTGACAAATTGGGCTTTAGTAACCAGCAGCTCTTTGGGACATGTTTGCCCAGCTTTTGAGTCTCCCTAGACCCTTGAGAATTTAGAGGAAAAAAGACTTTTGTCCCCCTCTCTCTGTGAATGAGTTGCTTGTCACTTGAGTTTGTAAACTTAGAAGTCACTTCATCTAAGCTGCCCTTGGACAATTGTGTGGTCTTAGTTTCAGACAATCGAGAGGCATACAGCAGAGGAGCCCATGTTTTCCTCGTATAACTGGACTAGAGGTTCTTATCAGGTTCTCCCCAAATGGTGTGAGTTAAGTGCCCACATTTGCTGGTAGTTGAACTCTGAGTCGGGGAGTGAAGATTGACATTTATTGTATTTCAAGCACATACTAAGCAGTGTGCACATGTAATCTGAGCATCCTCCCAAATGAGTCTTTTCCCAGGCTGCTGAGTGCTACCCAGGTCCATCAGTCCAGGCCTGAGCTTGTCTTCCCTTATGCCAGAAACCCAGTAGCTCCCTCTCAGGCAATCACATGAACAAACTCCAGGAACTCCAGAATTCTTAACCCAGTAATCAAAGCCCTCCCCTCAACTCCCCTAAACTCACCTCTTCATGTTTCCCCAGAAGAGGAGGATCTGGGTTTTATAAAATGTGAAATACACACAATTCAGGAGCCCGGTATAGGAAAGTGAGGTGTGGCCTTGGAAACACTCAGCCATAAGTGATGCTCTCTGAGGCTTCAGCTCTGTGTTTATCTGAGCTGTGTTTCCAAATGAAATTATCTGCCTGTGTTTCCAAATGAAATTTTGCAGTCAGGAAGCTAATTATCTGAGGTGGTCATGAACTGTGCTTCACACCCCACTTTGGATCTCCTGCCTTTCCTCACTGTGACCCTCTGCCTCAGTTGGACTAATCTTCTCACTGCCCTCCTCCTGCATTAACAATAATAAATATTGGTTAACAGTCAAGTCTAATGACAGTTCAATACATTGGTTCAAGGTCATAGTGCTTAGGGGAAGCAAGAAGGGAATGTAGTTGAATTGACATGATTTACAGCAGATTTCTCAGCATACGTTTTATTGACTACCTGGGTTGGTTCCCTTCAGGCAGCTTGTTAGACATGTAGGTCTGGCCTCTTTGGAACTGCCAAATTCCAATCTCTGGGGTTGGCTTGCAGAGGGTAGGCAGACCTTAAAGAGGTTTCCATCTTTAAGAACCGCCCACCCCCAGGATTCTGAGGCACATGAAAGTTTGAAGACTCCAGCTCTTTCGGGGCGCCTGGGTGGCACAGTCGGTTAAGCGTCCGACTTCAGCCAGGTCACGATCTCGCGGTCCGTGAGTTCGAGCCCCGCGTCAGGCTCTGGGCCGATGACTCGGAGCCTGGAGCCTGTTTCCGATTCTGTGTCTCCCTCTCTCTCTGCCCCTCCCCCGTTCATGCTCTGTCTCTCTCTGTCCCAAAAATAAAAAATAAAAAAAATAAAAAAAATAAAAAAAAAAAAGACTCCAGCTCTCAAGGTCACTGAAGGCCACTCTTAAGATGGGACATTTACCTAAGAATTAAAGGATGTATGGATGTAGCCATGTGAAGTAGTTTCCTTGGGGTGCCACAGCAAATTACTACAATCAGGGTGGCTTAGAACACCAGAAGTGTGTTCTCTCTCAGTTATGGATGCTAGAAGTCTAAAACCAAGGTGTGCATAGGATCTACTCTGTCTGAGAGCTCTGAGGGAGAATATGTGCTGGGCTTCTTTCCTAGCTTCTTGTGGTGGCTGCTGACAATCCTCGGGGTCCTTTGGCCTGTCACTGTATTAATGCATCTTCGCATAGCCTTCCTCCTTCTCTTTGTGGCCTCTTATAAGGACACTAGGCCTTGGGTTTAGAGCCCACCCTAATCCAGTATGATTTCATCTTAGCAACATCTACAAAGACCCTGTTTTCAAATAAGGTCACACACTGAGGTTCTAGGTGGATATGAGTGTCTGGGAGGATAGTCTTCAACCCAGTATAGCACGTAAAGGTGGTGAATGGGGGGGAGGGGCAGTGAAAGGAGATGGATGAACTTAGAATCCACCAAAAACTCAAGGAGTTGACTTAAAAGATGGATTGTCTTCCCAGGCTTTCTAACACTGGCTAGAACTGGTTTCCTGTGTCAGTCCTTAGACTGGAAAAAGGGGGCTTAAGAGGTGTGGGAAGGATGTCACATAGCTCAGTGAGCGGGATGTGATTGTACAGTGTGGAAAGCCCAAAGTGGAGGACGCATGAGATATTAATCAGAAAACAGAGGGAGGGATAAGACAGCCAAAGGGATGTTTATTGGCCAGTCCTCTTCCATAAAATTTTGGTAAATCCCCTGAGCCAGGAGAATCCTGAGCCAAACATTTGGGAAGATGATCTAAGGTGAACTGGGAGAAGAAAATATTTTCACATTTAAAAAAGAAAAGTGTGGTGCCTGGGTGGCTCAGTTGGCTAAGCATCTGACTTTAGCTCAGGTCATGATCTCGCAGTCCATGAGTTCAAGCCCTGTGTCGGGCTCTGTGGTGACAGCTCAGAGCCTGGAGCCTGCTTTGCATTCTGTATCTCTGTCTTTCTCTGCTCCTTTCCCACTTGTGCTCTCTGTCTGTCTGTCTGTCTCTCTCTGTCTCTCTCTCTCTCAAAAATAAATTAAAAAAATAATTTCAAAAAATAAAAATAATCTTGAGATGTGGAGACTCACCATTCTGTCTTCCTTTGCTCAGTGCTCAGAAAGCTGTTATAGAAGTCATAACAGAGAAGTCATGAACTTCTGTGCTCTGGGGAAAATGCTGTCTTTCTGAAATGCCATATTTCTGGAATCATATATAGATCCTCTCCACTTGCTCTTAAGATCGTAGGAGGGACCAGTTGGTGGGGTTGTCTTTTGATTCCTTGTTCCCACCTGCCTGTGGGTCTTTGCACTTTAGCTGCCTGGAGCGCTCTTCACTCAGATCTTACAAGGAGCGAGTCCTTCTTCATTGTCATGTGTGTTTCACTCATGGTGCCCCTTGCCAAGGGACACTTGGACCTGGGTCCCTGAGTCATGGTCTGCCCATTGCCCTATGTTGTAGTTTCGCTGTGTTCCGAAATTTCTGTACTTATGTATTTACTTGTTTATCACGATGTTGTCACCTCCCCCTCAGGAGACTCCAAACCTCTACCAGATTCACGTCTGTGTACCCCCTGTGCCTAGAACAGTGGCTGGTATGTAGTCTGTCCTCAATGATGATATGTTGAACAGATGCTTTTGGCTGAGGAGACAGAGCCTATGCCATAAAGACAAATGCTTGGGGTTTGTTCCGATGACATCTAAGACTGTGGGTCTGAGATGGAAGGAGTTTGAAGGAATTTGAAAAGGCAAGTAGGATATTAAGCCACAAGAACGGGGAGAAATAGAGGACTATATCTCTGGCCCCCATGCAGGGGACGTGCAGTGTCAGAGTGGAGAGAAGGATGCCGCAGGGGCATTTGGGACCAGTCTCCCTGGACCTTTTCTGGGTGTGGACTTCAGACACTATAGTCTTAGTTGCTTGTGTGTTGTTAATTAGCTGAAAGATGGAAGAGGAAAATCTGACAGCAGTGATTATCGTGATTGGAGACCCCTGAGCATGCTGTCAAAAATGGGGAGGGGGAGAAAGAAGGAAGGGAGGGAGGGAGGGAAGGGGGGAAGAAGGAATGAAGGGAGAGAAGGAAGGAAGGAAAGGGAAGGGAGGCAGGGAGGGAAGGGGAGAAGGGGGGAAGAAGGAAGGCAGGGAAGGAAGGGAGGGAGGGAGGGAGGGAAGGGGGAAGAAGGAAGGGAGGGTGGGAAAGAGGAAGGAAAGGAAAGGAAAGGAAAGGAAAGGAAAGGAAAGGAAAGGAAAGGAAAAAGGAAAGGAAAGGAAGAAGGAAGGAAGTGAGGAGGGAAGGAAGAAAAGGAAGTGAGGGAGGGAGGGAAGAAGGAAGGGAGGCACCAGTCTAAAGCATGAATAAAAGGAGAGCTGTGCAAAGAGCACGTTCAGTCTAGAGAGCCAAAGCATAAGAGACTGTTAAAAACTGAGAACAAACTGAGGGTTGATGGGGGGTGGGAGGGAGGGGAGGGTGGGTGATGGGTATTGAGGAGGGCACCTTTTGAGATGAGCACTGGGTGTTGTATGGAAACCAATTTGACAATAAATTTCATATATTAAAAAAAAAAGAGCACGTTCAAACAGAAGGTACTGTAGAGAATAAAGCTGGCTGTAAGAACTAGAAGATAATCCTCCTCAAGTTACAGATGAAGAAATGATGGCCCAGGGAGCCTGTCTCAGTGTATCTGGGCTGCTGTGACACAGCACCATAGTCTGGGCAGCTTGTGAGCAAGGCATTTGTTTCTTGTGATGCTGGAGGCTCAGAAGTCCTTGATTGGGGTGCCGGCCGATTGGCTTCTGGTGAGGACTGCTTCCTAGTTCATCGTGTCTTTTTGTGTTTTTACCACACCCTTCTCATGGCAGAGGGGGTCAGGGCACTCTCTTGGACTCTTCTATGAAGGTACCAATCCCATTCATTAGGGCTCCACTTTCATGACCCCCCCCCCCCCCCAGAAGCTTCACCTCTGAACATTGTCACCTCTAGAGTTAGGTTTGGACACATGAGTTTGCAAGGGGATGCACACATTCAGTCCATATTAACCCCGGGTAAGTTTCTTAAGACGAAAAAGGGAGTTTCTGGCATGTTTGGGACTTGACTGCTCATGGCCACATTCTCTCCTTTTTCACTTTTTGTGCCTTTCAAGTAGAGAGAAGGGCATTGGCATCTATTAATTGCCTACTGCGTGCCAGGCACAGATGTTAACGATTAGGTCTTTGGGCTGCTGAAGTGAGTTTTGGGGGCAGAACCTGGAGATCCAGCTAGACATTTATGAGGCTGAGTGACAGCAGTAGATTCAGGGAGCTGGAGTCCAGCATGAGCAGTGAGAGAGCAGGGAGCAGGTGGATTGCAGGGCAAGAATTTAGAGTGTGGTTTGGTAGCTCAAAGGCCAGCCACTGAAGAGTCCTTTCCCTGTGACACAAAAAGGCGACTGCCTCCTTCAATTACCACTCTGATGAGATAAGACCTGGGCTTTGCCTCTGAGTCGTAAACTCAGAGGCAGCTGGGAGTCCCTGAGCAACAAGGAGGATACTGACCCGCCAGGAAGGACAGGCTGACTGATGGTTACTACTTTGGAGGAGGAGAATTACACTGAGCGCAGCCAGCTTCCTGGGGGATGGGGAAACACACATTAAGTGGGGGATACCAGACGTCTAGGACTTCTAGGGAGGCTTTTGAATGGGACCTTCTGTATTCAAAGTAGACTCAATTCTACTCACTTCTAGGAGTTTTTATTGTGTGCTTACTCTGTGCAAATCCGGCAGGGGATGTCTTGACAGCATGCTTCTTGCAATGATTGCAAAAGAAGTCCTTTCTTTTAACTGAAATAGTTCAGGAAATTGAACATAAGAGAAAGCCCTGTTCCCTCAACCTGGTTGTCTGAGGCAGTGGAGAAGTTCACTCGGGTGGGCCGGCTTTTCTATGCATCTTATGCCTAAGACTGTGGTACACTAACTTATGCACAAGGGTGGAGGGGATCCCCAAATTCATTCTCTCCCCTTGCTCTTGAAATCCAGCTCTTAAACACTGAGTGAGCTGCAAATATTATGTTAGATTGGACTGTGCTACCATTTTGAAATTAAACCTCCCTTCCTTTAATCGAGTTGTTGGCTTTCCTTCCTGTATTCTCGTTCTGAGGTCGGGGCTCCCAGCACCATTCTGGGGCAGGAAACATTTATTTCCCATCTCACAGAGGCACAACCAAATAGCCATCGGCTTCAGCTGAGACCACTGGCCAGCCTTCCTGCTCACCTCCCAATTCCCTAATCTAATCTAACTCAGTGGGGTTTGTGGGGGTTCACTTAAGCAGCAGAAGCTGTGCTATAATTGTTACATGTGCCAGCAACGCTTTGTACCATCTGGGTATGGCGGGGGGGGGGGGGGAGGAACAGAGAGAGAGAGAGAGAGAGAGAGAGAAAGAGAGAGACTAGTACTACCACAGAGAAAGATTTTTATTCTATTACCAAGGCAATATAATTCAAGAGTGGCTGTAGAGCAATTGGAAACTAAGGAATGGGAAGCAACGCAGTTATAGTAAAATGTCAAAGTGTAATGAAACGGGAACAGCCCTGCTTTATGATACAGCCAAGTAACAGGCAGGTGGCAGCTCTAAATATGTATATAAATAACAATATGGATGAAATGCCAGGGCTTCCAGCTGGCTTGGTTAAAGCACTTTAGTAATATTCTATTTAGGGTAACAATGTAGCTTGACAATTTCCATGAAAAATACAAAAATGTATCATTTGAGAATGAATCAGCCCACATTAGCATGTAAGTGATGGGAACTTCACTAAGATCTTAACACAGGGTGCCAGGCATGTCCCCATCCTACCTAGAATGGCCAGTTGTTCCATATTGCTATGAGGTTAACTTGGTTCTCTGTCATTGGGATGCAAATGTTTGTTTTTCCTATTACTCTATTACCAGTAACACACACACACACACACACACACACACACACAGTCCATGTCCCAGACCTGGGATCTTACCTGTAGAAACACACACACACACACACACACACACGCGCGCACACAGTCCATGTCCCAGACCTGGGATCTTACCTGTGGAAAGATGTGGGTCACCTTATTTACTTATTCACTCAATGAAATGTCCTGAGCACTTTCTGTATTGCTGAGGATCTAGAGATGAGCAAAAATATGTATGATCTTGGATTATATAGATTTTTTTTTGTCTTAAAGGAGAGAAAGACCTGAATAAAATAATCCGGAAAATAAATAAATGTAAAATTGCAAGAGCGATACATCCTGCTTGTTGCAGTTGGGTTGGTCAGGAAGGGCTTTCTGAAGAAACTAATGCTTGAATTGGCATCACAGCATGCAAAGAGATTGAGCAGCTAAAGAGGGATGAGAATAGCCTTCCATGCGGTGAGATTGACATGTACAAGAGACCTGTGGTAAAAGGACGTTAGCGAGTATGATGGATAAGAGATCATTGTCCTCAAGTGGAGCTGGTGAGGTACAGAGTGGCCCAAGTCAAGTAAGAGCATGTAGGCAGGGATAGCCCATACAGGTTCCTGCAGACCACGATCAGGAATTATGACTCAGGAATAGTGATCCACTAGAGGGTAGTAAGCAGCACAGCCCTAGGACTGGGAACTAACACTCTAGGAGTTATTGTGTTCATACTGCAGTCAATCAGAAGCTCTTGAAAGACAAAAGCCACTCTGCCAAACGGGTACTGCATATGACTTCATAAACATGACATACACATCCATTTTGTGCCACGCATGGTTCAAAGCACGGGGATGCATACCTGTAAGACAGCATCTTTGTCCTTGAGAAATTCACAGGCTAATGAGGCAGAAGTCATATGAACTAATGCGTTTAAGTATCAAGCACTTGGAGGGAATCTTGAAGCACAGAAATTTAACCTTACAGTAGCTTCCTAGAGCGAATGTCCCTGAACAGTCTTCAAGGAAAGACAGAAGTCGTCCTGACCAAGAAGGAGTAGATGGAAGGGTTCGTTTCTCGGCGGGGAATAGCGTGATGAAGAAAGTCACAGTCAATGACAAAGGAGGAGGATCATCAGGGCCACAAGACAGGAGTGCTGACGAGGGACATGGGGAGACCCGCTGCTCCCAGATGGAGCCCCGTGACCAGCGTCTTGCTGAAACGTCCTAAAATGTAGTGATATCACCGGAAGGTAGTCTCCCAAGCTTTTAAGTTAAACTCTTGCTTGACCCTTTGCCCCTGACACTATTTCCTATTGTAGATATGATCAAGCTGGATTCATACAATACAGAATCCCCACTTATGTGGGCAAGCATGAATTAAAGTCACCTTTTGGACCCTCTGCATTGGTATTTGAAGGCAAACCATACAGAGATATAGGAAATCAACTGGCTGGATCAAGAAATTAAAAAAACAAAATGCCATCTATAACTCTGGGTAATAGCAAACATTTGGATGGAATTTGAGAAAGATACGATAGAGGAATGGGTTTGGCCTCAGCCTAGATCCAGCTGTCTTTGCCCTACACAATCCTACCATGAATACATGTAATTTCCAGTCTGTATTTTCTCTCTTTCTGGGTCTGCCTTGTGACCTTCTGGGTCCCACGGAGGTCCTCAGGATAAGGGTGGGTGTAGGACAGTTACACCAGGGACCCCAGTGTTGTAGAGTGCAGTCTAGGGTCTTCTACCAGCACTGTATGTGGTCAGCTCTTCCCATAATAAAGCCCATGTCTCCATGTTTTGTTCGTGTGTTCATTCATTCATTCAGCAGCTATTTGTGGGGCACTAATTATGCGACTGATGCAAGGCTGGGCACTAGGAAATTGATAGTGAACATTATAGTCTCTGCCTCCTTGAAGCTAAAGATTTAGAAGGGGCAATTTTGGTTTTTAACTGAAATGGGGAGGTGTCTTCCAATCAAACAGCTGGCCTGGAACATCATTAGGAACTGTTAGATTTCAACTGCAAATTCTCTACTCTGAGCCCATCAACACACCAAGTGGTTAGGTTTTAGCTAAATATATAGATATGTATATTCCTTTGTAACACCCAAACCTGCTTTTCTTAGATACTTAGCCCTCTTCGTCTTCAGATATATTTTGACAGCTTCATTCTCTTTCATCTCATTGGAATGTGTGTTGTTTTCTATCCAGTCTTGTTTTCTATACAAGAATTAATTTAAGAGACCCCAGGACTGTTGGTGGGAAATATTAAATATTTACACAGATATGGAATGAGAAATCTTATTCACGCTTTAACCAATAATAATAAGCATATTGAGACTATGGACCACTGTGGAGTTTAAGATTCATTCTCTCTTTTGAGTCTTACAATAACCCCATTAAGTCAATACTGTTAACGTCTCCATTTTGGAAATGTCAAACTGAATCCCTTTGACCGAGGGCAGGGCCAGTTTCTCGGGCACGTGCTCCATACGGTCTCACAGAGACCTATGCTACGAGGGTTCCTCCATGTGCTTTCGTGCTGTGCTTGGAATCCCTAATAATTTTTTAATTATTCCTCATGATTCCAAGAATTTATGTATCCTTAATAAATTTTTAATTGTATAAGGGGCCCTACGTGTTCCTTTCGTACTGGCCCTGAAAATTAGGTAGTCGGTCCTGACCAAGGGGCAAGAGCAGAGCTCTGTGCAAGGCTGATCCAACCACAGAATCTGTTACCTTAGCTGTTCTCCTGTGTTAGTACCCTCCCCCACCTCCCCACCCCATGTTTCATGTCAGGGAGGGCCTTTTTTAGGGACACCGGATGATGCCTGTTTCCAGTCTCTGGGCTGTAGGTGGCATCTCACTGTGAAGTGAATCACCTTTTAATGTATAGTTGCGCAAGTACCTCTGCTGTGTTGATATATCACTCATTTTATGGGCCTGGATTAATTCCAAAGTAAACACTAAGTACTCAGCTGAAAAGCTGTAAACACAAGACACGACGTGCGTCTTCAACTCCCAGCTCTGTTTGCCAAGGGCCCGATTCCCTCTGCTTTATCCTGTTTAGTGTAACAAAACCTTTGTGTCATCTGCTTGAGCGGTAATTTCCAGATTGATTTGAAGATCTGCAGGCGAGGGCTGCTGCAGTTGTGAGAACACGTCTCCACACGCATTGTGTCTCCTTTGCCTGCCTTGGTGCTCGTGGATGGTCATCCAGGGATGCTCGCCTTCCTGCGTGTAACGGGTGTCCAAAGGGCGGCTGCCTGTGAGGCTGCTGTCTGTTCCAGGGGGCCCGCAGAGGTAACACCTGTTCACGACTCATCCACTGGGAGGGCAACACGCTGTTGGGTCACCAAGCAGCCGGTGCTGTCTTCAGGCCCGTGTCCTAGGTCCTGGGCCAACCGACAAGGATGACCCAGTTCTTGGTTCCCAAATTACAATTTCCAAATAGGGTTTGTTTGTCAATCTCATTTTCATGGCATCAGCATTGCGTGAGTGGAACACCTGTGTGTGTGTGCGCGCGCGCACACACACACACACACACACATAAATATGCCTCACCTTTTACTCTTCTCTCTTGTTTACTTCAGTGGAAAGATGGCTGCATTTCCTGACGCTGTGACCTTGGAGAAGTCCCTGCAGCTCCCTGGAGCTCTGTTTCGTTACCTTCACCCTGTTTTTGATCATTCTCATTCTTTGAAGTATTTTCAATAGCAGGCATCAGATCTCCTTGTGCCTGGTTCCAGGGACTTGTCTCTGTTACCCTCATATTTTCAACCTGTTAAGGCCCTTCCAGACCTTCCAGGGATGTCTGAAAGAAGACCCCTCTCTCCTTGGCTGTAGTGCAGTTTGTTCTCCTTATGAACATGTGGCCTCCCACCTAGTAGCCATAATGATCTTTAGAAAAAAATGGTAAATGGTGAAGGTCAACATCTTCGCCGGGACCCAGCAGCTCCTTTGGCTTCCGTACCCCCTCTCCCAACCTTCTCCTGGCCAGCCGAGCAGATATTCCTTAGCCCCTGCAATAAGCATGATCTTCCTGCCACAGGACATTTGTACGTGCTATTTCCTCTGCCTAGGATGTTATAATCCCCAGTATCGATTCTAGTCCCTGGTGGCTCTTATATTCTACCCTCCTCAGGTCAGACATCACTTCTCTTGGGATATATCCCCAATTAGCTCTCCAAGTTAGGAAAAGATTCTCTGTTCCAGGTGCTGACTTTCTATACTTATCTTCATGGCGTGTACCACATGTCTCTTCCACCAGACCATGTATATTATAAAGGCGAGGGCCATATGTCTTCAGTACCCTAGGGAATACTAAATAAATGCCTGCCTCTAACAGTCATGCAAATGCAGGAACCCTCTGATTCTGTGACTTGTCACCTTCCCCTGGGGGCTGCTGTGCCACTGCTTCCGTCCATTCTGTGCCTGGCTGCTCACTTCCCCACAATGTCTTGGAACATCCATTCTTCAAATCACCGCTGTCCATCTTCTGGAAAAGACAGAGAGAGTGTGTGATATTCAGGTTCACTCCCTCATCTCCTCTTAGCTGCATTCGTGTATCTTTGCAGACAGGACTCCGCTCACCCCTCCATTAAACCAGACCTCATTGTCACTCCCATGCACCCTGTTTTCCTTCTCTGTCTGACGTTTTGCCATATCACTTGTCACCATCTGACACGATATGTTTTATTTATTTATTTGCCTCTGTCTGTCTTTCCCCCCTAGTATGTAAGCTCTAGCAGGATGAATATTGTAGTCTGTTTTGTTTCTTGCTGCATTCTAAGAATGCCTGTCTTGGAGTATGCATTTATTAACTATTTGTTGATTGATTAAAGCAGTGGATGGGTAGATGCGTGGGTGGATGGGCGGATGGATGGACGGACAGATGGACAGATGGATGGACAGACAGAAAAATGGATGGATTTGGCCTTGAGTTTTAATATCAACAGTAACCTCTGCTTTCTGGACCTTTGTTTTTGGCATGGACATCAATAATTATACTTTGAGAGAAACTTTCTGGGGACAAGTCCAGAGAACCATTTGTCTGAGTTCCCACTTTGTGCACAAAGATGTTTGTCTCTGTTGTTCTTTCCCTCTCTGGCAAGTTGAATATTATGGTTGAAGGAAGACTTTCCAGAGAACCAATGGAGCAGAGGAACGTATCAAACCCAACCCGCAGATTGTTGTACATTTCACATTGCCAGATCAAAGCCTTGCATCTAGCCTGTGGAACCCTTTAAAGTTTCAGTTGTTAATTAGAAGAGTTATTGATGTGGCATCCATTCTGCTTGGATTTGGGTGGAAAGTTCTAGTTTCAAATATTCTGCTGTGTAATGTTTGTAAATCATGGGAACAACCTAGGAATTGCACTGTTTTGGCATTCTAGACTGTTGCTTGCACCTGGAAATAGTACAGAACCATCTTTCCCCAAAACAGTTTTGTTAGGAAATATGATCAGTATCATTTGGGGACTTATCTTTTATTCTAGTCTGTCTTCTTTTAAACTACGAGAGGCCATGGAAGACTCACATTTATTATTACTTTGTCACCCCACTGAATGATTTTTGTGTTCTACTGACAACTCATTAAAGACAGGAGTCCTATTTAAGTGGCATATTGGTTGGGTCCCTCTGGCAGCAAGTAATTGAAAACTGAACTTAAAGTAGCTTAAACAAGAAGGGCATGCATGATTTTGCTCAAAAAAATTCACAAGGATCGGGGCGCCTGGGTGGCTCAGTTGGTTAAGCGTCCGACTTCTGCTCAGGTTGTGATCTCACAGTCTGTGAGTTCGAGCCCCGCGTCGGCCTCTGTGCTGACAGCTCGGAGCCTGGAGCCCTGCTTCAGATTCTGTGTCTCCATCTCTCTGCCCCTTCCCCACTCATACTCTGTCTCTCTCTGTCTCTCAAAAATGAATAAACGCTAAATTTTTTCTTTAAAATTCACAAGGATTAAGCAGTTCGGATTAGCTAATTCAGAGAATACAGCAATTCAAAAATATCAATAAGGTTTCAGGTTTTTGCTTTATTTCTGCTCTGCCATTCTGCCATTTTCACTGTTTATCTTCTTAGGCTGGTATTCCTCCTGGTCCTAAAATAGCTGCCATTGCTCCAAACATCACACAGAGATGACAATATTCAGAAAAATAATAGAAAATTCCCCTTTAGGATTTTACTTTTCAGGAAAAGCTCCCTAGCAGCCCATTCACCTTTTCCAGAAACTTCTACTGACATCTCATTAGCCACATTATATTATTTGCCTTACTCATTTAGCAGAAGGTATGAGATCCCTAAGGTTGACTTAGAACAAGGATTCTCATACTTGAATGTGCTTCAGAATCCCCTGGGTGGCTTGAGAAAGCACAGAATGCTGGGCCCCACTCCTAGAATTTCTGATTCAGTAGGGTGGGGGCATGGCCTCGCATTCTGCATGTCTAAGCTCCCAGGTGATGCTAATAATGCTGCTGGTCCCAGAACAACATTTTAAAACCCATGAACGTAGAGCAGTCCAGATTTAGCCCCCCTTGGCATTGGGGAGAAGCTCAGCTTCCTTGAAGGACATGGTTGTCAGGAGGTGAGTGAAATATTTGGGTTTCTGTCAGCCAGAAAATTACCTGTTGTTTAGTTAGCCAATAGCAGCTGACACAAGTGACATCTTCAGGCAATAACATGATATTTCATGTGATTAGTACGAGCTGACTGAGGGTGAACTTGACTTTGGAGGCTGAATTGTATCTAAAGGTGGATTGGCCACCATGTAAGGACTTAACGTAATTTACCTTCAGCTCGCCGCAATGTTTCCATTTTATTTGTGTGTTTATTTGTCTGTTTTTATATTTCCAAGAACTGTGAGTTTCCTTTGAGCTCCCAGCCACTGTATTCATGGGGTTGAGCAGCTATTTTGGAAGGTGAGGTGGTAACTTGCACAGCAGCAGGTGAGAAATCCAGGGTTCACAGAGGTTAAGAGATCACCTGATCCACACAGGTGGTGAGTGTTGGCATTAGAACTTCAACCCATGCTGCCTTCTGTCCCTCAGCAAGTGGCTGAGCGGTTTCCGTGAGTATATTCAGCACCACACAGGGCTTTCCCCCCTTTTCCTTCTTTTCTCTCACTTTCATAGCCACCTGCGAGGTGGGCGGGTGTCCGGGAATATTAGGGAAGAATTATGATAGTTTTTTCCACATGTGTGCCCAAGGACAGGCTGGAGAGCTGTGGGTAAAATAGAACCATGGATGTCTTCTTCTCTTGGGGGTCTCTTCCTGGTGTTTAGCCCGCCCCGCCCATGGGGACCCCCACATATGCAAGGGTGCAGAAGGCTCCCCCACAGCCTTCTGAGGGAAGCAATTGGTTACACAGGTGAGTTTTCCATGTTAACTCGATGGTATTTACTGCTGCTGTGACAAATGAGCACATTTCGCATTACAAAGCAGGGCCCACTGATTATCTCACAGCTCCATCCCTTGGAAGTCTGGGTGCAGCACGGGCCCAACTGGAGCCTCTGCTTTGGGTTTCCCCAAGGCCGACATCAACTGTGAGCAGGGCCCTGTTCCTTTCTGAAGCTCTGACAATGAACCCACCTCCAGGCTCACTCGAGGTGGCAGCCGAATTCAGCTCCTGGACACTCTAAGACTGACCCTGGTTCCTTGCGGGCTGTCCGGTGGTCCTTGTTGCTCTGAGAAGCTGCTGCTGTTCCCCTCCTGCTTTCCATGTGCTCACCCCCCACCAGTCCAGTGGGGCAGCTGGGTCCCTTTTATGCTTCAAATCTCCTCTCTAACCAACCCCATGCTGCACGTCCCAGGCTGCAGCTGGAGAAAACTCTCTGCCTTTGAGAGTCTCTTGGGACTGGACTGGACCCACCTAGATTTTAATCCAGGAAACTCTCTCCATCTCAAGATCCATAACCTTAATCACATCTGCACAGTCTCCTTTGCCATGAAACGTAGCATATTCACAGGTCCCAGAGATTGGAGCGTGGACATCTTTGTGGGGCCATTCTGCCCTCCCAAATGATCTCATAATAATAATAGATGTTGACAGGCATTGATTGGCCTAATAATGACCATGGCTAGTATCTGAGGAATGTCGCTATATGCCAGGCACTGTGATAGGTCCTTTACATTGATTGGTTCGTTTAATCTCCATCACAAAACACAGTGGGAGCTATTATTTTTTAAAAAGAGGAAGAACGAAAAGGCACAGCACACGTGAGCATCTTGTTCTGGGTCACTCCGAAGGTAGGTGTGAAACTGAGGTTCTTTTCAGGAAGTCTGACTGGACACCCGGCTGTTCATGCTTATGTCACACTATCCGAGCCATCCTTTCCCCCATGCGCCCTACTATGGTCTGCTTTCTTGTCTGTTACCTCTTCCTCCCTGAGCCCCCTGGGCTCTGATTTCTTCGAAGGTAGGACTCCATTGTTCGAGTATCCCTGTCCAAGATGCTTCATTGCTGCTCGTTGAATCGTCAGTGTATGTGCACCTGTGCAAATATCTATATTGGTGGACAGTGTAAGGTACTGGGGTCAACCATCCCAAAGCAGGCTGCGTTCATGCCTCCTGGACAGATGCCAGAGTACAGGTACATACAGATGGGTGTATATATCATGCACAGCAGAGGCTGGATGATTCAGCCCTGAGCAGCTGCAAAAGTTCTCCCCAGCCTCGCTCCCGCCAGCATCCGAAACGGCTCCTTCTCAAACACGCTCACATCAGGCGCTTGGGGCTCCCCTGGTAGAAGGTCTGTGAGATTACTTAAGCATGTCCAGAAATGCAGTGAAATGATCATCATTGTTGCTGAACACCTGACTCTTGTTTCCAAAGGAGTATCATGGAAAACAGTAACATTCAAGCTCAAGCTACATGTGGGCTGCTGCAGATGATGGTGACTTCTAAAACACGGAAGAAGAGGCTTTAGAATGTCGTATTGGGTGGATGGCTTTTGAGATAGACAAGGTCTTCTCTTTCTCAGGAATCTCTGCTTTCAGGGATACCTACAGGCAGTAGATGCTAAAACTATTGTTAAGAGTTGCCGAGTGATTGGTTCTCAATTTCTTCTTCTGTTAAATGACGTCTTCTCCCTCCAAATACAGCTTGAATCTTCTCTCTGCTCTCCCTTGGTATTGCCCCAGGTAGAATGTTTTCTCTGCCAGTCCCCTGTCCACCTCTTACCCCAGCATCTGCTAAATGACAACCACAGTGATTTCCTTTCAGTTTCTTGAGAACCCCAAGTCTTTCCTACCTCAGGGCCTTTGCACAGTTTGCTCCTTTGGCTTGGAATACTTTCCACGCTGTCCTCAAACCTAACTCCATCTTTTCAACTAAGTCTCAGCTGACATGTCGTAGAATCCTTCTGTGCTAACTCTAATTGAGGGAAGATTCATCACAATGCTGTAAAAGCATGTGTAATTAATTATTTTTTTTCTTTTAATTTTTGGCCTGTCTTCTTGTATTGGGTGGGATTATCTATGAGTCTATAAACTCTGTGAAGGCAGTGACCTTTCCTGTCTTGTTTGCTTTTGTGTCTCAATGCATCCCCTGGGGGCAGGCACATAGTAAACTAAATAGATATTTGTGGAATGACTTCTGAATAACACCATTATATCTATTTTTCTGTAAGAAGTCTTGAACATAGCTTAGTGCGTATTCTGTTCCTGACTCCATGGCAGGCACTGTCAGGTTCTTTGTGTCAGCTCAGGAAAATAAGACAATAATAATAGTGATGATAATACTTAACTGCTTCCAAGACTTGTCAGGAATATTCTGTCTTCCTTTATAAAGTCAGCTTATATGCTAGATTCTCCAAGTATGCCCTGGGGATCACCTGCTTCTGAGTCACTCGGAACCCTTACTAAATGCAGATTCTTGGGTCCCTCTTGAGTCCCTCTGATGAGTCAGAATCACTGATGCACAGCTCCAGAAATGAGCATTTGCAACAGGCAACAGGCATTCTTATCTATGTGGAGGTATTCAAATCACTCATGTAGAGTGCTTAATGTTACCTGTTACCCATCCATAAATATATCCTCTTGCCCAACAAAAACACCTTTTGCTGTTCATATAAGCAGTTTTGATATTTAAAAAAAAAAAATGACAGCCAGGATGGCAGGAAGCAGACATCTCTCTAACAAATCTCATTGTTCCAATTTTAAGCAGAAAATATATCAGCTCCATTTTCTGATCCCAGGCTTAGGTTGGAGGAAGCTTGCCCAGGGACTTTCTCCAGGCTCGGCTAGCCCTGGGGCTGAGCACAGGGCAAGAAGCTTCTGGTTTTAGGCTGCAGTCAACTCTGTTGGGGTCAGCAATAGAATTACAAGTGCCGTAGAGCCTGCACAATTGTAATTTGCATCTAATAAAACTAGGATTTATAGAACAAAAACCCTACCAGCCCCACTCCACAGGATCGTGCATGGAAATAATGGTGTTGCTCTTTGAGGTAAACCAGACCTGTGCTATCTAATAATGATAATAAAGGTTAAATTAAGTGAGTGCTTATTCTGTGCCTGGCTAATTCTTCTAATTGCATTATCTCATTTAATTCACACACAGCCCTGTGAGGCAGCTACTAATGTTTCTTTTTTATGAAAAAGAAAAGTGGGGCCTCATTTGGGTCATACGGTGGGTAGCAGAGCCCGGATGTGGAGTTTTCTTTAACCCTCAGGCTATCTCGCCTTCATCTGAGCCTTGCAAACAAGACAGGGCCCAGATTATCCAGGAAGTAGCACCACTTTGGATCCCAGCTCTGCACACACTAGCGGAGCATCCTTCACCAGGCATAATGCCTTCTGAATCTCAGTTTCCACACCTGTAAAATGGCAACAGGCAGCACTGGGACTTCCCTGTGTGAGGTGTCAAAGGGTGTGATTCAAGCATCCACCTAATCGCAGGAACAAAGATGCTCAGTTCAGAGGGAACCGTGTTGTTACTCTGAGCTGGCCTGGTTGTAGGCAGAGCGTTCACTTCCAAAGGAATGAGGGCCGTTTGGAGCAGGGGGCGCCCAGGATGGGGAATGAAATGAGAGAATACATATCCACAAGGGCAGGGCTGGAGAAGCTAACACTCTGTAGCTGCAGAGGCCACTCATCCAAATCACAGATGCGTACAAAGCAGCCACCACACTCCAGGGACAGCGTAGGTTCTTGGCAAGCACAGGTGAACAAGACAGACATGGTTCCTGTATAGCTTCCGTGTGTTTGGCCAACAGTACATATAACTCTGTAAATAATTTGAAGACTGTGACACGAAGGAGAGTCAACACAAGTGTGGACCTGAGGCAGCAGCAGGAGTATCTCCTGGAGAGGAGATCAGACCTCTTCAAGCCCTTAAGTGCTGGAATAAGAATTCTGACCCACACAGTTAGCAAAGCGAAGAGATCTGTCCAGTGAGTCCCCTCTGACCTGCTAGGCTACCTCGGAGTAGGGAATAAATACTCAAGATAGACAACAGCTGCGTACAACTGTTGCAGGGGCCCTCCCATGCACCCCAAGTCTTAGGTTTGACCATCTTGGAGGTCAAGCATTTCTAGTGCTTTTTTGAAGGCATATACTTCGAATGAAGAAGACGACAGAACGTAACAACCACGGTGGTTGAAAGACCCCAAGTGCCCAGAGAGGACATTCAACCCCCAGAATATTAGAGAAGGCAGTATAACATAATGGGTGAGTATATGGATTTTGGAATCAAATAAACGCTGGTTCAAATCCCAGCTCTGTCATTTACTAGCGGTGGGACCTTGGGAAAGATCATTCCATGGTTAAAAATGTGGTATGGTTAGAGGGACCGTGCTGGGGTGTTTGAGGGTCAAATGGGATTGTGTACCTACAGAAAGGTGGAGATATGACCTCCGGTCTGTCTGCACTGAACCCCACGTTTCCCACAGTGCACAGGCAGCCTCCCTCCTACTTACCCCCACCCCCTCCACTACAGACCTTTGGAAACCACTGTTTCCTGCTTGGCTTCAGTCTCTAAAGGGTCCTCCTTTGTCTCCTGAGAGCTCAATCTGTAGCCAAAGTAATGAGCCTGATCTGATTCAGCTCAAGGACTCCGGTCATTGAACTTGACTTGGTGTGTCCATAATTTGTACATTTTGGATAACAGGTTATTGCTAAGAGGGAAAACCTTTAGCTGAATCCAATACATTCACAGCAAGTGAACCAGGAGGAAAATGCCTAATTCCAGCTTGTTAGCCGCTGAGCTTCTGAGAACAGAATCAGCTTAGCCGCTTGCAAATAAGCAAGCATCACAGAACTTGGTGGAGCTGGCAAGAAGGTAACAAGCTGTGTATGAAAACCCTGGGATTAAATCTCCACAGCAAAATTGCTTGGTGCACAGGATCAAAGAGCTGCAAGGGGAGAGAGACAATGAGCAAGTTCCCTTCTGCACACCCACCCAACCTTTACCATTAGGGACACCCCAAAGAGTGCCTGCTTTGGCACCTTATCAACAAAAAGGCTGAGCTTTAGTTGGTAATTAAAACAATAAATTCTTCTCCCCGGCGTGTATCCCGATTAGATTGTTGACATTGTGTCAGGCTGTTAGGAAGATAAACTCACACTGGTCCTTCCACTCACTACACTGCTTATTTTTGAATCCCTCTGATAGTGTTTGTGTGTGTGTGTGTGTGTGTTTTTTTTACATGACAACTTGCAAATAACACATTGGAGTCTCTTTCCTTCTATTTCTCTATCGCGTGATTAACATTGATACTCATGGAACTTTCGAGGTCTGAGAGCTTTCCTCTGGATGTGTGATGTAGGTCCCAGTAGGAACCATTTAGAATCCAAGGAATGTGTTTGTCAGTAAAAATGTCAGATGACACATGTGTGTCCAGGATGCTTTAAAGCCTCCCAAAGATAAATTGTTGAAGACTGTGGCAAATGGTATCAGGCCAGCCCCTGAGCAAAGTTTTAAGAGGCTGTCCGGCTTCATGCATCATGTTTCTCCAACCATCATGAGTAAACTCTTTCTTTTGGTGGATCCCACTGGTGCTCAAATCATAGCCAAGGGTGGGGATGTTAACTAGAGTGGTGGGTCCCAACCAGAATGACCTGAGTCAGGAACTGGGGGAATTGAAAGTATGGTGCCTGCCAGACTGAATAATTTTCAGTTCCTGAATCTAACAGGCTATGTTTGTCTTGCTCCCAGACCCTTAACATATGAGGCTCCCTTGCCTAAAATGATCTTACCATTCATCATTCCCTCAGGCAACTCCAATTCATCCTTCATACCTCGGCTTAGATGTACTTCCTCCATGAAGCCTTTGAAAAACATTAAACATTTTATTGTGGAATAGTTTTAGATTTATGGAAAAATTATGGAATATTGTACAGAGTTGCCATATATATATATCCCAGTTTCTTCTATTGTATATTCGTTGATTTCTTACATTACTGTGGTATATTTCTCACAACTAGTGAGCCAATATTGATCACAAAATTTACGCTTTTAACTATTTCCAAGTGTGTAGTTCTGTGGCATTAAGTATATTGACACTGTTGGACAACCATTGCCACAAATCATGTCGAGAGCTTTTCATCTTACAAAACTGAAGCTCTCTATCCATTAAACTCCCAATTCCCTCTTCCCTCAGCCCCTGGCAACCAGAAGTCTACTTTCTGACTCTGTGAATCTGACTACTCTAAGTACTTCATGTAAATGGAATTCTGTATGATTTGTCCTTTGGTGGTTGGCTTATTTTCCTCAGCATAAGACCCTCATGGTTCATCTGTATTATTCCACATGCTGGAATTTCCTTTTAAAGGTTAAGTAATATTCCATTGTGTGTATATACCATATTTTGTTTAGCTATTCATCTGTTGATTGCTTTTACCTTTGGGGTATTGTGAGTAAAGCTCGCAAAGTCTTTCTTGACCCAGCCATACTATCTAGCGCATCCCAATGTCACCTCTGTCATGGTGCTTACCTCTTGAGAATGTAAGTGCGTATTTCCCTGTTTACCTTTAACACTAGGCTCCCAGCTCCTTACCTACATGTTCCATGCCAGTAAGTTGTTTGCCATTGTTTCTCAATCACCTGTAAGTGTGTCTGGCTCACATGAGGTTCTCAGCAAATATTTGAAATGAGTGACTCACTGGATGGATGGATGGATGGATGGATGGATAGATGGGTGGGTGGATGGGTGGATGGTGGATGGATGGATGGATGGATGGATGGATGGATGGATGGATGGAGAGATTGACAGACGAATGGGTGAGTGGATGGATGGACGTGTAGGTGGATAGGTGGATAAGTGAACAGATGGGTGGATGGATAAAAAAGATGAGACTATCCAGAGGATGGGCCTAAGCAGATGTCTGTAGGAGTACAATTTGATTCCTGCCTTCAAGTCTAGTGGGTGAACATGTGATTATAAAATAAGATTTCAGGGGCACCTGGATGGCTCAGTTGGTTAAGCGTCCGAATTCGGCTCAGGTCTTGATCCCACCATTCCTCAGTTCAAGCCCCACATTGGGCTCTCTGGTGTCAGCACAGAGTCTGCTTGGGAAACTCTGTACCCCACTCTCTCTCTCCCCTCCTGTCTCTCTCAAAATTAAATAAACATTTTAAAAATATGTAAGATTTCATAGCATAGGGAAAACACCAGACTAAACTGATACACAGCAGAGAGCAAGAGTAGAGCCCACGGTGGGTGGGGGGATATATTTTGCTTTACATTTCTTACTTTAAAAATATCATTTTCACTATTTTAATGAAATAAAATAAATCAGTGAAAAACTTTTTCATAGTCTTATCACCTAAGTGACCTTTTAAATATAAAAATAGTACCCAAACAGATAACTCATAGGGGAAAGGAAGGAATAAAGTGGAAATTGAACATTGTCTTCTCAGTAATTCTCTGTAAGAAGTAACCACAGTAACTACATTTTCTGTGTTTACAACCATTCTTGCGAGACCTTCCATAATCAGTGAGCATACATCCGCTATGCTTCCTTTAATGGTTGTCTACTCTTCCACTGCTTAGAGATAGAGTTGTTCAACTGCTCCTCACTGGGGAGAACATTAGCCATTGGCTACCCCCAACACAACTGCTGCCTCTTGGAGCACTTTTATGTGCCCATGAGGTCAGTTCTTTGAAGGACACCCTCTGGACTAAAAAGTTAAAAGAATATACACTTGGCATTTTAGTAGATGTTGCCACTTGCCTCTCCCCAGATTTGGAAGTAGCTTGTGTTGCTGTGATGTGTTCTTACTGCCATCAGTCACATTAACGCAAGTGAGCCACCGTGGTGAAATGATGTCAGGTTGGAGCATTTAGTCCACTTTACTTCTGAGCATTACTTCTGGACATTTTAAAGGAATGAGTCATGATATTCTCTAAGTTATAATAAATTCTTAAAGGAGGAGAATACGGCTTCTTTACACAGAAGCTGTGCACATCAGATCAAAAAAGGGGAGAATCCAGAGATGTTGAACTCAAACATGATTTGAAGTTCTGTCCATTTTCCTGTCCTCCATGGATGTATTTAAAGTGGATGAGACAGGAGAGGTTAAGACCTTCAGTTTCCTTCTCTTAAGAGTGATGTGCGATTCTCTTCTGCCTGGGAGCTCCAGGGTCTGACCCGCAGCTTGGCTGTCACTGCTGCTGGGAAGAGGTGTCACTGGTTTGGCATGCCCTAATTCCATGCTTTTTCCTGCTTCCATGGGTCAAATGCCAGCTCTGTTCACTACGGGCAGAAGAAGCTGATGAAAAGGAGTTTGGGTCTGGATCTTTCCCAGAGTGCAGATGAGGCAGTCATAGAAAAAGTGGCGAAAATAGTTGAGCATATGTTTTACACAACTTAACTGCTATGCCTGGCATCTCTCCTTCAACACATCCTGCCTGATATTTGATGTTAAAAAAAGGAAAAAATCAAAGCACATGTAACATGTTTCTGATATCTTCTTTCTCTCCATAGAGCAATGGAAAAAAATAGCATCTCTTTTAAATCAGAGAGGGAGAAAGAGAGAGAGAGAGAGAGAGAGAGAGAGAGAGAGAGAGAGAGGGAGGCATAGACGTACACCATTTTTCTCCTTTAGGATAAAATGGCCCTGATCTACAAAATTTCAGTCTAAGTACATGGTGGGGTGGGGGGAGAATGTATGTGAGCAACATAAGCTTCCTGTTCACATAGCGCCTTCCTGCAACTGTGACACTTGCTTCTTTATGGGTTCACTCATTTGGAAGTCATTTTTCTCCACCGTGGCTGCATTGTAAGTCTGGAAACCAGCGTTATGAAATGTGCAAAGAAAACACTCCATTATTTTGATATAAAATACTTTATTTTTAGAATGTCACCTTTATGCAGTGCACAATGCAAACATACGATATCAGCTTTACTGTGAAATGCCTTCTTCCGCCTTCCTTGCTAGCAGCTC
Organism: Neofelis nebulosa; assembly: GCF_028018385.1. Taxonomy (NCBI): domain Eukaryota; kingdom Metazoa; phylum Chordata; class Mammalia; order Carnivora; family Felidae; genus Neofelis; species Neofelis nebulosa. The sequence goes on along the minus strand of NC_080799.1, from coordinate 39,078,123 downwards.
ACTTCTCCTCACCAATGGTAGCACTCTTCTGTTCCAGTGCATCATTCCAGAGGTAGGCAATTAATATGCAGGTGTATTCACATAAATAATACCATGTGGTCACATTATATTAGGCTCAAGTCTGGGATGATGGCAAAATTATTAAAAATAAAAGACCCAGAAAGGAATACTTGTCCTACAGAGTTTATTAGATAAAAATATTAGGACAGTAGGACGAATCCATGAATATGGTGAGACATCTCCTGAGCATAGGTTGTTTTATTGACAGAAAACACAGTGTTGAGATCAGATCACAGGCTTGGAGGTGTGAAGAGCCGTGGATTGGGGTGTGCCTTTCACTGGCTGTGTGATTTGGGCAAGTTCCTAACTCCTCTGCACCTCAGTCTTTATCTGGTAATGAGGAGCAGAATGCCTGCCCTCCTGCAAGGGTTAACATAAAGATGAGTACGATGAGTTGTAAAGGACTTGGATCATAATCTGGAATCAATGACACCCATTTTCTTATTTCCCTCTTTGCCCTCCTGTATCACAATGTATTGGGACAATTTCTCAAGCGATAATATCCTTCTATGCTCTATTTGCCTCAGTTTAAGGCGGGGTGGGGGGGAGTTGAGGATGCATCATATAATCCAAGAGTCATTTCTTCTGAGTTATCAGCCCCCCCATTACTTTGCTGCCTTCATACGTGAAGGGACAATGTGGACCCTCACCCTTGTCTCACATTGGCTTTCTCCCTCTCTGTGACTTAGAAGCCACTGCTTCTAGAGGTTGTGTCAAATGCCAAGCACCTTCCAGCTCTCAAACTTTTTCTACATCCACTAAGCACCTTTTGAACCATCTATTAACTGGAAAACAATTGAGATGTTAATTAGAAATCAATATTATCTTTTCATTAAAATTTCCCCCCCCCATCTCTGCCATCTATTATCCCAGTGAACAAATGGCTTCTGCTGACCTCTTTGAGTTTCTTAGTGTACTTCAACTTCACGACAAAGATAATCTATTCGTTGCCTCTAATGCTTTACAATTAAGGTTGGATTCTCCCTTTAGGGTAATTTAATGTGATTTGACAGTGCTCCTAGTTAGCTGGTAAACAGCCATCTCCAAGAAGCCTGCTTCTTGAATCAGAGTGACCTCACTCCTGTCACTGGTATGACTCTGGACAAGTCATAATGTTTTGCCTTTCCAATTCTTTATTTGCACTTCTGTACAATGGGCATAATAGTAGAAATAAACTCCTGCGATTTTGGGGGAGTTTGATGATGTGAGTGAGATGATGAGTATAAAGTATTTAGAAGAAAAGGTTCTAATCACTTAGCACGAAGCATTCTTCGTGTGTCCGCTCTGACTGTTAATGCTGTTTGGTTATCCAAACCCACTCATCCGTGTTGTCTCATTCATGCACCCATTATCTGCGATGTGCCTGTGCTGTTCTGGGCACCACTGCTAAGCCACCATGTCCCCTCTGATTCTTGCATGCCCTCAGCTTGTTCCAAGTGATTTCCACACTGTCCAAATGTAGGCAGCAGGGAGAGATTGTTCACTGAGTGATGAGTCTTTGAGAGTTCCTAAGAGCTTAGAGAAGACAGATGGGTGCCTCCTTCATGACCCTGGGCACTTCTCAAGGGGTGTTTCATCCAGAGACCCAGGAGGGGAATCTGTGTTCCTTTCCACCATTTTATTTTGGCTCACAGGAAGCCAGGAAGGGGGTTACTAACAAGAGGAAAAGAGAAAGCATATGATTGCATTTTCTACGCTGGGTGGGATGACTGATGAATAGAGTTGGAGGTTGTGGTATAGAGATGTAGCTAAGATCGTATTTCTGGAGTTTGAGCCTCCATTTACAATCCTGGCTTAGCTGCTTACCAGCTGAGTGACCTTGGACAGGCTATGAAACTGATGTGGGTCTCAGTTTCCCCATACAAAAATGAGAATTGAATCATTCTAAGACATTAAAGCAGCTCATATAGAGCCTGAAACATATTAATGCCTATAAATTCTGGTGGTGGCTTATACAGTCATGTGGTAGCATTTATAGAGCGCTTAGTGTATTACTGGAACTGAGTTGAAGAACTTCACGTCACAGTGGCAATTTCAGTATAGTAACTCATAAAAGGGGCTCTGGAGTCAGAATATTTGAGTTTGAATCCTCATCCAGCATTTACAGGCTGTGATCTTAATCAGTCTCCTCAACCTTTCATTTTCTTGAGATCCTCCGTCCGTACCATGTGAGGATTCAATGAGATTATGTGTCGGAAGCACTTTGAAAAATGCCTGACGCATATGGAACCCTTAACAAATGTTGGTTATTCTTGTCATGTGTAACCAGCACAGATGTTTAATGGTGTTAGCCACAGTGAGTCAACCCAGAGCAATTAAGTGGCTTGCCCAGGTACACATGATTCATGAGATGCAAGAAACAAACTTGAGTTGGTTTCTGGCAGCTCCTCCATGGGAATAGGGGCTCAAGGAGCAGCATTCTGAAAATGAAGTCTTCGTCATCTCCAAGGGACAACGACGCCCAGTTGTCCCTGGAAATATCACCGTTGGGGCACATTCTGTAAACTGTACAAAATTAAATCCCTCACTTCATTTCTCCAGAAAGACCCCTCTGCAGCCTCGCTCTATACCCCCGCAAATCTGCACCACGGAGGCGAGGGGATGTCAGTAGGATTTGGTCTCCCTACAAAATCCCCGCAAAGACGTATGAGGCTGCATATAAATTGCATTGAATTTGGCCAGCCATGGGCTAGCATTGCTTTTATGCTGAATATCAGTGAAAAGTATGAAATGGAGATTACATTTTCAATTCGGGCTTTTTTCCCAAAGCTCTGCAGAGATGCCCTCATTCCCATCCATCAGAGCAGAATTGCATCAGTGTGGAGTCCCAGACCCTTGTTCCCTTGCTGGGAAGTGTATCCGGCACTTGCTGTCAGACTGCAGCTGTGGGTGACGCTTTCCTTAACAGCTACTTCCTTTATTCCCCTTCCCCCAAATCTCTGCCTTTTTCTCACTACTTTTTGTTCTTAAGATCTATCACACACAAGGATCACAAAACCAACCACAAAAAAAAAAAATGGCATTCTCGTAGATGCTAAAATTGTTATATCTGTCTCTTGGGTTGTTCAGGGCAGAAATAAGACATTGATGCAAATATGGTTCATCCACTGACAATGAGAAAACATGCTTATTACTTCTTCCTGAAATACATATATTCATACCAGCTATTTCAGTTCCTTTCCCTAAACAGTCCTAAATCATTGTCAGTGCGAGCTTCAGCTTGGGTCTACGAGAAGAGAGTTTACCAGAGGGGGGTGGGAGGGTGGTTACGCATCTGGCTTTACATCACCATTAGCTTCAATATTTCAACAGCCGTTTCTCCCCGTGTTCTATGCCTCTCCCTCCTGCCCCCAGAACATGACTGCCTGGCTGACTCCCCAAAGAGAGACAGTGCTAAGTGAACTTGACAGATTCCAGGCTGGCTCCATATGGCAAGGCCTGAGTTACATGTTCCTGGGATCCCCAAGCTGCTCTCACCTTATTAAGATGGCAGGTAACTACATGCAAGTCAAGTTCACTGCATCGGTTTTAATTCTTTGGGCCCTGGAGACCCGCCTCAGCCTTTAAGGCAGAATGGACGCCCTGCAAATTTGACCTTTTCCTTCCCTTTCTGGATCCGTGGCTGGGAGGGAGGGAGGTGCAAAATGGACCCAGAGCTCAGAAAAATCTTAGGAGAATGTGGCGATGAGGTTAGAGAGCTTTCTTAGGCTCAGCTCAGTATCGTGTTTATTGCTTGATCTGTACTGTCTGAACCTTTGGACTCTGACACATAATTGAGACTTTGACTTTGATTCATAAGTATATAATTTGCACTCTTTCCTCCCCAACCCCTCTCTCTGCTGCACACGGTTTTAAAGACACAGAGAAACTTAACTCCAAATCTAGTAAGTTGCATTTCAAATGGATGAGCCCTTGAACTCAATGATTAAGGGCTGGAATAGTATCCTACATCTTTTTAAAGAATGAGAATTTGTCAGAATGAGTCTGATGGCTTTTCATTTCACCCAGGATATATGGAAAGTTTTGCTACTTTTTTTTTTTTTTAGTGTAGCTGACCTACAATGTTACATTCGTTTCAGATGTACACCATAATGATTCGACACTTTTATTTTTATTTATACATTGTGCTGCCTTTATATAACATTTTTTTCTATATTCTGAGAGCATGATCCTTGTGTCCAACAGAGAAGAGAGACCTAATAGGACAGGGGACCACCTTATTAAATAACTAAAAGGGATAGCAATTGAAAGAGGAATGGAATGGACAGCTCTTTCTGCCCACAGGTCCTGTCCCTGTGCTTTAATGAAAACACCTTTTTTTGCACCAAAAAAAAAAAAAAAAAAAGAGGAATGGAATGTACTTAAGGTGTCTCAAGGGCGAAATACATCCAAAGGGAAGGCTCTTTTGGAGGGGAGGGGTTGGGGAGGAGAGGGAAGCTAGACTCAGAAATGATGTAACACCTGGGGTTGTCCAGCTGGAGAAGATGCCAGCATGCTTATGACAGGGTGGGGCTTGCAGTGGATGGCAGGAGGAAGTCCCTTTATGATGCCTGAAGTTCCTTCCCCAGTCTGAGGCCCCCAGATTCTGGGCATTGGCACACCTATAGTGAGATGATCTCCAGTGCCAGTTGAATCAGTCGTAGTTGTAAATGATTCGGGTGATTTTAGAAGCCTTATTTTTGCCAACTTTTCGCCAGATGCAACAAAAACTTCAAGCCTCTGCATTTGGGGAGCTGAGTCACTTTGCATTTCTTTTTGCTGAACGTCACCCAAAACTGATGGCTAGTGAGTCAAGAGCACAAAATCAAAAGCACAGTTGATTTTATTTGACAAGAAGCCTTAAAGTAAGTGGTCTTAGAGTTAGTTGATTGGCCTTGTGTCCTCATTAAAGACTCAGCTTCTTGGTGTTGTTACTTTGCCATTCACATATGATGACATTTAGCCTTTATTTCTCCTCATGATCACAAGATCGTTGCTAAAGCTCCAGGCATCATGTCCTCACAGAAGTGTCTCAAGCATAAAAGGACAAGGATAAAACAATTTTTGCAAGGTTTTTTTTTTTTAGATTAAAAAACAGGAGACATCAAGTTACATCTTATTAGCCAGAACTGGATGACATATGTACAAAAGGTAATTGATGGTTCCAACCTGTTCAGACTAATCATTATCCATCCCTTAAAACCCGGTGAGTGTACCCACCCTCCCTGCAATCAAATAGAACCATCCCTTTACCTGAACAAACTGGAGCTGGGTAGATGCTGAGCAGTTAGCAAATAGTATCTGCCATAGAAATCCATCTAATTAAATTTTTTTTTACATTTTTATTTATTTTTGAGAGACAGAGCACAAGTGGGGGAGGGGCAGAGAGAGAATGAAACACAGAACCTGAAGCAGCTCCAGGCTCTGAGCTGTCGCCACAGAGCCCGATGTGGGGCTCCAACCCACGAACCATGAGATCATGACCTGAGCTCAAGTCGGACGCTTAACCGACTCAGCCACTCAGGTGCCCCAAAATCCATCTAATTAAATGGGAGTGGATCTCTTCTTAAATTTCAGCAGAAGGAATTCTTTTCAGTCAATACCCTGCTAAGATTCCTATGCTCAGACCTTAACAAGATGTTTCCTCCTCCTCCATGTGAATGTAGAAGAGACATCCATTCGTGTTTTCAGACTCTTGAGATTCCCCTTTCAAAGTCTTAGGATTTTCTTTTCGGTGACTGAAGTTGTTGAAGGATCAAGGTAATCAGGATAATGCAAGTGTCGTTTTTAATTTATGAATGCTTGTTATGAACCAAATATTATGCAGACTATCTCACACATAATTATTACTCACTGAGTCATTGAAATAATCTTATTTCTTGGAGGGTCTGAGGATTACAGATTACTGTTAGCGTAACACCTCAGAGAGGGCTTGCAGATACGGTCTGGCCTGGTGAAGGTTTCCTGTTGGTAGCGAGTGAGATTGCTCTCTGAGTCTCAGCTTCAGAATTTGGAGGTGACCTCTTTGCCCATGTGTCTATTTCTCCCAGGCTCACAGGTGAAGACAGCTACCACCAGACTTTTCTCAGGGAATGTTCTATCGTAGAGTTTGGCAACCTTACTCTCAAGCTCCTGTCCAAATAACTTCCCACTTTACCCCTTGTGCCTCTGGGTGTTTCATCTATTTACCCCCGTTTGCATATTTATACATTCAGTAACCTCTGATGGATGGTTGGTGTGGCATGTACAGAGGAGACCATCAGTAAATTGGGTAGGGAGAAATGCGTACCAAGAGGTAAGTGTCAAATTTTTAGGATTTTCTTTAGTCGGGGAAAATAATGCCCATCACTTTCCATCCATGTATTTACTCCTAAATTTAGCCGTGGATTTGGCAACTGCTATGTACCCCCTTTTTCATATTATTCCTTAAAATGAGGCTCTCCAGCTATAGCAAGACACAGTTCTGTATATCCAGAATCTATCTAGGTCAAGGATAAAAGACAAAGGAAAATGAAGTGAAGCATAGCATGTCAGGTGCCATGATTAAAGTAGCAATGGACACTCAGTACTACGGCAGTGGTGGGGAGGTGAGAAACAGGGAAAGGTTTCTTAGAGAATGCTTCAGTTCAGCTTAGCCTTGAAGTTTGAGGGGCTGATTGATTTCGGCCAACAGAGCAGAAAAAGATCAAAGTGTCTCTAAACAGGGAGATTGCGTGAAAACAGGTGAGCAGGTGAGGGGTGTGGGGGAACCTGGCAGCACTGCTTTTCTCAACACGGTTGGAATGGAGAGTAGGGGACCCCACCGAAGGATAAGGCTGGACGAGTAGACGGGGGACAACGATGAGGTCTCCAGGCCATCTTCAAGAGTCATTCACCATGAGGTCTTATGTCAAACCCCAGGGTAAGGAAGTAGGATTGGCAGAAGTTGCATCATGTTGGGGTCATTCGCTAGCTACTTCCAGAACTGACCAACTGCATGAATGTGGGCCAGCATTTCCAAGTCTCTGATCCTCAGCTTTTCTATAAAATAGAGATATGAAAGAGTTGGCTCTCACTTCTTGCTGTATTTATTTGTGTCCTACTTGCTAAACAAATAGACCCTGTGTAAATACCAAAGGCATCATAGGAATTTTAAAAACCTCTTTTGTGTGGTTCCCTCTCCCTGGAACCAACGCCTTGAAATACCTTTATGTTGCCTCTCTCAGTAGCTCAAGCGGTTAATTCAATGAATAAAGGTGAAGAGAGCCATCATTTACTCGGTCCCTGTGACAAGCCAGGCATTGCATTAGCCTATTTGCAAATGTTATCTCACTTAAACCTCACAGTCACTGCGGAAAATCAGAAGAGATAACCTCATCATCCCCAGTTCTAAGACTGGAAGTGGAAGTGATGGGATACGCAGGGCCTCGCTGTCTCGGGTAGTATTGGAAAAATGATTCAAGCTCAGATACCCCTCTCCACCAGGTTTGCCCTTTCTTCAACTCCACCCTGCCCTGCAGGCTTTGAGCCATTGTCTATAGCAAAGGACTAGAGCACCAACTTACTTTGGGTGAAGGTAGCCCAGCAGGCCTGGGGTTTGGAGTGTAAAATGAGCCTTCTTGTGCATCAGATCCAGATCCATCGCATTGATGAGAGCACGTGGCTCTCTGCTGTCCACACCAGGTCTAGCCCATAATAGACATTTTCAGCTTCACAGTGGGGTTTTGTCTGAGATTCTGCCCTCCCCAGTTTGTGTCCACAAAGATGTACTAAATCCGTGTGGAAAACATAGATGCCATGGTCAGAAGTGAGGCTCACAGGTAGATACCATTCACAGCCCGGTGGTGTTCCCTTGATGACTATACTCAGAAAACCTGGGCCTCTGGCTGAAACTGTCTACTTAAACTATTCATTATCAGCCTCTTGAGGAAAGATGGGATGTCTAGGGTCTTTGACTACTTGTTAAGGCTGCATGTCTTAGGAGAACCACACAAACTCTCAGAGTTTCAGTTTCAAAGCTTCAAGGGGGACCATTTATCTTCCCCTGGGTCTTTGTGAAGCAACATGGGGCCAATGAGCAAGACATTTGGGGTGTGACAGATCTGAAATCCAGTCTTTCTATTTTCTGTCGACCTCAGTTTCCCTGTCTGTCAAATGAGGCTAGTATTGCTGACTTTGTGGTGCTGTTCGGAAGATTAAGGGAGAAAATGCCTGGTACATAGTGGTGCTCAGCAAATATTTACCCCCAATGCCACAAATGAGAAAATGAACACAATAGTCCTTTGGGAAAAATAAATATGATACACACATTAGTCCTTTGCACTAATTATCACTAGCTCTTTCCTTCCTCCCTCCCTCCCTCCTTCTCTCTCTCATCCTCTCCCTTTCATTCTCTTTCTTTCTTCCTTCCTTCCTTCCTTTCTTCTATGCTTTTTGCTTCTTGAAAGCTGCAATCCCTGTTTTCATCACCCTCCTCAGTTTTAAGCACAGACTTTTTCAGTTGCAGATTCCCTCTTGCCTCTTTCCTTTCCTCCCTCCCTCCCTCTCTCTCATCCTCTCCCTTTCTTCCTCTTTCTCTCTTTCTTTCTCTCCTTCTTTCTTTCTTTCCTTCCTTTTCTTTCTTTCTTTCTTTCTTTCTTTCTTTCTTTCTTTCTTTCTTTCTTTCTTCCTTCCTTCCTTCCTTCCTTCCTTCCTTCCTTCCTTCCTTTCTCCTATGCTTTTTGCTTCTTGAAAGCTGCAATCCCTGTTTTCATCACCCTCCTCAGTTTTAAGCATAGACTTTTTCAGTTGCAGATTCCCTCTTGCCTCTTTCCTTTCCTCCCTCCCTCCCTCTCTCTCATCCTCTCCCTTTCTTCCTCTTTCTCTCTCTCCTTCTTTCTTTCTTTCCTTCCTTTTCTTTCTTTCTTTCTTTCTTTCTTTCTTTCTTTCTTTCTTTCTTTCTTTCTTTCTGCTATGCTTTTTGCTTCTTGAAAGCTGCAATCCCTGTTTTCATCACCCTCCTCAGTTTTAAGCACAGACTTTTTCAGTTGCAGATTCCCTCTTGCCTCTTTCCTTTCCTCCCTCCCTCCCTCTCTCTCATCCTCTCCCTTTCTTCCTCTTTCTCTCTTTCTCTCCTTCTTTCTTTCCTTCCTTTTCTTTCTTTCTTTCTTTCTTTCTTTCTTTCTTTCTTTCTTTCTTTCTTTCTTTCTTTCTTTCTTTCTTTCTGCTATGCTTTTTGCTTCTTGAAAGCTGCAATCCCTGTTTTCATCACCCTCCTCAGTTTCAAGCACAGACTTTTTCAGTTGCAGATTCCCTCTTGCCTGAAGGCCTTGGTGCCATGTGAGCAGATTCAGTGCTGAGAGCTGTGTGTAGAGCCAGAAGCTCAGGCCACTTTCTGCTGCTGAGAAATACTCTTCCCTCTGAGGGCACAAGTGTGCCTGCAAGGGGATGCGGGAAACCATTTGTGAGAAGTCGTAATTAATGATCTGCTGGGTCTTGGCACTTACGAGGAAGCAGAAAGCCGCCAGGAATTGGAGCAGCCTCTTGGATAAAAGCCCTTCTCCTGGGGCTACATCTCTCCATGGGGAGGTGGCAGCTTCTGGGAGGGGAAGGAGGAGACTTGGGGGGCTCCTGTCTTCTCAGCAGCTCTCAGGGCTATAACTCCTTTGCTTACCTTGCATGGTAACAGAGTGTTGTGGGCAAAGAACCCTGGCTCTTGAGACAAAAGGTTCTAGTCTTGAATTGTGGCTCTGCGTCTTATTCCTTGTGACCTCTGGGCATGTTTGCTTCACTTTCTGAACCTGTCTTGCCCATCTATAAAATGGGGATAGGATGACATACGCTGCAAGGCTGTTTGAATTAGAACTGAATAATAATATGGGGCGCCTGGGTGGCTCAGTCGGTTAAGCGACCGACTTCGGCTCAGGTCATGAGCTCACCGTTCGTGAGTTCGAGCCACGCGTCGGGATCTGTACTGACAGCTCAGAGCTGGGAGCCTGCTTCGAATTCTGTGTTCCTCTTTCTCTGCCCCTCCCCCACTCATGCTCTGTCTCTTACTCGCAAAAATAAATTTCAAAAGTTAAAAAAAAAGAAATTGTGCCATTCATATTATTATTCATAGTAGGGCCTCAGAAGTGCTAGGGATAAAATCTTTCACTGGCATACATAGCCCCCGTCTTCAGGGTGCTTACAGTGTGGTACATAACAGAAGCCATATTATCTATAACTATATAACACGCAGACCTGTGGATATTTGGTAGCTAGTTTGGTAAAATGTAGGCACATATTTCTAGTGGTATTAGCTATAAATTGCTACTGAATTATCTATATGTATATATATTTGTGATATACATGGCTCTTCAGTGGTGACATATGGAGATGTCTCTTTTGTGTAAATGACTCTCATTTGGTGAGTCAGCAAGAATCTTTTATACCCTAATTTGATCCTGCTTGTTGCTGGGCTGCTTTGGAAGTTAACTTACCCCCCTCCCCATCCCGCCACAAATGACTATGGGTTGCTAAATCCCTGAATGAAACCCTGCATATGGCAACAACAGCAACTGTCTCCTATTTGGTAATACCTATCTGCTATTCCTCACACTAACCTTCTAGGACTACTTTAAATATTACACGAAACAGTACTTGTAAGTCAGTGTGTTCACTTAGCAGAGACTAGTAATGGTCATAATACACCAAACCCTCTTGCTTCACCGTAATAGCAATAATATTTTATAGCATCAACCCCATAGTGTAGCACGGAGAGTTGTATGATCTCTTGCATGTGAACACATGGTACAGTCTGAGACCTCCAGAGATATCAGCTATGATCGCTGGCATTCGTTCCATATTTAGAGTAACCTTTGCAGGTGCATTAGGTAGGGTTACAGTCCCACCTTATACATGAGGAGTATATGGGGTTCATGCAGCTAATAGTGATGTTGGCCGCAGGGCCAGCAGGAGCCTGACCTTCTCCTTATTCCTCTTCAGGCCCTGCCTCAATTTCCCTCTGGTTCTTTTTTTATCAAGAGTCAGTTCCTAGCATTGCTTGTCTCTTCCCTCTCACTGCATGGCGTTTGTTTAGGGAAGTAGTCATTAAACACAATGCTGAGCCCCAGAGACACAAATTCTGGATCCACTTCACTACAGAACCCAAGGAGAGAACGTGCTGGGGCAGGCATCCCTAAGCAGGGGGAGGCACCCTGTTTGAGGTTAGAGCCCACAGCGATGAAGGAATTTTCCTTTCTGGGCGTGTTTGCTTGTGTTCTTGGATGTGCTAGTAAGCCCCTGCCTACCCACCTCTATGCAAATGAGTCCTCCCACATGCTTGGGATGTTCTGTCCCCAAATCCTGAACACTATGTACAGGAGATGGGCTTAGCTGTTGCAGAAACAAGATTTGAGAGGGGGACAGTTTTTGCCTGCAGTTATCTCTTTATACAGATTTTACCCTGAGTTGGAAAAGACCTTCCCCCAGATATGAGATCTGACGGTGTGTTTACCCCTATACATTGGCTTTCTCAGGTCATGAACCCGGTGGCTCCGCCTGGAACATGGTGGGAGGAGAAAGAAGCCACACCCATACTAAAGAGCACTACCCTTTTATTCACCCTCTGTGGGTTGGTGGAAAGGAGTCCCTCCACCTGTAACAAGGTTGTGTTATAATTTCAGAAGCAAAGCACAGCACTTGTGAATCATGTACTGTGTGTCTGTGGGCAGAGATTTATCAACTGTTTTGGGTCCCTATTGGGCTTAGCGACAGACTTAAAGTCAAACATAGCAACACTTAGGTTATTGACTAAGAATGTTGACTTTAGAATATAGAATATGGCAGACCTAACTTTGTATCCCAGCTCAACCCTACTAAATACGTGAACTTGGACAAGTTACTTCTCTTCTGTGACCTTCATTTCCCTTGTCTGTAAAAAGAAGACAGTGATATGTATCCCATGGAGTTCTTGTGAAAATAAAAGTATGTTATATTAGATAAGTTCTTAACACAGTGCCTTGAGCCTAGTAAGTACTCAGTAGATGGTAGACATTGTGTCTGTGCCATTTATATCCAGGTCCTGCCTTTGATGCCTGCTTGGCCATCTACTTCTGTACGCCCTGGGTTAGTAATGTAAGAAAACAACAGTCTTATTGGGATGACTAATATTATTTATTCAGTGTCCTGTAGGTGGGGAAATGTTGACATTTCAAAGATGGTTTTTCTGGAGTTAGGTGTAAGTCCAGCTACCCAGGAAAACAGGTTACTGGGGCCCTATGTTTGTGTAGCCAATGCTGAGAAATGGACCTTGAGATAATTAAAATAATTATATTCCGGGGTGCCTGGGTGGCTTAGTTGGTTAAGCATCTGACTTCAGCTTAGGTCATGATCTCGTGGTTCATGGGTTTGAGCCCCGCATCGGGCTCTGTGCTGCCAGCTCAGAGCCTGGAGCCTGCTTCCGATTCTGTGTCTCCCTCTCTGTCTCTGCCTCTCCCCTGCTCACGCTCTCTTTCTGTCTCTCAAAAATGAATAAACATTTAAATAAATAAATAAATAAATAAAATAATAATTTTCCATCCCGGATGATTCTATGTTACCTGGTTTGTAATGGAGGCTGCAAAAGTTTTATTAAATTAGTATTTATGTATAATGAGATTTGTACACTTAAGGGTACAGTTTGATGAATCTTGGTAATCGTATACAATCTTATAACTCCACTATAACCAAGATATAGAAGAGTTCTTTCATCCTAAGAAGATTCCTTAAATCCATTTTCAGTCTTTTGTGTTCCCTGTTCCCAACCCCTGGCAATCACTGATTTGCTTTCTCTGTCTCTTATGTTGAATTGCATAGAAACAGAATCCTGCTGTACAAAGCGTTTTGCGTTTGACTTTGTAGCTCCTGATTTTGAGATTCACCCATGATGATGTGTGCATTAACATCTCGTTCCATTTTATTGTTTTGTAGTATTCCCTGGTGGGAATATACCACAATCTGTGTGTCCATGTGACACTTAATGAACATTTGTTTCCAGTTTCTGGTAATTATGAATGCTGTGAAATTTGAGCCTGTGTCTCTGTGTAGACACATGTTCATAGTTCTTAGGCAAATCCTCAGAGGTGGAATTGCTGGATGATAGGGGATGATAGGGCAAGAGCAGGTTTAACATTCTAAGATACTGCTTTATTGTTTTCCAAAGTGCTTGTCCTGTTTTGCATTCCCACCAGCAATGTGGCGTCAGGCTTGTTTTTGTTTTTGTTTTTTAACAAGTCCCAGGTGCCCCTAATATAGATCCAGCAATAAGAGCCTCTGGTCTTTGCTTTCTCTGGTTTGATGGCCACCTTTGGACTGTTAGATAAGTAAGGATGATGTTAGTATCAGCACAACAAAGAAGACATCTGTACCACCTGATATGTTCGTACTTGATCAAAACTCTTGGGGGAAGAGGAACTACCTTGATTTTCCACAATTGAGGTGCCTTTTTATATGTCATGCATATCAAAATTTGTATCTAGGCTTAAGTTTCCTAGCATTAAATAATGATTTTTTAATAATATCAGAGGATTCACACTAGATGTATAGAGAAGTCTGATTTGCTCATGTGAGAAAGTGTTCCCACATGCTATAGACAGATTAGTTAATGAACAAAGAACATGTGTGTTTGCTATTACAGGTGATGTTTGCTGTGATCTGTTTTACTGCTGTAAAGACTAATTAGCGATATACGCTAGTGAGTAATTAGTTATATATGAAGGACTTCTGTATACGCATGCACACACACACACAAATGCATGTGACCGTGTTGTCTTCCTCACCATTTTTCAAGGCAGACCACGTGGTTACTCTTTAGCGGTTTGCCCACCTACGCACTATTGCTTGTACATTTCTGGAAGACATTTGCCTGTCTTCTGCACTTTCATTTTCTTCTTGTTGAATTACAAATGGATTAACATACCTAATAGGTTTTCCTCAAATCCAACTGGATGCTTCAGCCTCCCACTTGTGCTTTTTTTGGTCTTAAAACATGACAGCAAATGAGGTGAATGAACAGAGAATGTGCCCTTTGTCTTGGGTGAGGCAGCTCTCAACTCCCAGATGGGGTGTTCCCACTCCCTCAGGCAAAGGATTATAAGGAGAGGTTTAAAATAAATAGAAGACTTGATCTATGTGTGCATGTATATAACTGATATCTACTTGCTTATTGTGTGAATATGAAGTTCATGGAGTATATCATATGTGGTTTACCCAGTCAGTTTGGTTCTCAATTCATAGTGATGCAGTAGCAAATGTCTGCAAACTATGGCCTGAGAGCCAAATTTAGAATGCCGTTTACTTTTGTAAATAAAATTTCATTGGCATATAGCCACACCCATTCATTTACATATTGTTCATGGTGCTCTCTGGCTAAAATGGCTGACTTGAGTAGCTGTTGCAAAGGAGATATATACCTGGCAAAGCTGAAAGTGTTTCCTGTCTGGCTCTTTACAGAAAAATCTGTCAACTTCTCTATAGTATCACTTTATGTGTTTGCAATGTCATTGTATTGTCTTTGTTTCCTTATGTATGTCTCTTGTTTGTGGGAGTAGGTTATATTTGTGCAACTGCTCGTACCTTGGGCCAGTCATCTAAGTTCTCTGCGTTTCATGCCTAAATCCATAAAATGAACGGAATTGCTGCATCCCCTATAGAATTGTCTGAGGACTTGGGGTGGGGAGGCAGGTGCCTGGCACACACAGTGTCCATTTCACTTAAGATGTGCTCGTTGCATGGCAATCAGACCTGATATTAATGAATGAGGCATCTGTCATGTTCTGCATGATATTCCCTGCCACTGTGGAGCAGAGGCTAAGAAAGAAGCCATTCAACTGAGCCTAAGGGACTGGACAGACAGCCATGCCTGTTTCTAAGAGGCAGACGAGCTTTACAAGAGTCAAGGTTCCAACGTCAAGACCTTTGGCTTCCTTATACTTCACCCCACACCCTTGCTATTGTTACAAATCTTTCCGAACATACTCCCCAATTCCAGGCATTGAACTTGCAGTTAGCTGTGCCTTATTTTCCCCAGGATGTCCATGTGGCTTACTCTTTTCCTGGCCCCTTTATCTCAGATAGCAGGCCTCTTCCCTCTAGCTCATTGCCCTTGTCCTCACCACATTTCTAGGTCATTGTGTTATCTCTCTATGTGTTCACAGGTCAGTTTCCTTTCTCAAGGGCAT
Organism: Neofelis nebulosa; assembly: GCF_028018385.1. Taxonomy (NCBI): domain Eukaryota; kingdom Metazoa; phylum Chordata; class Mammalia; order Carnivora; family Felidae; genus Neofelis; species Neofelis nebulosa. Next base: position 39,062,926 of record NC_080799.1, on the reverse strand, counting down.
TCCTCAGGCAGTTGAGGAATTTATCTTGTTCTGTGCCCAGTACAGAGACCTTTGCCTGGCATGAAATAGGAGATCAATAAATATTGGTTGAGTAAATGCATGAATTGTTGAACATTCCTGAAGGTGAGAATTTCCTTTGATGCTGCAGTATTCTCACCTGCCATCTCCCCCCATCTCCTTCCCAAGTCCAAAAACAAAGAGGACACAGGAACTCCTTCCTGGTTCCATTCACACCCATGTGAAAGCACATCCCAGACTGAATGCCAGGCACACAGACACTCATATGCCCTCAGACCTCTCCAGGCAGACAAAAACGTTCTCCTGAGAGATCCGGATGCAGACTTTAAAAGTGCACCGTCGATCACCCCTCAGAGAAGCTAACAACGTCTTCAGTGAGATCCTGTATAGCTTTATTGGAGAGGTCCTGGTCAGAAAAAAAAAGCTGCAGCTTAATGAAGGCCATTTAACAGTCCATCTTGATTCCAAGGAAAAGCAAATCTTTATTACCACATCCGATAATTTCTGTTCAGGGATTCCCACCCTTTGGAATGGATTTTTTTTTTCAGAGTCTCTTTTCTAATTAACTCTGGAGCCTAGATTACAGGAGGCCAGCCTTGGGAATGGAGGGGCACTTCGGCCGGAAGTAAGCGCTGGAGGTGATGTTTAATTAAAGCAATGCTGTGAGAGGGAAGAGGCCTGAGCAGGCTGCAGTGCTAATCCTCCTGCCCTGCTCCCGTGTCCCCGTGTGATTGTGATTGATGAGCTGGTCCCCTACATCTCTATCTGCAGCATACGCTAACACCCGCAGGCGGAAAGGGCTCCGAGTCAGCACAGGCACTGACTGCTGGAGTGCTGCATTGGCAGAAGCGCTGGCTGGGTGGTTCCTTTCCTCACTCCGAGTTTTTCTCTTCTTCTTTTCTCTCCTTTATTTGATAGATGGATAGGATAATAGATAGATAGATAGATAGATAGATAGATAGATAGAATGATAGATGATAGATAGATGATAGAATGATAGGTAGGTAGAGAAGTAGACTGATAGATAGATGATAGATAGGATGATAGATGATACATAGATAGAATGATAGATGATAGATTGATAGATGATAGATGATAGAATGATAGGTAGGTAGAGAAGTAGAATGATAGATGGATGATAGATGATACATAGATAGAATGATAGATTGATAGATGATAGAATGATAGGTAGATAGGTAGAGAAATAGAATGATTGATAGATAGATAGAATGACAGATGATAGATGGATAGGATGATAGATAGATGATAGAATGATAGGTAAGTAAGTAGAGAAATAGAATGATAGATGATAGATAGATAAATGATATAGATAGATACATAGAAAGATAGATGATAGAATGATAGGTAGGTAGGTAGGTAAGTAGAGAGAAATAGAATAATAGATAATAGATAGGATAATAGATGATAGAATGATAGGTAGAGAAGTAGAATGATAGATAGATGATAGATAGGATAATAGATGATACATTGATAGAATGATAGATGATAGAATGATAGGTAGGTAGGTAGAGAAATCGAATGATAGATAGATAGATAGATAGATAGATAGATAGAATGACAGATGATAGATGGATAGGATGATAGATAGATGATAGAATGATAGGTAAGTCAGTAGAGAAATAGAATGATAGATGATAGATAGATAAATGATATAGATAGATACATAGAAAGATAGATGATAGAATGATAGGTAGGTAGGTAGGTAAGTAGAGAGAAATAGAATAATAGATAATAGATAGGATAATAGATGATAGAATGATAGGTAGAGAAGTAGAATGATAAATAGATGATAGATAGGATAATAGATGATACATTGATAGAATGATAGATGATAGAATGATAGGTAGGTAGGTAGAGAAATAGAATGATAGATAGATAGATAGATAGATAGATAGATAGATAGATAGAATGACAGATGATAGCTAGATGGATAGGATGATAGATAGATGATAGAATGATAGGTAAGTAAGTAGAGAAATAGAATGATAGATGAATGATATAGACAGATACATAGAAAGATAGATAGCTGATAGAATGATAGGTAGGTAGTTAAGTAGAGAGAAATAGAATAATAGATAATAGATAGGATAATAAATGATAGAATGATAGGTAGAGAAGTAGAATGATAGATAGATGATAGATAGGATAATAGATGATACATTGATAGAATGATAGATGACAGAATGATAGGTAGGTAGGTAGAGAAATAGAATGATAGATGATAGATAGATAGATAGATAGATAGATAGATACAATGACAGATGATAGATAGATGGATAGGATGATAGGTGATAGGTAAGTAGATAGAGAAATAGAATGATAGATGATAGATAAATGATACAGATAGACACATAGATAGAAAGATAGATGGTAGAATGATAGGTAAGTAGAGAGAAATAGAATAATAGATAATATATAGGATAATAGATGATAGAATAAGTAGATAGATAGATGATGGATAGAATGATAGAATAATAGATACGTAGGTAGGTAGATAGATAAATATAGCTATATAGGTATATACAGGTATATATGGATATGTATGGTTGTGTATATATCTGTATATAGCGCTATAGCTGTATCTCTGTCTATCTATCTAAAACCTTGCTGGGAATATCTCTCCCTCTCCCTCTCCCCCTCCCTCTCCCTCTCCCTCTCCCTCTCCCTCTCTCCCTGTGCATCTTTGTGTCTGCTTTTCTCACTTTGTCCAGATCTCTCTGTTGATCTGCCCCTGTCTGTCTCTGTCTTCCTTTACGTCCTTTGGTCTGTCCTAAGACTGCCCTATGAGGTAATATTCAGGAGCATCTAAATGAAATCTTTTTTTATTCAGCAGTATTAATGTTTGAGTAATTTAGAAGCTACCTTTGGTCAAGCATCTACTAAATGCCAGGAACTGCCTGAGGTAGCTTTGGACAATTATTTAATAATTGCTCTTATAATAGCTAACATTGATTAATCTCGTACTGTGTGCCAGGTCCTAATGCTAAGACTTTTTGTACCTAATCCCATTTAATCTTCAAAATAATCCTTTGTAGTAGCTCCTCTCGCCGTTCAAGTTTTGAAGATGAAAAAAAAACAGAGCCTTAGAGAGAAAATTATGCATATTATCTTTAATCCACATTTTAGCACACCAAAATAAGACTTTATTTCTACCTTTTGATGAGTATACAGTGGTTTAAAAGGTGAAATGAATCACCCAGGGTCAGAGAGCTTGAAGAATGAAATCTTGAGATCTTTTTCCAGATGCATCTGTCTCCAAAATGCTCCTTTGAACAGACCAGAAGGTGTGCTTGTGGCTCCCAGTGTTTCTCTATTTTCTCTCTTCTTTCACATCTATGTCCTGGTATGTTTACTGAACATGACTGCCATGTGGCCAAGGGGCCAGCTTCTGAATACAGGAGGCTACAGAACTTCCAGCAGTTGTCTGAGCCAGAATAAATTGGCAGAAATGTCTGATTTGACTTTTTCTCCTTCTTCAAAGCAGATGCTTTTCTCATTACTGAGAAAAGAATGACACTTTGTCTCTCCAAGAGCTCAGACGATCGTAATAATAGCCATGCAGTTTCTGATCTTGGAGCCGCCAGCTTCGGTAGGCTAGGGACGCTGCAGTGCTCTGCAAGGGTCTTTCCCTGGTGAGATTAGGCTTGCAGAGTGTCTATTAGAACTTGTAGCCACTCCCTGGAGTGGATTGATCTGTGATTCTGGTTTCACTGTGTGCAGTTCAAAATCTTTTAGCCAGCAAGGCTGAGTTTGTAATTGGAGGGGTTGAGTCTGACGGGGAAGGAATGGATAACATACCCACACTCCATTTTTATCTATCAACAGGGAAGAATTAAAATAAACTATGACTTTTTCAACTCCTAAATTAACTTGAGTTGGAAAATTCTATTTTAAAGAGGGAGCCATGAGCAAAAAAGGAGTTTGAAAACCATAGTCCATACTAGCTTATGAGTCTAGGTCCAAGTCTTGTGGAAGGAAGGTGGGGTTCTGACAGTCTTCAGTAAACCTCCAATTGTTCAGGATCTTCTAGCCTTGGTGAAATGGGCTTTCTCATGTTTCCGATGGTAAAGATGCCTATCCTAAGAAGCCATGGAAACTTAGACCATTTCAGTATCCCTTTTTGTTGTGATAGCCTAAAAACAAATACTGCACACCTGTTTTCCATACTTGGGAAAGTCTAAAAATATAGTGCTGAATTAATTTAATAGTGAAAATAAAGTGTATTTGAGGTTTTAAGGATTCATCAAAATAGCCAAATTACTCTGCTGTCATTGGTTGAGAGATCCATTAATGGGCCATTCTGAAGAAGCCAAGAAGTGGTCCACACTTCTCATCTTCCCTGCCCCCTATCAGGCTCTGAAATAAAGTGATTAGCCCTCTAACTGTAACAAGATATTCAAATCATTATATTAGTTTTGAAACCAGTTCCTGAACCATCTACCGCTCCATATTTGCTGGCCTGGAGATACCACATCCCTTTCTTTGACAGTCGTGGCTACTCAAGTACTCCCTGTCTGTGACCATTTGGTTTATTCTAAATCCATCATGTCAGCTTTACTATAACTTGTCATCCTGCTCTTGGCCTTGATTTGGCTTGATATTCTAGTAAAGGGCTTTCCTTAGGTTTCATATTAAAATTCAGTCTGTTCAAAACATTTGCCTCCATTGTAAGCCTGGACCATACAAACTCAATATCAGACAGACTGATGGTATGCTCTCTCTGATTTTCAGAATTCTTTTGAGAGACCATATTGGCCTTTCTTCTTGACATTTGGGTGGGGGGCAAGGCAAGGTTTTGAATTGTCTCTCTCTATATATTTGTTTCTCTCTCTGTGGCAAGTTCTCTGCTTTATGTAGCATTAACAAGCCTCTGTTTGATTTTTATTCTTAACAGATAATTTATTTATCACTCTTTTTGGGTCTGTGGTCCACTAAGGCCTTGGACTTTTTTTTTTTCTCCCAAAGTGACACATCCTGACAGGTAATAGTCTTATAGCCATAGTGTTTATTTCCATTCACATTTTTATAAGAAATTCGATCTTATTCTTTCTTGTCTAACAAAAATTTCAAGAATAATTTGAATCTCAATAATTCTAATTCATTAATTTTTGTCCAATCTTTCATACCTAGTTAATTTCCATTCTGCAACTCTTGTGTGTATCTCTTATCATCGTAAATATTGTTGAAGATAGGCTATGTTACTAATCCCTAAGCTAAGGAAACTGCACCCATTATACTTATTTCTCTTTGCTGGCATTGGAACTTATGTTTCATGCTTGTATCCCATGGAACCAGCTCAATTTTCAGCATTAAACTTACCATGCCAAAAGGTGGATAAAGGCTCTACAATAAACTGACTACTTAGCATGATTTTGTCTGCATTCTGCATTTGGCACTGATTCCCAACACAATATAAATAGGCATAAAATTCAGTTCTTTGGGATTCATTTGCCACTCAAAATACTGTATAAGTCATCTGTAAAAATTCAAGTAAGAAGAATGCAGATTAACAGGAGTCAAAACCCAAATCTTTGTGTTTCTCTCCTTGGTTCTGAAAAACAAGCAGGGGATCCTTGGGCTGACTCCCCAGTAAATGTCATGATGTGGCTGTACTTAAATGAGTATGTATAAGAGATCATGCATTTCTCTACATGCATCCTCTAATCTTATTTTCCTAGAACTATATATGCTATTGATGACACAATAGGAACTCAGTGATGCCTACCCCAGAATTATCCTTTTCCACATCACACTTACTAGCCACTTGTAGGTATTTATGTGGATTAAAACATAAATAACATTACAATTCAGTTTCCATATCACACTTTCCACCTTCCAAGTGTTCAATACCACATGTGGCTGGTGATTACTGTATGGGACAGTACAGGTATGGAATATTTCCATATCTAGAAAGTTTTATTGGACATTGTTTCTCTAGAACATCATCAATGTGGTAAACTCAATAATGCCCCTCAAACATATCTACACCCCAATCCTTGGAACATGTGAGTGCTCTGAGTGTTACTTTGCATGACAAAATGGACTCTGTGGATGTTATTAGGTGATGGATATTGACATGAAGGGATTATCTGTCATTATCCCAGTGGGCCCAATGTCATCAGAAGAGCCCTTATAATAAGAGGGAGACAGAGGTGCCAGAATCACAGTTGGAGGAGGAGATGTGATGGCAGAGGCAGAGATTCGAGTATGATGCATTCTGAAGATAGATAAAGGGGCCACAAAGCAAAGGATTCAGGTAGCTACTAGAAGCTGCAAAGGATAAAGAAACAGATTCTCTGACCCCCTCTTCCAGAGCCTTCAGAAAGAACCAGCCCTGCTGACACCTTAGTTTTATGACACTTGATGTTGTGACACTGATTTCAGATTTCTGACCTCCAGGACTACCGTAGAATACAGTTGTGGTGTTTTAAAACCACAGACTTTGTGGTAGTTCATGACAGAAACAATAGGAAACTGATGCCACCATCATCAGCCGTTCGCTACAGTCTTGCATTTAGTTTACATTCTTGTAATTTTACTTTCACTTCCCATAGAATCAAAACGAACCCTTGAGTGTTTGAAGAACCACACTCATAAGCAATGGAATCTTTTTTATTTGAGATACTCATATTGGCTTGTGAATTTTTTCTCTGAGAGTGATTAATGGAGGCTTAAACAGGATATCCTGAGTTAGCAATGTCAGAAGGGGTAGTGGGGCTGTAACAGACAAAGGTGAGAAGAGATCACCTATAAAGCCATGCTTCTTGATGTTTCGGGGTGGCTATCAGTTCCAGCTCTGCTGGTGAGTACTGACAACCATCCTACTGAACGCTTTTAGGTGAACCAGAGTCAAAGCTCAGTCCAAGACTCAGAAGGCACACTTTGGGGAGAAATCTTTTCTGCCCTTCCTGCCACCAGGGGCTTGTGTGTTATTTCTCAAGCCCTGTGCAGTCGTGGGTGTGATGAGTCAAACCTATTCTCTGCTCCCCCAACCTGCTTTCCTCCCTGGCTGGGTTTTGATGGATTGTTTTTTTCAGGAAAAATTTCCTTTACCCATTGTACACCATCATCCAAGTTATTTCCCTTTTTTTTAATGTGTTTTATTTTTTTTAATGTTTATTTATTTTTGAGGAGGAGAGAGAGACAGAGAATGAGCGGGGGGAGGGCAGAGAGAGAGGGAAACACAGAATCCAAAGCAGGCTCCAGGCTCTGAGCAGTCAGCACAGAGCCTGATGCGGAGCTTGAACTCACGAGCTGCGAGATCATAAACTGAGCCAAAGTTGGATGCTTAACCAACTGAGCCATCCAGGTGCCCCTAAGTTATTTCCCTTTTATTTTTTTTTAATTTTTTTAATGTTTATTTATTTTTGACAGAGAGAGAGGGAGACAGAGCATGCATGAGCATGGGAGGGGCAGAGAGAGAGGGAGACACAGAATCGGAAGCAGGCTTCAGGCCCTGAGCTATCAGCACAGAGCCCGACACAAGGCTCGAACTCACAAACCGCGAGTTCACGACCTGAGCCGAAGTCGAACACTCAACCAACTGAGCCATCCAGGTGCCCCAAGTTATTTCCCTTTTAATTAACAGTAATGACAATAATAGCACAGATACCCATAACCATTGTAACAACTATATATTGAACACTTCTTTTATGTTAAGTATGGTGATAGGAAATATATATGCATTGACTACTTTATTCCATAAATAATCCTATAAAGGTATGACATTGTATTCCCATTATAATAGAGAGAAGCCAAAGTACAGAGAGGTGGTGCTCCTTACTCAAGGTTGTATACCTGGTAAAAGGGAGAGCCAGAATTTGGACAGGATGCCTCCTACTACAGAGATGGCTTGCCTTCTAAAACTCAGTAAAAGATTCCCCTTCTTGGTCTTTAAGATCCTTAATGTAGGAACTATGCTATCTTCTTTTTTTCCTCCCTATCCCTTCAAAGAGCCTAGACCCCTTCTTGGAAGACCATCAAAAGCTCATTGCAATTGCTCATTTAAATTTATTTGTGAATTATCAGAATTATTAATAAAGGATCCTGTATAGGGGAGTCCCATAAGGAGAATATCCTGGAGAAATCCTATAGAACATGGTGTAGTGGAAATACACCAGGCTGGATTCAGAGTGTGGCTCTAACTCTTATTAGCAGTGTGGCAGTAAGTCACTCCTTGACTTGAGCCTCAGTTTTCTCATCTATTAAATGGGGATAGTAATAGCCAACTCAGAGTCCTTGTGAAGAGTTAGTGAGATAACTACCCTAAGAGTATGTCACTTAGGGTATATAACAGGCTCTGTAAATGGCCACCATCATCAACTTTATCTCTACCACCCATAGCACATATTCAAGAGCCTGTCACACCTAAAATTTATAGTAGGGTTTGGTTTGCTTGAATGCATTTGTATTTCAACAGTTTAATAGTTAACAGAGATTTTTTTTTTAATTGACCATTTCAGCATTCTTATAGAAAAGACTACAGAGCACAAAAACAGTTGTTGTTTTTTTTAATGTTTATTTATTTTTGGGACAATGCGAGAGACAGAGTGCAAGCAACAGAGGGGCAGACAGAGGGAGACCCAGAATCTGAAACAGGCTCCAGGCTCTGAGCTGTCAGCGCAGAGCCCGACACGGGGCTCGAACCCACAAACTGTGAGATCATGACCTAAGCCAAAGTTGGATGCCTAACCAACTGAACCACTCAGGTGCCCCAAAAACACTTTTCTTATGTCATGTACCTGCTCCAAATATCTTTTAGGGTAGAGAATGTTCATCAGAATCTGATTAAAATAAATAATTTTAAATCACTTATTTTGCACTAGACAAAAGATTGCAGGAAAGATTGCGAAGTCTCTGATTTCGTCTGCTCTTGTCCATCTTTGCCCCACTTTACCACTCCTCTCATGGATGACTACCAATGTTGGGGCTCCTGGGTGACTCAGTTGGTTTAGTGTCTGACTTTGGCTCAGGTCATGATGTCACAGTTCGTGAGTTCAAGCCCCGCGTGGGCCTCTTTGCTGACAGCTCAGAGCCTGGAGCCTGCTTCGGATTCTCTCTCTCTCTCTCTCTCTCTCTCTCTCTCTCTCTCTCTCTCACTCTCTCTTTGCCCCTCTCCCACTCGTGCTCTGTCTCTCTTTCAAAAATAAATAAACATTAAAAAAATTTTTTTTAATGGATGACTACTGTTGTCTTTGGTCTTCCATCCTTTTTGTCGCCACTTTCTCTCTCCAATGTATTACTAATTTTGTGGCCAAAATAGTCTTAATATAACATAGATTGGACCAGGCCATTCCCATTCCTGGAACTCTTCAGTGGCACCCATTCTTGAACCAAATCCAAACTGCTTTATATGACATTCCCTGTTTTTCTTTGTATGCCTTCATCCTTATTTCTAGGTCCAATTCCTGCCAAATCCTCACCACACAATACTCCAGCCATATAACCCTATTCTCTGTGTTCTTTTATGCCCTGAAGCTGCTATCTGTGCTTTTCCTCTTCCTTGGATTTTCACCGAGCTCGCTCCAACTTCTTGAAGACTCATCTTGACTCTTGACATCCTTCAAGAAGCACTCAATATACCTTCCATCTGTAGATTGGGATGATCCTGATGCTCCCTTTCTGGTTCCCATAATAACTGGAACTTACACTTACAATATCCATGACACTTGCTTTCATCATTGATTTTCCTATATCTTTCTTTATCCATATCTTAATCTCCACTTGAGCAGAGACTGTTTTCTCGGGTCTGAATTGATTTCATATTAATTTAACAACAAATGCTGATTTTGAGCCTACCAGGGGGCCAGGCACAGTAGATAAAAAGTATCCCTAGTGCATCTCTCAACAACTAAAATGTAGTCAAGAAGTACCTCTTGAGTGAGTGAATGAGTGAATGAAAGCAAGACATCCTACCACATGTCTGTGAGGTTTAAAAAAGAACTAGTTTCTTTCTGATCAAATACAATGGATAACCTTGCAGAATAAGATCTAACTCAGAATGTCTGCTGATGCCTTAAGCATCCTGCATACTGGAGCGTGTTCAAGGGCTCTTCCCTGACCTCACACACAGTGAATGTCTGAGCTCTGTAGGCTATTTGTAGAGAGTTTATTTCATCTTTGCAGAAAGCTGCCCAGTATAAATATTAGTCAGTTGATTTCACACAGAGTTAAAACAAGCTTTTAAAAGCCTTTTACCTCTCCTGTCCCCAAATAGGTACTTTAGACAGATTCTCAGAGCCTTGGGAGCTTTGTCGGATTTGGTAAAGTGAAAGTTATGTTCTGTTCAGAAGCAGCCTTCTGTGAAGGCTGTCTTGGGGTTGATGCAGAAATTGTGCAGAAAGGGTCAGGTGAAGTGAGGAATTTTAAGATCACAAACATCGGGTGAGGGGTGGCGTTGGAATCAAGCTTCTCTTTTCTGGATTCAACTCCATGAGGATGTTTCTTAAGATGTTCACCTTGGGTGCCAACATGGTAGCCTGGTTTTGAGAAGGAGCCAGACCTTCAAATTGGAGTTCTCTAGGTTCAACCCCAGCTCTGCCCATTAGTTGGTCCATGGCAAATGTGGAGCCAACCCAGCTCTATGACCCTCAAACCAATGCATATCACCGGGGCTATCCAACAGAACTAGAACAAGGGCTACCAAGAGAAGCCACACATGTAGGTTTTCTTTCTTGTTAATTTTCTGGCAGCTACATTAAGCAAGGTAAAAAAGAAACAGGTGAATTGAATTTCAATATTTTATTCAATCCAGTATGTCTCAATTCTCCTTCTCATTGTCAACCGAGAATGTTGTATTTCACACAATATGCCCACACTATTGTCACTGCAACACGTCATCAAAATAACACCATTAGAGAGATATTGTACCTTGTTTTCCTCAGACCGTGTCTCTGAAACCCTGTGCGTGTTCCGCCCTTGCAGCCTGCCTCCTTTTGGACCAGCCACATTGCAGTTTGTGAGTAACCACACGTGGCTAACGGCCACCATGTTAGGACAGCCCAGGGTGAAATCACAGTGCCAGGCCCGATCTCTCAAGCTTTTAAACTTACCCTACTGGGATTACAAGATGTGTTTCACAGAGATCAAACGAGAACGCATGAAAATTGTTACATACCTCAGCGTCCTCCTTGTAAGTTTAAAGAATGGAATGAGGGGACAGGATATTGTACCATTCTGGTATGCTGGACTGTTCTATTTCTCTCACTGGCCCTTAGTGTCATGAGGTAGGGAGTGACTTCACTTCACACTGTGTTTCCCGTGACTAGCGCGTAGTAGGTACATCATTTTCCTAGGGCTGCTGTAACAAAGTACTACAAACCAGCTGGCTTAAATAACAGCAATTTATTGTCTCAGAGTTCTGGATGGCAGAAAATCAAGGTGACAGCAGGGTTGGTCCTTCTGAGGGCTGGGAGGAGGAATCTGCTTCCAGCCTTCTCTCCTGCTTTGGGTGGTCTGCTGGCCATCTCTGGCATCCCTTGGCTGTAGAACTATCATCCCCATATCTGTCCTTCACCTTCACTCAGCATTCTCCTCCTGTGCATGTCTGTGTCCAAACCCCCCCTTTTATAAGAACAGTCACATTGGATTAGGGGCCCACCGTAATCCAGTATGACCTCATTTTAACGTAACTAATTACATTTGCACCTCTTCCATTCCCAAGTAAGGTCACATTCTGAGATCCCAGGAGCTAGGACTTCAGCATTTACGTTTTGGGGGAGAGACAATTCAACAAGTAACAGGAGGTATTCGGTAAACTTGAGTCAGATACATGAGTCAGCAATACTTAAATGTAAGGACCACCTTTTGCCTCTTTTGGGTGGTTTCCAAGAATATTCCTTTCTGTCTGAAGAAGAGAGGGATGTTAAAAATCAACTAAGAGAAACTGGTTAGCGAAGAGAATGAACGTTGCCACTGAGTAGGTACGCTCTGCAAAAACACGTACTATGCAATCACATTTGAAAATATCGCCATGGCTCCTCCTTGAAGACCTTTTGAATTAAAGTTACTTGATTTCACCAACCTCATTTTTCTTAACTATACCTGCCTTGGGGTTATTTGGATAAATTTACCTGCATGTCATGCGTTCACACAGTGATCACAAAATTTATTTGGCCAGACTTCCACACTGTTGGTTCTGAACAAAGTTTCCCACCACTGGGCGAAATTCTCTCCTGTATGCAATGAGGCAAACTGTTTCCTATTCCCAAAAACCCACCACCTTCCTTGAGTCCACCTTGATGTTTTGCAAAATTTGTTTTGTAAGTCATTCTGGCCCCGTTCTCCTCCAAACTGTGTGACTCCCTCAACTCAGCATTCAATCAAGAAGATACCCTCAGTCGGTTGAGCATCCGACTTCGGCTCAGGTCATGATCTCCTGATTCGTGAGTTCGAGTCCCACATTGGGCTCTGTGCTGACAGCTCAGAGCCCGGAGCCTGCTTTGGATTCTGTCACCCTCTCTCTCAGCCCCTCCTTCGCTCGCACTCTGTCTCTATCTCTCTCAAAAATAAACATTAAAAAAATAAAAAAAGAAGATATCCCTAAGAATACCACACATCCTTAGCTACAGAAAAATAATATTTATGCACTGATCAAACGTATGTGAAGAATTCCAAGCTCTCCGGTCTCAGGTGGCACTTTGGCTGAGGGCCACAGGCTCAGAGAGCCTGGTGTTCGGACAGGGCCAGTAACGGGACATGGTTTTAGTTTCAATCCCTCTGAACTTACTTAAAAATAATAATAATAACTTTAACACTGCCGTGCATATGCCAAGTTGAGTTGTATTGAATTTATCGGGCCAATAAAATGCTTTGCTCTGACGATAGTTTCAATTGCCCTAATGTCCACACTCAGTTTTCTGTTTATTCTTTGTGTAAGTTTATGAGGTAAGGTTGGATGACACCCAAAAATGCTTCCTGCCATCAAGCCTATTGGTATAGCTACATCTCAGGTCATACGAATGGAAAACTTAGGGGGTGCCTGGGTGGCTCAGTTGGTTAAGCAGCCGACTTTGGCTCAGGTCATGATCTCACTGTCTGTGAGTTCGAGCCCCGTGTCGGGCTCTGTGCTGACGGCTCAGAGCCTGGAGCCTGTTTTGGATTCTGTGTCTCCCTCTCTCTGACCCTCCCCCGTTCATGCTCTGTCTCTGTCTCAAAAATAAATAAACGTTAAAAAAATTTTTTTTTTAAGAAAACTTTGGAAGCAGCTTAGTACAATGAAAAGATATCTAGATTTCAAATCCCAGCTAGAGCATTGAAGAGCTGTCTGAACTTGGGCATGTCACTGATTTCCCCAGGCATCAGCTTTCTCTTCTGTTAAATGGACCTGAATGGTGTCCGCCCTACCTACCTTCCAGTATAGTGTGTGAAGCTCAAACAGATCATGTGTAAGTGCCCCCAGCTACCTCTACAGCTCTCATCCGCTAAGCTCGTGTGAACATGGTGATAACAAGTGTGAGGAGCCTCTGTCTTCTTTATTCACTTAAGCTGTCCACCTGTTTCCTCTGTGAATTTCTTCTATTTCAAGCATTCGAGTTACTTAAAAGTGAAAAGGTAATGTCAAGAGGGTATTGTAAATGATCAGTTCCCTTTCTTTTACTCTCTCCTCTTCCTTCCCTTGACTAGCTTCAGCCTGGTTTGTGACATCATTGCATTTGCTCTGATGTAACCAAAATGTTTTTTTTTAAAACATTCACTCTGTGCATGCCATTCTGACAGTGCTGGGAATGCAGTTCTCAGTAAAACAGACCTGGGTCTCTGCCCTCAAGGGCTTACATACAGTCCATTAGCCTCTAGGTCTGTATCTCCGTCCTATACTTTGTGGGGTCTGTAGCTCCGAAAATAGCCACCTGACTTTTATTTCCTCCTTTTCATTGATTCTGCTACTCTGGGTCAGAGGTGTTCCCTCCGACTGCACGCAGCATGACAACTTCCCGCATATGATTTTGCCAACCGTTTATGCTGCCTAGCTGTTTTCGGCTCACTTTCAACGTTCAGTTGATACATCTGTTCTTCCAGGAAGCCTTGCTTGATAAACCATCGGGGATAAATGAGACCCTTTAGCTCCTTAGATTGATCTTATCGTGGCACATATCCCCTTGCACTGCAAAGTCCTGGACTGTCCTGTGTATCCTTCCAGCTGGTAGCAGCAGAGATACCTGGACTATGTCTGTCCTCGTCATCACTGTAGCCCCTGAACCTAGCACAGGACCTGCCGCCCAGAAGATGCCTGATACTTAGCTACTGACACAATTGCATGAATCTGAAGCTCTTGCCTATTTGAATAGTTCATCGCCCTTGCTATCTGGCAGTCTTTCCTAATTTCATTTCTTCCAAGTCCAAGTATAATTCATTTTATGACAGCCTTTTTTTTTCCAGTTGGCAAACTATTAGAGGCTAAAACTTATGCAACATACCATGAAAGACAAGGTCATATTTTATCATCTTTGCCTGTTTCTCTAACCAGATTAGACATCTCTCTACAAGTGAGGTGAATGCGAGCCAACAGATATTTATCATGTCAAACACCTGAGTACAAAATATGGAAGACAAAGAGGGAAGTGTTAAAGATGAATCCAACAAGTTCCTGTCCTGAAGGAGTTACAGACTTCTGAAAGGCTGATGATAGTCATGTGAGGAAATTGGGTCATTAAAAATACGCTCAAATGTTTGGTTCTGTAAATTCGTTATAAACTATGTGTGGGTGGTAAGTACTTTCTGTGCCTTAACTGAGCCATGTCTCCTCAAGGTCATGGGGTTGTATCACCTATGCTGTGGAGGAGGACTTTCAGCTTTGAGGAGGACTGAAGAAGGAGAAATGTTGACTAGTGGCATTGGGAGACCCAACTTTTCTGATGGATAGAAAAACCCAGTTTTCCTAACATGATTTGAAAGGAAATGATGCTGAATCCATCCATGTGTAAGACAATGGTATCTACTCCTCCCATGGGTTTCCATCCAGAATGCTTACCTTTCCCTTTGCTGGAATATTTCATGATCTGTAACATTCCAGTGAAGAGAGTATATGATTCTCTTTCTAGCAATGTGACTTGATGCTCCCAATTTTCTAAATCTAGTGACAGACCCTCAGTGACATTCTTAGTAGGATGGTTTACTCAGCAACATCCATGGCAGACCTAGTACCCCTCTAAGCTACTTGGTGCTGTCTGTAGGTATAGTGACCTCCTCTCTTACAGAGACAATTGTCTCACACCAGATCTATCAATTTTCCTTTTTAGAAGAAGGTGGAGAATCCTTCAGATAGCTATGATGGAATAGGTAACAGGGATATCATCCCAAGTCATATCTGCAGGGTACCTGGAAGCAAGCTATTTAAGGAAACAAAATCCGTCCTTTTCTTTTTGTGGATTTGGCTAAAAGTAGTAGGATTAGCAATGGTGCAAGTCATTGAAATTAATCTTGAATGTGAAGTTGACGCTGATGTTACCCTGGTGGTGGTGTTAGTGGTGGTGAGAACGTTCCTCCTTCTTTAGAAAGTAGCTAGCAGGAGAGGAGACAGAACGTGACAGTTAAAGTCTGCTCCAGATTGAAGGTTTCCTCCGTGTCCAGGAGGTGAAGAATCCTTGCTGAATTATAATTTAAAATGCGTGTTCATTCTCTTATGAAAACAGTTTTTGCTAATATTTATTTGCTTGCTCACCTGCCCTTCTGTCTGCATCACTATATGTGTGACAGGGGTGGGCAGCTCCAGCTGTCACTTGAGGATAGATGACAATGGTGACTTTGCCATGGTATTGATAGCAAAATACTCACAACAGCTGGGCTTTCACTGCGCTAATGTCTCATTGTGTTTGCAGCAATGTAAGGTAGTGGTCATAGAGTGTCCATTTCCTAATTCTGATAGTATGCTATAGTTATGCAAGACCTTACCATTGGGGGAAACTGAGTAAAGGCTACACAGGAACTCCTTCTAATTTGTTTTTAAGCTTCCTGCTCTGAGTTCTGAATTGGATTGGTACAAAGAGGAGTTTCATCATGTGCTATCGGAGTGGCCTCGATTATTGGCTTAACTTTCAAAGCCACCCATCTATAAAATGAACATAATGACTGTGAAAACATCATGGGACTGTGGGTTGCATTGAAGGAGTTACATTTATAGAACATTTAGGGCAGTGGCAAGTACATGTTATGAGCCCTTCTAATTGTATTATCTTTGTTATTAATAATGTTACAATCACCATTATCATAATTAACCCTACTAATACTCGGGTTCTAAATCTTGGGACAGCAGGAACAAAGATCTCATGTCTCTGGTAGCCTCTCACTTAGGCTGGGATAGTTCAGTGATTTGCCCGAAAAATCTCAGAAAATATTTTGTGATTGAATAGTACTACCATAACCCTTACAAGTACCATCCTTCACCTTGCCAACAGAGAGGTCAATCATAGCATATTTGAAAGTACCTCGGGTTTGGAGAAAGACATGGATTTAAGGTCCGTATCTACCATGTAATAGCTTCAAGACCTTGTCCTTTCTTATCTATGAGGTGGGTGTGATGAAAACAAGTTTATTAAGAATATACTTCCTGTCGAGATGAAGTTAAGTAATATATATATATGTATATATAGTGATTAACATTGTCTGCTTCTCAGAAAGAGCTCAAATGAATACCAGCTGCTCTGGCTGTTAGTTTTTTATTAATGATAGGAAATAATTAAGCATTCACAGCTAATTCATGGATAGACAGGTGAAGACTGTCTTGTTAGACTTCTTCTAACAAGAAGTCTTTCAGTACCATGTTGGGATATCCCGGTGGGGAATTTTTTTTAACGGTACAGAGAAACATTTAATAGTTTGAGCTTGTTTCTCAGTGCCCTGAGGTCCTGGGTGAGTTGCACAGGTCTTGGTGTCAGTAAGCAAAGAGGATAAAGGGACTAACTTGGGCATTCAGTTTTCATTTGGCAAAACTTCTGGATGTGTATGGGTGCATCCTACTGTTTGAAAAGCTTGAGACACTAGTGATGAAAAAAACAGATGAGGTTCCTGTCCTCATAGAGTTTACAGTCTACTTGGAGACAGACCTCAAAAAATATATAATATAAAAATTCATATAACATGAAAATCAAAAAGTATAAAATATTGCACTTTGACACGAGTTTTAAAGGACAAGTCAGGGTCCTCTGAGACCTTGGGGCAATGGTGAACAAGAAAAGAAAACGTATCTTTTTAAGAGCCTGATGTTGTTGGTTGGGATCTTGACTTGTTCCAGAGGCTGCTAATTTTTTTTTTTTAACATTTATTTATTTCTGAGACAGAGAGACAGAGCATGAACAGGGGAGGGGCAGAGAGAGAGGGAGATACAGAATCTGAAACAGGCTCCAGGCTCTGAGCTGTCAGCACAGAGCCCGACGCGGGGCTCGAACTCACGGACCATGAGATCATGACCTGAGCCGAAGTCGGACGCTTAACCAACCAAGCCACCCAGGCGCCCCGGCTGCTAATTTTTTAAGAGACCAGCGCTTTTCCCTTTCCCTTTGGAAATAGCACCTCATGAGCAACCCTATCTCAAGGCTCCTGACTTGCACAAAGTGCCATAAATATTTGATTGTCGCTGACTTTTAAGGACTTGAGAAAAACAACCTCTCCATTGCCTTCTGTGACTCCAAATGGAAAATCAGGATGGAACATTTTGCAAACATGACACGTCGTCATTGCTAGCCTGCCGCCCACTCAGCTGGTTTGTATTTCTGGGCCTGGTGTTTGTCAGCCACAGCAAGATGGCTTCTGGCCTCTCTCTTGGTTCCCTGTTGAGGGGAGTGAAATGAAACAAATTGTTTTCACTTGAATCCATGACACAGATTCTTGTTATCATTGTTGTTTTGTTTGTTTTTGTGAGTTAGGGCCTCAGAGCAATCTCAGAGTTCTTTGTTCCGGAGTTGCTTTTCTACAAGCTGGTATAGTTAGGGAAACCCAAGGTTTGTATGCTTACCTAATTGAGGTCACACTTGAACCCATTTCCGACTACTTTAGAATATAGAGCTTAGGAGTCCGATAGATTTAGCTAACTAGCACTTGCCAGTTTGTGTGCGTATGGGGAAGTGACTCCACCTCCCTTGGAGAGGGAATAACAGTTTGGGGTTTTTGTTAAAATAGGTAATGTTGACAAAGCTCCTTTGTTGAGTTTTATATTGTCAGTGCTTAGAACAATGACTGGTACCTAGTTAGTGCTCAAGAAAAATTTTCTTATTATCATCTCCATCATCATCATCATCATCATCATCACCACCATTCTCATCACCGCTACCGTTGTTGTCATCGTGATCATTATTTCCATCTTCATTATCACCACCACCCTCATCATGATCATCATCTCCAGCTTCATTTTAGTATGGATTCAGTGGCAGGAATTCATCAGTCAGACCAGATTAAGTTCAAATGTTGGTTCTGCCACTTAACTAATCTATTACGTCCAATAGTAGGAAATATTTTTCACTTGTTTGGAGCCTCAGTTCTCTTATCTTTAAAAGGTACCATAATATCTTCCTTAAGGGAGTGATTGCAAGGATTCAAGTGCCTAGCACAGTGCAGGCCCATGGTAGGTTAGGACCCGACATACCTCTCCATGTATTCTGCAAAGGGTACACTTTGCTGGACTAGAAGGAGGACTGATTTCCTCCCCACAATACGAAATGTTCTCACAGAACTTTTTAGATTATAAGACACATTTCTGTAGACTTTGTCTCTGAAAGCATTACAAGAGCCTCATTGGGAAGAAGAATATATATTACCGTTTGTATTTATAAATAAGGGAACTAGGGCACACAAAGGTTAAATGACTTGCCAATAATCCTACCATTATACTTCTGACTTCTTAACATTTGATTTCGATTCTATAGCTACACTACTAGTAAAAGGTTAAATGGTAACAAACACTGGAAATTTCTAGCATGGTGTTTTTAATTTTATTTATTTTACTGCAATCCATAAAAGATTTTACATTGCAACCCAATTCACCCACATAAAAGTTTCATGAAACCATACTAACTCTTACTATTCTATTCTATTCTGTTCTTTTCTTTTCCAGTGTGGTATAGTTGATTTCATTTAAAGAATGTTGGCGTGATAACTCCCTCCATGGATTTTACAACCCAAGGGATCTCACCTATAATTTGAAAAACACAGAACACTGTCCCCCAGGACTGTGTGGCAGAATGACCTGGGGCAGCTCTGTGTAATGTCCCTGCCAGGATCCCTCCCTCAGATAACTGAAGGCAGTAGGCCTGGGGTAGAGGCCTGCAGTCTAATTTTCTTAATTAGAATACCCCCCACATGATTCTGATGGTCCACAGGCTGGGACCAGTGTCCTAGTGTGTCCGCCTGATTATTTCCCCCTGGAATGCTCATCTCTATTGAGTGGTTTGTTGGCTGCTGTTTTGAGCATTTTCTCCATCTCTCCCAAAGCATACTTCACCAGGGAGTCTGTCTGTCTTGATCTTGTCCCTCTTTCCCAAAAGTTTGGCTCTTCACTTATCTGTGGGCACAGGGAGCTTATGGCTCCTGAGAGTGAGTGCTGAATCCAAGTGATGGGTTGGGGCTGGGGACAGAAGGGGCCCTGGTCCTCTGTGGGTGGCACCTCTTTGATGGGGGCTGACCTGTCTCTGTAAGGAACCTACGTGGGCTGCTTATTTAATTCTGCATCAGAGGTGTCTCAGCAGTGTGATCAGAAATGGAAATGGAAGGATGGCACAAATACTGTGTATCCAGATTTTCTTTCCAACCCTGGGGAGCTGGGAAGTAAAACAAAACAAAACAAAAAATCACCCAGGGGCTACCTGAACTAGCAACACACCAGCAGGAAGGTTGAATTCTTCCAGGCAACCTCTCCTGCCCTAAACCCTCCTCTGTTATACAATTTAATTACACGTTTAATCACTTCAGAAACCCCATCCATTCCCTCCAGTGTAGCAAGATCTCTCCTCTCTTGGCAGGGTGGCTTGGTGATAAGCAGCTGTCCACGGGAAGGGTGGATGGGACTCATGAAACTCTCCCTCGGCGAGCAAGGAAGTCATGGCCAAATGAAAACTGAGATTGTTTTGACATTTCACTCTGGTTGTTGTAGCTTTAATAATAAAGAGAGAACAAAGTATTTGTGGCTTTAAATAGAGAGGCTGCAGCATTTGGCATTGAAATCACTGGGGATTTTTTTGTATGTGGTTTTGTTTTTGCTCATTTGAAAGAGAAGGAAAAAAAACGAGCTAAGAGGAGAAAAAGTTCAAGAAAAGAAGAAAGCAAGACCCCTCTACTTGTCCTATGTAGCTCTGATTACCACTGGGATTTGGGAGTCATCTCTGGCTTCCTTTCTTGAAAACCTGCTGCCCCTCTTGAATGCAAGGTCCATAGGGACACAGGTGGTCTTGAGTCTTGCTTGCCATGTTATTGGATGTGATGAATGAATCTGTTTATATAGCACACACTTTAAGCCAAGCCCTGAGTGTGTTTGTTTTGTTATGATTTGGTTTTTATTTTGACCCTTGCAATCACACTGTGAAGTCACTCATCATCATCCCAACTAAACAGAAGCCAAAACTGGAGCCCAGAGCGTTGCAACTACTTGCCTAAGGTCACACAGCTAGTCTGCAAAGGAGCTGGGCTTCCAAATCTTCCAAAGCATCGTCAGTTACAGTATTTTAAGATCAGTTTACAATTAACCACGCAGCTTTGTTATAAATGCATTCCCTCTGTTCTCAGGGTGTTTCTTTAAATTTTCCTATCTGCATCCCTCTGTCTCTGAGCTCTTTCTTCATCCTGCCTCTGCCTCTTTCCAGCTACCCCCGGTACCCCCACCTCTCTTAAAAATATAAAACAAAATAGGATAGTAAGCAAGCTCCCCGGTGGATTTCATAACTTGGCATATCATATATTTAGTTTAGTAATGAAAAATTCCAGCTCCAGGCAATGCATAGGATACCATTTCTAATGTTTTTTAAACAGCTATTAATGTAGGCGAGCGCTCTGTGTGTGTGTGTGTGTGTGTGTGTGTGTGTGTGTGTGTGTGTTCTTCCTCCTCTATATAATCATCTGCTCAGTGTGCACCCTGAAACTGAGAACAGGAGCCAGAGGAGGGGCGAGCCGTGATTGATGGGCCAGGCCTCGCTGGCGGAAAGAGTCCCATCTGGGGTTGGTTTTGGGAGCAGTCAGATGTTGAGGGGGAGGTCAGCCAGGCGGCCTCAGCTCCCCTCCTTCAACACCCAGCCATCCACACGTTGCACAGAGCGCACACCCTCGCTCGTAACTGAGGCTTGCTTTGGGCAGATGCTTTGTGGTGTGGGGCTAGAACAGCTGCTAAGTTTATGGAGGAGAAAGGAAGCAGAATGGTACAGCAGGTATTTTTCCTGATTTTATTTTTCACTCGAAATTGTCAATTTGAATGAAGCTGAAGCCTTTCCTCGCGTTAAGTCTCTGTTGCTCTCTGCGATACGTACTCTGCTCCTTGAATCCTGCTCGGAGGTGGGGGGAGGATTTCAGCCAAGAGTGTGTGTGTGTGTGTGTGTGTGTGTGTGTGTGTGTGTGTGTGTGTGTTTGTGTCGGCTTTCTGCTTGGTGTGTCGAACTGAGCTGGTCCTAGAACCAGCAGGTTAATGGTGTAATTTTGCATTTTCTTCTTTGTTTCAATGCCCCCGGGGGCATGATACAGCTTAGCTCTTTTCAGTCAGGCACTGGAGGCTTTCTCTGAATGTGCGCAATTCCTTGCCCGAGAACTAGAACAGACCATGCTACAAAACTAAAGTCAAACAGTCAGCAAGACCGACAACTGCAGGCAGGCAGCCCGGAAGGGAGGGTTTCCTCCAGGAGTCCGGGTTGGTGGGGGGTCCCTCCGGGAGTGGCTGCTTTTCTTGGCTGTGCGGATGGATGCAATCACTGTTTTACCAGGGCTGGACAATCCCTGGGCATGTCTTCATTATAAGGACTGTGTTTAGGCCAGAAGGGATTTCTCAGGGCAAGAAATGCACTGGGGACAAATCAATTCCAGAAGCTAAAGGGGAAAAGATGATTTGAGAAGTTGGACTATTAAAGCTGGGGAGGCACACGCATGCACACAGAAAACAATACTTCATTATTTTAAAGTCCACGTTGGCTCTGAAAGCAGGCACCCTCCCCTCTCATTGAGAGTCAGGCAGTTACCGTGAAAAGAACATCCCCACTTTGTGCTCTGCTACGTAAAGACGATTCCTCAGTTGAAATGTGGTTTGCATTAGATTTGGGGCCAAAATATTTTGCAAAGTCTGATGTGTTTCCACCCTTTGTTCTCTTATTGCTTTCTAAAAACTACTTTATTAAACCCCTCAGGGCAATGAATTGGGAGAAGGAGATGTCTAGGGGTAAAAAAAAAAAAAAAAAAAGAACAAACAAAAACCAAAACCAAAAAAAAACAAAAACAAAAAACCTCGCATTTTCTCTCTGACTCTATCTCCTGAGCCCACCCTGGAGAGGAAATTAAAGATGCGGGATGTTCCAGTGACCAAAGCAGTCCTCCTGTGTTTGAAGACGCCTCTCTGAATGTCTGCATGCAGTAGAGTCCACACACTATACTAATAGTCAGATTACGGTGTTTGTCTTAAAATAGCAGTAATATCCTGGCTATTTCATGCTTCAGTAAAATATTTAAATTGAAATGGCATTTATTTTTGCTTTGGTGACTCAGACTTGGTTGCATTTTAATAATCCTCTTGTGCTCAGTAACTGGAATCCAAGCTACCCATTGGGGTGTCTCGGGTAATGATGGGGTCCCACATCATCCTGCTGTTGTTGAGTCTCTGCTTTAATTGAGGCTTGGTTGACTGAGGACAAGGAAGTTTCCTCTAGGTTCCTAATCAATGTTCTTTATTTGAAGTTTCTGTCCGGTTCTGCAGCAGCAATAGTGGATGTTAAAACAGTCTTGGCTTTAAAAAAAAAAAAAATTGTGTATTTGTCAGCAACCTAGGAAAGTCCAGGCACTGAAAATTTGACGTTAGGTTTGCAGATCTCTTGAAGCACTTGCTCGGTGATGTGGGGGTTCTGTGAAAGGCAGAATCACCCTCCTCATCACCTCGGAACACCCACAGGCACCCTGACTCAGTAGATATCAGAATCTCTGTGATCATTCCACTTATTTAGGGAAAGGTGGGGGTTTGGCATCGGAGGTAGAAGAAAGGCGGCTTCTACAAATGAGGGAATGTCTAGCCGGAACGCTCCAAATAATTTTTGTCTGTCACTGTCACCTACGTGAAGTTGGCCTCAGCTTTCAACCAGGATCCTGTTCATGTGCCCAAGATTTGCCTTGACCTGGAGTGCCAAAGGTGCCCTTAACGCAAATGTATTTTTCCAGAAAACACACTTCAGCCAAGCTCAGAATCCAGGAACATCACTAGGGGGGAAACAAAGACATCTCTGAAGCCATTTGAAGGTGAAAAATAATTCCACAGGAAGTACAATGATCTTAATTAAATATTAGCTGTAATTAGCCCAAATTGCAAATGTTGGGAATATTAATTAGGGTCTCTCTGGAATGGCTGTCAGTGTTAATAAGTAACTGTGGGAGGTCCCACTAACATCTGTTTGAGGCCTTCAGGAACAGGAGTACAGTCCAGAGCCCCGTGGACCCAAATGCTTGCTACCCATGGGCTCCTGGGTGGCCACGGACACAACCCTAGGGCTCAGTGCCTTGGGTGTGCCAGAACGCACAAGGTTTGGTAGAGGTTGGCAGCCTGTCCCCAGCTGGCCCTTCTCTTTCTTAGGATGGCCTCAGAGCCTCATGAAGCTCTGAGCTTGGATGGCACAAATTTTCCAGGCCTCTGCTCTAACCCTCCCCAGGGGCTAGTCCAGCTACTGGGACACTGGTATTTTTGTCCCACATCCCCCAGCACCTGCCTTCCTGGAGGGTGAGTCGCAGGTCTTGAGGCCATGGGTGTATGTATGACAGAGAGAGGTATGTTTAAAAATGGGAATGAATGTTGCCACCAGCAGATAGCCTTGACAGATGAGAGATACCCAGGCTGTAGTTCAGCTCCCAGCTTCCCTAAGAGCTGTTGCTGTGACCTTGCAAAATCCGTCCTAGTTCTGGGCTGCAGGGTCCTCCATAGCAAAGTACCATGGGATGGAAGATATAGCATGTGTGTGCAGAGCAGGGAATCTGGGTCTGGGCACAGTAAACACTTGGGGCTCGGCCTGTCCCGTGCATTGTAGGGGCTTCAGCACCATCCTTGGCCTGTACCCTCTAGACATCATCGGCAACCTTTCCCCCCACTGTTGGCAATCAAAAGTGTCTGCACACACTGTCAGCTGTCCCCCAGGGAGCAGTCACCCTGTGTAGGAAATACTGATGCAGGGGCACATGGCTGGTCAGTCGGTTGAGCGTCTGACTTCGGCTCAGGTCATGATCTCGCAGTTCGTGAGATCGAGCTCTGCATCAGGCTGAGTGCTGACAGCTCGGAGCCTAGAGCCTGCTTCGGATTCTGTGTCTCCCTCTCTCTCTGCCCCTCCCTGCTCATTCTCTCTCTGTCTCTCTCAAAAATAAAATTCACATTAAAATTAATTAACATAACATAACATAACATAACATAACATAACATAACGTAACATAACATAACATAAAGAAATACTGATTTAAAGCCCCTAGCACAGTGCCTGGCACCTTCCAGGCCTGAGAGGAAAGCAGCATCCATCAGGGTGCCTTCTGAGAACCTGTGAGGAGAGGGATGCCTCTCCCCTGAGCACAGAAGCCTGAGGCCCTCATGGATGTCCCCTTCTGTAGCCCACTGTGCTGAGAGTGAAGCCTGCATGTGTGTGTGCTTAGGGCGCAGACGTGCAGAGATGGAAACCACGTTTGAAGAAGACTGACTCCTCCATTGGGTGCCATCTTCATAGCTGAGTGTCCCTCCTTGGTTCTAGGGAGAATAGGGAGAATGCACCCCCCTTCACTCTCTCCGAGTTTAACTTCCAGCTTTATTTCCTGCCCAAACTATTTATGCGATAGTGGCTTCTTAATTGACATCCCCATATTTAGTGATACCTTGACCACCTTGATTGGAACACTTTTCTGCAAAGAGCAAGATGGTTAAATAGTTTAGGTTTTGTGGGTCTCTCACAGCTACTTGACTCTGCCGTTATAGCACAATGAACATGGCTGTGTCTCAGTAAAAGTTTATTTACAAAACGACCAGTGGGCCAGATTTGTCTCATGGGTCATTTGCCAACCCCTTTCCTACTCCCCCTGACCCACCCTATGGCCTGCTGCCAGGCTAAGCTCCACAGAGCCCAAAGTTCATCATTCAAGCATGCATTCACTTAGCAAGTACTTATAAATGCCTACATTGTAGCTAGCATGCTGTGGGACCCTGGAGAGGCACTGTAGAATGTGACACTATCCCCAGCCCTTAGGACTCTCTCCAGTGGCAGCCCTAGGAGTCATGTGAGATGTGGCCACAAGTTCCAGGGGAGCATAGAGGACACACAGCTGAAGTGGGCTCGGTGTCAGGGAAATCTGGCTGGAGGACTTGTTCAGGGACCCAAAAGGGCAGTTGAGGGAAAGGGAGTAGCAAGGGCTTTCCAGGCACAGGTGCAGTGAATGGGTAGAGTCGATGGTGTTGAGAGTTGGAGCACCTGTCAGCTTCCTGAGGGCAGGCTCCTCTTCTCTTGAAGCAGAGAGAGCCCAGATCCTAAGATTAAGCCTCTGATGGTTTTTGGAAACCTGGCGGTGGGGGTGGGGGGGCGGGCAGGTCACTCTTCCTGAGATTGCTCTGCTGTGCAGAGAGGCCACATGGGCATAGGTGTTGCCATAAAACCGTTTTCTGCTGAAGACACAGGAGGGAAAGCTTTTCTTTATGTGACCATCTCTTTGCCATTGCTGGGCACTTCATGCTCCCCCCTGGGGTCACCCCTGGAGTTTTCTCAAGTCTGACTTTCATTTCAAACATGCGCCAGATCGAAGGTAGGGGGGAGTGAAACAGGCCTTTGGCCAGAAGTAGAATCTGGCACAATGAATTTCCCTTTGGAGGGTTCTCAAGGTCTGATCAGCCAGAGAGAAGCAGCATCGCCTGGAATCTGTGTACAGAGGGATATGTTGCTTGAGCAGCCCTGTAGAATATAGAAGGGTGCAAGTTGGCTTATAAACAGGAGAGGATGTTTTTATTCTTCTTAGTCCAGACTCTTTTGGTTGTAAGTAACATGGAAAAAAAACCTATCTTAAACGAAATGAGACATTTACTGATGCGTGGAAGGAAAGCAAACAGTGGTGTTGGATCCCAGACTTGATATGATGTCGCCAGGACTCAGTTCACTTGTTTCTCAGTTTCTGGGCTCCGTTGTCTGCTGGGTGTGGCTTCTGCTTTAGGTTGTCTGGTTTCAAGGGGCGACCTGGGGACCGAATTGTTTTCATAGCCCTCTGATTAGCCGGGGCGTCCTGTGTCTGGAGGTAATCTGAGGCAGGTCTCAGCCACATCTGTGCTCTCTGGGCTGAGAGTGGAAGTGTCTCTTAAAAGAAAACCAGGTGCTGTTCTTAAAGAGAAGACAAAAGCACACTGAGCAGCAGGGACCCTGAGTGTCCCCTGTGGCTTCCTGAAGATGGTCAGGGTTAACTCTCCATGGGCAGGGATCCAGCCACAGCACAGGCAGACCCTGTTCAGCCCCAGACGCTAGGAAAAGATGCTAGAAAGCAAGCAATGGCTGTGCATTTCTGCTTCCAGTGGCCCAGGCATTTGGAGCCGTTCAGCTGGGGGAGGAAAGGGCGTGATGGGAATGTTTTCACTTGTAAAATGGTTTAAACTTATCCTAAGCTTCGTTCTCTTCAAAGTGTCATCTTTAACATTCTAATTAAGGTCCCCTCTAAACAAATGCACAAGCTCTGTGCGCTGCTCCGAGAATAAACTTTTTTTTTTCTCCCCTTCTATGTCATAATGTTTTTGCCGCACTCAAGTTGCTTTAGCTGAAGAGGTTCTCAAATGTTGGTGGCGGGGACTGAGGAGATGTGAGCAATCCTGACATTTTTGCCCTGGTATCATTATAGTAGGGCTGAAGTCACATCTAATTGACCACAGACAATGGAAGAGGCAGCTCTTTGGTGTGCTTAATTGCTAAGCTTCTCTCTCTCTCTCTGACCGTGCAATCCCATCTCTTGAGACCATGAAAAATTTGGCCCCCTGGGTTATAGTTTCTGATGGTGTGTGTGTGTGTGTGTGTGTGTGTGTGTGTGTGTGTAGGGTAGTAGAGTTTTAAGGGTAGGGGTGGGGTGGAGAGAGAGAGATATTTCCTGAAATGGAAGCATTTGAATTCAGGTGTTTTTTTTTAATTCTTTTGACTTGACTGTAATTATCACGCTGCATGTTTTGCCTAGATTGGAAGGGTGAATTGTTATATAATACTCTGTGCTTATAAAAAAAAAAAAAAAAAGGCAAGGAGTTGGGGAGGCATTGACTAATGAGGCTGAGTGAAGTCCAGCATTTTGAAAAGATACTTAAAATGGTGAACACAGTATCACAGAGTGCCGTCTTTGTCCAAATTAGGCCTTGACTTTCCATTGGCTGCTTCATATTGGCACTGGGAACATCACACACACACACACACACACACACACACACACACACACACACACACACTGTGACCATTAAAAGGACCCCTCCATCCCATTATGTGAGCCAAGTCACATAAAACTTTGATTAAATTCAAACGCTTAGATGAATTGTGTCTCTTCTCAAGAACACACACGTTCAATTTAATCTCTCTCTTGGCATTTTAAGTATCAAATCAAGTCTCTGCTGTCACTGGAGACAACTACATGCTCACATGTTCCAAAATGGGGATGAAATAAGGAGGATCTGCCAGAAAAATCCAATCGAGCAGGGCACAGACCCTCCCACTCCTTGGCTATGGGGCTGGATGGCTTGGGGAATGTGACTTCCCTGCACCTTTCCGAGCCTTGATTTCTGCATCTGCGCAATGGGGTTAGGTCTATATAAATGACAGGTACTATTTCCTTATAGAGTCTGGTGAAGATTAAGTGGGATGCATCCATCTCAGGCTCTTGGCACAGTGCTGGCACCTGCAAAGTGTCGGGGGAGCGCTCATCCTTGGGCCCCAGGGAGAGGTTCTGCCTGGTTCGCGCTCACGGTGTTTCGCCTTGTCTCCCCCTTTCTGATTTTCCAGGGTAATCAGGAAGCAGCAGCTGCCCCGGACACCATGGCTCAGCCTTACGCTTCGGCCCAGTTTGCTCCCCCCCAGAATGGCATCCCCGCGGAATACACGGCCCCTCATCCCCACCCCGCACCAGAGTACACGGGCCAGACCACCGTACCGGAGCACACGTTAAACCTGTATCCTCCCGCCCAGACGCACTCCGAGCAGAGCGCAGCGGACACGAGCGCGCAGACCGTGTCCGGCACTGCCACAGTAAGTGGGCGCCGGTCCCGGGGAGGGGGGAGGGGGCAGTGGCGGCCGGGCGCACCCCACCCCACGGAGGCTCCTGCAGCGGAGCAACCCCTGAGCCCGCCCCTGTCGCAGCGGCTCGTAGAATTCACCTGTCTGCAGGCCTCCTCTCATGTTGCTTACTGAAAGCAATGCATTTTTCCTTAACTTTATTCGTGAGGGGAAACTCTCATCTAATTTCTGTTCCTGTTGTTCTGCCTTTTCTGGAATCATGTCCTCTCAGTAGGATTATACACTGCGTGATTTTTTAAACAGCTTTATGGAGATATAATTTATATACCATAAAATTGACCAGTTTCCGGTGCACAAATCACCGATTCCTAGTATATTTGCAGAGTTGTGCAACCATTTGGCACAGTCTAATTTCGGAATATTTCTGTCCACCGGAAAGAGACCTCATGCGTGTTCACAGCTCCTGCCCATGTCGGCCCCTGTCTTCTTCAGCCTCCTTAGCCTTCTTCATGCCTTTGAGATTCACCTGTGTTCTTTTGTGTTTTCTGGGAGCCCTAGGGTGGGGGAGGCCTGGACTGCAAAGGGAAGCGCCAGAGAATTTTTCTGGACTCACGGAATTTTCTGTATTTTGATGGTGGCTGTTTGTTTACGTGACTTTATGCACCAAAGAGAGTATATTTCATTGCATGTGAATGCATTCCGGGGATTAAAAGCAAGCCAACAAACAAAAAAGATGCATTTTTTCACCACCATAAGTTAAAAACCACCATTGTTGGCTACTAGTCAAAGATAAGCCTAAAGAAAACTAATTGTTAAAATTAAACACTTGTTCATTTGTGCATGACCTAAAATCACCCCGCATATACCACAAGATGTATCTGTACATTTGAGAGGTTCTGAGGAATCTTTACAAGCACACCAGGCCTGTAGTCCAGAACATTTTATAGATGGAAGGCAACTGTGCCTCTTTCCCCTGCCCCCAGGGCTCTGAAAAGCCAGAACTTGTGAAGGGATTTCTTGGTTTGAAGCAGGACGGTTTTACGTTTGGAGGTTAGGTTCGGAGATTTTTAAAAATAGTATACTCTCTAACATTGTGTGTTGCGTGTCTCCCCTTTTTTAATTGTGGTAAAATACGTCTATGAGGTGAATTTTACCACTTCGACCAGTTTTGTGTGTATAATTCAGTGGGGTTGAGAAACTCACACCTCAGTGCAGCTATCACTGTATCTAGTTCCAGAACATTTTCATCTCCCCAGGAGGAAACGCTCTACCCATTAAGCAGATGATCCACATTCCTGCAAATGTGCTTTCTGCCCGTATGGATTTGCCTATTCTAGGCATTTCATAAAAAATGGGATCACACCACGTACGACCTTTTGTGACTGGCTTCTTTTACTTAATAGAATGTTTTCAGGGTTCATCCACACTGTAGCATGTATCAGCGCTTTATTCCTTTCCATGACTGAATATAATTCCATTTTATGGATATGCCACTCTTGTTTGTACCTTCATTCACTGATGGGCATTTGGGTTGTTTCCACCTTTGGGGTTTTGTGATTAGTGCTGCTATTGCCTGTCTATAGCTGGCTGTTCAAACTTAGGGATGCGTTCGTTTAATGGGTTTGCTGGTTTAGCAGGTGTTTGTTACCATTGTGTTGACTACCAGGTTATAGTGATGGTGTTGCCATTTATTTGTTTTGGGTTATTCTGTGACAGTCAATGATGGTAGGGCTTCAGAAGGTTATCTTAGGACTAAAAAAGGGATAATAATGCCCAATCAGACACTATCTATTAAGCCTCAATTCACGCCAAGTATACTAACCTGCTGTGGAAGATTCATTCGTTCATGAATATTTTAAAGTATCTACTGTGGCCAGGACTCATCCCAGCGATGTGGTTGAATGGAACAGAAATGATCCTTTCCCTCTTATAACTTTGCATGACAGTGTCATTCAAACAGCTTGTATAAACACAAACTGTGATACCTGCTCTTAAGAAAACGACAGGTGCCATGGAGGATAAAGATTATGGGTACTGCCTGCAGATGAGTAGTCTAGGATGATGTCTTTAAGAAGATGTTAAGATGAGAAGACACACTTTCCAGGCAGAAGGAATATCGAGGCCAGTAATGCCAAGGTTGAAAAGATCTTGGCTTATTCAAAGAATTAAAAAGAGGCCAGGGTGAAGAAGGTTTGGGGGTGCAGTGGCAAAGGATGGAATGGGGCAGTCACCAGGGATCATACCCCACAGGCCTGGTAGATTTGATCAGTGGATAGACTTCCACATTAGGGGCAATGGGAACCGTTGAAAAGAGTTTAAGCCAGAAGAGTTATAAAATGAAATTTTAGAAGGGTTAATGATGCATACCTAAAAAGAGATCTTTGTCCATTTGGGATGTTGTGATGCTCAATGTCCTTCTCTCACAAAAAGAACTCTTTAGAGATCAGCACAAAGTTAAACAGGGTGTTGGGTGTCCATAGTGGCCCAGGCACTGCGGCACTGTGAAACAGTGAGCAGGCGCACTCTCCGTTCCATTATGATTGTAATGTGGCAAACTGTAGAACATAGATGTTTAAGGCTTTAGTGTATTTCTGTGATGGGACACTTGTGGGGGGATGTCCCTCCACATCATGGTTGAAGGAATATACATTTCATAATCTTCTGTTTGCTAGTAACAGAAAATCAGCAGGGAATGTATTGACTTTTACGACAAAAAGTCTTAGAGGTGGGCTGACTTTAGACACAGCTTGGTTTGGGGCACATACGTGTTAGGTTCCAACAAGATCCATTTCAGTCTCTTTTTCTTCCTGCTCAACTACATTCTCTAGTTTTCTGAGATGGTCCCTGCAGCTCCTGACATCATACCACATTCCTAGGGAAAGACCCTTGGGAATCACTCTCTTTCCCTGGTTTGCACAGGGTTGTATTCGTTCAGTGTCTGAAGCTGAGAATGGAGCCACAGAGGAGCCCCATAGCCAAATATAGAGACCAAAGATGGGCCTACCAGAGTCAGTGATAAGGTGCTTTGGATCTTCTCACTAGAGGTATTAAACAGAGAATCCAGTCAGAGCCAAGGGTGAGCCATTTGTATGGAGAGGCCAGAGTAGATACATTTGCCAAGTATAGGGAATGAAGAAAAGGGCAGGCAGATCCTTGAAAAACTCATAAGTGGTGAGGTTTAGAAGGCACGGAGCCAAGGGAGACATGAATGGGGTATCCCCTGGGTATCCAGTGTGGAAATTGAACCAGAAGAGTGTTGTCAGGGCAGCCTGGCAGGTGCGAATTCAGAAGACATTACTGAAGTTGCCATCACTGGAGACAGAGAAGAAACAGTGCCCCTAGAGTGTTGGGGAGAGATGCCAGGGGACCGGGAGTGGAGAAATAAATGGGAATGATTGGGGGTAGAGTGCACTATCCGTCGTAAGCACTTGGAGTAAAGAGAAAAAAAAGACAACAACTCAGGGGCATAAGAATTCAGGGAAGCAATTTGTACAAGAATCAATTTCGGATCCTATTTTATGCCAAAGAGAAGGCACCTGTGGGGCCAGGTGGTGGGGACAGGGAACAAGAGCTGGGGAATGATGACTCAGGAGAGGTGACCAAGGGTGTACAAATAGAGCAGGTGGTCTAGGAAAGAAGAAGACATACTTTTTGTATAGCTTTATTAATATATAACTGACATACAATAACCTCTCTGTATTTACAGTGTGAAATTTGGTGAGTGTTGACGTATGTACAGATGTTGTAACCAACATATCCATCACCCCCAAAGTTTTCTCATACCCCTCTACAATCTTTCCTCCTTGCCCTCTACCTCATTCCTGGGGGAACCCACAGATCTGCTTCTTTCACTCTAGCTTAGTTAATTTCTAGAATTTTATAGCAACAAAATCAAATGTTATGGGTTCTTTTTGCCTGGCTTCTCTCAGGGCTCACCGTCCTTGCTTTTAGATTCATCTGACTTGTCCCATGTATCAGTAGCTCACTGCTTTTCATTGCTGAGTCGCAAACCATTGCGTGGATGTGCCACAATTTGTCAATCCACTTACTTGTGGATGGGTACCTGGATTGTTTTCAGCTTTGGGCCGCTACAAATAAGGCATCTATGAACATTTGGAAACATTTCAGTTTTGAGACAGAAGAGATGCATCTTAGTCCATTTGGGCTGCTGTAACCAAATCCCACAGACTGTCTTATAAATAGCGGAAATGTGTTGCTTACAAATCTGGAGGCTGTAAGTCCAAGATCAAGGTGCCAGTGTGGTCCAGTGAGGGCCCCTTCCTGGTTCATAGCCAGTGCCTTCTCCCTGTGTCTTCACATGGTGAAAGAGGCAAGGCAGCTCTCTGGGTCTCCTTTTTAAGAACTCCAATCCCATTCATGAGGGTGCCACCTCATGACCTAATCACCCCTTAAAGACCCAGCTCCTAACACCATCACTGGGGCTTTAAGATTCCAACATGTGAATAGGGAGAGGCAGGAACATTCAGACCACAGCAAGAAGAAGGAGTGAATGTACCAGCACATGGAGAAATCTTAAGTCAGGAGATCCTGTGAGGAGCTCCTTCTCTGTTGCCTTCTTGTTCTCAGTGATGAAGTCACTATCAGCTGACAGAGAGAAGCAGAGGAGTTGGGGAAGCAATGGATTTATTCCTGAAATTGAGCAAACATGTCAGGAGTTTGGCTCAGATGATTCCTAGAGTATCTGAGGGGCAACAAGTTCCTCTCGGAGCTGACAGAGTGTGAATTTGTGGAGGGTTAGTTACCTGGCCATTTGGTTTTCTCCAGCCCTATTTGGGGTTGGCGGGCAGGGGGCGGGGTGGGGTACATACTGTTGCAGGAAGTTTCAAAGAGGAACCATTATAAAGTGAAGCAAGGGGCTTACCCAGCATTGGGGAGGAGCAGGAACATATAAGGGGCCGTCTTGTTTTCTACTACAAATGATTCCATGCATATGCTTTTCTCTCTTGGCCAGTATGGAAGGTGCTTCTGCTGCCCATGACCTACTTTTCAGTTGGTCTTTCATGACCCAACCAAGCAGAACATGGTCTATGACAAGTTTGCCTCAAAATGTCTCTGTATCCTCACACATTGACTAAGCGTACCCCTCTCTCCACTGCAGGTTCTGCATTACTCAAGGAAATAATTTACCCTCCAAGTGGGTCAGACCCATGTTCTCCCAACCCTAGAATACATAGCCCTGTATTAGCATGCCTAAGTTATTCTCCATAGGGTAGTGTTGTATCTGGAATCACCCTAACTGTCCTTTGTGCACGGTGCTTAATGCCAGTCTAAGGGCACTGTCGAGGACATCATTTCGTTGAGAAACTGAGTAGTTTTCGGTACGAGAAAACATCCATCCATCTGGTAGGCTCCAAGAACATCTAATATATGCACATGATTTAACACAAAGTGCAGAATCTGTAAAAGGGAAGCAGGATGCACCCAGAGCTCCCAAAGCTTCCCAGAGCTGAGCAAAGAAAGTAGACAGAAAAGACTTACCAGGTCATCCTTTCTGTTCCCCAAGGGCTGAGATGAGTCCCCACAGGACATTTTTCTGCTGGATGTCTATTTAATGTAGGCCCCCAAACACATCATGGATCACTGTGTTGACAGACCCAATACTGTATTATATTAGATACTGCTCCTGACAAGGTATTTTACTCTTGACATATTATAATTAGAGATTTGCAAGTAGTGAATTCTCCATGTATCTCCAGTAGCAGCTTAACTTCTATTTTTAACACCTCTGCAGTCTGTTTCAAAGTCTCCCACCAGTTCTGGGAACTGATGGGAGAAACAATGTGGGTCCTACAGCTAGATCCCCGAGCTCTGGGCTCTGTTAACAGGGACAAGAGCTGCTTGAGAAGCTGAGCCCTTGACCCTCAGCTGCTTCCAACTAAAGCAGCAACTGGGTCTCCAGACTTCTTTAATTCCTTTACAAAGTGAAGACATTAGTTGGTGATGACTTCCTGTTTTGATCCCTTTAAATACTGGCTCTGCTTCTAAAGCCAGTTGTGTAACTGAGGAACGGGCAAAACTCAGTGTACTTTTCTGTTCACTGGGTGCTGCTGCTATTGATATTATTATCATTATTATTATTATTATTATTATTTGAAAGCATCTCAGGATTGTGGTTAAAAAAGCCACAGTTTAGAAAAGGGTGTACAATGAAAACCAAAATTTCTTAGTTCTTCGTCTCCCTGCCAGAAACAACAGTTACCAATTCCTTGTATTTCCTTCCAGAAACGTTTTGTGCCAGTGGAAGCATATGCCTGTGTCTTGGTCCGTTCGGGCTGCTAGAACAGAAATACTACCAACTGGGTGGCTTATAAACAGCAGACATTTATTTCCTGGTTCTGGGACTGACAAGTCCGTGATCATGACGGTGGCAGTGGCCACGTCTGGTGGGGACGAACTTCCCCCTGTGTCTTCACGTGGTGAAAGGGGACGAGGGGCTCTTTGAGGCTTCTTTATGAGGGCTCCACCTTATGACCTCATCACCTCCCAAATGCCACATCTCCCAATGTCATCACCTTGGGGGGGGGGTTGGATTTCCACATGTAAATCTGGGGGGACACAGACATTTAGTCTGTAGCAGCCTGCTTGTCTACTCCTCTCTGCCTCTGTCTCTGTCTCTCTCCTATCTTTCTGTCTCTGAATCAAATCTTGGCATCTCTAATTCCTCTTCCCCAAAGAACAGAACTGAAATCGACTGAGCACCCACTTGGGCACACTGTGCATCTGGAAGATCATTCTGTGCCATGCTTTGGGATCCAGCTCATTCTTGTAGACATTCGCCTGCGATCTTACATGCAGAGGTGTCTCACTGGGGGGACTGAGGCTATTTCTGGGGTTTATGTTGCAGTGTTGTTATTCCCTGTTAGGCTGTAGTGTGCAGCTGGGCACAGAGATTGCTGTCTACCCCTGGGTGTCTCTGTGTGAGTGGTTAAAAGGCACATGGATCTAAAATGTGGAGGCGGTTCAGCTGCCCCCACAGGCAGTACCTGAGAAGGCGTGCCACCCACACCCTTGTTCAACAGTGTGCCATCCAGCTCCCGGCTCATGGCCATTCTGACTGCGTGTGCTTGCCCATGGCTTCCCCCTCTCTCTAACAAGAGAAGATAATCTGAGAGTAGTCTGCTGTCAGGGAAGAGGGGAGGGAGGTGTGCTGTCATTGACTGAAGGCTGCTGTGGTCCACGGTCCATGTTGGGCACTGCACAGTCATCGTCTTGTTTTGCCCTCCCACCAACCCCTTTAAATGATACCAGTACTCACATTTTACACTGGGGAAACAGGTGCAAAGAGGCAAAGACGTTGTGAGTTTAGGAGAGTTGTGAGTGACAGGGTGGAGAGCCTCACCAGTTCTATGTCACGTCAAAGCCTGGCCTCTTTCCTCAGACCTCCAGGGTATTCCCTTGAGGGTCTCCCGGCTGGCAGCATAGGTGACCAGTGCTTGAGGTCTGGGCGAATAATCCAGAATTCTCTGCCAGGCCAGTTTCTTCAGCCCTGCTCTCCGATTTAAAGTAGCAGGTCAGTGAAGAACCTACATTCCGGGTTTGTTGGGATTAGACCTTCTGCTCCACCATTCAGAAGCTGAAAGGTCCCGGGCTGGTCACTTGACCTCTCAGCTCTTACTATTCCTACTGTTCCCTTCCTCCACTGGAGTTCTGCCCTTCTCCAAAACTTCTTTCTCTTCCCTTCCCACCAACCCTCAGAGCTGCCTTGTAGAACACCGGAGAGTTCCTCTCCCTGCTGGAGAACTTGGGCCTCACCTGTGCATGTTTAAAATTTGGCCAAAACATTGAGGGATGTCTGTCTAAAAATAGGGTGGGTAGCCACAGCGAAACAGGAGATGGGGAATAGCAATCTCAAAAATAATAGTTTTATCCAGTGAGTGTCAGACTATGTTCCAAGCTCTTTTCACACATAATCTCAAGTTGTCTTGACCCTCTATTACCAAAAAAAATTTTTAAGTACGTATGAGGCATTATCATCCCCATGTTATAGTAAGGAGCTGAGGCAAGGAACCTCCTGAAGGTCATTGTAGCTAATAAGTAGGAGTGAAAGCTCTACACCAGGTGTGTCAGACTCAAGACCAAAACTCAGAAGGGCACAGAGCCCAGAAGGTATCCCCAGTACTGCAGAAAGGAACGCTTTGCCTGGGAATCACCCATCCTGCCCTGGGGAGGGCCTCAGCGGACCCCAGCACGTACCGTATTACAAGCTTAGCAGGTGCTCTTATTTGAGACCTGTGCCTTGAGCAAACTCCAATAACACATTTCGTTGGCTTCACAATTGTCTTTTCAGATGACATTGTGGCTGAGCTGTTTTGTCCACACAGGTTCTATTTGCCTAAGGTTCACACTTACTTTAAGGACACAGGAACATTCTCTTGTCCCCTCACAAGGCCAAGTATTATGCTTCTGTCTCCGGGATAGCATTAAACTGAATGGCCCATGGCTTACAGGACAAATTAAAGACCTTTATTACCCAATACCAGGGCCATATTACTGTTCTAAAGAGTCTGCTCACCAAAGTCCCCAGTCCTGAGGAGCCACATGGCATGATTAAGCCCATCTTAGGATAACTCTGAGAGGGGTGGATAGCTGAGATCATCCGAGACCCACGTGTCTAATGTCCAGTTGTAGGACAGGGCTATGACCTTGGAATCCGGTGGAGGTGAAGGTTCTCCTGACTCCCATGACAGCTCGAAGAAAATGGCCCTGGTTAAATGCCATTAGGTATAATCAAGAGAAGCGATAAAGAATCGACTGTTGGGGACCGTTGGCATGTGATGTAACCACTCTGAGCCTCACCTGCCACCTTTGATCATGTGAGGTTTAGAGCAGCAGTGAGGTCGCGGAAGGGTTTCGCAGTGATGGGCACACAGCAAACCCTCTACCACAGAAACCATTATAATTATGAGAAAGTCCCATCTTTCATGATGGGAAATCAGAGTGTTCTCCTTTGTCCTTAATTTTCCATTCAAACCATTTTTTGGGGGGAGAATAAATTCATCCTAACAGTTGTGTAACTTCTTGTGCATTAAGAGTGAAACTAAGGCCCAAATCCCCACATTGGTTTTCAAAGTAATTCTCATGGGGCACCTGGGTGGCTCAGTTGGTTAAGCATCTGACTCTTGAGTTCGATGCAGGTCATGATCTCACAGTTTGCGAGTTCGAGCCCCATGTCGGACTCTGTGCTTACAGCACAGAGTCTGCTTGGTATTTTCTCTCTCCCTCTCTCCCTCTCTCCCTCTCTTCCTCTGTCTTTCTCTGCCCCTCTCCCATTTACTCTCTATCTCACTCTCAAAATAAATAAAAATAAACTATAAGAAAAGAAAATAGGGGCGCCTGGGTGGCTCAGTCAGCTGAGCGTCCAACTTCGGCTCAGGTCATGATCTCGCAGCTCGTGAGTTTGACCCCCACGTCAGGCTCTATGCTCACAGCTTGGAGCATGGAGCTTGCTTCAGATTCTGTGCCTCCCTCTCTCTTTGCCCCAACTCACTTGCATTCTGTCTCTCTGTCTCTCAAAAATAAATAAACATTAAAATAAATTTTTTTTTTAGAAGAAAAGAAAATAAACGTAATTCTTACATAGAATGATTTTTATACAAGTAGGTTTCAACCACTCAGGTCTGAGTCCGACTGATTGGTACAAGCTAGTCATTGACCTAATTAGCTCCAGGCCATGTACAAACAAGGCTAAGATTTATTAGGGAAAGATACAATTGAAGTTTAGTTTGTAGGGCTCAAAGCCATGTTGCTTTTGCTAAATAAGGGAAGATCAGACATTCTGAGACCGAGTTAATGTCTCCTTAGGGAGATCTCATTGTCATTTTAGAGTTGCTACTCTTGTAGCCATTTGAAATGTTTCACCTTGACTTAGTCTCCATTTCGGTGTTTTGTGCTTATTCACACCTAGATTCATTGTCAAGTTTTACCCTCTCAGTATGACTAAGCAGTCTCCCTCCTTGATTAAGATGTTATTCTTTGAGCAAGTATTAGCACACTGTGTAATTCTAAAGGGTTAGGCTAATGGTTGGATAATCTGAAGATGAAGTGAGCCGTCCATGAGGTGAACAAATGGCTGGTCTAGGTGTTGAAGGACCTAATTGCTGTCACATGGCTCATAGCCCCATTAGGTGGTTTTGTTGCTTTTGCTTGTGCTTTTTTGTTGTTTGTTTGTTTGTTTTAAAATTTTTAATGTTTATTCATTTTTGAAGGACAGAGCACAAGTGAGGGAGGGGCAGAGAGAGAGGGAGACACAGAATACAAACCAGGCTCCAGGCTCCGAGCTGTCAGCACAGAGCCCGACACGGGACTCGAACTCACCAACTGCAAGATCATGACCTGAGCCGAAGGCAGATGATCAACCGACTGATCCACCCAGGCGCCCCTGTTTGTTTGTTTTTAAGTGAACTTAGATCGCCAGCACTACTCTGTTTTGTGCACAGTATGTGAATCACTCATCACCAACCACAGCTCATGCTCTAATTGGTGGCCATATATTCTACAAGTTTATAGTGAGTTCATGTAAATTCTGTGCTCTATTTGGATTCTTGGCTGGAGAAGGTGGTTGGCTATGCTCTGTTAACTGAGAGATCCTGGTTGATTGGGCCACAGCCCTTTGGAGTGTTAGAGCCAGAGGAAACCGAACAGTCCACCTGGTCCGTCTTCTCGTTGTACAGATAGACGGAGATCACGTAAGTTAAGGGCCAAAACTCAGATATTTTCAGGTCCACGCAAGTGACATACTTGTTTGAGAGAGCTCGGTTTATGATGGAGACATAGGTAAAAGCAATCATTAATTTTCTTCATTAACATGGGAATTTTAAAACCATAGACATGGTGCTATGTGACCCCTTGGTGGGGACACTGATAGTCTAGAGGACCCATGGGCCATCCAAAGGTGTGCCCCCACACGCCCATCTAATCATTGCCGTATTGGATTGGTGACCCAACATTACAGTATCTGTTGATGTTTTTCAAGAGCAAGCAGCCATTTGGATTTTTAAGTGGCCTCTTGTTGAGTCCTGCTTTATTTTTTATCTGCCCAGCCTCTGAAGATAGTGAGTTTGTAACCCCCGACTTAGTCTTGGGGTCTTAATTTATTTTTTTAAACAAGAGGTAAAATTGGAAGCGTTAATCCTTCATTACAGGTGCATAAAAAAAAGACAGCTTGGGTGCTCCTGCATGACAAATGCAGAGTCAGAGTAGGTTAGAGCTTGAAATGACCGTCTTGTCTACCTACTTCGTTTGTGAATGATAGCAAGGCTCAGAGAGGGAGAGTGACTTATCTGAGTCACACAGTGAATATCTCAGCAAGAACATCCCCAAAGAAAATTTCCACTGCACCACTCCCCTCCCTATGGATCATACTTTCTGTGGCCATCTTTTTTTTTTCTTTTCTTTTCTTTTCTTTTCTTTTCTTTTCTTTTCTTTTCTTTTCTTTTCTTTTCTTTTCTTTTCTTTTCTTTTCTTTTCTTTTCTTTTCTTTTCTTTTCCTTTCTATCTCCTGGTTATCTCTGCATTGAAATGGACAAAGCCCGGTGACTTTAGGAGCAGATTGGGATGTATGACCTGGAGCTTCATTTCTCTTTGAAAACCTGCTTTACTTCCTAGCCAGAGGCCTCAGGGCCTTACTCTCACTAAGGCTTCCAGACTTCTAAAAAGAGTCTTTATTTTACCTAGTTCTTTCCTGCTGATCCTGTTGGTTAGGTTGAGGAGGCTGTGCTCATTCAGTAGTATTATATATTCCAACGAGCTCTAGTCTGAATCACTCCTGGGTCAAAATACTCTAACTAAGGAGTCTGGGTTTCTGCCTTTTTCATCCCTGGAAAGGACAGAGGCGATCAGATCGTCCAATTATAACCTTGCGTGTACAGCTAGTCTGAGTGATTGCATAAGCTCCCTGCCTCCTTAGAAGAACAAAGGACCTTTGTGAGGCAGGTGAGCCTGGTAGGTGAGTCCACCAGAATGGAGCCCCCACGGATGCTAAGGGTTCTCCACCTCCTGGACTGTGGAGAGAAGGTCACTACAATCCAGACAATAGCCCATCCTCTTACATCAGGAACAGAATGTATCTGGGCTCAAGGACCTGATTTTTATGTGATGTCAGTGTCCTACCTGGACAAGTATGTTTTTCAGGAGACCAAGGTTTGTAGCCTTTATAAATCCACACCAACCAGGCCTTTGGGAGCAAGGTGATTTGAAGCCTTAAGGGTTGTGGACTTGTTTTGAGGCAAAAAGTCAATTTTCTTCCTTTTAAAAAAAATGATAGAGTTAGTTACAAACAACACAAGTTGGAAAGTTTGGGCTACCCTGGTCTTTTAAAAGTGGAAAATGTAATTATGCATTATGATTGGTAGATAGAGAAAAACAAATTAGAAATTTCTTGGACTGAAAAGAATTTTGAAAAAAAGAAGAGGCAGCTATCATGTATTAGTAATGTTTGGTAACAGTAACTAGCATTTAGTGAGCATATGCTACATACCCAGTGCGGTGATACGAAAACCTTCAGGTGCATGGAGCACCTAGGTGGCTGAGTAGGTTAAGTGTCCAACTTTGGCTGAGGTCATGATCTCACGGTTTGTGAGTTCAAGCCCTGCATTGGGCTCTGTGCTGACAGCTCAGAGCATGGAGCCTACCTTGGATTCTATCTCTTTTGGAAGAAAGGAAGGAAGGAAGGAAGGAAGGAAGGAAGGAGGGAAGGAAGGAAGGAAGGAAGGAAGGAAGGAAGGAAGGAAGGAAGGAAGGAAGGAAAAGTAAAAGGAGGGAGGAAGGAAGGAAAGAAGGAAGAAAGAAAGTAAGAAAGAGAAAGAAAGAAAGAAAAAGAAAGCAAGGAAGAAAGAAAGAAAAGAAAAGAAAGGAGGGAGGGAGGAAAGAAGAAAGAAAGAAAGAAAGAAAGAAGGAAAAAGAAAGAGAAAAACGAAAAGAAAAGAAAACTTTAGGTGCATGACCTGAGAGAATCTGACAGCATCCAGAAGAGGTGGGTACCCTAAGTGACCCCTTGTCTCCTCAGTGAGAAAACCAGAACACAGAAGAATCAAGGAGACTGCCCAACGTCACATCACAAAGCCAAAAAGGGCAGAGCAGGGATTTGGAGGCAGCCAATCGGACTCCAGAATCCACTCCGTTATTCACTCCACCAGCCAAGCACTAGGCAGCACATTTTCTTCACATTCCATAGCCCATCAAGGGATGGATGGGACGGTGCCAGAATTATAGATGAGGAAACAGAAGCACAGATGTTAAGTAACTTGCCCCAAGGCCATACAACTGATAAACGGAGGAGTATAAATGCAAGTAGAGGTCTGGCAGATTCCTAAACCCACATCGTGTGACTTCCCCTTCAGAAGTAGTTTATTTTACCTAAATGGCATTCCCTGCTATTAATCATGATGTTATAGCAGACAAATGCGTTAATAATCTTTGTCCCCGTAATTCTACGTTTAGCTCAAAACTGCCTCAATTTACACACGCACACAATCTCCCCTCACCCCCTCCTCCCATTCCCCCAAACACCCCCTGTACCCCCAGGGTATCCAGTGGCCCGCCAAGTGAAAAGGGACTCAACCCATTTGGCGAGCTGACTAAGGAAGCCTGGATCTCCCAGAGAAACTTGCTACAAGGAAATCGCTAATTATAACCCAAATTGTATTTGACTTCTGCATCTCTGCTTCACGTTGTAACACTGTAATTTAAAGAGATTGTTCCTGGCCTTTTTTTAGGGGAAGAAATTAACTACCATTTTTTTTTTTTTTTTTTACTAAGAAAAGCAGTGGTAACCGTGGTACAGGAATGACAGGAGGTGGGTCCCGTCCCCTCCTCCCCTCTACCCATCTTGTCTTGCAAGTGGGGGCTGGGTTAGCAATTATGCAAGGACTTGCCGGAGGTTCCAGGCACTGTCTCTGAGTGACACCCATCTGGTGGCTTCACCAAAGGGAGAGAGAACACGAAGGTGGGCAGGCTTGGAAAGAAGAGTCTCCTTGACTCTAGGAGTGATGGTTTGGAGGCAGAAGGGAAGCAAGGACATTAGTCCTTGGATTTGGGGGCCGTCTCCTGTTTTGAGCCACTGACGTACTTGACAAAGACTAGAGGGGACCTGGTCAGGGGTTGAAAAGGGGAGTTGGAAGCATTGCCTGGATTTCAGAGCCTTGGCTGTCTCTCTTCCTGGTCCAACTATCCATGGGACCCAGAGCCCCTCACCAGCACCCCATTTTCCCTCTTCTCTCCTCCTTACTCCAGGCCTTTAGTATCAGCGTTAAGCTGGGACACAATTTGGCAAACTATCATCAATGGGTCCATACTGGCCCACTGTCTGTTTTTGTCAATAAAGTTTTATTGGAACACAGCCACAGTGATTCATTCATGTATTGTCTATGCTGCTTTGCTTTTGCAGAGCCGAGTGATTGCAACAGACGTATAACCCACTGAGCTGAAACAATGCTTTCTGTTTGGCCCTCCACAGAAAAGGTTTGCTGATTCCTCATCTAGGCCGAAGTTTGCATATTGCTGGCCTGCTGGCTTTATTTAGACCTCAGGCCTGTTTTGTTAGGTTCACAAATGGAATGAACTGGCTACATGTTCATTGGGAGATTTCGCAGTATAATCTGGCTTGGATTAAAAACTGGAAAAGTTTACCAGGAGGACACAGCAGTGGTGTGCTAGTGTTGAGGATGCGGCTGTCCCTCAAGGCTGTCTGCCATAGTGGCCACCTACAGTGTTTTACTAAGCTGACCCAGCCTTGTACGCGTTCGAGTTTGGCTACATCATCTGG
This sequence comes from Neofelis nebulosa, assembly GCF_028018385.1. NCBI lineage: Eukaryota > Metazoa > Chordata > Mammalia > Carnivora > Felidae > Neofelis > Neofelis nebulosa. Next base: position 39,019,741 of record NC_080799.1, on the reverse strand, counting down.
GTCTTCTGGACTATTTTTTAATAAAATATTTCCAGTTTCTCTCCTAACCAGTGAATTACATTTCTTTTATTCTTTCTCCTTCATCATACTGGCCTTCCTTGCGGAACTCTGACCAGAAAATAAATGTCAGTGTAATTGCCAGAATTTAGTGAATGCCAGAGTTATATCAGAAATGTAGCGTCCCTTCCTACCCCCTAATACATCCGTATTCACACACATACACACACACACACACACACACACACACACACACAGCCCTGTTTTCTCAAGAAACTTTGGGAATCAAAGCCTATATCACTGTTTTCTTTGATTTAAATCCAAGATGGATTACTAAGTGTTATATTCTTCTGAGGTCACGGAATGAATGTCACAATTGTTATTATTAACAGACTAGATATTTATGGTGTCGGCCAACGTTATTCAGGTTTTATGTTTATTAATTCTAAACCAACCGAGTGGCTGGTAGGCTTAGCCCCATTTCCTCAATGAGGAAAACCGAGTCCCAGAGAGGGTATGTAAACAGCCTTAGGGCGTACCAACAGAAAGTGATGGGCTTGGAACTCACACTCAGTCCTGGCTAATGCAAAGGCACTTCTCTGTCTGATATACCATGGCACTCTTTAAAACGTGTGGGCACCTCCAGTGGAACCAACCCTTGACTGAAGTAGACGACCGATGCCCAGCTCCAGAGCCAACAAGTACAATGTACTAAGCCCCAGGGTCAATTTTTCTGTAGCGAGAACAATTGATCCCAAGAAGGGCCTCTGAAGGCTTGACTAGAGGTGCTGAAGGTCAGTTTTTGGTAAATAGTCATTGAAGAATCTTCCATTATTCTCAACGAATCTGCAGAGAATATCTTTTCCCACTAGCCTTTGCAAGCTCAGCAGGGGGAGACACTGGGGAGTGGGGAACCCCATGTTTTCTTTTGAAAACAAGGCCTCCTAGGGTAGGAGAATACCAAGGCAGAGGGAAATCCCGGTGAACAGGGTCTAGGCTTTGTCCCACAGCTGAAGGCCAGCACAGAGCCCCACCTGTGTTGCCCAGGCATCTCAGCCTACCCTGAGACAAGCGTGTGGCTCCAGGAAGCCCTATGATTTTGTACCAGCAGTTTGGTCTACAGGCTCTCTGAGGATTCACAGTGGTCTGACATTGGGGCTGAGCCCTTGATAATGACACTGTAGACACGAGGTAATTACAGATCTGTTACTTCCCAAGTCAAGCTAAGTGGACCTCTGATTATTATTCTGCATATAATAGGAGCATAACTAACACTGAAGGGAAATTGTACTTCTCTCTTTTATTAACCACTTTTATATTCCCTTGTGCACGGCTATGATGCTATGAAATCTCTTTAAATGTGATATTACTCAATATAATATAATAATAATGCACACACCGTAATGTATTGGATTACTTTGCAAACAGCCCTTCTGAAATTGAATTTCCCATCATTTCCCTGGGCCAGCTCAGGGCTGCTGGGCTCACAGGCCCTTTCTGTGCTTGGGAGCCTGGGGTCTACCTTCACAGTCAGTTAGGTTTTCATAGATGTAAGCAATTGGTCCCCATCATCTTTATTCATGGTGAGGATGTTGGCGAGCCATGTTCCCTGGCACCTCGCGGTATATCACAGCTCAGAAATGTGCACAATTTCTGGAACCTCGGCATAGTTTGCAAATGACCCGGGTTCAATGACATCAGAAGGGAGCTAAGCCAGATGGAAGGGATGCCTTCCATGCTGGAATTAAATTCTGGAAGTATTTGCAAATCGCCTTTGCTGAAGATTCTGTGAGATCTTCACCCTTATTCCCAACTTCTGTTCATCTGTAAAAACTTTCATGCCACCATCTCAAAGCTGCTGTTGGTGTGCCCTTTACCTCCTGCACATGCCTTGAGACTTTACCCCTTTGACACCCAAAAATAATGTTTATTGAACTCATACAGTGTATCGAAATATGCATTAATCTATTAAGTGACATCCAACAATTTTATAAAAACTTAAATCTTTATGTTTGCCATAAAGCTATGAAGTCTCAGAGGATGCCACTGTGCCTTAGTTGTCTTTTTTATTCTTTGTGCCAAGCACAGTGCCTGGAATAAGGAAGATACTCAAGAATTGTGTGTCATTATTCATGCATGGAAATGTCTTGGGTTCCTGCTATTTGAGAGGCATAGAGTCAGGCCATGGAGGTACAAGAGTAAATGCCAGACATGGGTCCTCCTTCAGGAAGTGACAGCCCAGTGCAAAACATAGAATATGAACAAACAAAAAACACCTGCATAATTAAATAATCACATTTGTGGAAAATACCATAAAGGAAAGGTACAGATGTTATGCGTGGGTGCACACTTCTTCCCAACATGACAGAGATACCATGTTAGTAGCTGACGTGGCCATAGTGAGAGTATTTATACCATGGAAATTGGCAGTGACACAAACCAGGGCTTTTGTGGTCTTGTCATCTGTAGAGCTGGTTGGTAACCACCACACCCTTGGCAGAAACTTGGCATATTCAAATGAAGGAATGTCAGTGTAGCTGGGTTGAGGGGCAGGGAGAAGGTGGCCCAAATGAAGATGAAGAAGTGGTCAGCAAACATTCTTACGGGACTTTGTAAGCCAAACTGAGGGTTCGCATTTTCATCCTTTGCACAGTGGGAGGCCACTGGAAGATCTTAAGAGAATGACATGATTAGGTTTTGATTTTAGGGGTGACCTGACTGTAGTGTGGAACATGGATTAGAGCAACACAGTAATGGGGTGGGGTAACTGGGGGAATGGCAGAGAGTAGTCAGTGAGCTACTGCAATGGTCTGGACAGGACAGGACGGCATGCACTCGTGTGGTCTGGGCAGTGAGTTGGCTGTAGGATGTAAGAAAACGGATAGGATCCAGGATGACTTCAAGTTTGGGCCTCAATAAATGCAGCTCTTATAAAGCTGAATCTTGATGGAAATGAGGATTGTTTTCCAAAGAGTAGAAGGAGTTGAGATCAAAGTGTGTGTGTGTGTGGGGGGGGGGAGTACTTGTGAGACACCTAGATACAAATAAGCGTCTGTTTATCTTTAAAATGGACAGACTAATGCCTATCTCACATGGTAGCTTGGATTCTTAAATGGATTGATTTATAAGGAATCATTTGGCATGTAGGAAACAAGCAATAAAATGTAGTTGAATCTGAATTTCTGACACATTTAATAGGTGCCCTTTTGAAAATTGGACAGCCAGACTGGAATTAATTAATAATGTTTTAGGTTTAGTCTGAAACACGGAGTTTTCTATAATTGAGTCACATTGTATAGTGCCATTGGGAGAAAAAAATGTTTAGGCTAAATGTCCTTTGTTCTAATTCCAGTTTGGGCATTCATCTACGCAAATCACTCAGTGCAGGGCTCACATCACCAATATGGTGTCACACTACCTTGATTCAAGTCCTACATCCACCACGTCTTAACAAGTTAAGCAAGTTGCTTAATCTCCTTGAGCCTCAGTTTTTCAAACTGTAATTGTCTTAACTGACAGGGCTTTTGTGAACACCAAGTGGTTATTTCAGGCAAAGCTTTATGACTATGCCTGGCATATAATTGGCACTCGGTCAATGGGGGCCATGATTAGGAATCACTTTGAGTCCTGGTTTTTGCATCTTTCAAAAGGACACAATAATTATCTATGACCTGACCAACTCATGGGGTTGGAGTAACTATCAAATTACCAAAGAATCTGCCACAGCTCTTTTTTTTTTAATGCTTATTTATTTTAGAGAGAGACAGAACATGAGCAGGGGAGAGGCAGAGAGAAAGGGAGACAAAGAATCCTTAGTAGGCTCCAGGCTGTGAGCTTTAGCACAGAGCCCTACGCAGGGCTCCCACCCACAAACCGTGAGATTGTGACCTGAACCAAAGTCAGACGCTTAACCAACTGAGCCACCCAGACACCACTACCACAGCTCTTTGTAATATCCAGTGTGCATACTTGTAAACTTCTGTTACTAGTTCAAAGTGCTATAGTCTTTTACAACTTAGCCCTCAGAATGGCCATCAAGTATAGATGTAATGATGCTCTCTTTACAGATGAGGAAATTGAGGTTTGGAGAGTGGACATGACTCGATGTCTTTCCCAACGTCACCTCACTAGTATGTGGTATGTCTGAACCCACAACTTCTCCTGACACCTTCTCTAAGGGGCTAGAAGAATGGAGAGATCACTGGGTTTGGGGTAGGGAAGTAAGGAAAGATCTACCTGGTTCTGTGAGGTCCATCTGCCCTGACCTTGCCAAAGGAAGTAAGAATCAGGAGATACTGGCTTCTGATATGACTTCCCCCAGACCCTTACCTTTGTACCCACTTCAAGAGTGATGCTTGGGATTAACAGAGACAGTGAGAGACTAGCCAGACCTCCCAGTGCAGATTTCCACTTGGACGCAGACTAGATCGTTTGGAAACTAAACTGTACATTGGAAAACAGTTCTGGATAAATTAATTTCTGTGATACATAATGCATAAGGGGAAATCCATGGTATTTTTAAACAATGGAAATGAGAGAATCTGCCTTTTGGGCATTGATCCCAATTACATTTAGTCCAGAAAACATTTATCAACACCTACTGTGTGCCAGTTCCTTGCTGGGAAACAGAGATGAGTCAGACATTGTCTGTGCCCAGGAAGGGTGAGAAATCAGTGGAGGCACCCACTAAGCCATCAGCCCTGGGTTCGACCTTGAGATCGGAAAACAAGGAGAGTCATGAGTACTTATGCCTGTCTCTTCTTGAAAGCATAATAAGGCAGATCAATAATGAAACGTCTGTGAGATACTTTACAGAAGGGACCTCCTATAGCCTTCCCAGCATCCGTGTTAAGCTGGCAAGAATGTTTCCATTCTGCAGATTAAAAAAATTGAGGCTCAGGGAAGCCTTATAACTTGCCCCAAGACCCTGGTGCCCCATGTTGCCAAGGCTGGACGCCTACCAAACACTACCTACCCTGAAGCCCCTCTATACAGCCTCTTCTGTGTCTCTGAGGGACCTTCATTTTTGCGAACTCTGGTTAATTCCATGAGTTGACTGGCTGCGTCTCTCACAGGCTCAGATGACAGATACTTTAGATCCCACCTTTGCCCGACCGAAGCACAGGGTGTTTCCCTTAGAAGAAGCCCCCCACCTGGAAATCCAAGGCTCCAACAGTTCACGGAAGCCCCTTTCCACCCCGACTGCTGTGCACACCCTGAGCAGAAAGATAATTCACCCTAATTATCCAAAACCCATATTTAAGGACAAGTACAAAGAACTCTAACTGAGGTTCAAAAATAAACGATTCAGCAAAACTGCACGAGGTAAATTCCCTCAGAAAGGAGAGTTTATCGCTGACGGTTCTAAAAGGGAGCCTTTACCCTTTTGTTGGCTGCAGATTCAAGTTAAAGGTACAGGCCTGCCTATTCTCGGTGGCACCTTTCCCTTTATGCCAGTGTAGCTCCAGAAGGAGCCCTGCTGATGGCAGGATCCCCCTCTCACTGTCCCACTGTCCTGTCTCAGGTACTACTGTCTTAACATAGGGTTGGGGTTTGTCCTTTAATCCATTTCTGACATAGAGGTTTAGCGAATTGTTTTCCCGAATGTTCGAAAGGGCTGGTCCATCAGAGTGGAGAGCATGCAGGCTGTACTTCTCACTAACCACGTGGGCCTCAAACCTGACGCTTTCTCTGAGCCTCAGTTTCCCTGTCCGGCAAATGGTCTTGTCAATGGCCATGAGGATTCAGTGGAATAACAGGAGTGATTCAGGGAGCTTAAGAAATCTCCTAGGTCATTCCTAGAGTAGGTGCTTGGAAAGGTGTCTCAGATGAACAGTGTTTGATTTCCCACCCACACCCATGTGTGATCCCTAAGGGACAGTGTGGCTGGCTGCTTGAGGTCAGAGAGCTGGGCCTGGCGAGTGTCGGAGGGTCTTCCCTCTCTCGGGACCTGAGCTGGAGAGGAGTATGGGCACTGGGGACCCTCCCAAGGATGCCCCTCAGCCACCTAGAGCATCAGTTCCTTGTTAGACATGGTAGATGGGATTTTGATGATTGGAAACGTAAGAAAGGCTGGAACCCAGAACATTCTGAACTACTCTGTCACCCCCTCTACCCTGTGAGGACCCAGGCCGGAGAGAGGTATGCTGGGAAGACGGCCCACAGGAGAGACCAAACAGTCCTTTCAAAATGTCTAGGCAGGCAACAAATGTCCTCTGATGCAGGGACATGTGACAGACTTGGACAATGTAACTTGTCTGCCCCAAGGCATAAGCCAGACATATAATTCTTTCCTAGATTTTCCCCTCATCTCCCACCCTGGATTGCCTAGCTCTGAAGGTCACATCCCCAATGATTTCAAGCACAGAGAAGGTAGAACTGGGTAAAGGGGACAAAACAAAAGAAAAACAGACACAGGAAGAAAGGGAAGGCATGGAGGGGGAGGAAGAGGTAGAGAGAGAGAGACAGAGACTGGGCTCACTCCATATTTTTTTTCTTTAAAAAATAGATGATCTAGATCTAAATCTAAATCTAGAGATAGATAGAGATATATAAAGGCAGCAGGGAATCTAAGTGACATCCTCAGTGACATCTGAGGCTCAATGAACTTGCTCACTCTAGATGGAGTCCCAGTGAATGTTCCAGGTTCTGAACGATCATGTTGGCAGTTGCCCTAACTCAGTAAAAGGGGTGAGCATAGGCAGATCAAGCAGAGAGCCCTCCCACATCCCTTCTGCTGGGTGCTGTACCAGTTATGCCTTCCAGTCACCCAGGGGTGAGCTTAAAGAGGCACAGCCCCTGAGCTACTGGGTGTGTGCCTTGGGACACAGGTGGGAGGCCAGCAGGAATCCGGTGTTAACACATCCCATGGTGAGGCTTAACACAGCCGACCAGACACTTACCTTCACACAAGCCTTTGCAAGCCAGTTCAGCGGCCCACTCACTGCTCACTTAGACTGCAGAGTATCAAACTCTGGGAGGCATTGGGATCTGCTGGAAAGTATGATGTATCTTATAGGCTTGTTCCTGATACAATAATGATGGCAGCAGCTGCCATTGCCAAGGACCCATCCGATGCCACTGTGCCTTTATCACGTGACCCCAAGAACCCCTTGATAGAGCTGTCTTTCCCTTTTTCAGAGAAGACAGGTGAATCTGGGAGGGTTGAATGGTCTGTGTGCCCCCAGGAACGCAGCCGGTCGAGTATAGCCTTATGCACATCGAAATGGAGAACCATCTCTGGAGGGTTTCTCAACACCTGTAATTTTCGGAGTACCTAATAGTTGCCGCGCAGGATCTGTGTGTCCCACATTCTTTATTTCCTTCTGCCTTCTTGGTGATTCTGTGAAGCGGGAGAGAAACTCTTCATTCTGTGGAGGAGGAAAACGAGAACAGGAGAGTCCGAGCTGAACCCAAGCTGACTCCTAAGACAAGGGCTGTGTGTTTCTCGTCTCTGTCCTTGGGCGGGGGTGAAAGCCGCCTGATCAGGATTGCTGTAGGGGAGAATGACAAAGGGGAGCGAGGCCTGGGGGCAGACCAACATGTGTCCACACACTTGGTAGCCGTGTAGTCTGTTGTGTCAAATGGACCCAACTTGATGGCCTGGGTTACATAGTGCCCCTCCCCCGAAAAATTCATGTCTACCTGTGACCTCCGAAGGCAACCTTGTTGGAAATAGTTTTTGCAGATATAATTGTGGAAGTTAAACGAGGGTCATACTGGGCTAGGGTGCACACTAACTCCAATGGCTGGCAGCTCTAGGGGAAGGCCAGGTGAGACACAGAGAGAGGAAGACCAAACAAGCACAGAGGTAGAGGTTGGGGTGATGCATGTACAATGCAGAGAAGGCCAGGGCACCCCAGGGCCATCAGACAGGAAGAGGCAAGGGCGGACTGTCCTCTAGTACCTTCGGACGGAGCGTGGCTCAGCCAACACCCAGAACTGTGAAAGTATAGATTTATATTGTTTCAAGCACTGAATTTGTGGTAATTGGTCACGGCAGCCCCAGAAAACTAATACAGCCAAGGTATTTGTTTGTTGAATTTGTTTGCTTTATGGCACTTACCACAACTGGCGATCATTTTCTTTGTTAGGTTGCTTATGTGGGCCTGTCAGCCACAAAGCAGCTCCATGCTGTGTTTAGTTCATCACCCCCGTGTCCCCAGAACTTTGCTCAAAGTAGCTGCTCAGGGAAAGTGTGCTGAATGAATGAATGAATGAATGAGTGAGTGAATGAGTGAGTGAAATGGGCTGTTGTGAGGCTGAAGCAAGGTAATATCTTGAGATTGCATCAAACAGTGTTTGGGCAAGAGCAGGCATGAAAAATAAAGGTTGTTCTGATTATCATTCTAGGCAGGAATTACATTTTTCTTAGGGCCCCTCTGAATTGCAAAGAGCCAACGGGAACTGGAGTAGTTACCTGGACGGAGAGAACACAGTTAAAGGAAAGGCCGTTTCTGCCAACATTGACAGGATGGGAGCCCCCCGCCCCTTTCTTGAAACTGCAGTTCCCTTTGAGGAAAGGAGCCCACCAGTGAGAAGGGCAGGGTCCAGGCAGTGGGGGGGGGGGGGGGGCAGCGGAGGCAGGGTTTTGCGGCCCCCTGACCCCCTGGCTCTAGGCCAGGCCTCCACCTTCCCACTCTGCAGGAGGCTTTGATCTCATCTCCCTGCCCAACAGACACACATTAGTCAATAATTCCGGAAGACATCAAAACCCCAGCACGAGCCCTTCCTCTGCCTGCAACCTCCAGAAGTTGTAAGCCCTGCTAATGGGCCCCGGACAGGTCTGTTCTGTTTCCCAGGGCCTGGGGTACTCTGTCTGCCTCTGACCCAGTGCGTTTACAGTTAAGCCAAGTAGCCCAAATGGAAGAGATGACCTTCACAGCGACTTGATTTACCTGTGGCTGCTGTATTGTTCTTCTTGGCCTTCATTTCCAGGTGGTGGCACACAGTGGGGCGGAAAGACCATGGGCTCAGGAGCTTGAAGACTTGGTACACGGTCCCACCTCTGCATTTTGAGGCTCTGTGACCATCAGCAAGGCATACACATCCCCTGAGTCTCTGTCTCTGACTCTGGGAGAAGAATCAGAAATATGAGTCCCCCGCACTGCCCGACAGAACTGTTTTGAGGCTCACGGGAGAAATCAGATGTGAGCATGCTTTAGAAATCAGGAAGTGTCATAAAAATAGAAGCAATTATTACCATTATCCCATGACTCTGAGCTCATTAAAAAAAAAAAAAAAAATTCATTACTGACCCTGTGTTACACACTGCCGATGGAGAGACAAACAAAACTCTATCCCTTATGACTTTCCTAAACTATGCAAATAAGTCCTATTCATTACAGAAAAGAGAGAAAACCCAAAAAAGCAAATAAGAATCATCACCACAGTTGCCACCATCACTGCATTGACCACCTGGTTGTTTATCCTCTTTGGACTGTTGCAGTGTCTTACAAAATTTTTTAATGTCTTTTTTTTTTATTGCTTATTTTTGAAAGAGAGAGACAGAGCATGAGCGGGGGAGGGGCAGAGAGAGAGGGAGACACAGAATCGGAAGCAGGCTCCAGGCTCCGAGCTGTCAGCACAGAGCCCGACGTGGGGCTCGAACTCAGGAACGGTGAGATCACGACCTGAGCCGAAGTTGGACACGTAACTGACTGAGCTACCCAGGCACCCCCAATTTTTTTAAATAAATAAAAATACAAAGATGATATATGCCATCCTGTTTTGTGACTTGATCTATAATGGAAAATATCATCTATATCTTTCCAAGTCATTTAATTTATTCTGACGTTTCCCCCCTCTGGTGGCTTCTTTGTGTTTTGTGGCCGGCATTGTTTGGATTGGACTGAGTGTATGTGGCCAGTCCTTTGTCGTTGGATACGTAGGTTGTTGATTTAGCCAGTCCCTTGTCGTTGCACACGTAGGTTGTTTCCCATTTTTCACTGCAGCAAATATCACTGTAATGAATTTCCTCTTGCCCACATCTTTGCACACTTCCCCGATTGTTTCTGTAGAATAAATTCCCAGAAGTAGAACTGCTGGGTCAAAGAGTAAAAATGCACATTTTTAAAGGCTTTTGATAGTCAGATAAAACTAAAAAATCACCCTCCAGAAAGATTATACCAATTTAAACTCCCAACAAGACTGCACGGGAGTGCCCTGTTTCCCGA